>NC_042621.1:252453089-253723446 GCF_901001135.1 Rhinatrema bivittatum | reverse complement strand
GGCCTGTCGTCCACGGAATGAGGAAGGCATCTTGAGCGATCCTGAAGTGGCTTGGTTTTATCGAGCAGAATTTAGAAACCTGAGCATTGATCTCTGTTGCAAAGAGATCTATCGAAGGTGTCTCCCACTGCAGAAATATGTCTTGGGCTATTTCTGTATTGAGTGTCCATTCGTGGGGATGAAAGATGCGGCTTAGCCTATCCGCTCTTGTGTTTGCAACTCCCGGTAGATAAGTTGCTTGCAGATGTATGCAATTCTTGTGAGCGTGTTCGAAGATTGTCAGGGTCTCCTTGCAGAGGGACCATGAACCGGACCCTCCTTGTTTGTTGATGTAAAACATCGCTACTTGGTTGTCTGTGTAGATCATGACCCTGCGTCCCTTCAGGTGGTCTTGAAAGACTCGCAATGCATTGCGAATCACTCTGAGTTCCAATAGATTTATTTGTAGATTCAGTTCTGAGAGTGTCCATAACCCTTGGGTTTCGTAAGTCTCGAGGTGTGCACCCCATCCCTTGCGAGAAGCATCTGTGGTTAGGACTGCATTGTGAGATGGGGGGCTGAACAACGCTCCTTTGGACAGGGTAGAATCTAGGAGCCACCATGCTATATCTTTTTTCATCTCTGCTGTCAGCGATACCTGCTGTGTCAATGGTTGTGAATGCTGTTTCCGTTGGCACTTTAGACCCCATTGCAGGCATCTCATGTGTAGCCTGGTATTGGGAACCATGAAATTCGACGCTGCCATGTGGCCTAGAATTACTAGGACTTGTCTTGCTGACGGCTTGTGAGTATGTTTCAAGTTGTGTAGAAGTTGACGGAAATGTGATATTCTGTCGTCTGGGAGGTACGCTCTGTTGCACGTAGTGTCCAGGCATGCGCCTATGAGCTGCATCTGTTGTGCTGGTTGTAGGTGTGATTTCTGAAAGTTGATCACTAATCCTAGTTCTTGCAAACAGTGTATCACCCGATGGAGGTGATCCAGTAAAATGTTTGGAGTTGAGGCTATTATGAGCCAATCGTCCAGATATGGAAAGATGGTTATACCTTGTTTCCTGAGATGAGCCACCACCACTATCATGCATTTGGTGAATACCCTGGGTGCAGCAGATAGCCCAAAGGGAAGAACTTTGTACTGGTAGTGTTGATGTCTGTAGCGAAAGCACAGGTAACGCCACGAGGATGGATGGATTGGAATGTGTGTGTAAGCATCCTTCAGGTCGATGGAGCACATCCAATCGTTGGTTTGAATGAGTGGAAGAATTGACTTCAATGATACCATTTTGAATTTCTCCTTGGTGAGAAATTTGTTCAATTCCCTTAGGTCTAGTATGGGTCGAAGGCCCCTCGATTTCTTGGGTATGAGGAAGTACGGGGAATAGAATGCTGCTAATTTGGAGTGTGGGTGGATTAGTTGAATTGCATGTTGTTTGCGAAGTAAAGCAATTTCCTCCCCCAGTTGTGGATGGGAATTGTAAATCTTGAGTGTGGAAAGATGAGGCAATATGGGTTTTGTTACAAATTGGAGTTGGTAGCCTTGACGTACTATCTCCAGAACCCATTGATCCGATGTTATTCTTTCCCATGCTTTCAGGCAAGCATGAATTCTGCCTGGAGGAGCTTGATGTGGTGGTGGTGGCTGAGTAACTAAAAAGATGACGTCGCTTTTGCTGCAGTAGTCGGCTGTTGTGCCTGCTGCCTCTGGTTACGTGGTTTACCTCTTCGTTGATTTGAGGTATTGTTTAGTGGAGCAGGACGCTGGTAGGCATGGTATGACTGCGTACGAAAAGATTAAGATCTATAGGGTCTTCTGGCATATGGTTGCCTACGAGTAGACCCCACATAACGACGTGTAGTCGAGTAAATAGGATTCGATGCTAGCGATTGTACTGCCAGAGCTTCGTCTTTTAATTTAGTTACTGCGTCCTGAAATTTCTCTCCGAACAGGTTATCTCCTGTACATGGGAGGTTTGTTAGTTTCTCGTGCAAGTCTTCACGTATCGAACTTGAACGTAACCATGCCAGTCTGCGGGCTGCAATGGCTGTTGCAGATGTCCTGTATGATGTTTCATGTGCTTCATAGATTGACCTCAAGAGGTGTCGAGAACATTCCTCCATGTCATGAAGAGGCTGAGGTATGTGTTCTGCCATTGAGGAATGAGTACCTTTCATAGCTTGCATGCACTCATAGAGGTACTGCACCATGTAGAACTGATGTTGCATAATTTGTGCAGTTAACATCGAGTTATGGTATATTTTCCTGCCAAACTCGTCTAAATATTTGTTGTCTTTCCCCGGTGGGAAAGTGGTATGCAATTTTGTTTTCTTGAACTTTTGCATCGCCGACTCTACTACAATCGATGCGTGAGGCAGTTGTGGTAGAGTGTATAGTGACATTTTCTTCATACGAAATTTTATGTCTGTTTTCCTGGAAACGGCTGCTATTGTGTAAGGGGCCTCCCAGGATTTTTGTAAGACTGAATGCAGGATATCTTGTGGTGGAAGAGAAGTTGGTTCCACCTGAGTGTCAAAAATCTTTAGAAGACCGAGTGTTTCTGCCCTAGCGTCTGTTTCTTTTTGGACCTCTAGATGTAGAATGGTACCCATTTTTTCTAGGAATTTTGGGTATGTAAGGTCTTCAGGAGGGGAATACGGCTCCTGTATGTTGTCCTGCAGATCTGAGAGACATCCCACTGATGATGATGGGGATGTTTGTATTGAAGGAGAATCTAAAGATGTGTCATGGATATGAGTTGGCGAGGCTGGTTGGTTTATAATGGGAGATGTCAGTTCTGCAGACCGCTCTTCATTAGACTGTGCTTTGTGTTTCGTAGCATCGTCATCAGCAATATTAGTCATTTGGAATGATGATTGAAGCGTCTCGTAAAACCTTGCTAAAGATTGAGACAGTTGAAAAAATGCTTCTCGTGTATGAGAGGGCATTACCATATGACTGTCTTGTTGTTGTTTGATACTTGTTTGAGGTGAAGTTGCAGGAACTTCCTTATCTTTTTGTCGTCTATTGACTGAAGTATTCCTTAAATCTTCCGAATCTGAAGAGGTGTTAGAGGAAAATATTTGTACTATTTCTCTTTTAGAGCAGGTAGTGGTTTTACGAGATGATTTAGAAGTCGAAGGACTTATCTCCCATGTAGCACTCCTCTTTGGTAATTTAGTACGGTGGGAGTGTCTTGAATTCTTGTGATAGTCATCAGAAGATGTATCAGTATCCGTGGTTTCAGTGTCTGGAGCAGAGCTGTGTGAAGGGTATCGTTTCCGCTTCAAGCTCGCTGTTAATTTTCTGATTGAATAATTATGGTTTTCACGTGCAGATTTTGAACTATGCGCTGAGTTAGACTTATGCGCAGATATATGCTTACGCGCAGATGTAGAGTTATGCGCGGGTATGTGCGCATGTGCGACAGTTGACTTATGCGCACTTGTATATCTGTGCACGGAAGTATATTTATGCGCATTTGTAGGTTTATGCGCATATATTTTTGATGCGGCGCGCACATGGGTTTTTGGCGCTGATGTGTTAGGCGCCGTGCGCATAAGTTTCTTGTAATTCGGCGCCGTACGCGCAGGTTTTTCCGGCGCCGTACGTGCAGGTTTCTCCGGCGCCGTACGCACAGGCTTCTCCGGCGCCGTGCGCGTAACTTTCCCGTGCGGTGGTTTCTTCTGTGCCATGCACGCCGGAAGCTGTGTGCGCACAGACTCCGTCCTCAGCGCCGGTATGTTAGTCTGCGCAGACGGCGTCATAGGCGCAGAAGTCTTCGGCGCCGAGGGTTCCTCCTCCGATGAGGTATGTTGCGGCTCTATAGGCACTGGGGATTTATGAGAACCCACTGGCCTTTGATTTTTTGCTTTCCTCTTACCTCCTAGAGTGGAGGACTTAGGATCAGGCGGCAAAAGTTTCTTTTTCGATGGAGCAGATGAAGTTAACGGGCCAGGCGATGAATGAGCCTCCGACGGATCGTGAGAGGCAAAAAGTTCCTGAAGCCTATAGGCCCTTTGTTTTAATGCTCTTGGTGACATTTTCGAGCAAAACTCACAATTCTCTGTATGGTGATGTGGTCCAAGACATTGATAACATCGGTCGTGTCCGTCCGTGACCGACATTCTTTTTCCACAGAGACAGGGTTTGAACCCCGGTTTTGACATTTTATTTCTGTTTTTAAACTGAGGAGAAAAACAGCTCCGCATGCGATCCCGCTCGCGGAAAAAACAGACTGAGGAGAGTCCGTTACTTTCCTGCGCGGGAACATACGCACAGCCGCAGAGAGCAAAGCTCTGTTCTCTGCTTTGACAAGCTCCGCCTCCCGGGCCTGATTGACAGATCCCATGACAGCATGGCTAATTCAGCCCTGCTATCGACGGGAAATAGGTGTTATCCCAGGATAGCAGGATGTAGTCTTCATGAAATCCGCCCGCCACCCCACGGAGTTGGTTCCGATATGTTTTATTATTTTATTTTTGCTAACGCTTATTGCTACATATGAGACTGAAGGGAGAGCCCTGTGGCTCGAGGGATCATGGCATGCCGGGCATGCTCAGTGGGCTCAGTATGCCAGTCAAAAGTTTCTAGAAACTTTGACAGAAAGTTTCTCCATGATAGGGCTCCGTCAGTGACGTCACCCATATGTGAGGACTACATCCTGCTGTCCTGGGATAACACCTATTACAAGGTAAGCAATTTTGCTTTCTCAGCATTGATTTCCAGTTGAACTTGACGTCATATATTTTTTTAGTTTAAAATCATCAAATCATTAAAGACAATTGTCAGAACAATCCACAGTGCAGCATTAAGTAGTAGGAATGAGCTTGGTTTCATTTCCAATTTTTTTTTAAATTTCAGATTCTGCAAATATAGCATCTGAGTGTGTAGGCGTTATGGACATATCTCTTTCTGCATTGGTAAACAATATGTTGAAATGACCCAGTAGAATTTTACTAAGAGGCACATTGTATGGAGCATAAGAGTGCTTTTTCTTTTGGCTATAGGTAGACATTAAGGATTCACATTTGGAATGGACACCACTGATGAGAGTTTCCTCAATAACAGGAAATACAGATGTGGCAGCTTGTTTCATTGAAGCTGGGGCAGATGTGAATGTAAAAGATAAGGATGGCAAGACACCTTTAATGGTATGAATTTTTAATATAACCTAAAAGTCCACATACACAAACTTTTAAGTGCTACAGCTATTATATATTAAGGCATAAATTTACATTTAAATTCAAAGAGGTTTTATACTATGAAAAGAACAACATTTATTTTTTAAAGATTTTCTGTTAAGTCTAATTACACAAAACTTAATTGTTGGGTTGTAGAAGACTGTACTTTGAGAAAATTTAAACTGAATTTTAATAGTTTAAATCATTTTCATTCTCTTTTTTTATTTTGGAGAAACTCACCTTTCTGAGCTTTTCATACTTTCAGAACAGTATCTACAGTATAATAAAGCTTCTTTCTATAGCAACATTATCATAATTGCATAGATCTGTGCCTCCTGGGCACAGAACTGGATCATAACATGGCACTGTGCCCAGGAGGTCACCCTTCCCACTCTCTTTTTCTGCTGACCTTAGTGGGAAAAAATCCAGCTGGAGCCTCCAAGGCAGGAGCAGGCCTTGAAAGCCCAGCGAGCATGATAGACAGCCTTTTCTACTGCCATGTTCACAGCTCATCCACTTACCCATCCTATTTTTGTGTTGTGATTTAATTCATTTTCATTGATTTTCATTGATTTTGTAATGCAAATATCAAATCTATCAGATAATGCTACATTAATCTACTCTGTACTGTGTGTCACAATAATCTACTTTGTAAACTTGGTGACAGTAATCGGATGTGCACAGTAATTTGATGATCTGTGCACATTAGGGATGTGAATCGGGCTTCGGACGATTGAAAATATCGTCGATATTTTCAAAATCGTCAGAAATCGGGGGCTCCCCCAAAACGATAGGAAAACCCCACGATATTGATCGTGGGGGTTCCCTTATCATTTTGGGGGAGGGTGGGAAAACCGGCACACAAAAATAACCCCTAAACCCACCCACACCCTTTAAAAGGTAACCCCTTAGCTTCCCCCACCCTCCCGACCCCCAAAAAACTTTTTACAGGTACCTGGTGGTCCAGTGGGGGTCCCGGGAGCGATCTCCCGCTCCGGGCCATCCTCCCGCTCCTGGGCCGTCGGCTGCCACTAATCAAAATGGCGCCAATGGCCCTTTGCCCTTACCATGTGACAGAGTATCTGTGCCATTGGCCGGATCCTGTCACATGGTAGGAGCACTGGATGGCCGGCGTCATCTTGTGCTCCTACCATGTGACAGGGGCTGACCAATGGCACCGGTAGCCCCTGTGACATAGTAAGGGCAAAGGCTATCGGAGCCATTTTGATTACTGGCAGCCGATGGCCCGAGTGCAGGAGATCGCTCCCGGACCCCTGCTGGACCACCAGGGCTTTTGGCAAGGCTTGGGGGACCCTCCTGACCCCCACAAGTCTTGCCAAAAGTCCAGCGGGGGTCCGGGAGCGACCTCCTGCACTCGGACCGTCGGCTGCCAGTATTCAAAATGGTGCCGATAGCCTTTGCCCTTACTATGTCACAGGGGCTACCGGTGCCATTGGTCAGCCCCTGTCACATGGTAGGAGCACAAGATGGCGCTGGCCATCCAGTGCTCCTACCATGTGACAGGGTCTGGCCAATGGCACGGATACCCTGTCACATGGTAAGGGCAAAGGGCCATCGGCGCCATTTTGATTAGTGGCAGCCGACGGCCCAGGAGCAGGAGATCGCTCCAGGGACCCCCACTGGACCACCAGGTACCTGTAAAAAGATTTTTGGGGGGTCGGGAGGGTGGGGGAAGCTAAGGTATTAGTTTTAAAGGGTCGGGGTGCGTTTTTTGTTTATCGGCTTGGGCGCAGCCGATAAACAAAACCGCGATCGGGCCCGATGAAAAAAAACCCACATGTGAATCGGAACCGCAATCCGAACCGATTCCGGTTCCGATTCACATCTCTAATCGGTAATGGAGGTAAGGGCTGGCGGCCATAGACTAACTGAAAAGGCAAAGAACCTGTGGAAGCTGAAGGATATAAATTAAGTGCAAATTCTGCCCAGGGGAGCAGTTCGGCCCAATCTTTCTGTCTTGAGTTGACGTAGGACCAGAGGAACTGCTTTAAAGTGCGACTCATCCTTTTGGTTTGTCTGTTGGCTTGCGGGTGATAGCCGGAAGTCAGATCCAGAGAAATATCTAATTTCTTACAGAGAGATCTCCAGAACTTGGCTGTGAATTGTACTCCTCGGTCAGAGATTATGTGCTTTGGCATGCCATGTACATGGAATATATGATGGATGAAAGTTTTCCAAGTTCAGGAGCAGAAGTTAGTCCAGGTAGAGCCACAAAATGTGCCATTTGGAAAACCAATCAACGGTAACCCATATGTCTATTATTCAAAGTAGTCACGGAATTCCACCTCAATCAATCCATAGTTTTACCAACATTCTTTCCAAGGCCTCACTCTCACCAGGGAGAAAGAGCCTTACATACCTTAGACTGTAAGCGTGCATTATCTTTTTACTTAAACCGCACTACAGTCCATAGGAAATCCAGTCAACTATTTGTATCCTATGATCCAAACAAACCTGGTAAACCAGTGGGTAAACATACTTTGTCAAATTGGCTAGCAGATTGTATTCAATTTTGTTATGAAAAAGCAGGCCTTACTCTTCCAGGGCGAGTAAAAGCACATGCAGTCAGAGCAGTGTCAACCTCAGTAGCACACCTTCGCTCTGTACCTATTCTGGACATTTGCAAAGCAGCAACATGGAGTTCTCTTCACACCTTTGCAGCTCACTACTGTTTAGACAAAGAAGGAAGACAAGATTCAGCATATGGACAATCTGTCTTAAAGAACTTGTTTCCAGTGTAACCCCAACTCCTTCTATATCCAACCTGCTGTGATGTCGGCTGATTCATTTCAACAACAATACTTCACTGTTGCTTCACGACAAGATGACTCAGCCTAGCATCCTGCTTGCCTGGGATAAAGCAAAATTGCTTACCTTGTAATACCGGTAGGTGTTATCCAGGACAGCAGGATGTAGTCCTCACGAAACCCACCCACCACCCCGTGGAGTTGGATCCGATACGTTTTATTATTTTATTTTTGGCTAACGCTAATTGCTACAAAACAAGACTGAAGGGAGACCCCTGTGGCAGGGAATATCATGGCATGCTGGGCATGCTCAGTAGGCACTCTGGTGCCAGTCAAAAGTTTCATAGAAACTTTTATAGAAGTTTTCCGTACATAGGGCTCCATTACTGATGTCACCTATATGTGAGGACTACATCCTGCTGTCCTGGGATAACACCTATTACAAGGTAACCAATTTTGCTATCCAGTCCCTAGACTTATGTTTATATATTCTTGTCTGAGCTCAGTGTTGCCTGTTGGTTGATTATTGAAATGGTTACTTGTTTTTAATCAAGAATTTTGCTAGTCTGGCCACAGTTGCTTATGAAGACAAACTCGCAGGCTGATGTCACTGCAGTATACTGTGACATCAGTTTGCTCTGTCTTCATCTGCTGGTAGAGGTGCATAACCCACTTGTTCTCGATTTATCTGACTGTCTTAAAGAAAAGGAAATTATCAGGTAAGTAGTAATTTCTCATTACACACTTAAAATTGGGTTTTACACATGTAAATATATTTTACTCGTGTAAGTGGACTTTTGACAAATGCTACAATATATGCCATTGAATTGTCCATAGTATTTACTCGTTTAAGTGCACTTAAACAAGTAACTGGCTTTTTAAAATTGCTATGATAATATGTTACATATACACGTGTAACTCCTTTTAAAATTTACTTGTTAGCATGTATATGTGTAATTTTACACACTTACCAGTTGCACATTTTTCTAAAAGACTATTTATGTAGGTAAAACATGGCTTAACCTACAGATGTCTGTTTGGTTAAAACATGGTCATCGTGAGGGTAATGTTTAATCAGAATAAACAGCTCTCTCTCTCTCTCTGTATATATATATATATATACACATACATACACATATTTTATTGATTTATTTATTGTTTTGTAGTCAATATTTTACATAAAGTCTACAGTATCAATGCCAAGCAATGCAGATTATAGCTCTGTAATTCCAATTCTGTATTAAATGTGCTATTATTAAGTAATACCTCAAACTAATATCATAATTATTGATTGTTCAAATTTCTTAGAATTACTGTTTCCCATATATGTAGTCTGTATCTGTCTATTATTCAAAGTGATGTGAAATATAATTCATAATGAGAAATTAAAGATAGCAGTAGGAAAGAATATATTATAGATTTTTTCTAATCTTTTTTAGGTTGCAGCACTCAATAATCATGAAGGACTGGTTCAGTTACTGTTAGAGAATGGAGCAGACCATAGTGTCAAAAATGAGGTAACTTATTTATAAGATTTTAATAGAAAACTGTTTATTGACAAAAACAATATTACAAACATAAGCCTTTCGCACATGAAACATGAAGAGTAATGCATCTAAATAAATGTTTACAAATTTTCACACCCCTTCCCACACACCAATATCATAATACACTCTAAAAAGCAGTGCTATATGCATTTCTCCCAGCAACCAGCATTGTTAACTGAGAATTCAGTCAAAACGAGTTTCATCCTCGATGGTAAGGCTCTTGCCTGGGCCTCCCTGCTGTGGGAACACTCTAACCCGCTACTCCAGGACTTGCATCAGTTTGTCATAGCTTTCATAACAGCCTTTTATGAGCTTGGCTGGTTGGCAACCTCATTATCCCAGGACAAGCAGGATGCTAATCCTCACATATGGGTGACGTCACTGGATGGAGCCTTATCCGGAAAACTTTTTGACAAAGTTTCTAGAAACTTTTGACTGGCACACTGAGGCCACTGAGCATGCCCAGCAGGCCATAATTCCCTGATCCACAGGGGTCTCCCTTCAGTCTTCTTTTTTCTGCGCTGCTGTTAGCCTCGCAGGTAAGGAGCCCTGTGTGGTAAATTCACAGAAGAAAAAGTTTAAAAAAATTTCAGAAAAAGTTACCCCACCGTAGGGGTCTCCCTATTTTTTCATCTTTAGTGAGTGAATTGATTTTTCTGGTCAATTCCGTTACCGATAAAATCCATCAGAACACCATCGATGGCTGTCTGGCCTTCAAAATGGATACCAGGTTCAAAAAAGGCCCGAATTGTACTCACACTATCTCCATAATGGACTCACACACTAAATGTGTGCTATGTCTTGGTGAGAGACATGATGTGTCAACATGCCCGAAATGCGCTGACATGACGCCGAAGGGCAGACGAGCACATATGGAAAAGATGGAACATCTTTTTCATCTCCAATTGATGCCATCAACTTCGACTTCAACACAATCATCTCCGGCTGGAGCGGTTAAAAAAGTAGTTCTAAAAACTCGACGTCGTCCGGATGAAGCGGGTGACCGACCATCACCGACCCCTTCCCGGTCATCTATAAAATCTACTTCGATCATCAAAAATCAGGGCGTCGAGCATCGACAAAAGCACCGGCATCGACATCGAAGACCTCTGGATCCGGATTCAAAGATAATGCCCGGAGTTCCCTCGATGCCCATCAAACCAACTCCTAAGAAACCTCGGAGAGATAAGTCATCCATGCCCTCAAGGCCTACGACTCCTAGGCAATCCCCACCGATATCGGTGCCGGGAACCGAGTCTCCACAGGGACCTGTGGAACGGCTGGTTTCGCCTTCACTGCCTCCTTCACTGCCTCCTCTTTTTTACTCAACACACAATTAAACTCTGGAATTTGTTGCCAGAGGATGTGGTTAGTGCAGTTAGTATAGCTGTGTTTAAAAAAGATTGGATAAGTTCTTGGAGGAGAAGTCCATTACCTGCTATTAAGTTCACTTAGAGAATAGCCACTTCCATTAGCAATGGTTACATGGAATAGACTTAGTTTTTGGGTACTTGCAGGTTCTTATGGCCTGGATTGGCCACTGTTGGAAACAGGATGCTGGGCTTGATGGACCCTTGGTCTGACCCAGTATGGCATTTTCTTATGTTCTTATGTTCCCCCTATAACTGCTGTGACTTCATCAGCTATAAGGGCGGAACTGGGCGGTTATATCCGCCAAGCAGTTTGAGATGCGCTCCAAGAGATGCCTTCGATGCCAGCGCCGGTGGTGATTCCACCTTCGATGCCGATCCCATTGCCGGCACCAATCCCTTCACCGGTGTTGATTCCATTACTGTCACCGAGGCCATCGCTGGCTCCGACTCCATCACCGATGCAGACACCCTCGCTGGCACCAATACCTACTCTGACACCGATGCTGGATCTGTCATTGTTGGTGCCAATTCTGGCTAAATTAGATACTTTTATCGGTGCCATACCGGTGCAGCCTTTAGATACTCTGATGCCAAAACCGACAGGGGAAGAAGTACCGAAAGAACTGCCGATGCCTGAGCCCATACCAGGTCCATCGGAGTCTCTCATCCCAAACCTTCCTTCTCCCCATTATATCCATCGAGACCACCGATGAAATCCTCAATGCCCTCGATACCATCATTCCATCCTCCATCGACTCCTCCGCGTCCACCTTCTTCGGACACTTGGGATGATGCAGATACTGATACTTCATCAGAATATGCCCTATCGGATCCCTCGCTTCCAGAGGGAAGGAGAAAGTCCCCTCCAGAGGACCTCTCTTTTTCTACTTTCATTAAAGAGATGGCTGATATCATCCCTTTCAAATTAGTATCGGAAGAAGATACTAGACAGAAAACACTGGAAGTCTTGCAATTCATGGATCCTCCAAAAGAAGTCCTGGTAATACCAGTCCATGAAGCCTTGAAGATTTGCAGCACAGATTATGGGAATACCCCTGTACCATACCACCTGTAAATAAACGGACTGATGCCACCTATTTGGTACAACACATTCCAGGCTTTCAGAAGCCCTAACTACCCCACCAATCGGTGGTAGTAGAGTCAGCACAAAAGAAATCTAAGAAGATTAAGCCACATTCATCTAATACTCCTGGGAAGGAACAAAGATTTTTGGATACCATTGGCCGAAAAATGTTCCAAGGATCAATGCTAATTTCCAGAATTGCATCCTACCAACTTTATATGACACAGTACCAACGTAATCTGTGGAAACAACTCCAAGAATTATCTGAATCTCTTCCCCAGCAATTCCAGGATTCCTTCAATAACATAATTTATAAAGGCTTGGAAGCTGGAAAACATGAAGTTAGAGCAGCCTATGACAGCTTTGAAACTTCATCCAGAATGACTTCTACAGGCATTAGTGCTCACAGATGGGCCTGGCTTAAAGCCTCAGACCTAAGGTCAGAGATACAAGAAAAGCTCGCAGACCTTCCTTGTACAGGAGATAATCTCTTTGGAGACAAGATACGTGAGGCAGTTTCACAACTGAAAGAGCATTCAGAAACTCTATGTCAGCTTTCTTCTGTTCCACCAGAAGCCCAACCTTCTACACGTAGACCTCCAGGAAAGATTCCAAGAGGCCATATTATAGACCACGGAGATACTATCCCCCAGCACCCCGTGGTAGGTCATCAAGGCCAGTGCAAAGAGCACAAGCCCGATAACCAAGAGCACCTAGAACTCAGCCTCCACCACAAACAGGCTCAGCCTCGGGATTTTGAAATCTCGCCAGAGAGCAGACGCCTGTCTACCAATCCCACTCCAAATCTACCTGTGGGTGGTTGAATCACTTTTTTCCATCAAACCTGGTTGCGCATCACCACTGATCAATGGGTACTCTCTATCATATCTCAGGGTTAACATTTGGATTTTCTAACTGTGCCAGGGGATACTCCACCCACCTCGTCTTGGACAGTGAAAAATCATTCCACGCTTTTACAAAAAGAATTATCCACCCTTCTGAGAGCCAGGGTTGTGGAACCAGTTCCCTGACCTCAGCAGGGAAGAGGATTCTACTCCCGATATTTCCTCATTCCAAAGAAAACAGGAGGCCTACGTCCCATATTAGACCTCCGAAATCTCAACAAATTTCTACGAAAAGAGAAATTCAGGATGGTATCATTAGGCACCTTGCTGCTTCTACTTCAAAAAGAAGATTGGCTCTGTTCTCTGGATCTTCAAGACGCTTACACTCACATTCCAATATTCCCTTCTCATCGCAAGTATCTGTGATTCCTAGAAGGTCATCAACATTTCCAGTACCGAGTACTACCGTTCGGACTCGCATCAGCTCCTTGAGTGTTCACGAAGTGCCTGGCGGTGGCAGCGGCCCAGTTACACAAGGAAAGTGTACATGTTTTTCCCTACCTGGACGACTGGCTCATCAGAAGCCAGACAAGACAGGGAGCTCTCAACCCTCCCAAGCTCACCATAAATCTACTCCATTCACTGGGATTTCTAATCAATGACCAGAAATCCCATTTCATACCATCTCACCTGTTGCAATTCATTGGCGCAGATTTAAACACCATAACTTCAAAAGCTTTCTTTCCAAAGGACTGTGCAGAGACACTCTCCTCATTAGCAGAATCTCTATGCACACAGACATACATGAGAGCCCATCAGATCCTAACTCTTCTGGGTCACATGGCCTCCACAATTCATGTCACGCCTATAGCCAGATTAACCATGCAAATCACCCAATGGACATTGATAGTGCAGTGGATACAAGTCATTCAACCACTGTCATCTCCAATTCAAATAACTCAACAACTATGTTCTTCGCTCCTCTGGTGGATGAACATAGACAACTTGCTCACAGGCCTACCTTTCCAACAACCAATACCGCAAGTAACTTTAACTACAGATGCATCCACCATAAGAACATAAGAACATAAGAAATTGCCATACGGGTCAGACCAAGGGTCCATCAAGCCCAGCATCCTGTTTCCAACAGAGGCCAAAACCAGGCCACAAGAACCTGGCAATTACTCAAGCACTAAAAAGAACCCATGCTACTGATGCAGTTAATAGCAGTGGCTATTGCCTAAGTATAATTGATTAATAGACATTAATGGACTTCTCCTCCAAGAATTTATCCAAACCTTTTTTGAACCCAGCTACACGAACTGCACTAACCACATCCTCTGGCAACAAATTCCAGAGCTTTATTGTGCGTTGAGTGAAAGAATTTTCTCCGATTAGTCTTAAATGTGCTACTTGCTAACTTCATGGAATGCCCCCTAGTCCTTCTATTATTCGAAAGTGTAAATAACCGAATCACATCTACTCATTCAAGACCTCTCATGATCTTAAAGACCTCTATCATATCCCCCCTCAGCCGTCTCTTCTCCAAGCTGAACAGCCCTAACCTCTTCAGCCTTTCCTCATAGGGGAGCTGTTCCATCCCCTTTATCATTTTGATTGCCCTACTCTGTACCTAGCCAAAATTGGTATTGGCCCTTTTTCTTGTGAGGATGGTGAGAAGAGTGGCGATTTTGTAGTAGTTAGAGATGAAGTGTCTGTAATAGTTGGTGAAGCCCAAGAATCTTTGCAATGCCCATAATCCACTTATGTGGGGCCAGTCCTGGATACTTTTAAGTTTGTCCAGATCCATGCTGAACCTTTTATTGGACACAATGGACCCTAGGAAAGGAAGGCTCTCTTTTTCAAAAACACACTTCTCTACTTTGGCATACAACTAATTGTCATGGAGACGCTGAAGTACCTGGCAAACGTCTTGGCGTTGTGAGTTGAGATCCTTGGAAAAGATGAGGATGTCATTGAGGTACACCACAACACAGACATACAGGAGGTCCCTGAAGATCTCATTCATCATCTTTTGGAATACGGCTGGGGCATTACATAGCCCAAAGGTCATTACTAGGTACATGTAGTGCCCATTTTGTGCACTGAATGCTGTCTTCCATTGATATCCGGAGTGGACTCGGATTAGATTATAGGCTCCCTGGAGGTCACTCACTGATGTAGTTGGCAGTGATGACTTCCAGGCAGAAGAGAGTACCGAGTAAGTCTGGGAACGAGGGTCCTAGAGGAGCGAGTAACAGTTCCAGACTGTCACCTGAAAAACAAAGGAGAGAGCGAGGCCCCCGAGGAGCGGATACCCCTAGTAAGTCCGAGGAGGCAGAGGAGCTTAGGCAGAGTAAACCTTGCTAACTCGATGTGTTAGCAAATTCTAAGACCTTATATATCTGTCAGGGGTGACATCATCTTCGGGGGACGCCCCCGAGGTTCGTGCCATCGCCGGTACTTCAGTCGGGGCTGCGCCGCGCACACCCCCCTAGGCCTCCAGGAAACATGGCGGTTTGCAGCGTCTAGCCGGTCCGGGGATGCCGGAGGACTTCGGCAGAAGAACGCTGCGCCAATCTTCCTGTGGATGAAGAGGGAGACGCCAAAGAGGGCGGAGAGAAGGCGTTGGGAACTGACGGACACAACAAAGCCAAGACACTCAGGGAAGGAGCTTAAGGAGGTACTGTTGTGCTTGGCGGTCTGCAGGATGGGACCATGGACTGCTGTTCATACCTCCAGCCCCGACCCATGCATGAGTTTACCCGTTGCTGCGACAGGCCCCCCTGGGGAATACATGGCCATCTGCCTCTCCTGACCAGGCCCAAAGCACGCCGCACAAAGATGCCGCCGACTCCAGCAGGGGCTGCCCCCAGGCAGTTACATAATCGAACTGCCTGTATTTAAGGGCCTGCAGTGAAAAATCCCCCAGGCTGCCTCCTGATGACATGGGTAGCTCCTGCTTATATAAGTCCACCACTGCAGCTCTCCCATGCCTCAGCAATTAAGTTAACTTCTCTAAAATGTGCATTGCCTCCACTTTCCTCCGTTCCTGTGATCCAGCTCTTCATTCCTGTGTTCCAGTTCATTGTTCCTGTGCTCCAGTCCTTGTTCCTGAGTTCCTGGTCTTGGTCTTCTTTTGTGGTCAGGCATCAGTTCCTGTCTTTTTCATGTTCTGATATTCAGTTCTTCAGTGTCCACTCCTCTTTTCCTGCCTTCCGTCCTGCTTGCCCCCAGATGGATCTCTCTGATTTGACCTTGGCCCTGATTATCTTACTGTTTGAAATCCACCTGCCACTGACCACTGCCTGCTACACAACTCTGATTGTCTTCCGCCTGCCACTGACCACTGCCTGGATACTGACTCTGTTGAACTCCGCCTGCCACCAACCACCAACCACTCCATGGACACTAACCCTTTTGAAATCTGCCTACTACTGACAACTGCCCATACATCTTCTTGACCTGTATTCCTCCTGCACTAGAACCTGGCTTGAAACTTCATCTACTCGGACCTTCACCTCCGCAGAGGCCCGTGTCTAAGCCCAGCTGGCCCCAGCACCTGAGGGCTCAACTTAAGGGGAACATGGGCTGGTACTGGTGAAGCTCTAGTTGAGCTTCTGCTTCCATCAGCTCCACCAGCTGACAGTGGAGACCAGGGCTTCTCCCCGCAGGTTGCTTTAACTCCACCTCGGTCAAAGGTCCACGCCCATAGCAAGAATCATCAAAAGTCCAAAACTGTGCCATCTCTCCTGCAGTCAAACAATACTATAGTGCGACTCAGAAATAAAAGCAGCTTCATGAAACTGTAAAAAAAAAAAAGATTTAAATAAAACAAAGTATAGCAATAAACATGGTTCAAGGCCTCACCTTGAAAACAAAGCAGCTTCATGCAACAAAATCTTACTGTTTGAAGATGGCTGTTCGAAGAGGGCATAACTCACATACTCTAGTTAAGACATAAAAATGAATAAAGCAACTATTGCTAAATGGATATTCCAGAGCAGTTAAAGTCCATCAAGCAAATGTATACAAAGCAGTAAAATTAGCTGAAAAAATCTGGATCACATAAATCAAGTATCAATAGTTAAAGGCAATGCCTGTTTGTCAATTTTATTAAGGAACTCACGAGCTTCAGTGGGCGAATTATATAGCAAGGACTGACCACCATAGAAAACGCTTAAGTTTTGCTGCCAGAAGATGTGGTTAGAGCTGTGTTCAAAAAAAGGACTGGATAAGTTCTTGGAGGAGAAGTCCATTACCTGCTATTAATTAAGTTGACTTAGAAAATAGCCACTGCTATTACTAGCAATGGTAACATGGAATAAACTTAGTTTTTGGGTACTTGCCAGGTTCTAATGGCCACTGTTGGAAACAGAATGCTGGGCTTAATGGACCCTTGGTCTGACCCAGTATGGCATGTTCTTATGTTCTTATGGCAGGATATTGTAGAGAGTCTTCCTTGTGATTCAAAGCCAGCTTCATAGAATAGTCTTAGAAAATTAAAATGCTTTTATCATTAATCCGAGGCTTGACTCCTTTCTAAAACTGCAGACTTACGTACAAAGTTAAAAATATCGAGCGATAACCACTCTATGCCTTGTAGCTATATGACGTTTAGGTCCCAGGTGATGAACATGCTCAATTCACAATAGACCCACATTAGTATCCAGTTTCAGCTCCCCAGGGAGCCAGGACTCAAAGCCACAGAGCTCAGAATCCATGAAGCTTTTCAGAATTCCAATAAACTGCAAATTATTGTGGCAGGATTGATTTTCAAGGTCCTCAAGCTTTTCCTCGCACTTTGTTACTTTCTCTTTGAGAGCACAAAACTCCAACATTGCCAAGATCGACTCATCCTGCAGATCTGACACACATTGCTCTATCTCAATTAAATGAAGTGCAAAAGAGACATCAAAGTGGACATCCAGTTTGGTATGTATGTGCACAAATTTAACATCCAAGGCCTTAACTATTGCCGACTTTATTCCTGGTACAAGCAGTTCATCATGCACTTGAGCAGGAACCTCTGCCATCTTAGGGTTAGGGAGCTCCTGCTTCTTTTTTGATATTTTGATGGGCATCCCAGAAAACAAAATCTAAAAAAACCCACTCTTCTGCAGCTGCTTGCAAACATCACTAGTCACCCAAATGTTACAGCCTTAAATATAACCAAAATAAATAGATTGAAAGATGGCCTTCAAAGAAGGAGGGTCACATGACGTAACCTCCCATTTATAATATTTTAATATATACTTTTAAAACTCAAAACCTGTTTTGAGAATGCCATGGTTTTTATCTTTCAGTATGGAAAAACTATAGTAGAAATGGCTCATGCTTTTGGTAGACAGGTAAGGAGTCTTTTGACATAAAAATACTAACATTTACTTCATATTTACAGAATATCAATTATATTAATTTTTTTTCTTTCATCTCCCTTTTTTCTTATTTAGAATGTGGTTTCTTTGTTGCTGAAGATGAGAAAGTAGGCTTACTATTAAACTTAGATGAAAAACCGAAGAAATGAAGAATAAATAAAGAACTGTAGTAATTTGCTTGTAAGATGAATACATGTATGATAAACAGTAGAATAGTGCTCTGTACTTTGTATAGAACTGGCTATTATAGATTTAAAGATTTAAAAAAATCTTGTAGCTACTGTGTACTTTTCAGGATTTTAAAAAGCTGACAGGGCAAGTACTAATTTCTATCTATCAATTAAAAGATATGATTTTTGAGTTATTTTTGGACATTCTGTATACTGCTCCCCTTCAGCACATGGAAAAATCTTGTTTAAAAGACTTTCACAAACTCTATTACACTTTGGATCAAATCCATGTTGGCACTGATGATATCAATAAATGAACCGATCAAATATTGCTATATATCAATTTTGTAAATACTACTACAGTTTGACTGTACTTGTCATATGTACTTTAAAATATCATATAGAATTTTCCATATTGGTTTGTATTTTAATAGTTTAATGTAATGTTTCACACCCTTGCCCTGAAACTTTATCTAAAAGGTCTTTGCAGAATATCCACAATGAAAATGCATAAATGAAAGCAGATTTATCATCATACATATTTATTATGGCTATCTTGAAAACAAAATCTACTAGGTGAGGCTTCTTGACCAGTTTGGATTACACTGGATTAATTCAAAATAATGTTGTGCTATTAAGGTGAGTTTTAAAAGCCCAACACATGCATCAGTTAGGGGATGCACACACAAATTGGGCTGGTGCACGCCCACCAAATTTTAAAAACAGCTGAGATGCACACAAATCTCCTTCAGCGCGCACATCTCATTCGAATTGAAAATGGGATAGAGTCTGGGTGGGGCATGGGTGTTTCAGGGCAGTGCCAAGGGATGTGCATGCAAATGCTTATGCGCCTGGGCACGCACCCAGGTCAAGTGCTGCGCTATGGAGGAGGTTTAAGTAAAAAAAAAACAAATCCTAGGGGTCCATGATGGATTTTAAGGGTCTGGGGTAACTTGGGGGAGTGTAGACGATTAAACTACAAGGGGCTGGAGGACCTAGCTCTTAACTGGGTGAACTGGTGGATGAACTGATGAAACTGGCAATGGCGTGGGTGTGAGCCCCTTTTAAAATTCCCCAACTTATGTGGCAGAAGTGGGATTTGTACACCTATCTGCATGCCTATTTAAAATTTGGCACACGTGTGTCCACGTCTAGGTTATTTTACAACATGCATGCATGTGTGCATGCAAATTATAAAATCGCCACGTCCTTGGACGCATGCCGGTGCACATGCGCCAATGTGTGCCTGCTTGCCAGTTTGAAAATTACCGCCTTACTATACATACATTGTATATGCTGTTAATTTTTTTTAGCTATTGCTTAGTACATTACAAATATGTAGTGGTTCACGCTCCATGCACGAAAAGCCCCATCCCTAATGGCAGTGTCGCTGGGGATGGGGAAGCACTCACTGGCCCTGGTGCGCATCCTTCCTCCCAAGGACTGCGCGCCAGCACAGCCCCGGAAAAAGCACAATCCAGCAAGGGGTGACATATTCAGCCTGCAATGCACTCCCCAATGCGTATCACAGCACTGATAAAAGCCCAAGCCAGCACCGCCATTCCTCCTTTTCCCTGGCAGCATCAGTGAGTTATCTGTGGCGAGCGAAGACCTTGTTAACAACGGCCACGTGATTGGCCCATTCTTTAAACTGCAAGTACAGAGATACAGTTGGGGGGAGGCTCCGACGAACAGGACATCTCAGCACATAAAAAAGAAAAAAAAATCACGTGCCCATGAGCATGCAAGCTGCCCGGGCACCCGGCAGCACAATGGCCACGTGATCGGCTTGATAGAGTGCATTATATTAAAAAAAAAATTAGAAGAGGAAATCAGCCATGGCCAATGCCAGGGACAAAAACAAGGGGAGGGCAGCCAGAGCTAGCAAGCCAGCTCAGGCTAGTGGGGCAACAACTGCCGGGTCCTGCATGTCGCGGCCTTCCACTCGGTCAAAGCAAAGGAGGACAGAGTAGGAACCCACAGAGGCAGACTATGCCAATGCTTCGGCGGCAGCAAACTGCGCTGAGCCCAACATGTACATGCGCTCCAAAACACCTGAGGTTCAAACCAAACCAATCACCCCCCACCCGTCACAAAATCATGGTCAAACTCACGAGGCAATGGTGGTCGGTATTACCCCTGGCAGTACTGGAAATATGGCCCCAAATTCGGGTGGTCCCAACAGGTCACAGCCCGCGATCTCTAGTGCGGGTACATCATGGTTCATAGTTGGGAGCGGACAGGCCCAGGGCACCTTTATACTGCACCGCACAGCTGGTCGCAGGCTAGCACAGCCCCAGCAGTCCCCTTCAATTACCCATGGATGGGATTGAACCCGAGTCCATTCACTCCCTGGTGCCCGGGTGAATTTTATCCCAGACTTGCTGGCATGGCCGGGAATCCCATTCCCCAGAACCCATGGGGATTCTGGGGCTGGCCGGGGCAACCCTGTGCAGGACCAGCGCAGGAAGCTGCTCGCACCAGAAGCGAGGCGATCAGTCAAACAGCGAGACGAGGTGACCGCGGAGCATGAAGAAGCAGCCTCCGCGGAACGGCATCAGAAACTAATGTACAAGAAAGGGCGATAAGGATAATGCACCAACCGATTCAACGCAAGAGAATGCAGCCTGCGAGTGTCATAATAGGTGAGTCTGAACACGCACAAACGTCAGATCGCTGCGATAAAAAAGGTAAAAAAGAAGTAGGAACATGGAAAAAAGCAAGAAAAAATCAAGAGCAAGAACTAAATCGGAATCTGGCACAACCAGCTCCTCGGCCTCTTCTGATAATGACTCTTCATCTGATGAAAACTGAGAAAAGCCAGACGCAATGGCGGAGGATGCACCCTGAGGCCCCTCAGTGTTGACGACTTTATCACAACTATGGGAGAGCGTCCCCAAAGATTTGAGGAAAAAAAATCAAGAAATGGACTTACATAGATATTTTCAGAATTCTCGAAGGATGAAGGAACCCGAGTGACAGGAAAAGTGACAAAAAGCGTGATCACGCACCAGGATTAGATAAACCAATCACAAGAAACATTATAAATTGGACAAGGGCATTCCTAAGGATGACAAGCGTCGTAGGACACGAAGACCCATCCCAATACGGGCCTATGCTCATCTATGCTGACACCATCCTGGAAGCATATAGAGAATATGAAGGGTGGGCATGGCTTAATTATGACAAGCGCTTCAGAGTCAAAATGGAAGAAAACCACTTCATGTCTTGGGCATACAAGATGTTGACTTATGGCTCAGGCAGATGAAGAGCAAAGCATCGGATGTAGGGAGCATCACGCGGACCTCAGTCAGGTCAAGCCAACAGAATGCCCATGCCGGTCATACCACTAACAACAACAACAATGGAACGTGCTGGAGGTACAACAAATCGTCTTGTTAATTTCAAGACTGCAAATTTAAGCATCTCTGCTCGATTTGCATGACACCGCATCCAGCCATGAAGTGCATTAAGAAGCCAAACGCAGGGAGTAATCCCAAGACAAAGTGACGAAAATGCATTTACCAAAACGCCATCCCCTATTAACCACTAAGCCATGTACACTTGGCTAGATCATTACCCGTGCAGGAAGCAAGCAGCAAAGTTGACAGAGGGATTCCACTTTGATTATTTGATACCTTTTCAAGGAAACATTGGAGAAACACATGCCGACAATGCGACCTCAGCGACCAAACACAAGCAACTCATTCAGAAGAAAAACGAGGAAGAATTGTCAAGATTCAGGATAGCCGGACCTTTCCAGTCACCACCGTTCTGCAGAATGATATCTCCTCTAGCCATGATCCCCAAAAAGGAGACTGGTAAATACAGGCTGATTCAGAATTTGTCATATCCCTACGGCGCCTCAGGCAATGACTATTTACCAGAAGATGAGTGTCTGTACAGTATGCTTCTTTTGACAGCACCATAGACATACTACAGAGATGCGGAAGGGATGTGCTTATGGCAAAAAACGACATTGAATCTGCCTTTTGGCTGCTTCCCGTGCACCCCACCAGTTTCCCCCTATTGGGATTCTGCTTTAAGGACGAGTACTATTTCAACAATTGCATGCCAATGGGGGTATGCTATATCATGCGCATGTTTTGAAGCATTCAGTTCATTTCTCCATTGGGTGACGGCACAGCAAGCTGAGACCAATAAAATGCTCCATTACCTCGACTATTTCCTCTTCATTGGTCCCAAGAACTCGATGACTTGCTCACAGCTATTGCACACATTCCACAGATTAGCATCACAATTCGGAGTCCCGATAGTGCTCGAGAAAGTAGAAGAGTGTTGTGTTCATGCCTGTTCTCACCCTCGCTCCACCCTCTCTACCTTTGTAGCGACTCCCTTCAGGTCTGACGGACAGATGCTGCCACGACTTCTCCTCGCCGCTTCTCCCTGCAATCCCCGGGATGGCCTGATATGTTATCAGGTCGGATCCACCATGTTCCTGATAATGTAAGGACGTGCGCGTGCGCTCCAGAGTTTGTACCGGCAAGGGCGCGAACCTCGGGGGCGTCCCCCCTTAGTGACGTCATCCACTTCCAACTTAAAAGGTCTTTGCTTGCAACTCCGAATCGAGTTAGCAAAGGGAATTCTTTCTCCACTGCTCTGCCTCCCCTTGGCAGGGTGATTTATTACAGATTCTAACTCCGCCCCCTGGGGAGCAGTTTCTACAGATTACTTCTCCTAGCTGCAGGAGATTGATAACAGATTGCTAACTCCTCCTTCTCCAGGAGGAGATCCATAACATTTTGCTAACTCCTCCCTCTACAGGGAGCTTGATAACAGATTGCTAACTCCGAGCAACAGATTTATAACAGATTGCTAACTCCAGTGAATCTGGCTAAAAGTATTGGAGAAGAATTGGAGAAACAGTAACTCCAGTGAATCTGGCTAAAAGAATTGGAGAAGAATTGGAGAAACAGTAAATACAGTGAATTCAGTTTTTGAAGAAAAGTATTTGGAGAAGCAGTACTCCTGGGGATTCAGCTAAAAGGATTTGATGTCTGTAGTCCATGGACCTGGCTCACCTTTCTGCCTTGCAAGCTATTCCGGGCCTGGCTCAACGCCTCTCAGAACAGCAAGAAACCTTGGAGAGGCAAGATGGCGGCATAGTAAGAGACACGAAACGCTCGAGCTGAACCTGTTTCATTATTTCCTGTCAAACTATAGCGTTATGCCTGCAAGGAGAAAAGGCAAAGTAAGGCTTTACCCCTCTGAATCCTTACCGCCGCTTACTCAGCTTGACATTGAACGTTTCCTGTCCACTCCAGAACTGATGAGCCCATTGGGAATCCCTGTGAAGGAGAGCGGGGAGTTCCCTTGGAGGAAGCTTCCCTGAGCCCTGACCAACGCCAGCCTCCAGTCAGCGTGATCTTGGAGGAGAATCAGCCCAGGTGCCTACTGATGACGCGGTGAGGGCGACAGGGCAGGAGGGGGGACTCTCCACTGAAGCGCTGAGCGTTGTAAGCTCTCTGAATGCTGTGGAAGGCGATGGAGGAGAGGAGACTGGACGGTTGGAGAACCCCGGAGAGATTGTGAGAGAAGGGGTGTCTTCACAGGAACAGCGTGTCCAGATGTCATCGAGTACAGGGGGTGAGTTAACTGTAATACCACCCAGACTGGAGAATATCACTTTGGAGACTATTTGGGAGCTGATGGTGGGGCTTGGGGCTTCACTGAATAGGTTGGAGAGAATAATGGACTCTGTAGCCTCTAATTCTCAACAAAAAACAGATGTAATTCAGGAACAAGTCCAGGAAATATCGAATAAAGTCGGTGTGGCAGAGAACAAGATAAAAGCTATACAAGATTTGAATGGGACTATTCTTAGAGATCAGATATCTTATTTAAGACGTTTGGAAGCTATTGAAAACAATTCTAAACACCTCAATATAAGGATTCTAAATTTTCCTAAAATTGCAGGAGAAGTTTCCTTTATTACATTATTACATTAAAAAGATTTCTTATAGAAGCTCTCTTTTTCATCTGAAGATATTCCCTCTATCAACTTTTGTTACTTTTTGAATAAGAGAGCTTCGTTAAGACAAACTAACGTAGCAAATATACCAGTAAATCTGACTAGCTTTTTGGAAAACTCTAATATTGAGATTATAGAGAGGAATACTCTCTTGGCATCATTTATGTATAAACAGGATGTAAATAATACCATGAAATCCTATTTTAGGAAGTTTCCATTAATGTTCTATGACCAGCCGGTAAAGCTATTTCCTGATTTGGCTCAGGCCACTCAAATCAGGAGAAAAGAATTTCTAACTTTGCGTCAGAAAGTTATTGATTTAGGTTTTTCTTTTGTGTTACAGTATCCGTGTAAATGTATTTTAAAAAGAGGCACAGAGGTATTCATATTTTTTCAGTTTGATCAATTTCAAAGATTCGTGGAATCCAGACAGCCTATTACCTCCTCCCCAAATATTTCCAATGAGGATGGGGTTTAAATAAAAGAATGCTGGAGTTTAATCTATGTTAGTGCCCTTGATGAAGGATTGTTTAGTTTCCTTTTTGAAATCTCCTCAATGAATTTCACTTGCCTCCAGGTTTCAAGTTTCTATGAAGATAGTTGCTAAACTATGATTTGTGTTGCGGTCCCAGTCGTGGCAGCCGCGACTAGGCCCTTACCTCCTTGGTCCCGGCCCGTCTCCGAGGGTCTGTGGCCTGTTTCGCGGCATCCCCACGGGGGGGGGGGGGGGGGCCGCCGCCGCCGCCGCCGAGAAGCCCTGCCTGGACGCCTTCTCCCTAGGCGCACGGGCAATCCGCGCTTATGAAGGCCGTTTCCCGCCACTGGAAGCTCCGCCCTATCGATGACGTCAGACGCTGTGGCCTATGTAAGGTCGCCACGGAGCCCAGGACTTTGCCTTGCAACGGGGTTCCTTGCGGTTCTCTGTTGCTCCATTCCCCGGAGTGTGCTATTGCGTTAGCGACTCCATTCCTGCCTGAGACTTGTTTCACTCCGTGCCCAAGTCTTGCTTCTGTCTGGCTTGCTTGCAGTAACCTGTTCTGCTTCAGTTCCAACTTGGTTCCAGGTTCCAGTAGCCAGTCCTGCTTCAGCTCCTGTCTGGTTCCGGTAGCCAGTCCTGCTTCAGCTCCTGCCTGGTTCCAGTAGCCAGTTCTGCTTCAGCTCCTGTCTGGTTCCAGTAGCCAGTCCTGCTTCAGTTCTTGTCTGGTTCCAGTAGCCAGTTCTGCTTCAGTTCCTGCCTGTCTCCTGATCCCTGCCTGCCTGATCCAGCTTCCGTGATTTCCTAAGTCCCAGCGGCCGGGCTCCTACGGGCCCCTCCCGGGGGAGTACCGGCTTCCAGGTGAATCACCTAAGTCCCAGTGGCTGGACTCCTACGGGCTCCTCCCGGGGGAGTACCGACTTCCAGGGTGAAGCTCACGTCCAGCTCCTGCCTGGTATCCGCCTCTCGACCTGTCACTCACCAGAGACTATAGTACTCCTCTCCCCAGTCTCTCACAGGTCGGCCCAAGGGTCCACTAAACAGTTCACTCACAACAGATTGCAAGGCTATGGACTCGGCCGAGGTACCAGGACCCCAGGATCTTCCTAGGTTGGCTCTGCAGCTACAATAGCAACAATAGTACCTGGATGTCCTGGCCGGATCCGTTGGGCAATTGGCTGCCTGAATGGATGCCCACAATACCCATTCTTCGCCTGCTGTGGGTTCGAGACCCGAGGATGCAGCCTCACCCGTGACTCAGCTGCCCCTGCCTGCTCGCTACGCTGGAGATGCTAGGATCTGCTGTGGGTTCTTGAACCAGTGTTTCGTGCGCTTCTCGCTATTGCCCCGGCAGTTTCCCACAGACTCCGTCAAAGTAGCGTACATTCTCTCCCTGCTCGATGGAATGGCCCTGGTGTGGGCCTCCCCCCTGTGGGAGCATAATGACTCCTCCTTGGATGACTTGCAGCAGTTCGTCACCAACTTTCACCAAGCCTTTGACGAACCCGCCTGCCAGGCCTCAGCCACGTCAGAGTTGCTACAGCTTCGCCAAGGATCCTGTTCCCTGGCGGACTATGCAATGGATTTCAGGACTCTCGCTCAGGAAGTAGGTTGGCAGGACGATAGCCTTAAAGCCATCTTCTTGGAAGGGTTGTCAGGGCGCATCAAGGATGAGATTGCTGCCCAGATCTCCTGGAAGATCTTAATGCCCTCACTGACATGGCTGCCCACATCGATCGCCGCTTGCAACAGCGAGCACGAGAATTACGCACGACAAAGCACAGCCCTGCCCGCAGTTCCTCACGCCCGCTGCCTTCACTCAGGCCTGCCTGTCCTGATGTTTCTGCCTCTGAACCCATGCAGTTGGGACGTGCTCCGCTCTCCCTTGAGGAGAGACAACGCCGCCGGCCGCTCGATGGGCTTGTGCCTTTACTGTGGTTAGAATGGCCATTTCTTGGCAAGTTGTCAGGAGCGTGCGGAAAACTCCAGAACGTAGGAGGTTGGGAGGAGATCCTCCTAGGTTGTGCCACAGCTCCTCAGAGTGTGATACCCATTACCTTGGAATTTCCCGGAAGGTCCTTGGAAAACCTCACCTTCCTGGATTCCGGAGCCGGAGGTAATTTTATCCAGCAAGACTTGGTCTCTCAACTGCAGATTCCTACGCAGAGATGAGAAGTTCCACTCCGGATTACCTCCATTCAGGGAACTCTCCTTCCAGGTCGCATATTGACCGCCACGGCTCCCATCATAGTCCGCACCGGGGCAATCCACTCGGAGGAGATAGCCTTCCTGATTCTTGAAAAGGCTGTCCACCCCGTGGTGCTGGGGCTGCCATGGCTCCAAAAGCACTCGCCTGTGATCCAGTGGGATACTCTGCAAATCACTAAGTGAAGTTCCTATTGCCTCTCTCATCGTATGAAGGTTCCCAAGGCTCCTGCACTTCTGCTTTTGCACTCCGCCCTTGGATCTCCAGCACCCTACGAGGACTTTACAGATGTCTTCTCGAAGACTAAAGCCGAGATTCTTCCGCAGCATCATCCATATGACTGCGCTATCGACTTATTGCCCGGATCTATGCCACCTCGGGGTAGGGTGTACCCCTTGTCCCTGCCCGAGACACGGGCCATGTCTGAGTACATCACTGAGAATTTGGCGAAAGGATTAATTTGCCCATCAAAGTCGCCCGCTGGGATTCTTTTTCGTCAGCAAAAAAGATGGCTCCCTGAGGCCCTGTATTGACTACCGAGGGCTCAATGCAATTACCAAACGGGACCGCTACCCTCTCCAGTAGATTCCAGAACTACTTGATCGGCTCCAAGGTGCAAGAGTCTTTACTAAGCTGGATCTACGCGGGGCCTACAACTTCGAATCCGTCCCGGGGACGAATGGAAGACCGCGTTCAATACGCGGGATGGGCATTACGAATACCTCGTAATGCCCTTTGGCCTTTGTAACGCCCCAGCGGTCTTCCAACACCTGATGAACGAGGTGCTACGGGATTTGCTCAACGTCTGTGTGATCGTCTATCTCGACGACGTCCTGATCTACTCTCGTGACCTGCCTTCGCACCGCCAGCATGTTCGCCAGGTGCTCCAAATTCTCAGAGAGCACAGCTTATACACTAAGCTTGAGGAATGCAGCTTTGAAAAGACTTCCTTGCCATTCCTGAGGTATATTGTTTCGGCTGATGGCTTCCAGATGGATCCGGAGAAAGTCGCTGCAATTAGGAACTGGCCACAGCCGAGGGGTCTCAAGGCGTTGCAACGTTTCCTCGGCTTTGCTAACTTTTATCGGCATTTTATTCCCGGCTATTCTCGCATAGTGGCTCCTCTGCACTCACCCGGAAGGGAGCCAATGCGGTGGACTGGCCTGCCCAAGCCTGCCAAGCCTTCGAAGAATTGAAAAGAGCCTTCTTACAAGACACATGCCTCCGCCATCCTGATCCCAGTCGGCCGTTCGTGGTTGAGGTCGATGCCTCGAATGTAGCTGTTGGAGCGGTGCTGAGCCAGCACTCCGACACTGGACAGCTTCTCCCATGTTCCTTTTACTCTAGGAGGTTCTCCCCGGCTGAGAGCAATTGCAGAGTGTGCGAGAAAGAACTGCTCGCCGTGAAACTCGCCCTGGAAGAATGGAGGCAGTGGTTGGAGGGACCCAACCACCCCTTCACCATTTACATGGATCATAAAAATCTCTCTTTCCTCCGCCAAGCCCAGTGCCTGAACCCAAGACAAGCCCGCTGGTCTTTGTTTTTTGACCGATTTGACTTCACTCTACGATATCGCCCTGGCTCAAAAAATGTGTGAGCAGATGCCCTGTCACGGTCCACCGAGATTGAGGAGACCCCTGAGACGCCCCAGTACATTTTGGATCCCCGGAAAGTGTCTCTCGCCGCCACCTCCGTGTCTTCCGAAGAAAAGACCGTGGTCCCATGCCGAGCTTGTAGGGCCGTGCTGGCATGGGCCCACGAATCCCTCACTGGAGGGCATGCGGGCTGTGCCGGTACGCTAGACCTCCTCAACTGGTACTATTGGTGGCCAACGGTAAGACAAGATGTTTGTCTCTTCGTCGACTCCTGCCCCACTTGAGCATTGCAAAAACCGCTTGGCGGGAAACCTAGAGGGTTGTTACACCCCTTGCCTATCCCGATGGAGCCCTGGACGCACCTCTCCACAGATTTTGTGGTGGATCTCCCAGCATCAGACGGGAACATGGTCATCTGGGTTGTTGTGGACCGGTTCTTCAAAATGGTACATTTTGTTCCCCTGTCAAAATTGCCTTCAACATCCGACTTGGCTAACTTATTTGTTCAACACGTGTTCTGACTTCATGGTCTTCCCCAGGACATCGTATCAGACCGAGGACCACAATTCACTGTCCGCTACTGGAAGGCGTTATGTAAACGCTTCAAGTTCCAGTTGAGTCTCTCATCAGCCTTCCACCCTCAGAGTAACGGGCAGACTGAACGTACGAACCGGACTCTGAAAACCTTCCTGTGCTCCTTTGTAAACGAAAGACAAGACGATTGGGCCAAACTTCTCCCATGGGCGGAATTTTCATACAACAATCATACACACTCCGCTACAGAAAGTTCTCCCTTCTTATCTGTCTATGGGAAGCAACTTCGGCTGCCCTTGCCCTCGCCTGAACCCAGCGCACTGCCAGCAGTGCAACTCTGCTCGCCAGCTACTTGCCCTCTGGACGTCTATCCAAAAGAAGATGCAAAGAACTGCCCTTGCTGCCAAAAGATGGGCAGACAGCCACCGTCAGCCAGTACCAGTCTACCTCCCTGGGGACCGTGTTTGGCTGAGTACAAAGAATCTACAACTTCGGATTCCTTCCCGCAGACTCGCCCCCTAGATTCTGTGGACCATTCCGCATTGCCGAGCGCATAGAAGCCGTTTCCTATCGCTTGCGCTTACCCTCCTTGATGCATGTGCACAATGTTTTCCATGTGTCGCTTTTGAAGCCTCTCAACCACTCCAGGTACCATCCCTGAGCTCCCGAATCTGCAGATCTTTCCATGCCAGGAGACACCACCTACCAAGTCCGGGAGGTTCTAGATGTCAGATTCCTTCAACGTCGCTGGGAGTACCTCATCGCCTGGGAAGGTTGTGGATCCGAGGACAACCCATGGGAGCCAGCCCGCAACATCCTTGATAAGGACTTATTGAAAGCCTTCCATCAAGACCACCCAGGTAAACCTGGGCCTGCTAAGAGGGGGCATAAGAGGGGGGATACTGTTGAGGTCCCAGTCGCGGCAGCCGCGACTAGGCCCTTACCTCCTTGGTCCCGGCCCGTCTCCGAGGGTCTGCGGCCTGTTTCGCGGCATCCCCGTAGGGGGGACGTCACCGAGAAGCCCTGCCTGGACGCCGTCTCCCTAGGCGCGCGCGCGCAATCCACGCTTATGAAGGCTGTTTCCCGCCACTGGAAGCTCCGCCCTATCGATGACGTCAGACGCCGCGGCCTATGTAAGGCCCAGGACTTTGCCATGCAACGGGGTTCCTTGCGGTTCTCTGTTGCTCCGTGGCCCGGAGTGTGCTATTGCATTAGCGACTCCGTTCCTGCCTGAGACTTGTTTCACTCCGTGCCCAAGTCTTGCTTCTGTCTGGCTTGCTTGCAGTAACCTGTTCTGCTTCAGTTCCTACTTGGTTCCAGGTTCCAGTAGCCAGTCCTGCTTCAGCTCCTGCCTGGTTCCAGTAGCCAGTCCTGCTTCAGCTCCTGCCTGGTTCCAGTAGCCAGTCCTGCTTCAGCTCCTGTCTGGTTCCAGTAGCCAGTCCTGCTTCAGTTCCTGTCTGGTTCCAGTAGCCAGTCCTGCTTCAGTTCTTGTCTGGTTCCAGTAGCCAGTTCTGCTTCAGTTCCTGCTTGCTTCAGTCCTAGCCTGCTTCAGTTCCTGCCTGTCTCCTGATCCCTGCCTGCCTGCTCCAGCTCCAGCTTCCATGATCTCCTAAGTCCCAGGGGCCAGGCTCCTATGGGCCCCTCCGGGGGAGTACCGGCTTCCATGGTGAATCACCTAAGTCCCAGTGGCTGGACTCCTATGGGCTCCTCCTGGGGGAGTACCGGCTTCCAGGGTGAAGCTCACGTCCAGCTCCTGCCTGGTATCCGCCTCCCGACCTATCACTCACCAGAGACTATAGTATACCTCTCCCCAGTCTCTCACAGGTCGGCCCAAGGGTCCACTAAACAATTCACTCACAACAATTTGAATGACAATAATATGATGGTGATTAGTTGCTTTAAGGATTGTGATTAAATTATCATTGTATAATGTTAATATCACCAATATGGTCAATTTAAGTTTTCCTAATTGTAAAAGAAAAATTAAATAAATAAAGAATTAAAAAAAAGAAACATTGGAGAAACTTACTGCAGCTTTCAACCAACTTCACACACAGAAGGCACAAAGCACAGCTTCTATACAAGAAGGTCTGTTACCAGAGGAAACTTTGAAATCCTCTGTTCCACTGGCGGCGACTATTCGATTCTCTGGAGAACTCCAAAAGACTCGGGGCTTCTTGAACCAGTGCAGCTTACATTTCACTTTACAACCTTCATTGTTTCCCACAGGCCTCTCTAAGACCAGCTACATTCTGTCTTATTTGGATGGGAGAGCCTTATCGTGGGCATCTACCTTGTGGGAACGCAAGGACCCTATCTTGTAGGACATAGAAGGATTTACGGATTTGTTTAAATCCATTTTTGATGACCCTGCTCATATGTCTGTTGCTGGATTTGCTTTGGTGGACCTGAAGCAAGGCAACAGATCTCTGGCGGAACTTGCCATCGAATTTAAAACTCTTGCAGCGGAATTTCGCTGGGACCCCAGATGTCTGAAGACACTCTTTTGCAGAGGCCTGGACACCCGCATAAAGGACGAGCTGGCTGCTCATCAGATACCTGACTCACTGGAAGAATTAATAGCCTTAGCTACTCAGATTGACTGGTGGCTCCGAGACAAGGTGAAGAAACTCCAGCCTAAGGTGTTACCTGGGTTGAAGCAAACCAGTGCTTCTGCATTACGAAGGGGTACAGCACCTCCTGCTGTGGAGAAAAAGGAACCGAAGGAACCTGGTCACGGTCACTTGACTTCTAAAGAGAGAAGATTTAGGAGGAAGAACGGCCTGTGCACGTACTGTGGTCAGCCAGGCCATGATGTTTCTGCCTGCCCTATTCGTCCGGGAAACGGACAAGCCTGAGTCCCGTGGGAGGACTGTTCTTGGGCTATACAGCAATATCTCCTCCACTCTCTCGTCCAGTCTCTGTGATCCCTGAACCAGTGACGGTTCAAACCTCTGCCCTGAAGGACTCAGGGCAGGAGGCAACTTTAATCTCAGACGTTTTGTGGAAGACCTGAGGAGTCCATTCAGCAAATTTAAAGATCCATTATTGTATCACAATTTGAAGTGGACCTTGGACGATTGTTTTTACCACCACTTCTTTGAGGATCTTATCAACATCACCAGCAGTTTTTCTTTTACCTGCTGTTTTCATAGCGGTTGCTATGCATGCCATAGCTAGGTGGCGCTCTACATCGTTAATGTCTTCCTGGATTACAATTTTGACATATCTGCTACATTCTACTCACTCGGAAGTCGTGCTGAAGGACTACAGCACTGTTGATTCTGAAGAAGAAGATATCTTTAACTACCAGCCTAGCTGTCTGCTGGTGCTACCATCAGTTCCAATGAAGAAGACATCTCTAGCTACCAGCTTTCGCAATTGGTTCTTTCGGAAGTCGTGCCCAACTACCTATGGCACTGTTGATTCCGAAGAAGAAGATATCTTTGACTATCAACTTTACGTTTGTTTACTCGGAAGTCATGCTGGAGGTTTACAGCACTGTTTGATTCCGGGGATGAAGATATCTCCACCCATCAGCCTATTCGTTTTGCTGGTATTGCCATCATCTCTCTTCCAGCATCCTGCGGAAGAGCCAATCAGAAGTGGATTTTGGACAAGTCATCACCACTTGGTGATTTTGGACCACATCACCACTTCCACTGAAACCTCAGTGACGTCCACGGCAGCCCTCTCATTGCTGCTGACTTCATTATACACTCTGCAAGATTCTTCAAATCTCAACTCCATCTGCCATCGTGAATTTACAAACTTGAACTCAAGAATTTAGAGATCCTGGATGTTTGAACAGAGGCTGAGTTTTGTTTGCCTGAAAGGGCTTCGGCCCCGAATCCATCTTTGGGAGCCTCAGACCTATTGGATAAAGAGATGCTTCATCAATTCCATCTCGCGTATCCTTGGTACTTAACCTGGTACCCGAAGAGGAGACTGCCCTTTGAAGGGGGGTACTGTTGCGTTCATGCCTTTTCTCGCCCTCGCTCCACACTCTCTACCTTTGTGGCGACTCCCTTCGGGTCTGACGGACAGATGCAGAAGCGGCTTCTCCTCGCTGCTTCTCCCTGGAATCCCCGGGCTGGCCTGACGCTGCGGATCTGCCATGTTCCTGATGACGTAAGGGCTCACGCGCACTCCAGAGTTTGTACCAGCAAGGGCGCGAACTCCGGGGAGTCCCCTCGTGACATCATCCGCTTCCAACTTAAAAGGTCTTTGCTTACAACTACGAATCGAGTTAGCAGGGGGAATTCTTTCTCCGCTGCTCTGCCTCCCCTTGGCGGGGTGATTTATTACAGATTCTAACTCTGCCCCCTGGGGAGAAGTTTCTACAGATTGCTACTCATAGCAGCAGGAGATTGATAACAGATTGATAACTCCTCCCTCTCCAGGAGGAGATCCTTAACAGATTGCTAACTCCTCCCTCTACAGGAGGAGCTCAATAACAGATTGCTAACTCCGAGCAACAGATTTATAACAAAGGGTTAGCACATTAATAAAATTCTTGGGCATCGAACTAGACTCTAGCAGGATGGAGTCCAGATTACCACGAGATAAACTCTGTGATATACTGAGTAAGCTGGAACAGGCGATGTCAGCAAAGAAAATGGTGTTGGTAGAAGTACAGTCTCTTTTAAGCATCCTGAACGTCACATGTCGAGTCATACCCATGAATAGAGCCTTCTTGAGGAGGTTAACTGCAAGCATGGTTGGTGTCTTTCGTCCGAAGCATTGTATCAGAATTACACAGGCTATGAAGGATGATTTGGCCATATGGTCATCCTTCCTGGTTAAGTTAAATGGAACATCGGTGTGGCAGGATCCTCCTATTTCAAACCATGATCTCAGTATCTACTCAGATGCATTGGGAGGATGTTGCTTCAGTGTTTATTGGTAGGGTTCTTGGGTGGCCAAGCAATGACCTCAGACTTGAGTGCAAGCCGGTTTAACATGCAACATTACTTTCTTAGAGCTCTTTCCTATTCTCATTGCATTGGTTATATGGGGAAAGCAATTTCGAAATAAACACATAATTTTTTGGTGTGATAACATGTCAGTGGTGCAGGTACTCAAAAAATAATGCCAAATGTCACAGAGTCGCGGAATATTGAGGGAGGTGGTATTAAATAGCTTGCAACTGAACATAACAATAAGGGCACGCCATGTGTAGCTGATTCCTTGTCAAGAGCTAAATGGGATTTATTTCGAAAACAGGTTCCCTGAGCCAACAATGAAGGCATAGCAATACCCAAGCGATTGTGGAACATTGGCATGATGCCACGAGAAACCTTTTGAGACTATCAGTTGCCCTGGCAACTTGGAGAGCATACAGCAGAGCATACGATAGCGTCTCCAAATTCCTAAAGGAGAAAGGTTGCAAAGCTGAACCTGTCTCTCAGGACTTAATTGTCAAATTTATTATTTGTATGAAAGAAAGTGGGAAATCAAGGGGTGCAGTGATTAATCAACTGGCAGGCTTTGCCTTTTTTTCAAAAGTGTGTGGACGAGGCGACCCAACCAGGAGTTTCCTTGTTAAGAAGATTCTGGTTAGGTGGGCCAGAAAGGCGGGACCAGTCTGTGATTCACATAAACCCATCTCGCACAATCTCCTCACACTGCTGTGGTCCATATTGTCAGTGGTCTGCAGATCTCAGTTTGAGGTCAAAATATTTAGAACCACATTTTTTCTAGCCTTTTTCGGAGCACTGCGAATCAGCAAGCTGGTAGCTGCGTCTAAACGGAACATGAGTTGCAGAGGAATACTATTACAGAACATTACAGTAGTCAGTCCAAATAATCATAGAGAGGTAAAAAATACACCAAGCCACCAGAGGCGCTAAAGTATACCTAAAGCAAATCAATACATCGATAACATGCCGGGTCCAAAAATCTGAAAATGTACATGTCCGTACGCCCTAAAGGTTATAGTTTGTTATTGATTCACGAAGATCATACCCCCCTCACCAGATACCAATTTTCCTCAGTTGTCAACATGGCCCTTGTAAAAGTAGCCTATGGCAAACAACACATAGGGAATATGTAAAAAACAATTTCTCTAATAATCAAATATACACACATATACCATGAGAAATATGTAACAATCTTGTACAATAATATTTATTATTGAATCAAAGATGTAAACATGTACACCATTAAAATTGAAATAACAATCATTCAACCATTCACACCTTTAAAAACAAAACACTAATGACACGGTATAATTCTTACAATTCGTCACATTAAAGTGCAAAATACTGTAATAGTTTTTGCTTGTCTCGGTATTGCTAAGAATTTTGACCCTCGATATATTTGTTTTTTATAGGTTGTATTTATAATCGATACAAAGATATTGCCAGTTATACACTGTTTGAGTTCAGATTGAGAACATTAAAACAGGTAATGGTTCGATATGTCTTGGGTTCTTTAACATTTAAAGTTGGATAAAAAATATTTTGTGTTGAAGAATGAATTATATATTGTTTATTATTTGCTGGATGTAGGTGATATCCTGTATTTATTATGAACATGTCCCTGATGAAGCCCAGCCATGGGTGAAACAAGGATCCGTTGTTGGACTATATGTACGTGGATGGAGAAGTAGAGGGTTAGTTCCCCCGGTATAAATGAAGAAGCGGTGGATTTTTGCAAACAGCACTGTGTGAGTGCATAAAAATTAGCAGCCACACTTGTTGTAAATATTTGACATTATAAAATACAGAATAAGCGATTACACTTGAATATATTGGATACTCTATGAAGAAAAGTGTTTCTCTATTATAAGAACTTGATACATTGTATTTTGCACTTTAATGTGACGAATTGTAAGAATTATACCGTGTCATTAGTGTTTTGTTTTTAAAGGTGTGAATGGTTGAATGATTGTTATTTCAATTTTAATGGTGTACATGTTTACATCTTTGATTCAATAATAAATATTATTGCACAAGATTGTTACATATTTCGCATGGTATATGTGTGTACCTTGTAAAAGTAGGGCATAACCCTAAAGAATACGGGACTCACTCATTCAGGATAGGAGCGGCCACCAGTGCAGCACAAGCAGGCCTGAACATAGACACCATCCAAAAAATTGAAAGATGGAAATCAGACACCGTTTACACTTATATCAGAGCAAGTGATATCTGAAAGCATAACCCCTTATTGACCTCTTTCTGCACAGCCAACACGATGGCAAAGGTTTGTCTGGATTATCGGACACTCCTTTGTGCACTGGGCAGCGAGGAGGGCTCATTTTCGATCATATGGCTCTCACTTGGGTTTAGCCACGCGCAACATCCACATCATATGGATGGGTCATAGAGGGATGACTTGGGACCAACTTCTACCGATCATGCAGCACAAGAGGGACACACTTGCCAAACCGGACACCATATGATTCACCTAGGCGGCAATGATTTGGGTGAATTGTTGTGCATACCATTGATAAGGCACATAAGGAATGATTGGAGTGAACTGATTGCCTGGTTCCTCAATACGTGCATTATGTAGTCTGACATCGTACAGTGGTTAAAATGGCATGATAATAAGTTGTGGAAAAGAGGTCACAAAAAAGTGAATCGGCAACTCGGGCACTGGGCTGCAAGATTAAGAGGGCAGCATATACGTTATGACTGGGTGGAGGAAGCATGCGAGGGGTTATACAGGCATGATCAAATTCACCTTTCGGATATTGGTAACAATCTTTTCAATAATACCGTACAGGATGCCATATTTAGTTGAAGAGGCCAAAGCTTTTGGGGGTGCAAGAGGCAAGTGATACTACCTCATGCTGGTGGTGGGTGCACGAGCCGTGGCAGGCCAAATTTGGTAGGCCTGGGGTGGGCACCCTTGCGAGGAAGTTCAAGGCGGGAGGCTGGTCGAAGGGGCTGCCTTGTTAGGAGACATGGTGGGCGGCACCCAGGACTCGGTGGCATAAAATGGCTTTTGCTTCGTATAGTTATTCCACTTATTATTGTAATTTTATAATAAAGCTGTGGCCTTGTTCAACCACTAAAAAGTCTGAGCCTCAAAAAAGATTTTGTAACACAATGATCAAATTGATATAAGGGGGTCTCAGCAGGTGGGAGGGAGACATCAATCAGCGATCTTGACATTAATGCAGGGGCTTGCGCCCCATGCACAAAAAGCCCCATCCCTATCAGCAATGTCGCTGGGGATGGGGAAGCACTCTCTCGCCCCGGAGTGCGTCTTTCCTCCCAAGGGGCTGCCCGCCAGCGCAACCCCAGAAAAAGCGAGATCCAGCAAGGGGTGATGTCATCGGCCTGCGAAGTGTGCCCCAATGCACATCACAGCGCCAATAAAAGCCCAAGTCGGCACCGCTATTCCTCCTTTTCCCTGGTGGCGTCAGCGAGTTATCCTGCCCTCTCACCCTAAGCTAGCAAAACGCCTTTGTTTGTCGTTCTTGTTCTTTATAATTTTATTGTTGTGTCTAACACATCGCCTCGCTCAAATGTCGACAGGCGCTACAGTTATTTGAAGTTAGGTAGGTAGTCTATGTTAGCTAGCAGCATGTTGAATCCGATAATGATGTGTATCTTATCCATTATGTTGTACAAGAGTATTATTTTCCTTCGCAGCTTTAGGCAGGTGCACGAGCCGTGGCAGGCCGGATTTCGTAGGCTTGGGGTGGGCCCCCTTGCGAGGAAGTTCAAGGTGGGAGGCCGTCAAAGGAGCTGCCTTGTTAGGAGACATGGCGGGCGGCACCCGGGACACTTGGCGGCATAAAACGGCTCGTGCTTCGTATAGTTGTTTCACTTATGATTGTTAATTTTATAATAAATCTGCAGCCTTGTTCAACCACGAAAAAGTCTGAGCCTCAAAATAAATTTTGTAACACAATGATCAAATTGATATAAGGGGTCTCAGCGGGTGGAAGGGCAACATCAATCAGCGATCTTGACGTTAAAGGAAACATTTACTTTGTGTGTATTTGTAGGTGTGCATCCATATAGACAAGCAGTATTATGTATGTAAAGGCTTAAGTGAAAAGTAGCATAGTAGAAAACGATTTCCTTTCAAAAATGTATATACATTCCAAAGCCATGTTTCCAAAGAAATGGGTAACATGTTACACTTTAGCTCCACAAAGGTGCCTACCTGTTTAATTGAACTCAATAGATGGGCAAACAAAAAAAGAAATGTTCAAATCTCTGCCTCCCACATTTCACTTTCTATTCTCCATACAGTTCCTCATTTCCTTTGTAGAAATATATTTTCATAGAGGCAGATGGAGGAGTGTCGGCAAATGCCAAATACAGTATTAAGGCAGTAGCTCAGTACCTTATTACTCACTCAGAATACAAATAGTAGTTTGGGTATATTGCCCAGTTCCATGGCAAGTGATATGACATGTAGATGATTTTTTGTTGTAAGAGGTAGATAATTTTTATCACATAATATACAATGAAAATATGTAGGTATATTTATTTGTATGCTATATTTAGATTTTCACCTATACTTTTTGCGATCACCTTTCTTCAAAGCGTTAATTCAGGTGATTAGAAAATATTTTTGGCTAATTTGAAAATAATAGTTATGGTAGGTGTGGATAATGCTACAGAGTTGAGCTATGACCTTTTTAGTGTAAGAAGTGGCTTTTTTAATTGTAACCTACCGAAAAAGAACCTGAAGAGGTACATCTATCCTCTAACCAGTGTCATCTGAATTTTATACAAAAGTCCAGTACCACAGCGACATCTGTACAATATATATGTTAAAATTCTTCTGAAACTGGATTTCATGAGGGAGCTTGGAGAGAAAAGATACTAGCCAGAGTACATAAGTAGTCACTGGCATTAATATTTCATCCTGCATCTTGTAAGTTAAAAAAAAAAGGTACACAAATTTCTCCCTTATGCCTCTTCTTGCCTTTCTTCCTTGTATAGTCTCTTCTAAGTATATTGGATGTGTGCATAACAAGAAATTTGTAGTGGTGTGCAATCTTCAAGTAAATGTTTCACTTTAATTGCTATGTTTAGCATTTTTAATAGCAGTTCAGGAAAAATGAAAGTTTTAAATTGCACTTCTAATAATGCTATCAAATGAGGTGCTTTCTCAGTTTCTCTGCATTTTGCCAGGGATTAAATAAGATAAAGACAAACATGTCTAATTGCTTATTTAACATTTATTGAATAGATAATGCATTTCAAAGTAAAATGTTTAACTTTTGAAACATTAAGATGTGTTCACCTGTAATACCTTACATTGATAACATTAAAAAGGAAAAGTGTAAACATTTGCAAAAGCAAGATGACCAGCTTCATAGTAAAATACAGATAAAGGCTAACAAATTGACATTTAATGTAAGCATTAGTAATTCAAGGTTCATAAAAGTTAACATATTGGTCTATGTTGTTCTAATCTTAGTTCCTACTATGGTTAAGGACCCATAGTTAATTAACAGTTTAAAACAACTGAGATTATATCATATTTGGAACACTTTATAAATAATAGCACCTTTGTTAAGAATTTGACCCAGTGAGAGTACAGTAAGGCTTGCATTTATATAGCCATAAAGTGCTTGTTCTTAATCTCTTAATATTGCTCTGCTTCAGTTCATAGTCACAAGTACCTATTCAGCGCTTACATAAATAACTAAAAATCCATAAATGTAGTTTTACAAACAGTGTAATGACCCTGCTATCTTTAGACATTAAAGTAGCATTGTTAGATAATTTGGCATTTTTTGCTGGTTATCTTAACAAACCTATATACCTCCTTTTTTAAGTAGCAGAACATATTTTGTTCAGTATGTCTACTTTCTTCTTATCTTTCTGTGCTTGATTTGTCAGGTGCATGATTTTGATTGTTCACATTTTGGAGTACCCAATTAGGAAGAGCAACATTCAAATTGTTCTTGTTTAACAAAGAGCAGTGTGAATAAAATTAGAATAGGATTAACACTCTTTACAGATTATTGCCCATATTAAGGTGTGAAAAAAGGAACTCATGATCATAGCAATAAAGAAGAGAATTAGGATCAAGGAACTCAACAATTTTTTAGGAGAATACCTACTGCTGCTGTTTTAATTTATGATAACTAAACAAGTGGACTTGAGAAAGAAAGTCATGAAGCATTAACAAACAATTTTAATGAGGTGAATATAAAAGTATCCTGAGCAATCTCCATCTTATGTAGGTGAGTTGCATTCATTAAGGGCCAGATTTTCTAACATACGCGTGGGTGTAGATTTGTGCGCCCAACCCGGCGCGCACAAATCTATGCCTGATTTTATAACATGCATGCGCAGCCGCGCGCATTTTATAAAATCCGGGGTCGGTGCGTGCAAAGGGATACACACTTGTGCACCTTGTGCGCGCTGAGCCCTAGGGAAACCCCGATGGCTTTCCCCATTTCCTCTGAGGCTGCTCCGAAATCGGAGCGGCCTCGGAGGGAACTTTCCTTTCGCCCCCTCCTCCCGCACCTTCCCCTCCCTTCCCCTATCTAACCCGCCCCCCAGCCCTACCTAAATCTCCCCCCTCTACCTTTATTATTTAAGTTGCGCCTGCCTCTGGGCAGGCATAGGTTGTGCGTGCCGGACGAGCAAGCCTTCGGAGGCCTTTGGCCATGCCCCTGCCCGCCCCTTTTTTCAAGCCCCGGGACATACGCGCGTCCCGGGGCTTGCGTGCGTCGCCGAGCCTATGCAAAATAGGCTCGGCGCGCGCAGGAGCAGGTTTTCGGGGTTACGTGTAACCCTTTGAAAATGCGCCTCTAAATATTTATTTTTTCACTGTTAGCCTTTCAGATATATAAATATATATTTGAGCCAGTGGAAATGCAGAATGGAATATTTTGAAAAAATACAATACAGGAAGCAAGAGCCCGTGTTAGAGTAATTAATAACAAGTATGGAATGTGTACTTCCTCTAAGAGTACAAGTGTAGGAGTGGCATCCTTGTACAGTGTGTAAGAACCAGTGAATGCATGCTATTGCAACCGGAATGCAGTAAAACAAAACTCAACAAAATGGAGGGTAATAACATTGGATAGTTTTCAGTAACAATATTCATGCCTTCAACATTCTCAAGTGTAAAGTGTAAAACATCAGCTTAGTCTGTTTGATAGTTTGTCTCCCGATACTAGGTCGCAGACAGCCAGACAGACACTAGCTCTACATAAGGCATGCTTGTTTTACTTATTTATTTATTTATTTATTTATTTATTTATTTATTTATTTAGGTTTTTTTATATACCGACCTTCTTGTAAAAAATTACAAATCAGACCGGTTTACAATGAACAAAAGTGCTTACTTAGTACAAGAATGCCTATAAATTACAGTATTTTGTATACCTTGTTTTTAAAAAAATTTGCAATGTGTAATATATGTAGTTCTGCCACTTGCATAAAATAAATGTTCTGAGATCAATTTTCTAAGGTATTTACTTGGGTAAATATGCATTTACCAGATAGATTGCACTGTCTGAAAACTGTCTTCTGTTCAGCCAAAACTATGTATAGGCTTCCACAGAGTTCATACTTTTAGCAGATTACAAAGTAAACAGCAAACATACATTTGAATTTTCATATGTATGCACACCTTTTTACTCCATATCATCTTCACACAGGAATAGCAGATGCAAAGCATGTTTGCCACTGATGCCCTTGCATCTAGCTAGTTATTCAAAATTGCCCCTTCATGTTTAAGAATTATTTACCCAATTTTTAAGAAAGCATTACACCTTCCTTCATGGAAAGGGTGGTACATGAAATGAACTCCCATAGGTGAAAGAGACAATTGTAATGGAAGTTTAAAAAGTGTGGGATAAGCACAAGGGATCCGTAGTAAGAAAGAGGATGACAAGGAAGCATGGGGTAACCTATCTGGAGCAGTGATTACTAGGGATGTGAATCGGGCTTCAGACGATTGAAAATATCGTCCATATTTTCAAAATCATCAGAAATCAGGGGCTTCCCCGAAACGATAGGAAAACCCCACGATATTGATCGTGGGGGTTCTCTTATCATTTTGGGGGAAGGCGGGAAAACGGCACACAAAAATAACCCCTAAACCCACCCCGACCATTTTTAAAGATGGCGCCGGCTATCCAGTGCTCCCTCCATGTGACGGGCTGGCCAATGGCACGGATACCCTGTCACATGTTAAGGGCAAAGGCCATTGGCGCCATTTGTATTATTTATTTATTTATTTAAAAACTTTTCTATACCATCGCTAAGTTAGGTACCATCGCAACGGTTTACAAACAGGCACAAAATAATGTATGTATAGGTAGGTTATCGTACATTCTAACAGGTGCCAATTAAGTACGGTTACAAACTCATTAATAAGATCAGTGTTTGAGTAGTGATGGTCAAGTCCAGGTGTATTATTTAGTTACTCTTCATAGTTATATTAACATGCATTTTTAAAAACTGTTAAATTCTTCATTCTCAATTGCACTTCTCTGACTTGTTTTCTCTCTTCCTCTCTACCCTCCCGTTTCTTTAGGAAAGGCTTGTTTAAAGAGCCATGTCTTTAAGGTTTTCTTAAAAAATTTGATATCACTCTGCAATCTGATTTCAGTGGGCAATGTGTTCCATAGATTGGGCCCTGCCAGTGATAGGGCCCTTTCTCTTACTTGGGTTAGTTTTGCTGATTTTACTGAAGGGACTGTTAGTAGTGCTTTGTTAGCTGAGCGAAGGTTTCTTTGTGGGACATGGACTCGTAGGGCTGTGTTTAGCCAGTCTGCTTCTTTATCATATATTAGTTTGTGTATGGTGCATAAGGCCTTGTATTTTATCCTGTATTCGATTGGCAACCAATGTAAGTCTGCTAAAGTTTCAGTTATATGGTCCCTCCTTTTTTTTTCCTGTCAGTATTCTGGCTGCAGTATTTTGAAGTATTTGGAGTGGTCATATTGATGTGCTGGGGAGTCCTAGTAAGAGTGCATTGCAGTAATCAGTGCTGGAAAAAACAAGTGTTTGTAAAACTGTTCTGAAGTGGGCAGGTGTGAGTAATGGTTTCAATCTTTTTAGGATCATAAGTTTCGCGTATCCTTCCCTTACTTTTAATGATATGTGTTGCTTTAGATTAATTTCTGAATCCATTATTACTCCCAGATTTCTTACTTTTTCGGCAAGTTCTATTTTCTGGTTATTTCTTAGAGTTATTGGGGTTTTAATAATTTCAGTATGTTTTCTTTCAAGGTGTAGGAATTCAGTTTTGTCAATGTTAATAACCAGTTCCATTTGGGTTAGTAGTTTTATTATGTCTAGGTACATGTTTGCTAGTCCTAGTGTTTTTTCAATTGTGTTGTCTATTGGTAGAATTAACTGAATGTCGTCTGCGTAGATGTAGTGTATTATCCCTAGGCCTGCCAGCAAATGGCATAGGGGCAGCATATATATGTTAAAGAGGGTGGCAGACAAAGCTGAACCCTGAGGTACTCCGGTTTCAAGTTTAAATTTTTCTGATAGAGTGTTTTTTATCTGGACTTGGAAGAATCTATTGCTGAGGTATGATCTGAACCAGTTTATCATTTTGTCACATAATCCAATTTCTTTCAGTCTTTCTAGTAATGTTTGGTGGTTTACCATATCAAAGGCTGTGGATAAGTCTAGCATTATAAGGATGTAGTGTTTGCTATTATCAAAACCTCTTAAGATGTTGTCAGTTAGTGAGAGAAGTAATGTCTCAGTGCTGTAGTGTTTAAGGAAGCCGTGTTGTGAAGGGTTCAGTATGTTATTTTTGTCTAGGTGTTCGGCTAGCTGTTTCTGTACTGTTTTCTCTATTAATTTGGCTATTAATGGGAGGTTTGAGACTGGGCGGTAGTTATTGAGAATTAGAGGGTCACTGTTTTTCTTTTTGATTATTGGTTTTATGATTGCCCCTTTCAGAATATCTGGCATTATTCCTTCTGTTAGGGATAGATTTATGACATTAGTTAATGTTGGGGCTACTACCTTGGTGGTCTTTTTTATCTCTGTTGTAGGTATAGTATCGATTATGTGGGGGGCGGGGTTTGTATTTATTATCATTGACTCTACTTCTAGTTCTGATATTTCTGTAAATGCAGACCATGGGTTAACATCTCTTTTTTGCATTACAATTGCTTGTTTGGTGTTTTTTGGGAGTTTGTTTCTTAAGTTTAATATTTTGTCACTAAAAAATTGGGCTATTTCATTACATTTTGTTTCAGGAATGCTTTGAGGTTATTCTTGATGTCGGTTGTGAGATTTGTTACTATAGAGAATAGGGTTCTTGGGTTATTGGCAAATTTTCTATTTTGTTACTATAGTATTCTTTTTTAGTATTTAGGATTAGTTGTTTGTAGTGAGCCAGGTGTTTCCTGAATTTAGTTAGATTTTCAATTGTTTTATGTTTTCTCCAGGTTTTTTCGAATTTTCTGAGTTTTCTTTTTGCATCTTTTATTTTTTGTTATGCCGGTGGTTATTTTGTTTTGTTTCTTTGATATGTATTAGTGGCAGCTGACGGCCCGAGAGCAGGAGATTGCTCCCGGGACCCCAGTGGACCACCAGGTACCTGTAAAATGTTTTTGGGGGGTCGGGAGGGTGAGGGAAGCAAAGGGATTAGTTTTAAAGGGTCGGGTGGGTTTTTTGTTTAACGGCTTGGGCGCAACTGATAAAACCACGATCGGGCCCGATGAAAAAAACCCCCACATGTGAATCGGAACCGAAATCCGAACCGATTCTGGTTCCGATTCACATCTCTAGTGATTACAACCTAAACAGCAGTGGCATGACTGCATCAGGCTTCAAGAAAGCATTAGGGCAACCTGAATGAAGCAGTGGTTACAAACCCAAACAGCAATGGTATGTCTGTATTGGGTTTCCAAAAAGGCTGGGGTAATCAGTGAGCATGGGGAGGCTGGATTTTTTAGGACAACAACCTCACTAATTTTGGTGATTGTTTGGATTATTTCAGAACTTGATAAGACAAAACATGGAATGGAGCCTAGGTATTAGATTAAGTATTGGTCTTGTAGGAATCAAGGTTGAAGATGACAAGGTCTACAATGGCCTACTAGTGAAGGTGGTGGAGTCCAGCACTTTTAACAGATTTTTGGCATGCTTGAGACAGATATGGATGGAGGTGGTAGGTAGAGGGTTGAGAGGTCAAGTAAAAGTCAAGGTGGAGGAGGGCCGAAGTTGATGTTGGGAATTTATATGCTCATTTAACCAATGTGGAAAAATCTCAACTGGGAAAACTGGATGAACCTATTTGGCCTTTATTTGCCTTCAACTACAGTGGAGCATGGAAACATGAAAGTGTGCTGTCTGAGAATAGTCAGAAGACTGTTTGCAATATCATTCAGCTCACTTACTAAATACCCAAATATGCAGCAATTTGAAAATACTACAAAACATGGTAACATAATATAGTAGATGATGGCAGATAAACAACAATTGACTCATCCAGTCTGCCCAATTTTTCTGGTGCACACCACCAAGGATATATTCCAATGGCCAACCATAGAGGCTTAACTGCTTGTAGGATATCGCCTTATCCAAATCAATGTCTGTTGTTTTCATCTCTACTTCTCTGCCTTTCTGGGTAGATAAGTATACAAGTTCCCAGTATTAATCAAATGTCCAGCCCCTCCTTCCATGGTTTACCACCAGTAATCTGAACAGCTAGCAAAACTAGCAAGGCTGTTGTCCTAACTTCTGGCTGCCTATGTCCCCATAGACTTTCTGGATGGTACTTGGACATCTCCAACCTGTAGGCATTGGCCCAGTTGGTTTCTTGAGAGTTATAACTTGCTGGTTTCCCTCAGTTACCCTGTGGCTTATAATATTTACTAGCTCATGCTTCCTTATCCACATCTTGTTTTCTCAAAGTTTTGTACTTTCCCATCAAAGATTCAAACCCTGGTTACCCATATGGCAAGCAGGGACACTCAGTACTATAATAAGGGAGAGAAGCTATTCTTATGTCAATCAGAATTACAGGTCCATGCAAACAATAGGGAAAAACTAGGCCTGGATCAATATATCCTGAAAAGAAATAAAATGCAGTGGAGCCTGTCAGTCACCTTACTCCTGCCTTATCAATCTCACCACAAGGAATTCAGGCAAATTAGCAAGAGATGAACTCTGTGCTGTTTGTCATTTGAAATGCATAACAGAGCTGCCAAGCAATACAAAAAGTGTTCATTAGTCATGGATATGATTTCTAAACCTTTGCTGCAAATTAACAGTATGAACATGTTACCTGTCTAACCAAGCACAGCTACAACTTTGAATGCATGCTGTTTTCCAGCAAAGTTTTACCCATTGAAAAAGCAGGCACACAGTCATTTTTTTTCAGTGGGCAACACTTTGCTGGAAAACTGCGTGCATCAATTTGAAAATCAAATCATGTGCATTGTTTCCCTACTTTGCTCTTTCTTCACCTCCAAGAATGCCTTCCTCTGATCTGAATAAAAGTACGCTTGCTGCCCACATGCACTTTTAGCCTGACAGTATAAAGCAGTTTTCAGACAAGCCAATTTACTTGGGTAAATTGCTTTGAAAATTGCCCTCTACATACATGTATATTTTACCAACTTCACTTACAAAACAACAGTATAAAATATATATTCACATACAAACCATTTGTGGTTGTGTTTTTCTCAGTGCTCCTAATGGGAAGGTTCTTTCAGGTCTGTACTCCTCAAAGCAGAGACTATTGGGTTTTGTTTCATACTTATAAGATCGTAACATGAAAAATAATTAGATTGTTTATAATGCTTTTAAAACAAAAGGATTGATAATGGTTTCAATAAATGTGTATGCTTTAGGGAGTATAAGGTTTTCTTCTTTTTAAAATGGGGCTTATTTGTGTAGCTTATCCACATTCTTATGTTGAATGGATGCAATGATAAAGAGATAGGAAAGCCAAGCATATATGCAACACACTGTTAAAAAAGTTCACTTTTTCTGTCCTTCAAGGCTTAACAGTCTGATAATGTACCAGTCTCAGAAGGTTTTCTTGAGCCACCATAATAACAATGCAATCTGATTAGGAAGCATGGAAGAGAAGCATTTTTATTTGGAAAAGGAAAGGAAACAGTATACCAGTCATACAATTTTAGCAAAATAAGTGTGCAGAGTAAGTGAAGTTGTATACAATTTCTAATCATGGAAACCTTTCATTCTACTAGCATATATGCACTATATCACCATACACCTTACTAAAATGTCTATCAAATACAGTGCTGACTTAACTGTTCCTGGTGACCATTCATTTTTAAATTTAATGATACTGAAAGACAACTCAGAGTGATGTAATAGATAACTTTTGTATATTACAAAACAAATCAATAGTTACTAATGTATCTGTTTTATATATTTGGTATCTGGATTTTGTAAAGCATTGATCCAATTAATCACTGATCGATGACACTGAGCAGAAAGCTTGAAGTTTAGTATAATATTAGACAAACAAGTTTCTTCCCTGGAAAATTCTATTTTGGTTAAAAAAAATATCTACTACAGTGCACAGCACTGTAATAAATATTTAGCATAAATTAATAATTTACAAGTACCTGAGCAAGAACATAGAGCACCATAGCATAGCACAGCACCAAAGGCAGTAGCTCAGAATTCCTCCTAAAAATAATGATGTACAAACATTAAAAACTGTTAAGTGTTGGCAAAAATTGAATTCCAACTAGGGTTTAAAGATAGTGCAAACTTCTGTCTTCTTTTTTTTCTGGACACTTCACATAGGCATTAGTACTGGATCTTGGCAGTTGTGGTGGATGTTTTGGGGCAGGCCTAGAACAACAAAGAAATGAATACAGTCTTAGGCATAATTAATGTTTTATAGTATTTTTTAAATTGAAAAATCAATCTTTTTGAATTGCAAGGCATCAGAATGACATAGGCACATCACCTAATCTTTAGCCTAGAAAACACTGTTGGCTTCTGTTTTACCTTATCTTTTATGTCTCTCACCGACTTCCTTCTGTGAGATCAATCAAACACTAATCTGTGCTGTTTATCAGTGCTGTTGTAGTTGGAAGGATGGCAAGTAAATACTTTAGTTAGTAGATGGGTAAAAACCTTTCTAAGGTTAGAATGCTTTTTATGTGCAGCAACTAATGTTTACAAAAACTGCAAACAGTGTAGCTTTGTGATTTTTGCACTGATGGAACAAAATCAAGAGTCAAATAGCAGTCAAGAATAGAAATTTCCTTTATTGTCAAAAATACATTTTGGTAATGAAAAGTACAATACAAAACTGATAATGGAACAAATAGCCATAATGCCAAGTGTACAGAGCTCGTCACTAAATGCCACATACAAACTAAAATAACTTCAACCTTGACATAATAGGACAACAAGGTGCTTATGATTGGAAAAACAGGTATGCCATAGGGATGTGAATCGGGCTTCGGACGATTGAAAATATCGGACGATATTTTCAAAATCGTCAGAAATCGGGGGCTCCCAATAAGAGAACCCCACAATTTTGTTCCTGGGGTTCTCATCGTTTTGAGGGAGGGCGGGAAAAATGGCACACCAAAACAATCCCTAAACCCACCCCGACCCTTTAAAACTGTTCCCTTAGCTTCCCCCACCCTCCTGAACCCCCCCAAAACTTTTTACAAGTACCTGGTGGTCCAGTGGGGGTCCCGGGAGCCATCTCCCGCTCTCGGGCCGTCGGCTGCCACTAATCAAAATGGCGTCGATGGCCCTTTGCCCTTACCATGTGACAGAGTATCCGTGCCATTGGCTGGCCCCTGTCACATGGTAGGACCACTGGATGGCCCGTGCCATTTTTAAAGATGGCGCCGGCCGTCCATTACTCCTACCATGTGACAGGGCCTGGCCAATGGCACGGATACCCTGTCACATGGTAAGGGCAAAGGGCCATCGGTGCCATTTTTATTAGTGGCAGCCGACAGCCCCAAGAGCGGGAGATCGCTCTCGGGACCCCCACTGGACCACCAGGTACTTGTAAAAAGTTTTTGGGGGGGTTTGGGAAGGTGGGGAAAGCTAAGGGAACAGTTTTAAAGGGTCGGGTGGGTTGTTTTGTTTATTGGCTTGGGCGCAGCCGATAAACAAAACCGCTATCGGGCCGCACAAAAAAGAATTAACGATGGGAATCGGAACCGATTTCGGTTCCGATTCACATCTCTAGTATGCCACATATGTATATAAACTTAAACCAGGATATTATAGACATTTACCCAGTTTTGAACTCTTGTAACAGTCATCAGATAAGGGCCCAAACTTATGCTCACAAACTCAGTCTGGACTTCAAAGATACAGAACATCACTGGCATCATTTCCTCAACCCAGAAATGGAGGAAATTTAGACAGTGGTGGTGTGCTAAGGCAAGAAATAATGCTCTATCTTTGAAGTCTAGATTGAGTCTGTGGATGTAAGTTTGGGCCATTTGCTGATGACTTTTGCTGGAGTCCTTAACTGGGTAAATTCCCATAATATCCCGATGTAAGCTTAATTGCCTGTGTATTATTTCTTATTTTTTCACTCAGAATCCCTTGTTGGCCTATTTAACAACTACTTAAAATGCTTTTCTTCTACACAGACAATATGTATGCAGTAATTTATAAGTTCTTAATATATAATTTTTTTTCAATATTTATTGATCTCATCGGTTTACAAGAAATCAGTTATAACACAAAATAGAACATAATTACAAGTAAACAAGATAGAATATCCAAAGTATTGGAATCCAGAAAGAATATCTTCTATGTTGACTTTATATGTGCAGCAATTAAGACAGTCTATCTTTAAAAGCCTGCAAAGTCCAATATTTAGTGCCATTTGTAAGGGGCGGAAAACCCGCGTCCAACCCGCGGCACCTAATAGCGCCCTCAACATGCAAATGCATGTTGATGGCCCTATTAGGTATGCATGCGGGATACAGTAAGTAAAATGTGCAGCCAAGCCGCACATTTTACTCTAAGAAATTAGTGCCTACCCAAAGGTAGGCGCTAGTTTCTGCCGGCACCGGGAAAGTGCACAGAAAAGCAGTAAAAACCTGGCAACCTGATTGTCCATTTATATCAGGATTCTATTTCCCATCAGAATGTGAGTGAAAGCCTTGAGGACACAGCAGAGAGCATGGAACTCCAGGAAATTGATCTGAAGATTACTCTCCATAAAGGACCAAGTCCCTGAGTTCAAATTGTACTGTTATGCATTTCCCACCCCTCCTTGCAGGCATTGGTGGAAAATGTGACCTGATGAGGTAGTGCTCTTAAGGGAAGGCCTACCTTCAGGATCAATTGTTTTAACCACCACTGCAGAAATGCTTTCATCCTGGTCTTTACTGAGATGTGATGAGACAGAGGTTGATGTAGTTGGTCCCATTGTCAGCCATTTGAAGACTTCTCGTGTTTATCCGTGTCATGGAAACAATGTACAATGCAACCGTCATATGACCAAGGATGAATAAGACTGATCTCATTGGTCTCACTGCAGGAGGGTCTTCATCAGGCCCCTTAGTGTTATAGATCTTCTGTCCATGAGAAATGCCGGCTTCCAAACTGAATCAATCCATACACTTATGAACTGAATCCTCTAGGCTGGAGCAATTTGGAAAATTTGACCAGGAACTCCAGTAACTGAAGGAGCCAAATGGTCTTCCCAAGGGCTCCAAAATCTCTGACTAGCATTAATCTTTTACAAATCAATCATCTAGATAGGGGAAGACACAGACTCCCTGATGACGAAGGTGTGCTGCTACCGCTGCCAGGTACTTGTTGACTATCCTCAGGGCTGAACATAGTCCAAAGGGGAGGATTTTGTAGTATAATAAGTCCCTTCCACTACAAACCTGAGGAAGTTCCAATGAGTCAGATGAAAGGGAATATGAGCATAGATGTCCTTGACATCCAGAGTGCATATTCAATCCCTAGGCTGAATGAACATAAGTTTATGTGGAGGAAGTTAATCTTGAATTGCTCCCAGACCAGCAGTTTGTTAAGCCTTCATAAATCCAGGATAAGCCTCAGTCCCCCAATCTTCTTGGGCATGAGGAAATATTGGCAGTAAAACCCTTAGCCACACTCCTGGGGTGGCACTAGCTCTATTGCCCTCTGCTGAAAAAGTGACTCCACTTCCAATTGGAGCTGGGCTGTCTGAGATGAATCTGGATTGAAAACTGAGCACTGCTAAGTCAAGAGCAAATGGGAGAACTGCAAGCGGTAGCCACACTCTACAATTTTCAGGACCCAGGGTTCTCAGTGATGCTGATCCATCCTACAAGGAAGAACTGGACCCTCCCTCCCCATCTGAGGTGGTAGGGAGTCAGGCCTGAGCTTTGTCCAAGTCTAGGCCTAGGCTTCACATGCAGCTGCTGCAGAACTTTCAGTTGACATCTTTCTCTTTGGCGCCCTCTGGCAGGCAGCTGTTGCTGCTGTATGATGGGATGGTTTGATCAAGCTGGTAAGAGCAGAAGGGGCATCTCTGGAAGAACACTAGTCTATAAGAAAAGCATTGGCATCTGGAAGGTGGAGGCTTGTTGCCCCCTCCTATCAACAGAAATTGAATTGTAGCTTGATGCTTCTTAAACTGAGCTACAGTCTCTTTGACTTTCTCTCATGTACATATTCTCGCAGACTGCTGGCTCAAAACCAAGCCAGTCTGCAAGCCCCAGGGACTACCACTGAAGTTCTGACTGCAAAGTCAAACGCTTCATAGACTGAGCAGATTAGGTGTCTCTCAAACTCATCTGCATCCTTCACTGCTTTATGAACTGCGGCATGTTCTGGGTCTAGTGACTCACAACAGCTTCTTAACACGCTCATGCAAGTATTCACCATGGTATGCCACTATGTGAGTGCTCAGCACAGAACTCTGGAAGAGTTTCTTTACAAAGGTGTTCAGGAGTTTTGGGTGTTTTCTCGGTTTTAAGACTTCAGGAGTTAAAGAGGTAAAGACATTCTTCACCAAATCAGTGAGCTGGTCCACTGGCCATTGTGCTCTCTGAGCTGGAGTTGGAGAACAGACATCCTCTTCAGAAACCCAAATCCTCACTTTGCTGTAAAAGAGCTGATGTTCTTGGATCCACTGAGGGATTCAGCTCTGAGGCACTCTGTGCTGACCTGGTTGAGCTCTGCGCTGAGGCATCTGGGGTCTCTCTCCATGCTGGGGCATTCTGGTCTGGTGGCTTTCTTATTGATATCATTGGTACTGTGGAAGGAATCAGGATTGGAATCTTCATCCTTTGTACTGATGACATGTTGTTGTGTACTCATTTCACTTGCCTGCCAGCCTGCACATATAAGCGCTATCACAGCTCTCGGTATTGTGCCTTTTAGTACCTTGCTCTGCCTGAACTTTCCAGCTCTGCCTCTGCTTCGCGTCCAGCAGCCGGCCCCACACACTCATGACATCATCACTGGGGGACTGTAAGAAGCCCATGCCGATGCCAAAGGCCTAACTTCAATTGCCTGCCTGCACATATAAGTGCTGTCACAGCTCGCACTGTTGTGCCTCGTAGTGCCTTGCTCTGCCTGAACTTTCCAGTTCTGCCTCACGTCCAGCGGCCGGCCCTGCCCACTCATGTCATTATCACTAAGGAACTGTAAGAATCCTGCGCCGAAGGCATTATGTGCGGAAGGGGGAGGGTGAGCCCTTGGAGCGCGCACGAAGGGGTGAGCACAAAGGGTTTGCCTCTTTGTGCACTCTTTTGTATGACCCCCGAGTGCAAGGGAAACTTTTTGGACTTTGATCATACTTTGCTATTCTTTTGGAGTTATCTTTTTGTTTTACTTCTAGGTAAGTTTTGCCTCACTTCCCCATCTCTTTTTAGTATTTTCCTGAACATGGCTAGTGGACTTCACTAAATAATAGTATATCAGTTATAACAGGTCAGGGAAGGTTATGATGATCTTAACCATGTCAGGAATAGCTATCGCACTATTAATCGTTCTGTCATTATCCCATGTACTCAACACAAGCAGTTCCAACAGATTCCCATATTTAAAAGTTTCAATATATATCTTATTAATGCATAAGTTAGAAGTTTTTCATGATTTCCTAGTTGATAAAGCCTCTGATATCTTTTGCATTACAGAATCATGGTTGCTTGATTCTGATACTGTTTTGTTAGTGCAGTTCTGCCCAAAAAATTACGTCCCTTTTTCAAAACCACGTAAATTGCAGTAGGGTGGTGGATTATTATTTGTAAAAAAGAACTATTAATGTCTGAGCATTCTCTTGATTTTGATTCTCCGCACAAAGTTCTATGTATTAGCAATAAAGACTGTCCCCCAGGATCCTTAGATTGTTCCTATTCCCTGGTAATTGATTGTCTTTTGGAAATAAGGCAAGAGTTAAACAATATAAGTGTATTAGATGATTTTAATACCCATTTTGATGCTTTCCCATGCTCTTTCTCATGAGAAGGTTTTCTTTCAGCCATGAGCTGATTAGGATGGGAACAGAAAGTCACTGGCCCCACTCACAAGAAGGGTATGCTTTGGATTTAATGTTTTTAAGTGAAAAAATGAGTGATGAAAAATTTTCTGGAATTAGCCATCAGGAGTCGCTAAGTTGTGACCATTTCCTGTTAAGCTTTCTTTCTTTTTTCATTCACAGCTACAAAGGCATGTGAAATGACTAGTAGTAATAAAATATTGAGAAGAAGATTCTATGAAATTGATAAATTGAAAAGAATATAGATTCCATGTATATCCCAGGGTACTGAGGGAGTTCAGAAAGGTGCTGGCGGGTCCGCTGAAGGACCTGTTCAATAGATCCCTTGAAATGGGAGTGGAGCTGCAAGATTGGAGAAGAGCGGTGGTGGTTCTGCTTCACAAGAGTGGTAGCAGAGAGGAGGATGGAAATTACAGGCCGGTTAACCTCACCTCAGTGGTGGGGAAATTAATGGAGACTCTGCTGAAGGAAAGGATAGTGAACTATCTACAATCCAGCGGGTTGCTCGACCCAAGGCAGCATGGATTCACCAGGGGAAGGTCCTGTCAGACAAATCTGATTGATTCTTTTGATTGGGTGACTAGAGAACTAGGTCAGGGAAGAATGCTGTATGTGATTTACTTGGATTTTAGGAGACTTGTGACATAAATAAGAAGCTTGGGAGTGGGTGCCAAGGTAGTACCATGGTCTGCAAACTAGTTGACTGACGGGAGACAGTGTGTAATGGTAAGTGGAACCTACTCTGAAAAAAAGAATGGTGTTAAGTGGAGTGCCACAGAGATTGGTTTTGGGACCAGTTTTGTTCAATATCTTTGTGAGTGACCTGGCAGAAGGGATAGAAAGTATAGTTTGTCTGTTTGTGGATGATACTAAGATCTTCAACAGAGTGGACACATCTGAAAGAGTAGAGAGAATGAAAAGTGATTTAAGAAAGCTTGAAGATTGGTCAAAGATTTGTCAACTGGGATTCAATGCCAAGAAATGCAGTCTCATGCATCTGGGGTTTGGTGAAACACTAATAGGGATGTGCAGAGGGATGCCATACATTGCATTCGGGATTTGTATTCGTCGGGGGGCAGATACGTTGCATTTGGCAAGGGGGCCCCCGATACGTTCATGCGTTAATTCTTATTTGTTTCCTGGCTAAAATTGAATTAACTACAACCCCCCACCCTCCTGACCCCACCAAGACTTACCAAAACTCCCTGGTCGTCCAGCGGGGGGTCTGGGATCCATCTCATGCACTCACACCCTCGGCTGCCGGTATTCAAAATGGCGCCGATAGCCTTTGACCTTACTATGTCACAGGGGCTACCGGTGCCATTGGTCAGCCCCTGTGACATAGTGAGGGCAAAGGCTATCGGCGCCATTTTGAATACTGGCAGCCGACGGCCTGAGTGCAGGAGGTCACTCCAGGACCCCCGCTGGACCACCAGGGACTTTTGGCAAGTCTTGTGGGGGTCAGGAGGGTGGGGGGGGGTTGTTTAAATTCACTCCTTTAGACGGCCGAATAATTCGGCGAAGATTTGTGGTATTCGTGGGGAATCGTGATACGTTTCGCTTCCCCACAAATACGAATATGGCCCTATACGTTGCGGATTACCAATACGTAGGAAATGAATGCACACCCCTAAACACTAATGTACACAGACTGGGAGAGGGACTTTGGTGTGATAGTGTCTAATGATCTGAAGGTGGCGAAGCAATGTGGCAAGGCAATAGCTAAAGCCAGAAGATTGCTGGGCTATATAGAGGAATAACCAGTAAGAAAAAAGAGGTAATAATGCCCTTGTTACAGGTCCTTGGTGAGAACAGCCACTGCTATTACTGTCATCAGTAGCTTGCGATCTACTTAGTGTTTTGGTACTTGCCAGGTACTTGTAGCCTAGTTTGGCCACTGTTGGAAACAGGTTGCTGGACTTGATGGACTCTTGGTCTGATCCAGTATAGCAATTTCTTATGTTCTTATCTTTTCACCTGGAATACTGCGGTCAATTCTAGTGCCCATATCTCAAAAAAGGATTAGGACAGGATAGAGGCAGTCCAAAGAAGAGCGGCCAAAATGGTGAGGGGTCAGCATTGTAAGACTTATGAGCAGAAGCTGAAGGATCTGAATATGTATAGCCTGGAAGAGAGGAGGTACAGGGGAGATATGATACAGACCTTCAAATACCTGAAAGGTTTTAATGATGCACAATTGTCAATCCTTTTCCTTTGGAAAGAAATCAACAGAACTAGAGGTCATGAAATGAAACTCCAGGGAGAATGACTCAGAAACAATGTCAGGAAATATTTCTTCATGGAGAGGGTGGTGGATGCCTGGAATGCCCTTCTGGAGCAGGTCCTGAAGATGAAAACAGTGAAGGAATTCAAAGGGGCATGGGATAAACACTGTGGATCCCTATAGGCTAGAGCAGTGGTTCTCAGCCCTGTCCTGGGGACCCCTCTAGCCAGTCGGGTTTTCAAGATATCCACAATGAATATGCATGAGAGAAAATTTGCATACACTGCCTCCATAACATGCAAATTTTCTCTCATGCATATTCATTGTGGATATCCTGAAAACCCGATTGGCTGGGGGGTCCCCAGGACAGGGGTGAGAACCACTGGGCTAGAGGATGAAAATAAAATAGTGTGTGTGTGTGTGTGTGGGGGGGGGGGGGGGGGGGGGGGCGGTCCGGAACCCCCGCTGAATGACCTCCTGCAGTCGATCTCCTGCCGGCGCCATTTTCCGTACGGAAAACGATTCGCGGCAAGAAATCGCTTCCTGAACCCCGCTGGACTCCCAGGAACTTTTGGCCAGCTTGGGGGGGCCTCCTGACCCCCACAAGACTTGCCAAAAGTCCAGCGGGGGTCCGGAACGACCTCCTGCGTCGAATCGTTTTGGTCTATGGCCGCCGCCATTTTGCGGCGGCCATTTTGCAAAATGGCACCGGCTGAAGACAACAGGATTCAATTGAGGGGGCCGTTCCGGACCGCCGCCATTCTGGACCACCGCTGGATCCCCAGGTAATTTAAAGCATTTGGGGGGGGGGGGTTCGGGAGGGTGGGGGATTTAATTTAAAGGGTCGGGGGTGGGTTTTAGGGGGTTTTAGTGTGCCGGTTTTCCTGCCCTCCCCCTTCCCCCGATTTACGATTTTTTAACGATAAATCGGGGGAATTGGTATTGTATCGTGGCCCTAACGATTTTTGACGATTTAAAATATATCGGACGATATTTTAAATCGTCAAAAAACGATTCACATCCCTAATACATATGTTACTTTTAACCAATCTAGTTTTCCCCCATTTGTGTTATCAATCTCTTTGTTCCTTAATTTGTGTTAATTGTAAAGCTCTGTTGCTAAGTTATGTTAAATGGAAACCAATGTGATGTTTTTTGAAATGAATGTCGGTATACAAAACTACGTAAATAAAAATAAATAAAAATATTAACAAAGAGACTTGATAGTCTTGCATATGTCAAAGAAATCTCAATACATAGAGTAATTAGAGTCCCTTGGAGCATCCCAAAACTTAGATGTCTTAAAGCTACACTCTGTAAAATTGAACAATGTTGGCATAAAACAAAGAATGCAGATGATTTTTACAACTATAAAGTAACCCTAGAGAAATACCGCAATGCAGTAATGTCTTCTAAAAAGACGTTCATAACCAAATCAATACAAGAAGCTGGAAATAGTTCTAAAGAACTATTTCATCTTGTGTCTAAACTTACTGATGGGAATATGAGTAAAAATCATAAATATATTGATCAAATTCAAGGTAAACTAGAACGTGATGATTTTGCTAAGCATTTTGTTGATAAAATTTCCAGATTAAATGATAAATTCTCTGCATTACCATTTTCAGGTGATTTGGAAAATAATGATTCAATGGTATCTTGCTGGTCCAAATTTGAGCCAGTTGGCTCTACTGACATTGTTCAAATTATTAGAAAGATGAATCCTTCAAATTACCCGTTATACCCTTGTAGTTCGACTACCATGAGATTGATGAGCGATGACATAAGTAGTCCTTTAACATAATTAATTAACCAGTCCTTTGAGACAGCCACTATGCCCCTCTATTAAAGAAAGTGTCAGTACATCCTTTGATCAAGAAGCCATCTAGAAATTGCATTGATTTGAATAATTATAGGCCAATCTCTTCAAGTTCTTTTTAGCAAAAGTTATTGAGTCTGCAGTATCTAGATGATAATTCAATTTTAGATAATTATCAATGTGGATTTAGATCAAAATTCAGTACTGAGATACTATTAAGAGCTAATTTAGATTTTATAATAAGGGGAATTGACAATGGTTCTAGCTTCATCCTTGTCTTACTAGATTTATCATTTGCATTTCACACCTTCAATCACAAAATCTTATTCTCTAGACTTATGCAATTGGCTTAAAAGATGAAGTTCTCCAGTGGTTCACCTCATATTTGTCTGACAGAGTCTTTCAAGTGAGAATGGGTTTTGCTACCTCATCATGGTTTCCCCTTGGGACTAGAGTTCCTCAAGGGTCACCACTTTCATCGACTCTATTTAACATCTACATAAGACCACTTTGTAAACTCTTGTCTGGTCTTGGCTTTTATTATTATCTCTATGCTGATATCATTCAGTTTTTGATTCCTTGTCAAAGTGATGTGAAAAGTACTCTGAGCCACTATTTATCTTACTTCTATATCATTATGTTATCCCATAATCGGTTGTCACTTAATGTAGAAAAAAATGAACTCATTCATCTGCTTTACACAGAGTGCATTATAAGGTTTTAGTTTTAATACATAATGATCTAAGACATGATGCTTTTCTTTCTTTAAACCCCTTATTAAAATTTCACCGTCCTGTTAGAAAACTTAGATCTGAAGGTCAATGTCTTAATATTTCTAACCACAAAACCATACGGCTGCAGATTCCAGGGATAAACTACTATCTGTTGCAGGAGCAGAGTTAATTTACCTCTAAATTTACAAAAGCTGGAATGTACTAAGGGCCGGATTTTAAAAGGGTTATGCGCATAAGGTACGCGTGTAACCCTTCTAAAATGGCTCTGCGCATGCTGAGCCTATTTTGCATAGGCTTGGCAGCGCATGCAAGCCCCGGGACACGCGTAAGTCCCGGGGCTTGCAAAAAGGGGCGGTCGGGGGCGTGGCCAGGGGGCGTGGTGTTGGTTTGGGGGCATGTGGGTGGTCTGGGGGCATGGCCGAGTGCCCCGACACAGCGGCCTGTGTCGGGGCCTGCCGCACCAGCGCGCATAAGTTACTACTGCCCAGAGGCAGTAGTAACTTTTCAAATAAAGGTAGGGGGGGGGGTCTAGATAGGGCCGGGGGGGTGGGTTAGGTAGGGGAAGGGAGTGGAAGGTGCGGGGCGGGGGGGGGGGGTGGGAGTGGGGTGGAAGGAAAGTTCCCTCCGAGGCCGCTCCGATTTCGGAGCGGCCTCGGAGGGAACGGGCAGCGCGCGCTGGGCTCGGCGCGCGCAAGTTGCACAAATATGCACCCCCTTGTGCGCGCCAACTCCTGATTTTATAAGATACACGCGGCTATGTGCGTATCTTATAAAATCCGGCGTACTTTTGTTCGCGCCTGGTGCGCAAACAAAAGTACGCGCGCGCTCTTTTTTAAAATGTACCCATAAGGTTTTTAAAAAGCAGTTTAAAACTCATTATTTGAGTTAGCATTCTTTTAACAGTTTTAGACCTAGATTCATCATCTTGCTATAAATATAGCGAAAATAGCGCCTGTGATATAAAAAAGGGGCATGGTTAGGATAATTTTCCTGATACCTCATTGCATAGGTATTTTCCACAAAGCAAGATACAATTATCAAACCACATGTTATTTTCACATTGCACACTGAGTAATCTAACTGCAGCTGCATTACCAGCCAAAACATTTTTTTATTGTGAGTTCAGAGAGAGAGAGAGAGAACCTCTATAGAAGCTCACAAAAAAGTTAATTATTTATACCACTGAAAGAAGGGGCACTAGTAACTCAGGGTGAAGTTGGTGGGGGGGTGGGTTTTGGAAGGCTGTTTTACATGCATAGTCATATATACGAACAGCACAGTTACCATTGGTGAAGATTTACTGTCATATGGCATGATGAAAGGTAATAGAAGAGTAGACTTGTACCATGTTCTTACCTTTCATCACTCCAAATCACATTAAATCCTCACTGATTGTAACTGTGCTGTTTGTACGTATGACTGTGCAAGTAAAACTGTCCCCCAAAACCCACCCCACCCGCACAAACCTCACCCTGAGTTTATATTGCCCCCTCTAACAATTGTATAAAAAGTTCAATTACAAGTGAGCCTCCACAGAGGCTCGCTCTCTCCCCTCCCAAACTGCCATTTGCAATAAAAATTATTTTGGCTGGTAATGCACAGCTAATGCAGGCATAACACAAGAAAAAAATGTGTAGTTATTTCCGGCATTAAAACCTGCATTACTGTGCGTTACTTTATCACATGCCACGCTAACCAATCCTTATTTCCATTACTCTGCCCAAACTCCTCCCACTCGAATACAAATTTAAAATTTGCATATGCATTTTGACATGCGGTATTTATCGCTTGCATTACGGCATTATAGCGAGCATTAGGGCCCTACACACACGATAATGCCCTAACACATTTTGATAAATGACTCTCTTACACGGCATATCGCAAATTGTATATGCAAATTTCACATTAATATTAAAGTGGGCGGAGTGTGGGCGGGGTAAATGTAAAATAGGGCTGGTTAGCACTTCCTGCGATCCCTTTTGCATATTATTGCGGCAAATAATTATCTTTTTTCTTGGCGTTACGGGCAAAAAAATAATTATCATACTCGGTATCAGGCAACATGATATTATCGTGGCGCATATCGCAAAAAAACTTGAAACATAACACACACACCTACCACGTCTTCCTGGACCAATAAAAATGCCTGTTTTTACCGGATCAACTCTACTAAAGCCATTTTGTTTGTGACAAGTGTACTTGTAGTGGCATACATGATGCCTTGCTAGGCTCACCACAGACGAGAACACATTTATTTATTTTATTTATTTAAAAGTTTTTTATATACCGCACACTTGGGCAATTACATGTCCGTCTAGGCGGAAGAAGAGCATGAACAACATCCAAGGTCACTTCCAAGACATTTCATGGAAGCACCAGCACTGCAGGCAGAGGATGTGGTACCACCGGCTTAGGGCCTGCTCGAGCATCTGGCATGCAAGTGGCCACAGCACTGGAGATACAGGGAGCATATATTTACACCATGCACCTCCATGCTGGGCATGCTGGAGGATTTTGTGGTTAGCAGCTCTCGAGCAATCCAGGAATTATATGAAGACCTCCAAGGGGATCTGGATCCAGTCACCCAAAGGTTCCACGCTATGCCTGGCCTCACTAAACTCTTGGCCGCCTTCCATTTCACAAGTGGCTCCTTCCAAACTACAGTAGGGGTTGTGGGGGAATGTCCCAAACCACTTTCTCACACTTTCTCAATCAGGTCATCGAAGCAGTCATTGACCGCATTAATCGCTACATCAAATTTCCTCGTGACCGTCAGGAGTAGATGGTCTTGAAGAGAGGTTTGGCCTCGCATACTTTCCAAATGTTGGAACTATTGACTGCAGTCACGTGGTCATTATTCCACCCCATCAGAGGGAGGAGATGTACCGCAACAGAAAGCTCTTCCACTCCATCAGCGTCCAAGTGGTCTGTGACGCTGGAATGCGCATCCTGGATGTGGTGGCCAGGTACCTGAGAGCCGTGCACAATTCCTATATACTTAGGCAATCGGGCCTCTTTGACAATTTTGAGGTTGTTTTTTATTTTTATGTATGACCTTGTATTTTAACAAATTTATTTTAATATTTATGCTGTTTAGTTATTTATTTACTTTATTTTAATTTCATTGTTTAGATATCATATTTATTGTATGTTTTAAATTAATTTGTATGTTTTATTGTGAGCCGCTCAGAATTTCAGATGATGCGACATATAAATAGTTTTAAATAAATAAATAAATACTCTCTGCCAAAGCCGCTGATAGCACCCTGGATAGGTTAAGGTCTGGGTGAAACAGATAAGTTGCTACCAAGCTGGCTTTCTGCACCATATACAAAGAAGCACCTACAGTGACATGGCTCCAGTGAGGCAAGAATAAAATTTCTAGCTGCAGCAAGGCTTGCAAAAAATCAGATGGAAAGACAAGAAAGAGAAGGTCAAACATTGTGCAGATGCTTGCACACAATCAGACTGAGGGGGCTCATGAGGCAATGCATGCTGAAAGCACTGGGGTGGATTTTAAAAGGAGAGAGTGACCATCCATGTGCGCGTGGTTCCCAGCGCACGCACATGGATGCACTGATTTTATAACATGTGCACTTATGTTATAAAATCTGATGGCCACGTGCATGACGGCATGCACATGGGAGGTGAATTTTTGATTAATACGTGTGGCGTCACAATCGGGCCTCCCCCAGTTCCCTCCCAGTTTGCTCCAATTAAGGAGCAGACTGGGAGGGCACTTCCTTTCCCCCTACCTAAACTTCCTCTTCCCCTCTCCTCCCCACCCCCTAAACCTAATCTACCTTTCCGAAAATGTTTTATTTTATTACTTACTACTCCTCTGGAGCAGCAATCTCCGTGTACTGACTGGCTGCCGGCTTGCAGTTCCCCGGAACAGTGGTTAATGGCTGCTGTCCCAGCCAGCCTCTGTCCCACCCCTCCCCTCCCAGATCCTGCCCCTGGCCCTCCCCTTTTTCGGGGCCTGGCACTTGTACGTGTACCGGGGTGTACATGAGAGGCCAGGCCTCTTATAAAATGCGCGCTGAGAGCACAAGGCCCAGCCACATGCATAATCCCCGTTTTTACCCGTGTAGGCCTTTGAAAATTCGGGCAACTGAGCATGCTCAGTAAAACGTTTATTGAGCTAGGAGAGATGGATCCATTCAGCGCCTTCAGATGTCACCCCCCACATGTCATGGCTAGTTCAGTCCTGGTTGTTGACAGAGAATGACAGTAATTGTAAACATAAAGTGAGAAATTGGTGGGAACTGGGGAGTGGAGCTGAGGGTGGAGCTTGTGGATTTGCTTGACTCCCCCCCCCCCCAACCAAAACGTCATTCTGCTGCATTTGCAGACACATTCCTCCTGGCCTTCAGAGAACAAGAGAGAGAGATGTTGGCAATGGGGGGATAAGAGGCAGGGGAGAGGAAGCTAGAGATGGGAGATAAGAGACAAGGGAGAAGATGCTGGAAGGGGGAGCAGATGCTAGGAAATCGGGGGATCCTTTGCCACCAGTCCACCACAGCCACTGCTGCTGCTGCTCAAGTGCAAAAATGCTATGTCCAACAGTTGGACAAACCTGCACGCTTTCTGAATATAAATTAGAAGGAACATTGGTTCTTCCTAACCCGTTTCAGGTTTAGTGCATCAGCTATAAGGAATGCTCAGCATGAGAGTGGGCATGATTCACCCATGTTGCATAATCTCCAAGGCAAGTCCTTTCATGACAGCATTTTTCTCTGCCACTAATTCAGATTCTACAAATATTGTGAACTGAACTTTTTCAAACTTATTTTTTGAACATTGTAATTTTCTCAACTGTTACTTTAGTTTGAATTGGCTCTTAGCAGCAAAACCCCTAGGATCCTCTCATATGAGCCCTGCTGCCTGCCAAAGCTCTGCTTTCCGTCTTCATCATTTTAATTTATTCTCCCTTTGAGCTCAGATCTTTTATTGATGAAAATGAAAGACTGCAGGGGTAACTCTCCAAACTACTTTTCTTAGCATTCTTTTTATTTTGTAGGAGGTTGGTGGCGTGGGTGAGAAGAAGATGAGATTCTTCACTTTAATAGCTCAACCTCATTGTTCTTTCCTTTCCTCTCCCTCTGTACTGATCACTAAAATGAAAAGCCTTCCTTGCATCCCCTGTTTTTATATATGAATTCTTTATAAAATGCAGAGGGCTGTGATGAGCTTAGTAATCAGCATAAAAAGAGGAAAAAAGGAAGATCATGTAAAGCTTTCAGACAGACTGCAAGTCCTGTATCCACTGCCTATGGGGCTGATGTAAGACAATTGTTACAAAATCTGGGTTAAAAGTTGTTGCATATTTTTAAGTACTATGTTAATAATTAGGTTTGATTTAATATATATTGATAAACTAATGATATGCATAGCACATGGTAATTATAAAAATGTCTTAAAAAGCGCAATAAAGTGGTAGTAAAATAAAAAAGCACACTGACAATTTAGTATTAAATAGTAATACAGAATTTTTTACTTCAGGGTTAATATGTAGTTAAACTTGCCTCAGGCTTCTGACCATTTAAGTCAAAAACTTAAAAATCAAAGACCTTCTGGATGGAATCCTGTTAGGTGTCCCTTATTAGGGACTCCTCTTCCCTGGCACCCACAGATCTCGGACCCTCTGGTCAGTGATCTTCTGATCATTCTGTCCAGGGACCCCTAGACTTAGGTCTTTCTGGCCAAAGACTCCTGGAACTGGGATCTCTTGGCTCGGGATCCCTGAGCCAGAGATCCTTTGACTCAGGATCCTGAGGCCAAAACGGCACTGATTAAGCTGAGCTCACCCAATATTATGCTATACATCATGGAGGTAATTTTGTAACATTAAGCATAAGTTAGTTGTCAAATACGTGCATAATTTACACTAATTTTCAAAGCAGACTTGCATGAAAATTATCCCAGCTAAATATGGGCACACAATTACACCTGCTAATTGCAGTGTGTAGTTTTGCTAAGAGAATTTGAGTGCTTACGTTTTAAAATAATAAAGTATGCATATAAGTCACAATCCTGCCCAAACTACTCCCAGGAAAGCCTCTCCCCTTTGCACATAAAAATAGATGCATACAGTTTATATGCATTTAATTTTATGCATGTATTGCTCGCACAACATTCTAAAGGGCCCTTTCTGTAGGTAAAGCATTGCCCATAAATGTTCCTTTGAAAATTACGTTCCCTATGCAAAACGTTTTTTGCCCATGGGTCTCAGGTCAGAGGCTGTCTGGTTCAGAGGTGCGGGGCTAAAAGGGCAGAAGATCTCTGTGCCAGCTCTCTGGTTAGAGATGTGAGTTAACTTCACCTGAAATTAAAAAGTTAACATCTTAAAGAAAAGTTATTTAATGTTGAGTACTTAGTGCTCTTTTTTTTACATAGGTAGTAATATATAATTTATGAGCTAAAAATGATTAGCATGCTCATTTGAATGTGTGTGTTATTTTTAATGCACTTGCAGTGATTGGGAATACGGTAACCATTTTCTGTGCTTGCTAAAGCCCGATATTAAGTGTTATTTTAGCATACAAAACCGTCTGCTCATCTGGTGTGAAAAAGTGCACTATCGATAGCATGCTTTATTACATCAGCCCCTAGGGCAGCAGTGTTGCAGCTGGAAGAAGTAACATCCATGGTTTCTCTGCTGCTTAGCAATTAATGCTGTTCCAAGAAACAGTCATCAAGGGAATGAGCTCCTGTGGTAATGCCAATATATTCCTTGGAACAGCATCAGTTTTTCCACTATGAAGAACAGTTAGCATTAGCTTTTATCTGTGTATGTGTCTTTCATTTTTATGCTTTCCAACACATGGAATGCTGGAAAGAATTACCGGTATGTCTTGTGTCTGTCTATCTGTCCATCCTGGAGCAAAATAACTGCATAGAAGGAACAGAAAGTCACCAAATTTGGATTGCGGGAAGAAAATGGGAATATTGTGAATGAACTAAAAAACCAGGAATATCAGTGTTTTTGAAAAACAAATCTCCCCCCCCCCAATCCCCATTGTTTTACAATGGGAGGCCTCCCTCCTAAATGCCTCCCAGCACCCACCCCCACCCTAACAGGCACACATGAATACCTGAGTGCTATCACTGTTCACATGTGTGGATATCCACTTTTCCTCCAAATGTAATGTCTTCCTCCTTGACTTTGCAAATAGAGAGAAAACAGTTTTGTTTAAAGGTGGGGAGCCCATTCTTCCTTGCTTTTTAAAGTTTGAATTTACATCTGAATTATTTTTGGTAATTGATGACATTGGGATACAGTGTCAGTTTTATTTTCCTTTTCTGTCTCTGTCTGTCTTGCGCTGGGCCAAGCTCATAAAGGGGAAGGCGCTTTTGGAATAAAGTGCTCACTAATGCTCTGTTGCCTCTAACTAACTCCCGTAAGCCTCACAATCCTACCCAAGGTCTCAGAGAGCCACGGACACTTGAACAGTCTTAAATGTAGAGGACAGTTTTCAGATATCCACCAACACAAGCAGTAGAAAAAGCCCACATTCCAAAGACAATGTTCAAAACACGAAGTGGGTGCAACTATATATTCACAAAAATAGCTCAATTAAGTTAGAAGTGTAATACAGAAGTGCTGAAATGCGCTATGTGGCAAAGTGCTATCACACTGAATATAATCATGCATCTTGTATATGTCCCGAGCTGTTCATTTGCAATCCAATTTTTAATAATATTCCTAAACCTAATACAGTCTTTCAAGGGCAATGTAAACAAAGTTCAAAATTCCGTTTCAAACAATTTTCAAACAGTACTTGTCCTGGTATGTTTACTTGGCTAAAATGACTTAGCTGAAAACTATATTCCTCTGCTTAGCTAAAAATGTGTGTAGGCTTCCATAGCACATTTACTTAAGAACATAAGAAAATGCCATACTGGGTCAGACCAAGGGTCCATCAAGCCCAGCATCCTGTTTCCAACAGTGATCAATCCAGGCTATAAGTACCTGGCAAGTACCCAAAACTGTAAGCCATGCAAGAGGCACGTTTGGGTTAGGGGAGGCAGAAAGTGTGTGTAAATGACATTTTAACAAGTATGTGGGCTATTTTACCTCTCAGGTGACTTCTAGGAATGTGTTTTCTTTTCAAACAAATGGGTAATCTGAATTGAAACAACTCACTTTTGTTTAATTTTGGATTACCTGAAATGAATGTGCTGTCTCTATGAAAACACCCAAAATGTTGGGGCATTTTTGTTTCAAGAAATAGTGTGTGCTGTTAGCAAATAGCATGCACTATTTCTCAAGGGAAAACCCCCCCACAAATGTGGCCTCTACCACTAACTGGGACTGGGGTAAGGGAGCGGGCAGGGATTCTCTTTCCCTAGTCCAGTGTTTTTCTTGTAGAATGAGGCATTTTCAAAATTAACCACCAGACCCGATCGGAGCTCTCTTACGCAGGGTTGGCCAACTTGGATCCTCCCTCCTATGAGTACCTGATAATTTAAAGTATCAAAAGCTGCTTAACTGTGTAATACCAGTATGTAGCTTGTTCTGCTATCAAAACCGTGGCTAATGGTGTCTGCACTTGAAAGCAGCAGTGCCTCAGTACTAAATTGTCTCTAAAGTCAAACTGCTGCTGGTCAACAACAGTGGTTTCTTCACTAAAGTCAACAAGTTGGTTTAGTAAAACAGTCTCAATTATCTTTGACAGCAACAGAAGGGAAAATATAGGGCGGTAGTTCTGGTCAGCTGATGGTTTTTTAAAATATTGGCCAGTTCGAAGTGCATTTCAGGGAAGCTCAGAGAGGAAGCAATTAACAAGGGTAGAAAGAAAGGGGCTTATATCATCCCTCATGATTTTTAAAATCACTGGGACACACAGATTTAAAGGACAAGATGAAATATTCATCTTATTGATGATTTGATTAATCTTGGTGCACACAACAGGGGAGAAAGGAGTAGTACATAACATGGTGTCAACTTCCTGTGCTGTGTGGGTCAAGTCTAATGGTAGGAGCCATGTGAACCCCGTGGATCTTGTGCTGCATACCATGAAACAGGCTCCTCACAACACAGGAAGACGATCCTGTGTTAAGCGCGACTCCTACCGACAGCCAAGGGTGGGGATGTAGTAGGGAGTTGAGAGGATATATCAACAAGTTTTGTGCTGCTTAGACTCCATGGGCTAAATAAACTGTGTGATGTTACCCCCTTGGAGCAGTTGTCCTGTGCAAGCAAACTGTTGCACAGTGGGTTGCAACTGTGCTACCAGCATACTTACTTTTTGAACATTAGCATAAAGTATGGATTCTTAAACTGCCTGAATACTTTAGAGTTACACAGAGTACTTGAAAATTGACCTCAAAATGTTTTACTCTGAAACAGTCCTGTCTTTTCCAGCTGATTTTTCTTTTGTTTGTAGTTGTTGCAGAAAGGTTTGAACTGCTGCAACAAGTGATAAAACCATTTTGAGGTACAGCATGCACTCAATATGTAATGAGGGAAACCCCATCAATCTCTTCTACAAGTCTATGTTGGAAAGCATTCCCGAAGCCATGCCTCTGTATGCTTTCCCTGCTTGTAAGCATATATGATATTTTTATTATGCTTTTCCCTAGGAAAGAGGACTCATTTTTTTGTTGTTTCAAACCTGACTTTTTGTGACAAAGTTAAATGTGTACTCAATATAGAAAAAAACAACAACATAAAATAGTATCAAAACGTCTAAGCAGCTTGTACATTTAGAATGCTTAAAATATAAATCTTTGCCATGACTGTTTGAATTTACTTATCACATATGGGTTTAATGTATTAGTTTCCCATCTATTTTATTTGCCAAGTTTTCTTCCAAAGTAATGTAATGAGATCACTATGTTTCATATTCCTTTTTCTCACGTGATAGAGAATTTCTGAATCACTGCCAGTATTGGTACCTATTTGGAATAGTGAGACCATATAGTATTGCCAAGCTGCCCCACAGGAGATGTCTTTCAACATATCCTCTGGTATAGCAGAGAAATCAAATCCATAATATGGAGTTTTTGCACAAGTCTTGCTCCTCCCCACTGTTCGTTTTTGACACCTACAGTAGTCTTGGGTAGTGGAATTCATTTTTATTTTTTAAATTTCCTTTGTTTTCTTTCAGTGATACCCTTGTATCTCACATGCTTTTTTATTTTTGAAATGTATCCAGTGCATTGTGAGTGAAGTTTTCTCAGAAGCATTTTCCAAGATCTAGTAGTTGTATCAATCCTGCAGATAACTGGATTCTTTGTATACTGTGACACTTTTTATTGGACTAGTGGGAGCTCTAGACCACCAGGAACCTATTTTTTTGGAAGGGGGAGGTCTGGGGGTTGGGAATTGTGGAAGCCCCTTGGGGAGACAAACTACCATGGAGGATGGTCCTTGGTTGTGGTGGTAGAGGGGGTAATGCAAAGGGGAAAAGTTTTGTAGGGAGTTGGGGTGTCACTATAATTTTTAATTTTTTTTTTTTTTTTTACTATTTTATTGTGAGCCCTCTGGTACAGGGAAATAAATATAGTACCTGAATGTAATCTGCTTTGGAGTGTCTGAAAGGCAGAATATAAATCTAAATAAATAAATAAAATGAAGGCATGCAGAAATGACCAAGTCTCAGCTTTGCAAATATTTTCAATGGAAGCAGCCTTCAGGGAGAGCCACTGAAGTAGTGTACATGATGTGCCTTGATCATGTCTGAAGCTATAGCTCAGACAGTATGTAACAATATTCTATTTGGTCCAATAGCCAATTTGACAACATTCTCTTGGTATGCTCAATTTGTTGGGATCAAAGGACATTTAGTAAATAGCTGAGATTGATGATGGGACTGAGTCTATTTGAAGCAGTAGGCCGAAGCTGTTTTACAATCTAAGTAATGAAGAGCTTTTTTTCCCCTATAACCATGAGATCTTGGGAAAACGGTGAGTAGAACAATAGACTGATTAATGTGAAAGACTTTTGGAAGGAATTTAGGGTGTGTGTGAAGAACCATCCTGTTGTGGAAGAACTGAAGATAAAGTGAGTGCAACTCACTCTACTAGTAGAGGTGACTGCCAACAAAATAATACTTTCCAGATAAGAAATTTCAGGGAATCCGACTCAAAGAAGTTCAAAAAATGTCTTCATAAGTTGAACTTAGACAATGTTGAGGTCTCATGGTACTGGAGGTTTTGTCTGGAAGTTTTTCAAGCCATAATCCCTTTATGAACTTTGATATTAATGGAAGAATGTAACTTGGATGACCTCCCACATGTGGGTGGTAGGCTCCAATGGTACCGAAAAGCACTTTCACTGCTGATGTATTAAGTCCTGATGAAAAGAGGAAAAACAAATATCAAAATAAATCTTCAGGGCTGTATTTAAATGGATCTATGGATCCAGAATGACACCAGGATAAAAAAGGTTTTCCAATTAAAACTATTTGATTTATAAGCCAATGGTTTCCTGGCTGAAATTAAAATGCCCTCTACTTCTTGAGGCAAGAGAAGGATGGAAATCACCAAGCATTGAACATCCATGCTGTGAGATTCAGGGACAGGAGATTCTGATGGAACAATCAACCTTCCTCCTGAGTAAGGAGTGATGGAGAGGTCCCTAATGAGATTGGAGGTAAGGAGACCACACCTATCTTGGCCATGCAGGGGTAATGAGAATCACTCAGGCCTACCCCCAAGAATCTTCTGAATCATTCTTGCAATCAGCGGAATTGGCGGAAAAGTGTATAGAAAGACTGATCTGCCTGGAGCTACCTTTTTCCTTAAATTCTCCTGCAAGTGTTTGATTTGTTTTCAAAATAATACATTTTTATTTTATGACCCAATACATTTGGAAATCTTCATCTCTGATAAGAGCTAGAAATAATTAGGGTATGAATAAAGGGAAGAGTGGATGTTAATTAATCTACCCATAACTCTCCTGTATCTCTTCTTTCTTTTATTTGTGCCATTTTTCTTGTTGTTCTCCCTTTGGAAATTTGGACTTGTACATTAGTATATTACTAGATGGTTTAAGAATGTAACATTTCTTTTTTGGTTGTGATGTTTATGCTTATGCTGTCTTTACATTTTCTGTATCATTTATGAAGATTTAATAAAAATTAAAAAAGAAAGACGACCAACCTCCCATTAAAGTAAGATGTCATCAGAAGCTAATCTGTATCTCCTTGGAAACATGGAACAAATGTTTTGACTTTTTTGCTGTTCTTTGTTGTGAATAGATCAAGGATTGGTAGGCACGAAAAATTGAACAACTTATCAGCCACCTGTTGATCTGAAGCCCATTAATGCCATTAAAGGATACTTCTGAGGCAGTCTACCAATGTGTTGGAGCTTCGTGGAAGATATGTCACATGGAGATAGGCTCTGTGATTGATAGCCTAATCCCATATCTTGAGTGTTTCCTGACATAGGGTCTAGGATCTGGTGCTCCCTGATGAATCAAAAATTTCCTTCCTTTAGAAGGTGAGAGGATGCCCTTACCACATAGTGAATTACCCTATGTTCCAAGAGGTTGATATGGAAGAAGTGTTCTGTAGCAGACCAAGCTCCCTGCATTCAGAAGGTGCTGGTGTGAGCTCCCCATCCCTTTGTGGAGGTGTTTGTAATTTGTCTAGTAGACAAAAGTCTAAGAAATAAGATGGGAGAGTTAGTGTGAAGAGGAAGATATAATTGACATCTCAGAGACCTGGTAGAAGGAGGATAACCAATGGGAAACTGTGATACCAGGGTAAAAATTATATCAAAATGATAGGATAGATCAAATTGGTGGAGGGCTGGCAATATATGTTAAAGAGGTCTTAGAGTCAAACAGGATAAGAGTTCTCCAGGGAACAAAATGCAATGTTGAATTTTTATGGATAGAAATTCCAGGTGAAAAGGGGAATAAAATAGCAGTGAAGGTGTATTCTCATCAACCTGGCCAACATAGACAATGAAATGCTAAAAGAAATTAGGGAAGCTAACAAAATCAGCAGCATAGTAATAATGGGTGATTTTGATTACCCCAGTATTACCCCAGTATTGACTGGGTAAATGTTACGTCAGGACGTGCTAGAGAGGTAAAGTTCCTAGATTAAATAAATGACTGCTTCATGAGCAGCTAGTAAAAGAACCAACAAGAGGGGAAACTATTTTAGACCTAGTCCTTAGTGAAACACAGGATTTGATGCGAGAGGTAATACTGCTTTTCTGTTAAACTTTTGGGTCTCCTCAAGACTTAATACCTGCTCCGAGGCTGGTGTTAATTTTTGAGGGTTAAAATGTATGCGCCAGGCGTATGGTTATTTTTTACATAGCTTCATCAACATGGCTGATCCATTTATTGCATCAGGAGTTATGGATGTGCGTCCAAAATGCGTGTCCAACCGCGTTTTAACCCGTGCACTAGCCTGCTTGAGAGCATAGTTGTGATAGCTCATGAAATTTCCAAGACTACATCTATGGAGTGAAAGTTCTACACCATGAAGCCCTATTCCAGCGATGTTACTATGTGCTTTATTTACAGTATACTATATTTCACTACCAAGGTCAATCCTTCACCCTTCTACTGGTTCACCTTTTCTTTGGAAACTTTTACACCTACCATTCCTTATCATTCTGTGTGTCCTTTAAAAGCTTTACATTTAAGAGAGTAAATATATAACAAACCGTGTAACTTATGAAAAGTCCCTAATCAGTGCTACTTAGCCAGATGCGTTTGGATTTATTGGCTAAGTGGCACTATTACAATATTTGCCCAAGTTCAGTGGCTGCCATTTAACTGGATAACTATTTCTCTAGCTAAATAGTTAGTCAGCTAAGTGGAAGGCAGAATGGGGTGTTCCAGGGTAGAGCTGCTTATCTGGTTAATTTAGCCTGATAGTCAGCCTTCTTTGGCTAAATTAGCCAGATAAGTTAGCTGGATAAATGTATCTGGCTATCAGAGAGCCAGTTATATGCAGCAGTGCAGCCAATGCCGCTGAGTATTTTAACCAAATTAGCCAGATATGTTTACCTGGCCAACTTGCTCACCTGGATAGCTGCTGAATATGGACCTCGTTATGGCCAAAGCTCCTAAGTTATGTCAATTTTCAAAGCGAACGTATGCGCATAAGTTCATTTTCAAAATTATCCCTAAATTACCTGCCTAAAAATGTTTAAAAAGATCTAAAATCTTTTCTTTTTGCCAAAATATTCAAGTGCCTAAACATCCCCAGTGCACTAAAAAGAAAGATCTACACTTCCAATGATATAACTCATACAACTTTTATGCTTTAATCACAGCTAGAGTTAAATTAATGTGGCATATTTTATAAAGTCTACCTGTTCTGTTGTTTTATTAGGAATGTTTTTATTGTACGCTGACTTGAATGACACTGTAAAGAGCAGGTTAAAACTTTTTAAATATAAATAAAATAAATAAGAACATGCACAAACCAACATGCACAAAGTGACAGCTGCTCATTGCAGGGCATAACTTGTGCAGGTTAATTTACATGCTTACTTTTGAAAATCAGAAGTTTGCACATAAATCCCACCTCCACCCCCTTGAACAGCTATGGCTTGGATTTATCAAAATGCGATAGCAAAAGGGGTGTGTTTTATGCTAAGTTAAAAGAGAGAGAGAGAGAGAGAGAGAGAGAGAGAGAGAGAGAGAGAGGCTGAGGCTAGCTGTAATGTTGTCTCCCTAGATAGGTATTTATATCCCTATGGGAGGCCCACCTAGTAACTCAAGGTGAGGTTTAGGTATTAGTGTAGGGGTTAGGGGCCACTTTGACATTCAAAGTGAGACGTACGAACAGAGCAGTGGTCTCTTGTGAAGATTTGATGACCTTCAGAGTGAGGAAACTCAATCAAAGATGAGATTTGTGCAATGTTCTCTCCACATTGCTTGATGTTACCCAGGTAGAGAGTCCACCAAGCTAAGTCATCAAATCTTCACAAGAGACCCTAACCTCCTATAGTAATACCTAAACCTTACCTCGAGTTATTAGGTGGGCCTCCCATAGGGATACAAATACCTATCTAGGGAGAGGACATTATGGCTAGGTTCGTTCTCTCTCTCTCTCTCATCCCCCCAAGATGGCTAGGCTGGTGCTCCAGGAGCTTCAAACCTACTAAAACAGGCTTTGAGGAGACATCACAAAATGCACTAACCCCATAACACAAGCTATCACACAGCTTAACACTACCAAAAACATTGTAGTTAAAATCAGCATTAAAGCTTTGCAAAATTGTAAACCTCACCCCTAACTCCTCCTCTTTTTCAGATTTGCATCACACAATACAATATGGTGCTATCGCATGCGTTAAAGGCATTTTTGCATGCGACAAGCCCTTATCGCATGCAAAACGCCTTAGCGCATTTTGATAAATGAGGGGGTATGTTTGGTATACAGAAAAGTACACAAAAAATCAGGCTATACATGTATTTTTATGTGCACAGGCCGTGTGCAATTTTATAACAAGTAATTTACACACATAAGCCTATTTTTTCTGCATGTAAATGGCTTTGAAAGTCATTATAGACTACAGTTGTTTATCAAAAGCTTCTTAACAATGAAGCTAAGCAGCTATATTTGACAGGGTGAAAGTTCCCCCTCCCCCCTCCCTGCAGAGCAGCTAAATGGTAGTTTTCTATTTTCACTAGGAAGCTCTATTTAGCCACTTTAAAAGTAGGCATTCCCAGGAGCATGTGTAGACCAGATGAGAATCTTACAGGGTCATTTATCAAAATGCGTTAGGGTGTTATCGCGCACCATAATGCACACAATAAATACCACATCGTGAAATGACTCACTCACTCTCTCTCCTGGAGCACCATTCATGAATCTAGGTCTTAGTTGGCTAACTTGAATTTTCAGTGCTATGTCTGAGCATACAAATGGCATCGTAACATTAGCTCACTACAGCATGGCCAGCTATGTGTAGGAAAATGTTTCAATTGCGACTTAACTGGCTAGGCTGTGTGTGGTAAGTTGCTTAAATTGAGCTGGTTGTAATGCAGCCGGCTATATCACCACTGACTGGCTTACTGCAAGTTCACACCTAAGGATATAATTGCATTGGTAATAAATATAAAGTTCCCTAACCAAATAACACACATAAACATAAGACAATTGATATATAAAGATACCAATTTATATATGCTTTGCTAAGTCAATAAAAATAAATATGAACAAATTTAGACATTTCATATTCACAGAGCTGCTACATTATTACCCAGTTTCAACTGGGAGATTTTAGGCCCATCCTGGATTTCTGAGAACCCCATTCTGATACATTAGGAGACCTGTGGCACTGACTTCAAGGGTGAAATCAGGGCTACAAATACCAGGAGGGGGCTATTTGGCTAGTTCTGATTTTTAACTTACATCCCAAAACAGTGTAGTATTTGTAGTGCCTGATTTTACCCATTGAAATCAGTGCCATAGGTCCCATAGTGCATCAGATCGGGGTTGTCAAAAATCCAGGACTGGCCTAAAATTTCCATCCTGGAACTGGGTCCCATGGCACCTCTTTGAAATGTAAACTCAAAACCAGTACTAGCCAAAAATGTCTCCCTCCAAGAACTGAAAACTTAGCAGCTTTGTATTCAAAATAAGCATAGTAACATACAGATAGGAAACTCTATTAAAAATGCAATATTTCAGAAAGCAGAGAGGGTCAGATTAGCCTACCAAAAATAAAATTATGTAAAAAAAATAAATGAAGTAGTTGGGTAGATGTAATGCCTTTGTGCCTATCAGTGCATAAAAAGACAAATATTTAGGAAATAGATGGGCAAGTCAATACCCTCCAGGACTATAAACAGGTCTGGTCTCATGAATATTCATGAGATATATGTAATTATAGCAAAATAGGTAAATTTACATAGTTTGAATACCATGCAACTCAAACTGATCGGTGGCCCTCAAGAACTGGAGTTTGCACACCTGTTATTGGCAATGTTGAAAGGTTTTTTTCCCCTAATGCATTATTGTAACTGCATTAAAGCTTGAAAATCCTTGCAGTCATTCAAGTGAAATTATTTATTGTTCAAATTATTTATTGCTACAAATTTTTTTTTTCAAGATGTTGGTTCCCTGTGAAAATAACAATTAGTTACTCTGGGAAATTTCACACAATATGTAACGTTAGCTCCAACCTTTTTAGTATGCAAAGCTGTGAACATGATCTTTATTCAAAAGCATACCTAGCAGGATGCATGTGTGGCACTGGTTCTTGATCAAGCTTTGTGCTGGAGGCATTGTTAAACTGGGTGATTTTATTCAAAGGATCTGCCGGCAAAGGTTTCTGAGGAGGATTTGGTTTGCACGTTCCCTACAAAAAAGGCAAAACAAGACAATCCTGTAATCTTTGTAAACAGCAGAAATAAAATAATCATATTTCGTGACTAGAGAAATACTTTTAAACAGAGATGTTTATAGTGTTGTGAGTGGGAAACAGTAGCCACATTGGCAACTTGTTGTTCTTTAGATTTACAGGAATGCAAATGAAGATGATTATTAGACTGTGCCCAACCTCGTCCACCGGTATCAAAATTCAAAATGGCAGCAGCAACCATACGCCTTCTTTTGCACTTACATATGCTCTTTGCCAGGGTGAGAGTCGTGCTCAGGAAGGGAGGGAAGAGATTCTTACTGGTGGTGGTAAAATCTGCTCTATAAATAACGTTAGAAGTAGCAGAATATAAAAATTGTAAATAAATAACTATGGATGGAGCCGTGGTTTACAGCCGACAGTAATGTGAATTATCTCCCAATGAACCCCAAATATAATGATTTTTACTACATTAGGAAATTAACTCAGGGTTTTGTGGGAGATAGCACCAATGGTAAAATCATCCAGTAATAGGTGTTAGATGATTTTACCACAGTTAGGTACATTGGCTATTAAAGGCCTGCTATACTAAGAATTTTTCCCTTAGACCCAAAGGGCTTGATTTACTAAGGCGTTTTTTCCCCTCATTCTGTGTCCATGGGAAAACGTTTAGCAAATTTTATGGGAAAACCCAATTAGTACATCAAGCCCTTTCTCTGTTCCTGATGGTTTGGGATTTTCTGGTAATCCCATCTACCTCAACCATTCACCTAGTGGAACATTTATTTTTGTAATTTTAACAAGCATAATTACACAAAAGAAAAAAAACCTAAAAATATATTAAAACAAAAATGCACGAATCATTAACTAAATGTTGATCTAGGCACCTAAATGAAGACTACTCGTGAATGAATACAAATTCAGAACCTACTGTGCAATCAATCCAATTGTAGCCTGGGGCTAAGGAGGAAATTCATACATTCTGTTTGCCTTTGTGCGCACAGGGCCTTAAAATCCCACATTTAATACAGATCTCACTAGCTGGGCAATTGCGATTATTGAAGACTAAAAACCCTCAGGGTAGACAAATAGCATAACAATTATTTAACAAAGTGCCCAGTACAGTTCGGGACTTCGTTAAATTACTGTGATGTTCCTCTCTCTGCATGCTTGAAATTTTTTCCTAGTAAACCTGAAAGACAGGAGTGGAGAACTGTAATTAGAAGAAATTGGGAGGGTAATGGTCAAAGCCATTTATAGCTGAGTAAATGGTGTTTTCCCTGGGGAGAAATGCCCTGTCTGACAATTGCCGTCCTCTGCCTAGCCAAAATTCCTGTAGCCTTTTGTAGCAATAACACATTCGATAAACTACAAATGAAATAGGAAGGAACTGCTGTAATCTTGCCTTAAAGCAAGAAGAAATATTTTGTCCATCTAGTCCTAGCCCCAAAGAAGATGTGGGGATGATAGCATACCTGAACATTTTATGGATCAGAGATAGAAAGTCTTGTAAGATAGACTGCCAAAGTGAATTCCAGCATTGTAACAAAGCATGCTGGTCAATTTTAAAAGCCCTATGTGCGCCAAAGTAGGGAGATATGCACATGACTTGGCCTGGCGCGTGCTGCGTGGATTTTAAAAGCAGCGCAGTACGCGCGTATCTCCTGGTATGCGCATAAAAATGTTTCACACCAAAAGGGGAGGGGCATGGGTGTGGTCTGGCGGGACATGGGCATGCCGGGTCCCCTACCATATAATTTTACTTCTGCTATGGATGGTGTGTAAGTCATGTAACAAAAAACAAAATATGCTAGATAGCGGGGTTTTAAAAGTTGGGCGTAATAGGGTGAAAGGGTGGCAAGTTAGGGGGTTTAGGATGTCCTCTCCTTTACTGGGGCGAACTGGGAAAAATGCCTATTGTATTGCCATGCATACCTACGAAAATCCCCCACTTACGTGCTCGAGATGGCATTCACACGCACATGCGCGCATCAATATAAAATCATGTGCACATGTATGCGCGGATAGCCGATTTTCTAACATACATGCATATATGTGCATATACAAGCACATGTTATAAAATCGGCGCGTCCATGTACACACACCGGCAAACGCGCGCAGGTCTTAAATTTTAATTCATGGATAGCAGAAAAGGGTAACAAATCAATGAAGGCCATATTTCATTTGTTCTTCTAAAATATCGTTCTTTTACTGATATTGTTTAATTTATTACATGAAAAAGACAAGGACTAATCCCAGCCAATCTCTGGATCTAATGGAACATGTTCCGCGACAGACATATTATACATAACAAAGTGACATGAAGAGTTTTAATACAGGAGTTTATTCACTTGCAGTCTTGGAGGGCTGAAAATAGAGCAGGTTTTCAGGATATCTCTAATGAATGTGCATGAAATAGATTTGCATAACTTTGAGGCATTGTGCATGCAAATCAATCTCATGCATATTCATTAGATTTATCCTGAAAACCTGCTCTGCTTGCGGCCCTGAAAATGAATACCATTGTAACATAGACTCACTTTCACTGAAAGTGAAATGAGCCTTTGCAGGAACACTTGCTAGTGGTGCCATGGGAAAAATGTCATTTTGTTTCTTATTTCTTTTTTTTTTTTTTGGAAAAACATTTTTTATTGAGTAATGGAACAATGGACATACCAGCAAAACAATGGTGCCTCCTGATACAAGTCCTATACAAATGGGAGGCCGGGCACCATCAGCCGAACTGAGTCAACTCATAATGACCTTCCCCCCCCACCAGAGCCTCATCCCCTCTCCCAGGTGTTGCATAATAGCCTATAAAGTTGCAACACATACAAAAGAGACCTGCGGAGGTGCCGTGGGCGCAGGGTTCCTTATACACCCTTCAGCACCCCCGCCCCCCCCAGGTTAGGAGCAACACAAACGTACCACACTATGCATCAAAACCCTAATACCCTCCCCCCCCCCCAATCTCTCCCCCTCCTGGTCCAACTAAATAAAAATTCAGTCTCTCGGTGTCCTTGATGTTTCTGAATACTGAACCCCAAACTGCAGAGTTGCTTCCTTATCCGGTGGTACGGACAGCTCAGCAATATCAGTCATTGAGTATTAAACGTCTGGTGCAATGAGGCAGGGCTTGTAAATAGGCCTCCCTGGTTCGCAGGAACGACCGACGATGCTGTGGCGAAGATCTTGAGGTGAGATTATCCATCTGCATCATACGATGAAAATGTATACGCCAAGTCCAATAAGAGGGAGCTGAAGGATCTTTCCAGTAAAGTAAGATAACTTTCTTCCCCACCAGCCATGCCTTTTTATCAAAGCAGCGAGGTCCCACCTCCCTAAATAGGGACCGGGGAATGCAATCAAATAATATTAATTGCGGAGACACCAGGATATTCACCTTTAAGTGATGCTTCAAAAACCCCACAATCTTCCCCCAGTACATTTGGATCAGGGGGCAAGCCCAAAATACATGGGAGAGGGATTCCACAGCCAGATGACATCGGGAACATGTAGCGTCCAGCCACTGTTTAGCGTAGAACGCAATCATAAGAACATAAGAACATAAGAACATAAGAAATTGTCATGCTGGGTCAGACCAAGGGTCCATCAAGCCCAGCATCCTGTTTCCAACAGAGGCCAAAACCAGGCCACAAGAACCTGGCAATTACCCAAACACTAAGAAGATCCCATGCTACTGATGCAATTAATAGCAGTGGCTATTCCCTAAGTAAAATTGATTATAGCCATTAATGGCCTTCTCCTCCAAGAACTTATCCAAACCTTTTTTGAACCCAGCTACACTAACTGCACTAACCACATCCTCTGGCAACAAATTCCAGAGCTTTATTGTGCGTTGAGTGAAAAAGAATTTTCTCCGATTAGTCTTAAATGTGCTACTTGCTAACTTCATGGAATGTCCCCTAGTCCTTCTATTATTCGAAAGTGAAAATAACCGAGTCACATCTACTTGTTCAAGACCTCTCATGATCTTAAAGACCTCTATCATATCCCCCCTCAGCCGTCTCTTCTCCAAGCTGATCAGCCCTAATCTCTTCAGCCTTTCCTCATAGGGGAGCTGTTCCATCCCCTTTATCATTTTGGTTGCCCTTCTCTGTACCTTCTCCATCGCAACTATAACTTTTTTGAGATGCGGCGACCAGAATTGTACACAGTATTCAAGGTGTGGTCTCACCATGGAGCGACATAGAGGCATTATGACATTTTCCGTTCTATTAACCATTCCCTTTTCTAATAATTCCTAACATTCTGTTTGCTTTTTTGACTGCTGCAGCACACTGAGCCGACGATTTTAAAGTATTATCCACTATGATGCCTAGATCTTTTTCCTGGGTGGTAGTTCCTAATATGGAACCTAACATCATGTAACTCCAGCAATGGTTATTTTTCCCTATATGCAACACCTTGCACTTGTCCACATTAAATTTCATCTGCCATTTGGATGCCCAATCTTCAAGTCTTGCAAGGTCCTCCTGTATAGTATCACAGTCTGCATGTGATTTAACTACTCTGAATAATTTTGTATTTCTTTTTTTTTTTGGGGGGGGGAGGGTCATTTTTACCCTACTTCATTTAGTTTTTGGTCATTTAGCACATTCTAAATGGTTTTAGAGTATTAAAACCATTTAATGTCTACTAAATAGTAATTGGGTGCAGGGATTGCACATTCCTGGTGCCACCATCGTGCTGGTTAAATAGCATGGGAAAAGCACAGAGGATTCCTGGTGGTGAAAAATTGAGAACAATGCCAGAGATCAACTGGGGACTGTGTCATTGCATCAGGAGAAAAGTTGGGCAGATTGGATGGATCTGTAATAGTCCAAAACAGTGGCAGGAATAGGGTTGGATGGTTGTAGTAATGCAAACAGATCACTCTTCAGTCTTTCAAGTAGAGACAAGCAGAGACATGACAAGAACAAAACAAAGGGTGAAGAAAAAGAGCACAACCTAGTGTAACTGCAGACCATGGGGTAACCAGATTGGTATCAACAGGCCACAAGGTCCAAGAAAACAACAGTGGGTGATAGCCAGATACTGGCCAGCAAGGCCACATAGACCTAGAAGGCTAGTTCTTTAGACATATACACCTTGCTGGGCAGACCGGATGGACTAGTTTGGTCTTTTTCTGCCATAATTTACTATGTTATTATATCTTTCTAGAGTATTATGGGGCTTAGATATAAGGCATGGTGGGGGAGAAGGGGGTTCTGGGTATTGAACTGGAGATGAGATCTTATATGGTTCAACTATCCAGGATGGTAGAGAATCTATGAGGAAGCAAATAAAAGCTGACTAATAAAGCAGTGATGTCCTGCAAGGAGTCAAGCTTCTACAGCGGACAGCTGGGATGTATCCTTCAGTGTGGACAAGGGCAACAGGGCAAACTGGTCTTTTTCTGCCATCAACTACTATGATGTGATTTTTTGAATGTATTGTTTATTGATTGTTCATTGCCTTAAGTGTTTGCTTGGAAGGTGGTTTATAAATAAAAATAAACAAACATACATACTACTACAAAAACAAAAAAATGTTCTGTGACAAGGTAATTACAAATCACAAAGAGCGAGTGTTGCGAACCTATCTGGTCTTAATGCTACAAAACACAAAAGGTAACGCCAAACTAAATCACATGTAATTGCCACCATTTGCCAACTCAATTATATATTCAAAATGTATTATTCCTTATTAAAGTCTAGCAAACAAAATTTTTTTGAAGAAAACAGGACTGCATCAGCAAGCCATTGTCGACGTGCTCAGTAAAGACACACCGAGCCTTCCGGTCTTTTCAATCATTTGCAGCCTGTGTGTTGGAATCACACCCTCCAGTGTTGTTGAAATTGTATGTTAATATATGCAGCTTGTATGTTTACATCGTACTCTCCAAAGATGTTCGAATTAAATAGTCAAGCAATGCAGTAGTCTCAAGCAGTATTCTCTAGCAGGATAATTGTCATTGCCCTTTCGATATCTCATAGTATGGTCCGATTGACTTAGATGACTTCAGTACACATGTCATATTTCAATGCATATAAATTCTGACGAACATCTTTGGAGAGTACGAAGTAAATTTGACAAATTTGGTGAAATGTGTTTTAGCCATTTTTCTTACACAAGATTTTGAACAATGCACTGTGCCTTAAAAAGTACATTATCCTATTGGAAACAGTTAAGGGCTTTTTTGTCTATAGATTTGAAATCAGTATTCATTTCATTGATAACGCCATCATGACTCATCTGTTAAAAGTAACAACAATGAAAGGAGGTCAGATCAAACCTTCATGAGATAGGGGTGTCTTTACTTACCGATTTCTGACAGGCACCCATACAATTCTTAGTATTGCTCTGATGCCTTATTTGCATAGACATGTGACATAACAGATCAGTATCATGACAAGTCCTTTAGCACCTGTTTCACAGCACAGAAAATCTTTAGTTCATTGAAAAAAGATTTTGCAGGCCCACAAAACTAATCCCTAGTACAAAACTAGGGTTTGCCTCTGCTACAGAAAATATACTTAGATGATAAGTATTTTTGATTTTTCTGGTGAATTTCTCTTTAGGAAAATCATGTGCGAACCCTTAGCTATTGATGTTTGTGACATGAAACTTAAGGACCAAAATATGTATACATAGGGGTAGATTTTAAGAGGCGCGCGAACAGCCTACTTTTGCTTGCGCATCAGACTCAAGCAAAAGTACGCTGGATTTTAGTAGATACGCGCGGAGGCGCGCGTATCCACTAAAATCCTGGATCGGCGCGCGCAAGGCTATCGATTTTGTATAGCCTGCGCGCGCCGAGCCGCGCTGCCTAACCCGTTCCCTCCAAGGCCGTTCCAAAATCGGAGCGGCCTCGGAGGGAACTTTCCTTTGCCCTCCCCTCACCTTACCCTCCCTTCCCCTACCTAACCCACCCACCCGGCCCTGTCTACACCCCCCCCTTACCTTTGTCGGGGGATTTACGCCTCCCGGAGGGAGACGTAAATCCCCGCGCGCCAGCGGGCCTGCTGCGCGCCGGGCCGCGACCTGGGGGCGGGTACGGAGGGTGCGGCCACGCCCCCGGGCCGTGGCCACGCCCCGTACCCGCCCCCAAAACGCTGCCGACACGCCCCCGCAACGCCGCGCGCTCCGGCCCCGCCCCCCGACACGCCCCCCTCCGAGAACCCCGGGACGTACGCGAGTCCCGGGGCTCTGCGCGCGCCGGGAGGCCTATGTAAAATAGGCTTCCCGGCGCGCAGGGCCCTGCTCGCGTAAATCCGCCCGGTTTTGGGCGGATTTACGCGAGCAGGGCTCTGAAAATCCGCCCCATAGCGAAAAGGGAGCAGGAGGATATGATAGAGGTATTCACATAGGGGTAGATTTTAAAAGAAGCGCGATCAGCCTACTTTTGCTTGCGCATCAGACTCAAGCAAAAGTACGCTGGATTTTAGTAGATACGCGCGGAGCCGCGCGTATCCACTAAAATCCTGGATCGGCGCGCGCAAGGCTATCGATTTTGTATAGCCTGCGCGCGCCGAGCCGCGCTGCCTCCCCCCGTTCCCTCCAAGGCCGCTCCGAAATCGGAGCGGCCTTGGAGGGAACTTTCCTTTGCCCTCCCCTCACCTTCCCCTCCCCTCCCCTACCTAACCCACCCGCCCGGCCCTGTCTACACCCCCCCCTTACCTTTGTCGGGGGATTTACGCCTCCCGGAGGGAGACGTAAATCCCCGCGCGCCAGCGGGCCTGCTGCGCGCCGGGCCGCGACCTGGGGGCGGGTACGGAGGGCGCGGCCACGCCCCCGGGCCGTAGCCACGCCCCGTACCCGCCCCCAAAACGCTGCCGACACGCCCCCGGAACGCCGCGACGACCGGGCCCGCCCCCCGACCCGCCCCCGACACGCCCCCCCTCCGAGAACCCCGGGACTTACGCGAGTCCCGGGGCTCTGCGCGCGCCGGGAGGCCTATGTAATATAGGCTTCCCGGCGCGCAGGGCCCTGCTCGCCTAAATCCGCCCGGTTTTGGGCGGATTTAGGCGAGCAGGGCTCTGAAAATCTACCCCATATCTGATGGATATAATGTACTAGAGACTTGTATTTTTCATTAGAAGTGTGGTTCTACAACAAGGTTTAATGATATGAGCCTTCAGAGGGTATTTATTCACCAGAAGAGTAGTGCATGTATGGAACAGCCTTCTAGATGATGGCAAAATATTGGACTTCAAAAAAACATGGGATGAGCACAAATATTTCTTAAACATATCTTATGGATAAATTGTAACAACTTTTGGAAAATTAATTAGCTGCAAATTTCATTTTCTAACAACATTCTGCAAGTTTTCAAATTTGTTATGCAAGGCAAAAATGATTGTTATCCAGTATAAACTCAATGATTTCCAGTTTTTTCATTCTGTCATCACATGCTTCAACTTTAACTTTTAGAGTAGAAATTCAGTCTGCGTTCAACAGGTATTAGAAGAAGTCATGTCTAGCTTGGCAGATAAAAAGTGAATATGTTTAAATAAAAGTAGCTTAGACCCTGCAATGAAATCCCATAGTGCCTAAAAATTAAAACTCTCATAGCATGCCATTTCTAGATTTTCTACGATGCAGGTGGCTCCTCCATTGTAGAACTAGAAAAAGATCCCTTCACAGGTCCCAGGGTGCCCAAGCTTTCCAGGTCTTTCACTTGTACCTACTCTTTGATGCTTGTTCTTCAGAGTAGTCCTGCCAACCTTCCAAAACTTCCTTGCAGGTCCAAGCTGGCTTCTTGGCTGTGGTTTCCCCTCCTGGTCCACTTCTGGTAGCAACGTCATCAGCCATCATCATCAACATACCAGGACTATTGGTAGACTTTTCAGCCAGCAAGCCGAGAAGAACCTGCCACTCAGGCAAAAGAATGAAAACCTCCGGGGACCTCAGCATCCTCTCTAGCTCACTCCGCTCCTCCAATAAGGACATGCCTGGTACAGCACCTGCCATTCTAGTGTGGATAGCAAAGGTGTTAATTGGCCTGGATAAGGGAGCAAGTCTGGGCTCTACTGGAAATACTCAGGCCTTCCCCTTCTCCTTCACCATTGGTTGAGTAGTCTCACGCCTCTGACCTTGGGCTACACATGCTCAACTTGCATCTACCATCCTGAGCTCCTCAGAAATTGTCCTATTTTGTATGTAACTTAATAGAAAAAAGTATTTTCTTAGCAAGCAAATCATTACTATATCTTTTCTTTACACAGAAAACGGTGTCCATATACAGTATTGGACATATGGTAAGACCTACAAAGAAGCTGAAGTAATACAAGTTTCAAACTGGCGAGCAGTAGCAGCATTTCTTTGGAAATGACTTTTCGTGATGCCAACAATTCTGAAGGAAATGGAAATATAGAAAAATACTTCAGTCAAGTGGCATTTAGTAAAATAATAATAATGTAGTTTTGAAAAATTTTCATTGCTAGAGCAGTGTCTCTATGAAATGTAACATTAAGAAATAAATATATTCTTGTAGATTCAACACAAAAACAGCTTCAGCTTTAGTACCTGGTGGGGCTCCCTAAAAGATTTTTATTCTGAGTGCTTATTATTTCCCATTCTTTTAACGAATAGCTTGTAACATGCTTTGAGAGCTCTTAGAGGGGGAAAGCATGTGATAAGAATAAAATTATTATTATTAGAAATGACTCACAAAATTAAAATAAAAAGCATTTAAATAAAATTCAAGGAAATGGAAAATAATTTGTAAGATGTGTCTAAGTGGAGAAAAATGATTTCCTATAGTGCCTGTATAGAAGAAAATACAGCTCTTAGGCACACTCTAGATGTGATTAAAGAGAAAAAAACTGGCAAGTGACTTGTTGAACAGCTCAGTTGATAATTTAACAACCAACTTGTAGAAAAGAGAAAAAAATCAGTGTAATAGTTTGCAGTACCTTGGGCTGAGAGATATAGTTTAAGCAAATATGAATCCCTGGAACAAATGTAATTTACAATTACATGGAGATAACCATTTACAAAGAATATTAAAATGATACACAGTGCCCCATAAAGTATCAGTGTGGTGCAATATCTTCTAGAAATGGTAGAATTGTATGTTTGTCAATTTATAACTCTGAAAAGTAGGAACAAATGGGGAAATTTGAGGGTAATAGTTGCTTCTTGGTTCATTACCTCACGTAAACCACATAAAACAAGTATCTGAAGGAGAATCATTTCAGCCAACTGCCATTACTTAATAATATATGTAAACGCTGATTAAGCAGATGTATAACCAAAGGAGTAGATTTTAAAAGATTGCACGCGCACGTCCATGTACGCACGCTACCCGGCACTCATACATGGACATGCGATTTTATAATATGTGCAAATGGCCGCTGTGCTGGGCGCCTCTAGCCCCGCCCTGCCCCCCAGACCGCCCCTTTCACCAACCCAGGGGCTTACATGCGTCCCAGGGGATTACGCGTGTGGCCGGGCCTTTGAAAATTGGCCCGGCGCACGTAAGGCCTGGGTTTACACATGTAAGTCTTTTAAAATCTACCCCAAAGTGTTTGCATGAAGTAGCTACCACATAATAAAAGGACTCTGAGGTTATTGTGGATAACCCATTGAAATTTTTGGCTCAATGTGTGCAGTGGCAGCAGCCAAAAAAGCAAAAAGAATTATAGGAATTATGCAAAAAAGAATAGAAAACAAAATGGGGAATAGGATAATGCCTCTGTATTGATCCATGGTGCAGCCACACTTTGAGTACTGTGTGCAATTCCGGCCAGTTGACCTAAAAAATGATACAGCAGAACTAGAAAACGTACAGACAAGGGCAACAAAATTGATTACGGAGATAGGTCAGCTCCTTTATAAAGGAAAGCTAAACAGTTAGGGCTCTTTAGCTTGGAGAAGAGAAGACTTAGTGGGGATATAATAGAGGTTTATAAAATGCTGTGTGGCATGGAACAGGTTAATAGGGATTGATTATTTATGGTATCAAATAGTAGTAGGACTAGGGGGTCACTCCATGAAAGGAACAGATAGCAGAATTAATATAAATTTAAGAAAGTATTTTTTCAGTCAGTGCACAATTAAACTTGGCGTTTGTTGCCAGAAAATGTAGTTAAGGCTGGTAGTATAACCGAGTTTAAAAAAAGGTTGGACAAGTTTCTAGAGGGCTGGTCCATAAATAATTGTTAGCCATGTGGACTTTGTTTTCTCTACCTCTTACTTTTTCAGGAGAGCAACATGAAACAAACCTCCAGGCGACACGGACTGCTCACTGGCGGAGACAGGATGCTAGCTCAATGGACCACCAGTATGACGCAGCATGGCATATCTTATGTTCTCAATATTTTGGCTCACTTTTGCTAACCTTTAAGGAAAGATTTTTCTTTGGATATGAATTGTAGTGTTTCAGGGTAAGAAAGAGCATAGTTTAGCATTAACAAGTTCCAGATATAATTATTTCTTTCATCTATTAAAAAAAAATCACTCCTATAAGGCAGTGGTCCCCAACCCTGTCCTGGGGGCCCACCAGCCAGTCGGGTTTTCAGGATATCCACAATGAATATGAATGAGAGAAAAGTTGCATGTTATGGAGGCAGTGCATGCAAATTTTCTCTCATGCATATTCATTGTGGATATCTTCAAAACCCGACTGGCTGGTGGGCCCCCAGGACAGGGTTGGGGACCACTGCTATAAGGGGTATAATTCAAGTCACCTTTATTAAAAATTGAAATGGAGAATGGCTTTCCTACCAGTTCTTTGAACACTCAGCATGCTTTCAGTGAATGCTTCAATTCCGGGATGATCACAGTGACATATTTTACTTTTAGAATCTCCAAAACCAAATCCTTAGCACCCAATTTGTTGCCATGTAGAGTTTGAAAAAAAGATTTGCCCTGTGTCGAAAGGTTTCTGTCTCTGAATGCTTTGCTTATGTTTGTCTGTACCTGTAAGCTGCCTTCCTACAGTAACTCCATCAGGTTTTTAGTGAATTTTATTTAAAAAAAATGTTTTATGTGTTTTCGCTTTGCCTGTCCTTTCATCAAGTGACGTCACAGGCAGGGTTTAGCATCAGGCATGCGGACAAAACAAAAATATGAGTGCTAGTAAGGGAGCCAAAAGCGGACAAAGCAGCAGGGCTGGAAGAGTTGCCCAGGACACACTAGCCAAAAAGAGTTGCCATCAACGGAGGAACTGCAGGACTGGTGGAGTTCCCCAACCATCTGAAGAAGAGATGAAGCTGTAATTAGCAGAAGCAGTGGAGCTGGTGATATTCCCTAGATTCTGCCCGCTAAAGATGAGGAGACGCCAACAACATGAAGGAGGGGCTGTGATGGTATGGGATGGTGGTGGGAGTTTGAGGGAGAGAGAGAGGGAGTGGGAACTGGGAATGAGTATATATGTATGGATGAAGGTATTTGTATATGTGTGTGTGTGTGGATGTGTGAAGGGTGTATTGATGGGGGTGTGTGAGGGGATGCACCTCTGGCTCTACCATACGCTCTACTTTACCCACCCACAAATTCCACTACCATATTTGTTCTCCCATCCAACCAGTCACTCTGGTTAAGCAGCTAGTTATCAGGCCACACAAGGCTGGATAACTGTAGATCTTTTCTGAAGCAGGTCTAAAGTTATCTGGCTGACATAGCCGGTTATAGTTAAAAATTGCTGTTTGCCAGATAACTTAACCCCTTCCCAAAACTCCCAGGGAATGCTTCTTTTTTTATCCAGCTAGATTTTTGTCAGATAATGGCTTATCCAGCTAAACTCTAGCCAGATAAGTGGCTCAAAAATCAAAACGTGGCCATTTAGAAAAATAATTTGTGTGTTATCTATCTAAATAGCTTTGGATATTGACCTATTTATATTTAACCCAACACTGAAAGTTCAGTGCAAATTCTATCCCAATTTCATGCATATCTTGGTGAGCATGGGAAGGGTAATTTATTTAACATCCCACATAGGGTTAAAATCTGTGGTTTTTATGCATGTGAGTCATTTAGAAAATCAAGCCCATAAGTTCTCTTACATTTAGCCTGAGTACTGTGTTTGACATTGAATTGATTTTTGTGGTCTATGCATGAAAGCTTAGTATGTACATTAAGGTCATTTAGCATGCATGTACAGTGGTACGCTATGCATAAGGAGAGTCATTTTCAAAGGGACTTCTGCAGGTAAAATAATGCTTTTGTAACCCATTGTTACTGCCTTCTTTGGTATGATCCAGTCTTCCCAGTCTGAAAACAAATTTGGTGCAGTCTGAGGGAACTCTTGCTCCTGTAGAGAATGTGAGTTAGATGGTAAACAGGAGTTGGAGAGTATGGAAGCTATCGTTGATAGTTTAGTGGCACCTGTTTTCACCAATCCAGCTCTCTGACAGAGCTTCCAACTGCTCTCAGAGAGTATCATACCCAATATTATGTGAATTTCCAGATGGAGTGATCTCTGCTGAAGATATATTTATGTGACTACTAAGAAGAGAGACTAAAATGGAATTAAGACTGAATTGACTCTTGTATAGTTTTGTTAAACCTGGTATGCTGTGTAGATTTATTATGAATGTTACAGCTGCCGGCCGTGGCGGTCTCAAACGGGGCCGGCCACTTACCCGCGGCGTCGGACTCCCCTTGGGAAGCCTGCGGGAGCCGGCAGCCGCCGCTGAAGTTTCTTCGCGGCTGTGCCGCTTCCAAGATGGCCGCCTCTTCTGCTGACTCCACCCCCGCCGGGTCTCCTAGAGCCATGCGCGCGGCTGCTGAGGTAATTTAAAGGATCCTTGCCTTGGTATCTTGGCTCTTGGTCCTGTGTGTTTCTGTGCCTCGAGTTCTTGGTCCGCTGCCTGCTCTTGTGGTTCCTGTTCTTCTTGGTCCTTGTTCCTGATTCTCCTCTCGTTGGACGCATTCCTCTGGCTTCGACCCCTGGACCGGCTTCCAACCATTCCTCTGGCTTCGACCCCTGGACCGGCTTCCGACCATTCCTCTGGCTTTGACTCCTGGATCAGCTTCTGACCATTCTTCTGGCTTAGACCCTCAGACCGGCTTCGGACCATTCTCCGGATATCTACACTGGAATTGACTTCGACCTGCTGGAGGCGCCAGCTATCTGGATTACATGACCTGCAGGAGGTGCCTGCATCCAGATCTTCTTCAGTCTCCAGGGGGTCTCCTAAGTCCTAGCTGTCGGGTTCCCACGGGCTCCTCCTGGGGGAATCGCGGGCTTCCAGGGTGAAGTCTTCATTCCACGTCTACATCATCAGGCCTCACCTTCCGACGGTAGGGACCTAAGAGGGTTTACCTTCCTAGGTAGTGCTAACTCTACTTCAGACCAAGGGTCCACTGCCAGATCAGTAACAGAATACCAAAGCCATCTGCAAGCCATTCCAGGTTTTGCCCAACAGATGATGGAGCAACAGCGGATATCGGAGTCCTTGGCATTTTCCATAGGTCGACTCCATGCTCGCATAGATGCAATAGTCACAGCTCAAGCCAGTCCTCCACCAGCATCGACAGCATCTGTAATACAGACATACCCTCGTCCGGTAATTCCGCTACCTGCTCCACCACGTTTCTCCGGCGAACCTCGTCTGTGTCTGGGGTTTCTCGACCAATGCAACATGTACTTCTGTCTTCAAGCTGACCTCTTTCCAGATGATTTGACGAAGACGACTTACATCTTGTCCCTGTTAGAAGGCAAGGCATTGGCTTGGGCCTCTCCACTGTGGCACCATTCAGATCCAGTTATTCAGAACTGTGTTTGAGGAACCCGGTAAAGAGGCAGCTGTGGGGGCTGATCTGCTACATATCCATCAAGGAGGATGTACTTTCACTGACTACACGATTGAATTCAGAACTTTAGCCTTTGAACTCCATTGGGAGGAATGCGTCCTTCGGACCATCTTCCTTGAAGGACTGTCAGAAGATTAAGGAAGAGCTGGCAGCTCGAGAACTTCCTTCTTCGTTGAACGCCCTCATTGAACTAGCGACCAAGATTAACCGCCATCTGCAAGAAAGGGCTCGTGAGGCTCTGGGTTCAAAAAGGCGTATAACAGTTCCTTATCCTCCACACTCTTCTTCAGTTCTCCGCACTGCATCAATCTCTGAAGGAACTACAGAAGAACCTATGCAGTTTGGGCGTGGCCCTCTCTCCCCAGAGGAATGACAAAGGTGTCACAAGGCCGGACTTTGTCTGTATTGTGGAGGTTCGAGCCATTTCATTGCTGGCTGTCCTTTACGTCCCGGGAAATTACAAAGTTTAGGGACCTCCAGGGCAGTAACCCTAGGCATCACTTCGTCAGCCCTTCCACTTTTCTTGCATGTTACCTTTTGCCTCGGAGGTCAGAAATTTACCACGCTGGCTCCAGTAGATTCTGGGGCCAGAGGAAATTTCATCTTGCAAGATATCGTGAAACAACTGCTCATTCCTATCCGTCCATGCCTGAGACCGCTGACTATCTCCTCTATCCACGGAGACCCCTTGCCAGGGAAAATTACACACCAAACGGTTTCTCTGGATTGCTTCATTGCACCTAACCACACGGAACAACTTTTGCTTTATGTCATCCAGAAAGCAATCCACCCAGTCGTTCTCGGTATTCCCTGGTTGCAACGACATAACCCCCAGTTCGACTGGACCTCTTTAAAATTAACACATTGGGGTTCTGCATGTCATGAAACCTGCCTTAAGGAAACAGCCTCTTCCAGTAACTTAACTATTTGTGTACCTCTGTCCTGGAGGGATTGCCTGCTCACTACAATCAGTATGCGGATGTATTTTCCAAGAAAGCAGCTGACATTTTGCCTCTGCATCGAGAATTTGACTGTGCCATTAATTTAGTCCCTGGAACCACTCCGCCTTGTGGAAGAGTTTATCCCTTATCTGTCCCAGAGACTCAGGTTATGGCTGAATATATTCAGGACAATCTCAAGAAGGGGTTTATCAGACAGTCCAAGTCCCCAGCTGGGGCTGGTATTTCTTTGTTGGGAAAAAAGATGGGACTTTGCAACCCTGTATTGATTTTCGGGGGCTTAATGCTATTACAATCAAAGACCACTATCCACTACCATTAATAGCTGAACTCTTTGACCGCTTACAGGGAGCCAGGGTGTTCTCAAAATTAGACCTATGAGGAGCATACAAATTGTTCAGGATATGAGATGGTGATGAGTGGAAGACGGCTTTTAATACCAGGGACGGCCATTATGAATATCTCGTCATGCCGTTCGGTCTAACTAATGCTCCTGCAGCCTTCCAGCACTTTATTAATGAAATATTTCGAGACTTGCTCTATGTATGCGTGGTAGTCTACTTGGACGACATATTGATTTTTTCTCGGGATCTACAGATGCATTGACAACATGCTTTACAGGTTTTGCAATGCTTAAGAGAGAATAGACTTTTTGCCAAGGTTGAAAAATGCGTCTTTGAAAAAGAATCTCTAACCTTCTTGGGGTACATTATTTCCAATCTGGGCTTTCAAATGGATCCCTCCAAGTTAAAATGTATCCAAGAATGGCCTCAGCCTACTGGGTTACGTGCGCGCCAGCATTTTCTGGGTTTCGCCAACTACTATCGTAGTTTTATCCGGAACTTTTCCAAACTGGCTGCTCCCCTCACTGCTCTAACTTGCAAGGGGGCGGACATCAAGGCATGGCCTGTTGAAGCTGAAGAAGCCTTCCGGGACCTTAAGAAATCCTTCCTTCAGAAACCTTGCCTTTGGCACCCGGATCCTAGATGTCCATTTACGGTAGAAGTAGACGCCTCTGCTGTTGGAGTAGGAGCAGTGCTCAGCCAAAATGACAGATCTGGAACATCTCACCCATGCTCCTACATTTCTAGAAAATTCTCTCCGGCGGAACATAATTACTCTATTGGTGACAAGGAGCTCCTAGCCATTAAGCTTGCTATAGAAGAATGGCATCAATGGCTTGAGGGAGTACAACATCGTATAACCATTTTTACTGACCATAAGAACTTGATATATCTCCAAGAGGCCCAACGTCTTAACCCGCGCCAAGCTTGATGGGTGCTCTTCTTCTCACGTTTTAATTTCGAACTCCCTATCGACCCACTAGTAAGAACATTAAGGCAGATGCCCTGTCACGCTCTTTCTCTGCAATAGACTCGGATGAGCCCATTCAGCATATTATCGAGCCGGCTCGTGTCATCATCTCTGCTACATTTACGGTACAACCGGGGAAAATGGTGGTGCCAAAAAGGCTCTGTAGCAAGGTGCTAGCCTGGGCACATGACTCCTAGTTGGCTGGACATCCAGGACGTGACTGGACTCTGAATCTTCTTTGCCAATTTTATTGGTGGCCTGAGATGCGCAAGGATATTCGAGCGTACGTCGATTCTTGCCCAAGCTGTGCCCAACATAAAATTCAAACAGGAAAAACTTGGGGTCTCTTACAACCCCTTCCTACGCCCACGAAACCATGGACTCACATTTCCACAGACTTCATCGTGGATCTTCCACCCTCTGAGGACAATACAGTAATATGGGTAGTAGTGGACCGATTCTCCAAAATGGCCCATTTCAGCCCGCTTCCCTCCCTCCTGTCTGCTCCTTGCCTGGCCCAACTATTCATGCCTTATATTTTCCACCTCCATGGACTGCCACAGCACATCGCATCTGATCACGGACCTCAATTCACGGCCCTATATTGGTCCAATGTCTGCAAGATGTTTCGTATTTCTTTGGACTTTATCATGGCGTTCCATCCACAAGCCAATGGTCAAGCGGAATGGACTAATTGTACCTTGAAACAATTTCTACGCTTATATGTTGACACCCATCAGGACGATTGGGCAGCACTTCTTCCTTGGGCCGAGTTCTCCCACAACACTCATGCCTGTACTTCGACTGGGGCTTCTCCATTTTAAATTGTTTTTGGTCGACAACCCAGGCCACCATTACCCCTGCCATTGCCTGTTCCCTCACCAGCAGCACAGCTAACGGCAACACAATCGAAAAGACTCTGGGTGCATACCCGGCAAATGCTACTATGGACGGCCCGCACCGTGAAAAAATTTGCAGACAAACACCGAAGACCAGCTCCTCGTTTCCATCCAGGAGAAAAGGTGTGGCTTAGCACCAGGCATATTCATCTATGGGTCCATCCATGCGACTTGCTCCTCGCTACATAAGTTCCTTCCCGGTGCTGCGGCAGCTGGGTCCCATAACCTATCAACTTCGTCTCCCTGCCACATTAAGAATCCACAATTCTTTCCATGTGTCTCTCTTGAAGCCCTTGGTTCTTACTTGGCCTACTCGGAAGGTTCCTGCAGCTCCACAACCTACAGAGGAGGAAGACCCTGTATACCAGGTTCATGAGGTTCTCGATGTCCGCAGATGAGGCAGGAAGAGCGAGTATCTCCTAGCTTGGGAGGGATTCAGGCCTGAGGAGAATTCCTGAGTGCCTGCTAAGAACATTCTGGATAACAAACTCATACACAACTTTCACATAGATCACCCAGGAAAGCCCAAGCCTTCTAGGGGGAGGCCAAAAGGAGGGGGGTACTGTTACGGCCGCCAGCCACGGTGGTCCATGACCGGGGCCGGCCACTTACCCGCGGCGTCGGACTCTCCTTGGGATGCCCACGGGAGCCGGCAGCCGCCGCTGAAGTTTCTTCGCGGCTATGCTGCTTCCAAGATGGCCACCTCTTCTGCTGTCTCTGCCCCCGCCGGGTCTCCTAGAGCCGCGCGCGCAGCTGCTGAGGTAATTTACAGGGACCATGACAGGAAATGGTCATGGCTTCTCTATAGGACTCCTTCCTGGTTTCCTGTATCTAAGGCAAGGTCTGCTCCTCAGACCTTGCCTTGGTATCTTGGCTCTTGGTCCTGTGTGTTCCTGTGCCCCGAGTTCTTGGTCCACTGCCTGCTCATCTGGTTCCTGTTCTTCTTGGTCCTTGTGCCTGATTCTCCTCTCGTTGGATGCATTCCTCTGGCTTCGACCCCTGGACTGGCTTCCGACCATTCCTCTGGCTTCAACCCCTGGACTAGCTTCCGACCATTCCTCTGGCTTCGACCCCTGGACCGGCTTCCGACCATTCCTCTGGCTTTGATTCCTGGACCAGCTTCCGACCATTCTTCTGGCTTAGACCCTCGGACAGACTTCGGACCATTCTCCAGATATCTACACTGGAATTGACTTCGACCTGCTGGAGGCACGAGCTATCTGGATTACATGACCTGCAGGAGGCACATGCATCCATATCTTCTTTGGTCTCCAGGGAGTCTCCTAAGTCCCAGCGGTCGAGTTCCCACAGGCTCCTCCTGGGGGTATCGTGGGCTTCCAGGGTGAAGTCTTCATTCCACGTCTACATCATCAGGCCTCACCTTCTGACGGTAGGGACCTAAGAAGGTTTACCTTCCTAGGTAGCACTATCTCTGCTTCGGACCAAGGGTCCACTGCCAGATCAGTAACAATGAAGTTGACATCATGCCTGGGATAGTAAAACTTTATACTGTATCATCTAAAGCACAGTGAATATCTGTTTTAGTGTCAAGGAGTTAACATCAATGATTTCTGTCAGCATAACAACTTCTTGCTATATTTCCAAATAAATTCAGCACACTGGAAATAATTCAGTTGGTGCTGATGTTGGCTTTTATTAGAACAGCACCAATTTACTAAAAGATCAATATTCAAAGCCATTTAGATGGATAACTTAAATGTATCCATTTAAATGGCAAGCTTGGGATATTTAGACAGTTATCTGGCTAAGTTATAGCTGGATAAGTCATTATCCAGCTAGAATTTAGCCAGATAAAAAAGAGGCATTTCGGCCAATTTTCAACTATAATTAGCTAAGGGGGTCATTTACCAAAGGCTTATCGCACGTGATACAGAAAGGGCCTTTTCGCTTGCGATAGAATGCAAATTAGGGGGAGGGGAGGAGTCGAGGCGGGGAGGGGAGGAGGCGGCGGTGTCTTTGCTGCCGGTGATAATGTTACTAACATCGTGGCAGTAGCGCGCCGAATAGCACCACCTTTCATGGTGGCGGTATTTAGTGCGAAAACTGGAAACTGGCGCACCGCCGTGGTGCGAAGGCTGTGGATTTTCACAGGCCGCCCCCCCCCCACCCCCCCTTTTAGCAGATTTCATCATTCTGCGAGGAATGATGAATCCAGGCCTAAGTTAGCTGAATAACTTTAAACTTTTACATTTAACCAACTCTCCTGTATAAAAAAAAATAACAACATGGCCTACAGGCCCAAACCTGTTCCCTGCCTCCCTCACATTCGAGCTCCAAAGGCCCTGCAGGTCTGAACCTGCCACCCCCTCCCCAAAACGCCCACCCCCCCACTTCTGGTTCCCATTTTGTTTCTTAGCATATTGTTCTCTCTAGGCAGCCTCACCCCAACTCTTTTCCTTCCACCCTCCCATACCTTAAATTGCAGTGATTCTTCAGCCCAGATCGCGGTAGGATGCAATGACAGTAGCGCCAGGCTTGGATCACAGTAGGATGCTATCGCAATCCGGGCTGAAGAGTCACTACAATTTAAGGTACAGGAGAGTGAAAGGGAAAGGGTTGGAGTCAGCTTCTGTCAAATTTCTCATACAAAATTATTATTCTTAGTTGTTGTCATGTCAGCCAGAAGAGTCAGTGAGCTCCAGGTTTTAGTTCATTATTATCCTTATATGCAATTCTTTCACAATAGGGTAGTGCTCCACACGCACTCAAAATTTCTACAAAAGGTGTTATTGATTTTTCATATTAATCATATTGGGGCAGATTTTAAAAGCCCTGCTCGCGTAAATCCGCCCGGATTTATGCGAGCAGGGCCTTGTGTGCCGGCGCGCCTATTTTCCTTAGGCCTGCCGGCGCGCGCAGAGCCCCGGGACTCGCGTAAGTCCCGGGGTTTTTTGTCGGGGGCGTGTCGGGGGCGGGGCCGATCGACGCGGCATTTTGGGGGCGGGATGCAGCGTTTCAGGGGCGGGCCCGGGGGCGTGGCCGCACCCTCCGGAACCGCCCCCGGGTCGCGTCTCGGCACGCTAGCGGCCCGCTGGCGCGCGGGGATTTACTTCTCCCTCCGGGAGGCGTAAATCCCCGGACAAAGGTAGGGGGGGGGGTGTAGATAGGGCCGGGGGGGTGGGTTAGATAGAGGAAGGGAGGGGAAGGTGAGGGGAGGGCGAAAGCGAGTTCCCTCCGAGGCCGCTCCGATTTCGGAGCGGCCTTGGAGGGAACGGAGACAGGCTGCGCGGCTCGGCGCGCGCCGGCTGCCCAAAATCGGCAGCCTTGCGCGCGCCGATCCTGGATTTTAGCGGCTACGCGCGTATCTACTAAAATCCAGCGTACTTTTGTTTGCGACTGGTGCGCCAACAAAAGTACGCGAATGCGCATTTTTTGAAAATCTACCCTAGTGTCTTATTTACATTCTTTCTGAGTCCACATGAACATGAAGGCAAAAAGGCACTTTATTCCTTAGACTGTAAAAGAGCCTTGGCTTACTACAGGAAAAGTATGCCTCTACATTATCAGGCCTCACAGCTGTTTGTCTCTTACCATCCAACCATCTGGGTATAGCAGATGCCAAATAAATGTCCAATTAGTTAGCGAATTATTTTGCACATTGGCATGCTCTAGCAGGCATCCAATCACTGATTCTTTCTCTATGAGGAAAGGCTAACGAGGTTAAGGGCAGATTTTAAACTGCCCGCACGCGTAAAATCCGGCCTTTACGTGCATGGACGGGCTTTGTGCAAGCCGGATGAATTTTCCAAGAGACTCGGCCACGTGTGTAAAGCCCGGTACGTGCACAGGTGCCGGGCTTCCTGGAATGGGCCATCTGGGGCGGGGGGGGAGGGGGGGGCGTGTTCTGGGTGGGCTTGGGGGCAGGCCAGGACAGCGCTATTGATGGCTTTCCTGAAGACTCACACGCCAGCTGGCTGCCGGCGCGCAACTTCCTTCAACTCTGGAGCTGAAGTAAGTTGTCAAACAAAGGTTAAAAAAAAGAAAAAAGGTAGGGTTTAGGGGGTGGGGAGGAGAGGAGAGGAGAGGGGAAGAGGGAGGGAGTATGGGTAGATGGGTAGGGAAGTTCTCTCCCAGTCCGCTAATAATTGGAGCGGACTGGAAAGGTACTGGGGAAGGCCTGGCTGCTTCGCCGAGTGGAAATTGCAAAAATCCCCCCTTGCACGCACTGCCTACACATACGCACGTGGATTATAAAATCCAGTGCGTATGTGTTCACGGTCCACGGATTTTCCACCATGTGCGTGCCAGAGCGCACATGGTAGAAAATCGATGCGTCCATGTATGTGCGCCGGGAAGCGGCAAACATGGATGTAGCATGCACATGTGGAAAATCTACCCCTTAGGCTCTCCGGCTTGGAAAAGAGATGGTTGAGGGGAGATATGATAGAGGTCTTTAACATATAGTGGAATGCAATGAGTAAACGTGAATTGGTTGTTTGCTCTTTCAAAAAGTACAAAGACTAGGGGGCATTCAATGAAATTACTTGGTGACACATTTATGACAAAGAGGAGAAAATATGTTTTTACTCAAAGCCTAATAAAACTCTGGAATTAATTGCCAGAGAATGTGGTGAAAGCTGTTAGTATAGCTGGATTTAAAAAAAGTTTGGACAAATTCCTGGAATAAAAGTCCATAAACATTATTAAGGTGGACTTGGGGAAATCCACTGCTTATCCCTGGGATAAGCAGCATGGAATTTATCAAGTGAGATTGAAATTGGCTTCATCTGATTAAATTTACTGGAAGTATGCAGTCACAAATTTATTAAAGATCTAAATTGTAAGAAGGAAAAGCTGTAAAGAACTTTTGGCTCAGTTTCCATTCTTACTCAATAAAGTTGAGTTGTAAATTACATCAGCTTCCAGTGTGATTATTAGTGATGCTTCCCATTAACTCTAATGCTTAATTATGAACTAAACAATGTACAGAGCCTAGAACAGTAATCTTCTACTCCATCAGGGAAGTCTGGACACTCAGAGTAAACTGACATCAGGAAAGGCATTTAATACCTAATACTATATTTGAGGTGTTGTTTCTAGAGCCCTGTTGGAGAATTTTAGCTCAGGGATTACATTAGTTTACATTTGGAATTTCCCTGTATGTTAGTTCAGGATGACTTTGCTGTTTATGTCAACAACACCCTCTATGGCTTAAGTTTAGATTTTGGGGTCCATACACTTGTGAGTTATCTGACTAAATCCCAACTTTTGAAAATTTTGGGCACATATCTGGCTAAATTTCATCCAGATAAACCATTATTCAGTTAAAATGTAGTCAGATAACATAGGGGCTTTCTCGGCTGGACTTATGTTTATTTAACTCTAAGGGGGTAATTTTCAAAAGGATTTGTGCACTTAAAACTAGATTTTACATATGTAAATGCATTTTCCGTGTGCAAGTGTGCTTTTGAAAATTGCTACAATATATGCCATTGAATTGTGAATAGGTTTTACTTACACAAGTGCACTTTAAGCATGTAAATGGACTTTTGAAAATTGCTACGATAGTATGTTACATTTACATGTGTAACTCCTTTGTAAATTACGTCCACTGTGAATAACAATGTGTACATTCACAGTTAGTATAAGTCATAAAGACAAGTAAAATAGGGTAAACTCAATGACTAAAACCCAATATAAATACTGCAATTCATTGTAAACAATAAATAATCAAATCAAGCTCTTGGCTTCTACAGCTGTTTGAGGCCTAAATAGAAACTGATAGCCACAAATATTTTCAACCAAATCACAGTTAATCATAAAGCAGTGGATAGTCATATTGGGCTCTGCTCTTAAATCCTGCAGCTGCTTAAGGCCTAGAAGGAAATTATTCGTGTCAAGTATTACCCTTACATAACAGGGGATTGTTTAGTAGGCCACCCGAAAACATCCATGAGGAGACTTCTGTCCTGGAACACTTGAACAAAGAGGTGTGACATTCATTTTTTTCTGAAGTATTCTATCGAGTACTTAGCTTTAAGCTCATTCAGGAGTGAGTTCCTTCCTTCCATGCATTAAGAAAGGTGGAAGGAAGGTCAAACGACTGCCGGCATGGTTAAAAGGTAAGGTGAAAGAGGCTGTTTTAGCCAAAAGAACTTCCTTCAAAAATTGGAAAAAAGATCCATCTGAAGAAAATGGGAAAAAGCATAAGCATTGCCAAGTTAAATGTAAAACACTGATAAGACAGGCTAAGAGAAAAGTTGAAAAGAAGTTGACAGTAGAGGCAAAAACTCAGAATAAAAACTTTAAAAAATATATCTGAAGCAGGAAGTCAATGTAACCCAGATATTTAAAAAGGGCTCCAGGGGTGATCCAGGAAACTGTAGACCCGGTAAGCCTGACTGTAGTGCCAGGAAAAGTCATGGAAAATATTCTAAAGAACAAAATCACAGTACATATATATGGATGTGGTTTAATGGGACACAGCCAGCATGGTTTACCCATGGGAAGGCTTGCCTCATAAATCTGCTTCATTTTTTTGAAGGGGTTAATAAACATGTGGATAAAGGTGAACTGGTAGATGTAGTGTATTTGGTTTTTCAGAAGGCATCTGACAAAGTCCCTCATGAGAGGCTTCTAAAAAAATTAAAAACTCATTGGATAGGAGGCAATGCACTTTTGTGATTTACAAACTTGTTAAAAGACAGGAAACAAAGAGTATGATTAAATGGTCAGTTTTCTCAGTGTAGAGAGGTATACAGTAGAGTGCCTTTTAATATATTAATAAATGATCTGGAAAGAGGAACGATGAGTGAGGTGGTCAAATTTGCAGATGACACAAAATTATTCAAAGTAGTTAAATCACAAGCAGATTATGATACATTACAGGAGGACCTTGCGAGACTGGAAGAGTGGGCATCGAAATGGCAGATGAGATTTAATGTGGACAAGTGCAAGGTGATGTATTGTATATAGGGAAATATAACCCATGCTATAGTTACACAATGTTAGGTTTCATATTAGGAGTTATCACCCAGGAGAAATATCTAGATGTCTTAGTGGACAATTAATTGAAATTGGCTCAGTGTGTTGTGGCAGTCAAAAAAGCAAACAGATTATTAGGAATTGTTAGGAAAGGAATGGTGAATAAAACAGAGAATGTCATAATGCCTCTATCGCTCCATGGTGAGACTGCACCTTGAGTACTGTGTGCAATTCTGGTTGCTGCATCTCAAAAAAGATATAATTGGGAGAAGGGGTGGCGTCAAGATGGCAGCTTTCTAGGCTCCCTTTGTGCATTGGAGCTCTTTTCCTGCTACTTTTGTTTCCTTATAATGCTGCCTAAGCAGACATGCAAGCCCCGACAGTACTCTCCGAGCCTGTGGTCTTATCTGGTCAGCACATGTTAGACAATCTGATATGTTGGTGAATGGTTGAGAATGGGGGCAAGAGCACCATCGCAGTTTCTATTGAGGGAGTGATAGAGCTCCTGGACGTCACACTGAGCCCCCCTGAACGTCTTCCCCCACCACAGCTAGGATGTTCCGATAATGTGGCGTTGAGGCTACCGCAGGAAGATGATATGATGGCATTCTGTCAGGAGGGGCCGCTGCCAGAAAGGAATCGCCTTGGCCAGAGATCAACATTTCTGGGGGAAATGAGGACGTTTTGCCGTTCGGCATCATCCCGTGGAGCACTCAACATGGAGATTCATCTGCTTCACTCTTGAGTTATCCCCTAAAATCGTTGGTAAGACCGGGTAAAGTTTCTCTAGACACTCTTTGTGTGTGTGGACTCTGCAATATCTAATTGTGCTTCTGACATTAGTTTGTGAAAACTGTCTCTAAACTTTGTGCGATTCACTCACAAAGGTTTCATGTGATTGAGACAAAGGTGAACAATATGGAAAAACAAGTGCAGGATATTCAGAAAGTTAATGCTACTCTAATTCAAGATAAAAATTCTGTTCATAAGAAAATTGAACAACTTGACTATTTTGCAAGGTGATTGAAGTTGCACATTCTAAGTTTCCCCAAGATATCTGGGATTCCTGTTAGAGATACGTTAAAGAAATATTTTATTGAACATAAGAACATAAGAACATGCTATACTGGGTCAGACCAAGGGTCCATCAAGCCCAGCATCCTGTTTCCAACAGTGGCCAATCCAGGCCATAAGAACCTGGCAAGTACCCAAAAACTAAGTTTATTCCATGTTAGCAATGCTAGTAATAGCAGTGGCTATTTTCTAAGTCAATTTAATTAATAGCAGGTAATGGACTTCTCCTCCAAGAACTTATCCAATCCTTTTTTAAACCCAGCTATACTAACTGCACTAACCACATCCTCTGGCAACAAATTCCAGAGTTTAATTGTGTGTTGAGTAAAAAAGAACTTTCTCCGATTAGTTTTAAATGTGCCCCATGCTAACTTCATGGAGTGCCCCCTAGTCTTTCTATTATCCGAAAGAGTAAATAACTAATTCATATCTACCCATTCTAGACTTCTCATTTTATTTGGGGGGAGGGCAGGAAAACCGGCACACCGATTGCCTTTGCCCTCATTTTATCACAGGGAGCGACGGTCGCTCCCTGTGACAAAGTGAGGGCAAAGGCGATCGACTGCCAGTATGGCGCCGATCACCTTTGCCCTCACTATGTCACAGGGAGCGACCGTCGCTCCCTGTGACATAGTGAGGGCAAAGGCGATCGGCGCCATTTTGAAACCAGTCCAGCACCAGCACCAGCACCGAGGGTATGATTGAAGGGATGGCTCCTGGACCCCCCGCTAGACCACCAGGTACATGTAAAAGGTTTTTTTTTGGGGGGGGTCAGGAGAGTGGGAGAAGCAAAGGGGTAATTTGTAAAGGGTTGGGGTGGTTTTTTTTTATCGGGCCATCGGCGCCATTTTTATCAGTGGTAGCCAAAATGGCGCCGATGGCCAGAGAGCGGGAGATCGTGCCGGGACCCCCCCCCACTGGACCACCAGGTAATTTAACATTTTGGGGGGGTTCGGGAGGGTTGTGGAGGGTAAAGGATTGGTTTTAAAGGGTCGGGGTGGGTTTAGGGGTTGTTTTGGTGTGCCGGTTTTCCTGCCCTCCCCCCAAATAATTCCCGTACTCGATTTAACGATTTTTCACGATAAATCGAGGGAATTCCTATTATATCGAGTCCCTTACCGATTAATGACGATTTTAAAATTATCGGACGATAATTTTAATCATTAAAAAACGATTCACATCCCTATTAAAAATAGCAGTCTATGGCACAGAGAGTAAATCCTCTCTTTCTCTCCCCAGTGGTGTTGTTTTCCTTTATTCATGGTTAGCAGACCTTCTGGATATCCTTGATTTTTCCACAGTCTCTTTAGTTTTCTCTCTGGATCCCTGATGGAAAGGATCCTTGATGGAAAGGATCCTTTTTGAAACAAGCAGTTCAAAAGAAGGGGCACCTAAACTTCCTCCTTGATCTTCTAAATCAAAAATCCTTTCCCCCAAACAACTGAATTTAACACTGGAGTTGTTCCTTGCAGCGGTTCACTGTTACCACCTTCCTCATTGAGGATACGGAGGGCAGGTCTGGGCATCCGAGACACAGGGTTCCCCAATCCCTGTGCCCAAGAAAGACCCAGGTGTCTCACAAGGTTCCAACCACAAAAAATCTCAAAACCCTCAAAAACAACCCAAAGTGCCCAAGATGGCATCAGGTGAGGATGCTAAATAAGAGCGCTCTGTGATATTTCCTCTCTTACTTATTTTCCTGCTTTTTTAAATGGTTAAATGACATGGAAAACTTCAAAGGAATCCCCCTGTCCCTTTGTCTAATCTCACCGCGTCAGTTGACTATCCTGGAGTTGCTCTGTGCTTCAACTTCATCAGGGCCAGCCGTCATTGCTGCCATCTCCGAGGGAGTGAAGCGCCAGCTTGAAGCAGTTCCTGACATTTCTCTCAGGCCCGACAATAGATCACTGCCTTTCCTGTCGCGGCTGCAGGAAATGCCACTATCCGTCGATGTTACTTTGGGCTGGGATAGCCCAGAGCTTGATCAGGGGGTGCTGTCCAAAGCTAAGGCGAGCAGGGACATGGCACAAGAATGTTGCAGACCCATCCTGGCAACATGCAGAGTTTCTCTGGTATATGCTGCCCGCGGACATTTTGTTGGTTAGTGAAAACGCTGCAGGTGTAAACAGTAAGCAGTCTGATAGGAAGATTGGCGGTGAAAAAATGTTGTTGGCTTTGAAATGTTGTGGTAGTGGCAGGTGCCGCTGTTTTTGAGTGGACATCGGGAAATATATCAGGAGAAGATTGTGGACATGAGTTGAGTGACATCGGGATTAGAGTTCACATGTGGCGTTTTGGGGTTTGCCCCGTGAAGATCAAGAGTGGGTCGAAGAATACCCCTGAGGAAACATTTTTGGGCGAAACAAGGCACCTTATTGGGGACATAACTGTTGAACAAGAGAAGAGGGACAAATCTATTGAGAAGATTAATGTTAGAGTATTAAGAACTCAGTGAGGATATTGCGAGCATGCAGATTTTATTTGGTGAATTTTTATATGGATGAGTGTTCAGTGAATGTGGTATGATAGGTGAGAATGAGGGTATGATTATGGGGGTTGATGGGATTAAGTATTAATAGGGTGTTTGACATGTCTAATTTTGAGCTATATATATTTATTATGTGTAACATTTTGAACAGACATATTCTGTCATATGTCATACATTATATTGAACGTATATTAAGTGATGTGTCCACTTTGAAGCAACATTGTTGAATCTATGTATGAATCTGTAAACACTATTTGTAATTTGCATACATTATATTTAAATTTTTCTATGTGAAATTGTGTTTGAAGTATTTAACAATAAATGCATATTATGAGTATATGTTGAATTATTGAATGTATTCAAGTATTTCATTGTAATCAAGTTCTATTCAAATATTAATACAAGTATAGATAACTGTGATAAGTCTTATGAGATTCCCATAAATTGATGTATCAGGAATATCTCAGCCTTCTTTTGGATCTCCAGCCACAGCTGTTGAGTCTGTTGCAGGTGGGATTTCAATCAATTTTTATCAAGTTGAGCCCATTGCAACTTCTGGTTTGAGCTCTTCCTTTCAAGCCTCCTTTCCCATAACCTCGGAGAATATATGGACAGTCCTTACTTCTTTAAATGCCACCGTGAATACTTCTATTTCTAGAATATAGATACAGGAGACTTTCGCCTCTGTTCATATAGAAAAAAATATCTGTTTTGGAAAGAGACTTGGGTAAAGTTTTTTCTCTTCATAATACTATAATTCAAGATAATTCTGTAATGCATCGAAGGTTGGAGTCTCTAGAGAACTTTGCTTGATCAGCAAATCTCAGGATATTAAAGTTCCCAGTGGTCTCGATGATATCTCCTTCCGAACTTTTTAAGACCTATATGAAAGATGTTCTTGGGGCTTTCTCAATCTGCTCTTTCATTGATCCGTAAGGCCTATTGGGGTACATTTTAAAAGACAGTGTGCGCGCGTACTTTTGTTCGCGCATCAGGCACGAACAAAAGTACACTGGATTTTATAAGATACGCGCGTAGCCGCGTGTATCTTTTAAAATCCGGGGTCGGCGCGCGCAAGGGGGTGCACATTTGTTCAACTTGTGCGTGCCGAGCCCTGCGCGCGCTGCCCGTTCCCTCTGAGGCCGCTTCGAAATCGGAGCGGCCTCAGAGGGAATTTTCCTTCCACCACCCCCCCCCCGCACCTTCCCCTCCCTTCCCCTACCTAACCCACCCTCCCAGCCCTATTTAGACTCCCCCCTTACCTTTATCTGAAAAGTTACCACTGGTTCCGGGCAGTAGTAACTTATGCGCTATGTCGGGGCACGGCCACGCCCCCGGACCGCCCACATGCCCCTGAACACGCCCCAATCCGAAACCATGCCCCCTGGCCACACCCCCAACCAACCCTTTTTGCAAGCCCCGGGACTTACGCGCGTCCTGGGGCTTGCGCGAGCCGCCGAGCCTACGCAAAATAGGCTCGGCGCGCGCAGGGGTTTTTTAAAAGGGTTACGCGCATACCTTATGAGCGTAACCCTTTTAAAATCCGGCCCATTATCTTTTTCCAGCTAAGAGATGATGCTCAAGATGTTTGGAGTACTGGAGATGAATCCTTGGGAATTTCTACTATTCTTGAGACTTCTTTAAAATATGTATCCCACAGATCATGACTTTTTCTTCTAATTTTGACAGAGACTTAATTCTTTGTTTATATTTCCAAGCTATGAATATTTCTTTCATGGGTGGCAGACTTTAAATTTTTTCTGACTTTTCCCGGGCCATTCAGGCTCGTAGGAAGGCTTTTCTGGATATGCGACAAGAGGTTGCTGATTTAGGAGCCCGGTTCTTTTTGCGCTTTCCATGTAAATGTATTGTTAATTTTCCTCTTAGAAGTTTGTTTTCCTGGATCCTATTCAGCTTAGATCTTTTATTAACTCTCGAGCTCTGAATCAAGTTTAATATGTAATTTTCTTCTTTGCTGGAGAGTATCTTGGTATGGGTGAGCTCTCTATCTTTTTTTGGTAGATTTACATAGCATTCTCACTGGAAGATCTTTTTTTCCTACAAAATGAATTAATTCTTTTCCCTTTCATTACTCCTTTTCTGGGTCCTCCTTCTCTTTATGGTGGTCCGTTAGCTAGGATGTGATTTTTCCTGTTTCTTTATTTTCTTTGTGATCATTACCATGATGTAATTGGCTATTTCTGTTTGCAAGTCAGTGCTTTTGTATTATATTTAAAATCATTAAAAAAAGTTAAAAAAACCCCCCAACTTGTAGGGATATCCCATCCAATTAGTGAGTAGACTGGAAGGAAAACTCTCCTGACCCTGGTCAGGACCCATAAGCTGGGCTAGCCTGATTTACTGACTGGGCCTGCAAAATGACAAAAGCTAAACTTCTCTACACCTCTGCACTCTTTGAAAACCTAAAGGCCTCTCGAGCTCACTCAGGAGAGCTCCTAAATAGAATTTCAGGGCGACGGCTAATCCAGACTCCTCAAAGGGAGGAGCTGCATTTGAAAGGAACCTCCCTCTACTCTAACCTCTTCTCTCTCTCTAACTAAACAAGAGCTCACCAAGGTCTTACTGGTGACGGGACTGGTGTCCCTGTCACACTTTTATGTCAAAATGTTTTGGCAATAGTTACATTACATCATAATATAAGAAAGCATGAACTTCTATACCGTGGACAAACATGACAGCATGAAAGTTTAACAAATAAAATTGAATGACTGAGTTAACAATTTTCAATAATTAGCAGGACATGGCATGAAAATGTATGGCAAGGCAGCCATTTTGAGTTTGAACGTTCTGACCTGAGCTTTTCTCTCAGTTTGAAACCGTACTGGATTATTTGCAGGGTGTTGTACTTTAATTTTAATTATTTATTTAATTTATATTTCACCTTTCAGACACTTCAAAGCAGATTACATTTATGTACTATAGGTATTTCCCTGTCCCTAGAGGGCTCACAATGTAAGGTGGTGATTCACATGAGCTACATCATGTATATCATATGATATATGCAATATTTTGCATTTCCCTGCCCAGATACGCTCTCCTATTACAATGGCCTTTCCATGCAGTTTGTAGGCATGAATAATGCAAATACTTGCAAAGAAGGTCATTACTAGTCAATTTGATATGAATATTTTATGGCAGCTGACCGAGATGGTAATCGGCTGCAATAAAATAACACCACCTATTTGAAATGCGCACAATGGGGCAGATTTTCAGAGCCCTGCTCGCGTAAATCCGCCCAAAACCGGGCGGATTTACGCGAGCAGGGCCCTGCGCGCCGGGAAGCCTATTTTACATAGGCCTACCGGCGCGTGCAGAGCCCCGGGACTCGCGTAAGTCCCGGGGTTTTCGGAGGGGGCGTGCCGGGGGGCGGGCCCGAACCGCGCGGCGTTTTCGGGGCGTGTCGGGAGCGTTCCGGGGGCGGGCCCGGGGGCGTGGCTACGGCCCAGGGTGGCCCGGGGGCGTGGCCGCGCCCTCTGGACCCGCCCCCAGGTCGCGTCCCGGCGCGCAGGAGGCCCACTGACGCGCGGGGATTTACGCCTCCCTCTGGGAGGCGTAAATCCCCCGACAAAGGTAAGGGGGGGGTTTAGACAGGGCCGGGCGGGTGGGTTAGGTAGGGGAAGGGAGGGGAAGGTGAGGGGAGGGCAAAGGAAAGTTCCCTCCGAGGCCGCTCCGATTTCGGAGCGGCCTTGGAGGGAACGGGGGTAGGTTGCGCGGCTCGGCGCGCGCCGGCTATACGAAATCGATAGCCTTGCGCGCGCCGATCCAGGATTTTAGCGGATACGCGCGGCTCCGCACGTATCTACTAAAATCCAGCGTACTTTTGTTTGCGCCTGGAGCGCAAACAAAAGTAGGCTATTCGTGCTCGTTTTAAAATCCGCCCCAATGTGTGGCAGGAGGCCCGGGACCTTAACACGGGTCCCAAGGCTTCCGTCGAACATTTAAAGCGGCAAAAAATAAAATAAAATGTGGCAAACGGGGAGGTCGAGCAGGGGTCAGTGCTGACCCCCAACTTCCCCAAAATGTTAAAAATGAAAAAAAGAGATTTGCAGTGACTGCCCTGGCCTCCTTCCCCCACCCCAAAGCTAACAGAAAATGTGGCCTTGGCTCCTGCTGCCATACCCTCCACCCCCCCAATTGACAGAGATCCCCTTGCTGCCATACCCCCCACCCTCCCAAGAGACAGCGATGCCCCCCCCCAAGTATAAAAAAAAAAGGTCCCGGGCCCTACCCCACTCCCTCCCGAAAGGAAAAATAACAGTAGTGTCCCATCTCCCTGCCCCCTCCCTGATTCCTGGACTTTACCCCAGTCACTTGACTGGGACAAAGTCATGTCGGCGCCATTTTTTGAAAATAGCGCCGACTGGGCAGGTGTGAGGGTGCACCTGCCTGCAACATAGGTTCTGTTTTTAGGTACGGGGTGCGAGAGGGGGATCGGGGGTGAGGAGGGCAGGAAGAGGGTAGAAGCTGGGACATCACCTTTTTTTTCCTTTCAGGAGGGGGAGGGAGACAACGGGTGGTGGGGTAGTGCCCAGAACCATTTTTTTTAAATTTTGTATATTTTTTTACAATCGGGTGGGCCAACGCTGTCACTTGGAGGGTGGGGGATGGGGAGTATGGCAGCAGGCCCACATTTTCGTTTTTAGCTTTGGGGAGGGGGAAGGGGGTCTGGGGCCATCGCTGCATGGTTCTTTTTTTTTTTTTAAACATTTTGGGGGAGCTGGGGCCGCCTCAACTGCTGGCCCTGGGTTGAGATGAGGTCAGCACTGATCCCTGCTTTACCTCCCCATTTGAATGCAACTTTTGTTTTTTTTCAGGCCAGCAGCCCTTTAAAGCGATGGTGGTCCTCTGAGCTTGGGGCCAGCATCACGTTAAAGGGCTGCTTGCCACGTTCTTTTATCCCACGGTGTTTGGCCGTGAGACAAAAGATGTTTTTTCGGGGGCCACACGATTGCAGTGATAAAACTCCCCTCGCTAGTGGGACCCCTCCCATGAACAAAACATCGTGGCTTAGTGCATCTCTGGGTAGGTTTATGCCTGAGGTAATGGAGGTTGAAGTGATTTGCTCAAGGTCACAAGGAGCGGCAGTGGAATTTGATCCTAGCTTCCCTGGTTTGCAGTCCGTTATTCTCACCGCCAGGCTACTCCTCCACTTCGACATAAGACTAATACAAAGATGTTCTAGTTCATGAGCTATTGAGACCACATTGCTTTTGTCTTCAGACTTCATACATGCCACCCATCCTGAAAAGATGATCAAGTCTGTATGGTTACACCTTACCTGGATATGCCGAAGGGGAGGGCTCACTGGCAGTAGCCTGGCAGGTACGGTTTGCTGAAGGAGTGGCTGGTGCAGAGGTGGTAGAACACGCTGGGGCATATATGACTGAGGCAAATCAAGTATCACTACTGGGTCACTGATGTCAGCATGTTGACATTGTGGTAATCTTCTAGTACCGCCATTCTAAGTAGGTGGAAGACAAGGAGTGATAGAAAAAAAAAAAAAAAGGTTTATCATTTTTTCTTTTCCTTCCATCCTTAACTATCCTGAGCTAACCTGTACACCTGTATGTGGGAGTTGCTTCTGCTGCCAAACTATAGAAACATAACTGCTTTCAGAGCCAAACAAACACTGCTATTTAAGACAGTAAGCCAGTAGATGACAGAGATAAGGGCCAATTAATCCACCCACTCTCTCCAGATATCTTCCTTTCTGGTCATCAACCAGTGTAGGTAGATGAGCACATAAATTCTCATTGTTAGACCAACACCAGCTCCCCTCCGTATGTTGATTACACAAGTAATGCAAGTTCAAGCTTATCCAGTAAAATAATGGCACTTAGCTGGTTAAGTCTAAAAAGTATTACTTGTCCATTGAAGTAGGCCTTTTTGGAATTATCTGGGTATGTAAGACAGCTGGAAAAGATTAAAAAAAGTGCTATTTATCTGATTAAGTTCACATTTGTCTGTCTATACGGTAAAGGTGCTACATAGCCATATGTCAGAATTTAGCTGGATAAATCTGCGCAAATGATATTCATGCGTATTTGTACTTTGAATTTTGAAGGGATATGCAAATAGATTGTATGTGTTATTTAGATGCATTTACCCCTGTAAGTTGGTTTTTGCACGTGTAAGTCAGGGGATTTTACAACCTGCGAAAGGCAATGAAATTACCAGTTTTATCAGTTAGTCTACCAGTTTGCCTAGCCCATCTGCGGCTCATGAAGACCCTCCTGGATCTTCAGCCTGACATCCCCCCAATGCATCCAGACCTCTTACCCAGTCATTTGTTTCACTTTTGAGATGTTTATGATCACTTACACCATATATAATGAGCAGAAGTAAATAAACATTTAACTCCATCCCCGGGTGCAGATGTTAATAGTCTCGTTGGGGTTGGGGGCACTTTTGGCTAGCTCTTACACACAAGTCCCTTTTCCCCTTTGTTGGTAGGGAGGAAGGTTTCCCTTTCAAGGCCCAGAGTACTAGGGGTGACTTTTTCTTGACTATCCTTCCCTGCTTTTCCTTCATTGTGAGTGCTGTTAGTGCCAATAAATATACCGGAGCCACTGATTTAGTATCAAAAATGAAATATCTTTACCGAAGATGATTCAAGTGGACAATTGGCACAGCAACTCAGTCCTTAGCACCACATTGATTGATTTCACACTTATAGTCTCTTCCCTCAATCTGTGCATGAGACTAATACCGGAACATTTTTATTTATTTATTTTTAGATTTTTATATACCGGTGTTCCTATATGAAATAAAGATCACATCGGTTTACATTGAAACAGAACATGAAAATTGCCAAAAGGCATTACATAGAACAAGGTTATGAAACTTGGAACAGTGTACATGGGAAATCTCCACTCTCCAGGGCTTGGCTAAGTGGAGTTCCCAGGTAGGCAGGGTATCCTGGAGATGGGTGGGAAAAACCCCTTCCAGAGCTGATTTAAAAACAAAACAAAACTGGTAAAAGCACAGTCTCTGCACAGAGACTCCCACCCTCTCTCTCCTCAGAGTGTGAAGACTCCAGATGGGTATCCTCAGTGTTCTCAGACTTTATTCTTATTCACAGTTACTGGATTGCTCTTCTCATCTTTTTCTCTCTCAGATGATCCCTGATGGAGGGAATCCCTTCTGGAGGAAGCAGCTCCAGCTTTTCCTAGCCCCAGGCAGGAAAGGGGCAAAACTCTTCCTCCTGAGCAGCAACCAAAAACGTATCTCTTCCTCAACTCAGGATCAACTCCAGAAGACGTTGTAGCCTGGTCACTACCAAACCATTGCTCCCTTGGCAGGTCACAGTGGGGCAAATATTTCCTACTCCGGGCATCCCAAAGAGAGGTTTCCCCAAGCCAAACACTCTGTGGTGTCACAGTCCTCTTACAACAAAAGGTAAAAATCCCCCGAAAACAACCCGAGAAAACCACCTTGCTACTGGAGAAGGTTTTCATGGGTAATGATTCAGATGGACTGAACCAAATCACGGTGAACCTAGAAGATGTGGTAGACCTGATTGACAAACTGAAGAGTAGTAAATCACCTGAACCGGATGGTATACACCCCAGATTTCTGAAGGAACTAAAAAATGAAATTTCAGACCTATTAGTAAAAATTTGTAACCTATCATTAGCCCCTGTGACATAGTAAGGGCAAAGGCTATTGGCGCCATTTTGATTACTGGCAGCCGATGGCCCGAGTGCAGGAGATCGCTCCCGGACCCCCGCTGGACCACCAGGGGCTTTTGGCAAGTCGTGGGGGACCCTCCTGACCCCCACATGACTTGCCAAAAGTCCTAGATCTCTTTCTTGGGTTGTAGCACCTAATATGGAACCTAACATTGTGTAACTATAGCATGGGTTATTTTTCCCTATATGCATCACCTTGCACTTATCCACATTAAATTTCATCTGCCATTTCGATACCCAATTTTCCAGTCTCACAAGTACTTCCTGCAATTTATCACAATCTGCTTGTGATTTAACTACTCTGAACAATTTTGTATCATCTGCAAATTTGATTATCTCACTCGTATTTCTTTCCAGATCATTTATAAATATATTGAAAAGTAAGGGTCCCAATACAGATCCCTGAGGCACTCCACTGCCCACTCCCTTCCACTGAGACAATTGTCCATTTAATCCTACTCTCTGTTTCCTGTTTTTTAGCCAGTTTGCAATCCACGAAAGGACATCGCCACCTATCCCATGACTTTTTACTTTTCCTAGAAGCCTCTCATGAGGAACTTTGTCAAATGCCTTCTGAAAATCCAAGTATACTACATCTACCAGTTCACCGGTAGATGTTGGACTGGATTTAGCTTAGAGGCTTAAGAGAATAAAATTCTCTTGCTGAATAGGGAAACAGAGTCAAACTTTCCCCCTCTGTGACCATTAGACTGCCCCCACACAAAAATGTTCCATCTTCTCTTTTCCTATTCATTGGCAGACTAGTACATTGAATTTACTGCTCTGGGATTCACAGAGTTTCACACAATGGCCTTTTGTTCAAATTTATCACATCATTTACAATTCTGGGGTACCAGCAGTCAATCAGCAATAAAGCACTCATAAGGATTAGTCAAAGGATTCCACAGCAGAGATAATACCAGCAATAAAAAAAACCACCCTTCCTTCCTTTTTCTTTAGCAGTACATCAGGACTGATATCTCTTAGTCATTCTTCAGACATGATTTCCATCAGAGCTCCACAGAATTACTGCAGTATTCAAAGAAGGATATTTCCAAAAAAGGACAAAGGATCACCCATATGTATTTAATGTCCATGCCGCTTCCCTGGTGCCACTAGGCTATTCCTAGGAGTATTTCTTTAGCACACCAGCAGTATCTGTTGTAAAAGAGGGCTTTGCTGGACTAGAAATACCAGCTGGCCTATAGGGATATACCCAGAACACAGGAGGGATTCTGTCCTTCTTGACTCCAGAATCACCAATTAATAATCCTCCTTCCCAAGTAAGGGCACAGACTTGTATTACACAAGATACACACTTTTGAGATATCATCTCTGCGTACACTTTCTTAAAGGCATAGTGAGAAACTGGGGAAAAGTTTAAGGATAACACAACTATTTTTTTCAGAAATGTATAACTCACACTCAACATTTCTAGGCAGTTAGTAGTATAGGGACCAGAATTTAGGACTTGGGTTACATAAAAATATTGCTGCAGGTAGCAATGGCTGAGTCCCACTCCTCCTCTCTATTGGCAGCTCCTTGCCCTCTGGCCCGCTCTTCTCTCTACATTTGATGGTATACCATTGATTGGGAACTTCTGCATTGTTAGATGTCGAGGCTCTTGGGGTTTTAGAGAATCCTTCGAAGGCCCTGGCTGCATACAACTTGCAGGCAATGCCAAGCCCTGCTGTGTTACTCTTTGGTTCTTACACATCCCATACATAATCCAATACTCTCAGGATTTACAGCTTTAATCCATACAGCTACCAAAATTAATGAGGCTGTTGTCTGAACATGTGGCCACTTTGTGCTTATTGATGCTAAGGTTGTAACCCAACCTTCTTGGAAGCATGATGCAGTTGTAGTGCTACTCCATGCAAATTGGCTTGTATGCTCCCTTTTTTGGCCTTTTAAATTTTAATATAACTGAACAACACACAAACTCTGTGACTCATTTCTTCTACATGTTTCCCCTCACCTGCGCTTCCCACTGCACTCTGGGTCTGTTCTAAGCCTGTTTAAATTTTGACATGGTTTTGTTTGCTACTGCCTCTGCAGGTAAGATATTCCAGGCATCCACTACCCTCTCAGAAAAGAATTATGTTCCCTTTCAGCCTTCTTCCTTACGGCTTCATATTTGGATCCCTTATTCTTGAATTTCCTTTTCTCTGGAAAATCTCAGCTTTCTTTAATTTGTGGAAGTCTGTCGCAGATTTCAGTATTTCAATCATATCCCCTCCTTTCCCTTTTTCTCTCCAGGGAACCCAGTGTGAGGGTCTTAAGCCTCTCTTTGTATGGTTTGTGCTCCAGGTCTTGTATCATTTTACTAGCCCTTCTCTGAACTGTTTCCATCCTCTCAGTATCCCCTCTAAGGTATGGCTCCCTTAACTGAATGCAGTACTCAGGCTGGGACCAAGATTAAATTTGCAAGAGAAGGCACTGAAAGTTTATAATAACAGATAGCAATATAAAACCTAAAGCAGCCATTTATTAGGTACATTAGGAAGCTGGCAGATTTTTCACAAGTGAATAAAATCGCCTGGCTCTCAGAGTTTCACTGTGACATAAAATGCCTTCAGCTCAGATGCAATGCATCTGATAAAGCTCTGCATCCAAATTTACAGTGAATTAGTGCTATCTGTGCAGGCTGTTTGTAAGCGCTTGCTATTACCCATGGTGGTCCTCAGGTGTAACAGAGAAATACCTTTGGACAAAAGATAGCATAATAGACACTCAACTGTGCTAATGCTCTTGCAAGTCACTAAAGTATGTGCTCAGAATTCTTAATAGAATGCATCTGAGGCTCAAGCTAGCCAAGTAGTCACACTGCTAGACATAATCTTGCATATAACCCAGCATCATGAATTCATCCATCCTTCATTAAATATGAAGGAGGAGAAAATACTCTGAAAACATTTTACTACCCTAAAAAAGAAACGTTACTATTTGTTCTTATTGGTTTATGGGAGCATTAAGACAGCTGAATGTCTGTTATTAAAGTACTGCTATAAGTTATTTAAAAAATAAAGTCTGCTTGCGTTTTACCATCAGCTTGCTGCATTTCCTGGATTGCACTTTGTCGAATTCCTTTTTCCTGCTGCTTCAGCGGCTCTGACATTTGCATGTTTGAGTCCATCCCATGCCCACCTAAGTGGTGGGCATGGCATGGACTCTATGGTAGGGGGTGGGGAGGTAAGACTGAGGATGGGAGAATGACAGCCCAAATGGGTAATTTTAGCAATATCTGGATGGGGTAAAGGGATCTTTGCCTAGGAGGCATTTCACCACTCATGAGGGGAGATATTTACATAAGTGGCCCAGTTCAGTACTTGTGGGAGGGAGGTGAGAAAACATTGGTGAAAGGGGACCATTTCAGCAGCACTTGTGGAGAGTGGAGGGGTTTCTGCTAAAGGGAGCTATTTTATCAGTCATGGTGGGGGGAGGGGGGAGGGATTGGATCTTGATACGAGGGGACCAATTCAGCATTTGGGGGGTGGAGGGGTAGGATGATGTTGGCCCAAAGGAGTCATATCAGCATGGGAGGTGGAAGATTGGCACCCCCATTGGAGTGCATGTTATTGTCACCAGTAATGCTGAAGTGTTGCTAGTGGCAGTAACATGTCTGCATTACATCTGGATTTAATGCCAAATTTATTACGTCTTTAGTGGATCACATTAAATTCACAATTAATATCCACATTACAATCATGCATTAATGCCCAATTTTAATGCAGATTAGGAAATAGGCCCCTGTGTTATTGAATACATGCATGTAATTTAGGTTCAAATAACAGATCACTGCTGTCCCAGTTATTAAAAAAAAAAAAAATTCCAGTAGGCACTTTTTAAATTAGCCTCAGCTGTGTCTCCCAATTAGTAACATACCTTTCTGTGGCTGCTACCTTGATCTTAATTAGTTCTCTGCCAAGGATCTTCTACCTACATTTCCCAGCAGCCCTGTATTTCCTGTTCCTTCTGGCTTTACAATCCTCTAGCCAACTCTTATTTTCTTTTCCTGTCATCCCTGAAGCAGCATTCCCCTTGGTCCTCCCTTTAGAACTCCCTTTGCTTTCTCAGTCTCTAACTGTCTTGTTTCACCAAGATGCTTCTGCCTTTATAAACAGGTCTGAACAGGGATTGATCCCTTTGCTGATCAATCCTTGTTCAGAATTCACTGACAGGGAAGCAATTAATCTCCATTCAGTACTGACTTCTGAATGGGGATTGCCTGCTTCACCTCAGAGTGAAGTGAATAACATATTTAAGGGCTAGTAGCTATCCCAACTATCAGCACTTAGTATTCAGCCCAGAGGGAGGAGATAAGAGCCTTAACTCTCTATGCTTCAAGGGTATCTTTTGGGGTTTGGGGGTTGGGGAGGGGAGTGATTTAATCCATTATTTTTTTCACATAGGAGTGGGAGTGGATCATGCACTTGGACTGCTACAATCTTTTTATCTTGGGGGTGGCAGTGGGGAAGGATCAAGCATTCGGCCTACTACAATTTTTAAAATCTTAGGGGCTACAGAGAGGAGTAGAATTGGGAGCTTAGTCTGCTACATTTCTTGTTATCTGGCTAACTTTAGGACAGCATATGTTATGACCAGAGCTAGGCAGATAACTTGGCTGAATATTAGCACTAGCTAGATAAATTGAAGCCATGCCCTTTGAATGACTTCATGCTTCCTCTTTCTTATTCAGCTACATTTAAAATGAGTAATGACTTACCCTGTCAATATTTTGACGCTTGGTGCAGCAGAATATTTAACCCTTCGGGTTTGTCTAGTCAACTTTGGAAATTGTAGCTGGACAAAACCTTTTGAATATCAATCTCTCATTGTTTGCTAATACCAGAGATCCAAAGTTTCATTTTCAATTTTTATTTTATATTCTCAAGAATTTATCAGTGTTTTATTGCGAGCGTAGCCTTCAGGGGCTGATGGTATGGGCTCGCCACGCATCCCTTGGCTCTTGGGAGAGTGAAATCCTTGGGCCACAGGGCGGCTCAGGTGAGGACATGAGTTGCACCCATGGTGAGGTGTGTGTGCGGAAATGGGCGTCACAGGAGCAGAGCTGGACGGAGCTAGGAACACAGGACTACAATTTAAGTCTCTGGCTAGGATTAGGAACTTGGAACTTGGAACTCACGAGGAGGATGACGTGGAGCTTGGGACTCTCAGTGTGTCGTGGAGCTTGGGACTTGGAACGTAGAGATGTAGAGCTGAAGACATGGAACGTAGAGACATAGAGCTGAAGACTTGGAATGTAGAGATGTAGAGCTGAAGACTTGGAACATGGAATGTGGAGATGAAGACTTGGAACTTGGAGATGAAGACTTGGAACAAAGACTTGGGTAAGGAAGGCGAGTCCCTCAGGCACCCTACACAGCATGTAGGGTTGGTCATGAACCACACTGTTCCCTTCGCTCCCTACACAACCAGATGGCTGGTCATGGACCACAAGGAGATCGGGGCGAGCTCAGGCAGTCTCATAGCACAAGTTAGTGGAAACCCCTAGGATCCTCTGGAGTCAGAACTAGAGAACCAGATAAAAGCTTGAAGTATGGAAACTCGGAGTAAAAGCAAGAAATCTCCAGAGGTACAGGTCCCATCTCCTGGTGCATTAGGACCGGGACAACATGAAAGGAAGACAAGGGACATCAAGCAAGGAACATCAGGACATCAAGCAAGGAACATCTTGGATCACCATGGATCATGGGACATCTTGAAATGGCCTGCAGGACTTGGAATGGACTGCAGGACTTGGAACTTGGAACTTCTTGGAACGGACTGCAGGACTTGGAATGGACTGCAGGACTTGGAACAGAATCTTGGAACATGGAACTACTTGGAACAGATATCCAGATCAGGACTCACGGACATCCGGACTTGGAACGGACCTCGGGATCTGAACTCACAGATGTCTGGACTTGGAACGGACCTCAGGATCTGGACACATGGACGTCTGGACTTGGAATGGACATCTGGAGCTGGACTCATGGACATCTGGCTAGGAGCAGACCATGGGAGCTGGACTCACGGACATCCAGAGTTGGAACAGACATCAGGATCTGAACTCAGGAATCGGACATCAGGATCCAAACTCAGGAATCGGACATCAGGATCTGGACTCAGGAATTGGACATCAGGATCCGGACTCAGGAACAGGCATCAGATGATGAGACGTCTTCAGGAGCATCTGAGCTGATGCAAAGACAAAGCTGAAATGAAGTAGGGCCCTCTTATAGGGCTGGGAGGAGCTGCTTGGAGGACCATACCTCTCTGTCCCTTTAAGAAGGGAAGAAAGCCGCGGGCCTGCCCCGTAGGAGGAGCAGGAACAGGAAGTTCAGAACCCTGGACAGTGGCGTCCTTGCAGCTGTGCAGGGAGGAGACAGAGCAGAGGAAGCTGGGCCTCCGGGCAGGCTCTAATGACATTGGTGGCCTTAGGTTAGGAGCCTAGTGCTGAAAATCCATGCTAAGGACTTAACATTTTTTTTATTACCCTCCCTAAATCCGCCCCCACAGCCATCCACTTTTTAGGCCTCTAAATTTAGGGTCCTAGTGAAAAGAGCTACCTAAATTTAGGGACTCAGCTTTAGTCAGTTTTCTAGGTAGACAATTTAAGCACCCAACTTCCAAAGTTAGGCATCCAAACTCTTTGAAAAACCAACCTCTGTCACTATGACAGACTCAATCTAATTGAACCACACTAAAACTTACAATAAAAAATATATTTATTGGAGCACAGAGAATTGCTTTTAAATTTTCATTTTTAAAACTTACCTTAGGTAAGGTTGAATTGTTGCGATTTGTTATTAGATTTCTACTGAATGATGTGGCACCTGCCTCTTTTAAACTGGAGGACCTTGTTGGACTCACACACCTGTAATATAGATACAGTGTTATTGAACATAATATTTTTCTTAAAGCACTGAGGCTTTAATTTAAAATGAAATTAACACTTTGAAGAGTTCCTTCACTTTTATTCAGTGTGTTGAACGATGAAAGTAAAAATCTTCAAATAGGTTTGCAAGATTAAATATAAATATTGATTTTTTTTTTAAAGCCAATAGCCCATTAAATTAGTTCCTGAAAGCTGTGGAAATATATCTTTATAATACCCAAGAGACTCTTCTGATGAAGCTGGAGTTTAAACAATAATGACCTCACACATGTAGGTTTCAGTTCACTTGACTGAGCTTTGATCAAAAGTCAAAGCCGTATGATGAAAATGTCTGAGGCAAACTAAAAGCTAGGCAAAGTTTGCCCCTGCTTTTAATTGCCAATATGAAAATAAACAACTTAGAGAAGCGCACGTTTCCAGCAAAGTTGTTGCATTGCATAGTTTTCTTGTGTTTCACTATTTATATTGATCATCCAATAAACTCAAACTGTACAGGACAGGGGTAAGTTTCAAGACGATTTATGCGCAGAAAGCCCTTTTTGAAAATCACTTTGGAGGTATGTGCATAAACATGCATGTGAAACACAATTTTGCACAAAGTTTTAAGGGCACAGGAAGTAGGTATCCTGGGGCTGGAGTCGGGGAAGGGAAAGGATTTGCATGCATACTTTTGATTTTTGAAAGCATGCATGTATCCCAAAATTGAGGCCGGCTGAACATCCCTTCAGCCAAGCAAGCAGCCGCCATTTAGCAGGATAAGCAGCGCTGAATATCAGTGTCCCCTTGTAGAGCTTAGTGCATACACTGATCCTTGTAAGTCTCATTGCTCCTGGATGCTTACAAGCTGCTTACACCCTGCGATGTCATGACGCCAGCTCAACCAACGACCCACAACAAAGACAGGAGAGTTGCTCCTTTTCTGTGGCAGCACAGACCTTTTCGAACTCATAATCAAGAAGTAAAAAAAACCAAACAAACCAGCATTAAAGACTTTTCTTTTTAAACAAGTCATCAGCCTCATGTAACAACATTTAGAATGATTAGAATCTAACACATCGAGCTGGTTTTGATGTTAATGAATTATGCTGTGTTATTTACTGTCAGTTTGTCATTTCATTTTATGTGTGTTTGATGTGCATCGCCTAGTCACTTGTATGTAGGCATTATACAAATTTTAATAAAGATAAAGAAAGATCAGAAAGATGTAAATCCACATGCACAGTTACATCTGCTCCTGTGCCTGTATTCTGCAGGGGTTTATACTCACACCCGCAAGTTTTCAAAGCAGATTAATGTGCAGAGATCCACTTTAAAAAGTGCCCACAGACTTTAGCCCATGCAGGCAGTTTGAAAATGATCCTTTGTTGTGGGTCGTTGGTTGAGCTGGCGTCATGACATCGACAGGGCGTAAGCAGTTTGGAAGCATCCAGGAGCAATGAGACTTACAAGGACCAGTGTGGGCACTGCGCTCTCTACAAGGGGAGGCTGATATTCAACGCTACTTATCCGGCTAAGTGGCGGCTGCTTCTCTGGTTAAGTAAATAGCTAGATAAGTTGTGGGCAGATTGGGGAGGAGGAACAGCAACTTATCCAGTTAACATAGTCGTATAAGTGCCAATGTTCAGGTCTAAAGTTAGCTGGCTAAGACTTATCCGGCTACCGAGCGACTTTTCCAGGGAGATTCAGCAGTATCTCTTGTGATTTAGCTGGATAAGTCTTATCTTTCAATATCTACCTCATCAAAAATAACAGGTAAATAATCAATTTAGGTACATTTGCTGAACGTGAAGTGTCCCAATTTTGTTTCTCACATCTCCATTAGTCTAGCTTACCAAAACTGGTGCACGGTTTGATGAACCTTTCCGAAAAAATCTGAAGCAGATTAAAAATATCATTTTGGAGTTGGCAGAATTACTGGCTTTACTTCTGGATTTAAAAAAATCAGAATCATTAAAACTGAGTTTCTGTTTGGAATTCTTCCCAGATCCACTCTGGAAAACCTGACACTGGGAAAAATCTGAAAATACCATCACATTCAACTTAGGCTGAAACCTGCCTGGTTCGAGCTGGACTTTGAATTGTTTGTGCAATTCTACTTTAGACTGCAAGAATTGCAGGTTATAAAAATAGTCCAGAGGTTTGTAAATTCTGCAGGTCTGACAGACTGTCTCCGTTCACTTACGGTTGTGGATTTCAAATGGTCTGAAGTCAGGTAGTACAGTCAATTATTATTTAAAAAAAAAAAAAAGCACAAGTATTAAATCCACAGTACCTTAGCTTCTCAATGGTTGTCTTTTTATTAGCGAAGAATAATCTAATGAGGGTCTTCCTTTTGAGGTACACAACGAAGGCCACAGCACCAAGGCACAGAATGGCTCCCAGTACCCCCAAGATTAGGCTTCTGTTATCTGAAGCAGAATACACAATAGCTTACAGTACAGTAAAGAGCCATGCTAAATTGAGGAGGAAACCCCCTTATCTTCCAGACTAATAAAAGTTAGATTTTTTTTTTAACAATGCTGCAAATTCATTCACTAACCAAATCATTCATTTCTATTAACCAAAGAAACTATGAAATTCAAAATGTGTCATCTCAGTCTCAAACCAATTTAATTTTTTTGTTTAACTCAAGTCAAAATGAAAAGAAAAAAAATGAAAAGAACCAGCAATTAGGCTGACAGAAGTCATTAAAGTGGATAGAAAATATAAGTGTTCTACTAATCAACATGCTGATATGGGAAGGGCAATCTTCAATTCCATTTCTGTGGAAAATAGTGATTTATCTGGCTGAAAGTTGTCCATCCTCAATCTACCTAAAAGTGTGCACAGTGTTCCACCATACTGATAGTTTAATCGCATATGGGGGAAACATTTCGGGGGGGGGGGGGGGGGGCTGTTTTAATCAGGATCAGAAAATAACACGCATATATTGTATTTTCAAATCTCCCCGTGTTATTTTCCATATAAATTCTACTTGCACAAAAACAGGTGCAAAAGTACCCACTGCAGTTTCATAGGTAATTTTCCCTTTCATAGTTGGTGCAAGGTCTGAGGGTAAAAAGCACCCATGGACTTTGCAAGCAGACAGTTTGGAAATTGCCAGCACACTAGTTTGTTCTATGCAATTCTAGAGAGCTAAAGCAAAGCACAGCAGCATGCCAGTCTAACATCTATTTTTTTTTTTTTTTTTTTACATGTATAATGCATGTGGGCGAAAACTAGAAAGAGAAAACCGCTTTATCGATTTCAGTCAAGATTTCATCTCGCTGCTGATTCAATTTCCTTAGGCTATCTCAATGGAGGCAGAAGTACTTAGGCTTTGCATTTGGACACTCCATAAAGCAGGAGTTTCTCTGTAGTGACCAGAATGTAGCGATCCTTCTTCCTATAGTTAGAGATGTGCAAAACTTTTCACACTAACAGCAGAAAATGGAAAGGTTGCAATGTTTGCCCCTAGCAGGTTCTTCATTAAAAATACCCTTTTTATGTTCAGTTTGTGCTGTAACTGCTTTGCATTCCTCTAGAATAATTGCTGGTTATTTCTAGAAAAGCATGGTCAATTGTTAAGATGTGAGGGCAGTTTAAGGTTCTGGTAACTCTTGCTGAGCTTGGTCATTACTCGTCAGTTTGTTTACTGAAAACAGAAGAGCCAACATCTTTATCTTCCATTCACTTTTCAAACTTGAACGCTGATAAACAGACATTTTCTTTTTTGAGTGTAGAACTAAAAAACTGAGCACAGTTGCCAACCTAGTTAAACTTGCAAATTGTAGTATATCTAACTTTACATATTTCTGCTAAGTACTTTGGACTTTTACTTGGCCAGAGGATGCAACTTTGATGAAAAGAAGAATGAGAAAAATGATTTTCACTTTGACCTTTCTATGAGGCTATTAATAGACATTGGAGCTTGGAGCTCCTCTTTATCAGACTCAGGTGTTAATGCCATCCTTCTAATAAAGGACGGACAAATCTGGGTTCAGAAGGGCTTGGATTTATCAGATCCAGTCCTTGCGCATATTAAGATGTATCTGGCTGTACTTTTGAGATATCTGTGTGCTATTTGAGTTATTTACAAATCTGGTAGCAGCGAGGAGGGAAGGGGTAAAGGTCAGTGGGATCCTTAAAAAAAATTCTCTTGGCCCCCTACCCAGACATTATTAGGAGTGTGCTCACTCCTGGAGCACAGAGATTTCAGTCAGTATTTAATGAGCGGGAGCCACATGGCAGAGGTCAGTGACACAGTAAATGAACGAGCATGGTCATGTGACATTCTTTGGGTAAATACAAGAGATAAAGTTGTGTGGCCCACATAAGTGAAGGTGAAGAGGCTGAGGGAGATGAAGATGCAAGGGAGAGAGAAAAGGACAAGACTTTTCTCTCCCTTCTAGACAGACACAGAGCTCTGGAGCTCCTCAACCACCAATCCATCAATATTCTTGCTCCTGCCACTTTCTCATAACTATGATGGCACAAACAAAGTTCTTGCTTCTCCCTCTGTTTTTAGGACCTTGGGAGCTACTTCTGTAGCAGCAGGGCCCAACTGATTTCTTCCTTCTCTTCCCTTTTTCAGTTGGGGTATGAGGAAATGAGGCATCTCTCTGGAAAATCAGAAAATTCTAATGATGCTGTAAGGAACACTTGATTTTCTTACCAAAAGAACTGTACTATCTAACTGGGGAGGTTCATAGAGATTTAGTGAAAAGAGGTTTGGGTGTTGATTCCCCCATGTGGGGAAGAGAGATGGTGTATACTTGAGCCTTTATAATCCCATTTCACCATCTTTGGGTGTGGATTTTTGTTGAATTTTCAGTTAGACATCAGTAAATTCTTAGCAGGATTTTTGGTTAATTTTTCAGAAGTCAGGATGTCATTGCTTACTGTTAATTATTGTTGTTAACTTATGTGATAGGGAGTCCAAACCATCACTAATATTGCCCTTGTAATTTGAATATTCAGTAGCTTTAGGAAGGATTTTATAATTTTGATTCCTTTCTGTGTGATAACACCACCTTTTTGGGGGTATGGCATCTGGAGTATATATTGCCTAGGAGCATGCCCAGCATTTCAGAGGGAAGAGAACTTCAAAAGAATCGGTGCAACTGAAGGAGCCACTGGAAAGCAGCTAGAGATCCTCCTAGGATTTCAAAGTAAACAAGCTAGTAGTTTGATATTCCTCCAGGATTTCAAATACTTTTTGGAGAGCTTTGGATCCTCCCAGGATCTAGGAGAAGGAGAGAGAAGTTTTGGGACTTCCACAGGGTCTCAGAAGGAAGAGTACTGAGTACTTTTTGGATGGGCCTCTGCTCATCAAGTTTTGCAATTGAACAGTGAAAGGGTTTGGATTAAAAGATTTTTTGGACTTTGACTTGACCAGTTTGAAGGGAAGGACATACCCGTGGTATCCCTGAAGACTTGGGCCAAGAGTAAGGATTTGAATGAAGAGTCAGATTGCTGAGTGATCTGAAGAAGCAGGGTTAAGAAGCTAAGATAATTATTGATGCAAGGACTCAAATGGCTAAACCCATTGAGATAGTGATATAGTTTTTCCCAGTTGAAGAAAAGTAAAAACTTGGACCAAATTGAAGTTGGATGTTTTAGTATGCGGGGACAGTTGTCCTGCAGGGTTTTCTGCTTAGGGATTTTCTTCTATTTCTTGAGTGACTTTATGCTGGAACCCCATTCCAGTTTTCCCACATTGCAAGGGGAGCATGGAAAGCATGGGGGAGATATCCCCCATGGATAATAGTGCATGAGATGTGAGAAGGGAGGTAACGTTTAAGATGGATAAACTAACAATCATCTTCATTGCTATTATATTTTTTATGCTGTTCTGCATTTTTGGCATTGTGGCTTGGATTATTTTATTTGAACACCATTCTTGGACTCCAGAAAGTGTTATTCCTGATTTTCCTACCTTTGTTCCTGTTATTGCCTTCATTGGTCTTTCTCTGAACTGTTTGGTACCTGTTGGATGTCCTCTACCTTCAGTGTGAGCACTGAGGGTAAAGAGTGGACAGACATGACAGAATGCCCCGGAAGGTTATTCTTTTTCCTCATCTGGACTGAACCCAGACCTGTCCTGTACCACCCCAAAGTGAAGGATAAAGCACCCAACTTGGGGAGCAGTTGAATTTATTTAAGAGGATTCACCTGATTTGCCCTCCTTGGGTCAACCTGTTAGTCTGTCCCATTTTTGCTGAGTACTTTTTGACACACTTTTTGGAAACCTTTTTTTGTGAGAGCCATGGTATCCCTTCACAGAGGATTTGGGGAATCCCTGTGTCAGGTTAGTCTAAAGGGTAGGGATGATTCTACTGCTCTCTATCTTACCTCCAGTGGATAGATCACTCAGTGACCCGATGCAAAGTAGTTTCACTTTTGAGTTGCTTTTCCTCAGTGACTGTCTTCTTCTTTGGGAGACAAGGAAATTGTTCCACCCTTCCTGTTTTTTTTTTTAAACCTCTTTTGAGAAAGAGTCTATTTTTATTTCTTCTGGGACTAAGTGCCCTTGGTAAGGGACTCAGTTTCCAAATAATTGGGAAGAAGAGGTATCTTTCATCTAGGAAGATACTGAGATTTCATCTGTGAGAAATGGATTCCTGTCCATTACCAGAGGGAAGGAACTGAAAGTATTGTTCAAGAGTTGATTTTTCTATCCATCCTAGTGCTTATACATTTGGGAGGAAAGTCCCAAACCGGTCCTTCCAGAAGAAAATCTAAAATGTTTATGAAGATTGCAGGAGAGTATGAGAATTGGAACTTGTATTTTGATAAGTAATTGGGCAAAAATTCTAACCATTCTACACAGTGGGGAGAAGTTTAATATAAATTTGGGAGTTGGAAGAAGGATTACACTTTCTTCAATCTGAGTAACTGAAAAGGAGAACGAGATAAATTGCTAAGGAACTGGCTGCTATAAATTCTAAGATTTTACTAGAAGAGAGGTCACAAAATTATTAATCATTTTCTTCATTATTGTTCATCAACTTTATTTAACATCTAAGTGCTGTAAAGAATCTTCAGTCAATTTATCAACTATTAGTAAAAGAGTTGGAAACCACATTGTTTCTCAGTGTACTTACTGCTGCTAGAGACTGTGGAGATTATCAATGCTTCTTTACAGGGACTGGGCCTCTGCTATTACTGGCATCAGTAGCATGGGATCTTCTTAGTGTTTGGGTACTTGCCAGGTTCTTGTGGCCTGGTTTGGCCTCTGTTGGAAACAGGATGCTGGGCTTGATGGCCCCTTGGTCTGACCCAGTATGGCAATTTCTTATGTTCTTACTTTGGTTATTGCAAAAGGGCCTTGAAACTATGCTTCCCACCACAAGGAGTCCTGGACCTCTCAGAAATAAAATCTATCCATGGAGAATAGCTGCAAGTATTTATTTATTTATTTGCAATCTTACCCGGTGTGCCTGTTCTGCATTGGTGGGACCATAAAATAATTTATGAACTCTTCAGGGCAGGGAGCCTGGTTAGCTCTTCTTTTTGCCCCATTCCTCAGAGTATGGATCCTTTTTTGGGGGAAAGGTTAACTTTCAGGGCCCGTGCACAGGTGACTTCCTCCTTATTGAGCTTTCCCTGGGAGAGGGTAATCTCTTCACTATGTGCTATGCGCCAAGAACCATGCAGGACACACTAAAACTTTACTGTTCAGAAATTAGGTCAATATTGGCATAATAAATATGAATCTAGCACCATAGACTTTCTTTCTTTGGTTACAGTCTTTATCCTCTATCTGTGCAGGAATCTTTTAAAGAGGCAAGGGATCCCCATCCACCCTCCTGGATTAGGTAAAATGGTGGTCCCAGAGAGCAGTGTAACCCTAAAATTGTCAGGAAAACTCCTTCCAAAGTTAACTAAAATTCGTCCATACATAGAGGGTAAATCCTCTCTCTCCCTAGGGGGTGAAGACTCCCACTGGGTGTCCTCAATGATTTTGAAATGTCTCTTACTCACAGTTACTAGATTTCTTCCGTTTAATACGAAGGGGATCCCTGTTGGGAGGGATCTGAAATGGAACTACACCTTGTGCTGTTTTTCAGCTCCAGACAGGAAGGAGGTAAAAAATCTTCCTGCTGGGCAATTAACCAAAAACCTTTCTTGTCCCCAAAAAATACTAACACTGGAGTTGTTCCTTGGTGTGCAGGTCTTTCCTATTCCTGGGCATCCCAAACACAGGGCCTCATTTTCCAGATGGATTGCACGCGATAAGGGACATTTCACACGCGAAAAGTCCCTTATTGGGTGCGATACCAAGATGGGGGCAGAGTCGGCCCCAAAAGAGGAGGAGTCGGGGCATCACTGGGGCTGACTCCGTGAAGACACCGTGGACGACGAAAAGGTAAGGGCCTTTTCGTGTCCTATTTCGTGCCCAATAGCTACACCTTCTATGGTGGCGCTATTGGGTGCTGCCGGCTAGCGCAGGACCACCCCCCCGTTTCAGCCCCCCGCCCCTCATTACCTAAAGTATCGCAGGCCTGCGATACTTTAGAAAATGAGGCCCCCAGGGTTCCTCGTTCCCTGAGTCCAAGAAAGGCCCGGGTGTCCAGCAAGGCTCCTACCACATAAAGGTCCCAAAATCCCCAAATATTCCCAGGGCAACCACTCTGCACCTTGGGAGATGAGTACAGCAATGGAGTCCTTGACCCATCCTGAAGATTCCCCAAGCAGGATGGCACTCAGGTCTCCAAATAGGCCAAAAACACAACTGAGGCAAAAATATACAACCTTCCTCCAGAATTGCAGAATATAGTGCCCCCGCCCCCCAGAGCTCTAAGCAGAGAGCTTCTCTAAAGCCTCTGAAGTAGGACATCCATTCCAGCACCCTCAAAGGAAGGGGGCTGCACATGAATTGATCCTCCCCTAATTATTCTTTACTAACTGCACTAACTGATACAAGGATTTACCCAGGGCTTAATAGTCTAAACAAACAATTTTGCCTCAAGAAGTTATGATGGTCATGTCAGATCTTAAATTTCATAAATCGCCAGGGCCAAATGGCATGACCTCCCTGTTCTATAAATCATTGCAGGAACAGGTGGTGCCACCCCTGGTGGCCCTATTTAACCATATGATCACGCAGGCTATAATACCTGAAACTATGAAAGTCGCAGCTATTACCATTTTGCCCAAACCTGGAAGGGATCCGGCGGACTCGGGGTCATACAGACCGATCTCATTACTCAACCAAGATGTAAAAATATATGCTAAGATATTAGCGAACAGACTGAAATACATCTTGCCAGATTTAATATCTTTAGAGTAAACTGGTTTTGTCTATGGCAGAAGGCCAGTTTCGAATATTAGGAGGTTGTTAGTAGCGTTAGAAAGCTGCCAATCTCATAAAACATTAGACCCCCCTGTTACAAAGCTTTGACGCAGAAAAGGCTTTTGACAGGGTGGCCTGGTCGTACCTGTTTGAAGCCATGCATAGATTTGGATTTACAGGACCCTTCCTAACAGCCATCAAACTACTATACCAAGACCCTAAGGCATTCAATGGCACAACATCCCCTCTTTTTACCCTGGGACGGGGCACCAGGTAGGACTGCCCCCTGTCCCCACTCCTTTATATTCTTTCTTTAGAACCGTTGATCCACAAAATTAAACAGTCCCCTTTGATTCCAAGTATCAAAACAGGGAAAATTGAGCAAAAGATGATGCTCTTTGCTGACGATATGTTAATGATAATTTCCAAGGCTCGCCACTCCCTACCAATATTACTTGACCTCATTCAAACATTTGGTACATTTTCTGGTTTGAAACTGAATTTAATAATTGGTCTGATTTCCCTTTGCTGTGGGCTGGCGATACAATTAAATACCTAGGGATTAGAATGCACGGTGGCCCGCGAAAATGGTACCACTATAATGTCACCCCATTAATAAAGACATTTCAACTGAAGGTGAACAGTTGGGGCACTTTTCCTCTCTCCATATCAGGGAGAATAGCGTTAGTACAAATGATGTTAAACACCCAAATTGCTGTATCTTTTACCTTTTACTTGCTATCACGAGACATTAGGGCCATGCAGAAAATATTTGGCAAATTTTTCTGGAACTCTAAAAGGGCAAGACTAACTTTTTCCAAATTGATGGCACCTAAGATGGATGGAGGACTGGGGGTCACTAATCTTAGGTATTACAATATTGCCTGCTTGATGCCTAAATGTGAGAATGGCTGGGATATGGGCGTAAATCCCTTGTGTTGAAATTGGAAAGGGAATTATTGCAACCGAGAAGCCTAGCGTATCTTTTACATGCATCCAGTGAGTCTCTCCCATCTTGCGTTCTTGGTAATATATTAGTTACTTCTATGAGAGGTTGTTGACGATTTATAAGACACCACTTGCATTTAACATGGGACATGTCATACTGTTTACCCTTATTAGTGAATCCGGATTTCTCGGCGGTAATGCATGACAAAACATACTCTGGAATAGTAGCAAGCGGTATGTTTAATTTAGGACCCTTTATGGATTTGCAGTCTGGTAGGGTGCAATCCTTTTCTTATGGCTGCCAACATCTCAACTTAACACCAACAGATTATCTTGTTTATCTGCAAGATCGCAGTTATATACAATTTCTCCATTCTACCAGTAAAGGGGAATTAACCAATGGACCCTTTCAAAGGTTACTACATGTGGGTTCTAAACAGAATGTAACAATTTCTATGTATTTTAAATATTTGCATACCACATCACAGTACGCAATATATAAATCTCTGGCAACAAGTTGGTCTGGGGATTTGTCTAGAATCATCACTGATGCAAATCTACGAGTATGTAACCAATTCACTCAGAGGGTGGCCATTAGTATGGAATTGCGGGAAATGCACTTTAGAATTATGCATAAAATTGTTATTTGGCCTCGTAAAGCATTTCTTGCCGGCATTGCGTCTTCACATGCCTGTATTAAATGTGCCCAACCTAATGCCTCATTGCTGCACTGCCTGTGGGAATGCCATACGATTCAAATGTTTTGGACCCTGATCCATCAGCATCTTACTACTACCGTTTTTCACAAACGGAGTTGCGACACACAGTTTTGTCTGTTGGGCATTTGAGACAAACAGGATAAACAGAACCCAGTTTCTGGCGCACACATTCTGTTACAGCATAAGGGATTCCTAGTTGCTCTGCATTTGATATTGCGCCATTGGTTACCCGCTTCTTCACAATCTCTACGGGAATGGACAGACTGCTTGCTGGTATTATACTTGTTGGAAAGGAAGGCTACACCAACAAGTTCGAAGAAGAAGCAATTACAATTCAAGACCACTCGGACCTTATTTCTGCGATCTTTGCCATTAGATGTAACTTCTAAGATCATTTAAGAATTGGCATTCGTTCCCTAACCAAATATCTAATATGTCATATATCCCACCTAAATTTCCACCCCTGACATTGATGCTGTGTGCCGCTTTGTTGTTGGTACCCTACCCCATATTGTTGCTATATTGTTGCTATAACTGAGACTTAGATCCAAGCCAAGGATGTAGGGTGGGGGGAGGGGAGGGGAGAGTGGGCAAGGAACCAAACAAGGAAGATGCTGTTTGTTGTTTGATATAGTTTACTTTTGTTTATATTCCTGAAAATCAATAAAAAATGATTACAAACACAAAAAAGGGGGTGCATGCCTACGCCATTTCCAGTTTCATCAGTTCACTCAGTTAAGAGCTAGGTCTTCCAAACCCCCCTAGTTTAATAGCCTTTACTCCCCCCAGTTAGCACAGATCCTTAAAATCCCTCAGATATAGCTAGTTTTCGTTTTTTAAAAAACTTACACCTCTTCCATAGCAGAAATAAACTTATGCAACTCTAGACCTGTGTGTGCACCCAGTCGCATAAGTATTTGCGTGCACATCTCTCGGATCCACCTCATAACGTCCATGCCCCATCCAGACTCCACCCAGAACATGCCCCTTTTTGAATCTGAGCGAGTTGTGCACTCAGCAGGAGATATGCACGTATCTGGGCGGCTTTTAAAATATGGTGGGCACGTGTGAATCCACTTGTTTGTGGATCCCCTAATTGATGTGCGCACCTAGCTTTCAAAATTCACCTTTTAGTGTTCATTATGTTCTCAGTGAAAAAGTATTTTCTCACATTCCTTTTGAACTTTCCTCCCTTCAGTTTCATATGATGACTTCTTCTTCTTTAACTTTTCATTTTATGTAAACTACTTCCTTCTGGTACTCTAATGAAGACTGCTAGATATTAGAATGTTTGCATCATATCTTTTCTTTCTCTTCTTTTTTTTCCAGAAGGACCATCTTTAGCTCACTCATTCTCTGCGTTTGGATTATAATACACCATTTTTGGTGGCCCTGCTTTGAATTGCCTCTTCCATGCCAGTGCCCTTTTTGTAGATGTGATCTCCAAAACCAAACAGAAGTTCTCAGAATGGAGTTTCACCAGACACCTGTAGAGCAGTAATGTTACTTCTCTCTTTCCTCTTAGTGATATCTCTCTTTGTGCACCTTAAGTATACTATTAGCTTTCCCACACACTGGTCACACTGCTTGGTCACAGTGATTGGCTACCTTGAACTCACCAGAGATTATGACCCCATCTCTCTTTTCTGTTTATTTTTCTTCATCTCCAAAAGGTATTTCGCCCTTGGATTTCTTCATTCAAAATACACTATTCTACATATTCTTGGATTAAAAGCAGAGTTGCCATAACTTGATCATTTTTCCAATTTTTTAAAAATCATTTTTCATCTTATTTAACCCTAGATGGTTTATTTAACTATTATAAAATAAATACATTTGTGTTGTAAATAATTTAGATATACCATTACTACAAGGAGGATTCACAATTTACACAGTTCTCTTTTGAACAAAATAGTGTGATTGCTGTGTTAGTTCATTAGGGCCAGACTGGATGATTGTACTGAGCACCTGGTGGTGTTAAAGGTTGTTGGTTTTTTGTTTTTTTTTGGGGGGGGGGGGGGTCAAGTTGGATTTATGGGGATGGTGAGTGTGAGAGGCTAGGTTTCTGGAGGGGGCCTACCTTAAATTTAGATTTTGTGAATTTGGGGGGGAGTGATGGAGAGGAAGCTTTTTGGGCTTATAGGCCTGCTACTTTTTGTCATATTTTGGGGGATGTAAGGGGAGAGAGGATCACCTGACATTTGTTTCATTGGGGTGGGGGGTGGAGTGGGAAATCAAGCTGGCAGGTTCGCTACATTTGGGGTTTTTTGGGTTCGTTGCCACTTAATCAGTTATATGCTTTGAATATAGTTGGTTTGCCTGGCCATCTCTAGACTTAGAGAATAACATATTGAGCTAACTCTAAATATTGGAGTTAGCTAGATAAGTTATTTGGTTAAATGAAAATGCCAATAAACTATCCAGAAGAATTTTATCCGGATAATGATTTATCCAGATAAAATTTATCCAGATAAACAACAAAGATATTCAAAACAAATGTTTTCTGGACAAATGCCTTTTAATATCTATCTCCATGTAAATAAAGGTCCTTGGAACCTCTGATGAACATGCTTTAGAAATTACTTTTCTGTAAATAGTTTTGCAAGACAGTTTTCCTTTCATTTTCTTACAATATCTGCCTGATTGAATCCTTACAGTACATCATTATGAACCAAAACCACGCTCTTAAAACAAGCTTTTAATATAAATGTTATAGATTTTAAGAACATAATAAGTGGCATGCTGAATCAGACCAAGTATCCATCTAGCCCAGTATCCTGTCTCCAACAGTGGCCAATCTAGATCTCTAGAAAGTACCTGGTTGATCTGAAACAGTAGATCAATTTCTTGTTGCCAACTCCCAGGGATAAATGGTGACTTTCCCCCAAGTCTACCTGGCAAATAATTATGTAACCGCTGGGCAGGACGGATCCTTTGCTTGGCACCCAGGGTACATAGAAAAAATAAAGGATGGATCTTTTCTGCTTAACACACCGCCATAGTCTCTACATACCTCTCCCTTGCTCCACAGACAGCTTTAGTCTCTGAAGCCAGGGTTGCAGTTGTGGGGACGAACAATAGCTCTTATACCCTGTTTCGTTGCAATCAAGCCCTGTCTCCGTCTTTTAATTCACAACATTGCCAATTTACACTGTCTTTGAATCCAATAAACACACAGGAGAAGAATGGTGGTTTCCAACTTCTTTACTGATATTATTCAATCAGATGATTGAATAATATTTACTCTTCTTTTATTTGATTGATAGCAGCAATAAATAATAATACAGCAGACAGACAGAATACACTTGTGATTCTATGTCTTCTAGCAAAGTCTCGTAATCATTTTGGAAGCACTCCTTATTTCCACTGAAATTTGTTCTTCTCCCACTTTCTCAATTCCCTCAGATTATGTAGATTGAAGTTAGTTTAATCCTCCTTCACCTCCCAATTTCATTCTTAAATCTTCTCACTGAAAGTGGTTAGAAAGTATACAGTCCCAATATTTAATCAGAACCTTTAGGTGTCCTTTAACTCCTCAGAGAGCACCAGCAGGGCACTTCCCTCTCTTTCTTGATTCTGTTAATTCCTTAGGCAGTGCCTGGTGGGCACTTCTCACTCCTTTCTGTAAGACTTCCCACAATAGCAACAGAGTTCTTGTTACCTTTACGTTGTACCTTCTTTGTTTCTCCTGAGAGTGCACTTTACTGGGATCCCTGTAGCACCTCAGTATCTTTCTGGATGAAAGACTTCTCTTTTCCTAAGGTTTGGTATATTGACTCCCAGGTACTATGGGTTATCAGCTTCAAGTGGACAAAAATATTAGTTGAACCAAAAATGAGGAAAAATAAGCAAGAAGCAGGAAGGGTGGATTGAAACTTCCTTGCCTCCAAACAGAGGAGATAGTTCAAAAAGTCAGTTAATGCAAAAATATAATTTCTCCTTATCGGGTCACCAGACAGCTTAAATCCTCTGGAGGAGAGACAAAAGACTGCCAGAATCTTCCCTTACACACGATGTAACCTCACCCAACAGATGCCCCAATCCACTGAGAAGGGGGTATCAAGGCTCTCACAGGAAATTCTTGAAAATTGACTTGAGAGTCCAAAAACTAGTTTAAAGGCTGGGTAAACGAGTCAGTGGAGGATGGCTCCTTACTCCTTTCCCATAAATTAGGAAAAATTAAACAGCAGGAAGTAGGAAGCTCCTGGCTCTTAAAACTCTAACTAAAAATCCACAACTTGTTAACTCAAGTTCCAAGCTAAAAAACCCCCCACATGGATAGCAGGTGATTTGGGATGATAAACAGCTAGGACACACCATCTGCATGTTCCCAGATGGAGGAGCAAATCCCAAACCTCTCTCACGTATTTCCTCAGTGAACCTTCCCAGCTTAAGAGTACATTACTTTACTAAAGGGAAACTGAAGGTCCCTTACAATTATTTATGGATTTTTCTTCCAGAACTTGTCCAAACCCTTGTTAAACTCAGGTATGCTAGATATGATGCCCATACGCTCTGGTGGTAAATTCCACAGCTTTATTACGCATTGCATGACAAATGAATTTCTCCATTTTTTTTTTATGGCTAACTGCTAGTTTCATGGAGCGTCCCCTGATTTTACAATATTTACCCATTTACTAACCTGCCACTCTGACCGGTCCACTGTCAACACTTCCTCCAAACCCGGGTTTATCACAATACGGAGGAGCCCAGTCTGCCTCACAGTGGCAGTTCTTCTTATTATTGCACATCTTCAAAAGAGCATAAAGACATTGAACACAAACAGGTTCAGGGTCATGATCTGATTTAAAAGTCCTAAAACTCTACAGTTCTCATTCATTGTGTTTTGTGGTAAGTCAGTGCTGAGGTGTGCAGCAGAATTCACAGATGTCTAGGAATGCGCTAGGCACTGCAATGTCAACATGTCTGCTATGACCTCTGGAACTGGCCTGAGGCTGGGGCACATTCGAGTGACAAGGCAATACAACGCCCTGCCTTTCATTCATAATATTTGAAATTCACAGCTTAAAGGCACCTGCTAATCCTTCCCAATGACTTCATGCAAGTCTCAGCGTCTGTGGAACTGGAAAGGCTTAAAGGAGTATTGTTGGACCTGGATGCTGTAATATCAACTACAAGATAAGTGGCTGGATGCCAGCATTAACAGTGCTCAGGTACAGGATTTCAGGATGCATGGAGCAGGAAGCTAAACCATAAACAGTTTTTGTAATTAGCTACTTAGAATGACTGAGTTAAAACATTTCAGCACTGTTTAGAAGTCATATCGAAAGCAGCTTCTGTTTCTTCAATATGTACAATATGTGCACTGGAGCTTGCCGTTGGGCAGGGTGATGATGCAGGAGGCTATCATTTGCTTCGCAAACCAGGAGGTGGGGGTTTAACGTGAGGCTTTATAGACAGAGTGTTTCTGTAGGAGATCCTGAAGTGCACAGTCTTAGTTTATTATTCTAGTCATTGTCCTGCTTCTTGCCAACTGCGTTACACCAGAACTGTATCATTCTAATGTGACTGGTTTCAAGTGATATAAGTTTTTATAGTGGTAATGGCAGATGATTAGGGATTAGACTTCAGGTAAAAAGAAGGCAATATTTCTAATCCATTCTGGCCTGCCAGGAAAGTGGAAATGGGAGATGCGTGAGACTGAGCAGCAAAAGGTTTGCAGTCAATTTGATGAAATTGTGGGAGATTCCAGAAAGGCCAGATCTATTTTTGAAGGTGGGGGAGTTTCTGTGCACCAACTGGTCTTTTCATGGAAACCTAATGTGCACAGCACAGTCTGCATTAGCGTGGCTGAACTGTTTTGTAATGAGGCCTTGGTAAAGTTGTGGTGGTATTGCGAATTGTCACTTCTGCACACCACGTATCCAAGTTCAATCTGACTCCAGCATTAAAACCAGTAGGTAACTTACCTTGCCATTCCAATTTTAGGAGCCCTCCCCCTTCCCACTGTTTCTAGTCGGTTTGTCACAGCAATGGTCCTGAGGCCAGCAGGTATCATCTTTAACAATAACTCCCTCCACAACTCTCACCCCCACTTCAGGGGCTGTGAAAGCTGCCTCTGCAGTATCCCCAGTCCCAGACATCCCAGGATTCAGGTGGCCTGATGCAGAAATTGAATGGGGGACCCTTCAGATGACAGAGCACAGCACTGCCATTGAGCCATCAGGCTGGCCAACCTTGCCAAATTTAAATGCTGATTAGCATATAGGCCCCTGAAATAGACATAAGAATTTGAGGATGTAGAGCCAGGGATCCTAGATCAACTCAGAACACATACACCCTGTAATGTGGTGCTACAGTATATCTCTTATGTTTTATATTACTGTAGATGGTATAAACACAAAATGTTTCTTTTATTTTTTCTTCATTGAGGTAGTGGATTAACTATCAAATTAATCTACCAGCTGCTCTTGTACGCCTCCATATGAAAGATGTTATTATAGACTGATTTACTCAAGTGCTATAGATTGATTTTTAAACTCTTGCCCAACATAATATCATTATTTCTGATCACATGCTATCTTAATGTGATTTGCTTTGGCCTATTAAATGTTTCCAATAAGATTACATTTGTGAAGGCTACATGGTGCCATAAAATAATTTTGTTTCCTCAGCCCTTACTATATTATCTCAGGCATTCTTTTAAAAGGCATGGAGGAGCCACAATAAAACTTCAAAACAGCTTTGTTTTTCCGCAGCCAGGGGCAGTGCAAAGGATCATAATTTATTTTGCTCTAATTTTGAAAGGAAAAATCTTCAGGGATTGTTGTCATCCATATCCCTGTCATGAATGTAATTTGCCTCGAGCTGCCAATGAAAAGGCATTAGTTGAACACACAATCAAATAAACAATGTTTCATAGGTTCTACTACTTAGGAGGCTCCACATGCTTTTTTTTCTGATTCATCTATAAAAATATCAATCTGTATGCGAAGGGGTGGTTTCAAAGGCATTTTCCTGGTGTAAAATGGCTCGACTGATAACTGCCTGCCTCAAATGCAGCTAAAAGCACATGCACTTTTAGCCAAGGGAAGGAGAGGTGTTCTGCAGGTGTATTTAGGCCGGGGGGGGGGGGGGGGGGGAGGAAGACAGTGCACATACATTAGATTTTCCAATGTATATGTGCTATGCCCCCCACGAGCCGCCCATGCAAACAGCGGGTGCAAAGTATATGAACTCTGAGCAAAATAGACATGGGTAGTTTCTCTTTGAAAATTCAAATATGTGCCCTCATAGCACCTCATTGATTAAGAATGTTTCTCACAGACACAGAATGGGAGAAATGCTTTAGTCAATCAAGCCCCAAATTTGGATCTACACAGGTTATTTGAAAGTTGCCTCCATAATGTTCGATTTAGTAAATAGATGTAAACAGGGCCGGAGGAACCACTAGGCGAGCTAGGCCTGTGCCTAGGGTGCCGAGTGGTAGGAGGCGCCATGGTAGGTGGCAGAATTTTGAAAGGGCAAAAAAATGCCTTTTCAAAATTCTGCTGCCTACCGCGGCGCCCTGCCTCCCCCTCCCCCCCCGGTGGCACCCTCCCGACGCCTCCCTGGTGGTCCAGCAGAGGGCCCGGGAGTGATCTGCCGCTCCCGGGCCCTCGGCTGCCACTAACCAAAATGGCGGCGGTGCCCTTTAGCCCCTACCATGTGACTGGGGCCAACTAATGGCACCGGTAGCTCCTGTCACATTGTAGGGGCTGAAGGTCACTGCCGCCATTTTGGTTAGTGGCAGCTGAGGCCCCGGGAGCGGCAGATCACTCCCGGGCCCCTACTGGACCACCAGTTGAGTTTTCTTTTTTGGGGGGGGGGGGGGAGTCGGGGCTGCGACCAGAGCGGGGTGGGGGCGGCACAACAGGGGGGGAGCGGCACATGGCTGAAATTGCCTAGGGCACCCAATCCCCTTGCACCGGCTCTGGATGCAAATATATTACCAACGTAAGTTCCTGAATTATCAACAGTTTTCTCGGTTCCTTTAAATTGGGCTCAAAATATTTCAATCTACATTTTGGGAGAATAAGCTATTGTTTACCTATTCTTTGAAAGGGGAAATCTCTAGTTTCTACATGGGTATTTTTGATGTCTCAAAAAGTTCTCAAAGTAGATATTAGAATTTTACCTATGGAAAATAAATCTTGTTTTCAGTCAAATATTGTGACTTCAATTCTTTGAAATTGATTGACTTGCAAATAAAGGTCAACAATCAAACTGTAGGTGGTTTTAAAAAATTGGACTAACATAATACATTTGTGACAGTGCTAGGCTCTTGTCATTAGATCAGCACAGAAATTGTTACTGTATAATTATGATGTTGCCTGAATATGCAAGTGAATTAGAAGTAGCATTACAACGGTGGTATGGCGATATTCTACTACAAACTGTGGTTTACTTGGTATTTACATAACATGATCCATACCTCACTTTGCATTGATGTCATTTACAGCTTGTTTGTTGACCTGTATTTATAAGTATCCAAGTGGACTAAGTCGGCAGCCATATTGATTTATTTGGGGGTTTGAAACCTGGAGCTGGTATTTTGCAGCATGAGAGAAAATGCCATCGGCCAACTATTCAACTGCTTACATGGGTCAGAAATTTTACAGAACATAAGCAGTTCCCTAAGGAAAAGTTCAAAGCTCATAGATCAAAAAAGTTAAGTAGCCTGGGAGTTCCATATTCAAAAGCATTTAGCCGGCTAACTCAATATTTGGGCACTTATCTGACTAAATTCTAGTTGGCTATCTTATTAGCTGGCTTGAATTTAGCTGGATAAGTTAGCCAGCTAAGGGCCAGATTCATTAAGGTTTTTCCTCTCATTTTGTGTCTGTTGGAAAAACCCTTAGTGAATCAGGTTCGAAGTCTGGTCGGGCCACAGACCTGTCCTAAAATTAGCCAGCTATATTCAATAGTGCTAACTTTGCTATTTGGATTGTATCTGATTCAATGCAATAATGATATTGGCTGCCGGGATTGCAGAACTGCACGCTTATTTTCAAAGGAACCTCCTTGTAAAGTTTCCCTTTGAAAATGAAAGCCAGTGTGCACAAAATGAGTCCTGCGTACTTTGCATCTGCTTGCCTGCCTGGGAGCAGGTGGAACGTGTGTGCCATGAAACATGTGCGGAGATTTGAAAATGCAGTCTCTGAGTGTACGTCGACCTGTTTCTGCCTCTTTTTTTTATGTGCGCAAGAGTACAAACTCTGTGAACTGCTTGTGTAGTTTTACCTGCACTGGGGCAGTAGGGAAAGAGAGAGACGGGGTGTGCAATAATAAAAAAGCAATTTTATGTAGGTAAATATGTAAAATGCTTTGATTATTATATCTCGCTTTGACTTCTGTATTTCTTATCCTTTCGGATTTATTTCGGTGCACACTTGCTATTCCAGGATTTAGCAGGAAAGTTCTTTCTTTGAGGAGGGGAGGTTAAATTTAAAATTACGTTGATTAAAACAAAAACAATCAGCCTTATGTTAAGGATTACTAATTTTAAAAACTATATAAATTTCTTCTTGATTAGATTTGTCTTCTTAGAATAAGAAACATTTATCATTTCTTGCAAACACTATGTAAAAATGACAAGGAATTATTATCTTCAGTAGAAAATCGATTATGTACTACCCAGAATTATAGATCCAAAAAGAAATATACAAATAAAAGATTTATTGTTCAGCTAAGTATTGATTGGCTAAAATTGTTTTTGTAATGCTTACTCCACGTCCATGGCATTTTGTAGCACAGTCATGAACGCTGAATACACTGGTGTTTTGGCACTTGCGATTCAGGCAGATCTGCAAAAATATGAAAATGCACAACAGTTTTAATGCTGGTGTAAAAAATGCAGTTGACACACAGTTAATCTCAGACCGTGTTGTGCATTTAGTATAAACTAATTTAGTGACATTTGAAAAGTCCGCTGGAGATAAAAGTCATTTTGTCAGAATGAAACCCCAGCAATGCCTCTGTGAAGCAAGTTTCTAAGATTTACAGATCATATCTGCTCAGTACTCTACTGGTTATAATTAAATATCTCATTTGGACACACTCAGTTACTGTATAGCACAAATATATTAGCCTGTAGGAAGATATTTCCAGCAGATTTCTCTCTTATACAATGCCTTCCTGTTATATGATGATGTCAGCCCCGAAATGCATTTTTTGGCCTTTTTCATTCTATTGTATTTGCTTTTATTCACCAGAGGGCTTTTTAAAGCAACACAAAATCAGGAATGTCTCTGTCTGCTTGGTTACACTAGAGGACACTGATGTTCTAGTATTTGGAGCATCAGCTACTACTACTGAAACAAATAGTAATGTCTGTAGCCACATTCTTTTCAGTGGTGTTATCTAAAAGATATATTTTTATGATATGTTGCACCTGATAATTTATGGTAATGGTATCTGGAGTGTTATACTCCTGAAGCTAGTGATTACCAGAAGGAGTAAGATCCTTGGCTCCGTTTTCTGCCTTTCACCCCTCTTTGGGTCACCAACAGTGAAATGCCAGCTCTGTTGTATAATATTGTTTAAATCAGTGGTACTCAAACTGTAGCTAAGAAGCCACAGTACCCCCCCCCCCCCGGCCCTCGGTATGGTTCATTTATACAATGCAGGCTTTTAAAAGTAGCACTGAATATAACATAGCGGTCATACATACATTTAAAGTTAACAAGAAAATTATAGGAAAGTGACTCTGTAGATTGGCTTAGAATATGTGCAAAGTTCAGTTTTGAGGTCTGCTCAACAATCAGCATTTCTATTAAAGTTTCTGTCTAGCATGCCAATTACTGTCACTTTGTGTTAGTGATTTTAATGATGACCACCTGTCCACTGGAAATTGGACTGAGATCATCAGTTAATTTCACAAAAATCAGTATGGAGTCATGAGGTATTAACAACTTCATAGCCGTCAACCTAGTCTGTATGTCAACTGGTGAATTAGATATAGAAGGTTCTATGGTCTTCAAGCTGTCCTGAATTCAAATCAAAGCCGAGGAGGGTGTGCCAAAGGGGCTGGTGAGATTCACAGGCTCTGCCAACTGACGTCAAAGGAGTCAGATCTGAGGGGCTGTCAAGGGTTCCCATGCCAGCCAAAGAATTCATGGAGAAGCTGGTGACTGCAGACACAGGGCTGGCGGGTTTCCCCAGGCCCCACTAGATGAAGAAATGAGGGAGAAACTGGTACAGCAGTCTTGATGCTGGTGGGACACTCCAGGCCCTGCCAGCCAAAGAAAAGGAAGAGTCAAGAGAATTTAAAAGACAATGAAATACCCATTTATTTAGGCAAGTGCTTTTATAGTTAGTGTTGCCTTTTTTTTCTAGCAGGCAAGTAAATCCTATCAGTAGTTTGTCTTGGCTCTCAGGTAACTTGTGTTTTTTTTTTGTAATGATTTTGTATGTTATGTTATATGCCGCTTAGAACCCTGGCATGGGTAAGTTATAAATTCTTATACATAAATAAAAGGAGGAATTGATGACTGGAGGCAGAAGGATAAGATAAGAGGGAGACAGAGGTGAATATCAGAATGATCAGGCAGAGGGTTAGACTTGGAGGGGATGTGAGAGGGTGGAATTAAAAGGCCTGTTGGGGGCCTGGAGGGGGCAGTGGCAGATCAGGGCCTTTATGAAAAAGGATCGGGGCACTGCAGATCTAGGATTTTAGGTAAAGAAATAGGGGAAGAGGTGAATCAGAGCATTTGGGGAATGAGGGGACAAGGAGGTGGCAGACTGATCAGGTCCTCCTGGTGAGAGGAAGGGAAGGAAGAGAAAGGGTAGTGACTCAATCAGGCCTGAGACAGAAACAGCCATGGCCCGTGCAGGGCCAGGAAAGAAAGCAGAAGTGACCCATAAGCAAGAGGACAAAAAAAGTGCAGGATAGATTGAAGGGGGACAAATGTAAGAAAATGACAGAAAATGTGGTGAGAGGGAAAAAGAAAATAAAAGACGAGGGGGCAAGGTGATGGGAGAGGGGGACAAAGAGACTATGTCTGGAAGAGGAGAAAGAAGTATTCATTATTTTTATAAAAATGTTCTCACTGAGAGGTAGAGTTTAAAAGGGTTGCTCGTGCAAAACCAGTCACATATGCAGGTATGCAGACCGTGCACAAAGTATGCATGTGCATGTCTGTGCCCGTGCTAAGAATAAGGGGGCGGAAAAGGGGCTTTCAGCAGAGTGTGAGGGTTCAAGGTCAGGTAAGGGGCTTACAGGATGAAGAAGGAGATGGGTCTTGAAGACCTCAATATCAGTTGGACAGACTAGTGGTCTAATTGGAGAAACTGTTTTTTCTCTCGGGCAGGCATGTTTTATACTCCACTGCATATGCACATAAAAGCCGCTAAAGCCCTAGCGGAAATATGTGTGGGCCATTTACTCAAGCTGCCTCTTAAGATTACGCGCACACATACACATGGCAGAGGTATTTGAATGATCCACATGTGCTTGCGCGCACATTTTAAAATTGTGGCAGTATCTCCTCTCACTCGCCAATATGCGCGTTTATGGGACCATATGCATTATTTTTAAAATAAGCCAGGGAGGCAGGGGCCTAAAAACTATTTCTCACAAGGGAATAACTGACTCTCAGACTCTTCCCCTAGTAGACTACCATCAACTCTCTACTTCTTATAGGCCATCCTTTTCTTTCCCTCCGCTCTTTCCTTCCTTCCCCCTCCCTGCCTGAAAATAGTGGTGGCAGTCACTGAGTATGGTCCTGTGAGCCAGGGGAGACAATGTGCGTTCAGAGGTCCTTCAGAGGCTCTGCCCCTTCCACAAGCACAGGGCTCTTGTCCAGCAGGAAGATCATGTGAGAGGAAGTATCACTGTGGGGAGAAGAGGGTCTGTAAATATGCACTGGCTTATGCTTCAGGGGGTGGCGCAATAGTTATATATATTTTTTATTTATATTCCATCTTTTAAAGTGGATTACTGTTATGGGACCGCGGGTAGCAGACCCATCTCTGGTGGAACGTGTGCCCTTGGGTGACGACGCAACTGTAGAGGAGCTCCAGCAAGCACCGCAGCAGGTGAGAAGCGTCCAAGTGTAGGCTGAAGAAATGGACCTTGACCACCGCCGCACCTGTACGCAGCAGAAGAGAGCCAAACAACACAATGTTGGTCTCATGAGTGGCCCTCCAATTACTCCTAGCCCTTTCGGACCTGCCACATGGAGCAGCAACTGCTACAGGGTGGACAGTGGTCAGAGGATGAAGACATCTGATGAATATGAAGACTTGAAGACTGAAGACGTGAGGGCTTCATGAAGAGACGAAGACTCAGGATACATGAGGGTTTCTCGAAGACTTGAAGGAGAGAAGAACTTAGATGGAGTCTCAAGGTTTTAAAGTTCTGAGGTTGTACTGCGACAAGACGTGCCCTACACTACCCAGCAAGGCAAGTCACGGACCACGCATGCACGCACCCTACTCAACCAGGCAAGGCAGGTTGTGGACCATGTTTGAGGTTCCCAAGACAGGTTGCTTGATGAGTTGAAAAGTCAGAGAAGGTTGATAGACGAGGACGTGAGAAGGGACTCATGGTTGGTTGAAGAAGAGGTGAGACGGAACTCATGGTTGGTTGAAGAAGAGGTGAGACGGTACTCATGGTTGGTTGAAGAAGGGCTCCGAAAGAGTCACAAGTTGCTTGAAGAAATACTGAGTAGGTACTGCCACATCATGTGCCCTATACTGCCAGGCCTAGCAGGTCACGGACCACGCTTGAGGTTCCCCAGTCAGGCAGATTATAGATCCAGGGTAGGTATGACAAGACTCAGTGGGACCAGAACCGAGACGCGCCCACCCGGCCGGTCAAGGCAAGGCAGACCATGTCATATGGAGCAGGAGATTATTAGAGTTCATTATCAAGGTGAGACAGTCGCTGGGGATTCTGGAGATCCTAGCAGTAAAATAGGACCTTAGGGAAGAACCTAGGGGCCGCACCACAGGAACCAAGGACTCGGGGCCCAGGACTCAGCGCAGGAGCATAAGTAGGATGCAGAGTATGGCACTGGAGCTTGGAGATAAAAGCAGGATCCAACCAGTGGAGGCGCTGTTGAGGGAAAGGAATTAATTAAGTTGACTTAGATAATAACCACCACTATTATTAGCAATGGCCATTTACCATGTAGTCAACATTGTTTAGTGCACAGTAAATGGCCTAATGCGGGGCTAACATGAGAAATTTCAAATATTTTGCGTTATTCTGCCCCCAGCATCATGCATATTGAAATGATTTGATTAGCGTGTGAATGCATGCCAATCATGTCATTATTACCCTAAACCATGCAAATCAATTAATGTGATTTGCAACACAAATTGCAAACTGCGTTTTTTGATTTGAAGTTATTTATACAACTCAAGAGTTATTTTCCTCTGTGGGTTTTAAGGTAGACCAGGCCTCTAGCCTGGTCCTGCACACACAACAAGGGAGAAAACAGGGTCACTCCATTACACAGGGGTTTTAGAGGCTGTTCCTAAATTTAATTTTAAGTAAACTTCATAGAAGTTATTTAGCTTATTTTTAAAAAATGAATTTTGTTTTATTTTCATATATTATTTATTTTGTGATGTCATTTTACTTTGTTTTATTTTATTCTTAGACTGAATATATTTTATAAATGTTTTTCTATTTTAACTTTGTATAATTTTGTTAATATTATGATTGTGTACGTTTCCTATGTTCACCACTCAGGCCTCTTTTGTGTTGAGTGATTCATAAATCTCATAAATGTAAATGCACCCCAAGGTGAATTAATCAGATACACCAATTAAAGTGCAACTGCACCTGTAAGGCCTAAAATAATCTCCAGGCAGATACAATTATACACCAATAATTAGATCTTTATCATTGGGCAATCTTGATCCAATGACAAAGGAGTGTACTCTTGGAACTGTACCATTGCCATTGTCTAGATCTTTAAGGTAGTTATTATCATTTTAGCAGAAAAATGAACACTAGTTCTTGGATAAAAATCCCCTTTCAGCAGCTTCTTTTATTACTTTCTTCATTGTACTGTGAAGAAATAAAAGTTAAGCACAGAAAACACAGCAGAAACAACTGAACAGGTTGGATTCATTTTTTAAATATTAAATATTATAAAACCAAAAAATTAACTAGTTATTCACCCAACAATAATACTGACTGTGTAATAATTATCAGGCACTAATAAGTGAGAGATTACAATGCAATGTAACCCGACCAGTCAATAGAATTCCTCATAACTCGGAGCAAGTTTTTCAGAATTCCAGTCCAATTCCAAGGAGACTCCAATAATCGGTCCCTTCACCAGAACATGACATTGCACATGTAAGGAAGCAAACACAAGCGATAATCATTTTATGGACCTAAGTCCAACTAGTGAGACTGGCTTCATTTCAGAAACTCCATCAAGTCCCTCCACTGCACATAGTCCTCATGGTCTTATTTAAAACAAGAACAAGTAAAACATTTCTTCAAACCAAGTTGTACAACTGTACAACAGTTGTTATTGCTGTTTTGTTCTGCAGCAATGCTTCTGACGTGGGTGATTAGGATCTGGCTTCTCCATGACTGACCCATTTCCCAGCCTTCTGATGACTATGGCATATCTTTCATTGCCTTATAGAGATATAGAACACTCATTGCATCCATATCTGTCTCCTCATGTGCCAAGACTCCTTGATCTCACCAATCACTTGTTGGAATAATGGTGCTCCCCTCGTCAGGTGAGCCACTTTTGGATTGTTCACATTTTCCACAAACCTCTGGTGAATCCATTGATCTTGATTTCTCTTGACCATTTTCATGACTAACTTGGGGACATAGGGATATTTATAGTCCTGTGGTCACTCAGGAGTGGCCACGGGTTGGGATTCAGCTGGGATTACAAAAAGAAGGCCCAGCTCTGGCTGGTTCCACACAAACACTTTATTTACAAGCAAAAACAGAAGTACAGCATAAAGGCCACTTGCCTCAGCAGTCCCTTGTGTTAACAAACAATCAAATATATGTAATTCTGGCATAGGCTGGCTTCCTGCCTTTGCCCTAGGGCTTCTTCCACTGTTCTGGGTCCTGCTTTCTTATGCTAGGCTGCAAGGATCCTCCCTAGGCTCAGAATCCCTTGCTGGCTTGGGTATCATGGAGGACCAAGCCAGATAGCTGTGGCCGGTTCTTTAAGGTATTCTGAGGGAATTTCTTATATACTCCCTCACATACCCTCCCCCTTAGCTCAGACTTATTAGGCTGAGTGCCTGCTTGTACTAAGGACATTTCTTTAGACAGGAAATCTGCAATTGTGTTTTCTCTTCCTGCACTATGTCAGATTTTATAGTTGAAGGGTTGCAGGGCCAGAACCACCTCATCACCCTCACATTGAATTCCTTGTTTCTATTTATCCAAATGAGCAGTTGATTCTTCATCACGAGCATGAACTATTGTCCTAGCATTTAGTATCAAAAGACCTCTAAGACCCACTTGACTGCCAAGGCCTCCTTCTCAATTGTTGATTAATGCTTTCCCCTTAGCATTAGCTTCCAGCTGATGTATTCCACAGTGTTCTTGGCCATCCTTCTCTTGAACTAAGACAGCTCCCTGACCTATCTCTGAGGCATTGGTTTGCATTATGAAGAGTTCAGTAAAGTCCAGACTTATTAGGACCAGTTTGGAGCATAACACCTCTATCAGAGCCCAGAAGGCCTTCTGCACTTTGGCTGACCATTGGACCTTCACTGGGGCTTTCTTTAACAAGAACCTTGTGAGAAGTTCCTCTTTCTCTGAGTAATTGGGTATAAACCTCCCCATAAGGCCTAGTAAAGTTTTCACTTTTGCTTTTGTTTGTGGGACTGGCACCCAGTTAATCACCTCAATCTTCCTGGTCTTCGGGTGGACTTTCCCCTACTCAAGGGTATACTCCAAATATTGAACTTCTTGTCCTACCAGCAATCACTTTTTAGGATTGGCCATCAGTCCTGCTTTTCTCAGACTTATTAGGATGGCCTACAGTTGGCTTAGATGTGTCCACCAATCCGGGCTGTAAACCACTATGTTATCCAAGTAGGCAGTTGTATAACCTTGATGCAGGTGCAGCAGGTAGTCAAACAGCACAGAAACATTGTGGGGGTGTCATGGAGTTCAAAAGGGAGGATGATGAATTGGAAGAGTCCGCCTGGTATAGAGAACACAGTCTTCTTCTTCTCTGCTGGCGTGAAAGATACCTACCAATACACTTTTGTAAAGTACAGAGTAAAAATGAACTGGGCTGATGCCAGACATTCAATCAGCTTATCCACATGAGGGATTTGGTATATGTCGAGTTTCGATACCTTGTTTACCTTTTTAAACTTAATGCAAAGCCTGATACTTCCATCTGACTTTGGCACTAGCATAATGGGTGAAAACCAGGCTCTGTTAGATTCTTCTATAACTCTGAGCCAGAACATCTCCTTTACTTCAGTCTCAATGACGTGGTGCCTGGCCTTGGGAATCTGATAGGGCCTTTGCCACACGACAACTCCAGGAGGCATAATGATGTCATCCTGCACAAGGTGGGTTCAACCCAGTAGATTCTAGAAGATCTCCTTGTTTGTCTCTATTAGCTGGTTTAAATCGGCTGTCTCAGTGGTGGAGAGTTGATCTCCAAAAGGAATCTGATTTTGGTCCACCTCAGGTCCGACCTCTGGACCAAACTCTTCCTCTTGCACCACTCTGCACATTGATGCCTCCCCTTTCTTCAGGAGATTTACATGGTAGAACTGAGTTTTCTTCCTTTTATCCAGCTGGGCTATTTTATAATCCACAGGCCCAGTTTTCTCTAAAACTTCATAAGGGCCTTGCCAGCAGGTTAACAATTCACTTTCCAAAGATGGGAGAAGGACAAGGACTTGGACCCCTGGTTGGATTCTCTTTGAACCGTGGGGTGATTATATGCTGAGGCTTGGGTTGTCAGCCTTTTCTAGGCACAGGCAGGCAGCCTCCTCAGCTTTCTTCTGTTGGTCTTGCACCCGGATAATGTAGTCGACTAGGTTCTGTCCTGCATTCAACTCTTCTTCTCAAGTTTCATGAGCTATGTCCAAGATTCCCCTAGTCTCATCATATACAGTAATTCAAAAGATGAAAACCCCATTGAGTTCTGGGGTACTTTTCAGACTTCAAACAGCACATAGGGTGGCAATGAGTCCCAGTTCTTGCCATCTTCCACCATACATTTTCTCAACATTTGAGCATCTTATTAAAGCACTTAACAAGGCCATCTGACTGCAGATGATATACCTAGGTACGCAGAGTTTTTACCTTGAGTAAGGCACAGAGCTATTTCATTACTTTGGAAACAAATGGGGTTCCTTGATCAGTTAAGATTTCCTTGGGCAACCCAAGTTGGGAAAAACCTCCATTAAGATGGATGCTACTTTCTGGGTCTTTATGTTCTTTAAAGGTACTGTTTCCAAATATCTGGAGGCTTAGTCAAGAATAACTAAGATGTACTTATTTCCTTGGGCAGATCTCTCTAAAGGTCCTGCTAGGTCCATACCATCCTTTCAAATGAGGTCTCTATAATTGGCATTGGTATAAGTGCAACTTGTTGCGTCGAGGTGGACCCTTGGGTCGAGGTGGGATTGACACAACCTGCATGTGGGGACCTACGGGTCCCCACCGTCGGTAGGTGGATTGGGCTGAATATAGAGGCCGCTGGAGCTTCACCTATATTAGCCCTCGTTCCCCACGGGTTGAGCCTTTGGGAGCTGGGGCCGGCGGGACTTAGGTGGGCCTCGAGGTTGGTTCATGAAGTAAGGTGATTCAGCCCAAAGACAGCAGTTGATAGGTGGCATAGTCCTACCCTAGACTGGGTTCAGTATGGGAACTCAGGCACCAATGGATTAGGAGGTAACTAGAGGCACCTAAGCAAAGGAAGGCCGAAGCCTTGTAAATCCACATCCAGGAAGTAGGCTGAAGGAGGCATCACTGACAGGCTAGAATCAAGGCTGGTGACAAGTGGAAATCATGGCAAGTAATGAAGAACTCTGGACGCGGAGTAATCTGTAGCATAGTCGATCAAGGCTATGGTCAGAGCACGGAGAAGGCAGGCGTAGTCAATCAAGGCAATAGTCAGGGCACGGAGAAGGCAGACATAGTCAATCAAGGCAATGGTCAGAGCACAGAGAAGGCAGGCGTAGTCAATCAAGGCAATGGTCAGGGCACGGAGAAGGTAGGCATGGTCAAACTTAGCAAAAGTCCGGGGTTGAAGATAGGCTGAAGAGTAGTCAAACTTAGTGAAGGTCCGGGGTTGGAGAAAGGCTGAAGAGTAGTCAAAGAAAGCCAAGTCGAAATCCAGAGAGTCAGTCCAACACATAGACAGGGCAGGAACAAGGAAGACTGGAACCGGGAACCACAGGAAACAGGAACACAACGTAGAGATGATTCTCTATCAGCAACGAGTACTCAGAGTACAAGGAGTCTTGTTGCAAAGGCAACGCTATGGAGTGAGGCCTGAGCTTATGTATGCTGAAGAGTCTGACTCAGCATCCGGGGCTGCGGACAGGTTCCCGCCGTGGGCCCTTTAAAAGAATCAGCGATGCGTGCGCCTAGGGAGGGGCATGGCGCAGATGGCGGTGTCTCTCCGCAGGCCATGCGGAAAGGCCCGATGAGCAGGGACATCTTGGCTGGCAACACTGGGGACCATGGCAGAACCGGAGGCACCGGAGGCAACCCGAAATCGGAGCTGGTGATCCACCGCCACCAGTGAAGAGAACCAGGAGCTGGAGTCCGTACAAGAAGGTGAGAGGGCCGCACTGCGGGTCTGCCACAGGTGGCACTCGTAACACAACTGGCCACATCCCAGCAGGTTTAGTTAATTAGCATGTTGGGTAGGACTGGCAAAATAGCTGGACCTGTTGGTGTATGCCAGGCCAAAAGAACTGCTCTAATATTCTCTCTCTAGTTTTTTCCTCACCCAGGTGGACCCCTAAAAAGTGGCTATGTGCTTGCTAATTACAGGACCTGCTGGCAATAAGGTTTGGGAACTAAGAGTTGCTCTATCACTTTTCCCTTCAGATTTTCTTTTGTTATCCAGTAAAGTAGGTCTCCTTTCATTACAAAATAAGAGGCAATAGAGTCCTTATCTTCTTCTGCAAGGACAAGCTTCCCATCCACCCTCTGGATATGCTCCCGTGCAGACTTATGGGTCTTATCCTCCCTTTGGGCCCATCTGAAATTCTTTAGGTCACACTCATTTTCTCACTCAAAGGGATTAGGTATGCTATATTGGGTAGGTGGCTGCTCTTCCTCTGACTCTGTGTTATTAAAGCTCTGTTGTTAAAGCTGAGAATTAGCAATCTGTTATTAACGGAGTTGCTGGAGATAGCAATCTGTTATTATTTAGAATAGTTGTGGGTGGATCCTTGGACCAGTGGCAGGTGACCACACTCTTGGGGGAGATCCCGAGAGGGCCCACTGGTCAGGCTTAGTGTAGGAGACAGACACACACTAGTTCTTTTATTAGACAATATATTAAACCACCAGAGGTGGCAGTAGTGAGCTGGAAGCGCCCAGCTGGGCTGTAGTCCCTCAGGTATTGGAACAGAGATCCCAAGGTGTCTGAGCTGTAGAGAAACTAAGAAAGTGAGTAGGCAAGACATGCAGAGTTCAGGAACACGTCCTTGATGGTAACACTCACACAATAGTCTCTTGAGGCAGCCCAGGATTTGGAATGCAGTAGGCCCTCGAGGAGCGAGTACCTGGTTCCAGGGAAAGCTCTGAGAGATAGATGGAAACTCACTAATGTTATAAGCAGCGATGACTTCTAGCAGAAGTGGTATTCAGGAGCTGGCCTGGGACATGGGCCCTCGAGGAATGAGTACCAGTTCCGGACTGCGACCTGAAAAGAGAAAGAGAGAGCGAGGCCCCTGAGGAGCGGGTACCTCTAATGAAGTCCGAGGAGGCAGAGTAGCTAGGTTTGCGGAGAGCGAATCCCATCCGCAACGATACCCTTGCTAACTCATCTTGTTAGCGAAAATTGAGACCTTAAATATCTGAAACTGATGATGTCATCTCAGGGGGACATCCCTGAGGTTCGCGCCAATGCCGGTACATCAGTCGGGCCGCGCGCACGCTCTTAGGCATCTGATCAACATGGCGGCTTGCAGCGTCAAGCCAATCAGGAAACATCGGAGGAGGACGGCCTGGACACGCCGCAGCAGCTAGCCTTCCATCAACCCCGGAGGGAGTCGCCAACGAGGTAAGGTGGGCGGAGCAGAGACGTCAGACAGCGACGGACACAACACTCTGTCCCCTCCTCCCAGTGGCCCCAGAATTAGTGGCATAACTGTATTTTTCCTGTCAGCATTGCCTCTGGGTGTAATGACTGGTGGTCCACGAGCTGATCCTGTGAACTGCTGCACTCACCCTACTGGCTAGGTCCCGCAATGTGTCAGGATGCTGGGCCAGTCACGCTGCTTCTTGATGGTGGTGGGACACCACTAGTGCTGGCCCTAAACTCATGCAGCAGGACACTGCTGGCAAACACATGCCATGTTTCTCTTTAGGCATGCATGCGCACAACTGCCCCACATTTAAATGGACCGTGGTGGGAAAATTCCTATGGCCCCTGTCAGAACCTCAGCTCTATAAAAGGGCTCCTCCCAGCAAGTAGAGCCAATCCTGCCTCGGTCCAAGGAATACTAGTCTTTACAATACAGGTTGGGATCTTCTAAAGGGAAGAATTATGGAAATGCCAGTTCTTCATTGGTGGATGTGAGTGACTCAGAAGCGAATCGTTCCACGGGGTTTTAAAATTCAGACAGTCCCATCCTATCACTACTGGAACTGGAAGAACTCTCACTTCTAGCTTGTTTTGCTCAACCAGGGTCTTCAATTGTACATGGCTTGTTGGATATTGCCATTGGTCCCCGTGGAAGCATGCTAGGGTTACGGTTCTGTCATAGACAATCTGGCTCCACTTTACTAACTCTCTTTGAATGAGAGTTTTTACGCTCCCAGAGTCCACTAATGCCTGGGTTAGAGAGACTCTCTGACAGGGAGCATGCACAAAATTATAAAAGTGTGGGGCCATGGCATTAATGTCTACAGACACATCTTCCCAGTGGGGATAGTCTCGTGCAAAATGGCCCCTTCCTCTGTAGCTGAAACATGGCGGCCCCATTGGGACTTGCAGTTGAGGCAAAAAGTCCAGCTGGTCTGGCTTCTCCGGCTGTCAGAGCCTCTTGCGCTTAGGGCTCCACATCCTCTCCTGAGGTTGGGTGGCCTCCCACATGATTGTGGTGATTCAGGCATGGACTGGATTTGGTAAAATTCTTCTGCCACTTCCAACGCCATTTCCTTTTTTTTATTTCCTTTTTATTTTATCACAAAACAACATACAATGCCAATATAAGAGTATCACAAAGTCATACAAAGCAAGATGCTATACAATGCTACAATACTCCATAACCCCATTCAATCAGAATTGCAGAATTTCCAGTAAGAATCCCAAATCTTGTCATATAATGCAACATTATCTTGTAACATATAGGTTTACTTTTTTATTAAGGCCACAGAATGAACCTGGGCTCACCAATTTTCCAGTGTAGGCACTGATTTCCATTTCCAAGCAATAGAAAAGCGAGCAGCACGCAACAATTGTTGTAGCAACGTTTTTTGAAATTTGCCCAACAATTGATCACGCCATAACCCAAGCAGACACAGCTCCAGAGTTAAAGACAAAGAGCAATGTGCAATTTGCCCAGTGAGCTGACCCACCCTCATCCAAAAAGCAAAAATATTTGGACATCTCTACCATGTATGCAAATATGTGCCCTTCTGCCTGCATCCTCGCCATCAGAGCAGAGATGCTGAGGCTGAAAACTTTGAGAAGTGCAACGGGTATCTATAACTATGCATGATAAGTCTCACCATTAATTCTGCCCTCCTTGCATATAGAGAAGACCTTCATGCTCAAACCCATATTCTTCTCCAAACCCTCACCTTCAGTTGTAACCCCAGATGTCCCATCCACTGTATCTCAACCATTAAGGTAGGCTCCAGATCAAGATATGTTTGCGTAATTGCCTGATACAACACCAAGCACACTTTACATTGAACTAAGTCAGATATGAAAGCAATTTCTACTGGGTGGGATGTACCCAATGCTAGCCTTCATTTCCCATTTTAGCCAAAACTCTCTTCAAATTATCATAATATATCTGGGACTGATCTGAAATCTCAAACTCTTCTTGTAGTTTTATGAAGGATTTTAATCTGTTCTTTTCATAGAGATGGCCCAACCAGTATAACTCTGACTCCCACTACTGCTTAGCCTCATAACTAAATGAATGGAGCTGGATTTTAAAACCTGCATGTGCATGGGACATCTGTGTGAGCTACCCAGTGCGCACAAATGTACGCTCGATTTTATAACATACGCGCGCAGCTGCGCGCATGTTCTAAAATCCAGGGTCGGCACGTGCAGGGGGTGCACACTAGTGCACCTTTCGCACGCCAAGCCCTAGGGGAGACCCAGTGGCTTTCTCCGTTCCCTCTGAGGCCGCTCCCTCTTAGGGAGGGAACTTTCTCCGTTCCCCATCTTTCCCTCCTCTCCTATCTAACCCGCCCCCCAGCCCTACCTAAATTCCCCTCTACCTTTATTTTGTTATTTACGCCTGCCTCAGTCCCGCTCCTTTCGCAAAGCCCCGGGACATACGCGCGTCCCGGGGCTTGTGCACATCATCAGGCCTATGCAAAATAGGCTCAGCGCACGTAAATCCTGAGGATTTACGCGCATAACCCTTTTAAAATCCGCCGCATGGATTGTTAATATTGGATTTTTCCAAAGGGGAGAGAAAGATAAAGGATATTGGCCTTTTATACTCAACCTTTTGCACATTGCCCTCCAGACCTTGACTGTACATGCAATAAGGGGGCAATTTTGGCATGCTCACCGCCAGGTGACACAGATGCCGATGTTATAAGTGATATGAGGTCCATCCCCTCTGCCAAATTTCTCTCAGTGGCAAGGCACTGAGAAGTTCGGTCCCTATATAACCGTGTAACTACCCCTATTAGTTCTGCTGCCCAAAAGTATGCCTGCAAGTTTGGGAACGCTATACCCTCCCACTCCTTGGGCCTCCACAGAGTATGTAATCTTACCCTATCAGGCTTACCATTCAAAAGAAAGACCAAAAGCATACTGTTAACCGAGGCAAAAAAGCTGCCCGGAAGTAAGATGATGTACAGATTAAGATGATTTCTCTGTATGAACTACGGCATTGTGAAAATCAGGGTGATATGGTCAGATAGTGATATCAGATAAGAAAACGAGTATTTTAATGGTATGAAAGATATACCTATTAATTTGTGTGATATTTTGGTTTTTGTAAAATGGAATTTGTGAATGTTTGATTGTTAACCGCTTAGAAATTAGGATTTGCGGTATATAATAAATAAATAAATAAATAAATAAATAGATAGATAGATAAAGAAATAAATAAGCAAGGCACATGCTGAAACAAATAGAATAAACAAAGGAAGATATTCATCTTCACAGCATTAACTCTCCCTCTCCACATTATGTAATATCCCTTTCAGTCTCGTAGATCTTGCCTAATCTTAATGAATACAGGAGCATAGATCTCCCAAATTACCAGGAACACAAATACCCAAATATTTAACATAAGACAGCGCCTTTTTGAAGGGAGCAAAACACTCCAGAATATCCTCCGGCCTACAAGATCCTATAGGAACTACTTCAAACTTATGGCCTGCCACCATCCCAAAGGCTACCAACTCGGCAAGCAGCCCTGGGCCAGATCTCTTAGGACTAGCCAGAAATAGCAGCACATCATCAGCATGTAAAGAGATAAGATGCTGCTTACCTTCCGCACTGAAATCCTGTATCTCCGGGTTAGCACGCAATTTTACAGCAAGAGCCTTGATTGCCAAGTCGAAAAGCAATGGAGACAGAGGACAATCCTGCCTGTTACCTTTCTCAATAGGAAAAAATCCCCAACAAATACCCATTAGAGTGAACATTAGGGTGATCATACAGTGCTCGAATCCAACCACAAAACTGTTCTGGTAATCTGTATTTCTCAAGGATAGCAAACAGAAAAGACCATTGACGCCTGACAAAGACCTTTTCTGCATCCAAGCTGATTACTTCCAACACCATTTCTAATGTAAGGCTAGGGTGTCGGCACACCCACTACCACATCAGGTGTTCTAGATTTTCTAAGGAATTGTTCCAGAAAAACCACTTTGGCTATCTCCACCCTGGTCTTCCCTTCTGGGCACAATCATTTTCAAGCTGCATCCTTAAGTCTGTGGAAAAGGTTCTACGTATTTTCCTCCTTGCTGAAATCACTGTCGATAGGCTTCCGGGATTCGTCCCACCCTTTCTAGGACAGCTGTTTTGACTTCAGCATATGCAGCACTTCTTTCCAGTTTGGCAATTTGAAAGGCAGCTAGGCTACTCCCTGTAAATAGGTTCCTCAGATATGCAATCCATCTATCTTTTGACCATCCTGCCAATCAAACTGTCCATTCAAAGATCTTCAGGATCAATTGGGTTTTCTCCCAGGGCCATCTTAAATACTACTGGATACAAGGTAGGTGGCATTGTTATGGCCGTCTGCATGGTCTGCGCCACCTGGGTTAGCACCATGTTTTGTTGCATAACTTGCTTTTGCAGCACTTGTTGGCCAATTTGGTTTTGCACAGTGGCCTGAAATTGTTGCTGCCGTGCCATGAAGCACTGTACCACCTGATTCATCTTTTTGCTTCTCACACTACAGAAGTAGTAAAGCTGGGTGGCTTTCCTGGGAAAGGAGAGAGAATAGAAAACAAAAAATCCCCTTTCTGGTCTGTCCAGCCCTTGCTATTTGCTTCCCTACCTGCTGCAGATGGAGTCTAGTCCCCTTGGCCTGCTGTACTGGAGTCCCGGGCTATTCTTGCCATCAGGAGGATAAAGAAAACTTCTGTTTTCTTTTTGTTTACATCTTTTTTTTTCTTTCTGTGCAGTAGGCTCCTGTCTGTGCTTCCCACTTAGACAAGGAGATCCCACTGTTTCCACTATTATTATTAAATCTAGAGGACTTCCGTACGGTATTGCAAACTCTAATCTTCTCAGATCTAGACTACTGTAACTCCTTATTACTCGTCTCCCAGCATGTCTCTTAAAACCATTAAATTATTACAAAATGCCGCAGCAAGACTCTTACTAGGAAATTTGATCACATTAAACCCTCGCTGATTTCACTGCATTGGTTATCAGTACAATGACTAATCTATTATAAAGTATTAACGATAATATTCAATATCATTCATTCCAGTAACACTGGTTTGTTAGTCGTGATAGTACAACCATACACACTTCAGCAAACACTAAGATCTCAAAATAAAAGACTATTGACTGATCCCGCAATACGGAGCACTCTTCTGACGCAAATAAGACATTGTGTGTTTTCCACAATGGGTCCAAAGCTTTGGAATTCTCTGCCTGAGAGGTTACGTATGCTACCAGATAGAAAGAGATTTAAATGTGAGCTAAAAACATGGCTATTCAAAACTGCATATAAATTAACTTAAAAACATCAGAATGTAGAGAGCTACAAAGACAAGAAGGATAAAAGATAATAATTGAATCACGAAGAATAAATCTAACGAACAAGATGTGAAAATTTTATTATAATTTTCCGTACTCCTTGCCTTATGTACTAGATCATTAATTAGTATGTAGTAGAAAATTTCATTTGATAGATGTTAATGCCTGACTATGAATACTACCTATGTAACCAATCATTGTTTGTTTTTTTGATTTAGAGCTATGAATGTCACTTCTGTAAACCGTTGTGATCTATATATGGAACGACAGAATATAAAATGTCTAGGTAAATAAAATAAATACATAAAATATGGGAGCAGCCATGGGTTGGGAAACAACTGGGAGTACAAAAAGGAGGCCCAACTCCGGCTGGTTCCATACAAACAAACAAACACTTTATTTACAGACAAAAACAAAAGTACAGCATAAAGGCCACTTAACTCATCAGTCCTGTGTGTTAACAAACCATCAAATATATGTAGTTCTTTCATTGGCTAGCTTCCTGCTTTCTTCCTGGGGACTCTTCCGTGCTTGTGAGCCCTGTCTTCTTATGCTAGGCTGCACAGATCCTCCCAGGGCTCAGAATCTCTTGCTGTCTTGGATCTTAAGGAGGACTGGTCAAATAGCTATGGCTGGTCCTTTAAGGTGTTCTGAGGGAGTTTGTTATATACTCCCTCACAAACCCTAAAAGTCTTTCACCATTGTTCTGACTTCTCTCTCTGCTTTATAGAGGTGCAGCAAACTGTAGGTATAAAGTTTTCCTTGCTTCCGATGCAGATCTTCCATGATTCCCTGTTAAAAGGGATGGTAAGGAACCACAGTCTGTCTAGCAGATGCCGTCTACATTCCCACTTCCTTTGGAGGCTCATATCATGCCACAACCTCTGCTGTACTCTCTTCTGTAGTTTTGGGAGTTTGACAGAATCCTAAGTGTCTTCCAATGGACTCTTCTTTCTTGCACACAGACATCTCCACACTGGCTGAGGTTCAAAGATGATCCACGATCCAGACCCCGACATGCTTTAACTGGTGGCAGTTCACTCACATCCTGGTCCATTTCTACAGTCCCTTCAGGATCTGCTCCTTTTTCTTTCACAGGGCCCATTAACATGCCTGGTTTCTTCACTGGAGGGTTAACCTCCAGCAATATATGCCATTGCAGTGACTCTTCAGGAATAACAGTCTCCAGCAGTTAACTTGTGGTCTCTGGCAGCTTATCCTGTAAGGGAGATACCAGATGTTCTACCACTGTATGCAACAAAATATGAATTCTACCTTCTATGAATAATGACCTCAGGGGGACACAGACTTTAAAAGATGGATGCTGACAGGTATATTCCAGCAAAGAAACACTGTCTCAGCAGAGAGAACATAAGAACATGCCATACTGGGTCAGACCAAGGGTCCATCAAGCACAGCGTCCTGTTTCTAACAGTGGCCAATCCGGGCCATAAGAACCTGGCAAGTACCCAAAAACTAAGTCTATTCCATGTTACTGTTGCTAGTAATAGCAGTGGCTATTTTCTAAGTCAACTTAATTAATAGCAGGTAATGGACTTCTCCTCCAACAACTTACCCAATCCTTTTTTAAACACAGCTATACTAACTGCACTAACCACATCCTCTGGCAACAAATTCCAGAGTTTAATTGTGCGTTGAGTAAAAAAGAACTTTCTCCGATTAATTTTAAATGTGCCACATGCTAACTTCATGGAGTGCCCCCCTAGTCTTTCTATTATCTGAAAGAGTAAATAACTGATTTATATCTACCCGTTCTAGACCTCTCATGATTTTAAACACCTCTATCATATCCCCCCTCAGCCGTCTCTTCTCCAAGCTGAAAAGTCCTGACCTCTTTAGTCTTTCCTCATAGGGGAGCTGTTCCATTCCCCTTATCATTTTGGTAGCCCTTCTCTGTACCTTCTCCATCGCAATTATATCTTTTTTGAGATGCGGTGACCAGAATTGTACACAGTATTCAAGGTGCGGTCTCACCATGGAGCGATACAGAGGCATTATGACATTTTCTGTTTTATTCACTATTCCCTTTCTAATAATTCCCAACATTCTGTTTGCTTTTTTTTGACTGCCGCAGCACACTGAACTGACGATTTGTTATCCACTATGACACCTAGATCTCTTTCTTGGGTTGTAGCACCTAATATGGAACCTAACATTGTGTAACTATAGCATGGGTTATTTTTCCCTATATGCATCACCTTGCACTTATCCACATTAAATAACAATATGGGCCTAGCTTTTCTGATTTGCCTATTTACTTAAAGGCTATAAGCTTTTCCATTAAACATGAGCTAAGCCCAGGACAAGGACAGGTCATGGGGCGAAAACAACTTAATCCCCCAGAGCCTGTCCAAGGATGCAAGAGATGGGAGCAGTGACCCACAATGAGAGAGAAGGGCACAGCAATCAAATGAAGAGAATTGCTGACATGGAAAGACAGTGCTGATCAAGATGTGACCGGTTGCAGTCCAGAATCACCATGCAGCAGGAGCAGTAACTCCCTCTCCATGGAAAGGGGGAGGTCAGTGATCTGAAATGCAGAGATGATACCATCCCCTTTCTGCATGACTATGCATGAACTTTTGCATATTCAGCAGCTGACTATTATAAATGCTGCTCCTCCCTGTATCAAGGAGGTAGAGGACTGGGAATGTCCGGGGAGACTGGAGAGAGGAAAGCCCTGCCAAGTCAGAGATGCCCCAGAATTAAGAGATGCCTCCTCAGTCCAGCCAGTGCCAGGTCCAGGGAAGCAAGCTCTTTCCCTCATGGTTGTCACCAAGATTTCCAGCCAGAGACTTCCCTAGAGATAAACAGAAGGGGAATCTCCCAAAGTTGGATGGGGCTAGCAAGCTAGTTACCTTTATTAATACTCTAAGCAGGCCAAGGTTTCTGGTACATTTCAATCCACTAATGATGCAAAGCTTTATATAACTGATGCTAAGTAGCAAGGGCTTTAGAAACATGTACTATTTATTTTTTTCTAAATGCTAATCCTGCAAAGTCTGACAAATAAAAGTTTAATTTTGTGGATAAAACACGTGGTCTTTTCTGAACTATTTGGATTGTGTAAGTATAGGAGGTAATAGAGAAAACTGTCTGTAGCACTGCTGGCCCTGATAGGTATGGGGGAAGGGGAAATAAGGTGCACAGTAGCAGACAGGTTCCCAAACCCCTAATACCGCTTACCATCCTCCACCCTACTCAGAGTGATGTGGTGCTTATAGCCCCTTGTTACAGGCATGACTTATGATGGAAAGCAGTGAAGAGGCAATGAAACACTTTTTGACATGACACACAAAGAAGTCATTATTCTTGTTCTTCTAAGTTTTTTGATTTTTGATCATAAGTAGCTTTTTAATTACTAACAAAAACAGCATGACACATTTGCTTTAGTTTTACTAGACAAACAAATGCCACAGAAGGAAAGAGAGGCTAGATAGGAATTCTGTATTAAACAGAAAAGAACTGGGCCACAAGGCTATAGAAGCATATTTAGAACAGACAAAAGGCCATGCTGATACTGCAATTAATAACAAGTCCCGAGATAACATTTGTATATGAAGCAAGAATTAATTTAATGGAGAACAAGAGTAAATTAACATATGGCCATTCAGATTAATTGTTTATAATAGAGAGCAAATCATAGAAATTTTGACAATTATGTAACCTAGTTTAGGGGTGGTAAGAAACAAGTCTAAAATCCTATATATTGTCTTATTATCAGTGAAATAATTTTAGAGAGAGTTTTTATACTGGTGATTGGTGAAGCACTCTGCCTCTCATCTCTTTCTCCAAGGTATACCTTATATTATTTTGTAGCATTTAATAAAAGTAGTTTTAGTAACTGTTGGCTCTAAGCATTTATTCAGTGATCCACAACAAAAGCCTCCTGTTCAATTTGGCGCACCCTGCTAACCACCTCCCATGCTGCTGGTGATATTCAATTGATCTAAACTAACAGTGGCAGCAGGATGATTTTCCTTTTCCAGGAGTTTCTCAACAATTTTTCCCTCAGTGATCACTATAGCAGTTCACTTGAATCATCAGACTTAGGCTCTTCTTCCTTCCCTGCCTTCTTCCACTGTAGGTATTTTTGCAATTCGGGCGCCACTGATGACACTGGGGAGGTAATCACACCACGATTTGCTCCAGCTCACCAATCTCCCTCACACCAAAGTGCCTTATACCTGCTGGATAGTCTGCTATAGGTCAACAATGAGGGGCACAGCACTCATAGCATGCAATGTCCAAATCTATTAGTCTGCTGGGCACTCTGCAAAACTGACACTCCGGTAGCACTACAACCTGACCTAGATCGAGGCTCAATAAGAGTTTTTCAGGGAAGGAGGACTCCATATTTTCTCTGTTTTTAGCCATTCTGCACAAGTTCTTGTAGCACACAATGTCCACTCCACTCCATTCCACACCGTATCATGCTCCTCAATGCATTGGACAATGCCCTAGCCCATCTGTAGGCGATGATGTGGCATATATGGATAGGTGCCTCATTATAATTAATTCCTCATGCACATAGGATGCACACAATCCTAGTGAATTCTTCCAACTTGTTTAGACTCTGTACGCCTTTTCTTTGACTGAAAATCAATAACAAACCCCTGGGCTATCTTGGGTTTTAACGTGCTACAATTGCACCAAAAGTCATCAGTGCACAAAAAATTCAAAATTTGATTTTGCACCCAAAAACCCCAGGTTCTGGGTGCCAGTTTGTAATCTGCCACTACACTGTCTCTCAGAATTAGCAGGCATTATCAGTGGGTAGGCTTTGGGTGAACCCTCCTTCCTGGTCCCTCCATCTTCCATGCCCTTGTGTGGCTCCAAAAATAACAGCATGGTTTTCACTCCAATTGAGTCAAACCATCTTGTTTATTTTCTTGCACACATATGACACAACAGACATAGGTTTAAATTCAGAAGTAGTTGTTACAGTTCAATAAAATCCCAAAACTTCCAGTACATCAATGTATATGAATGCTGTCTAATGCAATCTGATAAGCCACATCACGTAATACTGCTCATATCTCTGAGATTTCACTACACAGTAGATTGATGCAACCCCATGGTACTTACATAAGGATGGTTTCCCCCATATCTCAGCAAGAGAAGTCCCAATAAATCAGTTGGCATTTCCCTCCCTGGAGCCTACAAATACTCTACAGGGAGTTGGGTCCTCTATAGCTGCATTCTGGAGAGGGAGATCTTGCCTATTCCGAAGCTCTCCAAGGAGTGACACCATCAAAACTGAAGCATGCTAAAAAAATAAAAACCCAACTGCAAACATCAATAATTCCACAAGGATACCTGAGTACCATTTTAACTAGTAAACATGGGTTAATACATATATCATTAGTTTTTCTTCTCCATTCTATTAAAGGATGAAGATGATAAACCTGATTATGCTAACTGTCTGAACTGATTATAATAATGCTAATAGTAGAATTACCAAAAATTAGAGAAATCCATGAATATCCTTGATTAGGTGTTTTATTAAAAATTCTTTATTATTCAAGCAAAGGCATAACATGTTTCACAGTATACAGAGCAAACCTAGCACATACTCTAACATTGTATAGAACAATGAAGCATAACAAGAATACACAATTAATCCACTTGTATCTTAATTGTCACTACTCCACAAAGCGACAATCAGCTGGGCAAACATCTTAAAAAGGACAAAAAGAAAATAAGAGATCCAAGAGATCAGCAGCACATCCTACTCCCTGCTCATGCAATAATCCCCAAACTGCCCTCATATTTTATAATACTTATGTGATTCTCCTTTTAATGAAAATATTAACTTTTCTATACAGGCTATTTCAAACAACCATTTTTCACAGAACAATTGTTAGGAGCATCTTCCAATAACCAGCTATAGTGAATCTATCTGCCAAAAGCATGTGGGAAATACATTTTTAAAAATCTCTGGTAGCATCAGTGGTACCCCAAGGGTCCAAATACCAAACTCTGGGGATGGGTCAACTTCAGAGTTCACTATTTTTGTAATGGTGTGGAACATTGCTGCCCAAAAAACCAGCTACCAAAGGGCAAGTCCTCTCTATATAAATATCCATACCCCCATTCTACAACCCCTCCAACAAAGAGGGCTCAACTGAGAGTAAGACTTATGAAAAAAGCTGGATTTCTATAAAGACGATGGAGGAGACAAAGCATTAAATCACAACATCTACAGCACAACAAAATCCCCTGTGCCTCAATCCATATGTTGTCCCAGTCCTTCTCTTCTAGTTGGTTTTGAAGGTCATCATTCCATTTATCCACCAAGGAAGTTGCATGCTTTCTGCTTTTTAAACTATCAAACGACGATATAACAAGGCTATAGTTCTATTAGTTTTCTTATATTAGGCCTTCTAGGGACCCACCCTGTCTGCTCAATATTAGTTACAATTCCCTAAGTTGCAAATAATATACATGGGTACTCTCTAATGGTATCTTGTATTCCCTGACCAATTGATTAAAAGTATTAATGTTGTTATTTGACCAAACTTGCTAGACAAATTTTAGCCTCTTTTCCTCCCAACTCTGCACTCATGGGGAGAAAAACTTTGCAACTGTAACAGGATTTCACCCAAGAAATGATATAGGCGATTTTATGGTGCAGTTTGTTCTGAGCGTAGGACAAAGTGCATAAAAAATAATTGGGCTAACTCTAGCCGCCTGCTGCACTAGAGGCAAAGCCGAATCACTTGTGGCAGCATTCACTATGACTAGACTTCCCATAAAACCTGCTTCTGCAGATTTCCAGGGGGAAAAAGAGCCCCAATTAACCCTCTCCTTCACTCAAAACAAACCTGCTGCCTAGCAATAAAACTGCAGATTGGGAAGGCCATCTCCACTCTATCCTTAGCTAACCAAAGAGTAGACAAGTTAATTTGTTAGTGTATATTAATCCAAATAAAGACAGAGAATAAAGCTGTTCAGTTCCTTCAAGATTTTATTTGGCATAGAGCAGAGCAGGGCAAATGCTGAAATAAATAAATAAATCTGGGAAGTATACTCATCTTAAGTACATTAATTCTGTCTGACCATGACAAATACAATTCCCTCCATTTACCAAGATCTTTTTCGATTTGCAAAATAATGGGATTACAATTTTTCCTGAACAAGTCCCCAGTCTTTGTATTTATTTTATTTATTTTTAATTTATTAAAAATCATTACTAGCCTACACCCTCCCAAGTTCGGGGCAGGGAACATAAAAACACACATAAAAAGCTAAAACATAGAAATACAGTTAAGACTTCTTACAATAAAGTAAATACAATGCTGAGATACTAGAATCTCTCATGGGCCACCTTAAATAGCGAAAGGCACATACAATGCGCACTACAGAGCAAACTAACATTATTTCCGATTTAATGTAATCGATTTTATATCTGGAGATCGGTCTGAAACTATTCATGATCTCCAACAGCTCTGGAGCTGATGTGCTAGGAGAAGACAAATATAAAAACACATTGTCCGCATACACAGGGAGGATAGCTTTCAAGCAACTCTGCGTGGCGGCATATATGTGACTATATGGCCGCACACATATTTGCTATAGAATTTTATAATATGTGCATAGGATATGTGTGTGTGTTACATAATGGGGGTAAATTTTAAAAGGCGCATGTGTCCATGTGCTTGCGGTTCCTGGCGTGTGCACATGGATGCAATGATTTTATAACATCTGTGCGGCGGCATGTGCATGTTAAAAATACGGTTCCCGTGTGCACATGTGCGCTGGATTTTAAAATCTGTGTGCGCTTGTGCGGGTGGGTGGCCTCCTCTGCACGCGGGGGGAGGGGGGGATTTTTTCAATTACATGTGACAACATGATCAGGCTTTTTCCCAGTTCCCTCCCAGTCTGCTCCAATTAAAGACTGGGAAGGAACTTCCCTATCCCCCTACCTGAGAGAAGAAGATCACCTTGCTGGTGGCTGAAAGGAATCAGTAAGTTTTTGCTTAGGACATTTTCTTTATTAAAAGTACTGGGACGAAGTTAAATATTGGGGAATATTATTTAGTGTGTGTTTGTGCTTTTAATAGTCAGTAAGGCAAGGAATAAACTGAAGTTAGACTGTATTTTTAAATAGTCAGTCAGTAAGGCAGCTAATACGCAGAAGTTAGAGTGTTTGTATATTAAAAAAAAAAAAAAGTAGCCAGAAGCTAGAAATAAGCTAGGAGCAGTGTATACCTAAGTAAAAAGGTTGAAAAGTTCAGCACTCACCTTGGAAAGGTGTTAAGGTAGTATGATTTGGTTTGATTAAGTACCAACATTTGTTAATCAAGAGAGTAGTGAGTCACTCTGGCTGACTAACTGAAGTTAGACTGTTTGTATTTCCCAACCCTCCCACCCTTAGCTCAGCCTTTAATTTATAGGCAGGTGCCACTTTCACAAAAAAAACAACAAAAAACAAAAAAAACACTTTATTGAGATTTGATCATTCCCCTGTAGGCCACTACCCGACATATAGTGAATTCATTAATACATTTAAAGGACATTAATTAGACACATTCCTACTCCCATAGCAACCTAAAATTTAACTAGGAAACTGAACAAATTTCAGATGAATGCAGAAGTCCAGCAGCAAGAGGGGGGCTTCCCAGTCTTTTGCATCAAGTGTCACATGTATTATTTTTTACCCGCCGGTGAGAAATTGTACATCTGCATGCAATGCAAAGAGCTCCTGTCTCTCAGAGAACGAGTCCGATCTCTGGAGGCTAGAGTGGCAGACCTGGAGGAGCTGAGGCAGACAGAAAGGTATATAGATGGGACCTTCAGGGACATAGTAGCCAAGTCCCAACTTCAGACTAGCAGCCCTGGTGCTGCCTTGGAGGAAGAAGGTCTCATGATCGGAGAGCATCAACCTGGTGCAGCAGGAAAGGATCCTGTAGCAAGGACCTGCTCTCCAGGTGGTGCATTGTCCTTTCACACCAAGGATGTGTCTCCAAGGCCTACTGCCCAGGAGGGAAGGGTTAGTTCGACCATCATAGTTGGTGATTCGATTATTAGGAATGTAGACAGCGAAGGTGGCGGACCTCATGCGTCACCTAGATAGGATTTTAGACAGTGCTGGGGAGAAGCCGGCTGTCGTGGTACATATGGGCACCAATGACATAGAAAAATGTGGGAGGGAGGTTCTGGAAGCCAAATTTAGGCTCTTAGGTAGAAAGCCTAAATCCAGAACCTCCAGGGTAGCATTCTCTGAAATGCTCCCTGTTCCACGCGCAGGTTACCAGAGGCAGGCAGAGCTCCGGAGTCTCAATGCGTGGCTGAGACGATGGTGCAAGGAAGAGGGGTTCATTTTGTAAGGAACTGGGGAACATTTTGGGGAAGGAGGAGTCTCTTCCAAAGACATGGGCTCCACCTTAACTAGGGTAGAACCAGACTGCTGGCGTTAACCTTTAAAAAGGAGATAGAGCAGCTTTTAAACTAGAACAAAGGGGAAAGCTGACAGTCGCTCAGCAGCGCATGGTTCGGAGGGAGGTATCTTCAAAGGATACTAATGATGCATTAGAATTAGTGCATCACGACAGTGAGGTTCCAATAATAAGAAAAGTAGTCCAAGTGCCTGTAACTAAACACTCACCTGAGCTAAAAAATTCTAACTTATCCCTATGAATTAAAAAGCAGAATGAAAATACAAACAAAAAACAAACTTTGAAATGTTTGTATGCTAATGCCAGAAGTTTAAGAAGTAAGTTGGGAGAATTAGAATGCATAACAGTGAATGATGACATAGACTTAACTGGCATCTCAGAGGCATGGTGGAAGGAGGATAACCAATGGGACAGTGCTATACCGGGGTAAAAATTATATCGCAATGACAGAGAGGAGCACCCGGGAGGTGGTGTGGCGCTTTATATCTGGGATGGCATAGAGTCCAACAGGATAAACATCCTGCATGAGACTTATGCACAATCAAATCTTTATGGGTCGAAATCCCTTGTGTGTTGGGGAAGCCTATAGTGATAGGAGTATACTACCGTCCACCTGGTCAAGATAATGAGAAGGACAGTGAAATGCTAAGAGAAATTAGGGAAGCTAACCAAATTGGTAATGCGGTAATAATGGGAGTTTACAATTACCCCAATATTGACTGGGTAAATGTATCATCGGGACATGCTAGAGAGATAAAGTTCCTGGATGGAATAAATGACAGCTTTATGGAGCAATTGGTTCAGGAACTGACAAGAGAGGGAGCAATTTTAGATCTAATTCTTAGTGGAGCACAGGATTTGGTGAGAAAGGTAACGGTAGTGGGGCTGCTTGACAATAGTGATCATAATATGATCAAATTTGAATTATGGCTGGAAGGGGGACAGTAAGCAAATCCACAGCTATTGTGTTAAACTTTCAAAAGGGAAACTTTGATAAGATGAGAAAAATAGTTAAAAAAAAACTGAAAGGAGCAGCTACAAAGGTAAAAGGTGTGCAAGAAGCATGGACATTATTAAAAAATACGATCCTAGAAGCACAGTAAAGATGTATTCCACACATTAAGAAAGGTGGAAAGAAGGCAAAACGATCACCGGCATGATTAAAAGGGGAGGTGAAAGAAGCTATTTTATCCAAAAGATCTTCATTCAAAAATTGGAAGAAGGATCCAACAGAAGAAAATAGGATAATGCATAAATGTTGGCAAGTTAATTGTAAGACATTGATAAGACAGGCTAAGAGAGAATATGAAAAGAAGTTGTCCGTAGAGGCAAAAATTTTACAGTAATCCTTTTTTAAATATATCCAAAGCAGAATGCCTGTGCGGGAGTCAGTTGGACCATTAGATGATCGAGGGGTTAAAGGGGCAATTAGAGAAGGTAAGGCCATCATGGAAAGATTAAATGATTTCTTTGCTTCAGTGTTTACTGAAGAAGATGTTTGGGAGATACCTGTATCAGAGAAGGTTTTCATAGGTAATGATTCAGATGGACTGAACCAAATCACGATGAACCTAGAAGATGTGGTAGGCCTGATGGACAAACTGAAGAGTAGTAAATCACCTGGACCGGATGGTCCAGGTGATTTCAGACCTATTAGTAAAAATTTCTAACCTATCATTAAAATCATCCATTGTACCTGAAGACTGGAGGGTGGCTAATGTAACCCCAATATTTAAAAAGGGCTCCAGGGGCGATCCCGGAAACTACAGACCAGTTAGCTTGACTTCAGTGCAAGGAAAAATAGTGGAAATTGTTCTAAATATCAAAATCACAGAACATATAGAAAGACATGGTTTAATGGAACAAAGTCAGCATGGCTTTATCCAAGGCAAGTCTTGCCTCACAAATCGGCTTCACTTTTTTGAAGGAGTTAATAAACATGTGGATAAAGGTGAACCTGTAGATGTAGTGTACTTGAATTTTCAGAAGGCATTTGACAAAGTTCCTCATGAGAGGCTTCTAGGAAAAATAAAAAAGTTATGGGATAGATGGCGATGTCCTTTCGTTCCTTCAGAACTCTGTGGTGTATACCAACCCGTCCAGGTGATTTACTACTCTTAAGTTTGTCAATCAGGTCTACCACATCTTCTAGGTTCACCGTGATTTGTTTCAATCCATCTGAATCATTACCCATGAAAACCTTCTCTAGTACGGGTACCTCCCCAACATCCTCTTCAGTAAACACCGAAGAAAAGAAATCATTTAATCTTTCTGTGATGGCCTTATCTTCTCTAAGTGCCCCTTTAACCCCTTGATCATCTAACAGTCCAACTGACTCCCTCACAGCCTTTCTGCTTTGGATATATTTTAAAAAGTTTTTACTGTGGGTTTTCGCCTCTACGGCCAACTTTTTTTCAAATTCTCTCTTAGCCTGTCTTATCAATGTCTTACATTTAACTTGCCAACGTTTATGCATTATCCTATTTTCTTCTGTTGGATCCTTCTTCCAATGCTTCTTGCATACTTTTTACTTTTGTAGCTGCTCCTTTCAGTTTTTTTTCTATTTTTCTCAATATGGAACCATATTAGGAGCTACCACCCAAGAAAGAGTTATGGGCATCATAGTGGATAACACATTGAAATCATCGGTTCAGTGTGCTGCGGCAGTCAAGAAAGCAAACAGAATGTTGGGAATTATTAGAAAGGGAATGGTGAATAAAACGGAAAATGTCATAATGCTTCTGTATCACTCCATGGTGAGACCTCACCTTGAATACTGTGTACAATTCTGGTCGCCGCATCTCAAAAAAGATATAATTGCGATGGAGAAGATACAGAGAAGGGCGACCAAAATGATAAAGCGAATAGAACAGCTTCCCTATGAGGAAAGACTAAAGAGGTTAGGATTTTTCAGCTTGGAGAAGAGACGGCTGAGGGGGGATATGATAGAGGTGTTTAAAATCATGAGAGGTCTAGAACAGGTAAATGTGAATCGGTTATTTACTCTTTCGGATAATAGAAAGACTAGAGGGCATTCCATGAAGTTAGCATGTGGCACATTTAAAACTAATCGGAGAAAGTTTTTTCACTCCATGCACAATTAAACTCTGGAATTTGTTGCCAGAGGATGTGGTTAGTACAGTTAGTGTAGCTGGGTTTAAAAAAGGATTGGATAGGTTCTTGGAGGAGAAGTCCATTACCTGCTATTATGTTGGCTTAGAAAATAGCCACTGCTATTACTAGCAACAGTAACATGGAATAGACTTAGTTTTTGGGTACTTGCCAGGTTCTTATGGCCTGGATTGGCCACCGTTGGAAACAGGATGCTGGGCTTGATGGACCCTTGGTCTGACCCAGTTTGGCATATTCTTATGTTCCTCCCTTTTCCCCTCTCCACCCTGACCCCTAAATCTACCCTTTTATTTGTTTTTATTTTTTAACTTGTTTTTTAACTTACCTGCTCTGCGTCTATTGGCACTGTCATGGCCCACCTCCCTCCAGGCCTCGCCCCCCAGCCCGCCTTTTTCTTCTGGCCCAGGAATTCTGCGCATATGGGGTTATGCGCATGACCAGGCCCTTTCAAAAGTGTGAGCAGTGTGCGGGCCTTTTAAAATTCGGCTAAATATACGTAATTTTACCATGCAACATGCGCACATATGTAGGCTTATGCGCAAATACATGTAATGCATTGAAGCTACGAATATTAATGGAGTGAACACACATACATTACCCACCTATTTTAAATATATACATGTGTATATTTTACATGTGAAAGTCAACTAGGGCTTATTCATGCTACTCCCAAATTACATGTGTAAACTGGCCAATTTTAAAACATGGGTGTATATGGAGGAAATTAACCAATTAGTTTACCAGTTCACACAGCCTTTCTCCAGGTAATCAAGACCCTCCTGGTTCTTCAGCCTGAAAACACCCCAGTCCATTTAGACCTCCTACCCTGTCAGTACTACATAATAACTTAATTTAATATCACTTGTACCAGATAATTATCAGGTGTAAAAATATGCAAGTAAGTTGGAAAATGTACGCATGTTAGTGTCTTTTAAAAGAGCAACTTACACGTGTTAGCCCCATCCTAGACTGCCCCTTTTATACACTCAGAACAATTACTTTGCTGCCCCTCCTCGCTTTTTTTTTTTAAACACAGAATACCCCACCTCAATTAAACATGCAGAAGACAGACTTACCTTCACCAAATTCAGAGACTATAAACTATAAATTCAGAGACTATAGACTATAAACATAAACTGAACTGGAAACTGCAAACTGCAACAAGCCAGACTCTGTATGCAATGCAGCAATGGAGAAACAGAAACATCACCAGTCCTCATAAATCATTCATCAAACAATAAAATCAAAGAATATAAATCAATCATATTAGTAAAACCATACTTATAAAAATAATATTCCAATGATCTAAGGAACAGAATAACATCCAATAATTAAGAACTCATACAAAATTTAAAAAATTTCCCAAACTACAATAAATTATTTCAAAATGGCAGAGACAGACATCCAATAAGCAAAACTAATAAGGATGGAAAATTCACCGCTCTCCATACCTGAAAACTTTTTATTTCCTGCTACTCCCATTCACATACTCCTTTCCAGTCAGCATGGATTAATGAGGCAGCACAAATTTTCTTCACACACACACACACACACACACACACACACACACACACACACAGTCCCCCAGGCAGGCTCCCATTCACACACACAAACAACCCCAGACAGGTTTCCCCCCAAAAAAAAAAAAAAAACACCAGACAAGTTTCAACTCACACACACACACACACACACGCACACTCACACCCAGTCAGGTTCCCATTCACACACTCACACCCCACCCCACCCCAGACAGGTTCCCCCCCCCCACACACACCCAGACAGATTCCTATTCATACATACACACACCCTAGACAGATTCTTATTCATATATACACAAGCTCCCATTCACATATTCCCCCCCCCCCCCAGTCAGGCTCCCATTCACATACTCCCCACCTTCTTTGGCCACCGGTGGGATGGGGTCCACCAGTGGCCTCGGAGGTCTCATCCTCTTCCGGGCCACCGGTGAGATAGGGTTCACCGGCAGCCTCATGGGCCTCTTCTTCTTCCGGGCTGCCGATGAGATGGGATCCACCGGTGGCCTCATGGGCCTTCTGTACTTCCAGGTCACCGGTGAGATGCGATCTACCAGCAGTTTCCTCAGGCCTCTTCCTCTTCTCGGCCACCAGTGGGACAGGTCCACCAGTGGCACAGGTCCACCGGTGGCCTCGCGGGCTGCTTCTTCTGCCGCCCCTCTGGGTGTGCCACTCTGTGCAATTGCACGGTATGCACACCCAGTAGCGCCGGGTCTCCCTCTGCATGTCAGTGCAGCACTGACACTGAACCATTGGGCCAACCACGAATGGCACTGTAAGTCTTCGATTCAAAGAAGACTGATCAATTCATACATTAAATTACAAATTAGCACATGCCTGAGAAAAGATCTTTCATTAACATTTCTAAACCAAAATTAACAAAATAGAGTGGCATATAATCAAAGGCTCAGCTTTGTGTTTTGAAATCATTTCAGAAAGTTAACCATCCTACTGATATGGTTGAATGTTGAGAGATCAAAAATTAATAGCACCTCACGGAAGCAGTATGAGCAATATGTGTTTAAACAGCTTGCATAAGTGACGGTAATGAAAAGTTATTAAATTCAAGTACATAAAGATACTATTAAAACTGAAAGAGTTATTAGCATGCTGGGTCACAATCAGAGATCCAGTTTGGGGGTTTTACTCAGTTCTAAAGAATATGGGTTTGTTTAATATGAATAACAGTCACAGTCAGAAGGGGAAAAATGGCAATGCAGCTGACAACAGGGATTTTTCATCAGAGCCGCAGTTCCCTGGAGGGAGGGAAACAGAAGAAGGAAATTACAGTGCATTTGCATTAGTATGCAAGCACAAAGAGTATGTGCTCTGATTACAGCAATGTTTATGATTTAAATATTCATAATTTATTGATACATAGCATTCTAAAAACACTCCAAGCAAAACTAGTATATTTGTAGTTGTCAATCTAGAATATGAATATATATATACTGTATTTATACTGTATATATACATAAATATATTAGAATTTTTAAATGTATGTTATGAATCTTTAATGACTATGCTTTCTGTGTCAGAATTATTTATAGGTTCTTATTGTGGCATTTAAATTAGTAAACCAAATATATTTTCACACACAATGGACCTTAGTCACAGAGGGAGAGAGGGAGATGATCAAGTAAGACTTGTGACAGCACAGCATGGGTACAAATGGGCAGACCGAGTGGACTAAGGGATGCTTATTTGCTAACATCTTCTAAGTTTCTATATTGTTTATGGGGATCAAGCTAAGTCAAAAGCCAATGCTGGGAAGTCTGTGCTATTAGAACAGGAAACTTGCAGTGTTTATCAATAATCATTACCAGTAGCAATGTTAGTGTTTATGTTTTTTTCCAGGTGTGTGGATGACCCATTAGCTTGAGTAGTGTAAAAAAGCTGTTGGACAAGATGCACAGGGAGAACATTCTCATGAGATACTATACAATGTTAAAGGTGTTTTAAATTACACTAGGCCTAATTAATTAATTACTTTAATAAATTTAATAGAGTTTTACCAATGAATGTTTTATTTGCAACACTGCAGTTCACATTTTCAACTGAGAGTCAAATTCAACAATTCTTTATCAATATGTCATTGAACCTCAGATATTTTCAAATTATCTCCTATCAACTTCAACTCTTGTAAACAGTAAATGTTCAGTTAATCATTTCTGGTGTTTGTCTTTAAGCGACAATCATCATTTATATACACTGTCAAGATTGATCTGTTGTCCTTCATTTTGATATGATTTTATCCTCACAAGTGTATCTAAATGTAACTCTTCCAACCAGTTTTGAGACTTTGTTTTTATAGTATTCATCAGTCAGTGCTTAACGCAAGAAATGTGGCGTATATCCAACAGAAGTGCAAGGTCACCGAATTGTTCCTCATTCAGTTCAAATCAAACCAACTCAATCATAGTCTTCATCAACCACATTTCATCTTTTCTGCAATCACAAACCTGATGTCATGGTATTGATGCATAATTTTCTGTTTAACGTCATCAGAGTTATTCAAGAATGCCACATATCTGGAAACCAGTGCTACAAGTTCTTCTTGATCAAAATCAAAAGCTAACATGTTGACTTACACTGATATCTCAAAGACTCACCATTGTATCAACTCACTTTCAGGGAAACGAGCTTCTGGATATAAACATAGACGTTCAATGAAACTTAGTATGAAACTCATGTTGACCTCCTCATCATTAGTGATTATCTTAGCATCTTCATTCCAGTACATATTTTCAACAAGGTACTGGACACGAAGCTTAGTGATCATTGCTCTTACAAACTAAAATGATTTGATGGTTGTAATATTTCTTTGTTACAGCAGCTTGCATAATTCATCCAGTTCACCAACAACTTTGTCAAACACATGCAATGAAGTTCAAAACGGCAAGTCCCTTAATTTTTTCATACAATATTTGTTGACTGGATCATTATTAGAGATGCGATTTGGCCAAACCTTTCGGTTCGGCCTTCGTTATCAGCAAACCGTGGGAAATTTTGTTTCCTGTGGTTCGAGCCGATTTTTTTTTGGCTGCCCTGAACAAAAAAAAAAAGCCCACCCCAACCCTTCAGATTTAATTCATTACAACCCCCCACCCTCCCGACCCCCCCAAAACATACCGAAAGTCCCTGGTGGTCCAGTGGGTTCCCAGGAGCGATCTCCTGCTCTCGGACCATCAGCTGCCAGTAAACAAAATGGCATCAGTGGCCCTTTGCCCTTACCATGTGACAGGGGCTATCGGTGCCATTGGCCAGTTTCTGTCACATGGTAGGAGCAATGGACGGCCGGCGCTAATGAATAGAATATCCAATAATTAAACACATACAACTTTTTAAAAGCACCCAAACACCAATAAAATATTAAAAAAACAGCAGACATCAAATAACAACTAATAATTAATAAAGATTAAACAATCTTTTGTTCTCCATAACCCTGCCAGCACATCACCATGGGACACTGCCAGGCAGGGTCAGTGCTAACTTTTTTGCAGCCCTCTGTGAACAATTATTGTGCACTGCTGTGTTGTCAACTAGAAAATCCTGCATAAAAGCCAAAAAGACCCTTGGAACACATATGATATTAAAACTATTGTAACACGAGTTGGGTGTAGGCTTAGTTCTCAGAAAGCCATGAGCAAACTAAGGCCTGGATTTATCAAAATGCGGTAAGTACTGCATGCGATAGCAAAAGGGGTGTGTTTTATGCTAATATAGCATTTATCACAATTTGTGCTAATTACCTGTGTGAAGAGCTAAGTTAGTGCCAATTGCAATACCATTTTTAGATTCTGTGATAAGTGCCAGACCTGTTGTATTTCCTGCATTCAACCACTGGGGGACCATTGTTAATGGTCCCACACACACAGGAGGAGGAGGGGGAGAGGGAGAGAGAGGGAGAGAGAGAGAGAGAGAGAGAGAGAGAGAGAGAGAGAGAGAGAGAGAGAGAGAGAGAGAGAGACTGGCCATAATATCATGGCCCATAGGTAGGTATTTGTTTCCCAATGGTAGGCCCACCTAGTAACTCGAGGTGGGGTTTAGGTAACAATGTAGGGGGTTAGAGGCCACTTTGACATTCTACGTGACACCTACAAACAGAACAGTGGTCTCTTGTGAAGATTTGATGGCCTTCGGAGTGAGGAAACGCACTCCAAGATGAGATTTGGGCAAGGTTCTCTCAACCTAGTTTGATGGACTCTCTACCTGGGTAACATCAAGCTAGGTTGAGAGAACCTTGCCCAAATCTCATCTTGGAGTGAGTTTCCTCATTCCAAAGGTCATCAAATCTTCATGAGACCACTGTTCTGTTCGTAGGTGTCACGTAGAATGTCAAAGTGGCCCCTAACCCCCTACACTGTTACCTAAACCCCACCTCGAGTTGCTTGGTAGGCCAACCATAGGGATACAAATACCTACCTCTGGGCCATGATATCATGGCCAGAGTGTGTCTCTGTCTCTCTCTCTCTGTCTCTGTCTCTCTCTCTCTCTCTCTCTCATTCAGCTGAAATAGGTCTTACAGGAGACATCGCAAAGGGCAATGAAACCTTACCACATCAAAGAGGTGTAGTTAAAATCAGTGTTACAGCTGTGCGATAGCTCTTTGCAGACAGGCTAACCCAGCCCACTCTCCACCCCTAACTCCTCCTAGTTTCTGAATTTGCATCGCACCATACGATATGGTGCTATTGCATGCATTAAACACATTTTCGCAAGCGGTAAGGGCCTACCGCATGCGTTAACGGAGCTTTTCGCATGCGATAAGCCCTTAACGCATGTGAAAACGCCTTATCGCATTTTGATAAATGACCCCCTAAATTACAATTACAACTAAATAAGCCTCCCATTCCAAAACAGCACTAAATGCCAGTACTCAAACAGTTACAACCCTATGAAAAGGTGACCCTGTTAACATTACACCAGGCCCTAAAACACCAATATACCTCCTGTTAGGAAAACAGAACAAACCAAGCATCTATAGATACCATAGAAACAACACATTAGCAGAATACTTAAACTCAATCACACATGCAGAACACAGACAAATCCTCACCAAATACAGAATAAAGTGACCATAAAGTATAAATGGAAAAGTGAAGACATAACTGAACTGGAAACTGCAACAAGTCAGACTTTGTATGTAGTGCACCAATGGAAAAACAGAAACATCACCATTCCTCAGAAAACATAAAAAAATAAACTCAATCATAATAGTTAAACCATACTAATGAAAATAATTAATATTTCAAAACAGTGGATGAATAGAATAACAAACTTTCTCCTCTCTCATACATGTTTATCTTCATGCTCACACAGACACACAAAAACGCTCTTTCAAAACTCACACACTCACAGACACACACACACGCACTGGCTGACTCCCTCTTTTTCAGGTGCACACGTCACTGGCTCTCTCTCTCTCAGGCACGCACACACACACATACTGACTCTCTCTTTCTCAGACACACACACACTGGCTCCCTCTTTCTCAGGCACATGTACGCTGGCTCCACACCCTCTCCTCCACACACACACACATGCTGCCTCCACTCCTCTTCTTTTCTTAGCTGAGTAGGATGGGATCTCTTGCCCCTGGGCACCATCTACAGCCTGGCACCCAGGAGCTTTGGCCCCCCCTCGCCATGCCACTGACATATGAACACACTTATGCTCGCTGACACACAATCAGACTCTCACACATGCATGCTTGCTGACATGCTCACACTCTCACTCACATATGCATGATCCCTCACTGGCTCACATACACATATTCATCAGCTCACTCACATAAGATAATAACATTTACTTACATTAGTAGCTAGGTGGGATCCAAGTAAGGTCCCCTGGAAAATAGGTCTGAATGGGCTGACTGTCTATGCTCTGGGGGGAGAGGAATGCAAAGCCCCAATTCTTTTTTTTTTTTTTTTGCTGTTTTTGGCTGTGGCCTGAAAATGAGGGGGGGCCAGACCAGCTGCACACAACATCAGTGTGAGGCCTCAAGACAGTGGCAGGAGGCCTTTTAGCTGCCTCCTGCCCAGAGAGGCAGTGCGGTTTTGAAGGCAGGTGGCGGCAGCAGTATTTCTTACCACTAAGGCTGAAGGGGGTGAGTCAGAGAACAGCAGAAACAGGCTGAGAGAGCTGCTGTTGTCACTGCAGACTGAATGGTGAGAGAGAATCCAAGAGAGCAAAAGGCCCAGAGCGCCACCGCCTCGGGGAAATAAAATAAATTAATAGTGAGCAGAGATTCTTAGGGGAGGCTCCTGTGGCGCCTTGTGTTGGGTTGCACCATCTCCACCACCAAGGGGGGTCCCTTCGACCAACACAAGACGTGACTGACTCGACCAGCCCATGAATGTTTTCTCCCTCAAGTCTGCTGTGCAGCAGCTGTTAAAAAGGTGAGCTTAGAGGGAACAGTGACCAGCGGTGCAAAGAAATTAGACTTACAGAAAGCAGAAAGAAAGGACACTGTAAAGAATAGGAATGCTCATTACTTATAGAGAATGTTTTTGGTTGGTTAGGATTTGCTGGTATTATTTTGCCCTCGGTACTGCTGAACCTTACTTTTCCATCTTCACACTTAGTTCCTGCCAGAACCAGTCCAGGATCAGGCATGTCGTCGCCCAGGTAAACATGGGTACCACGGCAAAGGATCTTGCCTCCTTCTTCCAGTGGGATATTAGTTTCTATGGAAACAGCATTGGTACCAATTACAGGTCGATGTGCTCCCCCTTGGCATTGAATTTTCCCACATTTTGCATCTCTGAAGAAAGAGGAAAAAAAAACCAAACCATATTTCAAAGCTCATAAAATTTTCAGTAACTTTGAAGGTGAAATCACATTAACAAGCTTTTTTTTTTTTTTTTTTTGCAAACTGATGGTCTACCTGCTTTCGCATTTAGCAAATGAACCTTTGGAGTCCTTGCCACAGTTGCCATAAGGATCACCAGCAGAGTTCACTTTTTCAAAGCAGATCCCAGGGGCAGGCTTAGCACCTGAAACAAAAGCAAATCAGTACTTTCATCAGAAGCTAAGGATCTTTTTTTTTTTTTTATAAGAACATAAGAACATAAGAAATTGCCATGCTGGGTCAGACCAAGGGTCCATCAAGCCCAGCATCCTGTTTCCAACAGAGGCCAAAACCAGGCCACAAGAAACTGGCAATTACCCAAACACTAAGAAGATCCCATGCTACTGATGCCAGTAATAGCAGTGGCTATTCCCTAAGTAAAATTGATTAATAGCCATTAATGGACTTCTCCTCCAAGAACTTATCCAAACCTATTTTGAACCCAGCTACACTAACTGCACTAATCATCACATCCTCTGGCAACAAATTCCAGAGCTTTATTGTGCATTGAGTGAAAAAGAATTTTTTCCGATTAGTCTTATAATTTTCTTCACTTTAGCAGAGTTTCTACTGAAGGTAAATGAGATCTGCATACTATATATTTTTTTGCTGTTTGCAGAAAACCCACAATAAAATATTTGTGCTCTTCTGGCATACTATTTTAATAATCGAATGCGCATGTTTCAATAGTTATTGACCATTTTGGGGTTCTGTTAATGGATGAACAATTCAAGCTTAGCTTTTCTTTAAGCTTTGAGCTGGTGCCTCTCTACTGCTTATGTACACCTCTGTTAGATGGAAGTATTAGAGAAGTGCCAAACAAGATCTGGCTACAAGAAAGCAGATGGATTGCTTGTTGGCTGCATCTCTTATTTAACATTTTCCCACACAGTTTCAGTGGGAAAGTATGGTTTAGAGAGAACCATTATGGAGTGATGAGTCACTTAGAAAAGTGGTGAGAAACAGCCTTATGAAGAACTTTTTAGGGTGCAAGGAAAGGAATATACTGCAAATCAGTCCGGGTGGGGTGCGGCCATTACAATGTGATGCATTTGCTAGGTCAGGCCTCTAACCCAACTCCTCCTAAGAGTGCGGAGGCCCAAGTTTTACTGGAAGAATTTTAACCTCAACCGAAGCATTTCTTCTTGAACTGCTGTGTCTGACAATGGATTCAGGCACTGACTTTTCTTATTTTGGGATGTTCTTTCAAAGTCCCCAGCCCTGCCTCCATCCCCTTACTTTCTAATTACAAGCTTGAGTGATGCCAGACTCCATCTAGTTCTGCAATCAGAACAGAAAACTGAAAGCTGTTGAAATGCTTGCAGGCAGAAGACCGTCCCACAGCATTAAATCCTTCATCCTCAGACAGAATGCAATATTGTGCACAGTCTAACTGCCAAATATCTCCAGATATTCTCAAGCACAAATAGAAATGTCGACATTTTAAAGGTTTAGTCAGGAATTAGGAACGCAAAATAAGTAGGCGTGTGATGTTTCCTTATGTGCCTAATATAGAAACTGAGTTCTCTAAAAATACATGTGCAATTTCATTATGTGCATAAAAACAGAGGTGTACTGGAGGGCTTTCTAGAGGCATGTTAAAATTTTGTGTGCATAACTTTGGGCTCCCCTTTTGCATAGCAACATGATTTTCAAAGCCAGTTTTATACATCTATCTTAGGATTGCAATGAGGTCGGTTATATGTGAGCCTGAAATTACAAATATAACTCTGTGGTTAGGTGCATTACTGAAAACTTACCATAGGGAAAGTAATTTTAAAAGGCATTTCTGTGAGTAAAACAGTGCATTACCCATGGAAATGGGGCTGCTTTAAAATTTCCTGCCTGATATGCAGGTAAACTTCCGTTTATGTCATGCATGCGTGTAAATTTATCCAGACTGAATGGAACTGTTCCTGGGGTGAAATCACATAAGTGCATATCCTGGGGAGGGATATGCACTTATGTGATTTTTTTTTTTTTTGTAATTTCCAAAGTATGCATGCAAATGGTAAATATTATTCTGTGCACATAAAAGCAGGTGCAACTGTGTACAATTAGTTTTGCTGGGATAATTTTCAAAGTGGACTTATGCACCTAAGTCCACTTTGAAATCTGGTGTATCTTCTGTGTATATTTTTCAGCTAATTTAGACAGGCTGTTATAAAATGACCCCCATAATGTATATAAAATGATTAGGGGGAGGAGGGGGCATATTTTGAGGAACATTTAAAATGTAGGCGAGAGAGAATCATTTCATTAAAAAGGCTAAGATCAAAGCATCAGTGTGCTATCTATATTTTGCTTTTTCGCAGTCAGAAACCCTCCTAATAGGATATCATTAACTGAGCCTCAAGCCAGTACTAGTAAGGGAAAAATGGGAGATCTTGGCAAATGTTTATGGTGGTTGCAAAGACTCTGTTTTAATACACTGAAAATTGATGACCTGTAATAAAGAGCACAGAGGAAGAATGTAAGAATGGCTGGCATCCTGGAGTGAAGGCCAAGAGCCTTCAAGCCTGCAAATGATTAGTAACAAGCTTGCTGGGTTCAAGATATGTCTCACATCTAATAGTATTAGAAAGACTCATGACATGCCTCCATTTTTCCATTAGGCAGATAATAAACCACAGGCAGTATTTATAAAACTACTGAAGCATCAAAGCTAAGTAACTATCCTGAGGAGAGCCAAAAAGTTAAATTCAATGCCATGCAAAGTCATTTCATGCTTTCTTCTCTACTTTCTCAGTGGAAAGGCACGATCTAATGTTAATTAATATTACAGTGAAATGTTAACAGGGAATCATGTCACAAAAGTATAGTTTTGCAACCTGAAGATACTTGGGTCGCAAGTGCTGAACAGGTTTACTATAATTTAGGACTGACTTTCCTACTTGGAATTAGGAAAACAGTTTCTAACAAATTAAAGTGGGTCACTGATGATAAAGATTGTAAAATCAAGGTCATTGAGCTGTCTATGGAAGATGGTGCTAGGTAATTTGGTTCATATTGCTTTGTTTCCATACCCACTGAAAATGTATTGTCTTTTTTTTTCGCTCTGCAGTTTCTTTTTGCTTCTTTGGTCTTCCAGTTTAATGGTATCTGGCTTCTGTTCAGCTATACTACTATGAACGTTCATTTCACCCCTTATTTTATATCTCTTTCCTACTCACTTAGCTCAGTTATTGCAGCTGCAGTCCACAGCTGGGGGCCACGTACTGCTTGTGGAACCCTGCAGTCGTGGGCCCTAAGACTAGCCACTTGATGTCAACGTTATACAATAACTGTGACTTCTGTCCCTACTCCCCAGGGTCTATGATCGCTGCCCAGGGAATGAAAGGAGGGGCCCAGTAGTTAGGGAAGCAGGCTGAGAACCAGGAAAGCCAGGTTCAGTGGGATTTGAACCTGGCTTTCCGGGTTCAAGTGCCATTGACACTCCTTGTGACCCTGGGCTAGTCATGTTACCCTCCATTGCCTCATGATCAAATGCAAGCCCTCTAGGGGTGGCGAAATACCTAGAGAACCTGAATATAACTCACCGTCATCTACCAATGAAAAGGAATGAGCTAAATAAAGATAAAAGTCTGAGCCATGAATCAAACCCATATCCTCCACACAGCACTTCTACAGGGCTTGCCATCAGTCTTTAACTTTGACCCATTTCATCCAGGGGCATAGTTACTGGGGGCCTTCAGGGGCCTGTGCCCCCTGACATGTGGCTCAGTCCCTCTCCCCTAGCAGCAGGATCATGTCGCATCTAAGACAGCCTTTAAAGGTGCAGCAGTTGGAGAGCCTGGAGCTACGGGAATCACTGTTAGTTCACGATACCCTGTCCTTTAAGAAAGATAACGTGAACAGGGAAACAATGGACACTGTCTTTGGGCTAGTCCTATAAAGATTTGAGGTTATCAAAGTCTTTCGCAGGTAATGATCTCCCATCCTCCCAGCATCTTACAACTTCAGGAATGCCCAACTTGTTGGAAGACTGTTTACATAATTGCTTTATAGCAGAGAGATTAATATTTGCATAAAGCAGCCAGGGCTTGGAGAGAGTGAAAAGACAGACAATATAGAGTGTAGCCAGAAATTAAAGGGTTTTGTAGGGCCTGCCATGAAGACCTATAGGATGGGGTAAGAGTTGGGGAAGGGATGGGGAGCTAGCAAAGTGCCCCCCAATGCTTACTTTGGGCCGTCTCATAAATTCAGTTCTGGCTACATCACTAGTTTCACCCATGTATCAATCTTCTTCACATTTTCTGCATTAAATAATCTATACTATATTAATAATGGTATCTTGCAGGGTTTCGTGGCATTTTCTTCTTTCTGATTTCTGTTTGAAGCTTGATTCTTAAATGCTTGCTGGAGGGTTAGAGCTGGAGCAGCAAAGGATATTTCTTTCCGTGATTCATCCTCCAGTAGTTGTAGTTATAGGTCTTTTCATGATATCTTTTCTTTTTTCTATCCCTGAGTTGAATGTTACTACAAGTAGTACCCACTCTGTGATTTTCTATTTTGTATTTCAGTGGGTTTTCCCTTGGGTAAAGATGCAGTTTTCATGGGCATGAGACCCTGCAAGCTACCACAAATGCAAGTTGTGCCAGAACATATCACCAGATCTAAGCAGCACATTTTATCACTAAGGGGATGGCGAAAACATTTGGAATTAATATGCTGGGGATCCAAAATGGCGACATGAGGTTGTCACTGCATGGTGTTCCCTAGCTAGTTCTGTGGCTGATGAAGTTTCCTTTGAATTTTCTTTCCCTGCTTACATGGGAAAGAAGCATAAGGGGAAGACCAGGACTTATCTGCTGGAAAAGTCTACCCCAGTGATGTTGCAGGCTATGCTTGAAGACTTTGTACAGTTTGTGGATGGACTTGAAGTAGGCATTTGCACCACTGCTGGGCTAAAAAAGGGCACAGCTGGCTGGCTGGAGCTATTGCTGAGCCCATCTGTTTGAGAGAACCCCCCCGCCTCCAGCACCAGGCCACTGATACCACTCTCACCACCAGGCTGGTCAGAAGTGCTGCATTCCGACATGCTGGTGTTCATCTGGTGCACCTGGCCGCTGTTCGCAGCAGAAGCATCTCCGCCTGGATTTGCAGCTGAGATGCCGCTATTAAGTCTGTACGCGGCACACTTGCTTTAGGCATGCACACCCCTTCTGGAGATTTAAAGGGCCAGTGGCAGGAAAAGCCTGACTGCACCCTCCGATTACATCACAGTTTGGCCCTATATGAAGCTGCTCCAGACTTTCCTCCAGTACCTTAGCAATAGGTTGTCTCGCTGGAGAAGTGCATTGCAACTGTGTTCTAGTTTCAGATTTGTGTTCCTGGTTCCTGTTCCTATCCTGCTGTGTATCTTCTGAGTTCCTGTGTACTGTTTCTGTTCCTGTTGGCAGTCCGGTCCATCTTGAGTACTTCTTCCAGTGTTTAGTCTTCCCTTGTCTGTCTTCAGTGTGTATGTGGCTTCTGTGACTCTCCATTTTCCTCCTCGTTCTCTGCCCCTTGGATTGGACTTCTGGTTTTATCTCGGAATGACTCTGACTCTGTCTTGGATTGGGTTTCTGGCTTGACCCTCAGACTGGACCTTGACACTTCCTGATCTCTGTCTGCCTCTGACTACTGCTTTCTCACTGTTTCTGCTTGTACTCTACCTGCCATTACCATTGCCTGGACCTCAACACTCTCCGAACTCTGCCTGCCTCCGACCACAGCCTGAACTAGACCCTGACCATCCACTTTCAGCCTGGATCGCTACCTGCCCGCCTTTGCTTCTTCCTCCATGGTGGCCTGCAATGACTCTAGCCCAACAGATCTTCATCTCCATAGAGGCACGCACCTAAGACCAGCCAGCACTCGAGGGCTCAACCTAAGGGGAATGTGGCCTGGTACTAGCGAAGCTCCAGTTGGGCCTCTGCTCTGGTCAGCTCCGCCCACTGATGGGTGGGGACCTGCGGGGCTCCTCCTTACAGGTAGCGCCAACTCCCCCTCAGCCTAAGGGTTCACATCCACAACAGCCATAAGAGCAGCAGTGTCTTGGGAACAGAACCGGCACTGACAGAAGACGAAGGAATGTAGGCAACTGGGTGGCTGGTGGGCATGAGAATCGCCTGGTAACATGCCTACCTGGTGCAAAGGTGGTAGACCTCATGCATCACCTAGATAGGATTTTAGACAGTGCTGGGGAGGAGCCGGCTGTCAAGGTACATGTGGGCACCGACATAGGAAAATGTGGGAGGGAGGTTCTGGAAGCCAAATCTAGGCTCTTAGGTAGAAAGCTTAAATCCAGAACATCCAGGGTAGCATTCTCTGAAAGGAAGAGGGATTCAGTTTTGTAAGGAACTGGGGAACCTTTTGGGGAAGGGGGAGTCTCTTCCGAAGGGATGGGCTCCACATTAATCAGGGTGGAACCAGACTGCTGGTGCTAACCTTTAAAAAGGAGATAGAGTAGCTTTTAAACGAGAACAAAGGGGAAAGCCGACAGTCGCTCAGCAGTGCATGGTTCGGAGGGAGGCATCTTCAAAGGATACTAATGATGCATTAGAATTAAGGCATCCCAACAGTGAGGTTCCGATAATAAGAAAAGTAGTCCAAGTGCCTGAACTAAAAACTCACCTGAGCTAAAAAATCCTAACTTATCTCTATTAATTAAAAAGCAGAATGAAAATACAAACAAAAAACAAATTTTGAAATGTTTATGCTATGCCAGAAGTCTAAGAAGTAAGATGGGAGAATTAGAATGTATAGCAGTGAATGATGACATAGACTTAATTGGCATCTCTGAGACATTTATTTATTTTTATTTATTTAACATTTTTCTATACCCAACTTCATGACAAGCTTCATATCAGGCCGGTTTACATCGAACTTAGGGGTTAACTGAACAAAACCATATAACAGGATGACATGGTGGAAGGAGGATAACCAATAGACAGTGCTATACCGGGGTACAAATTATATTGCAATGACAGAGAGGGGCACCCAAGAGGCAGTGTGGCGCTTTATGTCCAGGATAGCATAGAGTCCAGCAGGATAAACATCCTGCATGAGACTAAATGCACAATCAAATCTTATGGGTAGAAATCCCTTGTGTGTTGGGGAAGACTATAGTGATAGGAGTATACTACTGTCCACCTGGTCAAGATGGTGAGATGGACAGTGAAATGCTACGAGAAATTAGGGAAGCTAACCAAATTGGTAGTGCAGTAAAAATGGGAGATTTCAATTTCCCCAATATTGACTGGGTAAATGTATCATCGGGAAATGCTAGAGAAATAAAGTTCCTGGATGGAATAAATGACAGCTTTATGGAGCAATTGGTTCAGGAACCGACAAGATAGGGTGCAATTTTAGATCTAATTCTCAGTGGAGCACAGGATTTGGTGAGAGAGGTAACAGAGGTGGGGCCGCTTGGCACTAATGATCATAATATGATCAAATTTGAATTAATGACTGGAAGGGGGACAGTAAGCAAATCCACAGCTCTCGTGCTAAACTTTCAAAAGGGAAATTTTGATAAAATGAGAAAAATAGTTAGAAAAAAACTGAAAGGAGCAGCTACAAAGATAAAAAGTGTGCAAGAGGCGTGGTCATTGTTAAAAAATACCATCCTAGAAGTACCGTCCAGATGTATTCCACACATTAAGAAAGGTGGAAAGAAAGCAAAACAATCGCCGGCATGGTTAAAAGGTGAGGTGAAAGAAGATATTTTAGTCAAAAGATCTTCATTCAAAAATTGAAAGAAGGATCCAACAGAAGAAAATAGGAAAGTGCATAAGCATTGGCAAGTTAAATGTAAGACATTGATAAGACAGGCTAAGAGAGAATTTGAAAAGAAGTTGGCTGTAGAGGCAAAAACTCACAGCAAAAACTTTTTTAAATATATCCGAAGCAGAAAACCTGTGAGGGAGTCAGTTGGACCATTAGATGATCAAGGGGGTTAAACGGGCAATTAGAGAAGATAAGGCCATTGTGGAAAGATTAAATGATTTCTTTGCTTCAGTGTTTACTGAAGAAGATGTTGGGGAGATACTTGTATCAGAGAAGGTTTTCTTGGGTAATGATTCAGATGGACTGAACCAAATCACGGTGAACCTAGAAGATGTGGTAGGCCTGATTGACAAACTGAAGAGTAGTAAATCACCTGGACTGGATGGTATACACCCCAGGGTTCTGAAGGAACTAAAAAATGAAATTTCAGACCTATTAGTAAAAATTTGTAACCTATCATTAAAATCATCCATTGCACCTGAAGACTGGAGGGTGACTAATGTAACCCCAATATTTAAAAAGGGCTCCAGGGGTGATCCAGGAAACTACAGACCAGTTAGCCTGACTTCAGTGCCAGGAAAAATAGTGGAAAGTGTTCTGAATATCAAAATCACAGAACATATAGAAAGGCATGGTTTAATGGAACAAAGTCAGCATGGCTTTACACAAGGCAAGTCTTGCCTCACAAATCTGCTTCACTTTTTTGAAGGAGTTAATAAACATGTAGATAAAGGTGATCCGGTAGATATAGTATATTTGGATTTTCAGAAGGCATTTGACAAAGTTCCTCATGAGAGGCTTCTAGGAAAAGTCAAAAATCATGGGATAGATGGTGATGTCCTTTCATCAATTACAAACTGGCTAAAAGACAGGAAACAGAAAGTAGGATTAAATGGACAATTTTCTCAGTGGAAGGGAGTGGGCAGTGGAGTGCCTCAGGGATCTGTATTGGGACCCGTGCTTTTCAATATATTTATAAATGATTTGGAAAGAAATACGACAAGTGAGGTAATCAAATTTGCAGATGATACAAAATTTTTCAGGGTAGTTAAATCACAAGCAGATTGCGATAAATTGCAGGAAGACCTTCTGAGGCTGGAAAATTGGGCATCCAAATGGCAGATGAAATTTAATGTGGATAAGTGCAAGGTGATGCAGATAGGGAAAAATAACCCATGCTATAGTTACACAATGTTAGGTTCCATATTAGGAGCTACCACCCAAGAAAGAGATCTAGGCATCATAATGGATAATACATTGAAATCATCGGTTCAGTGTGCTGCGGCAATCAAAAAAGCAAACAGAATGTTGGGAATTATTAGAAAGGGAATGGTGAATAAAACGGAAAATGTCATAATGCCTCTGTATCGCTCCATGGTGAGACCGCACCTTGAATACTGTGTACAATTCTGGTTGCCGCATCTTAAAAAAAGATATTGTTGCGATGGAGAAGGTACAGAGAAGGGCGACCAAAATGATAAAGGGAATGGAACAGCTCCCCTATGAGGAAAGACTAAAGAGGTTAGGACTTTTCAGCTTGGAGAAGAGACTGCTGAGGGGGGATATGATAGAGGTGTTTAAAATCATGAGAGGTCTAGAACGGGTAGATGTGAATCGTTTTTTTAATCTTTCGAATAATAGAAAGACTAGGGGGCACTCAATGAAGTTAACATGTGGCACATTTAAAACTAATCGGCGAAAGTTCTTTTTCACTCAACGCACAATTAAACTCTGGAATTTATTGCCAGAGGATGTGGTTAGTGCAGTTAGTATAGCTGTGTTTAAAAAAGGATTGGATAAGTTCTTGGAGAAGTCCATTACCTGCTATTAATTAAGTTGACTTAGAAAATAGCCACTGCTATTACTAGCAACGGTAACATGGAATAGACTTAGTTTTTGGGTACTTGCCAGGTTCTTATGGCCTGGATTGGCCAGTGTTGGAAACAGGATGCTGGGCTTGATGGATCCTTGGTCTGACCCAGTATGGCATATTCTTATGTATATATATATATATATATATATAATATAAACATATACACAAAAACAAAGTTTAATATTTAAAATTATAATATTCAATTATATGATATTACACGATTGTTCTGGGAACAATTATGGTCGGCACATAATTTAATTATCAAAATCTCAGGGGTGGCCTATGGGCCTATAAGAAGGCAATGCTCCAAAACCAACTTGCCTCAGCAACAGGTCCAGCTACACTTATGTAATGCATGTTGCTTCCCAGCATCCCTATCTTCTTCCAGCATCCTTGTCTTCAGTTCTTCGTCCAGTTGCTCCTAGTATCTTCAGCCTTCATCCCCTTCCACAATGTCTGCCTGTTTTTCTCCCTGCCTGCCTGCCCCGTCAATCTATCCTTTTATTCCTCTCGGATGGATACCAGATTTGACTTCGGCCTGATCTCGGATATGCCTGATCGTTGCCTGCCTCTGACCATCACCTGATCTTGCATACGCCTGACCGCTGCCTGGATCTCAGATATGCCTAACTGCTGCCTGCCTCTGATCATTACCTGGTCCTCAGACTCGCTTGACTTCCGCCTGCCTACGACCCAAGCTAACCACGAACCTCCACTTCTGCCTCCAGCAGAGACCCCCACCTAAGACCTGCCAGCCACGGCACCCAAAGGCTCAACCTGAGGGGAACAAGAGCTGGTACAGACAAAGGTCCTGCTGGGTCTCTGCTTCACCCAGGTCCACCTGCCGATGGTGGGAACCTGTGAGTAAGGAAACGTAATGCTCTTTATATCATGCTTCAGCAGTTTCTATTAAGCGAGGCTATGTTCTCAACAGAACAGGGGAAAATTATTGGAGACTCAGCTGAAGTTACTGAAAAACTTTCTTGCTTTCTCTGACATGTTAGTTTCCAGAGTAATATGATCACATGTATACAAAAAACTGTGCCAAAAGATCATTCTATAATGGGCAGTGATTTTAGGTTCCAGATTTTAGTCCACCTGTACAAATCTGAGACAAATAAACATTCAGGGCTGGTCACAGATACGTCTGGCCAAAACATGAAACTGGCCCAGGCTCCAGTGACATAAGAACATAAGGACATGCCATAGTGGGTCAGATCAAGGGTCCATCTAGCCCAGCATCCTGTTTCCAACAGTGGCCAATCCAGGCCATAAGAACCTGGCAAGTCCCCTCGCCTGTTTTCCTAAAGAGAATTACTAGTGTGCTTCCCAGATCTGGACACCATGATAACTGTATTGAGAATTTAGACATAATAATGCAGAAAGAAAAAGAAGACAACAAGAATAACTCTATCTTTACTTCATCACAAACATATCAGTATTAGTTTATAGGAACTGGATGTGTATTGTACATGATTTAGCACTATGACCTCCTGTGAAAATTCTTCTACAGAAAATGCTGCTAAGAGGGTTATCGTGATTCAGCTGCTCGACCTCTACTTAGAAATTATTACGCTAATGGCAATTTCAGAAGATGTGATTTAGCAACTACTTTTACCATTAAGAAAGTCTAAAAAATAAGCTTTATTTTTATTCTGAAAGGCTCTTGCTTTTTCACAATCTGTACAATAGAACTAAGATGTCATTGAAGAATGAAAAGAATATAACAAAGATAAAGTAATAAAATAACAGAGGTCAATATTAAAAGCCATTTAGACAGACAACTCACAGGTTATCTTTCTAAATGGCAAGTTTTTGAATGCTGAGCCACTTGTCTGGCTTGATTTTAGCAGATAAATCTAGCCAGATAAGGAAGAAGTATTCAGTGGCCATTTAGGAGAAGAGTTATGTTATCCAGCTAACTTAGCCGATTTTTCAATATAACCAGCTAAGGCCCAGAGCCACTATGCCAAAATGTTTTTTCACGGGAGGGGTCCTTCTATCGTGAGAGGGGTGTTGTCATGATAGTGTGGCCCCTCCTCCAAAAAACATTGCGGTTTTATGGCAGGTTCTTTTCTCTCATGACCAAATACTGTGGGGCAAAGCAGGCCTAGTGAACCAACCTTTAACACGATGGCAGTCCCAACCTCAAGGGACTACCATAGCCTTAAAGGGCCACTAACCCCCCCAACAAATGTTGTAGTCACACGGGGAGGTTGAGTGGGGGTCAGTGCCAACCCCCAGCTCAACCCAGAGCTGCCTCTTGAGATGGTCCCAACTTCCTGAAAGTGCGAAAATACAAAAACAAACTTGCATAGCAATGGCCTAGTCCTCCCCCCCCCCCAAAGGATCAATGAAAGACATTGATGGCCCCCAGCCCCCAACCCCCTCCCTCAAGTCCAACAATTAAAATTAGGGTCCTGGTCCCAGCCCCCCAAGTCAACAATAACAATTAGGATCCCGGCCCCCAACACTCTCCCACCCCCCAAAAAAGGTCTACATCCTGAAAAGAGGGTCACATGGCTAGGGCAAGGTCAGGGTGCACCCCAGCTCCAATGCAGGACCCTCTATAAATTGTAAAGATTCAGAGGATGCTGGATGAGGGTTGGGGGGGGGGGGGGGGGGATGGGAGTGAGGGCCTGGACTCTCTTTTTGGGATTTTTCTCAGAAGGGTGGGGACTGTCAAGTGCCAGGATCCTAATTATTATTGACTTGGAGGTGGGGAGGGGGGGACCGGGTCACTAATTTTAATTGTTGGACTTGGGAAAGAGGATTTGGGGCCTGGGCCATCAATGTCTTTTATTGAAGCTTTGGGTGGGACTGCGGGGGGTGGGGGGGGGGGGGCTGGGCTGTCTCCACGCAGGCTTATTTTTGTATTTTTTTCATGTTTGGGTAGTCAAGGCCGCTTTGCATGCTGGCTCCGGTTTGAGCTGGGGGATCAGCCCTGATCCCTACTCAATCTCCCTGTTTGGCTGCCCGCCTTCTTTTTTTTTTAAAGACGGCTCTTTAAATGTGAGGCAGGAGCCTTGAAACCCGTCTCACATTTACCACTTTTCAAAAAGGTATTGACTGCCTTCTCAGTCGGCCACGATAAAATATTTGCACAAGATTGCTTAATGTTGACATTCTTTGCATGTATTAGGGGCGTGTACATGGGTGGGAATATGCAAAATATGTTGGATATTGTGCGATATCGCTGCGATGGTGCTGTATTGCACGATATATGCTGTTTAATGTGCATTAGAGCACGATCACAGCTTGATGCATCTCCCAGTAAGTTAGCCAGGTAACGTTAAACCTGTTCCCAGTGCTTTAAGTGTAAACTGTGGGTAGTTTACACTTCCAGCACTGCTTCTGACAGAAGTAATGCTGAAGAGCTGTGAGCAGGTACCATGCTCCTGGGAGGAATTTTTTTTTTAGTTATTGACGGGGGCAGAGGGAGGAAGGAGGGTCTGATGGGGTGGGGTTGGGGTTCTTTGCTTTATGCCCATCACCTTTCCCCTTGCTCTTAAGGAAATGAAGGATGAGTTGCTTCAGTCCTGCAGCCTTTCAACCCTATTCTATTCCTGTCATAGAATATGCAAACAACAGATAAGGAACCTTGAGCTTATCTAATCTGACTAACCTTAGTCTTGCTGCAATATCACAGGCTCCAGCTGATCTCTGGCTTTGCTCCTTACCCCCTCACCCACCAGAGATCCTCCATTCTTATTTCATGCCTCCCTTCTCAAAATCTCTCCTAAATTCCGTTATCATATTTTTTTCTCCCCTCTTTTCTTATTTATTTTATTTATTTAGAGCTTTTCTATACCGACGTTCATGTAGCATATCTCATCGGTTTACACAGAATTCGGGTTACTTAACGCAGAAGCAGAAAGCACAGTTGCAATAAACTAGGAAGGTGGAAGGAGCAAGAGAGAGGTAGAGATAAGAGGGGTACCAGAAAGGGGTAGATGGTGAAAGGGTCTGGTGGTTTCATAGTACATCGGTTTCATAATACCGAGGAATTTATACAGTTTATAGTACATTGGTTTCATCATACAGAGGAATTTATACAGTGCTATTATAACAAACAGGGTTATGTACAAGGTTGAAACATCAGATTAAACCTCACCTCTCATGCAACCACTTTCTAGCCCAGCCAACCCCTTTGGGGTTCATGCATAAACTGCTTAGTTTATCAGCCTCTTAGGATGGTATGAAATGCTTTTCTAAAATCTAAGTATATCACATCCTGTGCTAACCTCTCATCTAATTCTTAAGTCTCTCAATCAAAGAAATTGATCAGATTTGTTTGACCTCATTTCCTTTTGGTAAAGCCATGCTGCCTTGGATTCTGAGACCCATTTGATTTGATCTATCACTGAGTTCATTTTAACTGGCCTGTAGTTATCAGCATCCTCCCTATTTTCAAGAAACTTAAACAAGTGACTGAAACATTTTCTGACACTGAAGGCTGTGAGGCCTTCTATTGGACTAACATAAGAATTATCCAAAGAAGACGATATAGGTCAGCTTTTAAGATGATGTTCCATTTATGAGATCTGAAAAAGGGAATTTGTAGCTTTGAAAGCTCAGGTGCATCTATAGGTAATTCTTCTGTTGGACCAATAGTGGGTATCACAACTTGATAAAATCCTATCTTCTCCAGGAGGGCACCATGCTTTCTACATTACAATATGCATTATGCCTTTGACTTTGTTCACATAATCCTGATCAGACATATGGGAGTCCTAGATATATGCTTTCCTAAGCGAAGGATCTACAGACCCATGAAATGTTGGTTCTCATGATTCTGGACATGAAACTCACCTTGTCCCCAAAGAGTGATACATTGTTGTTCATGGGTTTGACATATGCCATTGTAGCAGTAACCGTTAATATTATAGCAAGCATGACCATCATGCAGGTAAACATTAGCTGGACAGTGAGGGCTGGATCCAGTGCAGAATTCAGGGAGATCACAGAAATTACTCGTCTCCCTGCAAGGGGTCCCAGCTGGCTTCAACTGAAAGAGAAAATAACATTACTGTTGTTCTGGTGAATATCACTGCATATTAAGGAACCTGCAGCGTAATGCAAAATACTGTATACTGCCTGGTGAGGCTAATGGATATATTCACAGACATCTTACATCTCAGACTTGATTGACTAGAATAACTGCCTCAGCCTGTGTTATATACCCTGAAGGTGAGGCCAAGAAATGACAACAAGCCGTGGTCTTCTGATACAGCCTGCATGGGAAAAGTCCTAATACTGTTATTAGAATACATAAGTAACTAGACTATTTATTTCATATAGATTCAAATTCTTTATGTTGGTTCACAAAGCAAGATTGCTTACCTGTAACTATTTATTTATTTGAAATTCTACCTATAACTCCAAAATGAGCCACAAAGTGGACAGCAGGATAAACAATCATGTGTGTGAGAGACAGCATCTGATCGCGCTAGCACGGATCATCACTCCAAGAATTCTATAAATGCCTGGAAAGACCGGTGAGTGGCAAAGTTACCCAGATACATTTATCTAGATAACTTTAGCTGAGTATATTCAGTGGGAGACTTATTCCACCGAACATACTGGTTAACTTTAAATGGGCAACTTGCCGCTCCCCGGCCTATTGAATATGGACCCCTTATATATATATATATATATATACCAACAAATTTCCCAACAAGTTCTTGTTAGGATATAAAGCACTGTTGTAACATGTAAATAAAATATTTCAAAGGATATGGCTATTTTTAATCCTATAAAAATTTATTTATGATTACAAACAAATGTATGTTTTACAAATTATGAGGTACAATTGACTAAAAACCTCACCACAAACCTTAATATTTATAAACCCTCCATCCTATTCTAGTATAACCCTCAAGCTGACCCTGATTAGTTAAATAATCCCCCCTCTGTCATTGACGTTAAAGCAGATCAATGGAAAAGATACACCACTTAGTACTTCAACTATCTTCAATGTTGTATCTTCAATCACATTCCTTAATAAACTTCAATCGACTACTAGTGGTGTATGTCCTTTAGATGTCATTACATCCCATCCCGACAAGGTCCTCGTTTCGCCAAGATTGGCTTCTTCAGGGGAATACTTTAATTATGGCCAAAACGTCAATGGAAACACATGACTTTCATCATTTATATCTGAAACATAAAACTCATGTAAGGTCAAAACTACACTTACCCTCTAATCCCTAAATACTTATTAATTAATCACATACATCCCCATAATAATACCCCTCCCCCCTATCAACCTTTCCATACATAATAGAACTTCAATTAAATAAATTTTACCATTAAGAATTCAAGAAAGCATTACCCTAATACCCCCTCCTACCTGCACTCTAAGCGGAGAGGATACAGGACAATACACATCCCATTCACTCTGGCTCAATGGCTCCTATGTTTTATGTGTGAATTCTCCCGAATGTGAATGTGAACCTATATAACCTTCCCTAGCCTTAGCACTAGGGAAGACATTATTGCCAAATAATTTTTTGGTTTGCTATATATATATATATATATATATATATATATGTATCCAAAAGAAAAAAGACACAGTTGTGCTAAATTAAACCCTTTACATATCTATGTCAAAATCAGTAGCAGACATGTGCTCAAAATATAATATGAAAAAGTGTTATTGGTTTACACAAAATATTATTCTAAACTTTTTTTTTTTACAGAAATATCCCTCATATATTAATATAATTAGATAAAATACAAATGAGAAAGAGAAACCAATCCTTACACAAATCTCTAAAGCCATAAAGATCTACATCAAAAAAATGAGGAAAGCGGCGACAAAGAATGGACACAACTAATATTTGAGAGGATAAACCATCATTGCTAGTGTAGCCCTTTGTGGCACGGAAGCCCAGCTTTTTTTGTGACAAGGTGTACCTTGCAGTTTGAGCAGCCCTACTGTCTGTCTATCTATCTATTTATTTATTTATTTAAAACCTTTTTTATACCGGTGTTAGTGTGTACATCGCATCGGTTTACATTGTAACAAAATGCTTAGAAATACATGTAACAGGGATAAAAACTGTAAGGGAAGGGCGCATGCAGAAATCAGTAAAGAAGGACAGAGCAACTGGAGAGAAGTTCTTAACATAAGTAACTATCAGTACATATCGTGCTGTTTGAAGAGCAGTGCCTCATAGTGAACTCCATTTGGAAACATTGTTACCTTGAGAACAAGCAGGACATTTGAAACTTTCTTTAGGATCATTGGATCTTTTTTTTTTTTTTTTAAAGAAGACAAGCCAAGGTAATATTAGTGGGCTTAGGAGTGGAAGCATCTACTCTTTGTTGTTACCTTGAGAAAAAGATTGTTCAAAATTACTGCTACTTCAGGAGTCAGTTTCCAAACAGGAGTGTGGATGTCAGTGTGTGGACTGAACGCCATAAGAACATAAACACCTGAATATAATCTGGTTTGAAATGCCTGAAAAAGTGGAATATAAATAAAATAAAATAAATAAATACAATGCCATGCTGGGTCAGACCACTATCCATCCATTGAGCCCAAGATTTTGTCTCCACCAGTGGTCAGTCTGAGTCACTTGGAAGTGCCTGACAGATTGAAATAGGAAGATCCCTTCCCTTTTGTTCATTCCCAGAAGTATGCAATAGCAAATTATCCCCATGTCTGTCTGTCTGATAATTGTTAATGGACCTGATCTCCAGAAACTTGTCCAAACCTTTTAAAAAGCCTACTATACTATTAACCTCTGGCAACAAATTCACAGCCTTGCAAATCGTCTCAATGGAGGCCACAGGCACTGCCATGGCTGCAACCTTATGAGCCTTGACATGCCCTTCCAGTGTCAGACATACCAGAGCATTATTAATGGAGATGCAATCTGCTAGCCAACTAGACAGTTTAGAAGTATGTTTGTCTTATTTAATTTTCATTTTATGATAATTGTTTTTTTGATTATGAATGTTTTAATTGTAATCAGCACCGGACATTTTCTTTGCAGATGTGGAATACAAGCAGATTAAATAATTAAAATGTCTATTTGGTTACAGCAATTGCAAGCCTATTGGGATCCAAGTGTTTTTATTAACCTCTTGGTATTGGTGGATCATGCTGATGTAAGCCATCTTGAGAACAGTATACTTCTTACAGCATATCAGACCATTTTGGGAGCAGCATTCTTCTCATAGGACATTATAAATTAATGCAAGATAAGTGCTTTTAAATGCAATGATAAAAATGATGCTTTAAAAATATTATTTGTTGATAGTGGACTCTATGATAAGAAAACTTTCTAATAAGTTTGGTATATGATTATAATTTGGTGCTCCATGGTCAAATGTAGGTGTGCTATGTGTTACATGAACCTTTGATGCTATATGACCCAATGTCTGCTTTGAATTATCTCCTTCACTGTGGATACCAATTCTGTATTCCTGAGAAAGGCTTTTATCCATGTCATATCTAGCAGATCCCCAATGAATTCCTGTTGTAGTAAAGGACTTAGACCTAGATTCATCATTTTGCTATAAATTTCACATGAATAATGCCTGTGGTTAGGGCAATTTTGGGACACTGCAATGTGTGTTTGAGAGAGAGAGAGAGAGAGAGAGAGAGGGAGAGAGAGACTATAAGGTACTCATATAAGTAAATTATTTATATCACTGTAGAAGGGTCAACTAGTAACTTGAGGTGAAGTTTTGGTGGTGCTCTAGGGTTTGGGGGGGCGCAGTTTTACATGCATAGTCAGAGGTTCAAACAGCACAGTACACATCAGTGAAGATTTTATGTGATATGGAGTGAAGAAAGCTACATGAAGATGAGATTTGTACATTGTTCTTTTGACTAAGTTTGATGCACTCTATATCTGGATGTTATCAAGCTAAGTCAATAGCACATTGTACAAAACTCATCTTTGTGTTCCTTCCCGCACTCCAAATCACATCAAATCTGCACTGATGTGTACTGTGCTATTCGTACCTCTGACTGTGCATGTAAAACTGCCCTCCAAAGCCTAGACCACCACCAAAACCTCACCTCAATTTACTAGTTGACCCTCCTACAGTGGTATAAAAAGTTGACTAATATGTGTGGCTTCCTAGAAGCTCTCTCTCTACTCTACTCCTTTCCCCTCTCTCTCTCCTGTCCAAAAATAATTTGCAATAAATATCACAAATCACAGCTCAGGCATATCACACAGCATAACATGAGGAAAAAAGGTGTAGTTATTTCCAGCATGATAACATGCATGATACTATCACATGCAATGTTAAACACCCCTCATTTTCATAAACTCTTCCCTTTTGACTTAATGTAAAAGATTTGCATTCACATCTCATGATGTATTTTTTTTTAATCTGGCATTATGGCGTTATCACGGGCATTAGGCCCTAACTCATTTTGATGAATGATCCTGTTAGATTGGACTGGGGACAATTTATGATGAACCCTATCAACTCTAGTGCTGGTTGGTGTTTAGTGTGAATTCTTTCACCCTTGCCTGAAATGTGCTGTTATTATTTATTTATTTATTTGATTTATGTTCCACCTTTCAGGTATTTCAAAGCAGATTATATTCAGGTGCAGTAGATATTTCCCTATTCCCAGAGGGCTCACAGTCTAGTACCTAGATTCATCAAAATGCTATAAATATAGCAGAAATAGCACCCACAATAAAAAAGGGGGAATGGTTAGGCTAATTTCCTTGCTCCCGCATCTCTCAGGTAATTTCCACAATGCACAATATATTTATCACATGCGGATTAATCCATCACAGACGAGAGAGAGAGAGAGAGATAAATTTACTATTTATACCACTGTAAGAGGGGCACTTTTAACTGGGGTGAGGTTTGGGGGTTGGGATAGGTTTGGGGGGGCAGTTTTCCATACACAGTCAGAGGTACGAACAGCAAAGTTGACATCACTGAAGATTTTCTGTCATTTGGAGCGATGAAAGGTAAAAGAGGAGTTGATTTGTACAATGTAATCTACCTAGTTTGATGCAGTCTCTACCTAGCTTCAATTAAGCTAGGTAGAGAGTACGTTGTACAAATCAACTCCTTGTTTACCTTTCATCACTCGAAATGACAGAATATTTGCAGTGATATCAACTTTGCTGTTCATTCATACCTCTAACTGTGTATGGAAAACTGTCCTCCCCCCCCAACTTACCCCACCTCCCTAAACCTCACCCTGAGTTAAAAGTGCTCCTTCATACAGTGGTATAAATAGTAAATTTACATCTCTCTCTCTCTCTCCCTCCCCAAGTAAGTTTGAACCTGAGGCAATGTACGGTGAAGTGACTTGCTTCTTTTATTATTACTACTGTTCTTATTAATTTTTTAATTATTTTTTAAATTGCTATGTATGTTTTTTTATAAATTGCATTGAACATTAGATAGAAAGTGTGGAATAAAAGAATGAATGGATGAATCAAAGTAGGGAAACACATGAATTTCCAGTCTGCATAGAAATGCTGCAATGATGGCTAGACTTTTCATGAAAACTTATGAAGCCAATGCTAGGCCAAAAGGCAATAAGTAATGCTGAAGATTTTATTTATTTATTATTTATATTGCGCTTTTCAGCACTTCAAAGTAGATTACATTTAGATATTGTAGGCATTTCCCTATCCCCAGAGGGCTTACAGTCTGTATATTAGTTCCAAAATACTTCCTTTAACTGGAATATATTTCTATATGGGATATGCAGCCTTGAGATTCAGAGAACATAGTTAATCTCCCTTGTTAGAAGAGAAATGAAAGTGCCTGGGGAAATCATCTTGAACTTTTCTTTTAGAAAATATATGTTCAAGGCCCTTAAGTCTAAGGTGAGAGGAAATCCTCCTGTTTTCTTGGGTACCAGGAAATACCTGAAACAAAATCTTCATCTTTTTTCTTGTAGTTGGACAGGTTCAATCATTTCAGTCTGTTAGAGGGTACAGAGCTCCATCTCTACTAATTCTTGATGATGAAGTTGGTGTAATGAATCATTTGATGGGAACTTTGGAGGGATCTTCAAAAGATGTAATCTTTTATAATCTAGAACATCTCGCTGTCTAAGGTTGTTAGAGGTTTATGTAAAACCTCAGCCTTCCTCCAGCAGGTAGGTTCTCCAGTACAGAGATTAAAATATTGGTTATATGCTCTGGATTCAGTCATAAAATCATGCCTAGTTTTGGCTGATTGTCTTGCAGGGGTTTGAGTTTGGGAGAGGCCTTGAGGTCTGTTGCCTCTAGGGATGAGTAGATGGAGTGAGACCTTCAGAGAGAGATCTTCAGGGAGAGACCTTATTCTTCATCTGTGAAGGTGTGGAAATTGAAGGGAGGTGTAGGGAACATTCCAGAACAAGATTCCTCAGAACTATAGGCAGGATTCCAGGACTCTTCAGACTCAGACAGAGGTTAGGACTGGAGCTTAAGTCAAGGCTGATAATGAACCTCTAGTCATAGCCTCAGCAGCTATTCTTGAATAGCTGCTGAGGCTTTGACTAGAGATTCATTATCAGCCTTGGGGACATGCAATGCTTGGGGACATGCAATGCTAGACAACTGGAGAAGCTTCTCTTTCTGATGTTGTCCAGTTTTGACTCAGTACAGATGGCATCAATGATGAGTTTTGATACTGAGACATCAATCTTGGTGCCAAATTGCTTGGTGCAATGGGTAAGATCTCTATGACCAGTTCAATTGGCAGTACAGGGGTGTTTGGTTCTAGCACCTCAACCTGTCTGATTCAGAGTCTCAAGGATCCTTCAATTCAATTTCCTCTTGAAGACTTCTGATGCCAAAACTGGAGGGGTGTCAGTGGGAGAGGAACTGAGAGCAAAGAACCATATCAGAAGTCCAGATCCTGGCAAACTGAGTGTGGGAGGCTGAGCTCTGGTCCTTTAGTAGCCATTTGAAAGGGCAAATTGCCAAAGCCACAATTTTCCTGCTCCTGGACTCATACACCAAAGGAGATTGATACCAAATCTTTGATGTCTTCAGTGGATTCTCAGTGCTGTCTCTCTTTAACCTAGGCTTGATTCTGAGGAACCCTTCTTGTGGGGCAGGAGGGTTCTCTGCTCTTAGGTCTATGACTCAAACTCAACTCTGTGGACAAGTGATGCACCCTTGGAGTCAAAGCTTCATCAACAGTTGGTGCAGCCCCTTAGTTATTTGGAGTCAATGCCTTCAGTGTTAAAGTTGATGGATCAGATTTTTTTTTTTTAAGAGATGATGTCTATAAGCTTTAGTCTTGCAGTAAAATCACTGGACAAAATGGTACTTCCAGAAAGGGTTGCTTTCAGTGCTCCCCCCTCCCTTTCGGCTTGCATGGGCACAGACTCACATTCTGATTCAGAAAGGTAATGTGATGTCCTCCCTGTCTTAGCATTCAGGGCAGTCACTCTTCTTGTCCAGCCTTTGAAACAGCCCTGGGTCTCAGGAGCTTGATGACCCTGGGTGACCTTTTTCAACTGATGCCACAACCAAGGACATCATGCTTTAACCCCAGGCACTGGATATGAGTTTCATGATTTATTTATTTATTTGATTGATTTATATTCTGCTTAAAATGCGGGCAAAATTGGAAACTGCTGGCTTTCTTTTTAGGCACTGTAAGAAAAATAGACAATGCATAATCAAAATTTGAGATTTTCATGAAACGAGGGGCCAGTTGAGCTGCAGAACAGGCCGCAACAAAGAACAAAATACTCAGGGTCAGAAACTGTGTTGAGAAAGCAACTGAAACTTAACACATGCCAACAAAGGTGAAGTATACTACAGAATCGGAAAAGAAGCCAAATTAGGAGCAGATCGCAAGATTTTCTCTCAGAATGAACTGCACAGGAGAAGACATCTATTACTATGAATAACAGGGACTGAAGGGATTCCCATTTTCCAGAATTCTCTAGAGATGATCTATGTTGGTGCTATTGGATGATGACACCCATACAGGCCAGTCACTGGGCTCAGCAGCAGCCTGGGCAGGCTGGGGAGGTATGAGCGGGCCATTAGCAGTAATGCAAGAGCATAAAATGCTGCCACTAGTGCTATAGCCTGTCTTGCTTGCCTCTTCCATTGGCCCTGTACTTGCAGGTGAGGCTGTTCATCCTGTTTGTTCCTGGAGAAAACTAAGTAAGATAAAGACAGTACTGATCTTTTCTACACTAACTTTTAAATATGCTAACACAGTACAAATTTTCCATGCAATGCACAGTTAAGCTCTGGAATTTGTTGCCAGAGGATGTGGTTAGTGCAGTTAGTGTTGCTGGGTTTAAAAAAGGTTTGGATAAGTTCTTGGAGGAGACGTCCATTAACTGCTATTAATCAAGTTGACTTAGGGAATGGCCTCTGCTATTATTGGCATCAGTGGCATGGGATCTTCTTAGTGTTTGGATAATTGCCAGGTTTTTGTGGCCTGGTTTGGCCTCTGTTGGAAACAGGATGCTGGGCTTGATGGACCCTTGGTCTGACCCAGCATGGCAATTTCTCATGTTCTTATGTTCTTATATATTAGAAAATAAAAATCAAGAAATAAATCAAGTTTAATATGTTTGAAAAAGAAAGAAAATGCTATAGGCTTTCTGCTTGCATGGTCTATTCTCTTTGCACAATATGATGATGTCATGCAAATATAATAATACATTTTCATTGAACAGAAAGTCAGAATGCTCCTTGGGAGTTTAGCCGAAAGTATGTAAGATACATCAGTATTCTGCTATAATTGATTAATCTAATTAAACCATTATTCCCTGATGAACAGGACATTTGCTGGCAATTATTGCCTTGCTAGAAGGGTACCAATCAAAATAGATATTATTTTCTTCCACTTAAATTTTTATAGTAAACATAGCCTAATTGTAATTAATTAATTAATTAATTAATTAATTAATTTAAATCTTTTCTATACTGTCATTAAGGTGGGTACCGTCACAACGGTTTACAGTAAGGCACAAAAAGTAATGCTATTAAAATCTAACAGTTTACACAGGTGCCATAAGGTGCGGTAACATAGTTTTTAATCAATATTAGTTGTTAAATGAGAGTGATCACTATCATGTCCAGGTCAATTCTATAGCAGTTTTGAGTCTAGGACTCATTCTATAAATGTAACTTATCCTTTAGTGATGAATTCTATTAAAACATACACCCTTAGTAATTCTTGTTTGTGTGGGTGTTTTGTATCTTGCACTTCCCAGCAAGTCCCTGGATTCTATTCTCCCTTCGCTTTTTGAAAGGCTTGTTTAAATAGCCAAGTTTTTAGATTTTTTCTAAATGTTTTGTTTTCTCGTTGTAGTCTTAATTCTAAGGGCATGGAGTTCCATAGTATGGGTCCTACCAAGGATAACACTCTCTCTCTTACCTGGGTTAGTCTTGCTGTTTTGACTGATGGAATAGTTAGAAGTGCTTTGTTGGCTGATCTTAGATTTCTGTTGGGGATGTGTACGTGAAGGGCTGTGTTAAGCCAGTCTGCGTTTTCGTTGTGTATTAATTTGTGTATGGTGCATAGTGTTTTGTACTGTATTCTTTGTTCAATGGGAAGCCAGTGCAACTCAGCCAGTGTTTCCGTAATGTGGTCTCTTTTCCTTTTTCCAGTTAATACTCTTGCAGCCGTGTTCTGCAAGAGTAAATTTCTTTGGTTTCCTTTCCTTTCTGCAAATTTCTTTGGTTTCCTTTGTCTTTTATGATAGGTTCATTGGTGGGCAAGCACTGTTGCTGAACATGATTGTAGAAGTATGGTTTCATATTTACCGAGTACATACAGGCAGTGTATGTTAATGAGGGAGGATGGGGTGTGAATGAAAGGGAAGGGCCATGTGCGGTAGCAACACTGAGTGTGTTGTGGATGCTTGTGCAGGAAAAGGGGTCGGGCAAACTGCACATAAAGAGATAGGTGCTGTCCGAAAGCAGTACTGTTTCTTTAAAATCAACCAGAAGCATTTCCCTCTATAAATACCTGTTTCTTTATCCCAAAATCCAGAGCATTGAGAACTATTGCCAGGGCCCCTTTTCAAAATGACCTATCTAATTTCCTGGAAAACTCAGCTATGGAAGTAATAGATAGAGGGACACTATTGGTATATTTTATTCCTACTAATGATTTGAACCTAGTAATGAAGAATTACTTCAGGAAATATCCTATTACTTTCTTTGATTCCCCTATAAACGTTTTTCCTGATCTAGCTTCCACCACCCAAATTTGACGCCGAGGGTTCTTAGCCCTTCGACAGGATGTTGTGGGGTTGGGATTTTCATTTATGCTTCGTTTTCCCTGTAAATGTCTTATTAGGAGAGGAGAGGATAGTTTTTTTGTTTTTTTTTTTACCCCAGAACAGTTAAAGGAATTTGTGGATGCCAGGAAGACTATCACCTCTTCACCACTGAGCACATGAATAACTAGCGTTGGATAACTGTGCATGGCCTTTTTCCTTTTAAATAGGTTTAACCGTGGGTGGAAGCTCCCTAGATGTCTCTGCTACCTCCCCTTTTTCCAATGTACTATGCTGGGAAGTGGGATAAATATTATGCTTTTGTTTGCTATTTGTGTTGTATGGGATGAGTAAATTGTACATTTGACCATCTGTAGTTTTCTAACTCTAATTTTGAAGATTGATTCTGATTGTGTAAACCCACATTTTTCCCAACTGTCAACAAACTTTGTGGTTTGTAATAGTTAAAAAAAAACTGTAAATAAAGAGTTAAAAAAAAATAAATTAAAGAGAAGCAGCCCTGAAACAGTCCCTCCTTAGATCTCTGGCCTGAAATTTGAAAGAGCAAGAGGAATGAAGGAGGCACGGCAAGGTTCCCATGATATTCCATGGGAGGAAAGGAAAAGAAAAGAGATTTCACATTTTTCCACCCACAGAAGATAATCTGAGCCTTGTGGCAAAAAGGGAAACTCTAGAAGTTACTCCTGTCCCAGGCGTGAGTAAATACATTCAGCGAGGCCTCAGGAGATGAATAAAAGCCCCATAAGTGTACGGATGACTGAGTCCCACTGGGCCAGTATAGGGGGCACAATGAAGAGTGTTTGTGGTAACTCTGCTAGGTGGAAGCCTTGAGCTTCGCTTTTTTAAACCACATTGAATAGATGTTAACCTGCTCCAGCTGCTATTCGGCATACCCAGAATATCTGTCTCTACTCACCAAGCAGAAGCCGAAAACAATAGAGGTGGATGGAAGTCATGCTTTAAAATCCATCCTTGCGGCATAAAAGCAGAAGAGTAAGGGGGGGTTGTTAAGTATCACGTGCTGAGATTTCACAGTGGCAGGTTCAAAATTGCAATAGCGTTTTCCGCTTTCTTAGCATGAGGTTGGGTCAGCACATAAAGCAGCTTATACAGTTCAGTTAATTTCCAGTGCATCAAAGTTACTGCACTTTCTATTAATAAATGGTGCTCTTAATTTTCTAACAAACAATTTTCTAACAAACAAAAACATCACTGCTTTATAAACATGTTTATCTACACCAATGTAATGCAAAGAGCCTCCCTAATCAAGTGTTGTATATGAACAAAAGATCATGGCATCTTTAATGCTTGTGAACCTCATGGAACATGTACAGTTTTCAAGAATCCAAGAAATAATTTAGGGCTATGTTTTTAAAAGTTTAGTTGGGACTTAGTTGTGCAAAATAAGGAATTCTGTACGTAAGCTGGTCATATGCACACATATTTTAAAAGGCCTACATGCGTAATTCCCGGGGATTTGCTGCTGTGCCGGGGGGAATTGCCTCTGTGCTGGCATGTGCAAACTGCGCCTGCCCTGAGGCAGGCGCAAAAGGTAAGATAAAGTTTTTTTTTGGGGGGGGGGGGGGCTAGGTTAGGGTTAGGGGGCGGGTAGGTTAGGGGAAGGGGAAGGGAGGTTAGTGTAGGGGGTTGGGAAGTTCCCATTGGAGTGGACTGGGAGGGAACTGAGGAAGGCCGCGGGCGTTGGCGCGCACAGAATGCACAAGTGTGCACCCCCTTGTGCGCGCTGACCCCCGATTTTATAGCATACGCTCACCTGCATACGCATGTTATAAAATCGGGCATCTATGTGTGCGTGTCAGGTAGCGCATGCAAATGGACGCGTGCGCGCTTCTTTGAAAATCTACCCCACAATGTGTAATTTCAAAGCCTTAAAATATGGGCATTATTTCATTGTGTCTTTGCATACAGAACAGCAGCATTCTCGGTTAGAGTTTACCTTTTGGGGGTGTATTATGAGTTATAACATACCAAAGATTGTTAAATGTTACAGTATATGAGTGATGTTATGCCACATAGGACATGGTTAATGTTAAATATTATATGTGTAATGTTAAGCACATATTTGTTAAACATATATAGATTCAGTTTTCAAAATCAACTTGTGGATTTAGCTTGTTTTTGAAAACTGAGGGTTTTTCGTACATGATTGAAAGTAAACATATGAATCTGCAGTCACGCATACTGCTGAAAAAGTTGATTAGTCTTATTCAATAGAGATCTTTTCCATAGATACAGAATAAGGGAAAAATCCCTTTTGAATTATGTATCTTATGGGTACAGCAACTGTGGTGAACCTTTTTGACTGGTAATCAGCAAAATTTCTGAAATAATTGAATATTTGGGGATATTCATTCCACAATCTTTTTCTCAGGTTGCCAGAAAAAGACATTCAGGATGTTCCAGGACATGCACAACTTTTTCCTGCAGTCTTGACCCTGTGCATAATATTTTGCACACCTTTGCGCCCAGGTGCCACAATGCACCAATCAGCTAAAATTACTAGGTTGATGGGTTCCAGTATTGGAAGGATTTCATTAATTTTCAGTTAGGAATTGCACCCAAAGTGCCAAGAGAATTAACCACAAAAGCCATCTCTGGGCTGAGGTATGTATGCACACAAATCATACATTGCACTGCCTTGGGGGTATATAATATTTCATATAACCATGATTCTATCATGCTATAAATATATCAGAGATGGAAGTAGATAATTTCAAATAACATTTAGCTAGGGAAATCAATCCCCCCTGGATAACTACTATTGCATTTTAAAGTTTGAAACATTACAAAATTAATTTTTTCTAGGTTTATTGTATCATGAAATATTAATATTAAATAGCAATACTGCATTTCTGCATGTGTTTGGCTTGGTTCACAGGAAATTAATTTTTAACTAGGCCTTTAAAAGGCCTTTTGTGAGCTAATTAAATAAAAGATGGATACTATTTTTTTTTTCTGTTGCAGCACCTTGGCTTGTGCCCATTTATTTCTCGCAATAAGACATGGGTAGTCATGTGTTATTGTATGATAACATGCTTCATAGATATTTGAAGGCATTTTGTGTTGGCTCACATTTCTCCCGTCTCCCAAGGTCTACATTTGTATGCTTCATTGCACCATTTTAGTTACTCTATTTTATCATCATTAGCATGATACCAGGAGCTTATTGTAGTCACATTAAAGAAGGAGTTTTCTCACTTTGAAGAGGGAAGTAAGGGATGATTACCTTGCAGTTTTCACAGCAAAGCCCATGTGCACACACTGCTTCTGGCTTCAACATGCAGGTACTGGCATTGCAGCAAGGAGTCGTACATTCCTTAACAGGGGAACATAGAAAAAGGTTTTACTTGCCTGCAGTAACATATGATTTTTTTTTTTTTTTTTTTACAGTATGCACAAATATAATACAAAACACTACATTAAGGACCTGAGGTGACGGCAATTGAACGTGGCTTTAAGTTGTACAGTAGCTGAACTTCTCTCATGTTTCATTAAGCTCCGTCTAGGAGAATGGAAAAATATTGCAAGATTGTGTTGACAGCTGACAGCTAAGTTCACCTGTTGCTATTAGGGTCACCAGCAAAGAAAAAAATGCTGTACTCGCGTTGAAAATGGCTGTTCAGAAAAGAGTGTTTTCCCCATGTCAGAATGAGTGGGCTTTCCTGACAAATGACCTAAGGAGCTCTGCCTGCTCTGGGAAGACCCTGAAAAGTGCAGATGCTTTATATTAGATAGAAATAGCCTGATAAAGCATTGCCCTACACAGAAACTGAATATTGCACAGACAAGATAAAAGTATGCAGGATCAGAGCAACCTATTTATGAGCTGGATGAGTGAGAAGAATAAGAGAGGCAATGACTGGATAAAGAGCAAATAAATGTGCTGTCTCAGCAAATATGCTGTCTTACAGACGCACTTACGAAACTTATTGAACGCTGGATCTATGATGGATTTAATCAGATTCTTTACCATTTGGATGTACTATCATCATCTTTACTCTCAATAAACCTATCCAGGGAAAACTTAAAATGAAATAATGGATATGCTTGCAGTTCTGAGGAATATTTCTTCACAGAGAGAGCAGTGGATGCATGGAATGTGCTCCCGGCAGTGGCATACTGAAGGGGGGGGAGGGACAGGGGGGGCCATTGACCATGGGCACAGGGCCATTAGGGGGCAGTGATGGCCGACATAGAGAGGCCCATGTGGCCGCCGGCGACTGAGTAGGGAAGCAGTGGTGAAGACTAAAACTGTGAAGGATTTCAAAGGGGTATGGGATAAACAGTGTGGATCCCTAAAAGTTCTTTAACATTAAAATGCAAATTGAATCTTGAAGCAACTTGCATTCATCTATGTTAGATTACCTTAACAAGAGACTACAAACATTCAAAAGTCATAAAAAATATAACTAGGAAACAATGAGATCTGTAAGCTTCCAATCATACTTTGATACGCTCAGATAAACTAAAACGGCACAAATTTGGCCAGTCTAGTAGCTCAGCGGCAGCTCTGTGCACTGTAATGTGAAGGACCTGGGTTTGATATTTGCCAGGCCACCTGGAGATGGGGATGCTGCAGAGGCAGTGTTCATAGTCTTTTGGTGGGAGGGAGTGTCAGCCATTGCTCCCAGGTGATATCTGCGGGCTGGTCTTAAGCACGTACACATACTGGGTTCTGGCTCTGCTGTCTGTGGCCTCTGGTCAAGGGCTGTCACTCTAATGGCTGGGCTCACTGGGTGGGTCTAAATTAAGGGGGGAGAAATATCCCATGGGTAGTCGTGCATGAAGGTTCCTGGTACCATTGAACATTAAAAGCTGCTCCTGTTTGAACTGAGAGCCCAAATTTGCAGGAGGAGAACTACTGGGCACAAATAAAAGTGCAGCTAGAGTAAAATGTCTTTTATTTATGTAACTGCTGTTCTGTTGGCTAAGCCTGAGGTACATTTGGGAGTCCTGGGGCCATGTTTTGTCCCATTTTCCTGGGTTCTTTCCTGAATGGGGATAGGTTAAAGTCTTTCAAGGTCCAAGGTTTTTGCTGCAGGTCTTCCGCTAAAGTCCAAATAATAAAAAAAAACCCCAAAAAGATACCGCACCGTGTTGGGGTTGCTAAAAAAACAAATCTTTTACTGGTTAACTTGATTTCTGTCGAAAATTGATGGATGGGGCACTTTGGATTAGTGCACTTAAATTCAGAAAGGAAAATCCAGTGCAATCACAGATGCAGTCACTGGTAAATCTGCCCTTTCTGGTAGAAGGTATTCATAACAGGGGACCCTCCATGGGCACTTCCCTAGATGCAGTCTCCTTCCCAATAGAGAACTGAAAAGTTCCCCCCTCATACACTTCAGAAGAGTTCTCTGCTCTGAAGAGCAACTCTGTTTCCAGTCTGGCAGTCCTCGAGCTTACTCCAGCCAGAAATCTACTCTCCAGAATACTTAGGGGTCTGCCACGGAGACTGAAGAGCAGGGAACTAACGCCCACCTTCCTTTGGATCACTGCTTGGTCCTTTCCACTGTCAAGCTCCTCCGTGGACCCCAAGAAAATCTCCTACATCCTAGGGTGTGGGCATCCCATCCTTGGGTCCCGGCCACCCTCTCTAGACTGGAGACTTCATAAACAGAACCCTGAGCCAAGTGGGCTCAAGAATTCTGCTGAATGCACACTCCCTGCAAGACATCTCCCAATCTGGAGTGACACACTCTTACTCTCTTTGACCTCCAGCATCTGTGATGCCCTTACGTCTATTTATTTATAAAGATTTCTTACTCACCCGTACACAGAGACACTCTGAGCAGCTTACAGCGTGCAAAACAGCAGCTCACTGTTTTATATTTTCAGAAAAACTCTTTTCAAAGAGAGAGATCAGCACACAAAGAAGACATTCGCCAACTGTGCCCAAAAAGAACAGCAATGAACTGAAAATCAGAATGGTTAGAGCACGAAGACAGCCAGTAGAAGGCGCCAAAGTTTCAGTGCATGTTTGCGGTGTTCCTTGCTCAAAACCATACACACTATTTCATTAATAATCGTTTTTTTAAAGGACCATGATAATGCTAGTCCTACACAAGCTGGCATGAACCTAAGTAGATTACAGGCATCAAAACAAGTTACATTTAAGAGGGATTTATTTTTCTTTCTGAAAGAGGTGCTATCATAGCCATCATAATCATTTAATGACCCACCAGGGTTCATTCTCAGTAGTGCCCTTAGCTTAACTCCTTTAGCCTGTGAGGTTAGCAATTAGGGAAGGCACCATTTGGTACAGCCCCTCCCTTTGAGGGAACTGAGATGGCCATCTTCTGTGAGTTGATAAAAGCAAGTTGGGGCAGTGCAGCTTTGCTTCTGGAGTTAGGAAGAGTCAGGAACTTTGCCTCAGTTGGCTTTCAGGCCTAGTGCTGGACTCAGGCCTGTGCCCTTTCCAGTCCACTCTCTGGCTGGTTAGGTTGGTCTGCCAGGTTGTTTTGAGGGATTTTATTTTTCATTTTGTTGTAAGAAGCTTTGTGAGACCTCCTGATTTTTTGACCTGGAGGAAGATTACGGGGAAACCTCCCTCTGGGGGGAGCCAGGGTAAGGAAGACCTGCCCCTTTGCATCCTCACTGAGGACAGAGGAATGGTGGTGACCTGCTGCAAGCATTTCTGGTGTTAAGATGAGTTTTTGGGAAGAAGCGCTTTGGTTACAAGGATCTGAGAGGAAGGCTTTTGCTGCCCCCTTCTGCCATGTTCAACTGCGGAACATTGTGAGAGCTGCGGGTTCCATGGGACGTCTTTGTCCACCAAGGATCCGAGCAAGAGAGAAACATTGGACATTGGGAGAAATGTGAGAAAGATCAGTCTAGAATCTTTGAGGGCACAAACTTCTAGTCTTCACCCTGGGGAAGAGATAAATGGGGAGTTTGTGCAGAGACCGTGCACATATTGCTACTTACCATTTGCAGGGGGTTTCCTGCCCACACAAAGATGCCCTGACCCCCATGGGAGCCTCATCTTTTTCAGCCCTGGAGGGTGAGTGTTTTCCTTCACCTTCGTAAAACGAGACCCTTGCACAGATAAAGAGTAAGAGCTGTAATTTCCATTTGGGAACCGAGAGCTGATGTGAACTGTGCCATTGAAATTTCAACGAACCCAGTCAGTAAAGTTGTTTTTTTTTTTTTTACATTCCTACAGAGTTTCCTGTATGGCTTGTTGGCATTCACATCCCCCTAAGGGGGAAAAATAAAGCCTACTTCTCCTAGGTGCCAGAAACAGAGTCACCCCTGCCACTCAGGGCCTTGGAGGAGCCCGTCCTCCCCCCTGTGAGTAAAAGAACCAGGCCCTAGAGAAGGAGCATTGTGTGAGAGAGTTTAGAAACAGAGAAATAGAAATGATGACAGAAAAGGACCGATGGTCCATCCAGTCTACCCAGCAAGCTTCCCATGGTAGTATCTGCTGCACCATGCAGGTTTCTCCCATGTATCAGTCAGTTTTGCTTGATGTGCTTTGCTTATGTAGAAGCAGTCCTGTGTTTTTTTTTCATAATGTCTGAGCATCAGTACCCCAGACTGTAAAAAAAGTCATGGCTCATGTTGGTTGGCCCTGAATCCAAATTTCTCTTTCCTTTCAGCCCCCAACCCCCCCCCCCTCCTTTGAAGCAGACAGCGATGTTGCAGTTGCATCAAAAGCATCAAGGCTTATTGGTTAAGAGGGGTAGTAACCGCTGCACTGTTTGAGTTAGCATTAGCCCCAAAGAACTAACAAATACTTTTATGGCCCCATCGGTATTACCGTAAGTAGACACCAGGGGAAGGGGTTACAATTATTTGAAAGTATTTCACTTCCTGAAAATGTGCATGTAGCCCCAGGGTATCATGGAATGTTCCAGAGATGTAACCCCTATATTTTGAGCCCCTGGTGATATTGTCTCTAGGGGCTCTAGAAGCAGCATTTGAGAGTGTGTTATGAAGAGTACTGAGGAATATCCACAGAATGTGTGTGCTCAGAAGCAGCAAGTTGCCGGAGCTCAGGAGACCGTGTTTCTAGGAGGTCTGGTAAAGAGGAAAATGCCCAGGCTTCTGAGGAGGACGTAACTTGCGGGAAGACTATGAAGCCCAACGTAGAATGTTCCCACCCCAGTGGAACAAGATCCAAGCTTTGAATTGTAGATTTGACTACTTGTCTTTCCAAACCAGAGCTCATGGTAATTAAAATGCAGGTAGGAAGATACTGCATGTCACCTGTCCATTTTTCCCCATAGACACAGAATGGGCAAAAAGTCTTAGTAAATCGGGCCCTAAGTTTGTAGCTGAGGCAATGGAGTCTTACCCAAGGTCACAAGGAGTGTCAGTGGGAGAAGGGATTTGAGTCTTGGCTTCCCTGGTTCTTAGCCCATTGCTCTAACTACTGGCTACTCCTCCCCTCCAGCTCTGAACTGTGAGTAAAAATGGAGGAGCTCTTGTCTAGTAACTCTGTAACCAAAAGGATTCACTCTGAGTGGCACTCAGAAACTAAGCCTGGGAAAACGAAGGAGACAAGACATGCTTTAAGATCCTGGAGTTTCCTTTGAGCAGTTTATTTGTTGTTGGAGTAAGATATTTAATGGTTTTTCTATTGAAGAAAGAGCCATGTTCTGAAAGCTCCAAGGGAAGCCCAAAATAGGATAAACCCTGAAAGGAGAGGGATTGATGAGATCTGTAAAGCTCATAAAGGCTGGGAGAAGCAGAATTCTATTTGGAATGATTTGGAATGTGAGGTAAGGCAAAATCTGATCTTTGAGTGTTGGAACCGGGGGAAATCGGAACCCAAAAGCTCAGCACAGCTATTCTGTAAATTCTGAATTGCTCCTGCGAAGCAGCTTCTAAATATTTTCTTTCCCTATAAATACAATTCAGACCAGTTTTGCAACCACACATTGAAGTGTCTGCAGTTCTTTCAAGATCCTATCTAACATATTTCAGTTCTGCTACAGAGAGCACTTGGTCAACCTTTCTATCGAATGCTTTCACCTGCAGTCCACTCTACCATCAATCGACCCCTTCTTTAAGAACACTTAAACCATCAGGACAGCTTACCCCTGAGTCCTGGCTCTAAGTAAAAGACTTCAAACAATACATGTGTGAAAGTAGTTCATTTAATTGACTTGCACATTTTTTTCTTTTGAACGTATTAGTGTGTTGAGTTTGAGTTCATGAACATGTGAGAAACATACCGTGTATGATTTAATAAATACATGTTCATCTAATTGATTTTGTATTGGTTATATGTACCTATAATATGCTAAAATCCTCAGATTCTACACAGTGGTGTCCTGTAATATTCTGTAACTCTTAAATATGAAAAATGCTTGATCTTATCTAGGCTTGTGCACATAATTTGCAGTTGAATCTGAAACAGGCACATTTTAGCATGGTCTTGAGTCTGGCAAAATTCATGTCTCTTTCTGAAATCCACTGAAAACATCAATTAAATGTTATCTGGAGGATTGCAGGAAGATCCAAAGCAGATCCACGGAATTTTGCTGTGGATTCACCCATTTACAAAATGAGTGTCGGATTTCCTTAGAGGAATTTACAACTAGAGCTGAGCTGGCATTTACTCTGCATTGTTTGGTCTGCACTGCTCCTACCTTATAATAAAAGGCTAAAGATTTTTTGACTTATTGGCTGTTGGTATTCAGTGTTTACTAGCACCCACAACAGCTTCAGTAGGCATTTTTATTAAAGAGAGGTTGGTCAAATTGATTTGTTTGCAGGTTCCTTGAACTGGTTTGCAAACCTCCTTTAAAGAAGTATGCACATTCCTACCTTTATCCTCATGCAGCATCAGTGTCTACTGGATTCCATTTTTTGCTACAGGGAGAACCCTCATGGTAAAAAGTTATTATTCCAAGAAAGTGAAAGCCATTCAAGCAAAAAAAAATAAAAATAAAAAAAGCTCCAGAGCAAGGCCTGGATTTACGCATGGGCTTACTAGGACAGTGCTTCAGTTGAAAAAAATCTGGGAGCAGCAAAGTCACAGCCCTGTCACCGGCAGATAAGCAGTCCCACTCCTGCCCAGATACCTAATTCCATTCCCCCTAACACCCCCCCACATCTGATTCAATTTCTTGGCCTATTTTTCTTCCGCCCACGGACCTCTGATATCCAATCTTCTCCTCATGAACGTCAGGGCTCCTGACAGCAGTGAATGCGGGGACTGAGGCAGCCTGTGGCCCTGCTTTCAGTGTGGAAGCCTAGAGAGGGTGAGTCCACCGCGGTGCCTGTTACTATGGCGATGAGGGCTGACTCTATCCCTGTGCTCAGTGCTTTGGGCTTACAGCACTGCCAGATCTCCAATGTCCACGGGGAGGGAATCAGATATTGGAGGACTCACAGGGGAGTGGAAGGAGGGGAGAGATGGAATTAGAGGTCCTTGGGGGAAGGGGTTTAAAAAATCGGAGCTGAGGTCTGCGGGGGGGGGGGGGGGGGGGGGGGGGGGGGGGGGCGGCGGAAGGGGCCATGGTAACAACAGTGCCTTGAGGTGACAAAAGTCAACATCCGTCTTTATTCAGACCCAAGTAGGATACTGAGCTTGCATATCTAAGAGATCACCCTGCTGTGGCTGGGAGTTTCCATTTTATACTGCAGAAGCAGAGTCGTGATATTAGTGCATCTATCCTTACCATGGGAAGTGGGCAACATACTGACAACACCGACTGCGTCGCTGCTGTTGACACAAAATGGATGCTACAGGCAGGCTAACTCACAGACTGCTTGGACATAAAACTTGATTCCCAGTCATTAGTCCGGCAGCATCGCATTACCAGGCTGGATAATAAGCCGCCTTAAATTCTTAGCATGATGGGCCCCTTTAATTCCAAACTTCTCCTTTACGTTAGCTCTGTTCCTGACAGTTTCAAATGATAATTAAAATAAGCAATCAGCAAAATTCCAGCACAAAAGAAATAAGGATATGTCCGGCAACTGAAACATATTCTTAATACATGAAATTTTAAAGCCTCAGGAGTCGGTATGAAAGAGCAATCTAACAACATATTAATTGTAGAATGGATACCCTGTGAGAGACTTCATTAGAAGCAGACAGAATGACACATTGTCAAGAAGAATCAAAACTGACATACTAACAGCTAATGACATGCAACAGATCCAACCAATGTGCAAGTGACGCATTATGGATTTGCATCTGTCTCTAAGATTACAATCAGGAACATTAAATTAATTGCTGCTGTTTTGGAGGTCAAACAGAAGAACTGCTGATAACTCTGCTTGCAGCTATGTTAAGTCACTCTGACTTAACAGAGATCACTAACATTCAGAAGTGGAAACAGGAAAAATAACTGGGTTAGAAAGATACTTGCCAGCTACTGGCACATTATTGACTTTAATGAGCCTTTCAACAACGAGATAAGCCTATTGCGCTGAAGACTAAATGAGCTGTCAGAAAATTTGTATGGTCTGTACGACTTTAATCTGCTGTATGAAAGAGCTGGAGAAGCCTCTTACCATTTTAAATGCTTAGTCTATTCTGTCTGCAGCACCAGGAAGATGGGAAATCTCTCACCTCTCATATGTTTAGTAGACATAATTAGGTAGAAGTTCTAGCTGGTTAACGAATACTGAGGTAGAAGTTAACAAAAGTGGAAAAGAAAATTGCCATTTAGATTTGTAATCCCAAACCTTGTGCAAGAACTGAATTTCTGATTCTGGGGAGGCTGGGGAGAGAATGTGGTTTCAGCCACCTGCAATGCAGAATTATTACCAAACAATCAAAAAAAAAAAAAGTCTCAGGCAAGCTAGGATTGGGGACTTTATCTTATGAGTCCCCTGAATCAGTTTCTGATGATTTGGGATCATGATGAACTAACTCCCCCTCCCCCCTCCACCGTGAGCAGCTTTCCAGATTGGGTGCAGGGGTATTCAAAACCAAAATCTACCTTTCTGCCTCCAGGACAGAGAGAGGGATGTTATTTACTTTCCTTAGTATCCTGACCCCTGTAAGCAAGGCAAAGACGTTAAAGGCCTAGGCTATATTTAGCAAGGCACTGACTGCCTAAGAAGTCGCTGTGGAAGGGAATGTGCTTTGTGCTTGATAAATGAAGTAGGTTTTCCTTTCAGGAACATACATTGTGAAGTGAGTTGAAACTTACCAATATAGATCATGCACAAGAACACACACTGGCAAATATGTGCTGACTCGAGAAAGTAACCACGTTTTAACTCATCTGCATTGAGTTGGGGGTCACTGACTACTGTCTAGAGAGGGACTCCCACATTGAAAATCCAGTTGGGAAAATCTCTGTTCTTTGCACTAATCGGAAAGATACTGGTAGCTTTTCCAGTGCCATTACTAACTGCTACTTTTGCACTTACAACCAGTATAATACAAGCAAAACTAAATAGGTGTTTTGGGATTAGAAAAAAAAATATTACAAAGGAGAATAGAAATATCAGGCTCAAACTTAGTGATAGTTACAAGGAGCCCAATTTTATAACTTGGTGCACAGGGCCTAGGGCTGCGTGTATTTACATGCACAAGTCCGCTTTGAAAGTGAGTACGTGCACTGCATAGAGGAGCACATTGATGCCGGCATGGGAGTAGATGTAAATGTTCACGCTTGCCTTTGCACACATACTTTCAATTTTAGAAAGTACGCGTGCAAGTGGGTTCTCTGCCCCCCCGGCAATGCTTTCTTACGTATGCGGAAAAGTATGCATGAAATGTCTACACAGACAAACTCCCCCTCTGGGGTAATTTCCAAAAGGCCTACATACGCCTACAATATGGCATTTTACATGCATACATGCTTCGGAAAATGAAACTCCCAAATCTCAGGAACACGATTCCTCAGTGCCCATGCTCGCTTTTAGAAATGGGTTTGGCCGTATGATGTTTTCTTACTTCAAGTTCTCCACAGTCACACTCCTCGCCTTCTTCCACGTAGCCGTTTCCACATTTCCGTCCTCCCAGGGATTCCTGGACTTCAGGCATGTTAAACAGGCACATTCCTACCCCCTTTTCCAGGCTGTTTTCTAGGTCCTTTCTGCTACAGCTGCTGAACATGGTTGGGAATGGATACCTGCAAGAAAAAGAGAGCTACCAAAATAAGAAGCCAGGACCTTGCCAATATAAAATTATATATATATATACCAGCTGAGTCATTCTTAATAGAATGTCTCCTTTATCTGGGCTATGGTTTTTGATTTGTGCCTATCCTATGTCATGTTCTCAGAAGAAAACTGCATTATGTGCCACAGGAAACACTGTTGGGTTGAGGAAGTATGGAATATTTTTTTGGGTTACATTTTACCTACCTATGCATTATTCTTCTATGCAGTGATAGGGTTTTTGCTCCTTACTGAAAACGAATTCACAGTGCCTGCTGTGAGAGAGGCAAAGCTAATCTCTTCACTGAGAAGTTCACATGGTTGCAGTGTTTCTGCCATCATAACCACTTGGCAAGGAAAATGCAGACTGTGGGATTTCCCTGAAGAGACGGGATCTCATTCACTGCCATTCTTCAGCCAGGCAACGATTCAACAACATGACAGGTCAGATCCAAGCTGTTAAAGGCTGGACTTTAATCCCCAGATGCTTCCTATCAATTACTTTACATTAAGCATATAGCATTACTTTTCATAAGCGTCTCTTGCCCATAGCATATGTTAATAAAAAACTGAGGTTCTGTGTCAAAGTATGGTGAAATGTGTCAAAACATTGAAATATCAATGTTCTGCATGTTTTTCTGGTTTCTGGAAGTGTTTTGTTTTTTTTCTGTTTGCATAGGTCAAATGTGGAACAATATGTTATTTAAGAAAAAGATTCTGTGTGCAATGGTTAGCCTCAAAATCTTTATTTGACAGAGATCTCCATGCCTGTGTAAACATATGTAGGATTAACACATGATGGAAAATTAGTAATATATTACACAAGGAACAAATTTGCTTATATCTAATCAAATTAGCATTTTACTCTCCCATGTGGAACTTAGATATATTTCCGTCTTAAGAGAAGGATTTCAGTCATTGCTCCAGGACTCCTGGCAAGTCAGGCAGTAACTATGGCTCATTAACTTATTGCAGTGTGCTGTAGCACATTAATAAGAATCTTTAATTAACATAAAGGGAAAATAGAATATTATCAGTTTGGGAAACATGCCAAGGCTTTGAAGTGACATCTACTAGGGAAGTGTACAAAATTCTTTACATAACTGACATATTGGGAATATCAGGGTCTGAACTTGAAAAAGATGTTAAGAAGTGGGACTGAATTAACATTAATTGGATGCAAAGACCTCCATTCTGATTATACTTTCTTCACCAAAACAAACATTTTTTAATTAATAATGCATATTTTGCAAGCAAAAACCTTTGCACCCACAACTTTGACCAACACTTGAGTAGAGGGAAGGATGTTAGGCACCACACTATTCGAAGCGGGTTCTGACACCTTTTTGGGCGAGAAAGATTTATTTTAATAGACTTAGTGTTTGGGTACTTGCCAGGTACTTGTGGCCTGGATTGGCCACTGTTGGAAACAGGATGCTGGGCTTGATGGACCCTTGATCTGACCCAGTATGGCATTTTCTTATGTTCTTATGTTCTTATGCTATCGGACATGAGTGTTCAGAAAGCATGAACGTTCCTCTCCAGGTGTCAAGGGGAGGTAACCTATAGTTCTCTTGAAAGCTCATCTGCAAAAACGTCTTTGACTGATTCTGAAGTTGGTCTAATGAAAAAAGTCTGTGCCACTTGCAAAAAATCCAGTTTTCTCCAGGACAATAGTCTGTTGGAATTCCGCAAGCACAATCACAGAGCTTGGGGAATTCTTCCACCTCCATATTGGAATGAAAGTCATACAGAATTATTTACCACTTACTACTAGGAAAAATAGTCAAGGGAGGGCTAATACTGTACTCTGCAGAAGAGGGCAAAGAGGGCTAGCTTGCTTTTTCATATAGTCTGGCCTCTCTGAAACTGGCAAAGGAAGGAGATCCCCTCCCTCCCAGTCCTGTCTTTCTTTTCTGCTAATAAATATCATTTTGTTGGGTTCTTTTTTTTTTTTTTTAACATAGAGGGATGACAAGGGCATTATTCCAGTAAACATCTGGTAAACACTTTGTCTACACTGTTGGCAAAATAAAGTCACTGTTAATGTTAGACATTACTTTTTTTTTTCCCCTCCAAAGAGAATTCAAGCTGTTTCCTATTTTGGAGAAACAGCTCTATTCATCTTTTGTCTTTTCCTGCTACTGACAGTAATTTCCTCATCTGATGTCAATATATATATATATATATATATATATATATATATATATATATATATATATATATATGGTACATTTGTAAGGAAATTACACATTTTCCAAAAATATCTTTGTATAAACTGACTTTTCAGAAAATAAACACAGAGATAAGCATAAGCAAATTTTGCATTTTTGTAAATAAACTTTGTACATAGATCTGAAAACAATAAATAGTGCATTTATAAATATTACTGGGTTTAAAAACTATAGCCTCGTTTATTTCCACAGATGTTTCCTCAAAATATTGACTGACAAGGAGGGCCGTTTTTGGCAGTTAATGACTGCCCAAAAGAACAGATGGTTTAGAGTGAAGTTGAAGAGCCTTCAGCCAGTCAGTCATTAAACTATGGGAGAATTAGATCCACAGTTAAGCAATGGTGAATGAGGAACAGACTGTTCTTAGATCAACAGGAACTGATATAAACATTTTACAGCGCCAATCAGCCTCTATATGTCAATCAAGTCTCTCTTTGCTTGAAAAGCTCTAATCAGTCAACAAGATTGGTCAATTTAGACTTTTTCAGTGAACAAAACCAATAGGAAAACTATTTAATGCACATCCTAGATCCATTATGCTTATCAAATATCCTAAGGCTGCAAATCCTGGTAAAAATATGTACTATTCTACACAATTGTACTAAATTCCAATGAGTTAATTCCCTAAATGTATCCAGCTAAACTACTGAAGTTAGCCTGATAAACCTCTGACTGAATATTTTCCATGCTGACTGGCTAAATGTGTTTGCTCAAATTTACAGGGTGCACAAATTTTGCCGATCAAAAAAGAGCGGCTTTGGAAGCATTTGCATTGTGGGTTTTCGATTTAGCATATGTGGCCAACCCTTCAGTTTGTCACTAGATGGCCTTAGGTCCAGTACCATCAATACTAATAACAGCATGGATTTCCATTCTCTTTCAGTCTCTTCACTGAGCTGACTGTGATTGTCTATCCCAGGGGGATAAGGTGGAGTTAGAGGTAGAGAGTGAGTGGTCATTTTGAGTTAGATTTTAAGGAGTGAGGAGCTATTTATTATTTCTCCCTGTTGAATTGGGCCCTTTAACCCAGCTTGGTATTTTTCTTGCATTTAGAGGAAAATTTCTTATCAGTACACTCCCTGTCTGACAGGGTCTGCCTACCCTTTTTGTAGGGAGAGTAGTTTTTAGATATTTTTCAGCATTTGGATTAGTTTTTTCTTATTCTGGGGAACATGTTAGGGTAGTGGACCCTTGGGCTGGCTGAGACTGTAGGTGTTGCACTTGGGGACCCACAGTGGGCGGCGCAGCCGGGAGGCAGTGCTGAAGAGGTGTTCCTGAAGGAGTTCGATTCCATGAACCCCTGAAGACTGCACAGCTGTGATGCCTCTCGTCTCATCATGCTGCAGTGAAACGCACAGCCATCTTGATTTACTAACATTTGCAACGCAAATAACACGTAATGACGTACTTACGCACTAACGTTTAGTGAACGTGACTCCATTTTGGATTCATATTTTGTATTGTATTAATACGAACGCTGTCGCGAGTATCTAACCCGTCAATTAAATGACGAAACAATAGTCTGATCATAAGCTACACCTACTAGAGACCACGCTAGCTATTGCTTGTTCAGCAGTTTTTAAAATGTTTGTTCAGCAAAACCAGAACGCATGTGTGAAAGATAAGAACTGTAAAGTGTATAAAGGTTTGCTCCGAAGGGGGCGTGGCATGCAGTTGTACTGAGCCTTTGTCTTAGCTGCATCTTGCTGGCAATAAAAGTCTATCTTTACGGATCAGTTGTCTGGGCCTCCTTACTGACTAAAAAGAGACGGTTACATTTGGCGAGCCAGCCAGGAGGTACCGGAGACGCTATTTTAGCTCTCCAGAAGGTCCGGTAGTTTGGTGGCGGAGCGGTCCCCCTGATACACCTGGTGAGTGGCCACCGCTGAGTTCAGCGATCAGGTTTCTAAGGGGATCGTTCCACAGAAATTCTGCCGGGACCTCTGGATTGATGATCCGGGAAGAAGGCTTTCATGACGATCGGAAGACCCCTGCAGGCGAGTATTATGGGAATATGGAAATAAGTAAAGACTAGCTAGCTCAGGAAATAGCCCGGTCTTTTCTGGCTGACCGAGGGGGCCTTGATCACACCCCACGCAGTGTGTTAGTAGGAATTATGCTCCGAAGACCACGCGGATAATCTGTATGGAAATAATAAGTAACGTATACGATAGTGGGAATAGGTTTCTTGTTGTGTGAAAGAGAGTGAATGGCCTCGCAGTTCTAGACCGGGCGACCGCGTTCTAGTCGGGGCAATTGTGACCCTTTGTGTCTGACGGATACGGACCCCTTACCTATCCGTCTTCCCTTCCCTCCTTTGTCTGTGAACTCTATCCTAATGGGAGGGAGCGGGTCGACTCCGTTAAAAGTCATGACGGAACACTATAGCGAAGTGTTCGATGAACATAAATGTACAAAACCCGGAATGATTCAACGATGCACCCATAAATGGCCCGGTTTCTGTGTAAATTGGCCTCCTACAGGAACCTTTAATTTCCAAACGGCCACACGGGTCCAGAAAATAGTTATACGAGAAGGGAATCCGGGTTGCCCTGAGGATATACCATACATAACCGCGTGGATCGCAGTTATTGAAAATCCTCCATCCTGGGCGAAGAAATTAGTGGAGGGAGCCGCCCTCGTAATGGTGGCTCAAGCATGTAAGATGGGAGACCGGAAATCCCCAAACCGGAAGAGAAAGGGCAAAGCGGCCATATTGGACTCTACAGAGCATGCGTCAGCTGAGGCGGCCATATTTGTAGTACAAGGGAATCCACGGACTCCAGAAAAAAAATTAAACCCCTGCCGCCTCCAGCATTGCCCGACGCTGAAAATATTTTGCCGCCGCCATATGCCCCTTCCTATCCCCCCACATATCCCCTGCCACCAAGCCCCCCAGTCCCCTCCAATGCGCAAGCTGATCCAAGAATAGCACTAGCTCATGAAGAACGACCTGGAACGGCGACCGCGAAGGAAGAAGGCGGCGGCGAGGCATCCGTATCAGACGGAACTCGCAGTAAGACCCAAGCCGCAGCTAGTTTGCAATTACCAATCAGGGAAACATCAACTGTTGTTCCCGTAGTCCCAACTGAAGAAAACGAGCATCGTACTACGCAAACAATAAGATTATTTACTTACATACCTTTTACATCCAGCGATCTTTTTAATTGGAAACAGCTGGGGCCATCATACGCTGAAAAGCCAGAACAGATGGTAGACTTTTTACGGGGCATTTTCGCTGCCCACAACCCTAACTGGGCTGACATCCGGCACCTAGCCTCTATTCTTTTCACCACTGAAGAACGCCGGCAACTACAACTAAACATGGAAGAGGCAGCTCGATTAGGAGCCGGATCAGACGGACGTCCCGAAGACGCAGTAAGGGACTTAGCCCCGACTGCGGATCCTAACTGGGATTTCCAGACTGCGGCAGGGCGGGAGCGCATAACCGCCTATCAGACCGCGTTTCTTGAAGCTTTAAAGAAAGGGAAGCAGAAGGTTGTAAATATGGGAAAAATCAAAGACGTGGTGCAGCAGAGAGATGAATCCCCCGGAAACTTTTTGGAGCGATTAATGGATGCATATCGTCAATACAGCCCATTTGATCCTGAGGATCCCAAATATCAATCTATCATACTGATGAGCTTCGTTAGTCAGTCCTGCCCAGACATCCGCCGGAAGTTGCAAAAGCAGGAAGGGTTCGAGGGCATGAATATCAGCCAATTAAAGGTAATGGCTGATAAAGTGTATGTAAACCGAGAACCGGATGGAGACAGCAAGGAAAAGAAAGAAACTAGAAAGTTAAGAGAACGTGTTAGTCTGTTAGCCGCAGCGTTGGAAGAAACTAATTTCGGGAACCCGTCTAGGCAGTATAACGGGTATCCCGGATTCCGAGGAAGGGGCAACCCACCATCAAGAGGGCTGCCAAGAGGACGAGCGAATAGAGGAGGATTGGTTAGAGGTGGAAGAATGCCATTGGGAACCAACCAATGCGCATATTGTAAACAAGAAGGGCATTGGAAGTCTGAGTGTCCGGTGCGCCGGCAAGCAAAGCCGGGCGAATACGTACCGCCCAAATCTAAAGAAGCAGAATGGCAGATGACTGTAGGCGAAACTTCCGGCGAGGATAGCGAAGCATGACTAGAAAGGGGAACTCTTCCTCTAGACCCCCTTGTGGAGATAAAAGTGGGGGCTGAAACGTTCAAAGGACTGTTGGATACGGGTGCTCAACGATCTGTGATGACCACAGCCATCACCACGCCTACTTCAAGAAACATCTCTATAGTTGGGGCTTCCGGAAAACCACTAACTGCTCCCTTCCTTCAAAAACGGCAAGTTACAATAGGAGGACAGTTAGTGTCCCATCAATTCCTCTACGTGCCAGGGTGCCCAGTACCTCTCATAGGAAGAGACCTCCTATGTAAATTAAGGGCTACCTTGCAATTCGAACCTACCGGTGAAATCAAGGCATCCTTTGCCGATAGCCCAGTTTCCCCTGATATGTCCACTACAAGAAGAATGGAGACTGCATCTCCCCGTTCTTGAACAAATCACTCTGCATCGATACGAAGGGGACACCCCTCTTAACGAACAGCGCAGACAACTGATGGATAGTGTGCCCCAAGTATGGTCCGAACAGAACCCGGGAGGAATAGCTATCGACGCTACCCCCATATGGATAGAAATGAAGCAGAATGCACAGGTGATCAATCAACCTCAATACCCCATTCCATACATGGCCAGAGAAGGAATTGAAATACATCTGCAAAGACTGTATGATTTGGGAATTCTCAGGCAAATCCGATCTGCTTGGAACACCCCTCTACTGCCCGTAAAGAAACCCGGTTCTTCTGACTACCGACCTGTACAAGATTTACGGAAAGTGAATAATCAAGTAGCAGATCTAGTAGCCCTTGTACCAAATCCATACTCAATCTTGGCTCAAGTTTCTCCTACCTCCAAGTGGTACAGTGTCATTGACCTCAAAGATGCTTTCTTCTCCGTTCCAGTAGCAGAAGAATGCCAGAAGATCTTTGCCTTCACATGGGAAAATGCACAAACTGGAATCAAGCAGCAGTACACATGGACTCGCTTACCGCAAGGATTTAAGCACTCACCCACGATGTTCGGGGGGCAACTGGCAAAAGACTTGAAGATGTACCAAGTCACGTATGGGCCAGTCATACAGTATGTGGATGACCTTCTGTTGTTTCGTGAAACGTATCACGAATGTGCTATAGCCACACTCCACTTGTTAAAGACGTTGTACTCAAAAGGATACCGTGCAAGTAAAAAGAAGGTGCAAATTTGTGAATTGGAAGTAGAATACCTGGGATTCCAAATCCAGGAAGGTACCCGTTGCCTTGGAATATCCCGTACCAGTTCAATACGAGGTCAACCTGTACCCACTTGCAAGAAAGAGCTCCGAGCGTTCCTTGGAGCTGCAGGATACTGTAGGCTGTGGATTGCTAACTACGCTGTTATCGCCCAGTCCCTGTACGACAAGCTGCGGGGAAAGGAGGCAGAATCTCAGCCTTTTCAGTGGGAAACCCATGAACTGACAAGCTTACAACAACTGAAAGATGCCTTGATTGAACCACCTGCACTAGGATTGCCAGATGTAATGAAACCATTCCATCTATTCGTCGATGAAAAGAAAGGCATGGCCATTGGGGTATTGACTCAAACTCTAGGCTCATGGGAAAGACCTGTTGCATATCTGTCAAAAGGAATGGACAATGTTGCAAAAGGATGGCCAGGTTGTCTAAGAAGCATTGCTGCTGCATGCTTACTAATTCCAGAAGCAGTCAAATTAACTTTTGGACAACTCTTAAATGTAACAACCCCCCACACCATTCAAGGACTGCTAGAAACCCATGGACCAAAATGGATGACTAATTCACGTCTTGTAAAATATCAAGCTCTGCTATGTGAAACTCCTGAAATCCAAATACAGGACAGCAAAAACTTGAACCCGGCCACTCTTATGCCGGCACCTGAACCCGTCGCACATGACTGTGAGGAGGTCATGACTACAATACATTCCAGCAGACCAGACTTGAGAGATCAACCATGGCAGGGAGCATGGACATTATTTACTGATGGAAGCAGCCAAGTTATTGATGGAATTCGAGTTGCTGGATATGCTGTAGTTTCTGAAGACGACATTATTGAAGCTGAGCCCCTACCACCTGGGACATCAGCCCAAAAAGCTGAACTAATCGCTCTCACTCGAGCTTTACAATTGGCAGAAGGACAGACTGTGAATATTTATACAGATTCCAAATATGCTTTCCTCACAATCCAGGTACATGGAGCCCTATATAAGGAGCGAGGGTTCCTAACAGCCGAAGGAAAGCAATTGGCCAATGCATCTGAAATACATCAATTACTAGATGCTGTGTGGGCACCACAAAAGGTAGCTGTCATGCATTGTAAAGCCCATACCGGAAAGTCAGATCCCGTTGCAAAAGGAAACCAATGGGCAGATAAAACAGCAAAAGAAGCAGCCCGTGCACATTTATTATCAATCCCAACTACAACATATCCACTTCTACAATTCCCAACAGAAACTCCTACCTATTCGACAGAGGAGAATGACTGGGCACAGGCTGAACAGATCCACCATCACAATGGCTGGTGGATTCTGCAAGATAACAGAATATGGATTCCAGAAACATTAGCTTGGACTATTGTCAAGGAAGCACATAACAAAACCCATCTCGGACGAGATGCACTGGTAAAGTTGCTGGGAAAGACGTATTACATCAATAAAATAATCCAACTAACAAAACACGCAATCAGCCAATGTGTCACATGTGCCAAAAATAATCCTAGAAGTGGACCTGGTCCATCACCTGGACATATTTTAAGAGGAACTACACCTTTCCAAGTTTGCCAAATTGACTTTACTCACATGACTCCGTCCAAAGGCTACAAAGCAATGCTGGTGGCTGTCTGCACCTATACCGGATGGATCGAAGCCACACCAACACGAACTGAAACCTCCAAAGAAGTTGCGTCCTTGCTCCTTCACCAAATCTTACCACGCTACGGATTACCAAGACAAATCAATTCAGACAATGGACCAGCATTCACCAGCGATGTTATCCAAAGACTAAGTAAAATCCTCGGTATCACATGGCATCTGCACTGCGCATGGCGACCGCAGAGCAGTGGATCTGTTGAACGGGCTAACAGAACGCTGAAGAATCAGATAGCTAAACTATGTCAAGAAACAAAGACCAAATGGCCAGACATCCTACCCTTAGCCTTGCTACATCTCAGATGCAGTCCAAAACGATCAGGGCTAACACCGTATGAGATGATGTATGCAAGACCTCCACCTCTCCCTTCTTTTCCCGAATCATTGCAGATACAAGGGGAGTTGTCACTAAGTAATCAGCTCAAAGGACTATATAACACAGTCATTGCAATTCAGGACTATACATGTGACGTTGAACCGTTAGTTTTGTTAACCCCAATTCATCCATTCCAAGTTGGAAATTCTGTATGGATGAAGGACTGGGATGAATCCGATTTCCTTAAACCACGTTGGAAGGGTCCATACACAGTACTACTCACCACTCCTACTGCTGTAAAGGTCTCTGGATGTCCTTCCTGGATTCACTGGACTCGCCTAAAACCTGCTGCCTCCAATTGGCAAGTCTCCAGGATTGGAGACCACAAATTAAGATTCACTCAAAACAGGCAACAAGATAGTCCAGATTAGATGATTATAGTACTTTGCTAAAGAGTACTAACATATACATTTTTTCTTCCTTTCAGAATTAATCTACTGAACTACTTACAATTCAAGTCCAACGTGTTCACCCTCAACTTTCGGCTATGACAACCAGACTACTACTAGTTATTCTACTGATTTCCTGTTCTACAGCTACATCTCTTGTTCTACCTCTAAGCAAAAACTGCACTGAATGTGTCAAGTTAATCCGTACCACTACTCTAGATGGATTCCAGATTGTCTCTACCATTATACACCAATCTCAGCCACCTGACTCATGTGCAACTCAGCCTGCGTGCTCATTAAATACTACTCAAGGATACCAATCTTTTCACCGGTGCCTACAAAATGACAAGGTCATTTGTCATACACCTACAACTCCCAAGTACTATAACATCACCCTGACCGCCGGATTACCAAAGAGCTATACCTCAACCATCGTTCCGGAAGGAAAAGGCATCCTGTACTACATCAACTCAACCAAAGTCCTTATTGGAGGAGAATCTACTGCCACCATTACCTTCGACGCCTGTGAAGCCATTGGAAAGCACCCGAACGCCCTCCACTGCGGATCCAAAGCCTGGAAACAGGCCTATGCTCACAACCATAAGTACCTTTGCCCTTACAATCGGGTGGCCAATCCATCTCAATGGCTACCCTGTCAAGGAGACTTAATTTTATCAGGATGGGCTCTGGTATGTGACTATACAGGAGGAGGATATCATGGTTGCCATGGAATTGGCCGGTTAACTGCAGTAGCTGGTAATACCATGTCCATACAATGGCCCATACGGGGTGAAGGATATCCCTGGCAAGATACTTGGGGCTTTGGAATCGATGGAACAGGGAAAGACCCCATGACCTATATAACAATTACCCAACGTCGAGACAAACCTCGACCAATCATTCATCAGACTACTGTAGTGGGCTATCAGTCCTTCTTTGATGAAATATCCCACGCATCAGAAGAATTCAAAAAACATGCTTTCTCCAATCAAGCAAAGAATATGTTTGTCAATCTGGCTGAGAATATAGCTCTCTCTCTTGAAGTTAAAAATTGTTTTGTCTGCGGAGGAACGCACACTGGAGAACAATGGCCATGGGAGGCCAAAGAGGTCTTCCAAACCGATCTCAATCAATTGAACACGACTATAACTTACAAACGGAAACCTCACCCATATGAATGGGCTCTCCAAACAGATGTCATTGGCAGACATTGCATATCTCGACAACATTCCCGAGTATATACTACCTCTGTAGGTAATTCCCCATGTACGGGGGTACTTACTGCTAACCTAACTAAACAAACCTGGTGGCAAACTGAGAATTTGACAATGCCCACCACCATGTGGACTGAAGCAGTCCTCAACAAAACGTGGACTAATGCTGGAGTGCCAACCACCCTCTTCGCTGCACCAGACGGCTATTACTTCGTTTGTGGCCGCCGGGCATATGAATTACTGCCGCTCAACTGGTATGGCACCTGTTTCCTAGCCACCATACGACCAAGTTTCTTTCTCTTACCAATCACAGCGGGTGAAACATTGGGTGTACCTGTCTATAGCCCTATGAAGCCAAACAAACGTCGCAGAAGCCCTAAAGTTTCTATTGGTGATTGGAAAGATCAGGAGTGGCCCCCTGAGCGAATTGTACAATACTACGGCCCTGCCACATGGGCTGAAGATGGATCCTATGTATATAGAACTCCAATATACATGTTGAATCGCATCATTCGCTTACAAGCAGTACTAGAACTCCTGACCAACGACTCTGCTATGGCACTCAATATCTTGGCCAAACAAAACACCAGAATAATAACAGCTGTCTACCAAAATCGTTTAGCCTTGGACTACCTCCTAGCACAAGAAGGTGGTGTCTGTGGCAAATTTAATCTCTCAAATTGTTGTTTGCAGATCGATGATAAGAGCAAAGTTATCGAGGAGATTACTGATCGCATGATCCGATTAGCTCATGTCCCTGTGCAAACATGGACCGGTATCCTTGATTGGACTTCCTCACTACCAAATTGGCTTACTTCAATCCCCGGATTGAAGGACATCTTCATTCCTCTTTTGTTTTTTATTCTAACTTGCATTCTGTTCCCTCTTTGTTTACCTCTTATTTTCAGAAATCTACGATCTATGATTGAAACCATTGCTGATCGCAGGGCTGCAGCTCATATTATGATGATCAATAAGTATGTGTCGATTTCTACTTTCCCTGATTCTGACGCATCTGACTCTGATGATATCTCTTTTGATTCTGATAATGATTATTTTGATACTAAACTCTAAAACCACCTAATTCACCGACAGGACCACTTTTGTTACTAGGGAAAGCCGGGCTACAAAGGGGGTTGACGCCAGTAGGGCCCATCCGTCTCAAACCCGTGAAGTAACCAACGACCTAGTAACATTTTAGGGTCCACCTTAACAGTTATTAGTATTGATTTTTGCTTCTCTTTTCAGTTACTTAACAGCTGCAAATGATACTTCCACTATCCATCGGCGTTGAAGTATCAAAGGGGGGAATGAAGGAGTTCGATTCCATGAACCCCTGAAGACTGCACAGCTGTGATGCCTCTCGTCTCATCATGCTGCAGTGAAACGCACAGCCATCTTGATTTACTAACATTTGCAACGCAAATAACACGTAATGACGTACTTACGCACTAATGTTTAGTGAACGTGACTCCATTTTGGATTCATATTTTGTATTGTATTAATACGAACGCTGTCGCGAGTATCTAACCCGTCAATTAAATGACGAAACAATAGTCTGATCATAAGCTACACCTACTAGAGACCACGCTAGCTATTGCTTGTTCAGCAGTTTTTAAAATGTTTGTTCAGCAAAACCAGAACGCATGTGTGAAAGATAAGAACTGTAAAGTGTATAAAGGTTTGCTCCGAAGGGGGCGTGGCATGCAGTTGTACTGAGCCTTTGTCTTAGCTGCATCTTGCTGGCAATAAAAGTCTATCTTTACGGATCAGTTGTCTGGGCCTCCTTACTGACTAAAAAGAGACGGTTACATTCCAAAGAAGGCTTCACCACTGGAAGCCCGAGGTCCCCCTAGGAGGAGCCCGTAGGGACCCAGGCCTCTTGGACTTAGGTGTGACCCTATACGACCAAGGATCAAGGAATCAGCCGAAGAGATGGTCGATGGGAGTGGTAGAGCCCAGGAGGCCAGAAGAGTCTTCACCCTTGGAAGCCCGCGGCTCCCCCGGGAGGAGCCCATGAGAGCCCGAGCTGCTGGGACTTAGGAGAATCCTCCAGGCAAGCAAGAACTGGATAGCTGTAGACGACGAGGAAGCTGAAGTCAGAGTCAATGAACGAAGTAGGGTCAGAAGCCAGAAGTCCGAAGCCAAAACCAGGGGCGGAAGCTGAAGTCGGAGTCATTGGATGAAGCAGGGTCAGAATCCAGAAGTCAGAAGTCCGAAGCCAAAACCAGGGGTGTAAGCTGAAGTCAGAGTCAATGGATGAAGCAGGGTCAGAAGCCAGAAGTCAGAAGTCCGAAGCCAAAGATAGACGGGAGTCCTGGGACAGCGCGCATGCCTAGGGGGCGGGGCCAGTGACGGAAGGTCAGCGGCATCTCCCTCGCAGAGGGGACGCCGCAGCAGGCTGCGTTTCAGGCCAGGACAGCCGGGGAAGGGTTCCCACAGCCCGGCCTGGTCGCAAGGTGAGTGGAGGTCCCGGGGCATGGCCCGGGACCGTAACAGAACATCCTGTGCTTTGGAAAGGAGCAACCCCTCTAATCCTGAGATCATGGGCTGGAGACCTGTTAGCAACCCCTCTACTCCCTTGAGAAAGCAAGACCATTGACAACACTATTTTGGATAGAGATATTTTGATTTTTCCACTTTTTGTTAGTGTGGAAGTTTTTTCCCACCCCTCTGCACACTTCTGGAAGGAGACAGAGGGCTGAAAGCAGAACTGGAACATCAGGCTTCTCTGCCAGAGAGGTCAACCGAGGTTGTTACATCAACCGGATCTCCACCCCAAAGGGATTAGGATACAGGCTGTGGGTATCAGAATGATCTTTGGACTCAGGTAGGATCTTTTCATGGCATGGGGCTCCCCCTAGGATTCCTAATCTACTGGGCTGTTTGCACAGATGAGTAGATCATGGCAAGCTTCCTCCCAGTAGCTACAGAGATGGACACAAACATCCCAGCAGAGAGATGCTGTAAATAGTTCAACTGTACAGTTTCATTTGTTGAATGGTTGTGGGACAGTGATGGACCTTTTGGAAATAATCAGTGAATTTGATTTGAACACCCAGTCTGAGTCCAGCCTGTCTGATCTTGAAGATAATACAACATTAGAGAGAAACACTCACATCAGGAGAGATACTCCATCAACTGGGCCACAAAGGATTTCCTCCCCCCCCCCCCCCCCACCAGAAAGAGCTCATCCCCTGGGAAGTACAGGAAGATGGGGAAGGATGGCAAGAGCAACCCCGACTAACAAATATTTTTATGGCCCTAGGGGAATTAACAAACCCCCAACAAAGGGTTACACATAGATTTTCATTGCTAACCAGCTAAATGTAACTGGACAATTCCAGTCATACCAATAGCTAGCCTACATCTAGTTAAACAACTGCTGGACAACTAGATTACAGGAAATATTTTGCTGCAAAGGTTAGATTCAACTGAAAATTTGCTAAAGATAACTGGGAAAATTAGCCAGTTATCTTTACCCCTCATCTGGCTTATTAAAACTTGACTCCTAAATATATGCCATCATGAAATACAAGGTTTTGGTCTTCTATGTAAAGATATCTCCATATGTGGGCATACAAAATAAAAATGTTAACTTTTAATTTTTTATCATATGTTCTACAGTCTTAGTTGAAATTATAGTGATGTCATCAAACATCGTTAAGATCACCTGGCAAGTAAGAGGTGCTGCAGCTGTGAGCTCAAGAAAGCAGGGTAGATTCACATGGATTTGGATTTAATCACTCACCTTGCCAAACCCAAATTCCAGTCAAGCTACAGTTCAGGTACAGTGGGAAGGTCCCTGCCACAGAGAGCGCATAGTGTGTTCCTACCATGCTGTTTGTTTAGTTACACCTTATCTTCATGCCTGCCACAAAAGTGCTGACAGAATACTGTGGAATTTCTGCTTGTGAGACCTCTGTGGCCCTTTTCAACATGGCTGCTCAACCTCATGGGACTGTACTATGCCTTTGATTACATAGCTCCAAGAGCCAATGGAGTACAGGGGATGATTTGACCAATGAGAAAGCTGAGAGGACAAAGATTGGAAATTTGCCTGGGTTTTTTGGGGTGCAGGTGGAAAAAGAGAGACAGTATGACAGCAGAAGGGCTGCTTGCAACTCTGCCCTTTAGGCCTACTGCCCTTTGCAGGCATTTCCACAGTGAGTATCCTAATTAGACTGGGGAGTGGGAGATTAGTGGACAGCTTGGGAAGAGATTAGCTGTAACTCACTAGGAGTTACATCAGTGTTCTGCTGAATCCATTCTGTTGAAGATGAAAGCTGATTCCAGACCACTGTGATCAATGACTAGGGTACTGTTTGCTGCCGCGTGGGTGCAGAGGACAAAAGTCCCACTGAGGGACGATGATGACATGAAGGAGTCACGTGGGGAGCATGAATAACCATTCTCATACACCTGCAGGGGAAGAGGTCTGTATCTGGCACTTGCATAAATCAGTGAACCATAAGACTATAGTCCATAAGAACATAAGGGGTGTATCATGTTCAAGCATCCTCTTTAACAGTGGCAATCCAAATCTCAAGGAAATACTTTGTATATCCCAAAAAGTAGATCTGTTTCTTGTTATCCATTCCCATTGATAAGCAGAGGCTTTTAGGGATGTGCTTCGTTTAAAGATATCGGGTCGGGCTTCAGATTGGCTGCTCCCCAAAAAATGTGTTGTTTTCGGCAATTTTCGGCTAAGTGTGTTAGTGCACACTAACAAGCCTTAATGCGCATTAACAACCAGTTAGTGCGCACTATCTCAGCATTAGTGCACAGTTCACCGACCAAGATAGTGCGCACTAGCTAGATGTTAATGCGCATTAAGGCTTGTTAGTGCGTGCTAACAGGTTAGTTAGTGTGCCCTAATAAAACTTACAGTGCACTAAGTATGTGTTAGTGCACTGTAACTAATGTTAGTGCACACTAAAAAAATGCAACTTAAAAAGTAAAAAGTATCAATTCAGAGGAGTTCGTTAGCTAGAAAACAGTGCGCACTAATTGGTATTACTGCGCACTAACAGATATTTAGTGAGCAATTAACTCCATTAGTGCGCACAATCATGAAATACAAAATTTCGGCAAAAAATTCGGCACATCCGATCCATTACGATTTAGACAATATCGTTGACATTGTCTAATTCATAAAAAACGAATGCATATCCCTAGTGACTTTCCTCTAGTCCTAGTACTATCTGAAAGAGAATATAACTGATCCCTATTTATCTGTCCATCTCTTTCATTTTGTAAACCTTTATTGTATCCCATCTCAGTTGTCTCAGAAGAGACTTAACCTGTTTAGACTTTCTGCATTAGGGAGCTGTTCAGGGGAAGATTGTAGGAAAATATCAGCCAAGGGGATTTTTTCAAACCCAGTCCACAGAGTACCTATCTGGCTCCTTTGTATGCTTTCTGTTCAGCACATGCTTCAACAGCTCCCAAAAGTATGTCAAGCTGAAGTTTGAAAGGTGCTTCAGTTGACCCTGAACCTGTCAGAACCGAGCCAAAATATCTACAAAATGAATTTCACCTTTTTCCTAAATAACTAAGTATAACATCCTAAACTATGGGTGAGCAAACAGAGCTTCACTCTTATCTTCATCCATTTAATTGGTTGGCTCCTTCCCTCCAGGAATTTGGCCTGGTGTTAAAGTCTCTTGCCAACATATCAGCTCTTGAACAGGTTGGCAAGTGATAAGACAACCACATTGCCAGCCAGTGGCTCACACATACACACACACACATATATACATACGTACATTCTTCTGCTGCTCATGTGCTCACTAGATTGTCCCCTGCCCTAGCATAATTACATTAAATAAAGATCTTGCTTGCCAGGCCTATCCCCAGACTGCAGTAGCCTCCTCCCTTTCCCATTCCCAGAGACTCACTAGTTCCTCAGTTCTCTCAGAACTCAGTCTAACCACCTCAGATAGAAGCTTCACTAACACTGAACAGGCACTTCCTCCTGGCTCACCTCCTCCCTTTCTGTGACTTTAGCTTGCTTCTACTTCTCCTGCCTCCCCTCACTTCCCACTCCAATGCATTCTTATGGATTGTATACTGTACAATCTGCTACATGTATTACTATGTAGACTGTTTCAAAATGACCCTCTCTATGTCCTGTAATATCTGAAACATCAGAAATTCAACAAGAAAAGTACTGAGCAAGCAAAATCTTATGCAAAACTACTTTGGGGCTTTAGCCCAATGCTTAAATCAATTCAATTCTTAAAACTTAGCCCTTCTCTAAGCAAAGAAAGATATGACCTTGAAGTTTAAAGTGTGCGGCAAGAAAATGCAGGTAAGGCAGGTTAAATTAACCCAGTGGTCTGGAGGACTTTATGGTCCCCCAGGCTCTACTCTGCCTACAGGGGGACCAGAAGTGATCCATGTTATCTTCTTCCTTTGGGTCAAAAATTAAAAAAAAATACTATTCCGTGGCCAAGACTTGGGAGAGCCACTGACCCAAACAACACAGCTCCAGATAGAATCATACTTTCCTATATGGGCCAGTGCGGCCAGAGGCTGGTGTACGGGTATTAGGTGCCCTAGGTGAACCTTATAGGCTTCCAGCCCCCACTGAGGTCCCACTCTCCCCACATATAGTTAAAATGTATTCATTTCTAATAACAGATTTTACATGAAAAAAGGAGAGTACAGAGTGCAGGTTTCAGAGGTAAAAACATCACTTACAACATGTATATTTACATGCACTGCTGTGGTGCCAACCAGAAAATCCTGTAAAAAAGATACTTGAATGCCATATGGCAAGGGTTGCAAAGTCTAGTCCTTAATAACCACAAACAGATCTTGCTTTCAGAATTCCGCATTGAATATTCTCAAGATATATTTCCATACAATGGAGTCAGTGCATGCAAATCTCATGCAATTTCATTGTGGAGAACCTAAAAATCAAACTTGTTTGTGGCTCTTGAGGACTGATGTTGGCTATCCCTGCTGTATGGTATTAAGCCTGCAATAACATGCATTAGGTATAGGCAGGCCCTCAGAAAGCCATGAGAAAACATAATTTCAAATACAAAATAGTAAACATCCCATACCAAAATAGCACTAACTGCCGGCACTCAAACAGTAACAACCCTTCCTATGAAAAGAAAACACTGTAAATATTATGCCAAGCCCTAGCACACCAATATACCTACTGGGAAAACAGAATAAGCCAGACTTCAAAAATCCCTAAAAAAACACTATATGCTAGTAACATATCTTACCTCAGTCACACATATAGACCCTTACCAAATAGAGAATAAAGAGAACATAAACATAAATAGAAATTTGCAGACAAACATGAAATGGAAACTGCAACAACAAGCCAGACTTTGTATCCAGTGCAATATTGGAAACACAGAAATACCATCATCCTATAAAAGATCAAACAATAAAATCCAGAAATATAAAACATCAATCATAACAGTAAAATCATACTAAAAAAAAATAAATCTCTAAACCATTGATGAATAGAATATCCAATAATTAAAAATGCATATACAATTTTTGTTTAAAGTTCCCAAGCACTAATAAAATATTTCAAAACAGCAAACATATCAAATAACAATTTAAAAAAGTAAGGATAAAAAATATCTCTTGCTGTCTATCCCTGGGAATTTTAGGTTCTGATCATTCTGAGATTGCTGTAGATTAGATGGAGTGGGTGTGTAGGAAATATCTTGCTAACAAGGACAAGCAGTTAAAGGAGCCTCTGACATCAGTGAAAATTGACATTGGCTTATTTGGGCTATGTACAGCTAAATGCAGAGAAAATAGACAGGGCCTGTTCTGCCCTGGACAGTCAAAATGCGGTATTGTGTACGTGACAAGCCAGAAGGATTTATTAGCCTTGCTAGCCAAGCTAGCACTAAAATGTGGCCACAAGAAACATCAGCACAGATGGTCCAGTGTGGGAATCAGACTTGCAATAATATTGAGGTTTATTTATGGTCCTAAATGTCCATCCAGGATCATAGTTTATCAGAGCCTGCCAAACTTGTTTAACTGTCATTCATCAGAACTGACTACTTGTTGTACTCCAGAGCAAACAAAGAAACTTGTAAAAAGACTGGGAAGTTCTGCTAATTAAAAGCCTGAATTGGGCATTCACCTGACCATGCATGAGCTGCTGAATTATACATAGGTGAGCCCTTGAAAAAGGGGAAGCTAACAGCTTTCTTGGCCATCTGTCATCAGCCCATCATTATCCATCTGAAGAGAAGGAGGTGACCCATCTGAGTGCTATGGCTTTCCACCCCCTGCTCTGCCCTTGTGCATCCTGGGCCAAGGTGACTTGCGGAGACAAGGTCTAAGAGACTTGAGAGTTGAACAGTCTGTCGCTTCAGTGGCCATGGCTGTCCTCTCTGCCTCTGTGCTGGAGACCTGTGAAGGGAGGAACTTCCTGGCCACCCCGAGAACGTAAGCTATTGCCTTTACAGGGTAAGAACCTGGGTTCCATTTCTTACCCCATGTGTTGGTAAGGTAGAGCTTATTAGCATTCAAAAGTAAGTCTCGGCTAAAGAGGTGAGACCAGCAGAAATTAATGGCAACTGAATAATCACTGGACATTAAATTTGCTTTTGTAACTATTGACTTTATTATAGTATGTGTTCCTAATTGCCTGTGTGTATTGCTTGACGAAGTGTTACACTCAGCCCTGTGTAACCTATAAATAAAAGAGATTTATTTTTGTTCAAATAGTAGGTATTTACATAAAGGGAGGTGGGGTTAGAAATCATAGCTCTTTCCCTACATATATAATGGAGGTTCTACCAAGATAGAATAATTTAGCCAAATTTGTCCTGAATAAAATGAATGCATAAGAAAGAACTAAACATTGCTTCTAGAGTTTTCACATGAGTTTGATTCATGTATGCAGAGCATCCTGGGAAGGAATCACAGTAGCTGACAAGGAAAGAGTTAAACTGTTAATGAGAATGAATCCAGAGCCATTTTCCCAGACCAGCTGGAGACATGATGTGAGATTCTAATAGCTTGCCTTGCTGTTTGAAATACAATAAAAGGGAAAACCAGCAGAACAGATTTGATAAGGTATTCACAGCTGTTAAAGGCTGATGGGTCCTGCCTGGCTTTTCATCCCCTTCACCAATTAAGGGGGGAGAAGACAGAAGTCTTCCTCCTGTACCACCTGGTAACCAGAGTGGAGAAGGAGATCACAGATCATTAACAAAAAGTTTCATAAGATTATTTTAGGGGTAGAAATTTAAAAAGTTTTTTGGTTAGCTTTTGTGTTTATGGAAAAAGTGTATGATGTGAACTGGGTACTCTTGTATATGATGCTGGTTGAAGCCCATTGCGGGCAAGAACCTGTGGATTATTTGATGCAGAGCACAATTTTTCTGATACTAATTTCCCAGATGTTAGTGTATTAGGATTATTTTTCCTCATTGGTTATATTTTTTTCAGTGCCTTTATACACAAGATTTTTTGTTTGTGTATTTGGTTGATATAAGAAACACTCTGAGAAGCTGACAGAAATTTACCAAAGGGGAGAGGTCACTTTGGTGGATGTCTAGTTAGTAGACATGCAGGTTCTATAGGTGCCTCCAATGCTGAGCCATAAAAACTCCCTTATCAGTGAGTACTTCTCCCACAAAATGAGAGGTAGGGTAGAACTGGATGCCGTGAGAGACCGTAATAACCTGGTAGAGATACCTGGAAAAGTAATTAACATCATGTGAAGAAAATTGGGTATGAAAAGCAAATACCACAGATTATACTACCCACAGTTATCCGGCCGAGTGGAGAGAACACTAAAGGCTATGATCAGCATTCTGAGAAGTATTTGTCCACATTAAGTAAGGACTGGGAGGTAAAATTCCCCCTGGTGCTGGTGGCAAACAAAGCCATGAACCACTGTCCTATGTGTTCTCACCATTGATCTGATGTCTGGTAGAGAAGTGGTCTTGCCCATGCACTTGCTTTAAGGGATGCAAGATGTTAATTTGGCTACTGCCACCCCTAGGCCCTAGAATGATATCTATGTGTGGGAACTTTTATAAAGTACCTGTTGTGTTTGAGGCATTGTGGACCCTTAGTTGCAATGGAGATGACTCTGCCCATGGGGAGGAGCCCCATGGGGACCCTCTGCGATAGGCTGACACAGCAGGCACAGAATGAATAATCTTTATTGTACTGCTGTAAATAGATGGTAAAGCAGGAAGGTAAGGCACTGATCCACGAGGTGCCAATACGCTCAACAGGCTCAGAAGTATAGTCTCACCCAGATGTTCATGATAGGCAGGAGCCCGCAATTCGGATAACGCCGCGGCTGGTGGGTGGAGTTGGTGCACCGGTTCGTAGAGGTACTCACAGAGTGAAGACGTCTTCTGGATGATAAAATGGTGGGACCGAAGGTCAGAGGTGCAGGATATGAAGAAGATAGGCCCTCAAGGAGCGAGTACCCAATGGTCCAATATCCTGGAAATGAATAAGAGAAAAGACCCCTGAGGAGTGGGAAGTTGGAAGCGAAAGACCCCTGAGGAGCGGGTGTCTAGAGCTTCTGCTGGAGCGAGGCCCTTAGCAAAAGGAGGTGTCTAAGCTAGCAGCTCAGAGCAGGCAGAGTAGCGAAGTGAAGTCTTTGCTAACTCAAATTGGTAGCAGAAGCGGAGGCTAGTTTTTCCCGGGGTTACTGATGTCATGCGGTGGGGCCGCTCCCGAGGTTCCCGCCATGACGTGTATTTGAGCATCAGAGATGTGCGAGCTCGCGCCCTAGGAGGTCATGGGAGTGAGCATGGCAGATGGGGACACCCATGCTGGTCAGAAAATGCTGAGGCACTCGGCACCGGAGACAGCCATCTTACCCAAAGAGAGGGAAAGAAGGTAAGAAGGTAAGAAGGGAGAAGTGGTGATCGTGGGTGACTTAAATATGCCAGATGTAGACTGGAAAATCCCATCTGCAGAAACTAAAAATAGTAGAGAGATAGTGGATGCCATGCAAGTATCTTTGTTCAAACAAATGGTGTTGGAACCCACGAGAGAAGGAGCTATACTCGACTTAGTGCTCACTAATGCAGATAATGTCTCAGATGTCCAGGTGGGTGCCCACCTCAGCAGCAGTGATCATCAAACGGTATGGTTTAATATCACTAAAAGAATAGGGAAAAGAACCACAAAGACCCGAGTTTTACAGTTCAAAAACACAGACTTTGAGGTAAAGGGGAAGTACCTGGAGGAAGAACTTGAAGGATGGGAGAACGAGAGAGATGTGGATCAGCAGTGGACCAATCTAAAAGGAGCAATCACCAAGGCAACTGCTCTATATGTTAGAAATGTAAAGAAAAGCAAAAGAAAATTGAAACCTATCTGGTTCTCAAAGGAGGTGGCTGACAAAATTAAAGCTAAAAGAACAGCATTCAAGAAATATAAAAGATCCCAAAGGGAGGAGCACAAAGAAGAATATTTGTATCAACTGAGGGAGTCAAAGAAATTAATCAAGTTGGCAAAAAGTCAAGCGGAAGAGAGGATTGCCAAGGAGATAAAAAATGGTGACAAAACATTTTTCAGATACATCAGCGAAAAGAGAAAGGTCCAAAGTGGTATAGTGAAATTGAAAGGTGGTAATGATCAATGTGTGGAGAGACGAAGAAATGGCAGAAATATTAAACGAATACTTCAGCTCTTTGTTCACTAAAGAAGACCCTGGAGAAGGGCCATCTCTACACAACAAGAAACTGGAGGGAAGTGGAATAGATGAAAATCCTTTTACAGTAGAAAATGTGTGGGAAGAGCTAAAGAACCTGAACGTGGACAAAGCCATGGGGCCTGATGGGATTCATCCAAGGATATTGAGGGAACTCAGAGATGTTCTGGCAGGTCCGCTGTGTGACCTGTTCAATAGATCCCTAGAAACGGGAGTGGTGCCGAGTGATTGGAGAAGAGCGGTGGTGGTCCCGCTTCACAAGAGTGGGAACAGGGAGGAGGCTGGCAACAACAGACCGGTTAGCCTCACTTCGGTGGTGGGAAAAGTAATGGAGTCACTGCTGAAAGAGAGAATAGTGAACTATCTACAGTCCGGAGAATTGATGGACCAGAGGCAACATGGATTCACCAGGGGAAGATCCTGTTAGACAAATCTGATTGACTTTTTTGACTGGGTAACCAAGGAATTGGATCAAGGAAGAGCACTCTATATCATATACTTGAATTTCAGCAAAGCTTTTGATACGGTTCCGCACAGGAGACTGGTGAATAAAACGAGAAGCTTAGGAGTAAGTGCCGAGGTGGTGACCTGGATTGCAAATTGGTTGACGGACAGAAGACAATATGTGATGGTAAATGGAACCTTCTCTGAAGAGAGAGCGGTTTTAAGTGGTGTGTACCGCAAGGATCGGTGTTGGGACCGGTCCTGTTCAATATCTTTGTGAGCGACATTGCGGACGGGATAGAAGGTAAGGTTTGTCTTTTTGCGGATGACACTAAGATCTGCAACAGAGTGGACACGCCGGAAGGAGTGGAGAGAATGAGACGGGATCTAAGGAAACTGGAAGAGTGGTCGAAGATATGGCAGCTGAGATTCAATGCCAAGAAGTGCAAAGTCATGCATATGGGGAGTGGAAATCCGAATGAACTGTATTCGATGGGGGGGAAAGGCTGATGTGCACGGAGCAGGAGAGGGACCTTGGGGGTGATAGTGTCTAATGATATGAAGTCTGCGAAACAATGCGACAAGGCGATAGCAAAAGCCAGAAGAATGCTGGGCTGCATAGAGAGAGGAATATTGAGTAAGAAAAGGGAAGTGATTATTCCCTTGTACAGGTCCTTGGTGAGGCCTCACCTGGAGTACTGTGTTCAGTTCTGGAGACCGTATCTACAAAAAGACAAAGACAAGATGGAAGCGGTACAGAGAAGGGCGACCAGGAAGGTGGAGGATCTTCATCGGATGACGTACGAGGAGAGATTGAAGAATCTAAATATGTACACCCTGGAGGAAAGGAGGAGCAGAGGTGATATGATACAGACTTTCAGATACTTGAAAGGTTTTAATGATCCAAAGACAACAACAAACCTTTTCCGTAGGAAAAAAATCAGCAGAACCAGGGGTCACGATTTGAAGCTCCAGGGAGGAAGATTCAGAACCAATGTCAGGAAGTATTTCTTCACGGAGAGGGTGGTGGATGCCTGGAATGTCCTTCCGGAGGAAGTGGTGAAGACCAGAACTGTGAAAGACTTCAAAGGGGCATGGGATAAACACTGTGGATCCATAAAGTCAAGAGGCCGCCAATGAAGAGTGGGTGACTCTCCATAATGATGGCTACTGCCTGGAGACAATACCCTTATTCAATAAACATACACATGCTTACTGTGACTCCAACATCGCTCTAAGCTTCAACAGCAAGAGGAAATGTGGAAAAAAAAGGATTTGCACTCACAAAGAGGGGAGTAGCTGGCTTGTTACGGCGGTTACTACCCCAAACCAAATAAGCCTGATACTTCACTTTCAATGCATATACAGCATAGTTCTCTGCTTCAACGGCAGGGGAGAAGAAAAAAGGGTTCGCGCTCACAAAGCGGGGAGTAGCTGGCTTGTTACGGCGGTTACTACCCCAAACCAAATGTGCCTGATACTTCACTTTCGATGCATATCCAGCATGGCTCTCTGCTTTAACAGCAGGGGAAAAGAAAAACTGATGCTTCACGCATATCCAGCATAGCTTCAACGGCAGGGGAGAAGAAAAAAGGATTCGCACTCACAAAGCGGGGATTAGCTGGCTTGTTACGGCGGTTACTACCCCAAACCAAATGTGCCTGATACTTCACTTTCGATGCATATCCAGCATGGCTCTCTGCTTCAACGGCATGGGAGAAAAACTGATACTTCACGCATATCCAGCATAGCTCTCTGCTTCAACGGCAGGAGAGAAGAAAAACTGATACTTCACGCATATCCAGCATAGCTCTCTGCTTCAACGGCAGGGGAGAAAAAAACCTGATACTTCACGCATATCCAGCATAGCTCCCTGATTCAACGGCAGGGGAGAAGAAAAACAACCAATAAGGGCTGTATAACATAGTCTGGGTAAAACAAATAAGCATGGGTGTATCTTGCTTATTGCGGCGCTTACTACCCCTACTACCCCTAACTAATCAAGCTAGATATTTCACTTGGATGCAGCTCCATCACTGCTCTCTACATTAATGGTGGGGGTGGAAGGGAAATAGAACCAAGAGCTAAGAGAAACATATAAGTATGAGAGAAAAAATGTGTGAAGCTTGCTGGGCAGACTGGATGGGCCGTTTGGTCTTCTTCTGCCGTCATTTCTATGTTTCTATGGAAAGGGGAGAAAAAGAGGTAAGGCAGAGTGGTCGCAGCCGTCTGCGACTGACGGATGCAACAGTACCTTGGTGCTGCTCACCAATGCCAGAGGTGGGAAGGCCTATCATGATTTAAAGTTACCTCTGAAGAGAATAAGATTGGAGATAAGGTCTTTTACAATAACTACAGTAAAAACAAAGCCAAAGAAAACAAAATTTTGCCTAGCTGGAAAGGACATTTTGTAATTGTGGATAAAGTCTCACCAGTCGCATATCTTATCTGAATTAACACAACCCCTGATGGTGAAGATGTACTTAAATGGGTCCACATTAATCAGCACAGACCTTGTGACTCTCATAAATTAGTGGATCAAAATATGGTGCCCACTATCCACTGATACTAACAATGAGACAGAGGAGTAATTTTCTACTGTTTTTCAGATAGAAAGTAAAGCCCTAAGAGGGATTTTCCTGGAGCTGCTGCTGACGAGAATGGAAGCTGCCAAGCTGGTCGAGCCAGGCCCTTCCTCCGGGATTATGATGCAAAATACCCCCTGCTTCCTCATTACCCAGTCACAGATAGTTACCTAGAAAGTCTTCGTGTCACTTGACCCCCAGCACATGATCTGGAAACATATTAACCTCGCTAGCATCCAGATGCCTTCCACCAGGACATGTATGCAGGACTCCACAGAGTACACCACCCAGAATGTTCATAATATTCTGAACCAATTAGATAAGATAATGATCCAGACCCTTACCAAAGACTCTGATTGACCCAAAAGGTTTATTGGACTAGTTGCTAGATCCATTGTCTTCTCAGTCCTGGGTTCTCTCTCTGGTTCTTCCATGTCCATCGCCAATGCAGTTTCCACAAGGATCTTGAGAAACACTGTAGCAGAGTTGCAGGGTGACATGAAAAGTATCTCTAAACAGATACGGTTGCAACAAGAACGATTAAATGCTCAGGGTAGAAGTCTCGGTAATATTTATTTATTTATTTTTATTTATTTATAGATTCTTCTATACCAAGGTACGTATAGTTATACATCACTTCGGTTTACAGGGAAACAATAAATAAGCAACAGGCTTTACAGATAACAGATATTGTAGCATAACAAATATCAGAACAGGTTTTACATTTAACAGTAACAGGTTTTATAAATAAAGATAATGGAATTAACTGGTAGTTTGCTAACTTCATTAACTATAATAACCATAATACATTAATCTTCAAGAGTTACGCAGTATCAATAAAGTGTGGTAGATGTACAATTAATGAATTAAGCTACGCATAATAGGTGAGAGTAAAGAACATAGATCAGGTAAAGGAAATTGGGAAAAATAAAATGGGAATGTTGATTTTAAGGATAGATAGAAATCATTGATAAAAGGCTTGTTCAAACAACCACGTTTTAAGATTTTGTTTGAACCTCTTGTGACAAGACTCAAGACGCAGGTCCAACGGCATGTTGTTCCAGATTTTAATACCTGCAATGGAGAATGAGCGTTCCCTGGTGGATACATGTTTAATGTGTTTTAGAGGATGAGCAGTTAGTTTCGCTTGGTGAAATATTCTAATTGGTCTGTTGGAGGTGTGAACAATAAACTGATCAGAAAACCATTGCATTTCTTTATTGTGCATGGATTTGTGTATGAGAGATAGAACTTTAAACGTAATCCTGTAGGATACAGGTAGCCAATGTAGGAACATCAGTGCTGGTGTTATGTGTTCATGTCGTCGAGTGTTCGTAAGTAACCGAGCAGCAGCATTCTGCAACATCTGTAAGGGTTGGATTGTGTTCTTCGGTAGACCCAGAAGTATTGCATTACAATAGTCAATTTTTGGAAGGATTGTGGCTTGTAACACAGTCTGGAAGTCCTGGAGATTTAATCCTTTTCAGTGTATGCAACTTGAAGAAGCCACTCTTAATCGTGCTCGAGATGAAATTCTTCATGGAGAAATGATTATCTATCATAACCCCAAGGCTGCGTACATGCTTCAGCTTGAAAAGGTCTGAGGTTGAGGAAGGAGAAGGTGAAGTGATAGATGTTGTGTTCCTGTGTGGTGTAATGATAAGGAGTTCTGTCTTGTTGGTATTGATTGCAAGGCAGTTTTCCATTAGAAGATTTTTTATTTTCTCCAGAGCTGATTCCCAGGTTTTTATGGCCTTATCGAGTGTATCGTTGATGGGAATGATTATCTGTACGTCGTCGGCGTATATGAAATGATGTAGATCCAATTTCATCAGAAGTTTACAGAGTGGAGATAGATACACGTTAAAAAGTGTTGAGGACAGTGATGACCCTTGTGGAACACCTTGTGATAGGTTTCTAGGTTTTGAAGTTTGGAGACCCAGCTTGACACTGTATGTCCTATCTTCAAGGAAAGATTGTATCCATGCTAAAGCAGTGCCGGTGATGCCAATTTGAGAAAGGAGAGAGAGAAGGGTAATGTGGTTGACAGTATCAAATGCCGAGGAAATATCTAGTAGGGCTAGAAGATAGGAGTGACCAGAGTCAAGGGATTGTAGAATGGAATCTGAGAGGGACACCAGTAGGGTTTCGGTGCTATGATTCTTCCTGAATCCATATTGTGAAGGGAAGAGTAATTGATTTTCGTCTAGAAAGTCAGTTAGTTGTTTGTTTATGACTTTTTCTAGGATTTTTGATAGTAACGGGAGGTTCGAAACTGGTCTATAGTTAGCTGGTTCAGAGGTATCCAGGTCAGGTTTTTTAAGCGTAGGCTTTATTATAGCATGTTTGAGTTGCGTGGGAAACACTCCCTCTGTAATTGACTTGTTGATAATGTTAGAGATTGCAGGGGCGATCCTGGAGGGGATGGCAAGGAGTGTTTTTGTTGGCATGATGTCAATGGGGTGTAAAGCTGGTTTGATTTTCTTTAGAATTGCTTCAATTTCAGTCGCAGTGGAAGTTTCGAAGTTTGTGAGTGCGGCTGAATCCTGTGGTGCGTTTGTGGGTGAAGGTATTTTTTGATGCGGAGAAGTAAAACGAGCCATGATATTTGAAATCTTGTCCTGGAAATAGGAGGCTAATTTCTCACACTTATTTTCATCCTCATGTTCATGGTCAGAGTTAATTGCAGGGGAGATTAAATTAGATACGTATTGGAAGAGGGCACGTGGATTAAACTGATATTGATGAATTTTTGTTGAGTAAAAGTTTTACTCAATATGATCACATTGGTTAATTTATATCCTCAAGCGCGTAAGACACAGCAGAAAGAAATCACTCTTATAAATAAAATGCAGGGGGAGTTCCATACCATTATAGAACCCATCCAGACACTCACCAATTACTTGCTTAGAGAACTGGATAACAGCATTAGCAATCTAATGAAAGGACAGATCTCCACATTCTTGATTCCCCCAGATGTCATTACAGAGGCCTTTGCAAAATTTACCCAAAATAACATGGAGCCTATCCAGATTCAGATTGCTTATCACATGTATTTGGACTTAGAGAATGTGGAGATTGCCTATGTACTGAATTTACCATTCATTTTGCTGAAAATGTGTACCAGTTGAAACAAGTGGTTAATGTAGGTACTTGGATAATGTTTACTTGCACGAGGACAGTGAGTCCTCCCCTGTTAGCCTACCAAGGTGACAACCCACAGTAGTATCTAGTTCACAACTTAAGCCTGTGCCAGCAGACCAGGGTCATACATTGGCTATGTCCTGGTAAGCCTTTCCTGAAAGATACCACTGCAGCTCAATGTGGTTTGTACTTAGACAAGGTCCGAGAGAAATGTAAGGCTACTATGACAAAGTATGATGAATTCTCTGAAACCAAGGTTGCAGTCATAGATAATGTTTGGTTGGTTAGCACTCCACTGTGGGAAATCACTATTTCTAACAAACATGATGTTACCAGTAAGATTCCCTTACCCAGCAATGTTTCCCGAATCTCTGTGCTAAAGAGCTCTATAATCATTATAGGGGTGATCTGGGAAACTACAGACCGGTTAGCCTGACTTCAGTGCCAGGAAAAATAGAAGAAAGTGTTCTAAGCATCAAAATCACAGAACATATAGAAAGACATGGTTTAATGGAACAAAGTCAGCATGGCTTTATCCAAGGTAAGTCTTGCCTCACAAATCTGCTTCACTTTTTTGAAGGGATTAATAAACATGTGGATAAAGGTGAACCGGTAGATGTAGTGTACTTGGATTTTCAGAAGGCGTTTGATAAAGTTCCTCACGAGAGGCGTCTAGGAAAAGTAAAAAGTCATGGTATAGGTGGTGATGTCCTTTCGTGGATTACAAACTGGCTAAAAGACAGGAAACAGAGAGTAGGATTAAATGGACAATTTTCTCAGTGGAAGGGAGTGGGCAGTGGAGTGCCTCAAGGATCTGTATTGGGACCCTTACTTTTCAATATATTTATAAATGATCTGGAAAGAAATACGACGAGTGAGGTAATCAAATTTGCAGATGATACAAAATTGTTCAGAGTAGTTAAATCACAAGCAGATTGTGATAAATTGCAGGAAGACCTTGTGAGACTGGAAAATTGGGCATCGAAATGGCAGATGAAATTTAATGTGGATAAGTGCAAGGTGATGCATATAGGGAAAAATAACCCATGCTATAGTTACACAATGTTAGGTTCCATATTAGGTGCTACCACCCAAGAAAGAGATCTAGGCGACACAGTTCAGTGTGCTGTGGCAGTCAAAAAAGCAAACAGAATGTTGGGAATTATTAGGAAGGGAATGGTAAATAAAATGGAAAATGTCATAATGCCTCTGTGTCGCTCCATGGTGAGACCCCACCTTGAATACTGGGTACAATTCTGGTCACTGCATCTCAAAAAGGATATAATTGCGATGGAGAAGGTACAGAGAAGGTTGACCAAAATGATAAGGGGAATGGAACAGCTCCCCTATGAGGAAAGACTAAAGAGGTTAGGACTTTTCAGCTTGGAGAAGAGACGGTTGAGAGGGGATATGGTAAAGGTGTTTAAAATCATGAGAGGTCTAGAACGGGTAGATGTGAATCAGTTATTTAGTCTTTCAGATAATAGAAAGACTAGGGGGCACTCCATGAAGTTAGCATGTGGCACATTTAAAACTAATCGGAGAAAGTTCTTCTTCACTCAACGCACAATTAAACTCTGGAATTTGTTGCCAGAGGATGTGGTTAGTGCAGTTAGTCTAACTGTGTTTAAAAAAGGATTGGATAAGTTCTTGGACGAGAAGTCCATTACCTGCTATTAATTAAGTTGACTTAGAAAATAGCCACTGCTATTATTAGCAACGGTAACATGAAATAGACTTAGTTTTTGGGTACTTGCCAGGTTCTTATGGCCTGGATTGGCCACTGTTGGAAACAGGATGCTGGGCTAATGGACCCTCAGTCTGACCCAGTATGGCATGTTCTTATGTTCTTAATTGGAACATGACCCTATCCCCATTGAGATAGAAATCCTAGATATGTTTCGAGGACATGAAATCAACTTTGATGAAGATCTGGAATATCTTTTAGGCTATAAAAAATCTCACACTGTTGAGCTGTCTGTAGACCATGACTCCACAGAAATTGCAGACTACAAGTATAATTACAGGGATGAGGATATTTTGCAAATGAACTATGTTCTGAAATATTCTCTACCTATCTTAGACACACTCACAGATGGCCAGCTGGGGCTGACATGTTTTCTCTTTAGGAAGGTTATAACTGTAGTCAGGGTCCCAACCTGGGAATTCTCCTACTGATGTCAGATGTTTCCTTGACCTCTCTCCACCTGAGTCCCTGGAAATGTAGTTTAGTTTGGCACTTGGGCGTACCATGTGGGATTATTCAGGAATGAGCCATGCACAATCTTGAGATTATTGCATCACACTTAGATTAGAAGTGAGTATATTATTTGCTCACATATACCCCAATCTAAGGTTGCTCTCACTAGCTCACATTCTTAGATGCAAGGTGTGACCTATGGTTTGCATTTCTTCTTTTCCTTCCTCATTACTATTACTATCTTTTCTTCTTTCTTCTTCCTTCTGTTATAATTATTATTGCGTCATCATTATTATTACGATTTTCACTATTTTGCTTATTATTACTTCATTATTGTTATCATTATTATTCACCAGTATTATTATTTCATTATTTTTGTTCCATTTATTATTGCCTTATGGTCAGGGCTATGGCTTTTTGGCTCATGTCATCTAGTAGAGACTTGCGCAGTTAGCCTGTTAGGTTTTAAACAGTGGGAACTCCCTTGACAACACCTCCATGATTAAAAAAGGAGAAAATGTAGGAAATATCCCAATTCTTTCTATCAAGGACAAGCAGCTAAGACAGAGCCTCTGATATCAGTAAAAATAGACATTGGCTTCTCTGGGCTATGCACAGCTAAATACAGAGAAAATAGACAGGGCCTGTTCTGCCCTGGGCAGCCAAAATTCATTACTGTGTACGTGACAAGACTGAATGATTTATTAGCTTTGCTAGCCGAGTTGGCACCAAAATGGAGCCAAAAGAAACATCAGCACAGATGATCCAGTGTGGAAAACAGACCTGCAATGCTAAGAAAAATTAGGGAAGCTAACCAAATTGGTAGAGCGATAATAATGGGAGATTTCAATTACCCCAATATTGACTGGGTAAATGTATCATTGGGACATGCTAGAGAGATAAAGTTCCTGGATGGAATAAATGATAGCTTTATGGAGCAATTAGTTCAGGAACTGACAAGAGAGGGAGCAATTTTAGATCTAATTCTCAGTGGAGCACAGGATTTGGTGAGAGAGGTAACGGTGGTGGGGCAGCTTGGCAATAGTGATCATAATATGATCAAATTTGAATTAATTTATTTTTTTATTTATTTATTTTTAATTTTTATATACCGGAATTCCTGTATGCAATACAAATCAATCCGGTTTACATGTAACAAAAAGGTTGCCCTGGTCTGGGAGGTTAGACCGGGGTTTTTTACATAGAACATTGAACAATAACAATCAACCAATGAACATTAACATTAACATTATTCCAAGGAACAATGAGAGTATCAATAATATTTAACAAATAATAAATAACCTTGTTCGTGTTTTGAATGGTATGTGTGTGTTCCCCTTTTTACAATGGACTTTAGTAGCGTATATCGACTGCAGTAAACGGTTATATAATATGTCCTCTATTAAATGACTGTTAAATAGGCATTGCGACTAAGCAAGTACATGTAAGAAATTACGTGTAAGAAATTAAGTGTCAAGCAATTCGTGACACCCTACAATGGTTGGATCTGAAAGTCAGGAGGAGGTGCTTATTTACACTCTGGGAATTGGAATGCTTGCCTGAAGAGCCAGGTTTTTAACCTTTTTTTGAATTCTGGTAGATTGGGTTCGAGTCGTAGGTCTGGTGGGAGCGCATTCCATTGGTGTGGTCCTGCAGTGGAGAGAGCTCTTTTTCTTAGTGTTGATTTGGCAGGAGCTGCGACTAATGTGCCTTTGTAGGCGTTTCTGATGGGTCTAGAAGATAAGTGTGGCCGAAGTTGAATTTGTAGAGATATAGGTGCGGCGTTATGGATTGCTTTGTGAATGATGGTTAAGGTTTTATAAAGGATTCTCTGTTTAATGGGTAGCCAGTGGAGGTTGCTCAAGATGGGGGTAATATGGTTTCTTCTGTTAGTGTTAGTTAGGATTCTGGCTGCGGCATTTTGTACCATCTGTAGGGGTTTGATGCTGTTAGAGGGGAGGCCAAGTAAGATTGAGTTGCAGTAATCAAGTTTCGAAAAAATAATGGATTGAAGAACGAGGCGAAAGTCATTGAAGTGAAGGAGTGGCTTTAGTTTCTTTAGGACCTGTAGTTTAAAGAAGCAATCCCTGGTGGTTGTGTTAATGAATTTTTTAGGTTAAGTTGGTTATCAAGCCATGCTCCTAGATTCCTGACGTCTGCAGAGAGCTCCATGTTTTGTGCCAGGCTGGGTACGTGGGTGTTTGGTTTGTGGGAAATCAGTAGCAACTCTGTTTTGCTGGAGTTTAGAATCAGGTTCAGGCTGGAGAGTAGATGTTTAATTGGTTGAAGACAATTCTCCCAGTAGTCGAAGGTTTTTTGAATTGATTCTGTGATGGGGATGATGATCTGGATGTCATCTGCATAGAGGTAATGAGTAAGCTTGAGTTGTGATAGGAGATGGCAGAGTGGGAGGAGGTAAATGTTGAACAGGGTGGGAGAGAGGGATGAACCTTGTGGTACACCTTGGTCTGATAGGATGGGGTCAGATTCCTTGTTGTTAATTCTGACCTTGTAAAACCTGTTTGATAGGAACGATTTGAACCAACTGAGAGCTGTGCCTTTGATTCCTATGTTTGATAATTGTTCTAGTAGTTGTGAGTGATTTACCGTGTCGAACGCTGATGATAGGTCTAACAGGACCAGTAAGAATGACTGTTTTTTCTCCAGGTTCAAAAGTAAATTATCAGTGAGAGAAAGCAAAAGGGACTCTGTGCTTAGTGATTTCCGAAAACCGTATTGTGCAGGGGAAAGAATGTTGTGCTCCTCGAGATATTCGGAAAGTTGTTTATTTACGGCTTTTTCCATGAGTTTGGAGATCAGGGGCAGGTTTGCAATGGGTCTGAAGTTGGCTGGGTCCGTGGGTGATGCAGTTGGTTTTTTCAGTAGGGGTTTGAGGATTGCAAGTTTTAGTTGATTAGGAACTGTGCCCATGGCTAGAGAGGTATTGATGATTTCCGCAATAGGTTTTGCGACGGTGCTAGGGATGGCGGTGAGCAGATTAGTAGGGAGTGGGTCCGAGGGATGTGAAGATGGTTTAATTTTTTTAAGTAGATTTTCGATCTCCATGGCTGATGTGGGCTCGAATGTCTCTAGACTAGAATTCAGCGTGGGTAGGTATGTGCTGTGAGGTGTTGGAAGGGTTTGATGGGTTGTAAGTGAGCTAGTAAGGTTTGAGATTTTTGTCTTGAAGTAAGTGGCTAATTCGTTGGCTTTGCTGAGTGCTAGTTGGTCTGGAATGGAAGGTGGCGTTGGTTTGGTGAGGGATGAAATGTAAGAGAATAAAGCTTTAGAGTCGAAGATGAAGTTATGAATTCTTTTTGCATAGAAGTCCTTTTTTGTTTTGTGTATGGCGTTTCTGTAGGTGTTGAGGGTGGCTTTGTAGTCCAGTCTGGATTTGGGTGAGGGGTTGTTTCTCCAGCTTTGTTCTTTGTTTCGTAGTTTTTGTTTTAGGGCTTTGAGTTCCGGGGTGAACCACGGTTTTCTGTTGTCTCTTGCCGGTTGGATTGTTTTTGAGGAGGTTGGGCAGAGCTGGTCCGCTATTTTGTTCGTGAGTTTGATCCATGAAGAGGTGGCTGTGTTGGCGTCTGAGAGGTCTATTTGTTTGAGATCTTTAGAGCATTGTTCGGTGAGTAACTCCAGTGAGCATGGTTTCCTGAAATGAATGATGGTTTTGGAGATGTTTGTAGGTGGTGTGTTTTTCATTTTGACGGTTGTGTCTATGATCTGGTGGTCTGACCAGGGGATTGGCGTGCAGGTGGGATTGGTATGGATGGACCAGCTCTCGTTGATAAAAATGAGGTCTAATGTATGACCTGCTTTGTGAGTGGGCCCGTTGATTATTTGTGAGAATCCAAGGTGACTGAGGGAGGTGAGGAAGGTTTCGCAGTTAGTGGATTGAGGGATGGAGTCCACGTGAATGTTGAAGTCTCCCAATATGATGGTTGGTTTGTCTGAATTTAAGTGTTTGGCTATCATCTCTATTAGAGGGGAGGGGTTAGCCTCTAGAGTTCCTGGTGTGGCGTAGATGAGGAATATTTGTAGATGTTGAGATTTGAATATGGAGCATTCTAGTTTTGAAGTGGAGTATGATAGTTGTAGGGTTATGCCCAATTGTTTTTTTGCAGCAAGTAGAATTCCTCCTCCTTTCTTTTTCGGTCTAGGTATTGAGAAAAGGTCGAAGGATTGTGTTGGAAGTTGGTTTATTAATGATATGTCAGTGGGTTTTAACCAGGTTTCTGTTATTGCACATATGTCAGGGTTGTTGTCAATAAGGTAATCATTGAGAAGGTGCATTTTTTTGGAAAGTGACTGTGCATTGAATAAGGTTAAAGTGAATAATGAGAGGCCTAGAAGTTGTGTAATGGGAGATGTCATGATGTTGATGAGTCTTTGTTGTCTGGGTGTCTGAATGGGGTCTGGTGGAGAGTTATTTCTGGGTTTTCTTTTGAGTATGGGGATGGAGTAGCTGTGTATCATTGTATGTTGATTTGCTAGGGTTATGAATAGGGTACGTCTGTAACTGGGTACGTACCCGGTCGCCGGATAACACTGGGTACGTTCAGAGTCTGCTAGGATGGATGCTGGAACTGCTGGAGTGGATGCTGGTACTGCTGGAGTGGATGCTGGAACTGCTGGAGTGGATGCTGGAACTGCTGGAGTGGATGCTGGAAATGCTGGAGTGGATGCTGGAATTGCTGGAGTGGATGCTGTGAGGGCTGGATTGAATTCTGATTTGTTTTTGATGGACGCTGGGGGTTAGTAAAGGGTGCTGTATTGTGGCTGGAATGGATTAGTTGAGGTGATTGGCAGGGGTTGGTGCGTGATGGCTTTGTCCGGTCCGGAAACTCCGTTTGTCCATAGCCGTTGGCTAGTTATAGAGTCATCTGTGGACAAGGATCGTGTATTCCTTGGGGCTGAGCCGAAGGGGCGAGACAAAGGGGCAGGCCCCTTTGTCGCGCTCCTTCGGCGCGTGACGCTCGGCGCGTGACGCCTAGCTTGGTGTGTTTTTTTTAAAGCCGAGCGAGGGCTGCCTTGATAGGCCGTCTGTCCCGGCTGTCCCTTCGTGCGATTGGTCCTGCTTGGGGTAGGAGTCCTGCTTGGGGACCTGCTTGGGGTAGGAGTGCAAATTGCTAGGCCTTACCCCGGTGGGTCCTCGGCGCCGATCGCGCAGGCCCTCCCTCCTATCTCACGGTCGCCGGGAAGGAAAGAGGCAGTGTCGTGTTCGCGGGCGTTTTAAAGCCCAGCGAGGGCTGCCTTGATAGGCCGTCTGTCCCGGCTGTCCCTTCGTGCGATTGGTCGGGGTCCGGTGGAGGCGGGGCGAAGGCCCGAAGAGGACGGCGATCCGGCTGCGGGCGAGGTCGTAAGGCCCGGCTGGCCTCGTGGTCGGCGAGAGGACCTGCTTGGGGTAGGAGTGCAAATTGCTAGGCCTTACCCTGGTGGGTCCTCGGCGCCGATCGCGCAGGCCCTCCCTCCTATCTCACGGTCGCCGGGAAGGAAAGAGGCAGTGTCGTGTTCGCGGGCGTTTTAAAGCCCAGCGAGGGCTGCCTTGATAGGCCGTCTGTCCCGGCTGTCCCTTCGTGCGATTGGTCGGGGTCCGGTGGAGGCGGGGCGAAGGCCCGAAGAGGACGGCGATCCGGCTGCGGGCGAGGTCGTAAGGCCCGGCTGGCCTCGTGGTCGGCGAGAGGACCTGCTTGGGGTAGGAGTGCAAATTGCTAGGCCTTACCCCGGTGGGTCCTTGGCGCCGATCGCGCAGGCCCTCCCTCCTATCTCACGGTCGCCGGGAAGGAAAGAGGCAGTGTCGTGTTCGCGGGCGTTTTAAAGCCCGCGACCGTGAAGGAATGACTGGAAGGGGACAGTAAGCAAATCCATGGCTCTCATGCTAAACTTTCAACAGGGAAACTTTGATAACATGAGAAAAATTGTTAGAAAAAAACTGAAAGGAGCAGTTACAAAAGTAAAACGTGTGCAAGAGGTGTGGTCATTGTTAAAAAATACCATCCTAGAAGCACAGTCCAGATGAGTTCCATACATTAAGAAAGGTGGAAAGAAGGCAAAACGATCACCGGCATGGTTAAAAGGGGAGGTGAAAGAAGCTATTTTAGCCAAAGATCTTCATTCAAAAATTGGAAGAAGGATCCAACAGAAGAAAATAGGATAATGCATAAACATTGGCAAGTTAAATGTAAGACATGGATAAGACAGGCTAAGAGAGAATTTGAAAAGAAGTTGGCCGTAGAGGCAAAAACTCACAGTAAAATCTTTTTAAAATATATCCAAAGCAGAAAGCCTGTGAGGGAGTCAGTTGGACCATTAGATGATCGAGGGGTTAAAGGGGCACTTAGAGAAGATAAGGCCATTTCGGAAAGATTAAATTATTTTTTTGCTTCAGTGTTTACTGAAGAGGATGTTGGGGAGATACCCATATCGGAGAAGGTTTTCATGGGTGATAATTCAGATGGACTGAACCAAATCATGGTGAACCAAGAAGATATGGCAGGCTTGATTGACAAACTGAAGAGTAGTAAATCACCTGGACCAGATGGTATACACGCCAGGGTTCTGAAGGAACTCCAAAATGAAATTTCAGACCTATCATTAAAATCATCCATTGTACCTGAAGACTGGAGGGTGGCTAATGTAACCCCAATATTTAAAAAGGGCTCCAGGGGTTAATCCAGGAAACTAAAGACCAGTTAGCCTGACCTCAGTGCCAGGAAAAATAGTGGAAAGTGTTCCAAATATCAAAATCACAGAATATATAGAAAGACATGGTTTAATGGAACAAAGTCAGCATGGCTTTACCCAAGGCAAGTTTTGCCTCACAAATCTGCTTCACTTTTTTGAAGGAGTTAATAAACATGTAGATAAAGGTGAACCAGTAGATGTAGTATATTTGGATTTTCAGAAGGTGTTTGACAAAGTTCCTCATGAGAGGCTTCTAGGAAAAGTAAAAAGTCATGGGATAGGTGGTGATGTCCTTTCGTGGATCACAAACTGGCTAAAAGACAGGAAACAGAGAGTAGGATTAAATGGAAAATTTTCTCAGTGGAAGGGAGTGGGCAGTGGAGTGCTGTTGGGACCCGTACTTTTCAATATATTTATAAATGATCTGTAAAGAAATATGACGAGTGAGGTAAACAAATTTGCCCACATTCTCTCACCTTCGTTCAACCCAGTATCTCCCTTGACTCTCTCTCATCTTAGCATCTTCCCACATTTTTCTCCCTCTTTCCTTCACAGCCCCATCCGGGGTTCTCCTCCCTCACCTGGTTTGACAGGTTTGATCTAGGGCTATGGATGGGGAGGAATTTGTCAAACACATAGCTTGTAGTGTGGCTTTGGTTCAGTGGAAAACGCGTGAGATATTTGAATGCAACTGAAGGGCCTAGCTGTGAGCCTGAAACGCTAAAGGCTCTGAAGCAACTCATTCCTCTCCTGCCACAAGTGTTTCCTTCTACCATGGAAACCAAGGAGAGGGGCTGGGTTTACCACAGGACCTTAGCCCTACAGGCTCACAGCCTCCCGTGGTTACTTAAACATTTCTCTGTTTCTTCGGTTGCACCATGGTCTTTCTACAAGCCATGAGTTTGCGCGTCCCCCTCCTCCCCTGTTGATGCCGCTAAGCAGGAGAAAGGGGAAACTAAAGGAGTGTTTCTTGCCACAATCATTGATGATTGGGGGTGGGGGGAGATAGACCCAGGAATCCCCTACTGCCACTGTCACCACAAAAACATGAAGATTGCCAGGAGCCACCAATTGGAGAGCCCCGGGAAAAGCTTCCTCTACTAAAATTGCTGCAGGGCCTCATGTTGGTTTCAGTGGCCGCTGTGACCAATACCAGTCATGTGCCTACTCTGACCGGCCCACCAGGGCATGCCAAAAGCCCCAATAGGCGAATCCGCCCCTGGAGCTGTTCCATCCCTTTTATCATTTCTATCGCTCTTCTTTGTATCTTTTCTGATTCTGCTATATCTTTGTGGGATGGGACAGCGAGAACTGCAGATGATACTGAAGTTGCAGTCGCACCAAAGATCTATACAGAGGCAGTATGTTATTCGCAGTTTTATTCTCCATTGTTTTCCAAATAATTGCTAACATTCTATTCACTTTTCTGACCATTGCCACATTCCAATCTGAAGACTTCTATGTATTATTCACCATAATACCAAGATCCTTTTCCTAGGTGGTGATTCCTGATATGGAACCCAGCATTGTATATCTGTAGTTAGGATTATTTTTCCCTATGTGCATCATTCTGCACTTGTCAGCATTAAATTTAATCTGCCATTTAGATGCCCTATTCATGAGTTTGGCAAGGTCCTTCTGCAGTTCCTCACAGATTGTTGGATTTGAACTACTTTGAATATTTGTGTGTCATCGGAAATTTGATCACTTTCCTCATTGCTCCCTTTTCCAGATCATTCATGAGTAAGTTAAATAACACATGATCCAGTACAGATCCCTCAGGCACACCTCTTTCCACTGGGAAAACTGACCATTTAGTTTCCTTCTATTTCCTATCTTTTAACCAGTTACCTATTCACAGTGCCTCCTATCTCATGACTTTTCAGTTTCCTGAGCAATCTCTCATGAGGGATTTTATCAAGCGCCTTCTGAAAATCCAAATACAGTTTGTTGTCTGGCTCACCTTTGTCCACACGCTTATTCAAATTTTCAAAGAATTCTAATAAATTAGTAAGGCATAAGTTTCCCTTGCTAAATGCCTGCTGGCTCATTCCCAAGAAACTACCTTTATCCATGTTTAATAATTTTGTTCTTAGCAACCGCTAAGAACATCTCGTGACATCTATCATTATATTAAAAGCATAGATATTCATCTTCACTAGAAATGGATTACAATTAAACCCAAGTTCTTTATAGTTTCTACAACTCTAGAATTCCCAGTCTCACAATCCTCAGTCCCACCACCCAGGGGGCAGAAGGAGACATCCCCTTGCACATCCCAGTTGAACTCTTCACATGTTTTATTGTTGCCTGTTGCTCTTGGAAGGAGTAAAGGCACCACAGGTTGCTGCTAAACCACTCCCAGGGTTAACAGAGTTATAAATAAATAAATAAATAAATAATTGTCTTCTGAGTGTCTGGGGAAAATTGTATATGTTATGCATGTATATTACTGGACCCAGTTATTAGTGTAAACATATACCCTTGAGGGTCATAGTGGGCTCATTAACAGGCCGATACAGTAAACGGCGCGGGAGAGTGGACGAGCGCCTGCTCTCCCGGCGTGCGCACAGGACACTCTCCTGTGCGCGCGATTCAGAAAAATAATTTATTCAAATTAGGGCCCATGGTAAAAAGAGGCACTAGGGACACTAGCACGTCCCTAGCGCTTTTTGGACAGGAGCGGCAGCTGTCACCGGGTTTTCACAGCCGACGCTCAATTTTGCCGGCATCAGTTCTCAAACCCGCTGACAGCCACGGGTTTGGAAACTGTACGCTGGCAAAATTGAGCGTCCGATTTTTAACCCGCGAGCTGCGGGCTGATTTAAAAAAATTTTTTTTTTAAATTTTTGATTATTTTAAACTTTTGGGACCTCTGACTTAATATTGCCATGATATGAAGTCGGAGGGTGTACAGAAAAGCAGTACACTTTCCTGGTGCCGAGAGAAATTAATGCCTACCTTTGGGTAGGCGCTAATTTCTGAAAGTAAAATGTGCGGCTTGGCTGCACATTTTACTTTCTGTATCGTGCAGGAATAACTAATAGGGCATTTGCATGTTGCAGGTGCTATTAGTTTTGGGGGGGTTGGACGCACGTTTTCGACGCGCTATTACCCCTTACTGAATAAGGGGTAAAGCTAGCGCTTCCAAACGTCGGAGCGCACTGTACTGTATCAGCCTGTATTATTGTAAAGATATACAAGGCTGTAAGATGGTTTGCCTATCTATATTCATATATGTTTACGGTTAACTCTGAGGATTCCTTTTATTGCGGCCTTGGTTCTCGAAATAATAAAAGCTGCATTGCTTTACCTTGGTGTGCTCATTGGCTCACAGGTAAAGGGGGGGTTGGGTGCATTACTAGAATACTCTTTTTAGGATCAGCTCCCATCAGAAGTCTACTCATCGAGGGGGAATCCATCATTTTGCAGACCACAGTTCTGGATAGGGCTGCGGGGGCATCCAATCTAAGTTGGTATCTGGAGTAACGGAGGGCTAAGTCACTTGCCCAAGGTCACAAGGAGCATCAGCGGAAGAAATGGGATTTGAAGGCTGGCTTCCCTGGTCCTCAGCCTGCTGCTCTAAGCACTAGGTCACTCCTTCATTTGGCTGAGGCTGTCTAATAAATCACAATGCTTCGTTTTTCTGTCTCAGAATATAAACTTTTTAACCTTAGAAGTGCTTGAGAAATTAATTTTGTTTGTATGGTTTTTCTTTATTTCTCTTCCTACCTGGCTGCTTCCTCATTTTCAATCATTCTCCTGTCAGAATAATCAAAGTATAGTTTTGGATTAAAGTTTACCTATGAGTTATCCTACTGCCCAAAAATATTACTATAAATTCCTTACATGTAACCTAGAATGCTGAGATGGGAAGTGAAATTCTAATTGGCTTAGGTTCTACATTTTATTCACTTTGGACATCCATCATGTCATGGTGAGGACCTCCAGAACAGATAGAATCTTTATCATGGTGTTTGAGGAAAAATGTTTAAATTAAAACCATTGTTTTGTTAGCTTTATTTGAACTTAAATATTTAAAGGGGAGATAATAATATATCCTGCTTTTAAAATAAGAATCTACAGCTTCATCTCAGGCCTTTAACTCCTTTTTTTCAGGGTATTAGCTGACAGTGAATGTCCTCGTTATCACTTTAATAAACATAATGCTTCAGAAGAATCCTACTTATCCAGGAAAAAAAAGCAAAATAAAATAAATGACTATTGGAAAAACACCATGCCTTTAAATTTTGCATTTTGAGTAAAGCTTTTAGCACTCACCCTATATTAAAGGAGCAATGAATTTAATGACTGTCCATAAACTGTGGATCCCAGTCACCAAAGACTAAATGTAATAACTAAAGTAAATCATTTCACCTAAGTCTGATTATTAAAAGAATCTGGACTATGATATTTGCTTTTATGCCTGTATTGCATTGCTCCCTTTTTCTGTTTATTGTTGACTCTGGAGACTAAACGTGAACATGCCCATTGAGTTACCTATCGTATCACAACTATGTGCAATATGTTATAGGCATAGTGATTACACATGCAAATTTACAGCTTTACTCTGCTACTCAATACAAAATAGAGATGAAAACACTGGAAATATTAACATAGTTTAACCTGCCTGACTTCAGCCAAAACAATACGATACAACAAATGACTGTATGGGCCTCAAAAATATATTAAGTTGATCAGCACGGCTTTGTACAATCTATGCTGCCAATAGCTTAATGTCTGAACAGTCACAAAGCTGCCAAATGAAAGAGTAGAAGTAGTTACTTTAACTTTGATATCTCTACAGTCAGAAATTTTTTTTTTTTTTTTTTTTGTTAAAGGTCTATTGCAATTTTCATTCCTATATTCCAGGAGTGAAGTGTTAGTAGCCCAATTTATCAATCTAGACACAGGTTTAACCGTGTTGTGGAGTTATCTGCCTTTCAAAGGCTCTCGGGGAATTATACTCAGACAAGTGCTTTTCCTGTTGGAAACCGGCATCCAGCAACAGTCACTGTAATCATTTGGAATTCATTAGGCCTCTGGCTCATCTTTTGCTCTGCTTCCTTTTAGGCTGTTAGCTCATTAATATAAATCTGCAGGATTGCAAAGAGTTTACAGCGCAACATCAATCCCAGCACTGGCTGCAGGAAAAAAAAAATACAAAAGCAGCCAAGGAAGGGGGAGTTTGAAAAGTCCACCAGGGAATCCGAGGTGTGTGGGGTAGATGGAGATTGTGACATTGAGCTCAGCTTCCATCATGGCTCCCAGCTATGGCAAGCATAGGAAAGACCAACTAACCCAGATCCCCTCCCCCCCCCGCCAACTATTAAATCTGTCACACAAAACAGCACATCCTGCACGGCTGATAAGTGATTGTAGATAAATGGCCGAGTTTGTTGCTGAAAGCACAATTGTAGTCATTCTGTTTCCTATTGATTCCTTCAGACTGAAAAGAGTTTCGCAGTCAACATTTATGCATGCACATTCAACAGGCGTGCTTCCTACGGAAGGGCTATAGCTCTGCTAGGGTGGGGGTGGGGGGGGGGGGAGGTTGATGAATAACTCATTCACCTTCCCCAGCTCTCTGTTAATGGGCGATGTTCAGTAAATCTTGTTAGAAGATCGATCATCTTGGGTGGTACTGAAATTTCAGTTCCATAAAACCAGACACCTCAGACTTTGGCAGTGCGGACAAAGAACCAGAACTGATCACTCTCGCAATGGTAAAATATGTATGCAAGAAAGATTAAAGAATAAATAATTCATAAGCCTAATCTGAATACAAAAGACATAAAATCAAGACAACACATCTATGGTGCAACACCCCAAAGTGTGCCCAAAGTATTTTTTTTTTTTTTAATTATTCCCCCGAGAGTTTAGAATAACTGCTTTATTCCAAAACCAATCCTTCCCCCCACCTCCATATATCATAGAGATTCAAACGCTTTAGGCTCCAATAAACTGTGATTACTGATTTCTTGCTTCTGGATAAATCCCTTGTAAGAAATCCCTAAGTCTGTATTAGCATAACAATCCTTTATCCATAAATCATTTTAAAGTTCAATTACTACAAAGCACTTTTTGTGACTCATTTGATATTCTAGCGGTAGGTTTAGTATTCTGTTGTCACCTTCTATTCAGATTTCTGGAGATGATGGCTTGCAGAAGCAGCATTTCTCATGACTGCTTCTGACTGTTATCCTAGGCGTGAATCAGTCACCAAGATCCTAATACTTGAACATTAAATAAGATTTGATTTCTGAGATCGCCACAGCAAAGCTGTTTAAGAGGTTGTCTAGCATGGGAGCTGTCAACGCTGCTCCTTTGGGGCCTCAAACAGGTCTGGTTTTGGGTTAGTTCCAGTGAAGGGCTGTTGACTGGAATGCCAGCCATAAATTTAATGAGCAAGTCTAATTAACCCACAGCTTGTTTGTCCACTTTTATTTCCATATATCTAAATGAACTAACATGGCAACCATACTACTTCATTTAAGCCTAATTACTGCACACGATGAAACTGCTTAGCACTGCAATTTTAATTGTTAATATTTTCAGCACTTACAGGAAAAGCTAGAAAATCTGCAGAACTTTGGACCAAATATGACTACTGCATGAACTCTGACCTTTTGTTCTGAAAACCAATTAAATGCATCCATAATGTACCTGAATTATTAATAGGAAAGGATTCCAAATGAGCACTGTTTCCTAGTTGCAGGCAGTCTGCTTCTGGAAATCAGATGAAAAGCTGACATAAGCGTGCTCTCTAATCTCATGGCTGTTTCCTACTAGAGGGAAAACTAAAATTTAATGCATTAATTTACTATGACATAAGGGTAAGATGCTTAATTCTTTTCTTCTTAAAAACAGTTGCTTTGCTGGCAAAGGAGAGCTAGAACTGTCACGAGTCATTTATCATAGACGGATTTTGTCTTTACTGGAAAAGAAAACCTCTGACTGTACACAGAGCATGTCCAGGATTGCACTGCAGACATAAACACATTCAGACTTTAATTAGACTCTGTTTACAATTTAAAGATAATTTCAGAGAGGTTTTTTTTTTTTATGTCAACTGATAATGGTGGATGGTTGTGCTGACACTGGGATACAGCCTCAGTAAACAGTAAATTTATAATGAATTCTCTAGGGAGACAAAGCCTTCCTGGGAAGCTGCAGTGGTGACCTTGTTGCAGCCCTATTGTTAAGAAGCAGAGAAGTTTGATTTTTTGATCTTAAAGAGACAGTCATGTCACACAGGTCAAGCAAGGAATCTATTTAGCATGATAAGCACACAACAGTGACATGCCCACGCCACCCCCCCCCCTACAATTGTCCTGAATACATTATCAGCATTTATTTAATGCAACTGAAAACTCAAGAGAGTATGTTATGTATGTTTTAAATTGGAAACTGCTTAGAACATGGGATTATGTGGTATATGGTTTTTTTTACAAAATACATTTAAATTTAAATAAAAATTTTCTAAGGTTTTTCCAGGAGTAAAATAGTGTCTTACCAAGGAAATGCCCTGTTATAAAACTGTCCACCCAACATGCAGGTAAAGGTTTGCACATACAGCCTGTATCTGCATCAGTTTACCCACAGCGAGCGGAGACATTCCCGAGGCAGGGTAAGGGAAGGCTTTGCACTTATTCACATGCTTTTGCATTTTCAGAAGCGCGCATTTAAATGTTGCCAGAAAAGAAAAAATCTGCACTTGAATTAACAGGTAAATGAGTGCGGGCAATTTTTTTTTTTTTGGAGGGGGAGATCATTTTCAAAGGGAAAGCATGCGTGTACCTTCCCTGTGAAAATTGGTGAAACTCATGCCTTATTTAAAATGTATGTGACTTGTTACAAAATGATTCCTCTCCCCCATTGTGATCATATTCACAAGGAAGAAGAGCGTCCCTTCAATGCATGTTTATTTTTCTTAAGCCGTAGCTGATTTCCCGTGGCTGCAAATGAATAAACTCTGCAACACGGGTTACAAACTTCGGTGGCACTGCTGTCGAGCTGCTGAAGCAATTGCATGCTATATTTGCTTAAATTTCCATATTAAAATATTTCACATTTTGGTGCCTTTCTTTGTTTTTCTAACCTCTATGGTGGGCAACTGGTTGTGCATTCTTTTATTATTATTTTCCCTTTTTTTTTTTCCTGGCTAGACAGTTTCCTCCTTATCTTTTGTACTTGCAGCTCACTCGGGACCAGGTCTGGGATCTGGTGCCACGAGTCTTCATTCACAGCTACCTGTGGGTTTGTCCCCTATTTTGCACCTCCTCCCAACTTATGTTTAGTTCAGTAATTGTTGTGAGAGTGCTGGGTCGGGGAGTCATGCCCCAAGACTCCTTCCAGAACCCTGCAATCATGAGCCCTGAATCTGGCTGCCAGGTATCATTCATAAGCAGCTGACTTGGGAAGTGGAAGACCCAATCTGAGGATCCAAAGTGAGCCATCAAGCCAGTTGCATTACTTTTCTTTTACTTTTCATACCCTTTTTCTTTCTGCCATTTGCTTTCTTCTCTATCATTTTCTGTGTTACTATTAGTGCTGGCAGCACTAACAGGCCATGGGCGCCTTCCCTTACCTGCGGTCCGACTGTCCTTGTTCCCTCGGGGGTTCGCGCAGCAGCAGCAAGCCACTGCCACCGCTCCCTGTCTGCTCCGGCCTTCCCGCAGCCACGTGGAGGCCGAGACACCGCCGGCTCCAATGCTCCCGGGCGTCTCTTAGCACACGCGTGCACGCCAACAGCCCGCCTCTTAAAGGGGCCGCGGTGGGAAAACCAGGCCCGGCCCCTAGCTGACATCAGGACTCCCAGCCTTCTTAAGGGAGCTCCCCCGGTCACCCTACGACTTGGCAACAAGTTCTTCCTGCTTGCTTTATGCCTCCATTGTGGATTAGCCCTCCAAGAAGCCTTCCTATCTTCCTTCTTCTGCCTCGACCTCGGAACGGAATTTACCTCATCTTCAGCCGTCTGCCATGACATCGGACTGGAGCCAACTTTGTCTTCAGCCGTCGCCCTACCTCCTTGGCTGCCCTTGGGACCATCCATGCAGAAAGGTCACCTAAGTCCAATCATGGGTTGGCCCTGGTGAAGCGATCGTTTGCCTCTGATTCCCGACCGGCCTCGCCTCCCGATGGTGGGGACCTGCGGGGTTCGCCCTACAGGTTGCGCCAACTCCACCTCTGGCCAAGGGTCCACGTGCCTCAACAGTTATCAATTGTTCCTCCTCTCTTCAAGTTTCTCTTCATCTCTTCCCTTCCTCATGCAGTATCTCTTTTTGTTTCTCTCCTCCTTTCACTTTGCTTCTATCCAACCCTCCATATTCTCCTGTCAATGCCCTCTCGCCTAATTTCTCTTCAGCCTATCCAGTGAGTCCTACCCTTGCTGTCTCCCAGTTTCTCTTTAGCTTCTCCTCTCCTTCTATCCTAATTTTTCTCTGGTTCTCTACATCCTCCAAACAATCGCCTCTCTCTCTCTCTCTGTTTCTCTACAGCTAGTCCATCCTTCCTTCCATATTTCTCTCCAGACTAACTTTCACACTTGCCAGACCATCCTCTCCTCCATTTTCTTTCCAGTCACGCCTTATTATTCCCTCCCAGTTTCTGCCTGAAGTACCTTTACAAGCCAGAGACCCATTCCGCCTTGAGGTGATGCATTGTCCTTTCGCACTGAGGATATCTCCCCAAGGCCTACTGCCCAGGAGGGAAAGGTTAGGTCGGCCGTCATAGTTGGTGATTCGATTATTAGGAATGTAGATAGCTGGGTGACTGGTGGGCGTGAGGATTGCCTGGTAACATGCCTACCTGGTGCGAAGGTGGCGGACCTCACGCGTCACCTAGATAGGATTTTAGACAGTGCTGGGGAGGAGCCGGCTGTCGTGGTACATGTGGGCACCAACGACCTAGGAAAATGTGGGAGGGAGGTTCTGGAAGCCAAATTTAGACTCTTAGGTAGAAAGATTAAACCTGTAAGCCATCCGTCCTATAATCGTGGGCCTTCCCTCGTTACAGGGGCACCAGCCCTGGATTGACTAACCCTCCTTAGAACTAACACTCTTGGCACTACCTGTTTTGGAACCTTCCTCACTACCATCAGGCCTCCAGCTCCCGTAACCTTGACTTTGACCTTGCTGGGATTACTTCCTCAATACGCGGATTACGCAGATGTGTTTTAAAAAAAAAAAAGGGCATTGACCCTATCACCGCACCAGTATTATGACTGTAGTATTGAATTCCTTCCTGATAAACTCTCTCCTTGTGGTCGGGTCTATCCCCTTTCACCATCTGAGATAGAGACAATGAGCGAGTATATCAAAGATAATTTGGCCAGAGGTTTCATTCGACTGCCAACCTCCCCAGCAGGAGCTGGCTTCTTCTTTGTTGCCAAAAAAGACGGTACGCTCAGGCCCTGCATTGATTAGAGGGACTTGAATGCTATCACTAAGAAAAAACATTAGCTTGCAAGGATCCAAGATCTTCACAAAGCTGGACCTCTGAGAGGCGTACAAACTCATCTGCATTAAATAAGGCGACAAGTGGAAGACCACCTTCAATAATCAGATGGACATTATGAGTATCTTGTGATGGCCTTCAGACTCTGCAATGCCCCGGCGGTCTTTCAAGACATGGTAAATGAAAATTTTTGGGACCTGCTTTACTCCTACATGGTAGTCTATTAGGATGACATCCTTATTTACTCACAGTCCCTGATGATGTACAAAGAACATGTGCATCAGGTTTTTCAACATCTGCATAAACACCAGCTCTATGCTAAATTGGAGAAATGTCTTTTTGAATGGCAGAAACTCCCCTTCTTAGGAAGCATCTTATCACAGGCTTGTCTTACAATGAATCCTACCAAGCAGAAGGCCATCCTGGATTGGCCCCAAACAGTAGGGCTCTGGGTGCTCCAATGGTTCCTGGGCTTTGCCATCTGCTATCATCAGTTCATTCCAGAGTATTCCACCCTGGCAGCACCTCTCACTGCCTTTATCCAAAAAGGCACCAATGCCCAGAACTGGGGTCACGAAGTGCTCCACGCTTTCCAGAACTTGAAGCAAGCCTTCTCCCAAGGATCCTGCTTATGCCATCTGGATCTTACACGTCCCTTCATCCTAGAGGTATATGCCTCTGCCCTTGCGGTAGGGACTGAACTCAGTCAGCATAATGATGGTCCCTCCTGCCATGCTACTTTTTCTCTCGGAAATTCTCACCTGTGGAGCAAAACTACACAATTGGAGATTTAGAGCTCCTGGTTGTAAAATTGCCCCTAGAAGAATGGCAACACCTCCTGGAAGATGCCAAGCATACAGTCTTGATGTATCCTGACCAGAAAAACTTAGAATACCTCCAGCAGGCTCAACAACTGAAGCCTAGGCAGGCCCACTTGTTCCTCTTTTCTGCTGCTTCTACTTTGAGCTCTGCTATCGCCCAACAGCCAAGAACCAAAGAGCAGATGCCTTATCTTACTCCTTCCAGACTTAAGACATTCCTGAGGCACCTCGGCATATCAATGACTCTGCTAAGATAATTCTTGCAGCCACCATACCCATACTTCTGGAAAAAACAGTGGTACTGTGGGAAAAAGTGTTATGACGGATGGGCTCACGACTCCTGTCTTGCAGGTCACTCCAGAGTTGCCCGTATCTTTGAATTCCTCCAACACCACTGTTGGTGGCCTCAAATAAAGACAGATGTTAAGAATTATGTTAACTTCTGCCCTGTATGTGCACAGCATAAACCTACCCATGTTCTACACTGGGGGTTGTTACAACTGTTGTCAGCCCCAGGGAACACTGGTCCCACTTGTTCACGAATTTCATTGTGTATTTTCCTCTCTCTCATGACTCTATGGCAATATGGGTCATCGTGAACAGGTTTTCTAAGATGGCACATTTTGTTCCTTTACCCAGGTCGCCTTCAGCTACAGAGTTGGGCTTTGTCTTCATCCAACATGTCTTCAAGTTACATGGCCTGCCATCTCACATTCTCTCCGACTGAGGTGCCCAATTCACCACTCACTACTGGTAAGGGCTCTGTAAAAAAATTCTGCTTTACCCTAGATTTTGCCACAGCATACCACCTGCAAGGTGATGGGCAGACTGAATAAACAAACCAAGTCCTTAATACTTTTCTCCAACTATATGTCAACGCACACCAAGTCAACTGGGCCCTCCTACTGCCATGGACAGAATTCTCTCATAACAATCATGTTAGCAATACGACCGGCTCCTCTTCCTTTCTAGTGGTTTATGGTAAACATCTACGAATATCTCTTCCTCTTCCTCACTCTGTGGACTCCCTTGTGGCCCAATTAGCAGCATCCAAACTTCAAGAATTATGGGAACAGGCCAACTTCCTGATTTCCAAGACAGCATCCCAAACCAAAAAACATGCGGACACCAAATGCAGGCTGGCTCCACTATTCAAAAAGGGAGACAAAGGCTAAGTACCCAGCATGTTTGCCTTCATCCTCCTTCTCTTTGATTAGCACCATGATTCATTGGCCTGTTGTCTTGCACCAGATGGAACCTGTTAACTTAGGCTACCTTGAACATTGAAGATACACAACATGTTTCTTGTCTCCTTATTAAAACCCCTAATCCTCTCCTAACCATCTCGACAGATGCCCAAAGCCATGGAAGTCTCTTCTGAGGAGGATAAGATCTTTGAAGTAAAAGAGACTCTCAAAGGCAGGGTAAGAAATTAGAATATTTTATATCTTAGCAGAACTATGGATCAGAAGAAATTCTTAGGAACCAGCAGCAAATGTCCTAGCACCAGGTTTGGTGAAAGATTTTCATTGACAATACCCATCGAAACCCAGACCTTGGACCTTGAGAAATGGGCTTGAGAGAGGGAGGTATTGTTACATTCCATGGTGCGTGGCGCTTACCCATGAGCCACGACACTCACCTCTGAGGCCACCAGCCTTCTGTCTAGCCCAGTGCTCCTGCATCTTCTTCATGGTGGGACGCTGCCAACAACAACTCGCAGCAGGATGCTGTCGTTGCCTCTCTGGGCCTCTCCTCTAGGCATGCGTGTGCCCAACAGCTCACACTTTGAAGGATCCATGGTGGAAATGAGTCACAGTGCTAGGTACTGACATCATGATCTTCAGCCCTATTTAAAGGCCTCTCAGGCTCACCTCTTCACCTCAGCAACGGGTCGACTTCAGCCTGAAGTGTGAGTTGCTGCATTGCGTCCTTCCTGTCTCATCCATTGCAGCCCTGCCTGCCTCATCCTTTCCAGACCAGCCTGCCCTGCCCTTCCAACCCTGCCTACTTCCGTACCTCCTCCTCATCCTTCCTTGGACTGACCATTGGTTCTGTCCTTAGCCTGGACTCCCTTTACTCTTATCTGCTGCCTGCCCTTGACCTTAGCCTGGACTCCTGTTACTTTTGTCTGCCACCTGCCCTTGACCTCAGTCTGGCCATTGATCTTCTCTTTTTCTTATGTCCAAGAGACTGCCACCTAGGACCTGCCAGCCCTGGAACCCAAAGGCTCAACCCGAGGGGAAAGGGGCTGCTATAGGCGACTCTCTGCCCCTGTATGCTCCACCAGCTGGCGGTGAGGACCTAGAGGGCCCTCCCTGTAGGTTGAGCCAATCTCCCTCTAGCACAAGGCTCCACAATCCTAACAGAGCCTGAAATGCTGTCTTCATCAAATAGTATGGCCTGTTGTACATGACAGATGCTGGGTTTACCCAGAGATGTGTCAAGTAGTAGACAGGAATACACTGAAATTAATCTCACTATAGTCCCATTCTAGAAGAATTAGAGAAAGGGTCATGGATTGAACCCAGTTGTCCAGGAAGAAAAAATCTAGCCGATTAAAAAGAAATATTGGTTCACTGCATCGTATATGAATTGTGGCAATATCTGTATCCCTATGTGCTGATGAGTATAGTGAAGTAAAAGAGAGGAAAGTGGGCAAGAAATGAAATCTATGGCATATTCAAGAAAGACATTGCTTATTGGCCTTTCCCCAAAAGTCATCCACTAGTGCAGCCAAGAAGTAAGTTAAAGGAAAGGAAAGTCCACTATAGAGAAGCAGTGTACTCTGTGAGCTATTGAACACAGAATTAGAAAGCATGCTGTGGTCCTCACTGAGAAAGATGGACAATCACAAAGCTATTCCATCACCAGAATCCAGCCAGGTACTCACCCTAAGGAGTACTGCAGCTGTTAACAGTTAGACTGAACTGCTCCTGATTTTGCCTCTTGCAAGTACCTTCAGTTATGGAAGGTACCACAAAGAGGCCATTTTCCTTGAGTTGTCTGTTTTTATGTTGTGTGTGTCTGTTTTCTTTTTTTAGGGTGCTAAGAGATGACAACAAATGGAATGCCTGCATTTCTATTGGATATTTTAGACTTTTATGAGGAGCCAGATACCTGAAGTTGAATGGTTTACTCTACTGAAGAGAGCTCAAGAAAAGAAGTCCCAAGAAGAAAGAGGAAAAAAAAAAGGTGGACTTAAGGGGCTTTTCTTTAGTCAGTTTAACTACATGATAAAATAATTCTGTTAATAATTGATTTACACTCAAGAGAGTAATTATTTGATTATGATGTGTTGTGTAAAATAAAAAGGAAAAAAAAATACAAAATGTATTGAAAATTCTAGAAAAATGCTAAAATATAAAAAATCTGTTCCAAACATTTCTCTTTTGTCTTCTCTCTCTCTATATTTATATCTATGATATTCAATTATTGGGTGTTTTAACTAAAATGTTTTTTTCCGCATGGAAAGCAGTATCCATTGGAAACGAGACTGATGGATACCCTGTTCTGCTGATTTTTGTCTCTTTTCAGCATTATTTCCAGTAAGTGGAGAAATGGAACCAGGGAGTGAAGAATGTGATAAATTTGTGAGAGGTTTTTTCATTTTACCAGGTGATTAACCATGAGGAGTTTAATTTCTTCAAACCAGAGGTCTTATGTACTGTGGGCTTCAAACCCAGAAACCCAGGTAATCAATTACAGGAGTGTGTTTTCACCCACTCAGAGAAGATACAAAGGCGGTCATTTCTCTAATTCATAATTTTCACAGGTATTTAATGGAGTGCATCTTCTTCATGCAGGAGAGTTTTACAAAGGAGTTTTACAAAGGGTTACTTGCTGGTTCCCTGTGGATGATTTTTGTGTAAAATGATTTGTCACCTGAGTTTTGGGGGTAATTGTTCTATCTTCTTTCCATGCAGAGTAACATTAATTAACTTCACAAAATTGTGGATGCACATGTTTCCAATATGGTATGATGGTTACTATATAGCATGGGAGAGGCTGGGTGAAGAAACCAGTAGGGGAATCTGGGCAGGAAAGAAAACCAGAGAGGAACCTTCAGAGCCAAAGAATCATCAGATTAGAAGGAAAACTTCCTTACTTAGAAGGCCTGGGGCAAGGGGTGATTATGAGAACAAAGTGGGAGGGACTTCACTGACTTTGCATCATCTTAGGGGAGGGGAAATCCAGGTGTGCTGGGAGAAGAGGGAGAGGTGGCCCAAAGAATGGGCAGGACACAAGAGGAAGGAGCCCTAATAGAGGCAGAGGGAGACTTAGAGGAGATAGAGGTTGAGGTGTTGGAGAATCCTGAGACAGATTCAGAGCCAATGGTGGAGACCCTCTCAAGAAGATGTGGATTGCTAAAGACATACCGGTTAGAGACTTGCAGGAAATAGTGTCGTGGGTGGTGGTAGCTATAGATGGGCAAGCAAAACGTCAGTGCATGTGTTTCCCTCTACAAGCTACAGTGGGTGGTGGCAGTAGGGCTTGGTTTCCCAGAACCAAGGTCAGAAGCAATAGAAGTTGCATTTGAAAAGACATTGCTGAACTGTGTTGTAGTCTAATACAACTGCATTTCAACCCGAGGAAAGACTGGAAATATTACAATGGTTTTAGGCTTGAGTAAATGTCTATGAATGTGGCTTCAGACTTGACATAAGCCTATGATTTTAGAGGGTCTGCAGCTCTTTAGTATATTTCTTTGGCTAAGGGAAATCTAGCATCTTACTTGTGAAGTATTCTGTGTACTAATTATTTTTTGTTTGGAACATATCACTTGAGTGCAGACTGTTTATTTGGTGAAGTGTGATCCTCTTAGAGCCCTACAGGTTTATCTTGTTCTCCTTTCACAGAATCCATATTCTTCCAACCCAGCTGGGCTAGGAAAAGTGACTACCTTCCCAAGGGAACATCTAATACTCATATAGCTCAGTAGCTATCTACAAAATGGCTGAAAAAAAATCAAGAAACTGAATTGTGTTTTATTCAGAGTCTGTTGGCTACCTGCATTAGCCAATCATGCACAATTCTAGCCCTCTAAAAAAGAAATGAATGAATGAGGGCTCTGTATAATGATGCTACTATTTCTAAGCAATATTTTCAGAGCAATGCTAGCAATGCTTTGAACATTTAACATGAGAACATGTCCCATGTGTCCCTGCAAGATTTTGGCTCTATTTTATAGTGAGACTTTATAAACCATCTGAGGAATACATACCTTTTTGAAAATTAAAATACATTGTTTTATTCCATATTTGCAGGGCATTGAGCCAGTGGTATTCTTTTTCCCTGCTGAGTTCTGTCAAGATCGACCTGTACTGCCAAACTGTTTCTTGAGGGGACCTCACTGTTGCCCTGAGGAAGGCCAAGGCTATAACAATTGCCATATATAACTATAGCCAGCTAACTTTAGGACAGCTCTTTGACTCGACCAGACTTAACTGGCTAAGTCATCTAACTTCCAGTTATGCCCCTGGACTGCCCCTAACTTATTCGACTAAATTCTAGCCTCCTAACTTATTAGCCGGCTAGAATTTTGTCAGATAAAGGCAGAATATAAGCCGGGTAAGCCATTTAGATGGATAATTATTATGATATCCATCTAAATGGCTTTTGAATATGGATCTCCGTGTGTATATTTTGTTATAAATACTATTATTTTCCTCTACTGGGTATAAAGACCTATAACACAATGCTATATGTTCATGCTAAGAGTATCATAGAAACAAAACTTATGTTACGGGACCTGATTCATCAAGGTCTCTCTCCATAGATACAGAATGGGAATCAGGCTCTTAAATTCAGATATATGCTGGAGCTTAGTCACTAACTTTTAATTATTGTTTGATATAATTCATGGGGCATTGTTTTTGTCTCTTGTTTGAACCTCTCTGCTACCACACCGCCTACAACAATGTACCTCTTGGTAGGCATGACAGCGTAACTGCAGAGAGTACAAGGTTTAAATTGAATATACACCATCAGGTCAATATTTTAAAATAGTCTAACGAATAACTTATCCAGCTAAAATTAGCCTGATAAATTATCCAGGCTAGTCAGTGGAATAACCTACAGAAATTATCAATCTTTGTTAAATGATTCTTATAATTCAAAAATGATAATTTTGAGAACCTTCATAAAATGGCTATCACACACCATATAATGCGATGTGAATGCCTTCATATAATCATGGGTCACTTTAAGTCTGGTCATATCGAATGCTTATTAGTTTTTTTAAAAGAACATTTTTGTTTAAATGAAAATAAAATTCCCAGTACATCATGGCTTGATGTAACTCTTGGAGAAGTTAATCACGATTCATAAGAAGTCCATACTTGTCCCGACACAGATCCGCATTTAAAAAGAATCTGACTCAGGGGTTACTTTCCACCTTAGACAAATAAAGTTTCTAGGCTAACTGCCCTTTCTTGGATTCCTGCGTACATTTCTTTTGGTGCAGCTCAGAGATCAAAATAAAACGCACATGAGATTTGAATTGCAAAGTCGTCTTTTTTTTTTCTGCTTTTGTTTTCAGACTTTTATTAATACAGGGATTGCAGAAAAATAACCCTGCCCATCTTGGCATAGGGCATGCAGCGGTAATATTCTGAAAATAAATAAATTAAAAGGTACCAAGTGGGGGGGGGGGGGGGGGGGGGGGAGGGGGCAGAGGTGGCCTCCACCTCCCATTCCAGCTACAATGGAGAAAAGGAAGCAAGTTCAAAAAGGTTGCAGGTTGGTGACCTGATGTGACCTGGCAGAAAATCGCCACTGGCTGTGTGAATAAATTCTGCTATGAATGTTCCTTAAAAAAAAAAAAAAGCACCCACTGGAAATGAAGATAAGTGTTCATCTGATACAGCTGGAAATGGAGTACTGAAGGAAGATAAGGAAAATTGAATCAGATGAAAATGAAATGAAAATGGGATATCAGGAAACTAATGACTGCAAAACCAATGCACACTTCTTACCTACATTACATAAAATGTCAGCTCAAGGTTTGAGCATATTTTACAAATCAGCGTTGTATTTTAGGCAAAGCAAATGTTATTTTGCCATTATTTCAGAAAAAAAAAAGTCTCTTGGAGTCATATTGTGCTGATGACCATCATAGCGAGAAGTTGGTTCAGATGCATCATGAAAAACGATGTGATTTACCGTAAATGTTTATGTCTCGGCAAAGGAAAGAGAGATATCAGCTGTAAATCTACCCTTTCAACAGAATCCTGAGATGCTTGGTTTCTATGGTGATATCTATTTAGTAAAATTGGCCCAACTATTTTTTTTTCCTTCCAAGGGAGTTAATGCAAAATGATCAGATTTATTGGCAGCTAGGATATAGCTGTGTGTGGAAATTCCAGCACAAAAGCATCTTTAGCTAAGGTACTGGGCAAACAAGCTCTGTTTATTCACGCTCTTCTTAGCCAAGGCTCAGTTTAGCACATTTTTCTACACTTGTATCTTACCCACAGCCTCCCATTTCCTGTATTAGCTCAAGAGCAGATTCTGTGGCAAGAGTTAGAAAATTCTGCTGCAAAGTTTATGAAATTCTGCGGTAACTATGTGGCACATCTGCATCAATTTGACTACTAAATAATGTGTATTTGTAATTTTACTTTATAAAAAATAAAGCCATTTTCTGATACTTCTTGTGTGTCCAGATAATTTAGTTTGTTCTGTCCCGGGGAAAAGTAATCTTGGTGATCCATACTGAAAAGAAAGGGGGGCAGAGAATACAGATAGGGGAGGGGATCTGGGGGATTGGAGAGGAAACGGCAAAGGGCTTATCTCAGAGGAGGAAGATGGAGAAGGGATAACCAGGGGAGAGGCAGAAGGACGGAAATGGAGGAAGGGGAAGGAGGAAGGAGAGCGGGATCATTGATGGAGAAAGGATCAGGGGGCAGAGGAGGGGGTATAGACTGAGGTAGAACCACAAGCAAAGGGAGGAGAGAGAAAAGAAGAGGAAAGGGAAGGGGAATCAGTAAGAGGGATCCTGGATTGAGGAGGGAGAGATCTAGGATTAGAAGGAGGGTGGATCTGTTCTCACATGCACACCTCTCCTTCTAATCCCATTATTCGCATCCATTTGGATACCTTAACCCAAACCACCCGCCAATCCCTTGTCCCTACCCTCATTTTTCATTATTCTTACCCCCCTCTGATTCTCTCTCCACTCTGAGCCTTGCTGCTGATTCAGATTTGCCATTAGGAAGAGGACAGCAGGGCCTCTTCCTAATGGCATCCTCCTCTTCCTCTGTTGCCTGAAGCTACAGTGCTGTAGTTTTACGTGCCGCACAGGAGAGGAAGAGGGTGTGCTCTGAGGTGCCGCACAGCTGCTCTCCTCCTTCTAACCCAGATTGGCAAAGGGTTTGTATGTGTGTATGCGGGGGAGGGGGAGCTGTTGCCATCGCTTCCACATTGACCGAGCCCATAATACCACTCGCAAAGATGCTGTGAATAAATCTGCCCTTTGCGGAGCCACAGCACAGAGAGTGTTTTGAATTTGTCACAGCATCTCAGCTTGCTGTTGAGAGAACACTTTCTGGTTCCTCTGGATCAGTGGTTCCCAACATTCTCAAGCCCAAGGCACACATACATGAACAAAAATGGTGTGAGGCATTTCAGACTCCACCGAGCAGGCAGTGTGGATGTGGAGAGGACTCACATGGCCAGAAGAAGAGCTGGGAAAGCACTGAAAGCCCCATCAGTCTCTATATTCCAAATCGTAAAACAAAGGGAGTGATGTAGCAGAGATATACATTAGCTCATCACAATAGATCTGCTCCCTCTATGTACAAGTGCAGGATAAGGGAGACGCCAGTGAGGTACAGGCAGCTGACTCAGGTAGTTACCTTGGCTGCCAGAACTCCTTTACCGCTGCTAACTCCCAGCACTCAGAGTAAGTTATATCCTGTGCTCAGTGCATGCTCTCCCCATCTCGCTCAGCCTGGGGATAAGACAGAGGCTGGAAGGACTCAAAGAAGAAGGCTTAGGAGGGGGAAGGCAAGGAGGAGCTATGTGAAATATGTATTGGGGCACAATGTGGGGGCCCAGCTACCCGTGCCCTTCATGCTCCCCATTATTACCACACTCTGGGGCTCATGCTGTAGCTAGGAAGGAGAGGCAGGCCTGATTGCACAGGTTCTCACAAAGGAGCTCCCACACAAGAGCCACCACTGAAGTCTCTTGCTCCTGTGAGGTGCCAAGATGCTGGCCTGGTGCCATTTTTGTGGCACACATGATCAGGTCTGAAGGCACACCAGTGTGCTGTGGTACATCTGTTGGGAAACACTGCCCTGGATCATTTTCCAGTCAGAGTTTAAGAGGATTGTAGAAATCCATCCACAAAGAGGTCTGAATCACCTTATACAGTGAATATCTTACCCTACTGGTCCATTATACCAGCTGATCAATCACAACTGTTAAGAAACCAGAGATTCAGGCAGGCCTACACTCATGAATAATCAGGTTTCAATTATATCACTACAGTATTCAAAATCCTTTTGATACTTCAATTTGTTTCTATTTAAGTAATGTTGCCAGAACTGCACTATTCCTAGAAGGAGATACCAGGAGATACCAGTTCCGGAGATGGTTTTCAGGGGTAATGAGTCAGACGAACTGAACGAAATCACTGTGAACCTGGAAGATGTAGTAGGCCAGATTGACAAACTAAAGAGTAGCAAATCACCTGGACCGGATGGTATGCATCCTAGGGTTCTGAAGGAACTCAAAAATGAAATTTCTGATCTATTAGTTAAAATTTGTAACCTATCATTAAAATCATCCATTGTACCTGAAGACTGGAGGGTGGCCAATGTAACCGCAATATTTTAAAAAGGCTCCAGGGGCGATCCGGGTAACTATAGACCAGTGAGCCTGACTTCAGTGCTGGGAAAAATAGTGGAAACTATTCTCAAGAACAAAATTGTAAAGCATATAGAAAGACATGATTTAATGGAACATAGTCAACATGGATTTACCCAAGGGAAGTCTTGCCTAACAAATCTGCTTCATTTTTTTGAAGGGGTTAATAAACATGTGGATAAAGGTGAACCGGTAGATGTAGTGTATTTGGATTTTCAGAAGGCGTTTGACAAAGTCCCTCATGAGAGGCTTCTACGAAAACTAAAAAGTCATGGGATAGGAGGCAATGTCCTTTCGTGGATTACAAGCTGGTTAAAAGACAGGAAACAGAGAGTAGGATTAAATGGCCAATTTTCTCAGTGGAAAAGGGTAAACAGTGGAGTGCCTCAGGGATCTGTACTTGGACCGGTGCTTTTCAATATATATATAAATGATCTGGAAAGGAATACGACGAGTGGGGTTATCAAATTTGCAGATGATCCAAAATTATTCAGAGTAGTTAAATCGCAAGGAGACTGTGATACATTGCAGGAGGACCTTGCAAGACTTGAAGATTGGGCATCCAAATGGCAGATGAAATTTAATGTGGACAAGTGCAAGGTGTTGCATATAGGGAAAAATAACTGTTGCTGTAGTTACACGATGTTAGGTTCCATATTAGGAGCTACCACCCAGGAAAAAGATCTAGGCATCATAGTGGATAATACTTTAAAATCGTCAGCTCAGTGTGCTGCAGCAGTCAAAAAAGCAAATAGAATGTTAGGAATTATTAGGAAGGGAATGGTTAATAGAACGGAAAATGTCATAATGCCTCTATATCACTCCATGGTGAGACCACACCTTGAATACTGTGTACAATTCTGGTCTCCACATCTCAAAAAAGATATAGTTGCGATGGAGAAGTACAGAGAAGGGCAACCAAAATGATAAAGGGGATGGAACAGCTCCCCTATGAGGAAAGGCTGAAGAGGTTAGGGCTGTTCAGCTTGGAGAAGAGACAGCTGAGGGGGGATATGATAGAGGTCTTTAAGATCATGAGAGGTCTTGAACGAGTAGATGTGACTCGGTTATTTTCACTTTCGAATAATAGAAGGACTAGGGGGCATTCCATGAAGTTAGCAAGTAGCACATTTAAGACTAATCGGAGAAAATTCTTTTTCACTCAACGCACAATAAAGCTTTGGAATTTGTTGCCAGAGGATGTGGTTAGTGCAGTTAGTGTAGCTGGGTTCAAAAATGGTTTGGATAAATTCTTGGAGGAGAAGTCCATTAATGGCTATTAATCAAGTTTACTTAGGGGCGGATTTTCAGAGCCCTGCTCGCGTAAATCCGCCCAAAACCGGGCGGATTTACGCGAGCAGGGCCCTGCGCGCCGGTGAGCCTATTTTACATAGGCTCACCGGCGCGCGCAGAACCCCGGGACTCGCGTAAGTCCCGGGGTTTTCGGAGTGGGCGTGTCGGGGGGGCGGGGCCGGAGCGCACGGCGTTGCGGGGGCGTGTCGGCAGCGTTTTGGCGGCGGGTACGGGGGCGTGGCTACGGCCCGGGGCGGTCCGGTGGCGTGGCCGCGCCCTCCGTACCCGCCCCCAGGTCGCGGCCCGGCGCGCAGGAGTCCCGCTCGCGCGCGGGGATTTACGCCTCCCTCTGGGAGGCGTAAATCCCCCGACAAAGGTAGGATGGGGGTTTAGACAGGGCCGGGCGGGTGGGTTAGGGAGGGGAAGGGAGGGGAAGGTGAGGGGAGGGGAAAGGAAAGTTCCCTTCTAGGCCGCTCCGATTTCGGAGCGGCCTAGGAGGGAACGGGGGTAGGCTGCGCGGCTCGGCGCGCGCAGGCTATACGAAATCGATAGCCTTGCGCGCGCCGATCCAGGATTTTAGCCGATACGCGCGACTACGCGCGTATCTACTAAAATCCAGCGTACTTTTGTTTGCGCCTGGAGCGCAAACAAAAGTAGGCTATTCGCGCTCGTCTGAAAATCTACCCCTTAGGGAATAGCCACTGCTATTAATTGCATCAGTAGCATGGGATCTTCTTAGTGTTTGGGTAATTGCCAGGTTCTTGTGGCCTGGTTTTGGCCTCTGTTGGAAACAAGATGTTGGGCTTGATGGACCCTTGGTCTGACCCAGCATGGCAATTTCTTATGTTCTTATGTTCTTATGTTCTTATGAGATGTAGAGACCCCTAATGACCCCTAGTGAGTTGCAGACTCAAAGGTAGGAGTCAATGAGTTCCAGTTGAGAAGCTTACAGGGAGGAGGTGGGAGAAGGAGCTGTCCTCACTGAGAGAGAGAAATCTTTGGTTCCAGGGATGCAACAAGGAGAAATGCCTCTCATTACTACCTGGGAAGTTCAGTATAGGATTTGCAGATGCTTTCTGGAATCCCATGCACCTGTCCACATTGCATGAGGAGGTGAAGGAGAAAGGAGAGTGTGCCTAACCTATGTCATGCTTCCAAGTGTACCCACTCGTGCCAGAAGTAAACAGGAGAGAGGAGTCCTGCTTTCAGCCTGCAGCGTGAGAACCAGGTTGAACAAGGATCTCCTGGTAGTGAGTTTTGGTGGAAGAAGCAGTGGAAGACTAATCTTCTAAATTAATCCATGCATAGAGAACAGTTTGGGGAAGAGAGAGAGGCGTGGTGACCCCAGACAACTGTCAGTTAAAGCAGTCTAACCAAAGCAGCAGCTAGGCAATTTGGCACCTATGGTTGAATGAAAAGGTGCACCCCTCTGTCGCCCTTCCCCCCTCCGGCCACCACCACCACCACCACCATCCTCCCTCTGTCCTCTCTTCCCTTTCCTCGGCCTCCACCATCATGAACATCCCCCTCCATCCCCCAGTCACCACCGTCAACATCTTCCTTTTCTCCCTTCAGTCACCACAACACCTTTTCTCTCTCTCTCTCTCCCCCCTCCTCCAGCCATCATCAACATCTGTCCCTTCTCATCAGTCACCACCGACATCTCCTTCTCTTTCCCCCTACCACTCCTCTAGCCACCACCTTCAACCATCTCCCTCTCTTTTTCCCCCTTCTCCAGGCAGAGTTAATTAACCTTTGTAATTTTTTCCTATCGGAGACGGTGGGTGCTGCTGCACTGCTCTTCCTCCCTTGCTCCCTGGAAGCCGCAGGTCTTCCAGCACAACAAACATGGGTAGAAGGAATTTTCTCTCTCTACCACAGTCCTTGCCATGATAGAGCTGGCAGCAGCTTGCCATTATGAAATCAAAGGAAAGCCGGCAGGGGAGAGGGAGTGGGAGCATCCCCGCCGGATGACCTTTGATTACAGAAAGGACTCCCAGCATGCAGCAGTGCTCCTCCTGCATCACCAGACACTGAATTGCAGCCTGTGCCCTGCCAGCAGTGGCGCCTATGGCCGTGGCACTGAATCTAACAGAGATGTTATCATTAGGAGGGGGGTCAAATCCTGATAAAGATTCTCTGTAATGAATAGCAATTTGGAGCTGTAGAAGACGTTTGTTTTTAGTAAAAGTTTATTTTTTTTGGAACAACCATTCCTGTATGGTGAATACAGTTTGTGTCTGAGTGTTCGGGATGTGCAGTCAAAAGTTTTCATTTGTCTTGTTTTCTTTTGGTGATTTTTGTTTCATTTCTTTTTATGCCATTTCATCTTAGTGCACACTGAATTATTTTAGTGTGCGTTAAATCCCACTTAGTGTGCATTAACATGATGGTAATTTGATTTGGTGCACGTTAATCACTTTAATGCATGATAAAAAAAAAAATTAGCATGCACTAAACGAAATGAAACAAATACCATCACGTTCCTACTGAGCGCTCGGTTCCTGCTATTTGCTCACCAGTAGGACTCTAAAGTGTATCTTTCCTTCATTGGGAAGGAAACTCCAAAAGCCCCCATTCCAGTAAGAACAGCCCAAAGGGGGAAGGGTGGTGGGGGCTACATATAAAAGATGAGCATGTCTGAAAACAAAGAAGCCCAAATCCAGCATGCAGCAGGCATGAATGGCCGGTAATGTGAACTACGAACAGAGATGCGAGGTTCTTTTTTTTTTTAAGGAACTTACTGGGAAAGCATTCTTTTTCAAGTGACAAGTATCTGAAATCAGCACTTGGGATGGTGAAAAATTTTGTATTCTGTCATGAAAAACTTTCCCCTTAACTAGGGGTTGCCAACTTTTCCACAGACCATGACTGGACACTTGAGGACCAAGGGCAGTGTTAATTTCCTCCCCTTCTTTTGCATATTTTTGTATATATTTCATATCATGCAACCTGGATCCCATATGGTATTAGGCCTATTGCGATTTGCATTAGGTGTGGACTTAGCCCTCAGAAATTCATGAGTAAACTGAATTACCATTACAATGCCCATACCAAAACAGGACTAACTGCCATCACTTAAACAATAACAACCCTACCTATGAAAATGCAACACTGCAACCAGACCCTAAGACAGCAATAGACTAAGCCAGGCAGCTTTTAGATCCCTATACCAGAAAATAAATTAAACTAGCAGCATACCTCCTCTTGATCACACATGCAGAACACAGATCCTCACCAAATACAAACAAAGAGACCTTGAAATTGTGCTGACAAAAACTGAACTGGAAACTGCAACAACAACAACAACAGAAAAGTAGAAACATCATTCCTCATAAAACAACAAACAATAAAATCAAGATATATAAAATATCAACCATAAAGTAAAATCATATTAATAAAATGAATATTTCAAAACTGCTGACAAATAGAACATCCAATAATTAAAAACTAATTTCTTAAAAATTCCTAAACACTAATAACATACTTCAAAACAGCAGACATATCAATTAACAGCCAATAATAAAAACTAATAATGATTAAAAACAACCCCCCACTCCCCATACCTGGGAACTTTTTCCAGTCATTCTGAGAATGAAATCCATTTTGAAGTGGCTGAAAGGGGGAATATAAAATCAAATCAAATAAGTTATTGTGCATTGGTTTGGAGCGGAGGGTGTGCAAAGATGTTCTCTCTCTCTCATTTATACACACCCACACTTTCTAACACACATGATCAATCTCACACACATGCTCACTCAAGGCCGAATTAAGAGGGGGCAATGCTCTCTCACACACACACACACACACACACACACACTGACCCTCACACACTCTCTCATTCACATGCATACTGAGACACATGCTAACTCTCACATGTTCTCTCATGTACATGCAACCTGACACACACACGCACACAAACAGACACACACTTTCATGCTGACTGACTGACATACTCAGGCTGGGAGGGTGAAGGATAGGTTGTTTCTGGAGGAGTTGTTGCTAGTGTGCACATGTATGAGTTGCATGGGAGAGAGAGGGATGGGAGGCAACAGTTGCTCAAGGGTGTGTGCGTGTTGTAAATATTCATTCAGATGGGGGTGGGGGAGGTAATAAAGTAAATGCTGGGTGGGAGGTATAGGGGAGGGGACCAGAGGGATGCTGGGCAGAGAGGGGAAGGACAAAGGGGAGCCAGGGCTGTTGGAAGGGGCAGAAAACTGTCCAGGCTGCACCGTGTCAGGCCCAGGGGAGGGAGGGTACCAATGTGCCTGTCAGGGGGCTTGGCACCAGGACTTCTGAACTCCTATGTGGCCACAGGCTCTGGCGCACATATGTCATCCAAAACCTTGCCCCAGCCTCACCCCCAGTGCTAGCCAAACCCTCCAGACTACTCAGGGCACCAGCCCCAAACCTGAAATGGGGAGATTGTGGCAATGCAAGAAGAGCATGGGATGCAGCAGACCCAGGGTTGCCAACTGATCCCAGGTTGACCAAACAGGCCGATCCAGTCCTAGTTTTGTCCCAGTGCTTGCAAGAATTTCTAGTTATGATTGAATCATTGGTTTCCCTAAGAAGTACAAATCTATGCTTGCAATGGGGGCAAAGCCAAGACTGAATCAACCTGTTGGCAACCCTAAGTCTGCAGATCAGAATCAGACCCTGTAGAAATATTACCCTTCACCCTTCAAAAAAATAAAATAAATAATAATAATAATAAGAGCAGCAGCTGCAGCCTGCAAGGCAATTTCTATCCTCTAGAGATGGAACTGGAGAGGACGGCGGCAGCAGGCTGAGACAAGGGAAGGCAGTCCAGAACAGGGCTGCAGGCCGTAGCATACAGCAGAGCAGCAGGCAGTGCAGCGACAACCACTGCCAGAGGCTGGGATGGTCTCTTCTTCTGGGTAGGCTCGGAAGACTCTGGCGGCAGCACGCACTCCTTGTAGTCAGGGCAGGCAACGAAGAAGTTCTGCAGGGCCTGCCGCATCTCTCTGTCGTTATCAGCAGTGGACAGAGACAATCACCTGCTGCAGCAGCCCTGCCTGAGGTGCAGCAAGGGAAGAGCCAGGAGCAGAGGACTGGATTTGGAGGGAAAGGGATAACACAGGAGCCAGTGTGCAGAGCAGAGATAACAGCAGCAGCAGCAGCAGCAGTAATGGAGTTGGCACGAGAAGTACGTGGTGAGGTCAGGCAAACGTGCTTCTTTATTTTCAATTCCGCAGCTGTGACGCCAGGTCACAGCTCAACCAGATGATTGGTGCTACGCCTGGGGCACAGCCGATTGGTTCCTGAGATGTCCAGACTCCCCCCCTCGATAGCACAGGCCTAGCTTGACCGGGCTTTACAGTGTCCGGTTACCATTGTAACCGGACACTGTACAGCAAGCTTTAAAACCAGGCTGTCTGTTTCAAAACCGGTCAGTTGGCCACCCTACCCTTAACTCTGGTATCACTGTTCAGGTTGGGTTTCCTTGTCAGTAAACAAGGATTTAAAAAAAAAAAAAAAAAAAAAGAAAGAAAATTACTCTATGAGAAAATCTCCCCAGCCTACTGATCGTACCAGGCTGAGGGTGGAGTTTCAGAATGCAATCATGGATCTCAATATTTTTGTGCATCTGTGATCAGTTCTTAAAAATCATCATTTTAATACGGTCCATCTAGATCACAAGGGTAGTTCCTGGGCCACTGTTACCTTCAGTTTGGAGGCTTTTTGCTTTCAAAATGAAGGTGGAAGCAATAGATATTCAAAAGTTGCTCTTCTGGCATTTTAAATTAGGGAGTGATTATTGCTTTCATTTCTTAAAAATGCTTCCATCTTTGGATTCATATAATTGTTGAACTTGAAAGAGCCAAAATGTATCTTAACCCTCTAAATATTCAGGAAAATAACTTCTAATCTGTGAAGATAATATAGCTTGCCCGTGATATTTTGGTGCTTAGCCTTGTGCCTTTTTTTTAGTAAGATTTTGTAGATATCTGTGGTTGGCTGCAGAGGAAAATAGAACAGCTCTCAACCTTGTCCTCAAGGACCATGAGCCAAGTAGGTTTTCAGGATATCTGCCATGAATATGCATGAGACACATTTTCATGTGCTGCTTCTATTGTAATAAAATCTGCCTCATGCAAATTCATGGCAGATATGCTGAACACCCAACAAGCTGGGAGTATCTGAGGACAGATTTTAGGGAGCTAGCTATTTATTTATTTATTTATAGGCACGGTGGATTACATAGGAGCAAGATATGCTGAGCACATGAATGATGCATACATGTAGATATGATATAGATTGGGGGGGGGGGGGGGGGAGGTACCTTGAGCATATGAACAGGGCCGGATTTCAGATTGTGGTGCCCCTAGGCAGAGTGTCATGGCAGTGCCCCTTTGAAGCTGTGTTGGCATATGGCCCTATTGCAAGCAGATGACTTCTCTATGGCCTGGATATTTGGCGCCTTCAAAGTTTGCCACCCTAGGCAGTTGCCTGTACTGCCTGTGCCTAAATCTGTGCCTGCACATGAATCGTGCATACATATGGATAAGAAGCAAGTTAAGTACTGATAGACTATACATTTAGTTTAGCTGTGTTTGACAGAGTGTTTTACTTTGCACTTACGCAGCGGAAGGGGTCATGATGCAGCCACTCTTGTCAGTAGACGATTTGCAGTTGCAGCCTCTCTCTACTGTGTCATGGTTCATCCCAAAATTGTGGCCTAGCTCATGGGCCATGGTCACTGCTGCACCAAGAGGACTGTCTGAATGATCCTTTAAGGAAACAAGAAAAACGTTTTATACTGGACCCCTCTAACAGCAGAATCCACTGATTTTTCCTTATGTTTCTACTGAATACTGATGTTCTGGCACAAATATGACCTCAGGACATGGTTTACTACTGAGGGATCATTAGTTCTACCATCACATGAAAGAATAAAAAAGAAATGTGGATTACAGTAAAAGTGTCATTATACTGCAAATTTTACAGATAGCTTTATCTGCCATTTATGTTTTGTATCTGTCCTCAAATGGTTCATCTATTCTCTTGCAGTGCTATTTTTAAAAAGATAACTCCATTAAAGTATAAAGACTGCATATGCTGAATTACTCTACAGTTCTGTCTCTTTTGTGTGTGCAACTATTAAAAATTTTGCTCTCCCCAATAATATCTAAATATCTGATTAACCTATAGTAATCGAAAAGTAGCATAAAAAATACATTTGAAAACCAATTGCAGACTAGTTTAATGAATTTCCCTCAATTATCATGATGCACCTTCATTTTCAAATGCATTATGGCAAGAGTTAAATGTGGGTGATATGTAACCCTCATCCCTCTCCTCTGATCTAAATATTGCTTACTCTAGGCATTTACACTTTTCCCTCCTTTGCTACTGTACGACTGTTCCAAGGTCCAATCAAACATCAGATGGGTCCATTTGGAGCATTTGATAGTTACTGAATAGCTGAGAGCAGCAAAAGAAGCAAATTCTTTTCTTGGGAATGTTTAGAATGAAAAGATTCCCCTTCCAAAAAAAAGCACAAGATACTACCTTAGTTGCATTAGACACATGACTTGGCAGAGGTTAATCTAGTGTGGTGTAATTTTTTTCTGCTACATTGAACTTTTCCCTTAAGAATGGTTCATAAAGTGCTTGGAAATGTGGTCACAAAGAAATCAGAGTGCTAAAGCATAAATTGTTTCAGATTGTGTAGATTCATGTTGCAGTGCTCTATACTGAGCATTAATATGTTTTAGTAAATTAATTCTCATGAATAAGAGCAAATTGGACAGAAAATGCACCCAGTTTAAGAGTGCAAGAGGCCAATGTTCAAATTAATTCAAGGGATCTCTACGAGAGATGCTCTCTTTTTTTTTTGTTTTGCATGCAGATGAGTTTTTTTTATGCCTCTGTAAAATCTTCCTCGGTTTATCCTGTCTCCTTGTAAACTACACAGAAAGGCCCCATATGTTCCATATCAGTGACTGCATGTCTCCAATAGGGGCCACATTTGATAAGTGAGGAGAAGGAGGAGAAGAAGGAGGCAAGACGTTTTCGAAATGCCCCAATGGATGGTGTCTTGGGAAGAAAGGAGAAATAAAAGCAGGAGCTCAGAAATGTGGGGACTTTTCGAAGTGGATCAAAGGTTGCCAAAGGAAACCTCTGGGTTTGTCAGGGAGTGAGTTCAAGAGCAGCCTGTGAGGGCAAGGGGGGGCTTCAGGAGGAATCTGAAGGGTTCCCCAGAGACACGCAGTGCAGGAAACTCCTTGATCTGTTGAGGATCTGCCCTTTCAAGTAATTTTTGGAAGTTGTAGCGACACAGGGGATCAGTGTGTATCCATTGTGTCTAAAACTGTAGAAGCCATACAGCCAAACAGAAGAGAGCATCAGTTGATGTTTGCATCAAGAGGAGCAGGAACGAAGATTCTCAGGATGGAAGGAGTAAGCATCTTGTCTAGGGTGTCCTACCCTATATAGTGTTCAATTTTTATCTGAAGAGAGAAGGAGAATCGCCTAGAAAGGAGTCACTGAGATTCAGGAACATAGGGGGTTCCAAAGGAGTGGAAAGACAGATCCTTGAAATAGCCTGGAGAGGCAAGAGAGGCCTCTGCATCTCTTATCTATGCATATGACTTTGTAAATGTGCTTCATGTGTTTTCTGTCAATTTATCACTATTCACCAAGAATTCCCACCAGTAAACCATTCCATTTTTGGAACAAAAAACTCTGGTGTAGACTATTATTATTTCAAAACCATTGAAGGTTGCAGTAGCTCTGAGGGCCCTGAAGAAAAGCTTTCCCTCTGCCAGAGGAGCTCCAGGGAGAGCCAGTGGGCTGCATCATGCTCAGTAGTTCTCAGTCATGCCAGTGAGATTTTGGAAGGGGAGTTACAGAAGACTCTCCAGAATTTCCCATCTGCACAGCAGTGATCTTTTGTGAGGGAGCAGGACACAAACTCCCTCTTCATTAATGAGTTTCAAACTTAATTCGACTGGTTTCCAAATAATTTTTTGCAACCCCTGTAATGTATATTTGTGAGATATACTTGCATAAATTCGGTCTGAGATACGGGTTACCTTGAATGTCTTGGTTAACTATTACCTGCTTAGGGTCCCACAAGGACTTGAAGGCTTTATAGATTCTTTCGATGCTGCCCCATCTTATACTCCCTAGAGAAATATCTGTCTGTCTCCCTCTCCTCAGAGGTGGCTGTGAGTGCTACTTCAGCAGCATTACCAACCCTGACCTACTTTAAATCCAGTCGAGGGTAATAAGTTGACAATGAAACTCTGGCCTCCTATACAAAGGCAAGGGATCAGGCAAATTTGAAATTTCAGAAGTAAAATTAAAAAAAAAAAATCCATGTGCTAAACTTTAGTACCACTCTCATCTTTTTGCACGTCAGAATAAGAATAGCACAATTATCTTTAAGTGAACAATTTTTCAAAGATGATTTCATACATAGTTTTATCTTAAGCAGCACAGAATACTGCTTACCAAGCCACCTGGCTGGCTCCGATCCATATTAAGCAATTTAAGATCAAATGTTTTGTAGTTGTTGCTAAATCATCTTGCAAACTGAGCAAGTAGTCATTATACCAAACACTCCATCCATATATCATAATATCTTAATCTATAGGTTAGTTTAAGCATACAAACAGAAGATTTATTGAAATGATAAGAAATTATTATTTGATATTTTATGTTGTGAGTCAGAAAGTAGATCCTTGGTCCGACTGGCGAAGAAGGGAAGAAGTAGTTCTCCGCAGATGGAATAGGTCGGAAGGCGGTGCCGCTGCTGAAGGCCGACGATCTTCACCCTGGAAGTCCGTGACCCCTCCAGGCGGGTCCTGTGGAGGCCTGGACCGCTGGGACTTAGGTGGCTTCACCCTGGAAGCCTGCGGTCCCCCCGGGAGGAACCCATGGGGACCCAGGCCGCTGGGACTTAGGAGAGCTGCTAGAGACGGGAACGAGGGAACAGACCAGGTTCAGGGCAGGCAGCTGAAGACGTAGACGAGAGAACAGACCAGGATCAGGACCAGAAGACACTGCGAAGATTGGTTCCACACCACGGACTGGAATGGGAAGGCGGGCCAGGCAGGCAGGAACAGGCAGGTAGGCAGGCAGAATCAGGATCAGGATCAGGCAGGATCAGAATCAGGCAGGCTGGATCAGGACAGCAACTCTTCACTCCGACGAGTCGACCGCGTTGCAAGGCGAGGAACTGGGGTCAGACGCCGAGTTTAAATCTCCCTCGGTGTCTGACGTCAGTGAGGGGGCCGGCTCTGCTCTTCACGCCAGAGGCCCTTTAAAAGGGTTCCCTCTGCGCGCACGTGAGCCTAAGGGGCGGAGTTACCACGGCGTTCGGCGGCGTTCTCCTCGTGGGGATGCCACGATGTAGGCCCAAGCAGGCCCGGGGGATCCGCGGTCCAGCCAGCATCTCTCTCGCCAGGAGAAGGTAAGGGTCCGGTCGTGAGGGTCGCGACCGGAACTGCAACAATTTTACCTGTAGAGGTAATTCCCATGAAGGAAAGGGTGCATGGGGGTAACCTGCATGGAGGAGCACATTCTTCTACTAGCAGAAGGCATGGCAATTATGACCCTTAACCAATTAACGTTCATGATTTTTGATGCACCTGCAACATTGCTCTCCATGTCAACAGCAGGGGAAAAAACGGGGAGAAGGATTCAGCTGACAGCTAATGCTGGGCCCTGACTTTTACGGTCTGGGCTACTGATACGTTGGCCATTAGGAAAAAAGTGCAAGACTACTTTTACGGCCAAGTCCAAAAGGAAAGCACATTCAAGCAGCAGTGTCTGAGTTGTCAAGATGGCTGCTCACACTGTCCAAAATGTTGTTATGGGTTTGACAGTGCTTGGTTTCGATTATATTAAGAGTAGAGATGTGAATCAGAACCGGAATCGGTTCGGATTCCGTTTCCGATTCACATGTGGTTTTTTTTTCATCAGGCCCGATCGCGGTTTTGTTTATCAGCTGCGCCCGAGCCGATAAACAAAAAACCCACCCGACCCTTTAAAACTAATACCTTAGCTTCCCCCACCCTCCCGACTCCCCAAAAAACATTTTACAGGTACCTGGTGGTCCAGTGGGGGTCCCTGGAACGATCTCCTGCTCCCGGGCTGTCGGCTGTCACTAATCAAAATGGCGCCGATGGTCCTTTGCCCTTACCATGTGACAGGGTATCCGTGCCATTGGCCGGACCCTGTCACATGGTAGGAGCACTGGATGGCCCGCGCCATCTTGTGCTCCTACCATGTGACAGGGGCTGACCAATGGCACCGGTAGCCCCTGTGACATAGTAAGGGCAAAGGCTATCGGCGCCATTTTGATTAGTGGCAGCCGACAGCCCGGGAGTGGGAGATCGCTCCAGGGACCCCCACTGGACCACCAGGTACCTGTAAAAAGTTTTTTTGGGGGGGTTGGGAGGGTGGGGGAAGCTAAGGGATTCGTTTTAAAGGGTCGGGGTGGGTTTAGGGGTTATTTTTGTGTGCCGTTTTTCCCGCCCTCCCCCAAAATGATAAGAGAACCCCCATGATCAATATTGTGGGGTTTTCCTATCGTTTTGGGGGAGCCCCCGATTTCTGACGATTTTGAAAATATCGTCCGATATTTTCAATCGTCCGAAGCCCGATTCACATCCCTAATTAAGAGTAGTAACAGAAGCATGGGGGTAACCTGTATGGAGAAGCAGTTGCTACCATAAACTTGCTGGGCAAACTGGATGGTCTTTTTCTGCTGTCCTTAGTATGCTACTAATTCAAGGATCATGCCATGTTGAAGCTGCCCATTTTAAACATTTCATTTAGCAGCCTCATTACAGCCAAGCACTGAACAATAAAAATTCCTTCTATTATCGATGAGATTCCCTCTATTAAAATAATATTATGCATGTCCATTCCTGTGGCTCAGCTGTGCACTGCTAAGCAGGAGACTCAGATTTACTAAGTCTGTACATTAAGGCTAATGGGGTTTAGGCACGTCAAAGAGGTGACACATTCAAGCCCTGGGAGAGAAGGCTTCTGCTGTCACAGGAGCAACCTTGCTGCAGAAGAGCAGCTTGTGGAGGTGATATTGGCAGTGGTGGTGGTGGGGTGTTCAGTCTAGGAAGAAACTTCCCCTCTAGCCCTTGGCCTGCTGGGAATCAGAGTCTAGCTGGGTTAGGAGGGGACCAGGAAGGGACAGCAAAAGAGGAAAAATGTTATGCAGTGACTTGAGGGCTTTGGCAGAAGTCAATCATAGCTGCAGTCATCCACAGCTCCCAGCATCGCGTATCTGCTTTCTGATATGACAGCAATGGAGGGAAACAGGAAGTAGAAGTGTGAAATTTGATATTGGGGCCAGCCACAGCTGTGATTGGCAGCTGCCAGAGCCATGCACAGCCTTTCATAAAGTCAACAGTTTCAGCTAATTTACAAATTACTGAGCATCAGCTTGTCTGCTTTATAATAGTTTTAATAAAAGCTACAAACTACTGTAACTGGGAGCCATTTTCCGTTACCATTAAGCCCTGTCTATGTTATTAGTGCAGTTAGTGAAATAGATATATGACAGACACTACGATTATGTCACCATTAAGACCTGGGTGAGCCTTTAGTTCCGCTAGAGGGCTTGCAGGTTAGAGTGAGAAGAAGGTTACCATTCAAATACAGTACCTCCCTTTCAGGCCGATACAGTAAGGACGTGTAAGAAAGAATGTGGAAGTGCAGGGCGCACCCTCGTTTGCCGCGCGCACAATTTGGTTCACATACCGCTCGATACAGTATTCAAATGAGACGCAGATGCAAGCGGCGTCCAAAGCGTGTCCATGAAGCGGTAGGCGTGCGCAATCCATTTTACTGTATAGAGCGGTATACAGCGCATATACAGTATCCAGGTTGCGCTGGTACCTGTCATTTGAAATGTCTTTCCACCAGGAAAGTGGATGGTTCTCCTACAGACCCGCTGCCTTGAGCACCCGGCTGGACGTCCAAGCCGGACGTCCGAGGTCGCAGCTTGGACATCCAGCCTGGGCACTCAAGGCAGGGGGAAGGCCCATGAACGTCATTGAAGCAAGTACCACAAACTAGTTACTCACCAAAATACTCTTTTTTTATGTGCAGCACCAGCTCCTTCTCCAGTTCCAGGGACTGACCGCACAGGCTGGAGCGTGGACTGGCCTGCGGCGAGCCGGCGCCATCAGCCTCAGGGTCGCCTGGGGCCCCGTAGCTCGATTCCGAGTAGCTGGAGTGAAGGCTGATGTGCCGCTGGTCGAAGCCCATGCCGATGCCGCTGTACCGGTTGCTGCTGGGCTTGCTGCCGCTGTTGTAGCCGGTCAGGGTGCGGCGTGCGTTCATGCATCTTCCTGCTGTCTTGAGCGCACGCTTGTACATCCAAGTCGGGCGCTCAAGGCAGCGGGAAGGTGCATGAACGCATGCCGTGACCTCGGACGTCCAGCCGGGCACTCAGGTCACGGCGTGCATTCATGCGGCAGCAAGTCGGGCGCTCAGGTCACGGCGTGCATTCATGTGCCTTCCCGCTGCCTTGAGCGCGGGTGCTCAAGGCAGAGGGAAGGCGCATGACAGCGGCAGCAAGTCATGGTGCTCAGGTCACGGCGCTCAGCGGCAGCAAGTCGGGCGCTTAGGTCACGGCGCTCTGGTTGCGGCGTGTGTTCATGCGCCTTCCCGCTGCCTTGAGCGCCGGACGCTCAAGGCAGCGGAAAGGCGCATGACAGCGGCAGAAAGTCAGGCGCTCAGGTCACGGCGCTCAGCAGCAGCAAGTCGGGTGCTCAGCGGCAGCAAGTCGGGCGCTCAGGTCACGCAAGTTATAAAATCGGGCTTACATGTGACGCGCGCTTCCCAGCACACATGTATGCCCCATTTTTATCAGATTGGAAGGGGTTTTTTTTGACCATTCTAAGGAGATTCTGCCCACCTGGGAGCTCCACTTTACAAAGTCCTGGAGATTGGATGTTTCCCTGGCCCTGATATGCGAGTCCTGCTCAGATGAAGGGAAGAGACTGTAAGAAAAGAAAACAAGAGAATTCTCTGGTGCTGCACTTTGAGTTATTTGGCCATTCACCTCTGTGGTTTGAACAGTAAAGACTTTAATTTTGGACACTAACCCAGTGACTCCCGAGTATTTCTTTCACATTCACTGCACCCACCAGGAGGCTAAGTCCCCTTTCCCAAGGGAACACAAAAAGGAAAAGGAAATGTGTACAAAGGACACCCCTGTCACATTGGGCCCTGGAAGTAAATCTTCCCCCTCCCCCACCGCCCACCTATAAAAGATCCGGCCTGGGAAGTAAGAGAGTTTGTGAAAGAGGTAGCCGGTGAGTGGTCCCAGCCCCGAAGAGAAACAAATTCTGTTATGGTCCCACCCGTGCAGGGGTGGGGATACAGATACTTAGGGGAGGGTCCATGCAAATACACCAATGAAGGTGCTGGAATGGACGTCCCACTTCAGAGGTTTTATAGGAGCTCTCTGCTTAGAGCTCTGGGGGAGAAGTATAATTTGCAGTTCTGCAGGAAGGTTGTAGATTTTTTCCTCAGTTGTATTTTTGGCCTACCTGGGGCCCTGGGCTCCATCCTGCCTGGGATCCTTCAGGATGGGTCAAGGACTCCCCTGCTGTACTCTTCTCTCAAGGTTGCCCTGGGAATATTTGGGGATTTTTGGATCTTTATGTGATAGGAGCCTTGCTGGACACCCGGGCCTTTCTTGGACTCAGGGAACGGGGAACCCTGTGTTTGGGATGCCCAGGGATAGGGAAGACCTTCCCACTGAGCCAATGACCTGCTGCAAGGGGGTAACTGGTATTATTTCCTTTTTTGGGGAACCAAAGAAATTGTTTTATAAAGATCTGGGAGGGAGTGTTTCCCCCCCTCTTCTGACCCATTTAAAGACCTGTGAAGCTGCAGTTCCTTCTCAGATCCCTCCCAGCAGGGATCCTTATCGTGTCAAAAGGAAAAATCTACTAACTGTGAGTAAGAACCTGTTTACATCTTAGAAGACACCCATTCAGAGTCCTCACCCCCCCCCCCCCCCCCCGGAGAGAGAGAGGACTCACTCTCTGTGAATGGACAGGATTTTGGCCATCTTTGGAAAGGGTTTTCCCCAATCATCTTAGGGTTACCCTGCCCACTGGATCCACCACTTTACCTAATCCGGGAAGGTGGATGAATCCCTGTTGAAAAGATTCCGGCACAGATAGAGGATAAAGACTGTAACCAAAGAAAGAAAGTCTGTGGTGCTGGATTCATATTTATTCTGCCACCATTCACCTAACCTCTGAACAGTAAAGTTTTAGTTTGGACACTAACCCACTGCGTCCTGTGAGGTTCTTGGCACCTGGCACACAGTGAAGCGATTACCCCTCTCCCAGGGTGAATTCAGTCACCCCTGCACTGGGCCCTGAACGTTAACCTTTCCCCCCAACCAAAAGGATCCACATCATGGGGATAGAAGCACAAAGAAGAGCCAGCCAGGGTCCCTGCCCCAAAGAGTTTACAAATTCTTTTATGGCCCCACCCATGCAGGACAGGCACACTGGGCTGGGGTCACATTACTATTATTAAATGGGGCATTTCAACGTGACATTGTTCTCCAAACCTTTTGAAAACTTTCATTTGATAAGATTTTAGCCCTCTGTCAAAGGTGCAATCTTTTTTTTGTTGTTGTTGTTTCATAAAAAAACTGAATGCAGAAAATATCAGGTAGATGGAAGGGCAGCTCAGCAATTGAACACTGTTTACTTGCCACGAGGAACATGTATAAAGGCAGAAATCCACTGGAGCCTAGTGAGAGCTACAACCTGGTCGCCTGGGCCACAAGATTCCTGCTGTGAACCTTTCTGACAAGACTTTTGTAATTTGTTATGGGAGTAAAATGGACTAAAGGGGAAAAGGCAGTCATGAAAGAAAACCTATGATCAGGAGCACTGTGGGGGGCCAAATGGTGCCCAAGTCAGTATGGAGGAGAGAGGGGAATTCATTGCCAGAGGATGTGGTTACGGAAGATAGTGCAACTGGGTTTAAAAAAACCCAGTTGCACTTTGGATAAGTTCCTAGTGGAACAATCCATAAACTGTAGCTTGCGATCTATTTTATGTTTGGGTACTTGCCAGGTACTTGTGACTTGGATTGGCCACTGTTGGAAACAGGATGCTGGGCTTGATGGACCTTTGGTCTGACTCAGTATGGCATCTCTTATGTTCTTGTATCCTCTTACAATGTTGCAGCTAGCCAGAGGTGGTGGTGGGGCTTTCCCCCTTTGATGATGTAGATGGCCAACTGGCCAGGCCCCTCGCAATGATACAGCGTACAAATGTACCAGAGCTCACTTCCCCACTGGCTCATGGAAACAGAAGCGTTGGGTCTTCCCCGTGGCACTGAGGCTCTGGTGGCTCCGGTGGCTCCGGCAGAGTGCACTGGCACCTCGGGGGGGCCACCTGTCTTGCCTTCTCTTCAGATGGTTCTGCCTATGATGCTTGAACATTGAACCTCCCCATGAAAGCAGCATTAAGCATAACTGGAGCACGTTCTGATTTGGCTGAAAACCCAATCTTGTGGGGAAAATGATCAGCCGAAAAGCAAAAAAAAAAAAAAAAAGGACTAAAAATTCCCAAACTTGTATGAACTGTCTTTTTTTGTCTTATTAAATGTCTGTGTTCGCTAGTGACAGCTTATAGACCGTGAGTGGTCAGGTCACTAATGAGTTGGTCAACTTTCACTCCCCAAACAGATGATCTTGCCTCCCTTCACTTTTCTGTAGTGTGATTTTAAGCCCATGGTGGTTGACACAAAGGCACTAATCTTCCTTTGATATATAATTATCGAGGCTCTGCTGCTGAACTTCCCTGTTTCCTGCTACACTGGCGTTTTTTACTCCCTTTCCCCCCACCCCCCAACCAAATCACAGCTAACAACCGGAAAAAGAAGACAAAGAAATAGATTTCTTTTTTTCTAGGTCAGTTCTTGCTTGAATGTTTTATTTTAAAATACATTCTGCTGAATTTCCTAAAATCTGACAACGTTGAAAAGAGGTTAATGAGATGCAAGTGGACAGTTAGACATGTTCCTTCCTTAGGGTCTTATGACAAACTCCTTAAAATGTCAAAACATACACTTTGCAAGCTCTCAGGAGAAAAAAAAAAGCAGCAAAAGAAATTAGGGGTTTGTTAAACAGAAGAGGAAGATGTACTCTCCGCACGTTTACCGGGAAGGCAGAAATAGAACAGGCTGCCCTTTAAAGACAAAAAAAAAAAAAAGAAGAAGAAAAATTAAAGTACCTTGAAGCAGAGATGCACTTTGAAGAGGTGGTGTACTTTCTAAAGAAAGCTTATCTTGTCTCAGCCTGTATCTGCAGCTCCGCTTATCTTCATTACTTCCTCTGTGCTCCTTAACGCAGCAATTAAACAAGAGCAACCAAAGAAATTGACTGCATTGAACTCTTCAGCCCCACTCAACACTGGCTATCACCCTTTGGATGAAAAATGTCTTTTAATCAAGGTATCCACCTAGCCACAGTTTCTCTCTGGGTTTAACCTGATTCATAGGCTCTTTCTCACTCGCCTGGCCCTCATGCTGAGTCCTGACCGACAATTAGTGCTTCAATTAAAGATGTGCAAAAAGATGAACAGGGCTTGACTCACCCCTCTGCATCTTGAGCCTTTGAGAACAGTGGCAGAGATTTAGGGTTTTTTTTCCTTGAATATCATCTGTTATTTCAGGGTCTATTCATGGGATGTTCCAGGCAGATGAGCATCTGTTTGCTACAGTCTGGAACAAGAAACCAGTGGTGGGCAGGAAGAGGAGCCACAACAGGCATGCCATTAATCCTTTCTGCTCCACTCCTGAACAGGCCGACTTACACTCTTATGAGGTGTTTATTTGTCTCTTGAAGTCTTCCACCCCAAATATGCCTCACTTTGCTCAGTGTGCTGTGGGAGTCAAAAAAGCAAACAGAATGTTAGGAATTATTAGGAAGGGAATGGTTAATAAAACGGAAAATGTCATAATACCTCTGTATCGCTCCATGGTGAGACCGCATCTTGAATACTGTGTACAATTCTGGTCACCGCATTTCAAGAAAGATATAGTTGCGATGGAGAAGGTACAGAGATGGGCGACCAAAATGATAAAGGGGATGGAACAGCTCCCCTATAATGAAAGACTAAAGAGGTTAGGGCTGTTCAGCTTGGAGAAGAGACGGCTGAGGGGGGATATGATAGAGGTGTTTAAAATCATTAGAGGTCTAGAACGGGTAAATGTGAATCGGTTATTTACTTTTTCGGATAATAGAAGGACTAGAGGGCACTCTATCAAGTTAGCATGTAGCACATTTAAAACAAATCAGAGAAAATTCTTTTTCACTCAACACACAATTAAACTCTGGAATTTGTTGCCAGAGGATGTGGTTAGTGCAGTTAGTGTAGCTGGGTTTAAAAAAGGTTTGGGTAAGTTCTTGGAGAAGTCCATTACCTGCTATTAATCAAGATCACTTAGAAAATAGCCACTGCTATTACTAGCAACAGTAGCGTGGGATATATTTAGGTTTTGGGTACTTGCCAGGTTCATATGGCCTGGATTGGCTACTGTTGGAAGCAGGATGCTGGGCTTGATGGACCCTTGGTCTGACCCAGTATGGCAATTTCTTATGTTCTTAAACCCCATTATCTTTTATGGAAGGGGATGTAACACAATTATTTTTCTTTTTGCTCCCATGGAGAATTACAAGAGCCATGCTGTATTGCCGGCTTTCCATTTCCTTTTTCACATTCCATTTAGATGGAATATGGAAAAAAGTGTCAGAACAGAGATTATTTCATTTATTTATTTATTTATTTATTTATTTATTTATTTATTATTTTTATATACCGACATTCGATCTCAACAGAGATATCACATAGGTTCTGCTTCAGGAGCCTTTCTCATTGGTTCTTAAAGAGACAGCACTGCTCTCACTCTCCACATCGTGGCACTTGCCTTTATAAGCATACTTTCGTAATTTAACATATCCATTCTCAGTCAGTCCAACTTCTGAAATTGTTCATTTATGTAAGTCCTGTGTGATAGCAAAAGAAGCAAACATTTCAGCAGTGGAACACTTATTTGTATGGTAGACATTCTGCATCCTATAGTCATGTCCTCAAGTCCATCAGGGTATTTTCTGATTTCTTCTTGCCAGGACAATATCACATCAGCAATGTTCCTGCTTTCTACATCACAGCAAAACATGAATCCTCATGCTGACATGCACAATCATATGAAAAAGACAAAGCACTCATTTCATTTACAAAATATTTATTCAAAACCCGCACAAACACAGGGTCTTTCTGCACCACAGTAACCACCCTCACCAGCCTACTATGGATCATGGCACACAGCTTTGAAGACAAAATTTAAGGTACCTTTGGCAACCAGGAATGACCTTCTTCACAGCAGACATAAGATCTTGGCATGCAGATTGTAGGAAATCCACCAGTGATTCCAACTTGGTTTAACTTTTCAAGACATTCCTGACTTCTCTCCCATGAACCACATGTATTATTGAAGAGTGCAGAATGAAACCATGCAAGGAGGGCACATTGTAAGGATGATAACTTCCTCCATCCTCTAAGGAGAAAAAGGGAGAAAGAAGAAGGGGGACAGGAGGTAAAGTGAATGGAAGGGGGTCTGGGAGAAAGTTCAAGAGGGCTAGCTTCTTTCTACAGTTGAATCTTGTGATGTTGTGCTTGAACTCTTGAATCTCAGTGCTGACTGTCCACAAGATGCCTGGTAGGCATGAATCTACAAAGAGAGAGGAGGTAGAAGAGCTATGACCTTGCCTGATATACTTTTGCCCTAACTATGATGAGGGATCAGAAAGGCAAAATTCTCTTCATTTGCAGCTCTCCTTTACTTTGAGCCATCCTGCCTTTTATCAGATGATAGTAGCTGCCCTATAGCACAACTTCACTGGTACTGATTTGAAGCAAAGGCTCACTGTAAAGTTGAAAGGAAGGCACCATTGTGCTATTTCTTGTGTCTCAGATGTTGCTTACACATCCATTGCATGGATGCAGCATCAGCCTCATGTAGCTTATGAATTCTCTTAAGTAATCATCAAAGCACATTCAAGCTCAGATTGTTGTTCTAGATATGTCTGTAAACATATATAATGTCGCCTTTCTTGACCCAACAACTCCAGATTACATTTAAGGGTTGAGTGCCCCACAGGAACCTTTCTGGGATAATGGCTTCCTCTTTAGACAGGCTCAGAAGATGCAGGAGGAAAGGACAGAGCAGGGCAGCCAGCTGAGTTTTCAGAATATACCACTACTATTTATCACTTCTGTAGTGCTACTTGATGCAAGAAGTGCTGTAGAAATACACAAACGAGATAGTCCCTGCTCCATTGAACTTGCAGTCTAATCAAGACAAATATATAGACAGAACTAAAGAGACTTTGGGATTGTAGGACATTCCTAATGGTTATGCATGAAATAAATGTGTATACATTAAGATCTAGTTTATGCTAATTTATCTCCTGCCTATTTATTGTGGATATCTTGAAAACCTAAGAAGTTGTGGTATCAGCAGGAGAGATTTGGGGTAGAGATATGGACAAAGATGCAGCTCTTCTCTCACCTGGTTTTCTATGGAGGCTGTAATTCATCCTCATCATGGCTATGTTGGCAGGAAGAGCGGAGTGGGGGGGGGGGGGGGTGCATTTACTAGAGATGTGAATCGGTACCGGAATCATTTCGGATTCTGGTTCCGATTCACATGTGGGTTTTTTTTCATCGGGCCCGATCGCGGTTTTGTTTATCAGCTGTGCCCGAGCCAATAAACAAAAAACCCACCCCGACCCTTTAAAACTAATCTCTTTGCTTCCCCCACCCTCCCGACCCCCCCAAAAACATTTTACAGGTACCTGGTGGTCCAGTGAGGGTCCTGGGAGCGATCTCCCGCTCTCGGGCCGTCGGCTGCCACTAATAAAAATGGTGCTGATGGCCTTTGCCCTTACCATGTGACAGGGTATCCGTGCCATTGGCCGGCCCCTGTCACATGGAGGGAGCACTGGATGGCCAGCGCCATCTTTAAAAATGGCGCGGGCCATCCAGTGCTCCTACCATGTGACAGGGGCCGGCCAATGGCACGGATACCCTGTCACATGGTAAGGGCAAAGGCCATCAGCACCATTTTTATTAGTGGCAGCCGACGGCCCGAGAGCGGGAGATCGCTCCCAGGACCCTCACTGGACCACCAGGTACCTGTAAAATGTTTTTGGGGGGGTCGGGAGGGTGGGGGAAGCAAAGGGATTAGTTTTAAAGGGTCGGGGTGGGTTTAGGGGTTATTTTTGTGTGCCGTTTTTCCTGCCCTCCCCCAAAACGATAAGAGAACCCCCACGATCAATATCGTGGGGTTTTCCTATCGTTTCAGGGGAGCCCCCGATTTCTGACGATTTTGAAAATATCGACGATATTTTCAATCATCCGAAGCTCGATTCACATCCCTAGCGTTTACTACTCGGACTCAGGTACGTGCAATCCCCTTGTGCATTACCTGAGGAGTGAAGGGAGGTGAGGGCTGTTCAGGGGACCGACCTTGAGCAGCACAGCAGGAGTGTCTAGGAGTGATAGTAGTGAACAGAAAATAAAAAAAAGATTCCTTTCAACAGCCTTGTTGATACCGTTGGTGGTAACATTCGCCTCAGTAGCTGCAGTCGTCTTCTGTTCAATTAGCTGGCCATCAACGTGATCTACAAAAAAATGTCACATTTCACACATACCCTTCTCAGATCACATCATATTCCATAGTACTTTAGCCTTGACACTGTCAGGGGCATCTGACATAATATACTTAACCTTCTCTTCACAGGTGCTGTGCCTAGGGTAATGTTCAGCCACAAAGTTTCATTTAAAGGAACGCTTCCAGCTAGTGTGAGTTTCCCTGGAGACCATGGAGGGTTATGTGGGGGAGGAAGTGGAGGGGAGGGTGGTTGCTGTGTTTCATCCAGGGAGCGGTAGTCTCGTATGCCTGCAGAAAAAGAGGATATTCTTAAGCTCTCCTTCATTCTCAGAAACATAAACTATGATTTCTATTTTAGTAGTACGGTGATGGGTTTTGGTAACACTTAGTGATCTTTTCCCCTTTTAAACCTGTCCATTCAGTATACACATGCACCCTTTAGCTTTACCTGTATGCAGCCTGGGTAGCAGCTACGTAATATTTTATGCTTTTATTTAAACATGCTGTAGTAAGACTGGGAACTTACCGGTATGAGGTTGGATGGGAGGTTCTGGTCCCTGCATGTCTTTCTCGGCGCGGTGTTTTCTGCAGTCAAATCCTCCAGGTGTGTGAGCGGCTGGAGGGATGACCACCCCTCTTCCTGCACCCCTTTCAGTACCTTGGAGATGCCTACTGATCCTGCTGACCTTACTGAACCACCTTGTGTTCCTAAATGATTCTATTTGTGACTGAGTTCTTTCATCTTCCCGGATGCCATTTCAAAATTGTTAGCAAAAGTGTGAATTTGACAGCATAGATGCTGTTTAGCAGCATGGCTAGTGGTGCTAGAGTGGAACTGCTACGTCACTGGCATGAAGGTTGAGTTTATGAGTTCTTATCTCTTCTGTACTTGCTTGGTCTTTGGGCCCTCAGCATTTCTGTGTCCTCAGTGTCCAGGTCATGAGGACTGGCTGAAGTCCTGGCTACTGCAAGCAGCGGCCCATGCTTGAGAGGTTGAGACCCCATAAGCTGGCCTGCTTGTCTTGAAGTGGAGTCTTGGTTTGTAGCACCCATCTCTTCTGGATCCTTTCACTGTACACAAGGAAAAGGCACGGGGAGTGCGGCGGTATCTCTGACAGCTGTGTGCATCCTGTTAAGTACCGAGAGGTGTTATTTCTTTTATCTGAACCAAGTCCTGTGGTGAAGAACTGTGTGTTGAGAGTCAGAGTTTAGGTACATCATGATGTAAGGAGTGCTGCGCTCCCTTACTACAGTTTTTCCCTTGGTCAATGCTAAAGGCGTGGAGAGGAGTAACCTAGTGGTTAGTGCAGCAGGTGAGAAACCAGGGTTCAAATCCCACTGCTGCTGCTCGTCACTGTGGGTAAGCCACTTTATTCTTCATTGCTTTAGGTACAAACTTAGGGTATGTGCCCTCTGGGGACAGAGAAAGACCTGGATATAATCTGCTAAGAGCCGTGTTGGCAGCAGCCAGGGTCACCACAGACTGAGATCCTATTTTAAAGTACTGGGTGGATGAAAGGCCTTTGGAGTGGATTGCAGAGTGGGCAGGAGGTTGGAGAATGGTGATTTTCTTCAATTTCTTTTTCCTGGGGCATGGGGTGGGAGGCCTGGAGAGCCATTGCCCTGATTTTGGTATAGAAGGGGTCGGGGTGGGGGGAGTGTGGCTTGCCAAGGGCTTTGCTAGATTTGAGTTGGGGGTGGGGGGTGGTTGTAGAAATCAGGATAAGGGACTGTGATGAATTTTTGTTTTTTTGATACAGAACTGGATATTCAGCCACACGAGGTAGTATAACTTTAGACCTAACAGATCATATTCCAAAGCTGGCCAGTTAAGTTTAATCCGGCTACAGATATCCGGATAACTTTAATCTGGGATATTCAGTGGGACATTTATCCCACTGAATATCCGGGATAAGTTATCTGCCTAACTTTAGCCAGATAACTTGTCCACTTAGCGGCTTGCTGAATATACTTCAAAATGCTTAAAACAGGGAAAAACATTTTTGCCTGTCCAATGAACACACATCCCTAGTAACAGGCCGATATAGTACAGTGCGCTCCGGTTTCCGAGCCCGTGGCTGTCAGCGGGCTCGAGAACCGACGCCAGCAAAATTGAGCGTCGGCTGTCAAACCCGCTGACAGCCGCCGCTCCGGGCTAAAAGGAGGCGCTATGGAAGCGCTAGTGTCCCTAGCGCCTCCTTTTGCCTGATTCTACCGCACCACCTCATTTGAATACTGTATCGCATGCACCGGCGAGTGGCGGGTGCGCGCGCCAGGAGAGCGGGCGTTCGTCTGCTCTCCTGTGATTTTACTGAATCGGCCTGTTAATTTGGTGCATGGGTAAGCTAAATTATCAAGGATGCCTAGGTCTCTTAGATTTTCCTGAATTTATCAGTATGTGAGATACTGGTATGTGTTTTGCATGGACACAAAAGTTTACAGTTTGCAAATATGTGTGCGAGGTATGACCAAATGAATGTGAGGGGGGATATGATAGAGGTGTTTAAAATCATGAGAGGTCTAAAACGGGTAGATGTGAATCGGTTATTTACTCTTTCGGATAGTAGAAAGACTAGGGGGCACTCCATGAAGTTAGCATGGGGCACATTTAAAACTAATCGGAGAAAGTTCTTTTTTACTCAACGCACAATTAAACTCTGGAATTTGTTGCCAGAGGATGTGGGTAGTGCAGTTAGTATAGCTGTGTTTAAAAAAGGATTGGATAAGTTCTTGGAGGAGAAGTCCATTACCTGCTATTAAATTCACTTAGAGAATAGCCACTGCCATTAGCAATGGTAACATGGAATAGGCTTAGTTTTTGGGTAATTGCCAGGTTCTTATGGCCTGGATTGGCCACTGTTGGAAACAGGATGCTGGGCTTGATGGACCCTTGGTCTGACCCAGTATGGCATTTTCTTATGTTCTTATGTTCTTAACATAGGATGGATTTTAAAAGAAATGCACGCGCCAAAATCAGCAGATGTGCGCATTGATAGGGCTTACGCGTATCCATCATATTTTCTAAAACTTGCATATATGCGCTCAAATGACGATATGCTAGCAAACTGGTGTAGTTAAGAAAGGAGCGGGGCATGGGCATTCCATGGCAAGGTGGGGGTCAACACTTGCCTGCATAAATTGCTATTTTATAACCTGGGCATACTGCGTGCGTCCGGCTGTTTCCTGCACCGATTTACTTCTGCTCTTTTTCAGGTGTAATTACTGATTGGATGAAAGGGCTGGGTAAACTGGGGGGGGGGGGGGGAGTGCAAGCTGATAACTAGGGGGGGGTTTAATGACCTAGAGATAAAGTAGGCAAACTGGTAGACGAACTGGTTAAACTGGTCATTTCCTTCACGTGTGCATGTTATAACATTTCCTTCACATGCGCATGGAAAAGCCAACAATTTCTAAGGAAAAAGCGCGATTAGCAAATGCTCATGGAAATGCTTCAGATTAGGAGCACACATGTGCACATGCTGGGGCGTATTTTATAAAATTCCTGCGCGCTTACACGGACGATATGAAATGCAAGCGCATGTGCTCGTTTTGAAAGTTACCATTCCTGTGTGTGAGAGAGAAAGTAAAGCTGGGAATGCTGGCAAAAGTTCATCGAGATGGTGGAAAGAGAGATGGTGGGAATGTGGTAGATGAGTTCCTACTGCGAAGGCATGGAAATTGCAAAAATTGTTTTTAAAAGGCAAACACTGGAATCCAACATGGTAAAACAGCAGTGGTCCTTTAAAGTACTTTTTTTTTAATGGAAAACTTTAATCAGATTTAAAAAAAACAGAAGAATGATTTAAATTTTTTTTAAGTATTATAAGTATGAAAACAGAGGGTAGCTGCTCTTAAGTTTCATGGTTTTTTTTTCCTGAACCATAATGTTCTTAAGTGTCAAAATTGCTCCTATAGGAAGTAATAGGAGTTGCTATTACTGCTACTTATTTCTGTAGCATCACTAAATTGTACGACTGAAATAGTACTTTGACCTGGATTTATGTCAGCCTGGAAGCAGGAGTACATTTATCCATGCTTGAGGAGTGAAGAAGACGAATGAATGAGTAAAAGGAACATAACTATTAGTGGTGAGCTCCTAACATTTTTTGGGTTTTTTTTTTTTTTTGTGTGTCATTTAGTGTTTTTCCATTAATATTTGCTTTGCTTGTGGTTTGTTTTGTTTCTTTACAATGCCAGGCTGCTGGGAAGAGCAGGCAGCCAAAGCAGCAGGCTTAACGCCTCCAGTTCTGGCTGACACAAAGGAAAGCCTCTCAGGAGCAGCAGAACATTGCAAAAACCTTGCCCAAGTCAGGAGAACACTTGCAAGGGAGATTACGTCTTTTCCTATAAATGCGATTCCATCTGCTGTGACTGCAGGAAAGGGATGAGAAATTTTCCATCCGGTCCCCCTGCAGCTATTACTCTGCATGCCTGCCTTGCCTGATGCCTTCCCAGACCTGGGCCTTGCTGGTGGCTCCTCCCCCTTCGTGATATCATCTGTAGCAGACTTTAAACTGATGACAACTATTCCATCTGCTATGTCTGCAGGAGGAGGTGAAAATAGTCCAGGTTTTAGGTCTCCATTTAAATAAAGCTCAAACCTGGACTATTTTTGGCGTCTAATCTATGTATTTGCCTAAACGGCTTTCTTAGATAGCCTACCCTCCTGCTTTGTTGGTTTGCAGGAGGAGGTGAAACTTTTCCATCTGGTCTCCCTGTCAGATGCCTTCCCAGACAGCACTGGTGGTTCCACACCATCTGCAGCAGACTTTAAACTTGGCTTTGATACTGGGGGCAGGTCACCCTGAGCAATCATCCTGGAAAAGGTGATACAAAGGGGATTGCCCCTTTGGGAACAACCTGGGGAGTGGGAATTGTTACTGGAATGTATATAGCATGTGTATTTTTCTGGTTTTGGAGTGAAGTTTCCTGGGGTTTTGATAGTTTAGTAAAGTGTTCCTTGGTATTTACAGTAGTTGGGTAGGTATTGTTATGGATTGTGGTTTTGTGGTTTTATTTGGAATGACTACTTTTTGGCTTTGTATTACAGTGTTGGCAAATCTTGCAGTGAGAGTTGGGGAAAAGACTATTTTGTATTGATTATTTATCTATTTATTTATTTATTTAAAACCATTTGTGAATCGCCTAACTGAAACAATGTTGTACATTGCTTAGAAAGATTTTATTTTGATTGTGTGATGTAAACCAATTTAGGTTCATTCTTGTAAAGTAAGATGGTATGAAAGTGTACAATGTAATATAATGTCATTAATAAAGAAAATGAATGATAAAAAATAAAAAAACAACAAAATAGAAGTTCAAGATCCTGCCATTAAAAAATATGGAATCCATCCCAGACTTCCCCAACCCCAGACCCATCTTATCCAATGTGTGGGGTCCAAATGAGACAAGCACAATCTCAGGTCAGTCCTGCCCCTCTGGTTCTGCAGCAGAATGACATAGACCTCAGGGCCTGCTGGCTCCATTCTGAAATACCTACCCAACAGGGCAGGAGTGACTGGGAACTGTTCCTGTCCCATTTGAACTTATGGACCCCATGATTGGAGTAAGATGGGTTTAGGGACTAGATGATGGCCTGGGGCCTTCAGGCTTTCAATTTTGGGGTGCAGGGAGGGCTAGACATAGGTGGCTTTTGGCTGTTTCAGTGAAAATGAAATGAAACAAAACCAAACTAAATTTTGATGGTTTTTCTTTTGTTTCATTTTCTGTTTCTTTGCATCTAAGTATTTGGGTGAATAGATGTGGTGACAATGTCTGTGGCTGGAGTGAAGCATGTGAATGGAAGATATTTATTTATTTATTTATTTATTTATTTAAAGAATTTATATACCGGGGTTCCTGTATAGTATACATATCACCCCGGTTTACAAGGAACCATAACTATCGCTAAGGAAACGATCATTTAGCGGTTTACATTGAACATTTAGCGGTTTACATTGAACATAGTTAATTTGAGAAAACATAATGAAACATAAATAAACATAAATAAACATAAATGAACATAAATAGTTAATTTGAGAGAAGTATATAAAATGGTTAACCAGTTAATAACTAAAAAGCAGGTTAATAAGTAAATAAGTAAGTAAATAACATTGAACTTGGTAGAATCTGGTAACAGGATAAAATATAGTGTTGCATATGTTTAAGTACAGTTTCGTGTTAATTTCTTCAGAAAGATGTAAGCTGGGGAAGATACGGAGGATATGAAATGCCTTTTTTCTTGCTCATTAGCTCTATGGGAATGCTTGTTCGAACAACCAAGTCTTAAGTTTCTTTTTAAATGTAGTGTGGCACGGTTCAAGGCGAAGGTCCGGAGGGAGCGAGTTCCAGAGAGAAGGGCCCGCTGTGGATAGAGCACGTTTCCTCAGGGAGGATTTCGCCTGTTGTGTGGTTAGTCTGTACTGATATGCGCTTCTAGTTGGTTTCACTGATGTGTGTAGCTGAATTTGAAATGTTAAATTGAGTGGAGCGATATTATGTAAGGCCTTATGTATCATCATTAAGGACTTGAATTGGATCCTGTATTTTATCGGGAGCCAGTGTAGATGATGCAGGATTGGGGTGATATGGTCTCTTTTTTTGGCATTTGAGAGGATTCTTGCCGAGGCATTCAGGACCATCTGAAGTGGTTTTGTGGTGCAAGCTGGTAGGCCAAGGAGGAGAGAGTTACAGTAGTCCAGTTTTGGGAGTATGATGGCTTGTAGCACCATGCGGAAATCTCTGTACAGAAGGAGTGGTTTTAGTTTCTTTAAGGTTTGTAGTTTAAAGAAACATTCTTTTGTTGTGTTGTTGACGAATTTGTTGAAGCTGAATCCACCGTCTAAGATGACTCCCAGGTCCTTTACTTGTTGAGAAAAGGTATCCGGAATTTGGTTGGCATTCGGAGGAGTGGATGGGACATAGTTTTCCGGTGCTATAATGAGGATTTCAGTTTTGTTTGTGTTTAAGACTAGGTTGAGGCTGGTGAGTAGGTTGTTGATAGCTGCGAGACATTTACTCCAGTGTGACATGGCTTTGTGTAGTGTGTCCTCTATAGGGATGAGGATTTGTATGTCATCCGCATATAGGAAGTGTATAAGCTTGAGGTTGGTGAGTAATTGGCAGAGAGGGAGAAGATATATATTGAAGAGAGTCGGGGAGAGGGATGATCCTTGCGGAACTCCCCTTTTAGATTCGATGGCACGAGACTCTTTGTTATTTATCCTGACCTTGTATGATCTGTCCTCCAAAAATGATTCGAACCAGTTGAACGCTGCTCCTGTAATGCCAATGTCCGTTAGGCGTTGCAGGAGGCACGGGTGGTTTACGGTATCGAACGCTGAAGAGAGATCCAGGAGAGCGAGGAGGCAAGGTTGGCCTTTTTCTAGGTTAAAGATAATGGTGTCTGATAGTGAGGCTAATAGCGATTCTGTGTTCCTAGTTTTACGAAATCCAAATTGGTTTGGGGTGAGGATGTTATTTTCTTCAAGAAAATCTGAGAGTTGTTTGTTAACCACTTTTTCCATAGTTTTGGCTATATATATATATATATATATATATATATAATGGCTCTTGCACCACACACTGAATATGTGGAGGTCAATATTCAAAAGCCATTTAGATGGAACGTTATCCATCTAAATGGCTACCCAGCTATATTGAGAACCATATGCTACTAAATTCTAGCTACATAATGAGTTATGGGGCTAGAATTTAGCCGCATAAGTTGGGAATGTTCCGCGGGTGGACGGGAGGTGATTCTGGGTGGAACAGAGTTAACCGCATAAATTATGAGGCTAACTTTGATATTCGGCATTAGCCGCTTATGTGGCTAACTCTGCTCGGGCAGTAGGGATGTCCTAAAGTTAGCTGGTTAGACAACATTACAAGCTAACTTTACGATACCCTGCTAGTTAGCTGGATATATTTATCTATATTTAGCCAGCTAACTAGCAGAGCCACATAGTGGCTGAAAATGGACCTCCTGATGTAAAACAGCTGTTAGTTGGCTACACCCAAATATTTTCCATTAGTCAGCTTGCAGAGGCCAAAATGATTTGGGATGAATTGAGCCCTTAAAACATTTATGCAGTCTACTGAATAACGGATGCAATATATCTTTCCTATCATAGCACTGATCTTCAGTTGGCACATTTGGTTCTCATTATTAAACTGGGACATCAACACTGAATGTGATGTCTCAGCAGAAGAACCTTGTTGACATTCTAAAGGAGGTCAATCAAAACAAATACTTTTTCTACATCCACTTTGATTGATCATTTTTAAGTGCTGCTGAGCAGGAGGAATTATTAAACTTATGAAGAATGAGGTTTTGATTAAATGGACTATCCTATGGAGTAAAAGTCACTAGCAAGTGGTCATGGAATCATCAAAACGGAATTCATTTCTTATTGAAATTTTATTGATGTCTTAGAAAATCTACAGTCAGTAATAAGAAAACTCTGATTTCACAGCATAGGGATTCAACTTTGAAAACAGATTAAGTAATATTAACATGACACTGGCAGATGTGAAGATTAACAGCATACGTTAGTCAATTGCAAAATTAACAAAAAGAATGTGTATTTAAATGAATACGAAAATAATACTTTCTTTTTGAACGAACTGCTTTAATTGAACCTTTGCAATACTTTTGTGACAAACAGTTCATGTAGCTGAATGTTAAGCATTAAACCCAGCCATAAGTAACAATATTTGAATAGACAATATCTCTGTTATCCAAACACGATAGAAGAAGGCAGGTGAATAAAGAATAAATACTAGAAATATTTAATGGAGAAACTGGGAAGTTCTGGGACAGGTTTTGATAAAATCATGGATGGAAACCTTTAGTATGGGATAAACATATGATAACCTAAGGGAGACCAGTTGCATACTGGCTAATACTAAACCACCCTCCCCCACAGACTTGTTCAGTTACCACCTACTCCTTTAGGATAGCTATTGACCCTTGTATCTTCTCCACTGCTGTTTCATCTCTCCTACTCTCCATGAAATTATCTGAATCAGTTGATGAACCAGTTTCTTCTTCCAACGCTATTCTCCCTTCAGCCTTAGACACTCTTGCCCCTCCTCTTACCTGTCCTACAAGGTGCACTAAACCCCAGCCTTGGCTCACCTCTAGGATTCACTATGTCACTGTGTCCACTCTGCACAATGTCTCTGGCTAAAATCCCATGCCCATGCAGACTCCATATATTTCAGATTCATGCTGATCACTTTCCATTCTGCTATTGCACTGGCCAAACAAGACTACTATGTCCCTCTGACAAACTCTCTTACATTCAACACTTGCTGTCTCTTTGCCTCTCTCAATTCTCTCCTCAAACTTCCCTCACCTCCCTCCTCCCCTTCATTCTCTGCCCAGACTATGGCTAACTACTTCCATGACAAGGTTCACAATATTAGTTTTGAGTTCTCAACCGGGTGACTTTTACCTGCCTCTCCCCCACTTCTTTCTTCTACCCTTCAGTTAGCCTCTGCCACTCTCTCTTCCTCTCCTGAAGTCACAGTGGAAGAAACTGTGCATCTTCTCTCTTCCTCCAAACTCACTACTTGTTCCTCTGACCCTATCCCCGCGCAATTCCTCAGTTCTATCTCCACTGCAGTCATCTCTTCCATCTGTCACATCCTCAGTCTATCACTCTCCACTGCTACTGTTCCTGCTGCCTTCAAACATAATCATTCCACTATTGTCCCATCTCCCTTTTGCCACCAAACTACTTGAATATGCTGTTCATCACTGTTGCTGTCTTGACTTTCTTAGATCTTTACTCTGTCCTTATCCTCCTTGACTTATCTGTTGCATTTACACTGTCGATCACCACTGACTCGTTGATATTCTGTTCTCCCTTCAATTTTGGGACTCTGTCCAGTCTTGGTTCTCTTCTTTACTCTCCCATAACACTTTTAGCATTTCCTTTGGTAGTTCCTCCTCTACTGCCATTCCACTATCAGTTGGTGTGCCACAGGGTTCTGTCCTGGGCCCTCTTCTCTTCTCTTCTCACTATATACTAATTCCCTTGGTACTCTGATTTCCTCTCAGGGCTTTCAATACCATTTTTATGCTGATGATTCCCAGATTTACCTTTCTACACCAGAAATTTCACCAGAAATCCTGTCCCAGATCTTGGCCTGCTTATCAGACATTGCTGCCTCAGTGTCCCACCATCACCTAAAACTCAACATGGCCAAGACAGAGCTCCTTATCTTTTCCCTCAAGCCCACCTCCCCTCTTCCCCCTTTCTCTATTTTTGTGGATAACACAGTCATCCTCCTGCTCCCCTAGGAGTAGGGGACACTCCCATAACCTAGGAGTCATCTTCAACTTCTCTCTCTCCTTCTCTATGCATATCCAAAGCTCTGCTAAAACTTGCCGTTTCTTTCTTTATAACATTGCCAAAATCCTTCCCTTCCTTTCAAAACATACTACCATTCTCCCACTACCATTCTTCCACTACCATTCTCCCACTACCATTCTCCCACTTAGACTATTGCAACCTGCTCCTCACATGTCTCCCAGCATACCATCTCTCTCCACTACAAACTATCCTAAATTCAGCTGTACTCACATAATCCTTCTTCTCCCAGCATACCATCTCTCTCCACTACAAACTATCCTAAATTCAGCTGTACTCACATAATCCCTCTTCTGAGGTCACTGCATTGGCTCCCTATCCACTCCTCTTTCTCACCTACAAATGCCTTCACTACCTCTCCTCTCTTTTCTCTCTCTACACCCCTCCTCATGCACTCCACTCATCAGACAAGTCACTCCTACCTGTGCCCTTCTCCACTACCATCAGTTCCAAACTCTGTGCTTTCCACCTGGCTGTGCTGTGTGCTTGGAATCACCTTCCTGAACTGGTGCATCATGCTCCCTCTCTCACTGTATTTAAATCCCATCTTTTTTAGGGTGATTTTAAATTTTAGGCCTGATTGTCTGCTTTTAGCCTCATTAAGTAATTTTCTTTTTCTTTTCTTTTTTTAACCATTGTCTCACTTTGTGAAGTAACCTAAATCTCTTGTCCTGTATGTTTGTCTTATTAGAATGTAAGCTCTATTGAGCAGGGACTGTCGTTTTTGTGTGTTGTTTGTATAGTGCTGTGTATGTTGTATAATGCTATAGAAATGTTCAGTCAGTAGTAGTAGTAGTAGGAAACCTTTAGTGGTGGATAAACATATGATAACATAAGGGAAACCAGTTACATACTAGCTAGTACACTATATTATACAAGTGTCTGATCATATTGAATTTACTAACTTACTTCTGTAACCGTCTCCTGTAACTTTAGTCAGAATATATTGTATTTGCTAACCCGCTAACATTCCCCTACTCCATCAAAAATTGTAAACCGTTATGATGGCAAAACCGAATGACGGTATATAAAACTCACTAAATAAATAAAAAATAAATAAATAAGAGGAGGGGGTGGTAAGATTATGGAGAGGCAATTCAATAGAAGAAAGAAACTTGGTAGCAAAGAACCGTGTTATTTAAATATGACAGTAGTGATATAATTGAAGCATACCAGAAAAAGAAAATATCCCATTTGACATTTTTAACCTCAAATGCTTAAAAAGCAAAAAAATAAATAATTGAAGAATTTCAGTCCTTTTGACAAAGTTGAAAATGTTTTTTGATGTATTCCAAATTTGAAACTACACCATGGCATTCAAAGCCACATAGGTTGTTTTGTACTAACTTTGCCTCTCCAATCCTTTTCCACTTTTCATAGAATATCACTTAATTGTATCTTTTTGTCCCTGCTCTAGGTTTGGAGCAAAGATATTTTTTTTCAGCACATTGGTAGTTCTGGGTTTGTCTTGAACATTTTCCCATCTTTGCAAGACAAAGCCTGAGAGCTGCCTATGGCACTGTCAGCTCAATGCTAATTGTAGAAGGGGAAATGAACAGAAAACAATACTGCTCCATTCATATTGTTTTATGTTTACACACTTACCAAAGCTGTCTTAATTTGGATTATTGCAGAGGATTCAGAATAACTCTTCATCTTCTTTTGTGAACTAGAGACCACCCAAGCCAGTAAAATATCCCTATACAACCCCTGGTGACAGGCCTCAGTGGTACATTCCAGTGAGCCCTGTGTAAGAACAGTTAATGTGATCTGGGCATGTTCCAGAGGTGGGTAGACAGCTGGAGTTTTGGAAACTAGCCCATGTGGGTATGTGGAGTAGATTGTTAGTATGAAATAAGTACATAGTCTATGAGTACCTATGAAGCCCCTCCTGTTAAGGATAAGAGGTAGAACTTGAACTTCAAGCTCCATGGAATAAAGTTGTGTGCTGGTGGACAGTGTGGGAAGTTTCCTTTCAAATACAGTCCAAATTTGAGTTTAGCACCTAGTGGTGCCAATGGTCTGCAAGTCACTGGCAGGGAGTTACAGAAAATAATGACAATTTATGAACTTCTTTTGGTACAGTTTGCTACTGTTTAAAATATAACTGCTTGGGTCTGTAAGTAAAGCCATAGAGGGGAGGGTTTCCTGCATTGTAAAGTAGCATCTGAGGTCTTACTCCTTAACAGTAAGGTCAAATTTTAATGAGCCCAGAGATTGAATCTGAGAAGCAGCAACACTTTACTTTATTCTGGATTTATTAATTGCTTTCTGCCAAAATGCAAGGTGATTTATAATAAAACATACATAAAAACAATATAAGATCAAATTAAAAACAAAATACATTTGTTATAAAATCAGAAGTCAATTTGCAAAATAGTATAAACATAAAGTTTCTTGGGGTGGGTAATGGTACTTAAAAGAAGACTGGCATAACTACGGTACAATTTGTTCTCTGGCTGCTATTGTTTTTTTGAAATATATTGTAGTGCTTGTGGTATTGCTTGTCTATGCAATAAAAATGATTTTGCAAAAAAAACACCAAACAAAAAACATGACATCAAACTGGAATATAAACTAAGAAAAAAAAGAGAACTGCCTAAAATATTGCCTAGTGAAAAGCCTGCCTAAATAATACTGTTTTAAGAGAAGTCTTATTGGATATGGGCATTCCATAAGACGGCAATGCATCTCAACTGATAGGGAATTCCATAATTCTGGAGCTGCCACTGAAAAAGATCTTTCCTCATTTCCGTCAGTCTTGCGTGCCTCACAGAGGGGACATCCAAAAAGCCTCTTTGCTGTGGGTATAATGCTCTGGTGGGGCTATATATTTTCAACAGTGCATTGACTCATGAAAAAGTGTCAAATCTCAAAAGAGAATGATTAACAACAAGATTTTATAATGAGTTCAGAACTGGAAGATATTTCCTGATTAAAGGAATATGATTCCTGTATCAGTTCTCTTAGATATGTAGAAAGAAACGCAATGAAATATGTTGCAGGTAATACCTTATTATTAGACTAACAATACATTTCTGATTTGCTTTAAAATGCTATACTTTCTTCATCAACTCTGTAAATTATGATATTTTAGCATTTGGAAATGTTTTAGAAATTTGCCTAAGAATGGAGAAGAGGACGAGATTACCCAATTCTAGCATTCAAGCTTCTCCTACTTACCATAACAACTCCTCCGGATTGGTCTGGAATGCACATGCTCATTATAGGAGCCATGCCAATGGTTGTTCCTTGGAAATATACACCACTGGAAAAAGAAACAAAATATCTCTCTTCAATGATTGTAATGATAATAGTAGTGTTTTTTTAAATGAAAATTAAAAATTTAAAAAAAAAAAAAGCACATAGACGCTTTCATGCAAACTGAATGCATTCCAACGCTGTAACTTTGCAACCCCAATAACCAGGTTTTCCAGAATGCCAACTGTAGACATTTCAGAGATAGATCCAGAGAAAAGAAGAAACAGCCCACAAAGTTCTGTTACACTGCCACTGGCAGAACACTTTTTAGTAGAAAGGAAGTTCTCCCTTAGATCTTCTTCTGAGTTTCCTGCCTTTGTGTTGTATTTACAAGTGACCATCTGATAAGGGATTGAAATCTAATCAAATGGTCACTTATAAACCGGCACAGACATGAACACAAGCAGCACATAAAAGTGCAAGTACATTTTTAGCATGCATTTTTGAGTTGGGGCCAGATCAGTGTTTGTACAGTAGTTCTCTGAAGTTCACCTGCACATGGCTCTATTTCTTTGGCAGCAGGAAAAAAAATATATGCTATATGGAGGTAAAAGAGTCAGACAGAGAGCAATTCAAAATTCTGTTCTCAAGTCTGGGTGAATTTTGACCGATATAAGTTCATCTCTTTCTTTTCTACACAGCATAAAGCTAGAGATGGGCCAATTCACTCTGTAGTCATCCAAATCCCTTTGAACTGAGAGTAATTGGATTAATATGTCCTAAAATGAGCAAGCAGGAGGCAGCTGCCAGGAAATTCCAGCCATGAATCGCTAGCTAGTATGCTTCATTTCAAGTTTCTGGGACTATAAAACATGAGAATGTTTTGTTTTTTTTTTTTCTGCTGTGTTTTGGGACCCCATTCTTCTGTGCATGCTCTGCCTTGATCTCCCTGCCTATTCAGAGCAAAAGTCGGCGGGAAAGGATTTGGCATGGGCTCCTTATACTGGGAGAGACAAAGACGGACATGCAGGAAAAAGAGAAGTTAAATAAAATAAAACAAACTAAAGAGATAGATTTTAAAAGCCTTGCATGCGCAAAAGTGGCCACATATGTGCGTAAGTGTGTGAATTTTAAATATCTGTGAAGGATGTGTGTCCATGAATGTACATGTGTTCAGAAAAGGTGGGTGGAGAAGGGACAGGGCCAGCATGTAACTTCTAATTTTCCTCAGCCAGTGTGAATATATGTGTTAGATGTGTAACTTTGCTACAGTTCCTTGCTGGGTGTCTGGGAATGGAGGGAGAGAGGGAATGAAAGAGAGAGACCCTCTTTATGGGGCTCAGCCTGACATTCAATATATGGACCATTGTGAGGGGGCACTTTGATTCGGAGTGAGTTTTCGGGAGGTGGGTTGGGGTTTGGGGGGTGGTGTTACAGAAACATTCAGGGGTATTCATTGTAAACTTGACATCATTAAAGAATTTTAGACCATGTAAGTGATGAAAATTCTAACAAGAGGAGTTGATTTGCACACTGCAGTCTCTGCTAGCTGCGTTGTACAAATTAATACCTTTTCATCAATTATAAGGACTAAAATTCTTTAGTGATGTCAATTTTACAATGAATACCTCTAAATGTTTCTGTAACATTACCCCCCAAACCCCAACCCACCTCCTGGAAACTCACTCCGAATCAAAGTATCATGGTCCACATATTGAATGTTAGTCTGCACCTTACAAACGGGCCGATACAGTACAGTGCGCTCCGAGGGAGCGCACTGTTAACCCGCCATTGGACACGCATTTTCGACGCGCTAGCGTTACCCCTTATTCAGTAAGGGGCCGAAAACGCGCATCCAATCCCCCGAACCTAATAGCGCCCGCAACACGCAAATGCATGTTGATGGCCCTATTAGGTTTTCCCGTGCGATTCAGAAAGGAAAATGTACAGCCAAGCCGCACATTTTGCTTTCAGAAATTAGCGCCTACCCAAAGGTAGGCGCTAATTTCTTCAGGCACCGGGAAAGTGCACAGAAAAGCAGTAAAAACTGCTTTTCTGTGCACCCTCCGACTTAATATCATAGCGATATTAAGTCGGAGGTCCAGAAGGGTAAAAAAAGTAAAAAAAAAATAAAATTTGAAGTCGGCCCGTGGCTGTCGGGTCAAAAACCGGATACTCAATTTTGCCGGCGTCCGTTTTCCGAGCCAGTGGCTGTCAGCGGGCTCGAGAACCGACGCCAGCAAAATTGAGCGTTGGCTGTCAAACCCACTGACAGCCGCCGCTCCGATCCAAAAGGAGGCACTAGCGTGTCCCTAGTGCCTCCTTTTGCCTGTTTTTACCGCCGGGCCTCATTTAAGTACAGAATCGCACGCACAGGAGCATGGCCTGTGCGCGCGCCGGGAGAGCGGGCGTTTGCCCGCTCTCCCACGCTTTTACTGTATCGGCCTGAAAGAGAGTCTCTCTCTCTCTCTCTCTCTCTTGTGTGAAGAGCATTTTAAAATCTACAGGTATATTTTGTAAAATAAAAAATTACATATCTTTCTATGTAGCAAGATATGCATGTTTATGGGCACATGCAAAGCCTTTTCAAAATCTACCCATTAGTGAGAGTTAATAGTACCCTTATAGCACATAATCATATGGACAGAAAGGAAATTAAAGGGATACAAAAATAAAGATAAGAATAAGAGAAAAGGAGAGGAGAGGAGGCAAGAAGGCTATTTGGGTGTAAGAGAGAAAGGTGCCAGTTTATCCCTGACAGGCACAGAGTTACGTCACAGTCAAACTAGAGAGAAGAAAAGGTTTTTTTTTTTTCTTTTACTGTCACTTCCCAGAGAGAGAATAGCATTGGGGTTCATTGAAAAAGAGATTAGCAGCAGTGCTAACACTGAGATCATATTTAAAAAGCAGTGTTACAGACCTCAGTATTGAAAATAGCGCTGAAGTTTGAAGTTCAGGTTAATACTGCTGCCTTACTACCTGAATTCTTTGCACCTTCATTTCAATATAGAAACAAAATTACTTAAAATTCAAATGGTATAAAAATGGAAAGGGCAAATCTCCCTGCACAGTTCTATAAAATTTATTTTAAAAAAAAGTCTTTTTCTGTGCTCCAGATTTACAGCTGCTGCAAAGCTGGAACAAATGTGGTCACATTGTTTAAAAACATTTTCACAACTCTGAAAAACATTTTTTTTCTCTCTAGTCTAAGGCTGGTCATATAAAACTGGACTTATTGGGTCAGTTTTGCAGGCTCCCTAGCTGGTTAGAGACTGGGGGGATGGGGGGTGGGAAGCTGTATCCTTACCCATCTCTAACCTGCAGGAGCTGAGGCCAATGCTGGAGCTAGTCACAGCACTGATAATCAGACCCAGGACTTTTTAGGTAGACTCTGAGGTGACACATTTAGTGCCTTGATGCACACCATGTTCCCTCAGTATTGTGAATGAACCCTGCAATGTGTAAGGAACCATTTATTGGAGACATTCATCACAAGCAGTGCCAGCTTGACTTCTGACAGGATTCTTGGGGTAGAGTGGAAAAGGGCACTGCTCCCAAGCATATGATTGTACCTCACAAGCTGGGCATTATCATGGGGTTTCTGAGGTAGTAATTTCAGCTTCCTCCAATCCAGAAATTCATGGAGACTGGTGAAAGGATCTTGAGTGATCGAACACTTATCCACATCATTCCACACTTCCACTCCAACCAAAGCTATTCGAATGCGCAGTGGCCTGTAGAACTGAAACAGAAGACAGATAACGGTACCCGAATGTGATCCGCTTTGAAGTGCCTGAAAGGTGGCATATCAATTTAATAAATAAATACGTTTTATAATTTCTTCTACAGAAATTTTTAGGCTGGACCCAGCATCATAATTCATCAGAATTTTCTAGACCAAGTTTTGCTTGGTCTAAAGGGTATTATTATCGGCTACAGAAAGACCCTTAAGCTTCAGTCTTGGAAACTTCTATTTCAAGTGCATCTATATATATATATATATATATATATATATATATATATATATATATATATATATATATATATATATATATATACCTTATTGTTATTGGAAACTTTCTTATACACTGCATTTATTTTTCTTAAAACAATACCAATAGAAACATTTGAAATATGTCAGACATGTAGCCAATATTCTGTTTGCATATATGGAGGACAATTTGCAAAGCAGTTGACTGGATAAATTCCCCGTGTTGAAAACTGCCTTCCCTTCAAAGTACCCATGGACCTGCAAGCTCCCTCTGGGGCTTCAAAATTGCCCTATAAACTGGGGCTGGAACCCCTAGTATAACCAGTCCAAATTCATTGCTGCATTAAGTCCTTTGGTGATAAAGCAATTATAGACTCTACGAACTGTTCTCTAAATTCTGATTTCGGTAAAAGTGAATTATCAATTTCACAAGATGCTCTAGGTTCTAAAATCCTCCATTTAAATATTTGAAAATCTGTCCTCAGAGTAGGACAGCAAAGTTTAGACCATGCACATGCAGTGCAGATCTAATTTATCCCTTTCACACTGTATAAGAAACTGATTTCAAAATAGCTTTTAGTGAATTTCACACCATTTAAGGTAAGTAATTTGGAAATATGAAGCTGTTTTCCAAAATCTTTGGATAAGAACATTAATGAGGAAAACAAGGTAACCATAGGAGGAGGGAATGTGTAGGCAAAACATGACAAAGAAGATTTTCTGTAGCTATAGTGCATTTGCCAACATCTTGCTACAATACCATAGCACTGCTTTGACAGCTGAAAAATGAAGTTAACTTCAAAAACACCTCAGATAGCTTTACAACATTTCTGTCCCCGCATAAGTGATCTCTAAAGGCAGTTTCAGGAACACAAAATTGTACATATTGTAGCCATACGGTACTTGTGATACCAGATGGCTCTGGGTCATCTGCAAAAATGATGCCATATTTGCTTTTTAACTTCCCTCACTCAGCAGGGATTTGCAGTTCCTTTTTCTTAGGCAATTAATATATAAAGAAAGTATTCTTAAGATCAGTGAAAGTAATGTGATAAAGAACTTGCAAAAAAATAAAATAAAACAGCATCTGGAATGGACAGAATTTGTTTAGAATATACTGTAGGTGTGGAAGAAGTTAAATCTCTCAGAAATTTGATGAATAAGGTATACATCACTGGATAATTTCCCTAAGACTTCTTCCTTGGCAATATCATTACGCCATTCCCACAAAATCAACAAAGCATTGGAGTGCAGATATTATAAGAGCATAAGTTTGATATCAAATACATCTAAGATACTTCTGCAGGTTATTAAAACCAAAATTACATGAACTGTTGAAAAGCACCTAGATGAGACAACTAGAATTTAGAAGAGGACCCAAAGATGGTAGGAGTGGAGGATTAGCCTAGTGGTTAGAGCAGTAGGTCACAAACCAGGCTTCAAATCCTCCTGCCACTTCTTATGGCCTTGGGCTAATTACTTTACCCTGTATTGCTTTAAGTATAAATTAGATTGTAAGTCCTCTGGGGATAGGAAAATACCTACAGTACCTGAATATAATTTGCTTGGAAGTGCCTGAAAAGCAGGATATAATAAAATATTTATTAGTTACTGCAAGTGGTAGCTAAGACAATGATGCCAAAGAAGGAAAATATGCCAAGGCATTTGATGGAATAAATCATTGCAGACTGGTAAAAATAAGGCAAAGAGCTGATATATTTGATTTGCCAATGCATGAAATCAGGATAATCATGAACTTATCATGGAATCAAACAGCTACAGGGAGAACAAAAGTAGGAAATGCAAAGAATACACAAGTGAAAAAAAGGAGTAAGATAAGGATGCACACTCTACCTAATTATATTCAATTTAAAAAGACAATTATCTCAGTAGCACTGAATAAACAAAGAGGCACAAACACTGATTGTTAAAATAGCAGCGTATTGTGACTCTGTGAGGCTAGAAGACTGGGTATCTAAATGGCAGATGAAATTTAATGTGGAAAAGTGCAAAGTGATGAACATTGGGAAACATATTCCCAATCACGGATACACAATGTTGGGTTCTGTATTGGGAGTCACCACCCAGGAAAAGAACCTTGGAGATCTCCTGGACAGTACACTGTGTAACCCTGCCTATGGTCATTAGAAAGGAACCGAGATACAGAGCTGTTCTTCCTAAAAAAAGGCGTTCATGAGGTATGCAAAGAGCTAAATACAAGCATTGCTTTTCAGGATGCAAAGGATGGGCTGGATGGAGGTATAAATAATGCTTCAGCACGAGGCACAAGGGAATTGATAATCGGAATGTGAAGGCAGAAGATGTAGGGGAGAGTCAGGGGATTCCTAACTAAGGATTCCACCAAGGTAGGAAATGGAGAGTGAATTTTGTGAAGTTAAATTCTAGCTCCTTGCAGCCTTCCAGGTGTGAGATAGTGAAGTGGCTAAGGAAGTTTTGAGTCAGATCACTTAGAGCCATCCAGAGGACGTAAACTCAGAGGAAAAAGGATTGAAGCCTGCTGGGGAAGCCCAAAGTGAAGATAGAGTGACTAGTTACAGCTGTGTGGCGTTAACTCTTCAACTCTTGGGGTGAAGCCTTGAATTTACATCTGAAATGAAATCTTTTTTTTTTTTTAATATCAGACTGTACTACATCTGTAAGTGACTGTTTTTCCAGTTTCTACCGGTTTCTTCAAGATTTTTCCTTTTTGGGGGAACCAATACGAGAACGCTGACATCTGTTGTGCTGGATGGCAAGATTTTGGGCTTTGTCTTTGCTGGAAAGATCAACACTGGTGAGTGATGTCATTTTATAGTGTAGCAGGCACCCTGCCTGCTACACTATAAAATCACAGTGCCTTACCAACACTAGCGGGGATCCCATGCGAGAACGCTGACATTTGTTGTGCTGGAAGGTGAGATTTTGGGCCCTGTCTTTGCCAGGAAGATCGTTGTCAGTGAGTGGCATCATAGAGGGCACCTGTTACACCAGAAAATCGTGGTGCCCTGTAGCACACCTCTGCTGGCAGATACCGAAGCCATATGTTTATTTTATTTATTTAGAGTTTTTCTATACCGGCATTCGTGATTAAAAATCACATCATGCTGGTTGACATATAACAAGGGGATGAGAAACGCAAAAAATGCAAGAGGTCATAAAGTTACATTATAACAAGGTTGATATAACTGGGGCAAGAATAAGAGCAAGATAACTGAGCAGTTAAGGATTAACTATTTACATTATATTGTAAAGTCTCTTAAGAGATGTTGCTGTCATTCAATTGGGATCTGGGAAGGCTTGCTTAAGTAGCCAAGTCTTTAAGTCTTTTTCTAAATGTAGGTAGGCATGGTTCTTGTCTCAGATCCGATTATTGTATATTTGGTTCAAGTTTCTCTGAAAAGCGCAGTTTGCTACACGTTGTTTCTTGTAAACCGATGAGATGTTCCCAACGTTCATCGGTATATAAAATCCTAAAGTTTGTAACATTATAGTTTCAAGTATAACTAGTTCTTGTGCCTGTTGAAGGTATGCATCACTCTTTGTATCCAACTGTGGCTCTTGAGGATTAAGACAGGCATGAGTCACTTTGATGACATGTTCAAGTTTGATGACAAGTTTATGTTCAGTTTATGTTCAAGTTTGGGTTCAAGTTTGATGACATGTTCAAGCATTTGGGTAATATGTGTAAGGATTGCAACTCTACATCCAGATCTGTGCTTCTCCCTTTATCTGACTGCCCATGGGTAAGAAGAGGACAATCTGCTCCAGCCAAGACAGTTGTTCCCATTTCGTGTTCTCAAACCAGAATGAAAATATTTTATTCTAGTTATGGAACGGTATCAGCATAGTTGCCTGAGGGCTTGGGCTCCTTGCCATCTGAAGCTTCCATCTCTTTGAGTCCTGATACTAGGCTGCCACCATTTATAGATGTATAGAGACATGGAGGTTCATAAGAAACAGTGGCATGTGGTCACCACCTTCAAGGGATTCAGCAAATCCCCAGCCTATAGGTGTTGTTAAGGGGGGGGGGGGGAGGTTTACCCCAATTTAATACATTTGATCGGGCAGAGATAAACCAACTCCCTACCCTCCTGACTGCCCCAAGACTTGCCGAAAGTCCCTGGTGGTCCAGCGGGGGTCCGGGAACGATCTCCTGCACTCGGGCCGTCTGCTGCCGGTATTCAAAATGGCGGTGATAGCCTTTGCCCTTACTATGTCACAGGGGCTACCGGTGCCATTGGTCGGTCCCTGTCACATGGTAGGAGCACAAGATGGTGCCAGCTGTCCATTGCTCCTACCATGTGATGGGGCCGACCAATGGCACCGGTAGCCCCTGTGACATAGTAAGGGCAAAGGCTATCGGCACCATTTTGAATACTGGCAGCCGACGGCCCGGGTGGGGGTTTTATTCGTTAGTGATATGTTGCATTCGTGGGGGTTCGCCATATGTTTCGGAACCCCACGAATGCAACGAATAGGGACCTATACGTTGTGGATTGCGCATTCGTTCAAAACGAATGCACATCCCTATCACACATACCCTGGCCTACACCATCCCCCATGGTCAACAGGAGTCGTGCTTTTCCAAAGTCATCTCCTGCTGCTGCAGGGTCAATCCCGTAGCTCTTACCGTGAGATCAGCCCTGAGGCAGCAGGAGATAGCATTTGGGTAAATGCGACTCCTGACGCCACACTCCCAACAAATCAGCAGGCTGCCACAGAGCCTGTCCCGTGGCAGCTGATGAGAGAGAGGATACGGAGGCCGCCAGCAGACTCATTTCACTGGTGGCCAAACAGAGAAGGAGAACACGGTGGCTGTTTGAGGACCCCGCCCCACTGGCAGCTGAAGGGAGAAGGACAATGTGATGGCTGCCAATAGACCCCATTCCGCTGGCAGCTGAAGGGAGAAGAATGACATAATGGCCACCAGCAAACCCCTTCCTGCTGGCAGCGGAAGGGAGAAGGAGGACCTAGTGGTGTGGGTAAGGAAGTTGTGGCACCCATTTTTTGGAACTCCTTACCGATGGAACTTTGGATAGTGGACAGCCTCAAGAAATTTAGACTTCTTTTAAAAAGCTTTTTATTGAAGCCTGACTTCTTTTATCATGATTTTGCAGCTTGAGTTTCGTCATGTTGTTTGATTTCACTAGGTCTTTTTATGTGTTTTATGTTTGTATTTTGATATTTATGTTTTTGTTTTTATTATGAATGTTATTTGTATTGTAAATCACTTAGGCCTTTTTGTGTGAAGCGATTAATAAATTCAATAAATGAAATGAAAATGAAATGAAATAGTGCCACTAGCAGACCCCATTCTGTTGGCAGCTAAAGAAGAGGCCCAGGCCCTATGTATGTGTGCGTGGCTGGAGTAGAGCCTTTGTGTGTGGTTGACTGCCTGTGTATGTATGGATGAGTACCTGGGTGCGGGTGTGGGGGTTTGAGAAGCAGGGTGTGAGTGGGTGACTCTTGTGTATGTGTGGGTGAGAGGCTGTGTGTGTGGGGCTGGGGCTTGAGAGCTTGTGTGTGGGGATGTGTGTGTGTATGTGTGACTGCTAGTATGTGGGTGTGAATGGATGACTTCCTGTGTGGGTGTCTGAGGGGGAAGTGAGTACCAGTAAGAGTTGGTGGGGAAGAACCAGTGGGTGTGTGTGAGAGTCTGTGTGTGTGTGTGTGAGAGAGGATTACATTTGTACAGCTCCTCCTCCCCCAATCCACAACAATCTCGGAGCTGATGGAAATTGAAACATCCCAGGTATGAAGAGTGGGAGATTTTTAAAATCTTTATTAGTTTTATTATTGGATATTATTCGATGTGTCTGCTGTTTTGAAATCTTATATTGGTATTTTGGAAATTTATAAACATTTTTTATGAGGTTTTAATTATTGGATGTTCTACTTATCAGTTTTTGAATATTTATTCTTTTTATTAGCATGGTTTTACTTTTATGATAGATGTTTATATTTCTATATTTGTGTGTTTGTTAGTTAATTATTTTACCCATGGTAAGGCCTGTTCTGTATGTGTTCTGTATATGTGGGCTGCATAGAGAGAGGAATATCGAGTAAGAAAAGGGAAGTAATTATCCCCTTGTACAGGTACTTGGTGAGGCCTCACCTGGAGTACTGTGTCCAGTTCTGGAGACCATATCTCCAAAGAGACAGAGACAAGATGGAGGCAGTCCAGAGAAGGGTGACCTAAAAGGTGGATGGTCTTCATCGAATGACTTATGAGGAGAGATTGAAGAATCTAAATATGTACACCCTGGAGGAAAGGAGGAGCAGAGGTGATATGATACAGACTTTCAGATACTTGAAAGGTTTTAATGATCCAAAGACAACGACAAACCTTTTCCGTCGGAAAAAAATCAGCAGAACCAGGGGTCACAAGTTGAAGCTCCAGGGAGGAAGACTCAGAACCAATGTCAGGAAGTATTTCTTCACGAAGAGGGTGGTGGATGCCTGGAATGCCCTTCCGGAGGAAGTGGTGAAGACCAGAACTGTGAAGGACTTCAAAGGTGCGTGGGATAAACACTGTGGATCCATAAAGTCTAGAGGATGTGAATGAAGAGTAGGTGGCTCGCGGGAATGACGGCTACTGCCTGGAGATAATATTCTTATTCAATAAACATACACACGGTTAATGCGACTCCAACATTGCTCTATGCTTCAACGGCAAGAGGAAATGTGGAAAAAAGGATTTGCATTCACAAAAAAGCAGGGAGAAGCTTGCTTGTTACGGCGGTTACTACCCCAAACCAAATAAGCCTGATACTTCACTTTCAACAGCATAGCTCTATGCTTCAATGGCAGGGGAGAAAGTCTGATACTTCACGCATATCCAGCATAGCTCTCTGCTTCAACGGCAGGGCAGAAAGACTGATACTTCACGCATATCCAGCATAGCTCTCTGCTTCAACGGCAGGGGAGAAAGACTGATACGTCACGCATATCCAGCATAGCTCTCTGCTTCAACGGCAGGGGAGAAAGACTGATACTTCACACATATCCAGCATAACTGTCTGCTTCAACGGCAGGGGAGAAAGACTGATACTTCACGTATATCTAGCATAGCTCTCTGCTTCAACGGCAGGGGAGAAAGACATACTTCACGCATATCCAGCATAGCTCTCTGCTTCAACGGCAGGGGAGAAAGACTGATACTTCACGTATATCTAGCATAGCTCTCTGCTTCAACGGCAGGGGAGAAAGACTGATACTTCACGCATATCCAGCATAACTCTCTGCTTCAATAGCAGGGGGAATGAAGAAAAGTGGATCTATATACAGACAACAACCAACAAGGACTGAATTACATAGTCTGGGTAAATAAATAAACATGGTAAACAAATAAGCATGGTAAACAAGCTTGCTTATTGTGGCGGTTATTACCCCTAACTAATTAAGCTAGATATTTCACTTAGATGCAGTTCCAACACTGCTCTCTACATTAATGGTGGGGGTGGAAGGGAAATAGAACCAAAAGATTACTAATAGCCAAGCGTAACAGATAAGTATGAGAAAAAAAAAGCGCGAAGCTTGCTGGGCAGACTTGATGGGCCCTTTGGTCTTTTTCTGCCATCATTTCTATGTTTCTATGTAAATTTGATTAATAGCAGTTAATGGATTTCTACTTGAGTTATTAAGACAATATAGGACCCGTCGTTAGATGTAAATGTCTCTGATCTGACAAGTGAAGAAGGGACTTATGTAGTTTTAAAAGGTTTTGTACAATACTTTTAGGTACATGTAGTTTTTATTTTACAAGTATTTTAGGCAGCCTGGCTTGTTTAGTTTTCTAAATTTGAGGTATAATGATGTTTTAGAGCCTGATGTAATATTTGCAGTGTTGCCTTTTCATTGGTGGGGTTGTAGTTTGAGTGCTAGCAGTTAGCGCTATTCTTGGTAGGTGAGGTTTACTAAATTGCAATGGTTTATTCATGGCGTTCTGAGAACCAAGCCCTCACCCATTACTGTTACGTCTCTGCCTGCAGACCTCACCCCACAGGGCAGTCCCTCACCTTTTCTGGTGCCGGGACGACACTGCTGCCATCTTCGTGGCCAGGACTGCCGCCGAGCCGCACCTCCCTCCACCATCACAGCCTGGAGCCACCGCCGCTCTCTTCTCCTGCGTGGCTGGAGCCATGTCGCCGACGCCTCCTGCAGGGGAATCCCCTCCCCAGGATTCCCTCCTCCTCCGTGGCTCGAGTGCCGCCATTGGAGCCTCTCTTCGTGGCAGGGAGCTGCCTCTGCCATCTCCTCTTCTTCAGGGCCGGACCCTGCCCCAGTGCAGCTCCTCTTCAGGGGCAGGAGCTGCCTCCGGTCTTCTCCTTTCTCCAGGACGCCACTGCAGGCCTCAGCTCGGCCCATCTTCCTCCAGGGCTTCCCCTAGGGGCTGGCTGCGCGTCTCTCTCCTTTTCTTAAAGAGCCAGAGACAGGAGGCACTCCTGTCCAAGTCTTCGAGGGTCTCGTCTCATCCAAGTCTTCGAGTGTCTCGTCTCACCCAAGTCTCTGAGAGTATTGTCTTGTCCAAGTCTTCAAGAGTATCGTCTTGTCCAAGTCTCCACGTCTTCGAGAGTCTCGTCTCGTCCAGTCCAGGAGTCCTCTTCTCGTCCAAGTTCCAGGAGTCATCGTTCCCCTATGACTCTTTTACTCTCTCAGGTCTGGAATCTCCTACTCTGGTACCTTGCCTCAGAGTTTCCAGCCCTCTGCCTCCGACTGTCCTCACTAGTACGTGTTGGTTCAACAGAGGGTTGACCTACTTCGTCCTCCTCCTGTGATCTTGCTCAACCCTGTACTTGCTCACCTCCCTCGGGGTGTGTCTTGGGGCTCCTCCCTGAGCCAACTCGAGGCCCAAGGGCCCACACTTTCTCAGGAGCAAGCGATCGCGCATCTATGCCCTTCCCAGGGCTCACTGGGCGCGTTCGTAACAGTATCCAAAGGCCATGAGCTCCGTGAGCCAGTGATGTGATGGGCACAACATTTCCTGGACACATTTTTAAAATTTTTGTCTGGCCTAACTTTTGCCAGAAACTTTTTCCACAAAATTTTCTGGACAAATTATTTCAATGTGTTTTGGCCTAACTTTCAGCAGAGATTTTTTATAAATTTCCTGGACTAATTAAGAAAAAGAAATTTCTGGCCAAAATGTTTGCAGAACTTTTTCTCCAAGTTCTGAACTCACGTTTTCCTAAATTTTTAAAGAAATTTTGTCTTTTCTTGGACTTACATTTCCTGTTATTAAGCAGGATTTTCTCTCCAAATTCCTGGACTCATGTTTGTTGTTTTTCACTTAGAATTGTGTACTAACTCGCTTGTCTTTTTCAGTATGTGTGGTTTCCTATGACCCACAGGAGGCTCCTGCATCCAGACCTTCTTCGTTTCCTTCCAATCCTGGAACCTTCTCAACCAGCAGATGGCGCCTGCCACTGTTCCAAGGACCATCTTCGTTCCTTCCCACTGCGATATTCATTCTTCCTGGGTTTCACACAACCTGCAGGAGGCACCTGCACCCAGACTTCCACATCCAGTACCAAATTTGACTCCTTCATCAAATAACTCCGAGAGGATATCTCACCAGAGTATTCTCCATAGCACTCCAGATTCCTGGGTATTACATGACCTGCAGGAGGCACCTGCTCCCAGGTTTCCACCTCCACTATCAGCTTTGATGTCTCGTCAATTATCTACAAGCTTCAAAGTGTATACACTACAGCAACTCCAGGTTCCCGGGGTTAAAACGACCTGCAGGAGGTGCCTGTGCCCTAAATCTGGTTCCTCTTCCTCACCTCACTCCTTACCAGAGTAATTTCTAGCCAAACCTTTCTTCAAGTTTGAAGTTCACCATGGAGTTTCTCATCTTCTTGATTTCTACTCGGCTAGTTCACCTTGGACCAGCTTTGATCCTGCATTGATCCATACAAGTGAAAAGTTCTACCTTTTCTCCATTGCAAGCTACTATACCAGTATTCTGTGGTTCCTTGTTGTGCCAAGGTAAGTTGCTACAATTCAGCGTTCACTGACATTTTCCTCCAGCATCCTTTCCTGCAGCGTTCTGAGCTGGTAAATCTGAACCAGACTTTATGAATTCACTACATCTGCTCTTCTGATATCCATCTGCTGCTTAGTAGAGGACTATAAATGCCATCCTGGCTTACCCATAGTCTGCTGGAGTCTCATTACCCTTGAGCCTCATCTACTAACATCGGCTCTCTATCCTGAGAGGTATTCACTCAAATGCCTATCTGGAAACTAATACACTGAATCAATATCCTGCCTGAAGTTCCGCACTGATGTCTGTCGACTTCCATGCTCCTTTTGAATTGCTCCTTTACCATACGAGAGTCTGCATCTATACGAGGTCTTCCTGAAAGACATTTTTCTCCCTTACAGATTTAAGAGGAGTCTCTATAACTGCTCGTCCTCTTAAAAGAATTGTAACTGGTAACTTTGAGCTTCCTTCCACTTGACCTTTCACTTCTATCAGCTTTTCAGCAAAGGATCTTCATACTGTTATGACAAGCTTTCCACCTTTGGTATCATGTTCTTTGGACTCTCTTGTTTCACCAAGCGCCCTGGCCTCTAGCTCAAGTACCCGCTCCTCGGGGGCCTGCATGCGCTGTCTTCAGAGACTGTCTTCTGCCCTTCCCTGCTCCTCAGGGTAGTGCCAACATTTTACACCAGAGACTGCCTATGCTTCCCCGCTCCTCAGGGAAGTGTTGATATTACTTGGGCTTTCCTTCTTGTATTTCCTGTGTCTATGTCAAGTCGTCAACATGTTGCTTTGTCCTTCTTCAACACCTCGTATCATTGAAGACCTGTGTCCGAATCTCCAGTAGCCTACCTGGCATTGGAGTTATGCCTTCCATTCTCTGCCAGTAAACAGGCCGGGGTGGGGTGGCTTTAAGAGGGGGGTACTGTTACGCCTCTGCCCGCAGACCTCACCTTTTCCGGTGCTGGGCCGCTGCTGCTGCCTTCTTTGCGGCCTGGAATGCCGTTGAGCTGCGCCTCCCTCTACCTTTGCGGCCTGAAGCTGCCAACGCTCTGTTCTCCTGCACGGCTGGAGCCGCATCGCCAACTCCTCCTGCGGGGGAATCCCCTCGCTGGGATTCCCTCCTCCTCCACGGCCCGAGTGCTGCCATTGGAGCCTCTCTTCGAGGCAGGGAGCCACCTCTGCCATCTCCTCTTCTTCAGGGCTGGACCCTGCCCCAGCGCAGCTCCTCCTCAGCGGCATGAGCCGCCTCCTACTTTCTCTTTTTTCCAGGATGCCACTGCAGGCCTAAGCTCGCCCATCTTTCTCCAGGGCTTCCCCTTGGGGCTGGCCGCACGTCTCTCTCTCCTTTTCTTAAAGGGCCAGAGACAGGAAACACTCCTCTGTCCTCCAAATGACGTCTTCAGGGCTCTTCCTGGTCCTGCCCTATATAAAGGCCCTGCTTCAGTTCTGCAGTGCCTTCAGATGGAGTTACAGCCTCCATGGAGCTTCTCCTTCGTCCATGGAGTTCCACCGCTTCCATCATGGTCCATCTTGCTGCTCCTGTCCAGAAGACTTCATGTTCCATGTCTTCTTGTTCCTGACGTCTCCGTCCGAAGCTCTGGGATTCCTTCCTTGTCAGATCATCCTCGAGGTATGTTCCATCCCTTTCCTTCCCTTCCGTAAGCCTTGGGGACCCTCGTCCGTACCTAGATGTCTCAGATGTTCCTGATGCCCGGATGTCCATATGTCCTCTGGTTCAGCTATTCAGATGTCCAGGTGTCCAGACATCTTCGTCCTGATGTCCGTCATTCTCTTCTCTATCACCATCTGATCTCTACTCGTCCAGTAGTCCTCTCTTCCTGTGTCCATTGTCCCAGATGTTCAGAGACCCTGATGTCCAGTTGTCTTCTCGTTCTGAGATCCAGATGTCCAGGTGTCCAGTTGACCTGAACTTGAGGCATCCCGTCTTGCATATCTTCTTCTTTCTCTCCTTCTCTCGATCCAGATGTATCTGCCAGCAGCCTTGCCATTTCCTGGACTTCTCCTTCAGTCGACCTTCTCTGGAGTAAATCCATCTCACTTTGTGTCCGTCTTCAGGCGATTGGAATCCTCTCCGGTTGGACTTCTCTCAAGCGCTGCCCCGACTCTCTTCTCCTTTCTGTGCACGTCTCACTCTCTGTGTGGTCTGAGACCAGCATTTCAGGTTGTGTAGGGCATGCAGCAGGACAGGGTGGTCCATGACCAGTCCACGCTGGGCTGTGTAGGGTGTCCTGAAGAACAGCACTCTCCCAATTCTCCAAGAGCCTCGTCTCTTCTCCATCTTCAAGAGTCTCGTCTTGTCCAAGTCTTCAAGTGTCTCGTCTTGTCCTAGTCTTCAAGAGTATCATCTTGTCCAAGTCTTCAAGAGTCTCATCTTGTCCAAGTCTTCGAGTGTCTCGTCTCATCCAAGTCTTCAAGTGTCTCATCTCGTCCAAGTCTCCAAGAGTATCTTCTTATCCAGGTCTCCAAGAGTCTCGTTTCGTCTCGTCCAAGTTCCAGGAGTCCTCATTCCCCTATGTACTCTGACTATTTTACTCTCTCGGGTCCGGAATCTCCTACTCCGGTACATTGCCTCAGAGTTTCCAGCCCTCTCCCTCCGACTGTCCTCACTAGTACGTGTTGGTTGACCCACTTCGTCCTCCTCCTGTGTTCTTGCTCCGCCCATGCCTGTACTTGCTCACCTCCCTCGGGGTGTGTCTTGGGGCTCTTCCCTGAGCCACCTCGGGGCCCAAGGACTCACACTCTCTCAGGAGCAAGCGATCGTGCCTCTATACCCTTCCCAGGGCTCACTGGACGTGTTCGTAACAATTACATGTTACAACATGCCTGATGCCATATGGGTTTCATGTATCTTCTGTGTCTAGGGAGAGGGGGTTAAGGGAATGAGACTGCTGTAGACTGGGGAGGGTGGGAGGGTGGGTGGCACATATGGGAGGAGAGAGGGAATTGAGGGAACGAGACTGAATCCCCTGCTATAAATGTCACCGCACGCCACTGATAAGAAGGAAAACAGGTACTTGTGGTAGTTTGTAGTTCCCTCATTGCGCTGGATCCGGACCTGCTATACTGGGAACCCTTGAAGATAGTCACTCTCCAATGGTGAATGGTATGTCTGTAGCTCCCTCTTCCTCCACATTGATCCAACCTCCTTTATTACTTTGGAAACTCTCTGGTCTGCAATTAAAAGCTTGGAGCAGGCCTTGACTATCAGGATTGATAAAACTATGTACTCTTTGGAGCAGATTTTCTCTCAGACTGATACCCATTCTTCATTGATTCAAGAGCATGATAGGAAAATAGTGAAAACAGATTCTCAGATTTCTACAGTGCATTATTCATTGTTAGCTTTAATCAAATACAATGAGATCCTTCATTGTAAATTTGAGAACACTAAAAATTATTCATGTAGGTTGAACTTTCATTTGCTAAATTTCCCTAAATGCTCTCAAGTTTCATTTATTGATATGTTGTGGACATTTTATATTTACTGCTTGTAAATTTCCTCTGAACCAATTCCAAGTATGTTTAATGTTGCGCTGGATGTGGACTCTTGGCCTGGTGCAGGATTGGTACAGCCCTGTGGTCAGACCCAAATAGAGTGCCTGCAACCAGGTGGCGGAGCACACGAGGAGGCAGAGGCTAGCTGGAGCTTCGCCAATAACCGTCCGGGGTTTCTGCAGGTTGAGTCCTTGGGTACCCGGACCGCCTAGACTTAGGTGGACCTCAGAGGGTCTCCCAGAGCGGTAGCAGAGAGGTGTGCCCACTACGAGCAAGGGTGCATGGCTGATGCAGAGAGGATGAACCAGATCTGAACTGGAGACTCCAGAGACCTCAGGGAGGAAACAGTTCAAGAAGGCTCTCCTGGTGGAACTGGCAGAGTCTGTGGGTCTGGTCTGGAGAAGGCCGGGGTCAGATTCCAAGCAGGCCGGTCTGCAAGATACACGCAGAAGTGCTGGGCCTGAAGAAAGGGGCGGGCTTGGGCGGGATCAGGGTGGGGCGGGGTGGGGCGGAGGTCAGGCGGGACAACGGCCACTAGGCCCTGTCCCAGTGAAGCAAGTGCCAGCAGCCGGCTGACTCTCAGAACTTACTCCTGTTTGGAGGAGCGGGAAAGTTTTTCAACCAAAAAAACCGCTAGTTGGGTAGCTTTAGGGGTTGGGGAGGTGAGGGGAAGAGGGAGGAAGCATAGGGTTAGTGTTAGGTAAGTAAGGAGTGGACTGGGAGGGAACTGGGCAAAGACCCAATTGTGTCGCCACGTGATTCTTTTAAAATTCCCCTCCCCCGCGCCCAGAGGAGGCCGCCCACCTGCACATGCGCATGTGGACATTAAAATCCGATGCGAATGTGTGCGAGGGTATCGCATTTTATAACATGTGCACACTGCCTCGCACATGTTATAAAATAGGTGTGTCCATATGCAAGCACCAGGAACTGCACACACATGGTCTCTCGCATGCAGCTTTTAAAATCAACCCCTTAGGGAATAGCCACTGCTATTACTGTCATCAGTAGCATGGGATCTACTTAGTTTTTGGGTACTTGCCAAGTACTTGTAGCCTGGATCAGGAGATACAGCGTGGCTGAGCTTTTTAAAAATGCACTCGGTAGGTAGTAGGGTTTAAAAGAGGTTTGGGCAAGTACCTAGAGGAAAAGTCCATAAAACATTATTAGTCAGGTAGACTAAAGAAAGCTATTGCCATAATGGATTGGCCATTATAAGTGACAGTATAGTGGGTTCAATGGACCTTGGTCTGACCCAGCATGGAATTTCTTACGTTCATATGAGTATTTTATTTATTTAGGGGGTCATTTATCAAATAGCTTTATGGCATTTTCACATGCGATAAACACCTTTAAAGCATGCAAAAATGCCATAACGCATGGCGCGATGCAAATTTGGAAAAGGGGAGGAGTTTGGAGCAGGATTTCTGGCCAAGTGGGCTGGCTTTGCAATTTGTGAATCCATATTCCACAGTTTTAATGTGGGAAATAACAACACCTTTTTCATTAAGCTGTGTGATATGGCTTTATTGCACTTTGTGATGTTTTTGCAAATAGTGTTTTCACTAGAGAGAGAGAGCGAGAGAGAAAGAGAGAGAGAGAGAGAATCTAGCTATAAATCCCGTATAGTAGTTAGGTATTTACACCTCTATATGAGACCCACCTAGTAGGGGTTAAGGGCCACTTTGACATTTAGAGTGAGACGTATGAACAGAACAGTACACTCTTGTGAAGATTTGATGTCCCCAAAGATGAGATTTGTACAATGTTCTCTCAACCTAGCTTGATGTTACCCAGGTAGAGAGTTCATCAAGCTAGTTTGAGAAAACCCTGTATAAATCTCATCGTTGGGTGAGTTTCCTCACTCCAAAGGACATCAAATTTTCACAAGAGTGTACTATTCTGTTAGTATGTCTCACTCTGAATGTCATAGTGGCCTCTAACCCCTACACTACTACTTAAACCTCACCTCAAGTAACTAGGTGGGCCTCATATAGAGGTATAAATACCTAACTACTATAGGTGCCTTTTAGCTAGTCTCTCTCTCTCTCTCTCTCTCTCTCTCTCTCTCTCTCTCTCTCTCTCTCTCTCTCTCTCTCTCTCTCTCATGGTTGTAGGTAGGAATTGAAACAATTGTGGTATTTACTGCAAAGTGCAAAAAATGTTATCACACTCTGCAGTAATACCTATGTGAAGCAGTAAGATAGCACACTTTGTGATAAATAGGCTATTACCATAAAACACACCCCTTTCCCTATCGCATGCAATATTTACTGCATTTTGATAAATCCAGGCCTAAGAAAGAAGATCTATAAAAGATGATACATAAGTTATGGGTAACCTGCAAAGTCTGGAATAAACTTGGATATTAAGAAGAAAAAAGTATTATAATCAGAAAAATGAATACTAATTCTATAGAACTGCTCGGGAGTATGGCGTCTGTGGTGTCTCCTTGCCACACCCTCCAGCTTCCCCGGAGCGGCTCTTGTGTGACGTTCGGCCATCTTGATCCGAGGGCGCGAGTGCGTGCATGTCCCCTTTGTAGCTGTGTTGGCGCGAACCTCGGGGGCGTCCCCCTTGAGTGACGTCACTGCTTCCGCCCATTTGCTGACTCTCGCCGAGTTAGCAAGGATCGGCTGCCCCAGTCTGAAGCTACTCTGCTGCTTTTATCCACTGGAAGCTATCTTCACCCTTCGGGGTTCTCTAACCTGGGTACCAGCTCCTTGGGGGCCCTCTGCTTATTTACAGGTACTTATCCTCTTACAGATACTCATTCCTCGAGGGTCTGTATGTCTATCCTGGTGCCTGCTCCATTCTTCAACCTGCTGGAAATCCATCAGCTACAGAGAATGAGTACAACTTCTACCAGTCTGTCTCTCATCAGTTCCTCACTACCTCTCTGCATCAGGCCCTACACCACCATTGTGGAACGGGTCTCCTTGTTGTGACCGTCACTGCCCGACATCTCCACTCCACCCACCTAACCTCAGCTTCAACGGCGGGGGAGAAGAAAAAAGGATTCACACTCACAAAGCGGGGAGTAGCTGGCTTGTTACGGCGGTGCCGGTTACTACCCCAAACCAAATGTGCCTGATACTTCACTTTAGATGCATATCCAGCATAGCTCTCTGCTTCAACGGCAGGGGAGAAGAAAAACAACCAATAAGGGCTGTATAACATAGTCTGGGTTAAAACAAATAAGCATGGGTGTAGCTTGCTTATTGCGGCGGTTACTACCCCTACTACCCCCTAACTAATCAAGCTAGATATTTCACTTGGATGCAGCTCCATCACTGCTCTCTACATTAATGGTGGGGGAGGAAGGGAAATAGAACCAAGAGCTAAAAGAAACAGATAAGTATGAGAGAAAAAATGTGTGAAGCTTGCTGGGCAGACTGGATGGGCCGTTTGGTCTTCTTCTGCCGTCATTTCTATGTTTCTATGTTTCTATGTTTCTTTGGCGACTCCCTCTTTAGTTTATGGAAGTTTGGCTGCTGCAGCGTCATTTTGCCGACCTCCTCCGGCGTCCCCGGACCAGCTAGACGCTGCCTTCCGCCATGTTCTCCTGAGGCCTAAGGGCACATGCACAGTGCGGCCCCAACTCAAGTACCAGCTGTGGCGTGAACCTCAGGGGCGTTCCCCTGAGATGACGTCATCATCACCAGATATTTAAGGTCTCTTGTTTTGCTAGCTAATCAAGTTAGCAAAGGGTTTCCTACCTAGCTGCCTCCAGGTATCGCTGCGGATGGGATTCACTCTCTGCTTACCTTGCTACTCTGCCTCCTCGGACTTTACCAGGGGAACCTGTTCCTCGGGGGCCTTGCTCTCTCTTTTGCTTTTCAGGTCAGTCTGGAACGGTACTCGCTCCTCGAGGGCCCATGTTCCCGGACCTGCTACTGAATATAACTTCTGCCAGGAAGTCACCACTGCCTACAACACCAGTGAGTTACCATCTCTCTCTCAGAGCTTTCCCTGGAACCAGGTACTCGCTCCTCAAGGGCCTACTTCCTTCCAGCTCTTGGGCTGTTCCAAGAGACTACTATGTGAGTGTTACCATCAAGGTTCTGTTTCTGAACTCTGCATACTCTGCCTACTCACTATCTTAGTTTCTCTACAGCTCAGCCATCCTGGGATCGCTGTTCCAGTGCCCGAGGGACTACAGCTCAGCTGGGCTCTTCCTGCTCACTACTTCCACCTCTGGTGGTTCTCTAAAACAGTTTAATAAAAGAACTAGTGTGTGTCTGTCTCCCAACTCTGAGCCTGACCGGTGGTCCCTCTCAGGATCTTCCCCCGTGGGCGTGGTCATCTGTCACCAGCCCAAGGATCCACCCACAATTATCACAACACCACTCCTCTGCCAAGGACCACGGACTGCTAACACTTATCCTCTCTACTGCTCATTGGGATTCTCTCTACTCAGCTACCGGAGTGTATTTAATATCGGCCAGTCTGTCTCTCCTACAGTGCCTTATTGGACATCTGCATCGGGGCCTTACACCAACATTGTGGGACAGGTCTCCCTCGCCAAGGATTACAGACTGCTACCAGCTAACCTGCTCTCTACTGCCACCTCTGGTGGTCATCCTAGCTGTACAATAAAAGAAACTCTCTGTGTTTGTGCTATTGAGTCTAGCCCAGTGCATCAGTCTCCCTACGGGGTTCCTCCCCGTAGGAGATAACATCACTAGAGATGTGAATCGTGTCCTCGATCGTCTTAACGATCGATTTCGGCTGGGAGGGGGAGGGAATCGTATTGTTGCCGTTTGGGTGTGTAAACTATCGTGAAAAATCGTTAAAATCGTGAGCCGGCACACTAAACCCCCCTAAAACCCACCCCCGACCCTTTAAATTAAATCCCCCACCCTCCCGAACCCCCCCCCAATGCTTTAAATTACCTGGGGATCCGGCGGTGGTCCAGAACGGCGGCGGTCCGGAACGGCCCCCTCAATAGAATCGTGTTGTCTTCAGCCGGCGCCATTTTTCAAAATGGCCACCGCAATATGGCGGCGGCCATAGACAAAAACGATTCGACGCAGGAGGTCGTTCCGGACTCCCGCTGGACTTTTGGCAAGTCTTGTGGGGGTCAGGAGGCCCCCCCAAGCTGGCCAAAATTTTCCTGGGAGTCCAGCGAGGTTCCGGGAGCGATTTCTTGCTGCGAATCGTTTTCGTACGGAAAATGGCGCCGGCAGGAGATCGACTGCAGGAGGTCGTTCAGCGGGGGTTCCAGACCGCCGCTGAACGACCTCCTGCAGTCGATCTCCTGCCGGCGCCATTTTCCGTACGAAAACGATTCGCGGCAAGAAATCGCTCCCGGAACCCCGCTGGACTCCCAGGAAAATTTTGGCCAGCTTGGGGGGGCCTCCTGACCCCCACAAGACTTGCCAAAAGTCCAGCGGGGGTCCGGAACGACCTCCTGCGTCGAATCGTTTTTGTCTATGGCCGCCGCCATATTGCGGCGGCCATTTTGAAAAATGGCGCCGGCTGAAGACAACACGATTCTATTGAGGGGGCCGTTCCGGACCGCCGCCGTTCTGGACCACCGCCAGATCCCCAGGTAATTTAAAACATTTGGGGGGGGGGGTTCGGGAGGGTGGGGGATTTAATTTAAAGGGTCGGGGTGGGTTTTAGGGGGTTTTAGTGTGCCGGTTTTCCTGCCCTCCCCCTTCCCCCGATTTACGATTTTTTAACGATAAATCGGGGGAATTGGTATTGTATCATGGCCCTAACGATTTTTTGACGATTTAAAATATATCGGACGATATTTTAAATCGTCAAAAAACGATTCACATCCCTAAACATCACTGTTGCCCCTGGGAATCCACCAAACCCCTTGATATCATAACAACAGATTGATACATAGACATAAGAAAGAGATCATGCAAATAATACAGACATTTGAAATATGTTTTTATCAAAGAATTCTAAAGACTAGCTAGAAGGACATGATCTAAAATGAAAAGGTGAAAGAAATGTGGAAGAATCCTGGTAGAAATCCTGGTCAAAATGACAATGAAATTTGTTGATCATGTACTCAGAGGTTTTGGTGGCAAATTAGCTAATTTATTACGGGAGGAAATACTGGAGATGGAGGAAAGAAGAGAACAGTCTGAGGTAATGACATATGAAAATGGTCAAGGTCTAGAAACCTGGGCAAAACAAAAAACTGAGCATATGGAGAACTGGCGCACCATTGTTGCCAAACCTTAGCATCAAAGATGGCACTTGATGATGGGGCAGGGGCAGACACCAATTAGAAAATTAAGAATTGCTCAGTCTGTCCCTGATGCCCACTCATCTGGTAACCCCATATTGCATGTACAGTATCCTCTGCCATTAGGTTTTCTTTGTGTGATGTTGAAGGTGAAGTACATTTTCATTCAAGGGTTCATTTGCATTTTGATTTTTGGAAGTCAAAAATTCCAAATATTCAAACTTGGAAGTTTTCTAAGATTCTGCTAAGTCAATAATGAGTTCCTTCTCTGGAAAGGTAAAGCACCAATTTATAGAAGTTAACCACTAGACTCAGAAGTAATATAAAGTAGTATTTCTTCACAGAAAGGGTGGTGAATGTATAGAACAGCCTTCCAATGGAGGTGGGAGGGGCAAAAATGGAATCACATTCAAGAAAGCATGAAACAAGAAAAGAAGGTAATGAAAGTAAAACCAGATATCAAGAAGAGACTACATTTTTACAAATAAGGTTTTAGATGTGTTTTTACTTCTTGCAGTCTCCAAAACTTGTTTTTTCCATCATATCCTCTGCTTGCATGATTCTATTTGTAGGAAACTGTTTTCTTTTTCTTGCTACCCTTTAATATAATTTCAAGCCTAATTCAAATTCAAGTTTACGTACTCTATAAATGTTATCAATTTTATACCATTAGCTTTAAATGCCATTTATACGGCTGCTATAAAAGTACATTGTAATTCATCTGAAGTGCACTTACCTTATCAACATAGTTGGCAATTTCAATTAGTCTTTGTTTAACTTTTTCTACATCCTTTCCTTGTCTCTGAAACTTAAAATTGTAAATAACAATGCTGTTATTTATGAAATATTGGCAATAAGGCATTTATTTATTGGATGCCTAATTTTAAAAAATGACTCTAGGGTGTGTACAATCAGACATTAAAAATGCCATAATTATAAATAATAAAAACAAAAACAAACAATCATAATAAATGAAATACAATAAAAAAGAAAGAAAATCTTTCTATGAACTAAGAGGGGCTGATCTGTGGTGCTATGCCTCTAATGAGAAAGCTATTTGCAGTTATTTGAATATATTCAGTGCTGAATGCTGCCAGTGAAGGAAGTAAACCATTGAAAGTTTAACAGAAAAACTATACTTTAAATTGGAAGCCAAGTCAAACCAAGTTGTGACACCCTTGGTTTTAGTCCTGCTGACCAAGATAAATTGAACAATTTTAACTTAATTTATTTTGCCTAGCCGTTTGTTTTGCAAACCTTTCATGTACAATTCTGCAAACTATAATTCACTACCTTTGGCAGACTACAGCAGAAGAAACATGGAAAGTTCAGAACTGAAATCTTCTTAGAGCTAGATACTAGTATTAGAGTTTTTTTTGGCCTAGAAGCAACTAGACCATATTGTGCCAGATTATATGATTATGAATGATTAAACAACAGATACAGAAGGTAAAAAATGGTTAGTAATTGTTCTCCATATAACATTAACAATTATAATTGTTAAAATTTACTTCAACAATAGTGAATTGTAGCAAATAAATAGATCAAAGTTACAAAGGCCCCACCACCCAAGAAGGATCGTAGGTGATGACTACATAGAAAGGGGTAGATTTTAGAAAAGTACGCCGCGCATATCTTATAAAATCTGGGGTCGGCGCGCGCAAGGGGGTGCACATTTGTGCACCTTGCGCGTGCCGAGCCTTGTGTGCCCTGCTCGTTCCCTCCGAGGCCGCTCTGAAATCGGAGCAGCCTCGGAGGGAACTTTCCTTCGGCCTCCCCCCACCTTCCCCTCCCTAACCCGCCCTCCCAGCCCTATCTATACCCCCCTACCTTTATCGTGAAAGTTACGTCTGCCCCAGGCAGGCGTAACTCACGCGCACCGGTTGTACACCGCCGCGCGATTCCCCGGCCTGGGAGCGATTTCTGAAGCCTTGGCCATGCCCCCGGGTCAGAACCACACCCCCCCCGGAACGCCCCGAACATCGCGCTGCCCCCTGACATGCCCCCCCTAGCAAAGTCCCGGGACTTACGCGCGTCCCGGGGCTTGCGCGCGCCGCCGAGCCTATGCATAATAGGCTCGGCACGTGCAGGGTTTTTTTTTTAAAGGGTTACGTGCATAACTTATGCGCGTAACCCTTTTAAAATGTACCCAAAACTGTGGAAGAACCATAGGGATAGATTTTAAAAGAAGTGCGTGGGCGTACATGTGCGAGAGCTACCTGGTGCGCTCAAATAGATGCCCGATTTTATAACATATGCACGCAGGTGCGCGCATGTTATAAAATCAGAGTTCGGCGCGCGCAAGGGGGTGTATACGAGTGCATCTTGTGTGTGTCGATGCCCGTGGCCTTCCCCCTTCCCTCCCAGGCCGCTCCAATTTAGGAGCGGCCTGTGAGGGAACTTCTCTTCCCCCTACACTATTCTTCCCAACCTTCCCACCCCCTAGCCCTATTCTAACCCCCCGATCTTTATCCTACCTCTTGCGCGTGCCGGCAGCCTACCAGCACATGATCCTCTGACACAGTGGCCAGAGGCCGCTGGCCCCGTCTCGCTCCCAGGACTGCCCCTGCCCTGCCCCCTCCCCTTTTTCAAAGCCCTGGGACTTAGACGCATCCCGATGCTTTACTCATGTCGCCGGGCCTTTATAAAATAGGCCCGGCGAGCGTAACCCCCCCCCATGCGCATAAATTCTATGGATTTACGTGCGTAGGGCTTTGAGAATCCGGCCCATATTAAAGAGCAGACAAGCAAGCCAAGTCTCACACAGGTCAAGCTATGTTATAACTCTCAAACAATAAAAAAGATGTGATCTCAGAAATTCCCTTACTTATAGCGACATTTTTCAAAACGCGATGGTTTGTTATCGCATGCATTAGGGCCTTATCACATGTGATAATGCCCTAATGCCTATGATAATGACAGCATCGCAATGATAAAATTTAAATGAGGGACAGGGGAGGGGTTTGGGCAGGGTTTGGTTGGGATTTACAAAATGTTGGGCCTGGTTGCGCTGCTGGCGATAATGTTTTACACATTATCGCCGGGAGTAGTGCCGGTAATAACTACACCTTTTGCAAGGGCGCTATGGGGGCGATAGTATGCACCATACTATCGCCCCCATAGCGATAGTATGGTTCCACCCCCATAGCGGAATGAAAAATCTGGGCCTTAGTTATTTTGGTCCAGGGTCCCATATTCAGACACTGGAAGTGCATACTTTCAAGTCAGATATCTAAGCAGACATTTTAATCTGATCCTTATTACAGCTCCAGGGAGAATTTAAAGTTCAAAAGTGTATGATTTTGGAATGCTATTTACAATTCCATTGCCTCATAAAATTCCACTGCCCACTTCCTTCACAGCAGCTGACCACATCCAATTCAAATGAGAATGTTTTTGTTGCTGTGAGGGAAAGCCTCCAATAGAGAGGAAGCCTCTATCAAAGGGTTCTGAGAAAGGAATTTTGAAATAAAGTCATATGGGGCTGATTCATCCACGCTGCCCTTAACCTGGGTTACCTTGCACGTTAATTACCAGAGGCTGCAATAGTTCCAGTGGGGCCAATTCACTAGGTAACTTGTGGTAACCTTTCTCGATTTCTGCTCATAACTCTGTAATCCTCTCAGTTTTTTCAGCCTGTAACCATGGAGTCATCTTTGACTCCTTTCTTTTCTTCTCTTCACATATCTAAAACACTGCTAAAGCATGTTATTTCTTTCTCTATAACATCACCAAAATCCATCCTTTCATTTCTGAACACACTAACAGAATCCTTATCCACTCTCTCATCACCTCCCACCGCTACCTTCGCCCTCACTATGTCACAAGGGCCGACGGTCGGCCCCTGTGACATAGTGAGGGCAAAGGCGATCGGTGCCATTTTGAATACTGGCAATACGGCCCGAGGGCAGGAGGTCGTTCCGGACCCCCAATGGACTTTTAGCAAGTCTTGTGGGGGTCAGGAGGCCCCCCCAAGCTGGCCAAAAGTCCCTGGGAGTCCAGCGGGGGTCCGGGAGCGATCTCATGCACTCGTGCCGTTGGGTGCCAGGAATCAAAATGGCGCCGATAGCCTTGCCCTTACTATGTCACAGGGGCTACCGGTGCCATTGGTCAGCCCTTGTCACATGGTAGGAGCACAAGATGGCGCCGACGGCCATGTGACAGGGGCTGACCAATGGCACCGGTAGCCCCTGCGACATGGTAGGTCAAAGGCTATCGGCACCATTTTGAAACTGGTTCCGAGGGTGTGAGAGTGCAGGGGATGGGTCCCAGACCCCCCGCTGGACCACCAGGGAGTTTTGGTAAGTCTTGGGGGGTTCAGGAGGGTGGGTGGTTGTAGTAAATTTAATTTTATCCGGGTATCGAATAGGATTAGACGTATAACTGTATCGGGGCACCATACGGACGTATGCAACGTATTTGCCCCCCGACGAATATGTATTCTGAATGCAACGTATGGCGTCCCTCTGCACATCCCTACAATCCATCCAAAATTCAGCTGTGTGACTTATCTTTCTCCAAAGTCATTATATCCATATAAACCTTCTTCTCAAGTCACTACATTGACTCCCTATCTATTCCCACATACAATTTGAGCTCCTCTTACTTACCAACAAGAGTCTTCACTCTGCAGTTCCTCACTACCTTTCCTCTCTTTTCTCTCTCTACACCCCTCCTCATTCACTCTACTCATCAAAGAAGTCCTATCTATGCCCTTCTCTTGTACTGCCAATTCCTGACTCTGTGCTTTCCACCTGGCTGTACCATATGCTTAGAATGGACTTCCTGAGTTGGTGTCATGCTCCTTCTCTTGCCTTATTTAAATCTTATCTAAAACTCCACCTTTTTGAGGCTGCTTTTAAATCTTAACCCCTGATTGTCCTGCTTATAGCCTCATTAATTTTGAACCATTGTCTTAATTTCTTGTGCCATGTGTTGCGTGTGCTGGCTGTGGCAGGCCCATGGCCAGGCCCTCTTACCCCCGTTTGCCTGCTCCAGCACCTGACTCTGCTGCTTTCGCGGCTGGTGGCCACTGCCTCTGACCCCGGGCTGCTCCTCATGCTCCCAACTCCACAGCGGACGTCCCTGCTCCGCGGCGGGCCTCCTTGAGCAGTCTGCGGAGAGACACCACCATCTTGCGCTGCGCACCTCCCTAGGTGTGCGCACATCAGCTGTTCTTTTAAAGGGGCCGCAGTGGGAATCTCACCCACGGCCCCGGATGATGACGTCACTGGGTCCCGGTATATAAGGCTGGGCCCAGCCAATGTTTCTTTGCCTTGGCAACAGGTCTCCACGCTGGTCATGTCCTGAGTTGCTTGTTCCTGCGTACCCTCTGTGTTCCTGGTTCCTGATTCATCTGTGTTCCTATTCCTGACCTTGGTACCCGTTCCTGTGTTCGCCTCTACCTTGCTTGTTCCATTGACTGACCTCCTGGCTCTGAGCTCTGCTTTGCCTGACTACGCTAGTGCTTGTCTCCTGGTATTGACCTCTGCATCGCCTGACTACATTACTTCCCGTCTCCTGGTTTGACCTCTGCCTTGCCTCACCATCCATCTCCTGACTTCTGGTATTGACCTACGCTTGCCTTGCTACTCTCCTTGCCTGCCTGTGAGGCAGGCAAGGAGAGTAGCCCTGACTTCAGCCCTGACTTCAGCCTGCTCTACGATGCTCCAGTCATCTTCATTCTGGACTTGGCTTTTCAGGCTTCAGCCTGTTCTTACTCGGGTGCCCTCTGCCTTCCTCCTGTACTCCTTGGCGCCCGGGTCTCCGCCTCATCCAGATCGGACTACCAATTCCTACTACTACTGCTGGCCCCTGGCTGACCTCCTCATCGTCCCAGAGAAGACCTCGGACAGAGGCCCACCTAAGTCCAGCCGGCCCCGGTACCCAAGAGCTCAACCTGTAAAGAACGAAGGCTGGTATTGGCGAAGCTCCAGCCGGCCTCCATCAGTCAACCAGCTCCGCCTACCGAAAGGGGGACCCGTAGGGCTTACCCTGCGGGTAGCGCCAACCCCACCTCGGCCTGAGGGTCCACCTCTTGCACAACACCATGTTTGTTTGATTAGATTGGAAGCTCTATTGAGAAGAAACTGTGTCGTATATGGATTTTTGTAGAGTGCTGTGTACATCAAGTAGCACTATAGAAGTGTTAAATGGCAGTAGTAACCTGTGTTAATGGATGGGCTGCATTGGGAGGGACAGCACCATTAGAATTAAACACTCTTGAACTGCATCAATGTTTTGCCCGAAGGCTGCGTTGGGAGGGACGGCACCAAGAGTGTTTAATTCCTGATGCAGCTTTTGGGCAAAACACGGTGCCCGTATCGGTGGGACTTTGGTGAGAATCTGTTAATTTGGATGTTTCTACATAAGGAGTTGCCTACACAGTAAACTGAATTGAGTAATATTTAAAGTGTACGAGAACTCTCATTTTCTTCACACGCCATCTGCTTTTGTGACATTTTATTGAGTGTGGTTATTTACTCCAACTATTATTTTGGCACATATTATAGTGTAATTTAAGAACATAAGAACATGCCATACTGGACCAGACCAAGGGTCCATCAAGCCCAGCATCCTGTGTCCAACAGTGGCCAATCCAGTCCATAAGAACCTAGCAAGAACCCAAAAACTAAGTCTATTCCATGCTACTGTTGCTATTAATAGCAGTGGCTATTTTCTAAGTCAACTTAATTAATAGCAGGTAATGGACTTCTCCTCCAAGAACTTATCCAATCCTTTTTTAAACCCAACTACACTAACTGCACTAACCACATCCTCTGGCAACAAATTCCAGAGTTCAATTGTGCGTTGAGTGAAAAAGAACTTTCTCCGATTAGTTTTAAATGTGTCACATGCTAACTTCAAGGAGTGCTCCCTAGTCTTTCTATTATCTGAAAGAGTAAATAACTGATTCACATTAACCCGTTCTAGACCTCTCATGATTTTAAACACCTCTATCATATCCCCCTCAGCCGTCTCTTCTCCAAGCTGAAAAGTCCTAACCTCTTTAGTCTTTCCTCATAGGGGAGCTGTTCCATTCCCTTTATCATTTTGGTCGCCTTTCTCTGTATCTTCTCCATTGCAACTATATCTTTTTGGAGATGTGGCGACCAGAATTGTACACAGTATTCAAGGTGAGGTCTCACCATGGAGCGATATAGAGGCATTATGACATTTTCTGTTTTATTCACCATTCCCTTTCTAATAATTGCCAGCATTCTCTTTGCTTTTTTGACTGCTGCAGCACACTGAACTGATGATTTCAATGTGTTATGCCTAGATCTCCTTCTTGGGTGGTAGCTCTAGTCTTTTGTGAGCTCTAGTCTTTTGTGACCTCAAAGTTCATTTCCTTATATGCAAAAAAACACTTCGGTTTTTGGCAAATTTGTCAGAATTCATAAAAAATGTTAATAGTGTATACATGCTGTTACATTAGAGTGCTATTATTTTCCCAATTCAGAATTTAGAATTTAGAATTTTATAGCATTCAGGAAAAAGTAAATCAAAAGAAAAGCAAGTGCTCATGAAAAAGAAAGACTTTTTAAATAAGATTTCTTACCTCTCGATTGTCAGCCACAATAAAAAGTTCCACATATTTGGTCATCTTCAAAGTATCTCTCTTGTGCTGCCAAAGAAATGAACATAGAGAAAGTAATTTTCAAAAGAGTTACACTTGTAAATGTAACATACTATTGTAGCAATTTTCAAAAGCCATTTACTCATGTAAAGGTGAATTTTCCATAGACTAGGTGCCCCGTTCCCTCTCAATCCGCTCCAATTAAGGAGCAGACTGGGAAGGAACTTTCCTTTACCCCTAATTACCCTTCCTCCCTCTCCTCCCTGATGCCTAAACTAATCCTAACTAACCCTTTTTTTTGGTTTGCATACTTACTGCTCCTCTTGAGCAGAAGTATTTTCCATGCGCCGGCCAGCTACTGGCGCAAGCTTCCCCAGGACAGTGTCTAAAGGCGCTGTCCTGGCCTGCTCCTCTCCTTTCTTGAGGCCTGGCACTTGTGCGCTTATTGGGGGCTATGCGCATGGCTGGGCCCGTTCTAAAATGTGAGCGGTGCGCGCAAGGCCCAGCCATGTGCATAACTCCCAAATTTTGCACGTGCACCACTTTTAAATTCCGGGTAATAATGTTTAGTTTGTTTCTTTAGAAACATAAAAATAACAAAAATGGAATACAAGAAGAAATGGGGACTCCTGAGACCTCCCATGCCCACTATCCATCTTCCATGTGGAACAATTTCAGGGCTAGGATCCTCCCTGGTCCCCCATTTACGTGGTCTGGGGGATCTACAGATGAGGCCTAGGCCCAGGATGAGGCCTAGGCCTTGCATAGGCCTAAGTCGTGCTACGTCACCATGACTTCAGCCTAGGCCCTATGCAAGGTGTAGGCTTGGAGGACTAGTCCCGATGCCTGGGCCTCAGCCTAGGTAAGAGCCTAGGTCCAGGCCTGATGTGGGAGCCCAGCCCAGAGGTCAGGTTCTGACACTGGTGCTTCAGAAGGTCCTCTTCCGACATCTTTTTTTCTTCTCTCTTGAAATGACAGTGTCCACTCAAGATGCACCAGAGGAAATTAATTCCAGCCCATCCTCCCCAGTGGAGGGCATCATTGTGATGTACTTTCAAAACCCAGGTGTATACTTTCTGGTCTGGGCGATTTGCTACTCTTCAGTTTGTCAATCTGGCCTAAAACATCTTCCAGGTTCACTATGATTTGGTTCAGTTCATCTGAGTCATCACCCTTGAAAACAGTCTCTGGAACAGGTATCTCCCCAACATCTTCATTTGTAAACACCGAAGCAAAGAATTCATTTAGTCTTTCCATGATGGCCTTATCTTTGCTAAGTTCCCCAAGCACAAAAATCTTCTACAAGTACCCACAATCAAAATTGCAAGATTAGATATTATAAGAAGACGTACCTTTTTCTGTCACTGGCCCTCAAATCTGGAATGCAATCCCTGATGACCTGAGGCATATTACTAACCATAAAGAGTTTAAAAAGAATTTGAAAATTTTTCTTTTTAGGAGTGCCTTTGAAGTTATTATTTGTCCCTAAATTATCTATGCCCTTGGCATTAAGAAAATTACCACCCTAACATCACCATTTTTTAGCTTAGCATTTTTTTGTCATGTTCTTAGCTTGTCGGTAGTCTAAATTTGTTTTTACTTTATTTAATTTTATTTATTGTATTCAATTTTTTTATTATTACTTAGTCTTATTTTTAGTCTTTAATGTTATTAGATTTTGCTTTTTAATATTATGTATGTAATCAAACTATGTAAACCGCTTTGACCACCTTTTGGTGTAACAGCGGTATATAAATAATTTTAAATAAATAAAAATAATAACTAATCCCTCGATCATCTAATGGTCCAACCAACTCCCTCGCAGGCTTCTTGCTTCGGATGTATTTTAAAAAGTTTTTATTATGAGTTTTTGTCTCTAAAGCCAGTTTGTTTTCAAATTCTCACTTAGCCTGTCTCACAATGTTTTACATTTAACTTGCCAATGCTTATGCTTTTTCCTATTTTCTTCAGATGGATTCTTCCTCTAGTTTTTGAAAGAAGATTTTTTTGACTAAAATAGCCTCTTTTATTTCACCTTTTAACCAAGTCAGCATTCATTTGGCCTTCCTTCAACCTTTTTTAATGTGTGGAATATATCTGGACTGTGTTTCTAAGATGATATTTTTAAACCATGTCCATGCCTGCACCTTCCAATTTTTTTCCATCTTTCTCATTTTATAAAAGTATCCCTTTTGAAATTTTAATGCTAAAACTGTAGATTTACTTATTGTCCCCCCACCAGTCATTAATTCAAATTTGATCATGTTATGATCACTATTGCCAAATCAACCCATCACCATTACTTCTCTCATCAAATCCTGCATTCCACTAAGAATTAGATCTAAAATAACTCCCTCTCAGTTGGTTCCTGAACCTATTGCTCCATGTGGCAGTCAATTTATTTCATCCAAGTACTTTTACATCATAGCATGTCCTGATGTTGCATTTACCCAGTCAATATTGGGATAATTGAAATCTCCTATAATTATTTCATTGCCAAATTGGTTAGCTTCCCTTATTTCTCTTAACATGTCATCATTTTATCATTTTGGCCAGGTGGGTGGTAGGTTACTCCTATCACTATACTCTTCCCCAGCACACATGGGATTTCTACCCATAAATATTCTACTGTGCATTTAATCTCTTGTAGGATCTTTATCCTGTTGGACTCTATGACATCCCGAACATAAAGTGCCATCTCGCCACCAAATTGATGCATACTATCATTGTGATATAATTTGTACCCTGGTATAGGACTGTCCCATTGGTTATCCTCCTTCCACCAGGTCTCTGAGTTGCTGACTACTGTTTACTTCTTCATTTAGTGCTATACACTCTAATTCTCCCATCTTACTTCTTAGACTTCTGGTTTTAGCATACAGACATTTCAAAACACAATTTTTTGTATGTATTAACAACTTGCTTTTCAGTTGACATGGATAATTTGGAATATTTTAGCTCAGATAGTTCTTTACTTACAGGCACATGGACTACTTTTTCTTTTATTGGAAACTCTCTGCTGGAATGCCCAACTCTCCTGTTTTGTTAGGATCCTTTGAAGATATCTCCCTTTGAACCATACGCTGCTGAGAAACTGTCAGCTTTCCCTCCTGTTCTAGTTTAAAAGCTGCTCTATCATCTTTTTAAAGGTTAGCACCAGCAGCCTGGTTTCACCCTGGTTAAGGTGGAGCCCATCCTTTCAGAAAAGATTCCCCCTTCCCCAAAAGGTTGGCCAGATCCTTGAAATTGAATCCCTCTTCACTGCATCATTTTCTCATCCATGCACTGAAACTCCAGCGCTCTGCCTGCCTCTGGGGACCTGCATGTGGAATAGGGAGCATTTCACAGAATGCTACCCTGGATGTTCTGGATTTCAGATTTCTTCCTATAAGTCTAAATTTGGCTTTCAGAACTTCCCTCCCACACCTTCATATATCATTGGTGCTAACATGTGCTATGACAGCCAGCTCCTCCCCAGCACTATCTAAAATCCTATCTAGGTGATGTATGTGGTCCACCAACTTCGCACCAGGTAGGCAACTTACCAGGTGATCCTCAAGTCCACCAGTCACTCAGTTATGTACATTCCTAATAAGTGAATCACCAACTATGATGAAAGACTTAATCCTTCCCTCCTGGGTAGTAGTCATGGGTGGCTCTTCCTTGTTATGAGAGGACAAAGCATCAACTGGAGAGTAAGTTCTTGCTATATGATCACTTCCTGCTACACCAGGGTGATGATTTATGATGAGTTGACCTTCCTTCTCCAAAGCAGCACCAGAGCTGGCAGACTGAAGTTGGAACTTGGCTACTGTATTCCTCTATATACCTCTCTATCTGCCTCAGTTCCTCCAGATCTGCCACTTTAGCCTTCAGAAATCAGACTCATTTTCTGAGAGCCAGGAGCTCTTTGCACTGGATGCACACATTCATCTTCTCACTAATGGGTAAAAAAATATACATGTGACACTTGATGCAAAAGACAGGAAGGTCCCCCTTTTGCTGCTGAACTGCTGCCTTCATTTTAATTTTGTTGAGTTTTTAGTTAAGATTGCTAAGGGAATAGGTATGTGTAAATTAGAGTCTTTTAAGTTTATTGGTATATTCTCTATTAATCTAGTAGTGAAATGCAAGGGGATAGTAAATTTTATTTCTATAATACTTTTTCTGATTTAATTTTTAAAGTGTTTCATAAACAGGACAGGTGAACCACAAATACATGAAAAGACCTACGTTTACAATTTATGATTAAAACTCTACTATCTACAGTAGACAATCAGCTAGTTTAATTATCATATTTGAATTCAGAATTAAACTGGAGGAAACCTGGTATGTACAAATATAGGAAAAACTCGGATTCTAAAAAATTAGCATTATTAGTGCAATATCATGGACAACTTTTTAAATTATTTTTGATGGGGAAAACACTTCATCTAGCACATTTTTTATATAGTTCACATAGTTTGACTTGTATAATCACAAGTCTAGATATCCCCTTTTCAAGTTTTTGATGGTGAAGCAAATATTTCTAGTGAAAAGACTGCGTTGATAGATAAAAATCTTAGGGGCGGATTGCAGGAAAATATTGACCCAGGAGATTTTTACAAAACTGGCCCATGGGGTATCTGATACCTTCATGCACTTTCCCTGCAGCATGTTTATCAACAGTGCCCAAAAGCACACTAAGTCAAACCTAGAACCCAGCAGAACTGAGCCAAAATATCTCCAAAATAAACTTAATCTTCTAAATAACTAAGAAGTTGAACACATTCTAGAGGCAATGGGTGAGTAGAGTTGCAGCCCCCATTTCATCCATGCAAATTGGTTGGGCCCCCTACACATCTGCTTATATCTCTTAAAGAGATATATTCTGGATTCCTGGACTGGCTCTTGAACCAGTTGCAAGTAATGATATTGCCAGCCAGTATCAGATACAGGGGCGGATTGGCTTATTGGGGGATCAGGCATCCCCCGGTGGGCCAGTCGCTCCAGAAACTTAAGTCCTGGCTGAGACTGGGGAGAGCCACTAACCCAAAATAGGCTCGGTGCGCGCAGGGGCAGATTTTCTCAGGCTACGCGCGAAGCCTTTGAAAATCTGCCCCTGCACGCCAGGTTGCGCGAACAAATCTACGCCCACGCACACCTTTTAAAATTTGGCCCATTGCATTTTTATTCTGTATTTGGTGAGGGTTCAACTGTGTTCTGCATGTATGTTACGTGCGTAACCGTTGAAAATCTGCCCCAAAGTATAACTAGAAACTTGCAGACAAAAACTGAATTTGAAACCGTAACAGAATCCGTGTGTAGTGCAACAGTGTAAAAACAGAAATATCACAATTCCTCATTAAACAACAAACAATAAAAAAAAAAACACCTTAACCCTTCAGATTTAATTAATTACAATCCCCCACCCTCCCGACCCCCCAAAAACTTGCCTAAAGTCCCTGGTAGTCCAGCGGGGGTCCCGGGAACGATCTCCCACTCTCGGGCCATCAGCTCCCAGTAAACAAAATGGCGCTGGTGGCCCTTTGCCCTTACCATGTGACAGGGGCTATCGGTGCCATTGGCCGGCCTCTGTCACATGGTAGGAGCAATGGATGGCCGGCACCATCTTAAAAAATGGCATGGGCCATCCATTGCTCCTACCATGTGACAGGGGCCGGCCAATGGCACCGAAAGCCCCTGTCGCATGGTAAGGGCAAAGTGACATCAGCGCCATTTTGATTAGTGGCAGCCGACGGCCCAAGAGGGGGAGATCGCTCCCGGGACCTCCGCTGGACTACCAGAGACTTTAGGCAAGTTTTGGGGGGATTGGGAGGGAGGGGGATTGTAATTTATTAAATCTGAAGGGTTGAGGTGGGTTTGGGTTTTTTTGGGTTTTTTAAAATTTTATGTGCCCTTTCTCCCCCCCGAAAATGATAAGAAAACCTCACACAATTTCATGGGTTTTGCTATCGTTTTCGGGACCCCCCGAACCACGACGAAATAGGAAATATCGTCTATATTTCCTATTTTGTCGCAAACGAATGCACATCCTTAATATATTGTACCAATTTTCAATGGTGCACTTACATGCGTAAAAGTACATTTACATGTATAAAACCCAATTTTAAGCATGTACACTCCTTTGAAAATTACTCCCAGGGAGTTTATTTGCACTTTGGAGCTCATAAATATGAAAAGGAATATTGCTTTGCTAAACCAGTGAGTCAAGTGCACTATTTCAAGGAGGAGTAATTCCTAGTGCATAGCTTCAATCTTTCAATGTAAAATGTCTTGTCCAACGGCTTTGAAGACATCTAAGTTTAGAAATATGACATGGGATTTTGTTTCATTTCTCAAATGTAATGTTCGGGATGGTGGGAGATTAGGATACTATGCAGTAGGGATGTGAATCGTGTGATCGATCGTCTTAACGATCGATTTTGGCTGAGGGGGGGGGGGGAAATCTGATCGTCATGGTTTTTTTGGTTAAAAAATCGTTTTATCGGGGGAGGGCGGGAAAACCGGCACACCAAAACAACCCTAAAACCCACCCCGACCCTTTAAAACAAATCCTCCACCCTTCCGAACCCCACCAAAATGTTTTAAATTACCTGGGTCCAGTGGGGGGTCCCGGCGTGATCTTCCGCTCTCGGGCCACGGCTGCATTAATAGAAATGGCGCTGGTGGCCCTTTGCCCTTACCATGTGACAGGGCAAAGGTAGTGCCGGCGCCATTTTGATTCTTTGCACCCGACGTCATGAGTGCAGGAGATCGCTCCCGGACCCCTGCTGGACCCCCAGGGACTTTTGGCCAGCTTGGGGCCTCCTGACCCCCACAAGACTTGCCAAAAGTCCAGCGGGGGTCCGGGAGCGACCTCCTGCACGCGGGCCGTATTGCCAATATTCAAAATGGCGCCGGCGCTACCTTTGCCCTCACTATGTCATACGGGCCGACGTCGCCCGTATGACATAGTGAGGGCAAAGGTAGCGCCGGCGCCATTTTGAATATTGGCAATACGGCCCGCGTGCAGGAGGTCGCTCCCGGACCCCCGCTGGACTTTTGGCAAGTCTTGTGGGGGTCAGCAGGCCCCCCCCCAAGCTGACCAAAAGTCCCTGGGGGTCCAGCAGGGGTCCGGGAGCGATCTCCTGCACTTGTGACGTCGGGTGCCAGGAACCAAAATGGCGCCGGTGCTACCTTTGCCCTGTCATATGGTAAGGGCAAAGGGCCACCGGCGCCATTTCTATTAACGCAGCCGTGGCCCGAGAGCGGGAGATCGCGCCGGGACCCCCCCCCCCACTGGACCCCAGGTAATTTAAAACATTTTGGGGGGGGTTCGGGAGGGTGGGGGATTTGTTTTAAAGGGTCGGGGTGGGTTTTAGGGTTGTTTTGGTGTGCCGGTTTTCCCGCCCTTCCCCTCCCCCTCCCCCGATTTACGATTTTTTTACGATAAATCGGGGGAATTGCTATTGTATTGCGGCTCTAACGATTTTTGACGATTTAAAATATATCTGACGATTGTTTTAAATCGTCAAAAAACGATTCACATCCCTACTATGCAGCTCACCATCATCGTCAGCTTGAGAGCTGCAAACTCTTTCTGTTTCACTGCATTGATCAATCTGCCAAATGGCTGGATCAGACTTTAGTTTAATTTGAGAAGAAACAGAAAACCTGAATGAAATGAACCAATAACAAAATAAAAAATTAAAACAAATAAGCTAAGTGAAACAAAATCCCTTCTTTGGTGATCCTGGAAGAGAATGCATCTGAAGTAAAGTTGTTTAAAGACCAAGTATTTTATTTCATTATTTACTCTTTGCTGAGAAAGTGAAAGTTAAATTGAGTTTGAAGTGCAGCTGTAAAGTCTCTAAAATACACCAGTGAAGCTTCTAAAGCCATATCTTATTTTCAATCAGAGACCTCTGAGGAATTGGTCTTTCATCAGAAATAGGTTTGGCAATCACTCTATAATCTTCAAACCAGATCTTATACATTACACACGAGTGTCTCTTTGTTACGTATCTGTGCTGACTCATCAAGTTCCTGCAAGAAAATCTGCAGCAACAAAAATAATAATAATAAAAAAAGAAACCACGCTTGAAAAATACAACCTAATGCAATCCAACACTTCAAAAAATGCATTTTGGGTCCTATGCACAAAAGCTTAGGAGGTAATTTTCAAAGGAGTTATATATGTAAATATAACATACTGTCATAGCAATTTTCAAAAGTCCATTTAAGTGCTTAAAATGCATCGAAGCCAGTGTTAAACTCCATCTCCTGCAGGATCCCCACTGTACTCCTGCCAGACATGTATTTAATATTTAAAACATTTCTAACTTGCCAATCCAAGGTTCTTGGCAAGATGCATAAAAACATTCATATCAACATTAAAACAAGCTAAAACACATCAGAGCTGTACCATGAGGGAGATTCAGACCAGAAGCAGACGTACTGCAGCTTACTTCTCCTGTACATGGGTTCCAAAGTGGTCATGAAAGTTCTATTTTGCTGCACTCCCCTGATTCCATCTTAGCTAACTCAGCTTTCCTTTCTGTATTTCCTTTTACAGAGCATGACTATCTCCAGAGGTCTTCCTCCACAGACTCCTTCAATCACAGAAAAGAAACAAAACTGGGGCTGGTTCTCTAATTGTGATAACATTGATTTTTCTAGTATTTTAGCGATGAAAGGCAGGTTGGATATTGGTCGATAGTTGTCCCAATCATCAATTCTGCCAGTTTTATTCTTTAGGATTGGTTTAATCATAGCTTGTTTTGCCCTGTTGGGGACTAATCCTTCTGATAGTGAGTGGTTGATCATGGTTGTGATTGTTGGAGTGATTACACTGTGTACTGTTTTCAGGGAACTTGCAGGGTTTGGGTCCAGTGGGTGGATAGCAGGCTTAATGTTTGTATTGATTTGGTTAAATTCAAGTTTAGATACTGTGTTGAATGTGTTCCATTTTGCTTGCCCATGTTTTTCTTCAGGTTCTTTTGTTGGTAAGCAGGAAGAGAATTGTGTTTTTAACCTATTGATTTTCTCTAACAAAGAAGTGGTATATTGCAGGAGTTCTTTGAGAAGTCAATGCATATCCCACGTAGATCTCTGCTTCAATGGCAGGGGGGAATGAAGATAAGAGGATTTACATTCAGACAACAACCATCAAGGACTGAATTGCACAATCTAGGTAAACAAATAAGTGTGGGGGTAGCTTGCTTATTGCGGCAGTTACTACCCCTAACAAATTAAGCCTGATACTTTACTTTGAATGCATATCCAGCACAGCTCACTGCTTCAACGGCAGAGGGGAATGAAGAAATAGGATTTACATCCAGACAACATCTAACAAGGCATTGATCTGAGCAGTATGGGGTAGATTTTCAAAAAACGCGAATAGGCATACTTTTGCTGGCGCATCAGGCGCCAGCAAAAGTACGCTGGATTTTAGTAGATACGCGCGGAGCCACGCGTATCCACTAAAATCCTGGATCGGCGCGCGCAAGGCTATGAATTCTGTACAGCCGGCGCGCGCCGAGCCGCGCAGCCTACCCCCATTCCCTCCAAGCCCGCTCCGAAATCGGAGCGGCCTTGGAGGGAATCCTCTAACGCCCTCCCCTCACCTTCCCCTCCCTTCCTCTACCTAACCCACCCGCCCGGCCCTGTCTACACCCCCCCCTTACCTTTCTCCGGGGATTTACGCCTCCCGGAGGGAGAAGTAAATCCCCGCGCGCCAGCGGGCCTGTTGCACGCCGGGATGCGACCTGGGGGCGGGTACGGAGGGCGCGGCCACGCCCCCGGACCGCCCCGGGCCGTAGCCACGCCCCCGTACCTGCCCCCAAAATGCTGCCGACACGCCCCCCTAAACGCCGCGACGACCGGGCCCGCCCCCGACACGCCCCCCCGACACGCCCCCCTCGGAGAACCCCGGGACTTACGCGAGTCCCGGGGCTCTGCGCGCGCCGGTAGGCCTATGTAAAATAGGCTCACCGGCGCGCAGGGCCCTGCTCACCTAAATCCGCCCGGTTTTGGGCGGATTTAGGCGAGCAGGGCTCTAAAAATCCGCCCCTATGAGTATACAAACATTGGGGTAACTTACTCGATATGACGGTTACTACCCTCAGACATTAAGCCTTATACTTCACTTTGTTGCAGCTCCAAAACTGCTCTCTGCATCAATGGCGAGGGTGGAAGGAAATTAGAATAAAAAAGTTACCAATAAGGGCCCTGTCAATAATTTCTGGACTCAAAGCCAGGGCAACAAGAACACTTCCAATCAGCAAGAGGTTTTTAAATTTAATTTATTTGGCTTCTTAAAAGACAAGTGTTCCTGTGAGATGCGATATGCCCTCTATCTGTAATAACTAGCATCTCCATGAATATATGACATGCCCTGACTTATATAATCAAAATACAGCACTACCGAAGTTTCCAGAATGAATGACGTAACTGCCCAAAGACTTCTTTACAAAGATACATTATGCTGTTGTCATGACAATCTATCATGTATAGGAAATGCTTGTGAGGACATCCCTCAACTGAGAATTCTTCTAACCCTGTTCATCCTCCCACCATAAAAGTTCCTTTATCACTCTGGCTTTGATGCACTGTGTTCTTCTGTTCTTCTCTTGATATTCTTTGTTGTGTAAACAAATCGCAAGTCTGTGGCTTCAATAGGATTTAGGCCTGAATTCCGTTTCTTGGCACCAGGATTTAATTAAAACTGTAACTTTAAAAGAAGAATCTTTTCACCTGGCTCCTGTCCGTTGAGATATGCATTTGTAAGACAAAAGCTTGCATCCTGGTTTCATGCAAACTAAGTTTCCTTGTATTATGAAGTAAATGTTGCCATTGAATAGGCCTCTTCCTGTTGGTGCCAGTAGTTCTACTTCAGGGATATTCTGCAAGTCATGCTCAGAAAGATACTCAAAGTTCATTCACCTCTGACAGGCCACAGTACAGCAGAGGCGTCTGGGTATTTTTCCTTCCTAATATTGTGTATCTGATCAATCATATTCTTCAGCCCTGAACTCTGCAGTCGGAGTAACAGATAAGTATGAGAAAATAAGTGTGAAAGCTTGCTGGGCAGACTGGATGGGCCTATTGGTCTTTTGCCATCATTTCTATGTTTCTAAGTCAAGGTTATTTGAGATGGAGCAAGATGGGTCCTTGATTAGGTTTTTAACTGTTTCGAAAAGTAATTTGGAATTAAATATTACACCATGAATCTGTTTTTTGCTTTATTGATTTGTTCATGGTATTGTGTTAATATGGATTTGTATTTTTCTAGGGATACCATAGATTGGCTTTTCCGCCATTGCTTTTCAGATTTTTTTCAGGGTTTGTTTAGTTTGTCTTAGTTCTTCACTATACCAAAGTTTATTTTGTTTAGAGGTATTGTGTTCTTTTTGGAACATTTTTCCTGGACGGGGCATAGGTTATCGGCTATTTCATTGATGGTTTTTTTCCCATGAGTCAAAAGCTGAGGAGGCATTATCAAGTTTAAAATCAGTATGTTATTTTTTATAGTTTCTTTAAGTATTTTTGGTTCTATCTTTTCTGTAGGCGAATGATTGATAAGTATATGATCTTATTTGCTGTGAGTTTATTTCTGCTTTGTTAATTGGTGATCAGACCAGGGTAGTATGTTGTGGATGAATTGACTGATGTTATTGTGATTTGCGAATATTAGGTTAAGGATGTGTCCTGCTTTATGAGTGTGGCTGGTTATAAATTGTGACCAGCCCATCGCTTCCATAGTATCTAGAACGATTTCACATGCTGTGGTTTTTAGGTGTGCTTTCTACATGTAGATTAAAGTCCCCTATGATTAGAGTGGATTCAGGTGATGGAATCGCTTTAGTGAAAATTTTGATTAGAGCTGAGCAGTCTTTTTGGAGTGTTCCAGGTGGGCAATAGACCATACCTATATTTAGTTGCATTGATTTTAGTATTGCCACCTCGTAGGGAGGGTTAATCTCAATTTTGTAGGATTTAAGTTCTTTTTTTTACTAATTAATAGACCCCCCCACCTTTATGTTTTTGTCTGGGGAAGTAAAAGATATCATAGTTGGGTGATCAATTTGATTTAAGAGAACATTGTCATTGTCTTTCAGCCATGTTTCAGTAATGCAGAAGACAGTAGGTTTTAGTTCTTCTAGCAGATCATTTATTAATGGGATTTTCTTTGACAGTGATTGAACGTTTAGTAATAGGAGAGTAAACATTAGGCAGGAAGAGCTTACAGGAGAGTTGTTACTTAACATTGGGTAGATCAGCTTTGCACTCTTTCTTTGCTTGTGTTTTGAGGATCTGTGAAGATTTCCATATATTCCTTGTCCTGAGATTGTTTCAATGAGGTGTGTAGGTTCTATTATAATAGTTGTTTGGTAAGGGCGCTATTTAAATATTTACTTCAGGTGCACACAAAGGGGCACACAAAGGGGTAAGTTCTTTTGTTGCGCTCCTTCGTGTGCATACCAAAAGCACGTGCCTCACGGTACAAGTACCTTTGGCATAGCCGCTGCAATTTGGTGGTGCTGGTGGGCAGGCAATGGGGTGGAGCGATTGCGTCAATGCCAGTGAGGAGGTCTCAACTCCTTCCATGGGGGGAGGGCGCTCCCTGCATATCTGCCGCATTGCTCCCAGAGCTGGCAGCTGACTTGCCATGCTTGGGCCAGTAGGCCCTTCTTCCTGCTGTCCCCGGCCGCTCTCCTGCGCAGCTTCCTCTGGTGCTGCTGCCTCAGTTTGATGGTGTTGGTGGGTGGGCGGTTGGCAGGAAATGGGTTGGAGTGGTCATGTCAGTTCCAGTGAGAAGGTCTCACCTCCTTCCATGGGGGGAGGGCACTCCATGAACGTCCGCTGCATTGCACCTGGAGCCAGCAGCCAACTTGCTGTGCTTGTGCTGGTAGGCTCCTCTTCTTGCTGGCTCTCAGCCACTCTCCCTGGCAACTTCCTCCGGCCTTGTCCTCGGTGCTGCCACTGTGGTTTGGTGGGGTTGGTGGGCTGGCAGTGGGCGGGCAATGGGGCGGAGTGGTCGCATCGGCCACCTCCTTCCCTAGGGTTTAGGCACTCCCTGCATGTCCACCATGTTGCTCCTGGAACCAGCAGCTGACTTGCTGTGCTTGGTAGGCCCCTCTTCCTGCTGGCTCCCAGCCGCTCTCCCTGGCAGCTTCCTCCGGCGCTGACCTTGGTGCTGCTGCTGTAGTTTGGTGGTGTTGGTGGGCTGTCGGAGGGCGGGCAATGGGGTGGAGCGGTCACATCAGTGCCTGTTAGGAGGTCTCACCTCCTTCGTGGGGTTTTGGCACTCCCTTCACATCTGCTGCATTGCTCCTGGAGCCAGCAGCTGATCTGATGTTCTTGGACCGGTAGGCCCCTCTTCCTGCCAGCTCCCAGCCACTCTGCCCAGCAGCTTCCTCTGGCGCTGTCCTTGGCGCTACCACCTTGGTTTGGTGGTGTTGGTTGGCAGGCAGTGGGCGGGAAATGGGGTGGAGTGGTCGCGTCTGTGCTACTTAACCAGATATCTTTAGAAGCATTCTATAGGAAATATCTCAATTCTTGCTAACAAAGACAAATAGCTAAGATGGAGCCTCTGACTTCAGTAAAAATGGACATTGGCCTATTTGGGCTATGCCCAGCTAAATGCAGAGAAAATAGAAATTGCCTGTTCTGCTACGGGCAGCCAACAGGAAACTTTGTAGTGCTATGTAAGTGACTAAGCTATTATTAGCTGTGCTAGCTGAGCTGGCATCAAAATGGGGCCAAAAGAAACATCAGCCCAGATATCCGATGTGGGAATCAGACTTGCCCAAATATTGAGGCCTCTTTTTATAGCTCCTAATGTCCATTCGGGATCATAGTTTATCAGAGCTCTGTCAAATGTGAACAACTGTCATTCATCAGAACTGACTGCTTGATGAACCTATAAATGAGACAAAGGACTGGTAAAACGGCACGGGAAGGTCTTCTAATTAAAAGCCTTAATTATGCATTCACCTGACCATGCATGAGCTGCTGAATTATGCATAAGTGAGCCCTTGAAAAATAGCAGGGTGTGAGCACTCGGGGTCAGTCGATCATGACCCATCTGAAGAGAAGGAAGCGACCCATTTGAGTGCTGCTGCTTTCCCCCTGCTTTGCTCCAGTGCGCATCCTGGGCCAAAATGACTTGTGGAGACAATGTGTAAGAGGCTTGAGAGTTGAACAGTCTGTCGTTTTGGTGGCTGTGAGTGTCCTCTCTGCCTCTGTGCTGGAGATCTGTGAAGGGAGGGACCTCCCGGTCAGCCCGAAAACCTAAGCTATTGCCTCCATACGGTAAGAACCTGGGTTCAATTTCCTACCCTGTGGGTTAGTAAGGTAGAGTTTATTAGCGTTCAAAAGTAAGTCTCAGTTAAAGAGAGGTGTGACCAGCAGAAAGTAATGGTAATTGGATAAGCACGGAAATCTGCTTTTGTAATTATTGTTTTTCTTTTCGCCTGAGTCCCCAATTGCCTGTGTATTTCCTGACGCAAATAGTTAGCCCTGTGTAAGTTGGGAATAAAGGAGATTTGTTTTGTTTGGCAGTTTGGCTAATTTTGTAACAATGAACAGGAGGGTCACTGGTGAATAGTAAGTGCATACGCAAAGGGAGGTGGGGGTTAGAAATCATAGTTCTTCTCCCTACAGATCTGGCTAAGTAGCACTGTCATAAAGAATAAAAACATACAAATAGCCAGCGGGCCAATCCCCATCCTCCCCCCCCCCCCCCCCACCAAAATATTTTATATAGGTCCTGTCGGGCCCTGCTGTCTTCACCTCACAAAACCTCACGACCCCCCTGACCTGGTTATTTTATAAATCCAAATGTAGTCTGCCCTCTCCCTTCCCTCCTGCCCACCCGCAAGGATTATAAATGCTGCGATGATGCAGACCCCCCTCCCTCACCATCCCCTTGATACCTTTACATTTTATTGCCGGGAGCAAGGGGCCCTCTTTCCCACTTCCGGCACCTTTGGCACTGCTCTAAGGGAGGCAACGCTGGAAGTGCAAGCTGACGTTAAGTTATTCAGATAAGTTTATTGGCATGACAATTTTTCATGTGTTGCCAAAGTAATATACAGAATGATTAAAATTAAAAGGGTAGGAAAAGAAGGGAAAAAAAATTGCAAAATGAAGAATTAGTATGCTGCATGAATTCTATAATCCTGTTATAGTGGTGACACGATAAGCAGGGCCAGCAGGACAGGCTGGGTGGGGCAATAGGCCCTGATCTGCTGACAAGTATTAATGTGCAATATGTGCAAAAAAGGACTATGTTATGAGTATGTAAAAGGATATTCAACATTTTTATGTTATCTGTCCACCCTTGTAATTGTTCTAATTAATAACCAAATGCAACTGAATTAATAAACCCCAGAACAGCAACGCTTTTGAAAATGATCTTTAGGCTGATTTCCTCGTATAATGACCCTCGAAACAGTCTTGTACAAAAATGTTTTGTTTTTTTTTCTTAATTCTTTCTAAATGTATGCTGACTTGCTGAGGATGATGGACTCCCTTGCCAGCTGATGGATTTTCACTTGGGAGGTAAGCCTCCTCCTCTCCCCCACACATTGAGAAAGAATGGATCACTGAAGCTCCTTGTCATGAAATAAAAGGTCGCCTCAGGCAGGAGTTCTGTTCCCACTCACAGCTCCCACCAGGACAGACTGGGAAGGCCCAAGTCTTTTACATCAAACTTAAAATGGCCCTTTTGTGGCAAAAGGCACTAGCATGGGTTCATTCTTCCAGCGGTCAGCTCAGGCAAAGAACAGGTCATGTCACTGAACGATGATATCACTGCTAACTCGGGGAAGGACCACCCTGAGCTTCTTATCCTACATTTACAGTGCAGCAAGTGAGTAAGTCAAAAAGTTGTTTATAAATAGTAAACTAGGGGGTCCTGAGCTAGGAGACACAATGCAGTCATATATAGGCAACCCGACAATCTTTTTTTTTTTGTGTGTGTCAAATATATTTATGGAGTTTCCATCAGAGAGACCAAATACATCACTTAATATACCAAACAGTGCCATAATACAGAAAACAGATCGTGTTTCTTGAACAGACTAAACATTTGGATACTGTGAGAATGGCTCATTAAATTAAATAAATGAGTCTCAATCTATTTCAAGTAACTTGTCATAAGAATATTTCATACATTAAAAACAAGAATACATTTTTTTTAAAGAAATTGTGTCTTTTTTAACCACAATTCAAACCAAAACCTTCTTGAGATGTAATAAACTGAATGCTCTTATACCTGGGCTTCCCCAAACTGCCTGGGACCCCCACAGCCAGTCAGGTTTTCAGGCTATCCACAATGAATATGCATGAGATAAATTTGCATATCATGGAGATTCAGTATATATTCAAATTTATCTCATGCATACTCATTGTGGATAGCCTGAAAACCTGATTGGCTGTGGGGGTCCTCAGAACAGGTTTGGGAAGCCCTGACTTATACAGTTCATTCCAAAAATACCAACTGTGAATACCTATTATTTACCGTCCCTGAAAATCCATTTGGGAATGAAGGCTGTAATAATTTTCTAGCCCTTTGACTCTGAGCTGACTTTCACAACAAACCTTAAGAGGAAGGATGGCAAAATTCCCCAGGCCCCATGTGTTGACTGAGGGCCTGAAGTTTCTCTGTTCTCTTGCATGATCCTCTCCCTTGGGGTGTGTTCCTCCCTATAACCCTCCCTTATCATCAGTGTGATCCTTCCCCTCCTGCTGGCAGGGAGAGAGCAGAACTTCTTACCTACCTAGTATGCTTCTTCCTCTGAAATTTGCCAGCTTCAGTCTGAAGTCTGAACGCATGGGATACCACAATCTTGCAGGACCCACCGACACCACGCATTCAGACTTCTGGTTGAAGCTGGCAGAGAATGAGGCAGATGCAAGTAAGAAATGCCGCTCTTCTCCTGCTAGGAGGATCATACTGAAATGGGGGATGAGTAACAGCAATCGTACCAGGGAGAGGGGGCTCTGCACAGGCTGATTTGCTCTAGTTGTTACATCCACTAGGGCCAGCCTTGAAAGGGAAGTGTCCACAATAATTTAGCTATTTTATTTTCCATGGCAATCATCCAGGATGGATCTCTAGACCTTCTGTTTTTAATCATCCCCTAAATCACAAGTCTCCATTTCAGGCAGAGTTCCTGTTGTCCTCCAGGGCTCTGACAGAAACGTATTCCCATTTGGCATCAAAAACAGCACAAGAGGAATCATGTACAATATCACAGGATTTCTCATCCTTTCAGTGGCTATGTGGGTTGTGTGTCTAAAATGAGCTGGTAGGGTGTTGCGAAAGTGGACCCTTGGGACGAAGTGGGATTGGCGCAACCTGCAGGGAGGAGCTCTGCAGGTCCCCACCACCGCCTGGGCCTAGAAGGTTAGCCTTCCCTCCACAGAAAGGATCCACACCTTGGGACATGAAGCTAGGGGGAAATACATGCCTGTGGAGACAGCCCCAGAATTAAATGATTTTGTGTACCCCTCAAGAAACAGTAAAATCCTACAAAATAAGGTTATCTGTGTTTCATGCAGGCCTCTAGCAACTCTATGTTGATGGCATTGTCCTTTGCCTGTCATTACAACACTTACACTGAGAATTTGGCTAAGGCCCTACTCTTGACGCTCTTGAACTAACTCTGCAAAGCAGTTTCTAAATCAATTACCCAGTACTGCATAATGCTTGCAGATAGAGACATATGATGTGGGTACTGAAAAATTTACATCAAGCCTCCTCTGGGCCCACAGATAATGCTGCCATGGCATGTGGTGCTATTAAGTGCTTGTCTGCTAGCAGGCAAAAGCAATCTGCCAAGGTTTACTGCTGCAGCGGCTGGATGTTTGGACAGTTGTGACTTAGGACTTTATAGCTAATACAAGCAGACCTTGAAAGAGGCAGAATGTGAGCGTGTAAAAGACTGTCACAGGAATTATAATGCCTGCGAATGGAGCCACTAACCCACCTTTCTTCGCCCTCTGCAGGAGCTGTCAACCTTAGCACCTTTGTTATAGGCTATATTAGTGTTTCCCAACCCTCTCCAGGAGGTTTTCAGGATGGCTACAATGAATATGTATACCTGGGAACTTTTTATTTCCAGTCACCCTGAGATGTGAATGGGGTGGGGGCGAGGGACCGGATGTGCACACACTTACTCTCATACACATACACATGTTTGCACACACACACACACACACACACACGCACACACGCACGCACGCACGCACGCTCATTCTTACATGCTCCCTCTCAGGGTCGGATTTCCCATAAGGCCAACCTAGGCCAAGGCCTAGGGTGTAGCAGTCGGGGGCGTATATACAGCAGAAATATCAATCAAACATTTACAGATTTTTCAGTATGATTTTGAAAAGGCCATATAAAATGCTGTTTTTTAAATTTACATCCATATATTTTAAATAAATTGAGCGGTACATTTACGTTGCCCATCTCTACAGTTTGCCCTGTCTTGCTCAGACACAGGCAAAAAGCATTTGCTATTTCTCTCTCACACACTCAGCGTACACCACGTGTTAAAGGAAAATTCCAGATTTGGCGTTACAATAGTGATTCATTACTCTCATATCACTTGTCTTCTAGATATATACTGATAATAGGTGCGTAAAATATATCGTTACTACTTTTATATACTGTTTTGTTAACTCAGGGCTGAAAGCCGTAAGCAGAAAAAGTTGACGGTGGTGTTCGCCAAATTATAAGGGGGCTGCGATTTTTATTACAAAACATGAAACATACACAACTTATGGCTTGTTTATGCAGCATCATTTAATGTGGTGTAATGTAAGTTTGACACAAAATGCAAAACATTTCAATAAAATTCTATAATGTCAGATGAGAATCGATGTAAATCTTCTGCATTTTATGTCAATTTTGTTCGCCTTTTTTTTGTATGGAATACGCCATCTGGGTGAATAATTTGAACTAACTGTTGTATCTGTTGGTGCCCGATGCCCTCTCTCCGCCCTCCTTACCTCTCTGGCGCCTCCCTCTCCGACCGTGGGAAGATTGGCTGCCGCGGCGTTCTTCTGCCGCAAGTGTTCGGACGTTCCTGGACCGGCTCGACGCTGCTATCCGCCATGTTCCTGGAGGCCTAGCGGCGCACGCACAGCGCGACCCCAACTGAAGTACTGGCAATGGCGCGAACCTCGGGGGTGTCCCCCGAAGATGACGTCACCCGTGACGGATATTTAAGGTCTCAGTATTTGCTAACACATCGAGTTAGCAAGGGTTTTGTTACCTAAGCTGCTCTGCCTCCTCGGGCTTACTAGAGGTACCCGCTCTTCGGGGGCCTCGCTCTCTCCTTTGTTTTTCAGGTAACAGTCTGGAACCGGTACTCGCTCCTAAAGGGCCTTTGTTCCCAGACTTGCTTCATATACTCTTCTGCCTGGAAATCATCACTACCAACTATATCAGCTATATCAGTGAGTTACCATCGTTCTCTCTGAGCTTTCCCTGGAACCAGGTACTCGCTCCTCGAGAGCCTATACATTCCAGCGCCTGGGCTTTATTGGGACATTGTGTGAGTGTTACCATCTGCATACCCTGCCTACTCACTATATCTCAGTTTCTCTACAGCTCAGCCTCCAGGGATCACTGTTCCAGTATCTGAGGGACTACAGCCCAGCCGGGCTTTCCAGCTCAGTACTGCCATCTCTGGTAGTTCAATATATTGTTTAATAAAAGAACTAGTATGTGTCTGTCTCCAAACTCTGAGCCTGACCGGTGGTCCCTCTCGGGATCTTCCCCTTCTTGGGATGTGGTCATTTGCCATCGGCCCAAGGATCCACCCACAACTATCCCTAACTATAACAGATTGCTACTCCATGCAGACTGTTAACTCCGAATGATACAGATTGCTAACTCCTATCTGATCGCTCCTCCCATCAGATAGCGGTTTGATAACACTAACCAAAGAAGTAATCGTCGTACCTCGTATCGGTTATATAGGCAGACATCTGCATTTTGCAGGCTGGTCCGACCCGAACACGCGGGCCGGGTCAGGTTCAAAATATTTCAGCGTGGGTTGGATTGGGTCGGGCAGAAGAACTTCCGCGGGGCGATGTGGATCCTGCGGGCTGAAAATTTCTTTACTGGTTTTGGTCTGTTTTATTTTGCTTCTGGGTTCACTCGTCGTAAGTTTAAATGCATTTTGAATAACTGGCAGGGATTACATATTAAATTGAAAATTATAAATCAACTTTTGATGGGGAGGGGGTGTAGAATTGTGCTTTGGCCTAGGGCATAGAGATGTGTAAATCCAGCCCTGCTCCCTCTCATTCCTCATTCTCTGATACATTCTCACATGCTCACCTTCAGCTTTACTCCTCATTCTCCCACATGCACACACCTCTCACACACGTTTGCTCACTCACTTTTCTCCTTCTTCCATACACACTGACACACACACACACATGCCCACTCACCCTCACACCCATGTTCATTCACACTTTCACTTCTCTTCCTCCTGCACAAACACACACACTCTCACAGACATGTTCTTTCCCCTCCCTATGCACACACACCCATTCACATATATATCACATACAACATGCCCCCTCACATCTATATACAAACACACATACACAAATACCCCCCCTCACTGATTACCTCTCCCCATCCCAAACTCACCAGTAGGACAACCTTCTCCTGGGCTTGATACTCTACACGGTTCTTTAGGACTGTCCTTTTTGGCCAGATCCTACCCTAATAAAATAGTAGGAAGACCCTTCTTCTAGCCAATAGCAGCAGTAGCAGCAGCAGCAGCAGCAGCAGCAGCAGCAGCATCTTGTACTGCTGCTTCTGTTATTGGCCTCCTCCCTTCCTGCCTGCAAGCATTGGTCTGCAGGCTCAGGAAGAAGAAAGGAGGCCTCTGATTGGTCACAGGGCAGGGAAGAGGAAGCAGGCAATTGGCCTGTGTAGGCCAATCAGACGCCTTCTAAGCTGCCTGCTTCACTAGCGCAGTGGCAGCAGGGTACCCAGACATTTCAGGTGTGAAGACCCCTATGGTCAATGGGACCCCCTCCTTCTTCCAGTCATGCCATGTCCTTATCCTATTTCTACTTCTTTCATGGGCCAATGGGACTCACCCTTCTTCCTGCTCCTGTGGGTCAATCGGAGGTCTCCTCCCTTCTTCCTGCCAGCAGGGGCCTATCAGAGGCCTCTTTCTTTCTTCCTGCCTGTGTATTGGCATTTTGGATATAGGGGTGTATGATTATGACTTCTACAAAGCACATTTACACAATATAGCTCAGGATTAGGCAACTCCGGTTCTGGAGTGCCACAAACTGTTCTGGTTTGAGGACATCCACAATAAATATGCATGAAATCTACTTGCAAACAATGCAGGCAGTGCATGCAACTATATCTCCGATATATTCATTGTGGATGTCCTGAAAATTGAACTGATTGTGGCACATCAGGACCAGCATTGCCTACCTCTAATTTAGCACCTATCAGCACTACTATATGACTCCTCTTTTTCCCAAAAATGTTCTGTATTTGAGAAAGTTCTTTTTCACTCAATGCACAATTAAACTCTGGAATTTGTTGCCAGAAGATGTGGTTAGTGCAGTTAGTATAGCTGTGTTTAAAAAAAGATTGGATAAGTTCTTGGAGGAGAAGCCCATTACCTGCTATTAATTAAGTTGACTTAGATAATAACCACCGCTATACTAGCAATGGTAACATGGAATAGACTTAGTTTTTGGGTACTTGCCAGGTTCTTATGGCCTGGATTGGCCACTGTTGGAAACAGGATGCTGGGCTTGATGGACCCTTGGTCTGACCCAGCATGGCAATTTCTTATGTTCTTATGAAATTTCTACCCTTAACAACTAAGCCTTGATTCTTTAAATGCAACTGAAACATTGCTCCCTGCTTCAGTGGCTGGGGGGAAAGTGGAATTGGATTCAAACAACAAACAAGAGGGCCCTGACTTCTACGGTCTGGAGTACTGATACGCAGACATAAGGTTAAAAGCACAGGACTGCTTCTATGGCCAAGTCCATAAGTAAAGCACATCAAGCAGCACTATCTGAATTTTCAAGAAAGCTTGTCACCCAGTAAAAAATGTTACTAGCTGAAATGTTTATGGGTTATCATAAAGCTTGGAATAACTGCTTGGAGCGGCAGTTATTACCCTTAAGAGAATTATGGGAGTTACCTGCACTGAGTGGCAGTTACTACTTTAAGCTTGCTGGGCAGACTGGATGGATCATTTGGTCCTTTTCTGCCATCACTTCCATGTTTCTAGGTATTATTAGTTGAATTCACAAATTGCTTGACTTTGATTCTTGGCTATGAAATAATCACCTGCACTTGAACCTCTTAGAGGTTCTTCATTTCTCTCACTTATGTAATTCATCCTCTACAATGGGAATGCATTTTATTTTAGTAAATGAGAAGCAAGTCCCATTCAAAGAAGTAGTTTGGAATTTGGGAGTTCAATTTGATGTTCTCCTTAATTTCAAACCACAAATTCAATCAGTCTTATGGATAGAATATTTTAAGCTACATATATTGCGTCACTTACTTTATATTTTGGACAAAAATGACTTTCATACAATTGTATAAACATCTACTACCCCTCTGCAACCTACTTTCTGAACTTGGTCTTCCACATTTTATATACGCAGATGACGTGCAGATACTCATACCAGTTAACGACTCCCTACCTAAGGCCATCAACACCTGGGAATCCACCCTGATCACAATTAACAAGCTTCTATCCAACATCCATCTTGCCCTCAACACTGCCAAAACAGAACTTATGCTCATCACACCACAAAATAGCACTGACAACTCCCCACACCACGCACCCCCCACATCTATCTCGTTCACTCAGCATGTAGAGACCTTGGTGTCACTCTGGACAACCATATGAACTTCAAAAAATTCATCAGTTCCACTCTTAAAGAGTGCTTTTTCACATTACATACCTTGAAAAAATTAAAACCCCTCCTTCATCTTACTGATTTTCGTACAGTACTGCAAGCAACTATTTTCTCGAAAATTGACTATTGCAACTCCCTCCTCCTAGATCTCCCCAAAAACACCATCCAACCACTTCAAATCCTTCAAAATGCTACCACCCGCATCCTCACTAACACTCGAAAAAATGAACACATATCACCCATCCTCAAGGCTTTACATTGACTCCCCATTGTACACCGTATCCAATACAAAACCCTATCCATTATCCACAAAGCCCTACATAATCCAGACACGAATTGGTTCAAGGATTCATTAATATTCCACACCTCCCCAAGACCAACCAGAAATCAATACCTGGCAACCCTACGCACCCCCTCTCCCAAACTCTACAACCTTGCATCCACAAAAGCTCGCTCACTGTCCATAGCCAGTCCTGTGCTTTGGAACTCTATGCCAGCTAGTCTATGCCAGAAACTCTGCCCAAAGAAATTTAAGCAGAAATTAAAGACCTGACTATTTAAACAGGCATACACCTAAACAGGCAGACTCTTATACTCTTACATCTTGCCCACTCAATTCAGGTCCCTCCAAGCCTCTCCCCCTCTACATCTCCTTCTCGCATTGGCCCTCCCCCTCCCTCCATCCTCTTTTTTTTTAAGCCTCCCTGACTCCTCCTTTCCCTTTAGTCCTATACCTAGACATTATTGCCCCCTCACCCCCTTCCCATCCCCAGACCTTCTTTTAAACATTCTGTTTTTACTCTTCTGTTACACCCCCCTCCCCGCTTCCAAATTTCTGTTCAATCTCCCCTGTTTTTACTCTTCTGTAATTCCCTACACTCCATGCTATCAAACATTTTTCAGATAATTATCTCTGCAACGTAGTATCCAGTTACTCAAATAACTCTGTAACGTAGTATTCAGTTACTCAAATAACTATTTGCTGTACTTAAAACACATAAACTCTGTCATCCTTGCTCTTAGTTACCTAACGCCCCTCCTTATAATTATTCGCACTTACAAAAAGTTCTATATAAAGAGCTTTAAGCTAAGTCAAGGTTATGTTCCTTCGCATTTATAAATAGTTCATGTTACTCTCTTTAAACTAAGTTAAGTTCATGTTTTGTTCGCATTTATAAATAGTTCATATTACTTGCATATATCAAGAGTTCTCTGTAAAGCATTTATAAACCAATGTGATACTCACAGTGAATGTCGGTATATAAAAACTTTTAAATAATAAAATAATCTGGTCTTACAACACTAGATTATTATACTTTGCTGTATGCAGGCCTTCCTCTTGTTCAACTGAAAGCTCTTCAGATACTCCAGAATTCTGCCGCCCATCCATTTCTGAGAGGTTGTCTATGGAAGCATGTGATGCCTTTATTGCAACAACTACATTGGCTCTTTGTCCAGCAACGCAATAAATTTAAGATTCTTGTAATAGTTTTTAAGGGTTTGAGGATGGATGGATCTGTTTATTTGTTTAAAGTGCTCACCCTTTATTATCCCATTCGAGAACTGCGTTTCCAAGAAAAAGGGTTGTTATCAGTTCCATCATTAAAAACTGCCCTTCTAGTCAAAACTAGGAAATGGGCTTTTCCTATATTAGGTCCTTTTTTATGGAACAGCCTACTTAATTTTTCACATGTTTAGGAGGATTTTACTCAAAAATCATTATTGTTTCAGGAGGCATTCATGATGGATTAGCCCAATAATGAACGAAAGCTTTAAGTGTAAATGCTCAAGTATGCCATTTAAATTTAATGTAATATATTATTTTAAGTGATTGTATTTGAATTTTTATTGAACTCTGGCAGGTCCGCTATATGTGGAATATAAATGGTTCAAATAAATAAATACATACATACATGAATAGGTGTAGAAAGTATGTGGTTCCCTGCATTTAAAAGTGTGTGTGTACTGAAATATACGCGTGTATTTTCTCTGCAGAGATTCGCAGTATTTTATGCATAACTTTGTGCGCACATACTTACACGTGTACATGCTGATGTACGCAGACTGTTGAAAATGACCTTCCCAATATGCTGATGTTAAGGGTCAAGAAAGGAAAACTGAGAGGAATTGCAATTGTGCTGTAGTAGAAGTATTCAATTGTTGGAGGAACCTGGATCTTGTCAGCTTTTCATGAACACTGTGTTGCATTGTTTTTGCATAATAAAGTTTCTTCCTAATGACTTGTGCGGATGATATTTAGTGGGACTGGGATTAAACGAAGCACCCCATTCAGGAAGACAGTTTCAGTTAACTTTGTTTTCTGGCATGCTGCTATGGGTTTTGGAAAACATTTGAGGCATGGCAGATCAGCTGTCAATAGTGGTTAATAGATGGGTCATTCTGACTCAGGGGCTTAGCCAGAAATGCTTTTGAGAGCCCATGGTTAATAGGTACTACGGCCAATCCCCTGCCCTGCCACCTCCTCTTACCCCATCCCATGTGGGTCTTTATGGCAGTGGCTACAAAACGTGCCAACACTTTGTATCTTTTGTCTTTCCACCCTCTCTTTCTGCTGCTTCTCACTCTGTCTGTAGTTAATGCAGCTACTTTATACAATGGTTAATCTCTCAGGCTGCTGAAGAGCAATTATGTAAATAGGCTGCAGCCCAGGCTAGGCATTCCTGAATTTTTACAGGAATGAGAGGTGAGGGGATAATTATCTGTCTAAGCAGAAAGACTTTGATGGACTCAAAGTGTTACATATCAAGCTCAAGGGCAGTGGTTTTCCCCATTCAAGTTATCCTTCTTAAAGGAACAGGTGATCATGGACTGGCAGTGATTCCAGTGCCTCCAGGCCTTCTAACTCCTGCACCTTTAAAGGGCTGACTCAAAATGAGGCATGACCCTGCTGCTAGGGGGTGGTGTGAGCCAAAAGTGAGGGGGAAGAGGCCCACCTGTGACTGTGTCCATGATGCAGCTTAATACTCCATGCATGCTTTCATGCTTTAACTGTTATGGGTGGTTAAGCATTTGACAAGGGAAAGAGAACTCACTGAATTCTTACTCTAGTCACACATCCTCGGTGATGCTGGGCCCCTGCCTTCTCACTGAAGCTCCTTTGTATACGTGAGTATATAGCAGAGGGACCCAGCATGCAAATAAAAGCCAAGACTCAATTAATTTAAAAAAATAGACCTTTTTTTTTTTAATGGACAAACTTTTTACAAAACATATTAAAACTGTATTCAAAACTTGGGGAGTGAAAGGAAGCAATAGGTAGAAAAGTGTTTACAAAAATACAAATCCCACGAACCTAAGAAAGAGAGGTCTTGCTGGGCTTATGGGTCTGGGTGCCCAAGTGACTGGACCATGTACCCCACCTGCACAGTCAATCCCCTGAGGTCAGCGCACATGCAGTCCACATGATTTTAGCACTCCCACTCCAGAACTGCATCCACAGCTCCATGAGACCTGAGCTCTAGCACAGGAGCAAGAACTGTGGTTGGCTCCAGAGTGTCTGTGCAAAGCTGCCAACCTTCCTCCTCCTTCAAAGGGAATCTGCAGCAGGACCTTCATCCACGAGTCCTGGGGAAAAGGGGGAGGTGGCCTCACAGCAGGGAGAGGAACTGAAAGGGGTTGCACTGGTGGTGGGATTGCCAGTGAGTCCTGCACTGGCCTAGGTCCTGTTTCTGGCAGAGGGGATTGGCTGAGGTCCAGCTGCTGTTTGTGGTGCTGGCACAGCAGGACGTGCATGTACTTCCTCTTTCTCCTCTGAACTGGTGCTATCTGTGAAAAAAAGAAAAAAAATGTGTGGGTTAAGCAAGCAGGTGGTATGAAAGGTAGTGAGAGCTGGAGGTGGATAAAAGATGTGAGTTTGGGGTAAGTGTGGGTTAGATTTAGGGAAAATGGATGTGAAAGAAGCAGTGGGGGTTCTGTTCAGTGACGATGAGTTGCAAGGCTGTATCTAAGTAGTAGCAGAAAATGAGGTTTGCATAAGGCAGACATGAATGGCATGGTCACAGCCCAGTGCTATTTCCAAGTTGCGTGGCCCTGAGGAAGGCTGACATTTGGGAAGCTGTCACTTATTCCTATGTATCTGTAGTGAAGATTAATAGAGTGAAAGTGCTGAGAGTCCCAGTAGATAACAAAAGCAAGCAATAAGTTGTGACAGTGGCTATAGTTTGAGCTCTGCTTCTCTGAAAATCTAACGATGAACCTGACATTGTGTATTTGCCACCGTTGCCCTTAATGCCAGCTTATCAGTATGGTAATGAGATCCCTAGGATGGCTGGAGTGAAGGCTAGAGGTGCAGCCTTGGCAGAGCTGCAATGTCTAGATGGGCAGTAGTGGCTACGTGATGCACGCTGCACTTTGGTAGACAACGGTGAGACCTTTCAGATGTGAGTTAGATGTACTTACCTCTGGCCCACTCCTGCCCAATGTGTGGTTGCAGCAGCCAGTTCCCCTCAAGGCAGTGGTGCTCCCTGACCTTCTTCTTGAAGTTCTCTAACTGTTGAGGCAGAAAGATAGGAAGATATGCAATTAGATGAGATAAGGAGCATAAAGGACATCCACTATTGTGCATTCCCTTTGCTGCCACATCACCCTAGACCCCCATAGGTGTAGAAATTTCCTGGCCTTTAAGGTATCTATGGATGCTGTGCATTTTTTCCCTGCTTTTTGGAACTGAATTTTAGAGTTAAGCTCTTCCCTTGGGTGCCCTTTGTATTCATGTGCTTTCCTTTGTTGTGCCCTAGTGCTATAGTGATATTGTAGATGTTAGCAGAAAAAGACCTTCTTGCCACTGTAGTTTATGCAGCTATATTACCCCCACTGCTCTGGATACTGCTCAGCTGCCTGGCAGAGTATGACTGTGTGCCAAAAAGGTCCTTAACTCTGGTAGCCTTTTTCCCCTCCCTTCTGTGTACTTCAGCATGTTCCGTGGAAGAACCTCCAAGTTGGCCACTTAGTTTCTCCTCAATACCCACTTTTCCCTTTCTTAAAGAGCAGTTTCTGCATGTTTCCCTCTAGGCACTTACCTCATGGGGTAGGATGCACCATGATTAAATATTCTTCTGAGGGCTTGGGACATCCTTTTTGCATTGTGTTGCACCACACAGATGGGAAACAGATTCTCTTGGCTCTGACGATGAGTAGGGCATGCCTATTGACATTCCCACCTGTGAAGTTTGGATTTTGGGCCAGGGCTGCCTTTTTACTATTGTCCCCACATCTACAGGAGCCGAAACAGAATACGTAGAAAGTATGCACATGCTTTTTTCTGTCTAAAGAAAGTATGCATGTACTTTTCTATCATGTTTAAAAAGTACACACTTATGAATATACATGCTTAAGTTTCGTGGCGGATATAGTGTATTTTAAAAACTGTGTGATTGCCAGCTCATAGTTTCTAAAATATAGAATTAACTTTCGTCGACCTGACTTAGGTTTGCATATATAGGCTTATGCACACTATTGAAAATTACCCTCAGTAAGTCAAAATGTAAGATTTCAGTCATGCATTCCCCATTTCCCTCCTCTCTGCTACCTTCCTGGCCCTGAAACATAGCTAGTGTAGATGGTACTTGGAGTGGGTCATTAGATTTTTCTTTGGTTAAGTGAATGACATTTCAGGTGTAGTAACTGGCTAACTATGGATTAAAATGGTCAATTTTCTCAGTGGAAAAGGGTAAACAGTGGAGTGCCTCAGGAATCTGTACTTGGACCGGTGCTTTTCAATATATTTATAAATGATTTGAAAAGGAATACAACAAGTGAGATAATCAAAATTGCAGATGATACAAAATTATTCAGAGTAGTTAAATCACAGATTGTGATAAATTATAGGAAGACCTTGTGAGACTGGGATATTGGGTATCCAAATGGCAGATAAAATTTGATGTGGACAAGTGCAAGGTGATGCATACAGGGAAAAAATAACCCTTGCTGTAGTTACATGATGTTAGGTTCCATATTAGGAGCTACCAGCCAGGAAATTTACGTGTAGGGGACATAGCCTCCTGTATAAATGTGTTGACTTTTCAAGGATCTAATAAATGTTTTGGTTTATTAAATTGTTTCTCTACTCAATGTGGAAGCCTTGCTTTTGGACTTTACTTAACTGACATTTGCTATACATCTACCCTTGACCACCGCACTATCTGCTTGATTTATGTGGTGTGCTATTACCCACTTGTTCTTTTAGACCTTTTCATTGACCACACATAATCCTCTGACTCAGGGGCAGTTTATAATGAGGCAGGATGAGGCGGCCTCATTATTTTGCCATTAAATTTTGCCATTAAGATGGCAAAATTTAGAGGTGGCAAAACTCTCCATCTACGCCGCCTCACGCTGCCTTCTGGCTCATCAATGCGCAGCTCTGCTGACAAGCTAGCAGGACATACCTGGGAACTCTCCAGATTTGGTCCGGAAACTCCGGAATTCTGAACGAATTGACGGGTCTCCAAGCCAACAGCTACAGGGTTGCCAATATCCAGATTTTCCCTGGACAGAACGGAGATTTGAGTACATGTCTGGAAGCCAGAAGGAGGGCTAAAATGTCCGGATTTTAGCCCTCCAATCCAGCTGCAGTCCACCCAGCCTTGAAACCTTCTCCAGTCCAGTGCCGGTGCCTTCCACTAAGCTAAAATCATCCCTACTGTGAAGGTCGGTGTGGTACCTCTTCTGTTGCTCTGGTGGTGCAGGTCAAATGTCAGCTGTTTGAACTGGAGGGGCCTCCATAGCCCGCGCAGTTCAAACAGCTGATGTTTGACCTACACCGTGCCGACATTTGCAGTAGGAACGTATTCACAGCCCAGACAGAAACGAGGAAGTGCCTCAGGAGCAGCAGGCTGACAGGAGCCCAAGCTCTGTAGGCTGAAAAATATTTGCCCCAGGAGCAGCAAACCGGCCGGGAGCCCAAACCCTGCTGGTCAAAGAAGACGGGTTCGCACCAGGAGAAACAGGCTGGCAGGGAACCCAAGCCCTATCAGCAAAAAGTTGTGCCCCGGGAGCAGCAAACCGACAGGGAACACAAGCCCTGCTAGCTGAAGAAGATGTGCCCCTGGAGCAGCAGACCGGCAGGGAGCTCGGGCTCTGCCAGCAGAAGACAATATATCTCGTAAGTAGAGAGCCAGCAGGATATCCAATCTCTGTCGGGCAAATGTAAGAGCAGAGAAGGGGGTGGGACCTTCAGCATCTTCCTTCTCGCCCATGACAGAGAAGCCCTAGAATTTGAAAGAACCTGTTGAGTTGGGTGAAGGGAGAGCAGCCTGTGTGTGTCATGTGAGGGAGAAAGAGTCAGTGAGTATGTGAGAGCTATATATATGAGGGAGAGAAAGTCTGAGTGTGTGAGAGTCTGTTGTTGTGTATAAGTGTGAGGCAAAGCCAGTGAGTGTGCATGTGGTGAGAGCTTAAAATTGTGAGAGCCTGTGTGGGAGTGTGGAGAGAGCTAGTTAATGTGAAAGAGCCTCTGTGTGTATGTGGGGTGGGGGAAGAGAGCATGTGTGTATATATATGTATGTATGTATGTATTTATGTATGTGAGGGAGAGAGTGTCTGAGTATGTGAGAGTCTGCAGGTGTGTGTATTTGTGAGGGAGAGCCAGTGAGTGTGTGGGTGAGAGAGAACTAGTTTGTGTGACTGGGGGGAGAGCCAGTGAGTGTGAAAAAGCCTGGGTCAGTGGGTGGGTGGGGGGGGGGGAGAACCAGTAAATGTGAAAGAGTCTGTGTGTGTGTGGGTGGGGAGGGAGAAGAGAGCCAGTGTGTGTGGGTAGGGAGGGGGAAGAGAGGGGGAAGAGAGCACCTGTGCATCTGTGTGAGGGAGTAGGGAGAGAGCAGTGTGTTTCTGTGTTTGTGAGAGAGGAGGAGTGTGCATGAGAGTCAACGTGTGAGAAAGAGAATGAATACATATGTTAGGGTATTTGTGTATATGAGAGAGAATAAAGTGTGCACTCTCCCTCTTCTCCACTAATCTATGACAATCTCAAGGTGACTGGAAATCAAAAGTTCCCAGGTATGCTGCAGGGTCCTCAGACCTTGTGGGAAGCAAGAAAGAAAGAGCGGCCGCACGGTACACCAGGCGGGAAAATCATGGGGTTTGTGTTGGCTGTTGCGGCCCCATGCCCATTGTGCCACTACGATCAACACCAGGCCCTGCACAATCTTTTATCACAGAGTGGAAGCATCCCCGGAGGCCCTGCACTCACTCTGCCATTTTTGGGGTTTTTTTAAATGTTTTTTTTACAGGCACAGCAGTGATGGCTTCATGCGCCTGTTGCCATTGCAGCTGCTCTGCTCAGGCACCTCTTTCCCACCATTGCAACACTCCTGGCTCCTTCCCTCACAGCAGCCGACAGGAGGCAGTGAGCAGGCCAACCCTGTTCTTAGCCGCATTTCATCGGGACCTTGGTTGTTGCAGCTCAAAAAATATATACTTGCACTAGAGAAAGTTTAGAGAAGGGCAACCAAAATGATAAAGGGGATGGAATGGCTCCTCTATCAGGAAAGGCTAAAGAGGTTAGGGTTGTTCAGCTTGAAGAAGAGATGGCTAAGGGGGGATATGATGGAAGTCTAGAAAATCATGAGAGAACTAGAATGGGTAAATGTGAATCAGTTGTTTACTTTTTCAGATAACCCAAGGAATAGGGGGCATTCTGTGAGGTTAGCAAGTAGCATAATTAAAACAAATCAGAGAAAATTCTTTTTCACTCAATGCACAATTTTGCTCTGTAATTCATTGCCAGAGGAAGTTAAGGGAGTTAGCATAGCTGGGTTTAAAAAAGGTCCCGGAGCGATCGCGCAGGGAATCACGTGACGCCGCGTCACTCCGACGTGACGCCGACGTCACGTGCTCCTCGCAAAGGAGTTCAGAAATGGCGTCCTGACTCCCTGCTGTACCACCAGGGAGTTTTGGTAAGTCTTGGGGGGGGGGGGGGGAGGATTAAGGAGGGTGAGGGGTTTAAATTTTTATTTGCACGTATGGACATAGACTCAACGTATGGAATTCTCCATATGTCCATATTGACCGAAATTGACCCCCCCCTTTCGACTTATGGACTTATGAACATAAACTTTTGCTCTGCACATCCCTAGTTGCAAGTATCTTGCGTTTTTGACGGGATTTTTCCTGGAATATCTCTAGCACTCTATCTGCTACTCCTCTGGGAACCCTGACTTTCGCATACCCCTTCCCCAGTATTTCAAATCACCAAGAGGGCTAGACTCCAAGTGGGATAACCCCCTCCCACTTCTTTCTCTGTAACCTGACCTGCACCACAACTTGGGCAGGATGTTGCATCTTGGTTTTAAGAAGAAAATTGGGTTTGCGACCAATGAAACTTGCTCTTCATGTCCCAAAAATGAAAAGACAAATAAGTAATACTCTGCTAGAGTATTTAAGTAATGTGTAGTTTGCTAAAGCATAAGAGCGGTAGAGAAATATAAACATTCATAATCCTAAACATATGAAACTGAGTTTATCTGCTCACCCTGCTGGCAAACCCATGAGGCGTTTGAATAGTGCGATTCCTGAAAATCCCTGAGAGGTTGACATGGTGGCCACAAGATCCTGGTACAGTTTTCTGATGTTCAGCTCGGTAGAGAACATGTTTTTCTGTGGAGTCCTGCAGTGGTTCTACAATAAAAGTTTTGTTTTTAAATGACACAAATCCCCTAAAAGAAAAGAAAAGAAAACAGAAAAATTCAATTATTCTGTAAAAGTAGGATGTCATTGTTTCATTATAGAAGATTGCAATGCAATTGGCATATCCCAAAGCAGGGTGGTGTGTATTAAAATCCAGTCAGGTCAAACAATATAGGACTCAGCTGGTCAGAGGAGCAGCCAGATTGGTTTCTGGTCAGGTTATCTTGTTTTAATTAGAATACAGTATGAAACCATAAAAATACAGCCATATGATCTCATACACTGCTGGGATTATCACCAATAAACAGAGAGTCTTTTTGAGGCTTTCCTTGCATTCTTCTGATTTAGAAACATAACCTCTTACAGCATTATTCATAGGTCTAAATAATGGTAAGAAGGAAAATCACCAAACCAACTTTTTTCAATTAAAAAAAAAATGCATTAATTTTTTTTTTTTTTTTTTTTTTACAGTGTAGCCAGTCCCTGTCTTGTTCTGCAAACACCATTTAGGGCTGCCATGGGTCCAGGTCTGAGTCCAGATGAGGGGGAGAAGTTAATCTCCAAGGCACCTGGTGCAGTCACCAAAAATAAATTGAGGACACCAAAGTAGTGTTCAAAATAAAATCTTCACTGCAACTTATAAAAACAGCATCCAGTCCAATATCAGAAAAAAAAAATCAAAATCTGCATCGACCAATAGTCACACTGAAAAAATGATTTCATTGTCCATCTCTCTTGCACCATTATCCACAAGGCAAACACTTCCTTGGAAGGTTGAATAGCTGCAATGGGGTCCCAGCATTTACGGGTACATTTTTAAAGGACCACACAGGCGTCCATGTGCGCGCACTGGAATGGCAGGCACACATGGACCGCCAATTTTATAGCACGCGGATGTTATAAAATCAGATGCCCGAATGCACATGCAGGTGGTGAATTTTTTAAAACACACATGGCAACGTGATCGGGTCTTTGCCTAGTTCCCTCCCAGTCTGCTCCAATAAAGGAGCGGACTGGGTGGAAACTTCCCTAACCCCCTGTTTAACCTTCCTCCCTTTTCCCCTCTCCACCCCGACTACACCACCCCCACACCACCCTAACTAACCTATTTTTTTTGTTTTGGAACTTACTTCATCTGAAGAGATGAAGTAAGTTCCGCATGCCAGTTGGCTGCTAGTGCACGCTTCACTGGGACAGCGCAAAATGGCCCCACCCCAGACCCCACCCTGGCCCTCCCCCTACCCCGCCCCTTTTTAAAAGCCCGGTACATCCGTGCATACCAAGAGATACGCGCGTGGCTGGGTCATTTTGAAAATATACTTGGCACGCACGCGGTCTGGCCACACACATAACTCCCGGGATATCACCGCCCATTAATTTAAAACCCCTCCATTAGCTCGCAGAAACATGCAAAAAAAACAAACAACAAAATGTGGGTCAAACACTCTCAACTTGTAATCCCAATCCAACTCTGTTCAGATGTCTTCAATACAAGAGTCCAAATTACAAATCTTTTCACCCATGCTTTTCTGATCACTTGGGCAAAAAGAAGCTTGATCCAGTCAGTTGGGACACGGGGGGGGGGGGGGGGGTGCCCTTCCTCTGGACTGATCAATCTTTGCAAAAATCTTCTTCAGATCTCTGAGTCCTGGGCCCAAGACTCCAAAAATCACTGGTTTTGAGATCCTGAGGGGATCTCCAGCTTCTCGCCTCAAATTCTATTTCTCCAACTGCTTCTTGCTTGAGATTCTGATGAAATCTCTATCTCAAATCCTCTGCAGGTCTTTCCTTCCTTCTGGTTCTTACAGCCGTGCCTAACCCTCTAAAGAACTGAACATGCTCTCAGAGATCATATATCCCAAGAAGCCTAACTCCCTAAAAGGTGGGGTTTTGGCAAGGGGAGGATTAAAAAATGCAAAACACCTCTCAAAATGCCTAAAGATGGAAAGTAGTCTATGGGTACACTGTCAATCAAACTGATTGATAGGTGAGATAAGGATGACATCAGCTAATCAGTGTTCACTTCTGGTCTAAGCCCCACCCACTCCCACTTCTCTCTTGCCCTGGCCATGCCCCTGGCCATACCCCTGGTCCCACCCACATTCCTCCCCCCAATTGAAGTGAATAGATTGGCCCTCCTGTGCCCCACCCCCAAACCAATCATCCTTTGACATCACTGGTAGCCCCTCCCCTGCCCCAAGCCAAACCCCCTATGATGTCACAGGTATGACATCACCAGAACTCCAACCCCTCACCACACCCTCCAAAAACACAGCCCCTAGAACATCGGCCCTGTCACTTTTTAATGATGACAGAATTAATGGACTCTGGCTGTTTTGGATGATCTCACCAGAAGTACAATACAAAACCCAATCCACCCCCCAAAAATGCGTCCCCTAGAACATCAGCAGAAATGTCCCTGTCGCTTTTTAATGATGACAGAGCCAGAAGCATGCTTTTTTTTATAGACCTTGTTTTAAAAGTTACTAGCTGTGAGGTGGCAGGAATCTCTGTCTCATTCTGTTCACAGAGACAGGGAGAATCTCCCCCCTTCCTTCACTGTAGATACGCATGCCCCAACCCCCAACGAACCCTAACCTGGCAGAGTGAAATTTGAGCAGAGTATAATTAACAGCAAGGTATTGGGTGTTGGAAGTTGTGGGAGTTCAAAAGTGAGTAAAACAAGGATTTAGTTTTCTTTTAAAAAACAGGCCTCTGTGTTTACAGTCATACAAAAGAGCCATGCAACAGCAGATCTTAAATAAAATTTATTATGAACCAGGCGCTGTAGGTAGTTTTGCTGGTATAAATCCTCTTTTTCAGGCTGCTAAAACATGTAATCAGACAGTGACCAAAAAACAAGTGACTGATTGACTTACAGATCAAGATGGTTATTCACTACACAGACCTGCTAGGATACATTTTAAAAGAAACAAAAGGTGATGAGCTGCATGCAATGTAATTTGCATGGGTATGCCCAAACTTGCATGACCAGATGTAGAAGAAAGCACATGATAGAGATCATGTTAGAACATAATCTCCAGACAGAAGGGCTGTAGCTATTCATGAAAAGCTTTAGCTTTGTGATCCTGAAAGTAAAAGAATGGTTGTGTATGAAATCCCTAAATGGCTAGAAATGGAAAGCGAGCAGCAGCCAAAACTAAAGAGGTGCCATAAGCGAAGAGGCCTTCTGAAAGATGTTGAAACAGAAGTTGATACACCAGTGCACAAATCGTATTCTTGCAGGAAGAGACACGCAGTTGAAATGACGGAGCCAGAATTTGATTGAGCTTCCGTTGGGACAAAAGCTTTTTGATTTGCATGATCCAGCCTTTGTCAATGAAAATGCTATGGACTATGCAGATATAGAGCTGCACCAAGCCACATTAGATGATGAAGCAGATTATTTGCTGGAAAAGCTTGAGTGTAAGGTAAGAAAATCTCTTTCATTGTAATTAAGCATTTTAGGGGTTGGGAGCTATCTATAATAGATACCTTGTTTAGAAGAGATTTTTAATTTAATGTTTACATTACATTTTATAGAAAAATGAAGGATTTTTACAAACAAAAGAATATGGGGACACACCAAATATCACATGACCTGTTTGTGCTGTTTTTGCCCAAACATCAAAGAACCACCAGACTCAGAAGGTAATAAAAAATAAAAATCAAACCTGAAGATGCGCATGATTTCAGCTGGTAAGTATGTATAGGATTTCCGAAACCCCCACCAGAACATGGCCTTTTTCGAAAAACGACATTTAAATCAGTCATAAGTGTGGCCGTGCACAGCATTCTTATATAGTGTTTGGCTGACATTCACCATGATGACTGCGACGGCTGTCTCATTGATGAACCGAGTCAGGCGGGCCATAGTTGTGTTTATTGGACTGCCTCTGACACCCACGAAAAATTAAGGACTGTTTGTACCAGGTTGTGCCTAGCACATGTTTTGAATCTTATTGTATTAGCAGCATATAAAAGAGGTGTATTAAGTCTAAACAATGATGATTTGAATCTGATCATTTACCATATACATAGTGTGAAAAGTGCTCTAAATCCTGTAGAAAAATTAAACAGTATGCTTAGACCTACAGATGAGATTTTAATGATGTAATATATATAAATACCATAATCTCTGGGAGAAAGCACCAGTCCTTTTTTTTTTTTAAATGTCTGTATTTCCAGAAGTGTGTATTGAACATGAAATATTTTGTGATATTTAATACATTTTGCCATGTGTATAAATTAGTTAATAAAAAACATATAAAAACAACTAATAAACAAATATATATATGAATTAACAAAATGTGTCAAATTGTGATATAAGGATCTATGAAAGGTTTGGGGGGATAAAAAGGGGGGGGGGTACCCCCACTCCCCCCTACAAACAAACACACAAAAATGTATAGCAAGTTTTGCTTATGGTTTTATTAAGTCTCATTGATAGCAATGCACAGGCTGTAAAATAGTTGATACAACAACCATTTCATTATCTAAGGAATGAACATTGCAATGACATATAAGTTGCGGATTGACAATACATTGCTAATGAATGCACACCCCTATTACCAGTCCATGTGGGTGGTAACTCATGTTCCCGCTGTGTTGTACATGTGCTGACAACAGTCAGCAGGAAATTTGCACCCACTTGAATGAGGAGAGAGCCCTCATAGGGACTTGGTACATTGTGAGATAGATGTGGCTGTTGCAAAAGGGTATGTGGTTGATGAAATATGCGAAATATAGCACTTTGAACATAAATCTGACAGTCTGTTTTCCGAATACATAAATATGCATCTCTTGTCAAATACAGGAGGCCTCTGGTTACCTTCAGTGGTGTACTGATGTAGAAAAACAAAACATGTATATATTAGGGATGTGAATCGTTTTTTGACGATTTAAAATATCGTCCGATATATTTTAAATCATCAAAAATCGTTAGGGCCACGATACAATACCAATTCCCCCGATTTATCGTCAAAAAATCGTAAATCGGGGGAAGGGGGAGGGCAGGAAAACCGGCACACTAAAACCCCCTAAAACCCACCCCCGACCCTTTAAATTAAATCCCCCACCCTCCCGAACCCCCCCCCAAATGCCTTAAATTACCTGGGGGTCCAGTGGCAAACTAAAATACGGCACACTAAAACCCCCTAAAACCCACCCCGACCCTTTAAATTAAATCCCCCACCCTCCCGAACCCCCCCCCCCAATGCCTTAAATTACCTGGGGGTCCGTAGCGGCGGTCCGTAGCTTAAATTACCTCCGTAGCCTTAAATTACCTCCGTAGCGGCGGTCCGTAGCTAAATCGGGGGAAGGGGGAGAGCAGGAAACCGGCACACTAAATCGTGTAGTCTTCAGCCGGCGCCATTTTGCAAAATGGCCGCCGCAAAATGGCGGCGGCCATAGACCAAAACGATTTGACGCAGGAGGTCGTTCCGGACCCCGCTGGACTTTTGGCAAGTCTTGTGGGGGTCAGGAGGCCCCCCCAAGCTGGCCAAAAGTTCCTGGGGGTCCAGCGGGGGTCCGGGAGCGATCTCCTGCCGCGAATCGTTTTCCGTACGGAAAATGGCGCCGGCAGGAGATCGACTGCAGGAGGTCGTTCAGCGGGGGTCCGGAACCCTCGCTGAACGACCTCCTGCAGTCGATCTCCTGCCGGCACCATTTTCCATACGGACAATGGCGCTGGCCATACGCGTATGGCCGGCGCCATTTTCCGTACGGAAAACGATTCACGGCAGGAGATCGCTCCCGGACCCCCGCTGGACCCCCAGGAACTTTTGGCCAGCTTGGGGGGGCCTCCTGACCCCCACAAGACTTGCCAAAAGTCCAGCAGGGGTCCGGAACGACCTCCTGCGTCGAATCGTTTTGGTCTATGGCTGCCGCCATTTTGCGGTGGCCATTTTGCAAAATGGCGCCGGCTGAAGACTACACGATTTAGTGTGCTGGTTTCCTGCTCTCCCCCTTCCCCCGATTTAGCTACGGACCGCCGCTACGGAGGTAGTTTAAGGCTACGGAGGTAATTTAAGCTACGGACCGCCGCTACGGACCCCCAGGTAATTTAAGGCATTTGGGGGGGGGGGGGGGGTTCGGGAGGGTGGGGGATTTAATTTAAAGGGTCGGGGTGGGTTTTAGGGGGTTTTAGTGTGCCGTGTTTTAGTGTGCCGCTTGACCCCCAGGTAATTTAAGGCATTTGGGGGGGGGGGTTCGGGAGGGTGGGGGATTTAATTTAAAGGGTCGGGGGTGGGTTTTAGGGTGTTTTAGTGTGCCGGCTCACGATTTTAACAATTTTCACGATACTTTACACACCCAAACGGCAACAATACGATTCCCTCCCCCTCCCAGCCGAAATCGATCGTTAAGACGATCAAGGACACGATTCACATCTCTAGTATATATCTGATTTTTACAAAAAAGAAGGTGTAGTTTTAAGGCCAGAACAGACTAGTACAAACCCCACAAAGTGCCAAATTGCTAAGCTTTTCTTAAACTCTTTGTGGGGGAAGTTTGGCCAAAGAAGAAACCTACCTATTACAAGTATTGTGAGAGATCTTGATGATCTGTATAAGTATTTGTTTTCACCCAAATATGAGGTTTCATCATGCAACTTTATTGATGAAACAGCCTGTGTGACATGGAAGCACTCAGAAGACCACAGTATGTTGTCAGGTAATACAAACATCTTCATTGCCTATTTCACAACTGCTTATGCTCATTAAGAACTGTGCAACCTGCTTGACAGTTTGCAAGAACGTTGTCTGTACTACGATACAGACTCTGTGATATTTAAGAGTCTTGAGGGTGACAGTGACCCCCCTTTGGGAGATTATTTAGGTCAGCTGACGAGCGAGATACCCACAAATGAACATATCACAGAGTTTGTATCGGCTGGGCCCAAAACATACGACTACAAACTGTCCAGCGGAAAGACCTGTATGAAAGTGAAAGGGATTATGCTAAATGTAGAAAATTGTAAAAAGACCAATTTCACTAATTTGAAAGATCTCGTCTTTGACTATAAAACTGAGGCTGTGGATAAGAGTCCTAATAAGATACAGGCACAACAATCTGGGATCATATGAAACAAAAGATCTGGTCAATAGAAACTGGCCTACTTAAGAAAACACAAAGGGTTGTATACGATAAAAGGTGATAAAAGAGGGATTTAACAGGCTGCCCTATGGATATTTATTTTATGGATGTGCACTGGAGGCACCCCTTTTCATGTATTTTAGCTGGACCATCAAATAGTGGGAAAAGCTTCTTTTAAAAAGCTATTAGATCACACGGGGTGTTTGTTGACTGACATGCCTAACAATATTGCATGGTGTTATAGTTGCTGGCAACCTTTGTATAAAGAAATGTTGTATAAATATCCTTTTATTACTTTATGGATTCTTTGCCTGATACTTTTAATGATGATCAATTGTTTCCAACCAATAAAATAAACATGGTTATTGTAAATGATTTGATGGCGTCTGCTTGAAAAAGTGATGAGATCAAGAAAGCCTTCACGCAATACGTGCATCACAGAAGTCTGAGTATTATATATATTGTAAAAAATGTTTTCTGTCAAGGCAAAACAAGAAGAACTATAGCTTTAAATACCAAATATATGGTACTCTTTAAGAATCCTAGAGACAAGTTGCAAATCACTGTTTTAGCCAGACAGATGTACCCTGGTAAGTCACACTTCTTTTTAGAAGCCTTTGAGGATGCCACCAGAAAGCCATATGGATATCTCATTGTGGATTTAAATGCTACGACCCCTGAGGACAAACATCTTTCCACCAGACTAGACCACAGTATTCTGTGAAAAACCCTAGCCCCCATAAAAAGAAGTGAATATATATTCTTCCCCGACATATTTGTTTTGTGTGCCCCAGAACCCATGTCTGCTCGCTTAAAGTGGAACCTAGCCCTTTTAAAACTTTTAGTTCAACCCTCTCCACAGTGGAGAAAGCTATCCTAAATGCCATTTCTAATGATTTAGTGGGGGCCATAGCAGAGATCGCACTAAACACTCTGAAAGGTAATATTCCTTTATGACAACAGCAGATAAACATCTTGAAAAGGAAATGTCAAGCCATAAGGACTCTGGGTGATAAAATGGTGACACTTAAAAAGAAAAAGAAGCTGGTGAAGCAGTTGGAGGGGTAATTGGGCCTCTGTTAGATTTTGCATTGCCACTCATCATAGGTCTTTTGAGCTAAGCACTAATGCAGTACACAGAAAAAATGTATTTAGTGCCTAGTCAACAACTTGATCATTTGAGAAGTGATATGTGTGCCTGAGCTTGAGATCAACATGGAGATGGCAACTGACCCAGAATCCTCTGTTATCTTAGCCTTTCTGGCTATGTGAACTTTAAATGCCCTACGGGCCTGACCTGGAGGAATTCCAAGGACACCTGGACAGCAGTTGAAGCTGGTGACAATTTGTGATGCCTAATTAAAAGGTCACAAGAGCAGAAGGCATTGGTCAGAGCCTCAGGCTAGAATGTTGATTATAGGGGCATCTGTAAACACAGCTTAAGATATAACAATTGCCCTGAACAGAAAGATTTTAACAGAACAAAGGAATATCTAAAGAGTGATGGTAAATGGGCCCCAACCTGGAGAACTGGTCAGGGTAATTTAGGGATAATTTATCATGCTGCTGACATGACAACCTATGTAAATGGTACTCCAGGTGGTCACACAACTTAAGAATTTCTGACCTAGTACTGTATTGTATTTTACCTATAAAAGAAGGATCAGTTCATGTATACAAACCAAATGCTGATTGGTCAGTTTGTCAGAGAAATGACATCCAGCATCTCCCAAGAATACTTATATTGCTCAATAAAAAATTATACTTTCTACAAAATCTAAGTATAGTGTTCTTGTACCCATGGAGCAGCACCATAAGCGTGTTTGGTTCATAACAGTAAGTGGCTGTAACCTTTTAGACTTAGTTCGTGGACCTACACAGACCTGTGCTCTTTCACAGCGGAGGATACCCAAAGGCTGGGGAGAGTTCATGCAAACCCTGACAGAACTAAACATGCCCTCCACGGTCATGGGTAACCCAGCGAACAGGGATCTGTTTGTATGACTCAAGGAAAATCCTTCTGCGATAACTGCTGAAATGTCCACAAAGACTGTAAAGTGCAAAGAACCCCTTCCCCATACAAGGTGTAAAGTGCTTGACATATATAAATGGTTGAATGTGTAATTATATCTTTTCAATAAAAAATACTTTTAAAAATAGATTATGGACATTTGGTTCATTTTTCAAAAAACCCTCAAGAGAGAGGGGTGCTTTTATTTAGGATCAGTACAACATTCTTGGTATGTTACACAAATCTGGGGGTTATGAAACAGACATCGAAAAGATCTAGACATACAATATGTTCTCTGTTTATTGTTTTTTCCAAATTGTAAAACCATTTTGACATTTTGCAATGGTTCTTCAGAATACCATTTTAAAATATTTTCAAAAGACAGCCCTTTACAGTGCTGATATACGAAAAACACACAGTGGTAACCGCAGGTTGTAGATGAAGGGTGTTGCAATTGTTTGCTGCTGTATAAAAACATCCTCACAATGTTTATTGAAAAAGTTTGTAATACTGTTAGGGAAGAATAAGCTATCAGGCTGTTGCCCATAGGAATCAAAAAATTCTCGTATGCCATGTTCAATCACATAAATTGCTAACCAGTGTTCTCCAGGAAGGTCATGGGGGTGGGTATTTACCACCAAGCTTGCAGGTTTCCTTTCTATTTGTACATCAGACAGCCAGTCACTGGGCAGGACGTTTACAAAAGATTTTGGAACATACGGATCCATCTTTAAAATACGGAAGATCTGTACAGTGTTCATCATCATAGATAATCAAAAAGGATGTTCCTTCTGTGGTTAATTTCTATCATGTTGTGAAAGGCACCATACACAATCTTATTCACTGTGTTTGGCAAAACGGATTTCAGCCCACAGATTACCAGTTTTAATCAATGAGTAGTGGTCCGTGCACTCTTGGTCGGGTGGTAGGTTAAAGGCCAGTAAGGTATAACCTTGGTAAAACTTGTGTCAATCAATAAACAGAGCACTGTCTTTCAAATGTTTACCCGTTGCTTGAACCAGCTACATGTATTCCATGACACAATATCCATTCTCAAAATCCAGTTGGAGAGGTTTCCCAGGGACTTGTTCACCAACAACATACAGTGAGACAAAATTAATATTGTAATGTTTAAAATTGAAGGGGTTTTTAGAGTAATCACCACTGAAAGCATCGTTATCCACAAAGCCCAATCAAATAAGTTTGGGTAGCTGCTCCAAAAAGAGGTTTTCCTGGTTAGCCACATGGGCGCCAGCAGGTATGCTAAAGACTTTCAGACCTACGTGGTCCACAGTGTACTTGGCATTAGCTCTCAACAGAGATTCTGCAAGCCCCAAGCGCATTCCCGGGGACACTTTTACTCTCCTTACAAAGAGGGCTGCAGATAAAATAAGGAGTTTGTAGTGCTCATCGGCATCTCCGTTCATTAAGCAAAACGTCTCTTTGTTCCGCATTAGTTTAATTTTCACATCTACGCCATTTATGAGCAGCTTTTCCTGAAAAAACAGATCGCTATGTAAATGTCCCAGAAGCTCTACTTTATGGCTAACTGTTGTAAAAAAAGCTCTTTCGGTAAAACCGGTATTACGGGGTCCCAAGTCTCTCACTTCATGATTTCTGGCTGTGTCTTTATAAAACAGACAGCTTGTAAACTGTGTTTTGAGAGGTCCCTCACCATAACTGAGAAGCAGTTCTATGAGGGTTCTGTAAGAGTAATAGTTGCTGCTCTGACTAATGAGTCTGACTTCGAGAGTGACATCCAGCTGGCTAAAAATAGAGGCTATTGGATAGTTCACGAGAGCTATTTTGGCTCCTACGTCAAGATCGTCCCCATCTTCTTTCACAATTTTACACATCAGGTACAGCCATGCTGGGCAGGTATCCAGCTAAGAGGGGCTGCTGATGAATGCAGCCGAATATTGAAATGCCACCACTAAACTGGATAAGTCGGGCCCACTATGTGCTCCAATCATGATTTCATAACTGATCAATTGTATATATAGATGCTTTAACCAGAATAATTCAGTTTCATGATTTAATTTTAAATTATTCCTAACTAACTAGCACTCAACTTTTTGTAGGCCTTTATTTAACTTATTGATTCCTCATGGTGTTTCCTCAGAGTATAATACATATGAATGTCATCCATGTACTTAGAGTAGTGGGAACCTAGGGCTTTATGGCACACCTAAACAGCAGTTTTTTCCAAAAAAACCTGCTGGTTTAAATTTTGTAAATACATTTTGTAAATAAAAAACATTGCAGCCATAATAGGGCTGTATCTTTGATACCACCAACTTTTAAATGCTCTAATAATATAGAGTGGTCAACTGTGTTAAAAGCCCTCAACAGATCTAATGAGACCAAGATACAGTCCTGGCCAGTGTCCAAATACATTCTTAGATCATTCACAGGGCTCAGGAGTTCAGTCTCACTGCTGTGATTTATTCTAAGGCCAGATTGACCTAGAGCTAAGATGTCAGAATCCTCTAGGTAATCAGAGTTGACGTTCTACTGCTTTTTTCAATTAGTTTCCCAATAAAGGGAAGATAGGACATGGGGCGTAGCCATGAGAAATCAGAGACATCTGAAAAACGCCTTTTCAGAATGGGCATGAGAAATGCATCTTTTAAATGAAATAGAAAAACCACCTTTCAATGAACCATTGATAATAGAAGAAAGCTGAATAATCAGGGGTTCTCCTGAGCCTTTTAGAATATGTGACAGTACAATATCTACAGGGCAACCACTTGGCTTGGTGGATGACAGAAAAGCTCTTGATTGCCTTTTGAGACAGGGAGTGGAATCCTATTAGAGGAGCTGGTGAAATGACCTGTGGGTTTCCTTCAAGATTAGGAATCAGAGTAACATTTTCTATGGTGGATATTTTCTTAATCTGTATGTCTATGGTAGTGATAGGAGGGCTAGTTACTGCTGATAAAGAGCCCTGAATTAGCTGAATTTTAGAATTAAAATAACCAGCCAGTGAATTAATAATGCCCATATTGTCAGAGGTTTTGTAATCAATATTAGAATCCTGGGAGAAATTAGGTTCTCAAAGAGATTTTACAGTCTGAAGCAGCCAGTTTGGTAGAAAATTACGTTTTCTTTGCATCTCTAATTTTCCCATTATACAAAGTCAATTGTTATTTATAATACAACTTATCTGGGCTAGACTGGGACTTCCTCCATTTTCTTTATAACTTCCTATTAATGTGTTTTTGCCCTCTTAGGTACTCTGTAAACCACAAAGCTTTTTTTTTTTTTTTTTTTTTTTAATCTGGTTATTTGTGACTTGAGATGAGCAATAGAATTTATAATGTTGGACATATGAGAGTTTCATAGTTCCACCTGATTTGACACTGATCCTTCTAAGGCAGGTACGGGGTTTTGGCCTAATTGTTCTAAAAAGTGGATAGTGTAAGTAAAGATCTTGATAAGCTACAGTTGATTGTACTGACACTGATAGCAAATTCACTATTCCTTTTACTGAGAAGGACAACAGAGAGTGTTTGGGTCATCCCAATAGAATAACTAAAAGATCTTGAATATGAAATTCTGATCGGAGAGATGTACGAAGAAAGATAAGTTCTAAGACAGTATTTCCCAACCAGTGTGCCATGGCACACTGCTGTGCCTTCAGACCGTATCAGGTGTGACAGGAAAAGTCATCACTGCCAATGCTCAGATTCAGGTCAGCACCTGGGCTCTCCTCTCAGCACCTTACAGCAACAAGAGAATGTATAGCAGCTCCTTTCTGAAGGCATGTGTGATCATGCACGCCTCTTCATCCTAGCTACAATATGAGCCCTGAAATGTGGTAGTTAATGGGCAAGATGCAGGGCACGCATGACTGGGCTCCGATTTGTACAGCACTCACAGCACCTCCTCATCTTCCCCTGCCTGAGCCTTCTCCTTTGCATCATTCCATCCTCTGTCTTATCCCCAGGCTGAGAAAGAGATGAAGAGAGTGTGCACCGAGCACTGGTTGTGACTCAGTCTGTTGGGAGCAGCAACAGTGAAGGAGCTCTGGCAGCCTCGTGCGCCAGCCAAGGTAACTGAGCCGGCTGCCTGCCTCAGACTCACTTCTCTCTTCTCCTGCAATTATATTGAGAGAGGGAGCTGGTCCATTATGAAGGGTTCGTGTGTGTCTGCCCACCTTACTTTACAGTTTGGAAGAGAGACATAATTCTGTCAATATTTTAATGTCTTCTGCTCTTAAATATTAGTCAGTTTATTGTGTGAGGACTGTAGAATGGAACTGCCTTCAATTGAAGTTTTGAGGCAGTAGGGAAAGTCTTTGAACATTTGTGCATGTTCCTAGAAAACCTCTCTGGAGTGTGCTGAGGCTCAGACAAAGAACCCTCACATTTCATGTCTTGCCTTTAATGTCATCCATAATGAGGGGAAAGAGCTGGAAAACTGGGGCAACGCATTCCCTTTGCTCCCATAACCAGCAACGCTACGACTCAGCTTAATTAAACGATAGCTGAGGTCTTCCCCGGGTGCAATAAATCATTCCACTCCGGAGGCTGTTAGGACAAGCAGCAAAGCTAGCTTTCTAGACGTCATTGTTCTGGATATTGGAGTCTAAGATGTTCACATATTTTACATTTTGCAATCAATATTCTAAGTTCTAGGGGGGAAAAAATACTGTGCTGTGTTGCTGCACTTTCAAAAAATAGTAAGCTGAAAAGAATTTGCTCCCAGATCATTTTCTGAAATTAATCAGAGCACTTGTTCTTCCAGTAGCAATTGGCCTATACACTTAACAGAAAATGACCTCCCTTCTCCTTTCTCAGCAGCTCCCACCCATGGTTCTTGCAGCTTGCTTGCAGCCAGCAGCACCATCCTTAGGTCACCTACTGTCAGTCAGAAACTGGATTAGATGACACAATGTTATAGTGTCACTTAAAGGCTAATTCTGTAAACAGGATGCCTATGAGCTTACATTCTACATGACAGAAGAAGACAGAACTCTCGTCCTGCGGGTTTTTCCTATTGACAAGCAAGCATATGCTACAAACATACTTTTTGCAACAAATTCTTGTTGACAAAGTATATGATGACATATGCAGTTTGTTTTTTTTTGCAATACAACAAAATCATTTTCAATTAAAATTTGTTGACAAATACTTATATTGCAGATGCATAGAAAAGCCCCCTGGAACTCAAGAGGTGAGGTGTTTAAAAGTGATAATCCTCTAGATAATTAAATCTCTTGCTGAAATCTGTATTAGGCCTTTGATTCTTGATATAGAGAGGGTAATATTTTATAAGTGTGCATATCTGGGTAAAGTCTGCACATACCTTTTCAGGTTGATTTTAAAAGCCCTACGTGCACCAAAGCTGGGAGATACACATGTGTATCAGGCTTGCACGTGCCGCACGTATTTTAAGAAGCACCCAAGTACGTGCGTATCTCCTGGTACGCGCACAAATCAAAAAGTAAAAAAAAAAAACAAGGCGGTGTGTGAGCATGGTCTGTGAGGAGCATGGGTGGGACGTGGGCAGTCCGGGTCTGTAACATGAAGCCTGCACATAAGTATTTACACACACAAGCGTGTGCCGGGTTCCCCTACTGCATAACTTTACTTCTGCTATGGATGGCATGTCAGTATTTGAAATAAAATAATCAGGGCTAGTCAGCCAAGTTTGAAGAGTCAGGGCTCGAATGATATGGGGAAATGGGTATTTTCGTTGGTGTGCGTGCCTAGCAAAACCTGGTAGAGGCAGCATTTGTGCACATATGTGCACATCCATATAAAATTGCATGCACATGTACACAAGTACTACCAATTTTATAACATACATGCACAGTTGGTAATTCGATTATTAGGGCTATAGACAACTGGGTGGCTGGTGTGTGTGAGGATTGCCTAGTAACATGTCTACCTGGTGCAAAGGGGGTGGACCTCACGCATCACCTCAATAGGATTTTAGATAGTGCTGGGAAGGAACCGGCTGTTATGGTACATGTGGGCACCAACGACATAGGAAAATGTGGGAGCAAGGTTCTGGAAGCCAAATTTAGGCTCTTAGGTAAAAAGCTGAAATCCAGAACCTCCAGGGTAGCAATCTCTGAAACACTCCCTGTTCCATGCGAAGGTCCCCAGAGGCAGGCAGAGCTCTGGAGTCTCAATGCATGGATGAGACGATGGTGCAAGGAAGAGGGATTCAATTTTGCAAGGAAATGGGGAACCTTTTGGGGAAGGGGGAGTCTTGTCTGAAGGGGTGGAATCAGGCTGCTGGCACTAACTTTTAAAAAGGAGATAGAGCAGCTTTTAAACTAAATCAAAGGAGAAAGCTGACAGTCGCTCAGCAGCGCATGGTTTGGAGGGAGATATCTTCGAAGGATACTAATAATGCATTAGAGTTAGGGCATCCCAACAGAGAGGTACCAATAATAAGAAAAGTAGTCCAATTGCCTATAATTAAAAACTCACCTGAGCTAAAAGATTCCAATTTATCCCTGTCAACTGAAAAGCATAATGTTAATGCAAACAAAAAACACACTTTGAAATGTTTGTATGTATATACTAATGCCAGAAGTCTAAGAAGTAAGATGGGAGAATTAGAGTGTATAGCAGTGAATTATGACAGAGACTTAATTGGCATCTCAGAGACATGGTAGAAAGAGGATAACCAATTGGATAGTGCTGTACCAGGATACAAATTATATCGCAATGACAGGGAGGAGCATCTTGGTTGTGGGGTGGCGTTTTATGTCCAGGATGGCATAGAGACCAGTAGGATAAAGATCCTGCATGAGACTAAATGCACAATTGAACCTTTTTGGATAGAAATCCCTTGTGTGTTGGGGAAGAGTATAGTGATAGGAGTATACTACCTACCACCTGGCCAAGATGGCGAGACGGACAGTGAAATGCTAAGAGAAATTAGGGAAGGTAACCAACTTGGTAGTGCAGTAATAATGGGATATTTCAATTACCTCAATATTGACTAGGTAAGTGAAACATCAGGACATGCTAGAGAGATAAAGTTCCTGGATGGAATAAATGACAGTTCTATGGAGCAATTGGTTCAGGAATGGACGAAAGAGGGAGTAGACCATCTTAAAATTCCAGTTCTTCGCACCCATTTCCCTCTGGTCCTCTCATCGATTCAGGGCAAACCCCTTCTGGGCTGGGTGACTCATATCACCAGAACCATCCAACTATGAACTGGACTTCTCCATGTGGAACAGATCCCCGTACATGTCCTCGAACAATCTATCCACCCTGTTATCTTGGGGCTCCCCTGGCTCCAAAGACACTGTCCCCAGTTCGACTGGGGATCTCTACAACTCATTTGATGGGGCTCTCCATGTCACAAATCCTGCCTCAAGTCAGTGGTTCCCGTGCCTTGCCTGACCACGATTCCTGGTCAGCATCACCTACCAGCCCCATACTCGTCTTATGCAGACATCTTTTCAAAACAGAGGGCGGAGCTCTTGCCGCCTCATTGGCCTTTCGACTGTGCCATCAATCTGCTCCCAGCCATGGAACCTCCACGAGGTTGCACCTATGCACTCTCTGTCTCCAAGTCTCAAACCATGTCCTCTTATATTCAGGAGAACCTAGAATGAGGGCTCATCTGAAAATCCACTTCCCCAGCAGGGGCGGGGTTCTTCTTCATCAAGAAGAAGGACAGTACCCTTCACCCCTGTATCGACTACCGAGGACTAAATGCCATCACGGTGAAGGATCGATACCCGATTCCGCTAATCTCGGAGCTCTTTGACCGTCTCCAAGGTGCGAAGATCTTCACCAAACTAGATCTGAGAGGGGCCTATAACCTCATATGTATCAGGGAGGGAGACGAATGGAAGACAGCTTTCAACACCAGAGACGGCCATTATGAATATTTAGTGATGCCGTTTGGGCTTTGCAATGCCCCAGCTGTGTTTCAGAACACCATGAATGAAATCTTTCGGGATCTCTTATATCAATGTGTAGTTATCTACCTCGATGACATCCTGATATTTTCCAGATCCCTTTCAGCCCACTGGCAACACGTCTCGCAGGTTCTACAGCGACTTCGACAGAATCAGTTTTTTGCTAAACTCGAGAAATGCCTTTTCGAGCAGGAATCCCTTCCATTTCTGGGCTACATTCCGCAAAAGGTAAAAGCTATCCAAGACTGGCCCCAACCTTCTGGATTGAAACCGCTTCAGCAATTTTTAGGCTTCACGAATTACTACCGCTCATTTGTCCCTTACTACGCCTCGTTGGTGGCAACCCTCACGGCCTTAACCCAAAAAGTCGCTGACCCCAGGCACTGGGCCCCCAAGACTATAGCAGCCTTTGCTTGCCTAAAAAAGGCATTCCTGGCCCAGCTGTGTCTACATCATCCAGATCCACAACGTCCATTTGTGATTGAAGTGGACGCCTCTTCCAAGGGCGTAGGCGCCATCCTCAGTCAGACCTCGAACAAGCACAAGCTACACCCCTGATCCTTCCTCTCCTGCCAATTCTCCCCGGCAGAACGAAATTATGCCACTGGCGATAAGGAGCTCCTCACAATAAAAATAGCGTTCGAGGAGTGGCGCCCTTGGTTAGAGGGAGCCCAACACCAAATCACGGTCTACACAGACCACAAAAATCTAGAATATCTGCATCAGGCACAACGTCTCAACCCCCGCCAGGCTCGGTGGGCACTATTTTTTACTAGATTTAACTTCGTTCTACGATATCGTCCAGCCACCAAGAACATAAAACCAGACGCCCTCTCTTGACTCTTCGAAACCACAGATATGCCTGAGCCTCCCAAGTTCATACTCGACCCATCACAGGTTCTGTTGTCTGCCACCACTTCCATCCCTCCCGGGAAGACATACGTACCCTCGCCCCTCCAGAAACAGGTCCTGGCCTGGGCTCATGACTCCCGCTGCTCAGGACACCCAGGTCAACACTGGACACTCTTCACCCTTCGCCGGTACTACTGGTGGCCCGGAATCACCAAGGACGATCAGTCCTACGTGGAGTCATGCCAGATATGTGCCCAACACAAGAGACTCCCCGTATCACCTCCAGGCTTGCTCCAACCCCTACCAGTACCCACCGAACCATGGACTCACATCGCAACAGATTTCATCATTGAACTGCCTCCTTCCACCGGCAATACTGTCATTTGGGTGGTGGTCGACCAATTCAGAAAAATGGCTCATTTTGTCCCTCTCCCAGCATTACCTTCTGCGCCTTAATTAGCCCAACTGTTTGTTCAACACATCTTCCGACTTCATGGGTTTCCTAAAAGTATTCTCTCTGACCGGGGCCCACAATTCACTGCCAGATTCTGGAGATCTCTTTTCTGAAGTTCGACGTTACCCTGGACTTTACATCTGCTTACCACCCTCAAACCAACGGACTAGCAGAGAGAACCAACCAAACCCTCAAACAATTTCTACGTCTCTATGTTAATAGCAAACAGGACAATTGGGCCAACTTACTACCATGGGCCCAGTTTGCCCTCAACTCTCGCCCCTCCACTGCCTCCGGTTCCTCTCCATTTCAATTGGTCTATAGCAAGCAACCTCGTCCGCTGCTACCCATCCCGGTGACCGTGTCCTCTCCGGTGGTCCAATTGTCCATGGAGGAATTGCACCGTCTTTGGACCTCCTCCAGGCACACCTTAATTAAGGCTAATCAAATGACCAAGGAGCACTCTGACCATCGGCGAAGACCTTGTCCCCCATTGCGCCCCAGTCAGAGAGTATGGCTGAGTACTCGCTTAATCTGATTAAAGCTCCCCTCGACGAAACTCGCTCCCCGCTTCATCGGGCCATTTCCTATCCTTCGCCACATTGGCACAGTCTCATACCAACTTTAACTGCCCCCTTCGCCCCCTTCTGAAGCCCCTAGTGCTGACCTGGCCTTCAAGCACGCCTCCAGTCCCTCAGCCTCTCTCTGCTGAGGATGACACCCACTACCAGGTCCGAGAAGTATTGGATGTCCGGAAACATAGGAAATGATGGGATTATCTTCTGGCATGGGAGGGCTTTGGCCCCGAAGAAAATACATGGGAGCCATTAACCAATATTCTGAATAGAAACCTCCTCGCCTAGTTCCATGCGGACCATCCTTCCAAACCCAAACCTCCGGGGAGGCCCCCTAAGGGGGGGGGGGGGGTTACTGTCATACCTCCCGGCCGTTGCCGGCGTCTCGGTGCTTTCGTCGGTGGCATTCCGGTGCCGGGCCTCTGTCCCTGCTCTCACGTGGGGCGCTGGGGATGGGCAGCGATGCTCGGCGAAAGGAGCCCTTCCCCTGCCGCTCCCTGTGCTGTTGGGCCATGTGGCAGCATCTACGGCCCCATCCCAGGCAGCCCCCTCCTTAGGCACGAGGCCGTGCCTCCTGAGCCCTCTTAAAGGGCCATCATCAGAATATGCGCTACAGCTGGGGAGAGGAGGGGAGAGGTGCTGGGACTACTTAAGAGTCTGCCTCTTCCTGCCTCCTTGACTTGGCAACAAGTCTGCTCCCTGCGCTGACTTCTCTGTGCTTCGGAGATCTTCATTGCCTTCCTAGCGACCTTTGGCTCTGACTCGGACCGGCTTCTGATAACCCTTGGCTCTGACTTGGACTGGCTACTGACTACCCTTGGCTTTGACTCGGACCGTCTACTGACAACTCTTTGGCTTGACCTGGACCAGCAGTGAGTGACTCCTGGCTACAGAATTCAGACTGGCCTTTGATTTCCTCTTGTTCCAAGAATCACCTGATTCCAAGCGGCCCAAGCCTCTACGGGCTCCTCCCACGGGGACCGCGGGTCTCCAGTGGCGAAGAACCAAGCCTCCTCCTGTTCTACCCGTCTCATCTACCATCAGAAGATCCCGAAGGATCGAAGAACCACCTAAGTCCAAGCAACTCGGGCCTCTACGGGCTCCTCCTGGGAAGGCCACGGGTCTCCAGTGACGAAGAACCACGCCTCCTTCTGCTCTATCGCCTCGCCAACCGTCGGAGGACCCCGAGGGGCCTGCCTCTCGCCATACCACCTCCATCACGGGCTGAGGGTCCACTTCCAGGCAAGCGCACGACACACTCAGCACATAGTTAAGCTCTGGAATTCATTCCCAGAAGATGTGGTTACGGCATTTAGTGTAACTGGGTTTAAAAAGATTTGGATAAGTTCCTAGAGGAAAAATCCATAAACTGCTTTTAATTAATAAGCAATATTAGCTTGAGATTTATTTAATGTTCAGGTGCTTGCCAGGTACTTGTGACTTGGATTGGCCATTGCTGGAAACAGGATACTGGGCTTGATGGACCCTTGGACTGACCTAGTACGGCATATCTTATGTTCTATGTTCTTATGCGCGTATGGTATAAAATGGCCATGTCCATTAGTGCGAGTTGGCATATGCATGTACGAGTACACCTGCGCAGATGTTTGAAAGTTACCGTGTTTATGTGCATACTGTACCCCAAATTTTCAAAAAGAACTTATGCACATAAGTATGCTTTGAGAATTTGCAGGTAATTAACCTGGTATGCACTTAAATTAACTTGCACAAAGCTACATATCCTCTTTGGAGGCTACAATTTATATTATATTATGTATGCATGGATATGCAAATTGCTTAGATATTTTGATAAGTGGTATAGAAATAAATAAAAACAAATAAATACATAATTAAACTTGTGCAGTTAAACATTTGTGCCTACAAAAATTATTTGCGTGTAGCCCTGGTACAAATCTGAGACTGCAGATTTCACTTAGCCTCTACCGCTTAACCTTTCCCTTTATTCTTTATGGGTGCAGGTTTTTCTGCAACACAGGATAGCTCTTGATTTCCTATGCCTTTAAACATGTGGGGAGAGATGACCTCTAGAGGGGGGTATAGCTTTGTCTATATGTTTCTGACTATGAGTTAAAAGTTTGTGGGTATGTCTAATGAGAGTCTAGAAGGGCCTTCCTGTTTCTTCAGTCCAGAAGTGGCCTCACCTGTTACAATGGAGTCTATTGTGACAAAGGACTACACCTAGGCATTGATACGTAGTCTTCTATCAGGAGCATTAGGAAGAAGAAAGGACACAGTTATCTACAAGAGCAATTTGAATTATAGCTGGTTTATCTGGGGGTGCAAACTGTGTAGTTTTCCTAGAGCTTATGAAGCTGTGATTGCTTTGTTGCTATCAGGAATTGGGATTTGTTATCCAAGGCTATCTGCTAGAATCCTGTGACTAATTCTTGTTCTGTGATTACTGCTGATTTTTCTGCTGGGTCCTGGCTATGAATTTACACTGATACCTCAGACAGTCTGATAAGCTGGAACCATAGAGCCATTGTTTTGAGAGTTCCTTTGTTGGATCCCAAGGTTGAGGGCTTGATGAAGATGAAGCATTCAAAGGAAATGTCTGAAGAGAAGAGTTCTACTGGGAAGGGGGTTAGATGGTCACAGAGGGGAAAAGATTATTTTTTTCTTTTTCATGTCCAGTCAGAGATCTCTACTCCTTAGACCTCTGAACCCAGTCTAATCCAATATCCCACTTGGATACTTTTGAACCCACAGACTTTGTGCCAGGATATAAACCCCAAGGTGCTAGGACATTTTTGGGTAGATTTTCAAAGGGTTATGCGCGTAACCCCGAAAACCTGCCCCTGTGTGTGCTGAGCCTATTTTGCAAAGGCTCGGTGGCGCACGCAAGCCCCGGGATGCGCGTATGTCCTGGGGCTTTGAAAAGGGGGCGGGAAGGGGGTGGGGTCGTGGGTGTGGCGCTGATCCAGGAGCGAAGGGAGGGGAAAGTGGGGGGGAGCGGAAGAAATGTTCCTCTGAGGCTGCTCCAATTTTGGAGCGGCCTTGCAGGGAACGGGGAAAGCTATCGGGCCTCCCCTAGGGCTCAGCGGGCGCAAAGTGCACAAGTGTGCACCCCCTTGCGTGTGCCGACCCCGGATTTTATAACATGCGTGCGGCAGCACACGCATGTTATAAAATCGGGTGTACATTTGTGGGCGCCGGGTAGCACGCACAAATGTACCCCGCAAGCCCTTCTCTTAAAATCTACCCCTTTATGTATTCCTAGGTGGCTTTACACATGTAAAATCCAACTCTACCTGGAAACTTCTTTCCAGTTCACATAAAAGTACGCATGAAACCAGGATATTTTCTAAAAGCCAGCCGTATTTTATGCATATAAATGGGAAGCCCACCTAGTAACTTGAGGTGAGGTTTAGGTATTAGTGTAGGGGTTAGGGGCCACTTTGACATTCAAAGTGAGACATACGAACATCACAGTGCTCTCTTGTGAAAATTTGAGGATCTTCGGAGTGAGGAAACTCAGCCAAAGATGAGATTTGTGCAATGTTCTCTCAACCTAGCTTGATGGACTCTCTACCTGGGTAACATCAAACTAGGTTGAGAAAACATTGCATAAATCTCATCTTTGGCTGAGTTTCCTCATTCCGAAGGTCATCAAATCTTCACAAGAGAGCACTGTTCTATTCATACATCTTACTCTGAATGTCAGTGTGGCCCCTAACCCCTACACTAATACTTAAACCTCACCTCTAGTGTCTAGGTAGGCCTCCCATAGAGATATAAATACCTATCTAGCATGAGGGCACTATGGCTAGGCGCTCTCTCTCTCTCTCCCTCCCTCCCTCCCTCTCTCTCCCTCCTCATTGCATCGCACCAAACATTATGGTGTTTTCTGCATGTGAAAATGCCTTAACATTTGCAAAAATGCCATATAGCACTTTGATAAATGACCTCCACAGTTCTTACACAAGACTTTCAGTTCCTTCCCTCTGGCAATGGCAGGAATCCATTTCTCTTTTCATGAAACCTCCGCTCTTCAGGCTCTTCCTAGGTGAAAGATGCCTCTTCCCAATAGAATGGAAACTGACTCCTTGCTACCAAGGGCACTCAACTCCAGGTGGAACAAAAATAGACTTTGACTCAAAATGGGGAAACACAACAGGAGACAGGAAGGATGGAATAAACTTCCATGCCTCAAAATGAGAACATAGTTACTGAATAAAGACATCGGGAACAGACAGGTCTATCCCCAGAGGAGTGATAGAACACTGCCAGAATCTTCCCTGCCTTTGATTTAACCATACACAGGGATGCCCCTATCCTCTGTGAACAGTTCACACATGGGTCTCACAAGGGAATTTTCCAAAAGTGGATTAAAAAGAGCAAAAAGCAATCAGAAGTAGATCAGACCTCCAAGAAATGTCTCTTAGGCATAATATGGATTAATTGCCTACTTCCTTCATGGCAACATGAGCCGCAGGGCTGTACAACTCTAACTGTGCACTTATTTGGGTGGGGCCAATGCCTATTGTCATATATAGATGTTGTGTATATTCTGCTGGTCTTAGTGGTCATGCAAAACGTTAAATAATGCATATTATTCAGGGTTGGAATACTTAGTAGCTTCTATGCTGTATGAGCTTGTGTCAGCCCCTACCTAAGTCTAAAGCAGCCCCAAAGCTTTCTAAATACTTCTGAGCTTACTGGAAATTCAAAAGAAAGGAAGATCTTTTAGAATATGCTTTAATATTTCATTATTCTGCAAACACAGAGTACAGGATATCAGCACCTGGCTCTGAACAACTGTAATAAGATAATGGACATGAAACATGATATTTCTTGGCTTGTACAATGCTTTCTCATTAAGTCTTTTTCCCTAGAAAAATGCCATTTTCTTCCAGTAGGTCACTGCCAATCACAGCATCTTAAAAATGTAACTGGCTTATATCCATTTAACTGAAAGTAATATTGCTCTTTTACAATATTTTGTGATTTAGAATTTGATGCAAGAAAAATAAATGCATAATTACTTTCTCCATGCATATCTTTGGAAATAATTTTTCCAGTATGTTTCATTACTAGTCGATATCACTTTTGCTTCACACTGCTGAATGCTGACATTCCTTACTCTTCCATGCTATTCCTTGGTAAAGTCCTGCTAAGATTTGTCCTGATTGAAACATTTACTGTAAGTCTTAAGTGGTGTTATAGGGTTGCTCAGCAGGCATGTACTTAAAATCTTACTTTTAAAATCAGAACAACATTGTGCACTCAATTCCATGGGCAGGGAGGGGGATATAAAGCTCCAGGACACCCACAGATTAACTGTCGTCTAACTCAACGTGCAATAAAAGAATCAGAGGAACATTTGACTGGCGTTCCAATATAAAGTCTTTGCTCAGATTCTTGTTGAACAAGAATGATCTGCCACATAATATATTTTCTTATTAGTAAATCCATTATCCAGAAACAAATGTTTTAAACAGCAATTGTGTGATCCCTCTTCTCTGTTACTGGGGTACCACTATTCCATCTTGAAAACAGGGTTCCTCCAGCTATTCCCTCTGGAACTAAGGGACTATCCAAACACGGTACAGCACTAAGGTTCTCTGTATAATGGTACCAGAATGTTAATGATACTCTGGTTTGATCCTATCTTTATCTCCTACTCTTGTATGTCTTTTTTGTATCGGTTAGATACCTCCTTAACTCACCTTTGAATACCAGATAAGTATGTATTGTGAATGAAAACATTAAGGGTGCCATTTCTCCTCTATCAAACTTCCTCTACTTCTGCTAGTTACAGAAAAAGTATCCTTTCTCCTTCTCCAATGTTGCTGTGTGGTTAAGGGAATCCCTTAGACTAAAGGATACCAAGCTTTTTTTTTTTTTTTTTTTTTTTTAATTCTTTATTTATCATCTTTTAAACAATATACAAATAAACATTTGTATTAGAAATCTCAGAGAAATTTTAGGAAATAAAGGTGAAAATAATAACAATTTTCCAACATATAATAGAAATAACATAGTATCATATCAAGTCTCTTAATACTTAGGAAATATTGGAGAGAAAGGAAATATACAAGGAGTACACACGACATCTATCACAAATTTATGCCCAACTCCACACCTAATTTTCTATTGTCCCAAGATTCTCATCCTCCTCGGGTGGTCTCCTGCCAGATAAGAAAGCTCTCAGTTGATCTGGTAAAAAGAAGATATATGTGTTCCTGGCCAGCTTGATAATGCACTTGCAGGGGTACCTCAATTTGAAGCTAGCCCCCAGTGCTATAGTCTCAGGTCTCATCAATAGGAAATCTTTTCTACGCTGCTGAGTAGATTTTGCCAAATCCGGGTATACACGGATGAGTCCACCGCAGAATAAAGTGGAAATATTTTTAAAGTAATTTCTCATTATTTTTGAGACATCGCTTTCTTCAAAAAAGGAAACAAAAAGAACTGCACGGTCTATTATTTCTATATTTGAATTCTCGAGGTAATCGGTCAGATTTTGAAAGCCTGACCCTTGTTGTGGGACCGTTAAGGGAGTGCTAGTTCTTTTCGGAAGAAAAAATATTTTTTTTACAGGTGGTATCTCTTGATGGGGAATCTTCAAAACTTCCGAAATATATTTCTTAAACGATAGCAGAGGGATTTCGCCCATTATGATCGGAAAATTCAAGAATCTCAAATTTAAATGTCTCACATGATTCTCAATAGACTCTAGCCTTCTCAATGTAGACATCCTTTCTGATATAATAGAGGCATTAGTATTCTGGAGGCTTTTTATATCTTCAGTTATTTGTTTAATGGAGCTACCTTGTTCAACAAATTTCTGCTGTGTATCTCGTTCTAGCAAACCGAATTTGGTTGAAATATTTTCAAGTTGCAGGGCTTGATTATCTAGTTTAACCAGCATCCCATTCATAAGATCCCAGATGTTATCGAGGGTTATTTTTGCCGGCTTTACAAATTGCTGGGTGAGAGATTTTCTTACCCCGGTTCCTGCTCCTTCGTCTGACTCCCCTGTTGTCCTGGAGGTAGACGCCGCCATCTCCCCCTCACTTCCTGGCGTCTCAGCCACGCGAGACTGCAGGACTCCTCCGGGGTCACCAGCCTTCAAGGCGCTCTCTGGGCCACCCCGCTGAAATATCTTCACCTCTTGGGTATGTATTTCAGCGCCTCCATCGCCTTCCAGGGGCAAAGCTCGAGCCGGCGTTTTGGGATCCGGAGGGGTTAGTGAAAGTTCCCCGGGAGAATATGGCTCTCCTCTCGCCACAACTCCAATGGGGCTAACCTCCTCCACTTCTGGTGCGGCCGCGGCGAAGTCTGTTATTAGCCGTTGTCCGATTGCAAGGTCTGGGTCGGGTGGAAATACCCGGACCTTGCCCTTCCTTTTGTGAGGCATTTCGGAAAGAAATATCGCTAAAAGAGCTTAAAGTTGGCAATAAGAAAACGGAGCTCGCGGCTATGCTCCCGCTCAGGGCGCCATCTTGTTTTCTCTCCCAAAGGATACCAAGCTTACCGAAGAAACTTATCTTCTTGCTCCTCTCTCTGGGTAGAAAGGGTGGATTTAAGCTTCCTCCCAAACAATTGTTAACAAGGGAGATAAAAACATGGGAAAGGTTAACAGTAAGGGTTGCATGAAGGGGTGCACAAAGGGGAGTGCCCCTTTGTCGCGCCCCCTTCGGCGCGCGACGCACGGCACGTGGCACCTACTGGCATGGTGCCTTTCAACGGTCCAGTTCCATTTGTGATGATGTCGGGGGAGGGGGCGGGTCTCTCAATCATGGCTTTCCCCACTGCATTCTCTTTTCAGCTTCAAAGGTAGTTTTTTTCCATTTTGTTTGTCTTTTTTTTACCTTGGATGTTACAAGGTGTTCAGCACTGGTGGGTAGCCCTCCCCTTCATTAGCGCCTGCTGGCTTGGTGCCTTTCAACAGTCCAGTTCCATTTGTGATGATGTCGGGGGAGGGGGAGGGGGCGGGTCTCTCAATCATGGCTTTCCCCATGGCATTCTCCTCTCAGCTTCAAAGGTAGTTTTTGATTTTGATGTGATTTGGTAGTCTGATGGTTAATATTTTTCAAATAAGTCAGCTCTTGACAGGGGGCATCAGGCCAAAATCCAGTCATGATATCACTAATTTTTTAATATGTACTATAAGGAGGTTTTGGCTGTAGGCCTGTTCCCAAGCAGGAGTGAAGATTCACTTCTAGGCCCTAGGGATTGAAATACTTTGACTAGAATAAACAGTCTCTGCATACTGATTTGTGTTCCCATTTAAATCTTTACCCTACACTTACTCTAGAATTGATTATCTTTTGGTCTCCCAACTTCTCTTTTCTCAAGTAGTAGATAAGGGTATTGGAGAGAGAGTAATATCGGATCATGCCCCCATTTGGCTGAGATTAGCTTGTGGGATGCTGAGAGGGGTACCTTCTCCTGGAAATTTCCTTATTTTTTGTTCATGGACCTTCAAGTTCCAGTCTATCTTAAAAAGAAGTGGTATGATTTTGAGCATCATAATGGAGAACACCAAATGATCCAACATTATTTTGGTATACAATTAAAGCAATCCTTAGGGGAGATACTGCATATGTGGTTAAATGGGAAAAGGATATTGATAAGCAGCTTTTTTGCTGGGAAATTCAGCTTAATAAAGTTAAGAAAAAGTTGTTGGTCACCAACTCTAAGGAAAATAGGGAGGAATATTTAGTGGTGTGCATAGCTCTTAATTCATTAATATATCAGAGAACCTAAAAGAGTATCATTTACTACAAATGTAAATTATATCAATTTAGCAACAAAACAGGCAAACTAGTGATTAACTTAATAAAGTTGAATTCTGGCTCACAGTATATATTGTCTCTTAAAAAGCAGTCCTGGGAATTGGTTAATCCTAGTAGGGGAAATTATTAAAATTCTCAAACTCTTTTATAAAAATCTGTATACCTTTGGGACTTGTGTTTTGAGGAAGTGCAAGACTTTCGTATCTACATCTACCATGCCCAAATTTACTGAAGACCACTTGGTTTGGTTGAATAGACCAATCAGTTTGGTAGAGTTTCAGGGAGGCATTTGTAAAGCTAAATCCTTAAAGGTGCCTGGCCCTAATGGATATACAGCAGAATTTTACAAAATTCTACTGAACCAGATGCCAGCCCCCCTAAAGGCAGTGTTCCATTCTCTACTGGAGCATGGAGAATATCCCGAGAATGTTAATTTATCACACAAGGCAAGTAAGGATCTAACTTATACATGTTCTTATTATCCTATTTTCCTAATGAAGATCTGACAAAAAGCTATTAGCAACATTTTTTGCAGACATAAACACTGTTATTCTGCCTAAGTTTATTGCTCAGGGGCAAGAAGGATTCGTTAGGGCACTTATGCAATAACTAATGTGCGACGCCTCCTAGCGGCAATAATTCTGGGGAAAAGTAGACAAATGCTTTTTTTGGTAATCAGTTTTGATGCCAAAAAGGCATTTGATAGGGTTGAATGGGGATATATGTTTTCCCTTTGAACCATATGGGTCTTTCGGGGAGGCTTTATCAGGCTGTGGATTTATTATACGTGAAACCACAGGCTGCCATTTTCGCTAATGGGGTTCAATCAGATTTGTTTTCCATTGGGAAAGGTACCAGACAGGGATGCCCTTTGTCCCCTTTGTTGTTTCTGTTATCTTTGGAGCCATTTTTACAAATAGTACAAGGATTGGAGGGCATAGCAGGAATTAACATGGGGGATCAGGTATTTAAATATGCAGCATTTGCAGGTGACTTCTGGAATTTCTCATGCAACCGCATGTCTTCCTCCAAGCCCTGATGACTCTCTTCAAGGATTTTGGTGCTATTTCAGGCTTGAAGTTAAACATGGCTAAATCAGAAACATTTGCCTTTCTCAGTTCAGTACACCTTCAGTGGCAGGATAGGTTCCCTTTAAAGTGGGCATTAAGTCCCATTAGATATTTGGGACTAGCAATGTCTCGAGATTTGGAGGGGCTCTATGATCTTAATACTTCACAGCTTTTAGGTCAAACCAAGGGGAAATTTCAAGCATGCAGAATTTGCCACTATTGTTGGGGGGAGGGGGAAAATTAATGTTTTTAATATGGTAATTTTCCCCAAATGGTTGTATGTCCTTCAGAATTTTCCATTAAGGTTGAGGCAAAAAGAAGAGCTCTGGACTCCTTATTACAATTGTTTCTCTGGCAAGGTAGTAAGGCACGTATTTCACTACATTGTTTAAAATCCATTTTACATGGGGAGTGATGGGGCTTCTGAATCTGGAATTTTACCACTTAGCATGTTAAGGATTCTCCGGGATTGGGTGTATGTTATGTCCTTTTATGTCCCTTTTACAGGGGAAAAGGCTTTAGTGGCTCCATTGGACTTGCAGTATGTGCTCCATGCTTCATATAGCAAATTGCTAAGAGGATGGTCCAAGTGCCCTTTGATTTTGCCACTTAAATGGGCATGGGTGCGGTTAATGAATATCTTTCAGGGATCTTCTGGCTGTTCCCAACTGTTGTCGATAAAGGAAAATCTGGATTTCCCTCCTGGTAATGAAGCTGTCACTTTTCAGGTATGGAACAAGAGTGTATACTGCAATTGCAACATGTCGTAGGAGAGGATGATAGGTCATGTCCTTTTAAGAGCAGAAATGGCAAAATGTCTTAGATGATGCCAGTTATTTTTCTTATGTCCTATTGCGACATTACATGATGACATTGCCAGTTGAAATTTGAATTCCAGTGTTTTTGGATGCTCTGGATGCTCTTTTTAAGCCAGAAAAAGTGAGGAAACTGTGTCTAGAATTCGTGCAGGCACACAGAAGCTTGTGTTGACACCTAGCTTGGAAATCCTGGCTACCCGATGGGTTAAGGATGGTGGTAGTGGTGGAGGGTTTACCTTTATGAATCATTCTGTGAGGAAATGTTTTGCACGTGTCAAAACCCTTTCCCTCAATAAGCACATTAGAGAGTTACAATATAAATTTTTAGAAGAGCATATATTTCTCAAGTTCAAGCTGGCTTCTGTAATATGGTGCTTGCGTGCACTGTGGTGGGGCAGTTGGTACGCTCTCACATGTTTGCTGGTTTTGTTCAGGGGTTCAGGGGCTATGGTCACGAATAACTCAGTATATTTCAAAGGTGATTGGCTATAAGATTCCGGTCACACCTGAAGCTCTTTTATTTGAACAATTTCTCCCTTTTCTATTTAAAGCTCAAGGAGACAGACACTTTGTCCGGAAAGCATGTGTTTTGGGTAAGAAAACTCTTCTTTTAAATGGGACAGGGGATTCGGCTCTTTCCTTCTGGCAGTGGTGAAATTTATTAAATAATGTGATGCAGATGGAGAATATGGCCTCCACCAGCTCCTTCAAGCATCATCATTTTTTCCTAGCTATTTGGGAAAACTATGTTCAAACCCTGGCTCCTCGAATTAGGAGCTAATTCTTAACAAGGGAGGGTGATTGATTATAGGTGCTGAGGGTAAAGCTTTTCTGCAAGAGTTTAGGATTTGTGTTTGGGTAAGAGTTTTGGTTTGTTTGTAGATTATCTTGCTCATTGGATCCCATTGAGATCTGTAAATGTGTACCTGCTAGTTTCCAGTAGATGTTAGTGGTGCAACAAAGTATATTGCAGCATGTACAATGGGTTGTGGGGGGAGGCAGGGAGGGAGGCTGAAGTGTGAAGGTTGGAAGGAAAGGAAATTTGTATTGTGGATTGGATTGTTAATGCTGTTTTCGAGGTACATAAGAAACATTGTATCTTGAACATGTGTTTGAATTTGTTATATTCTACTAATAAAAAATGTTAAATCATAAATCTTTACTCTAATAAAACTTCTTCAATAATGATTATCTAACAAATAGTACATCATCTTGGAGATGAGTGCCTTTTCCATTTATATACTCACAAACCACAGAAACAGGATCCCCTTCTGTTTTGCAAAATATCCAAATGCAGGGCTTCACAAATCTGCCAAAGTGACTTCATAGCCAGTCAGGTTTATTTACTTATTTTATAAAATCTTATAATCCACTACCTTCCAATAATTTTGTCCAGTGTGGAGCATAAATACACATTCAGAATAATAATAACTACATTATCAAATAAATAAAACATATTTACAGGCAGCTGAATTGATATTAAGTGAATTTCAGTCACACAATCAAACCAACTACATGTTTAACATCTGCAACAATTTACCACCATGCATGGGATACCATGCTATGATGGAAAGTGACGCAAGGCACATTTTCCTTTTGAGAGCATCAGATTGTATGCCATGTCACTGAATGAGCTTGTGCCTTTGCATCAGTGACAAATTATACCTGCTCACATGTTATGATGCTCATCCACATTGGCACAAATACTGCTAGGTATCATGATATCCACAATGAATATACATGAGATCAATTTGCATAGATCAGGTTTACAGTGCATACAAACTGATCTCATGCATATAAGATAGTTAATTTACTTAATTAAACTAAGTAAATATTCATTGTGAAGAGATACATACCAATAAATAAATCCAAAAGATATAGAAGGTATGGTAAAGCAAGAAAGAGTGTCCACAATGTGATTTAAGCATGTAAAACGTTTACCGATGACAGTATGTTTAAACCATAAACACAAGTACTGAAATCCCCCGATACGAAACATGTTTTGCTAAGGCTGAGTTGGGAGGTACAATACCTACAAAATAAAATTTAAACTGAAAGGACTGGTCCAAAAAAGAAAGACACACAGCAGAGAATTGGTGGACAAAACAGACATTTCAAATTTTATCTAAAGAGAAAACAGGACTCTCACATAGGAACAACCATTTTAAACATCAAACTGCAGTCTACCTGCACAGATAATGCATAAAATAAACACTGAACATTTTAAAAGGGAAAAGACCATCAAAAAAGGTGCCAAAAAATTCACATGACCCAAGACAACCAAAGAAAAAAGGAAAAAAGTCAATAAGAAATATAAAAAATCTCAGATATGGCCATGCTGATAATAGAAATGTACTAAGGAACAAAAATAGATAATAGCTCCAAGACCAACCCTTTAGCACCTCTGTCATATCTTTGACATACCACACATGTATTTAATATTTTTTAGAATTTTCAGAGTGATGTTGTTACAATCGGTGGAACGCAGGCTGCTCCCATGGACCGCTGTTCTCACCTTCAGGCCCCGGTCTGGCCCAGGAACTCCAGCATACGGCAGGATGCCCGCCAGTGATCCCATGTGGCCAGACGCTAATGACGTGCGGCAGACACCACCGTTTTTGCACTCACCCGGAGCTTCCTCTTAGGCGTGCATACCCAACATTGCTCAATTTAAAGGGCCCATGGCAGGAAAAGCCCCATGGTGCCCTGGATGATATCTGACATTGTGGCTTATAAAAGGCTTTTCCGGCTTTGCTTAGATGCCTCAGCAATAGGTCCACCTACTCTGGAAGTAGTGCGTATTGCTCCCGTGTCCTGTCTTCAGTTCCAGTGTTCCTATCTTCAGCTCTTCTGCTTTGTCCTTGTTGCCTACCTGTTCTTCTCTTCACCTTCCTGCCCTGCCTATCCATCCCTCCTTTCCCTTCGGAGGGATAATTGGTTTGACCTCGGCCTGATCTCGGATATACTTGACCGCTGCCTGCCACTGACCACTGTCTGCCTCCGGATACACGTGACCTCCGTCTGCTTTGACCAGCCACCCTAGAATGAACCCCTTCATGATCAGCAGATGTCCCTACCTAAGACCTGCTGGCCCTGGCACCCAAAGGCTCAACTTGAGGGGAACTAGGGCTGGTATAGGCAAAGCACCAGCTGAGCCTCTGCTTCATGAGGGTCCACCTGCTAATGGTAGGAACCTGCAGGGCTCCTCCCTGAGGTTGCACCAATCCTGCCTCAGCCCAATCTGTCTTGGGGGGACTCCAAGACAGATCGTGAAAACGAGTCGGAAAATGAATCAAAACAAAATTAATCAGGGACCCCCCAAGACTTGCCAAAAGCCCCTGGTGGTCCAGCGGTGGTCCTGGAGCAATCTCCTGCACTCAGGCCGTCGGTTGCCAATATTCAAAATGGCACCGATAGCCTTTGCCCTTACTATGTCACAGGGGCTACCAGTGCCATTGGTTGGCCACTGTCACATGGTAGGAGCACAAGATGGTGCCGGCCATCCATTGCTCCTACCATGTGACAGGGGCCGACCAATGGCACCGGTAGCCCCTGTGACATCGTAAGGGCAAAAGGCCATCAGCACCATTTTGATTCGTAGCAGGCCCGACAGCCTGACGGCCCGGAGGGAGAGATCGCTCGCGGGACCCTGCTGGACCACCAGGGCTTTTAGTAAATCTTGGGGAGCGACTGGGATGGTGGGGGGGGGGGGGGGGGGTTGTAAGAAAGTAAAATTGAAGGGTTGTGGTGGTTTTTTTTCCAATTCATTTTTTTTTCCGGATTCGTTTTTTTTTCGATTCGTTTTCCGACTCGTTTTCCTGATCCACGCCTATAAAAAATGATCTGCCGAAAAACGAAAATTTCGACGAAGCGTCTCTCTATTGGAAAGTACCCAAACATTAAATAGATCCCATGTTACTGATGCTGGTAATAAGCAGTGGCTATTCCTTAAGTCAAAATGATTAATAGCAGTTTATGGACTTCTCCTCCAAGAACCTATTCAAACCTTTTTTAAACCCAACTGCACTGACTGCCTTAACCACATTCTCTGGCAATGAATTACAAAACTTAATTGTGCATTGAGTGAAAAAGATTTTTCTCTGATTTGTTTTAAATGTGCCACTTGCTAACTTCATGGAATGCCCCCTAGTCCTTGTATTATCTGAAAGAGTAAATAACTGATTCAAATTTACCTGTTCATGTCCTTTCATGATTTTATAGACTTCTATCATATTCCCCTTTAGCTATCTCTTCTCCAAGCTGTGCTGCTCTAACCTCTTTAGCCTTTCCTCATAGGGAAGCTGTTCAATGTCCCACTAACTGCAAAATAAACTAAGCAGAGTTAAGAGTTATAGCAGGATTAAAAGTAAAAACATGTATGCTAAGAATTTTAATAACATTTGCTCTACTTCAGCTAAAGCAAAAGTCTTAAACTAGTTCAGACTAGAATTGGATTTAGCTAATGGTAACATTCTTAAAGACTTAGAAACTTCTCGTAGCTTCTAAATTATTATTCATAACATTACTAAATTACAGAGTCACTGATAATAAATAGAGCTATTATTGAATAGAAGTTGACATCATGTTGTTAACAAGATCACTCAAAAGCACAAAACACCAGTTATTAACTGTATAATTAATTATAAGCTTCTGTTTAATATTAAGCAACTACAATGATATATTTGTCTGATTTCTTCAGATTAACATATGATCTTGCTGATAGAAATATAGAAACATAGAAACATGATGGCAGAAAAAGACCATATGGCCCATCCAGTCTGCCCATCCGTCCAATTAATTTAGTATTATAATTCTCATTACTTCTATTAGCGATCTCCTGTATTTATCCCATGCTTTCTGTTGCAATGTGATGGAAGGGAGCACTAGGGGGCGCTCCCCATTGCGGGACAAGATGTGTGTGCCCTTGCGGAGAGACGGGTCCTCGTCTGGGAATCTGGAGGCCCTGACCCTCCACCGGACCTGCACGCTTCCGTGAGGCCACCAACACAATGGTGGTCTCTGAGTGGTCCTCCGACCACTCCAAGCCCTTTCAGACCTGCCACTGGGTAATGGCAAGAAGCGGCAGGCTGGACAGAGGTCAAGGGCAGACGAAGACATCTTGTCACAGGACGAAGAGACGAAGACTCAGACACTGGAGCTTGGAACTTGGAACAGATGAGATGAAGACTTGGATGTTGGACAGATGAGACGAAGACATGGACATTGGAACAGATGAGATGAAGATGGGGAACTTGGACTTGAAGATGAGGCTAAAACTCAGCATGCCGAGGAATCCGGGCAACTTGGTGTAGCAACCATCTTGGACTGAGCTTTGTAGACCTGGCAGAAAAGGTCAGAGAAGTTGGACTGAGGACTGTCCACGGAGAGGAGGATCCGGACCAGGACATCCGAGAATAAGACAAGCTAAAAGCAGGCGAATAAAAGTCCTGAACTCAGAGGAGAGCGCTGGGCCTTCCGTCACTCACAGGCACTCGATCAAGAGCAATTCAGAGAGGAGGACAGACAACGGCTCCTCAGAAGTCCAGGAACTGGAGGAAGGTGGATGGGTGAGCAAGGTCCCTCAGACACCCTACACAGCCCGGCCGGGCTGGTCGTGGACCATGAGGGGAGCGGGGCCTGCCCAGGAAAGGGGCAAACTTCTGGACATCAGAGATGGAGGGTGTCAGGAGATGGAAGACATCTGGACATCAAGACAAAGAGGATCTTCAGCCCTGAGAAATGGAAGAATTCTGCCAGTGCCCTACACAACCAAGTGGGGGTGGTCATGGACCACTGGGATGGAATGACGGAGCCTCAGGAACATGGACGAAGAACTTCAGGATATGAAGACATCTGAACGTGAAGACACCAGGACAACCAAGATGAAGACAAGAGATCAGGAAGACAGACGATGAGGGATCCCACGAAGATACAGGAATGCCAGCAGGAGCAGAGATGAGGAGTCTAAGGAAATACCAGCTCCTTGCAAAGGCAAGGTGAAGTAGAAACCAGACTCAACATGCAATGCAACATTGGAGAAAAAGAAAGCCTCTATGTTACGATTTCGGGCCAAGGAGGCCTCAGGCCAGGGCCTCCTACCTTCCAAAGCTGGGATCCGAGCTCAGTCCCTCCTGCTCTCGTAGGAGTCATTAGCCCTCTTCACGGCCATGCCACTGTCGCACGACCCGGCCCCTCTGGCATAGTGAGAAGTTCCCCCCAGTCAGACGTCGTCTTCTCTCCTCAGGTGGTGCCTGCCACAATGTGGCCCATGCCGCCGCCTCCCTCAGTGTCCTATTCCTAGGTGCACATGCGCACTGCACTCCAAGATTTAAAGGGGCCATGGCGGGAAGCGGCTCCCACTGATGACGTCTGCTTGCCTTGGCAATAGGTCGCCTAGGTTGTCCTGAGTGTTGTTCCTGAGTTGCCGTTGTTCCTGTTCCTCTGTTCCAGTCTACGTTCCTGCTTGTTCCTGATCCTGAGTTCCAGTCTTCATTCCTGCTTTTTCCTGACCTTGAGTTCCATTTTCCGTTTCCCTGCCTAGCCTTGGTTCCTTCGCCCTGCTCTTGGACTGACTTTGGCTTGACCCTTGGACTGGATCCGACTATGATTTTGCCGCCTGCCTCTGATTTTGGACTGGACCTGACTACGACTTTGCCACCTGCCTCTGATCCCTGGACTGGACCTGACTTCTCTTGTTGCCTGCTGTGGCTCCTGGACTGGATCCTCGTTGCTCCTTGTCTCGCTCTTTGCCTGGCCATTCCTGGGATCATCCATGCAGAGGCCCACCTAAGACCAACCGGCCCCGGCACCCAAGGACTCAACCTGCAGTGAACATGGGCTGGTATTGGTGAAGTCCCTGTTTCCTTCTGCTTCCCATCTGACCTCACCTCCTGACAGTGGGGACCTGTGGGGGCTTCTTTCACAGGTATTGCTAACTCCACCTCGGGCCAAGTGTCCACCTCCGTAACATTCCCTTCCTCTCATTAAGGAACAGGACAAGATGCGGTGAGTCTGGAGCAGACACTGCAGCAAAGAATAGCCAGGCTCCCTAATCCAGACCCTTGCTTTGTCTTTTCTCCCTTCTATCTGCAGGGAACAGAAGAAGAGGAATGAAGTTGTCATGTACAGCAAAGAAGAATTCAGTTTTTGCTTGCATCATTCTATTTTTAATTTGTGCTCACTTATTTTGTATTTGGTGAGTGTGTTCTGCGTGTGTGATCTAGGTGAGGCATTCTGCTAGTGTGTAAGGATCTGTACTAGTCTCACTTGTTCTATTTTCCCAATAGGAGGTATATTAGTGTTTTAGGGCTTAGTGGAGTATGTGCAGTGTTGTCTTTTCATATTGTGTTGTTGCTGTTTGGGTTCTGAGAATTAATGCTGTTTTGGTATGACAGATTTGTTATATACGTTGAGTGACTTTTTGTGTTACTTCACAAAGTGGATGATAATAGAAGGAGTTTGTGTCAATTTACTGAAGTGACAATAGAATAAAAATTTTTTTTCAAATGATGAGTATTAAGAGATTAATATATGTATATCTCCTCCGTGTCAATAACAGCCTAATCACATTCAAGCTGATAAATATTTGTTTATATTTATTTCAGGCTTTGCTGTAAAAAACACAGTTTGTGTTTCAGAATGCCAAGAGTTCCTGCCTTCAGAGGAGATATATCTTCATCCATTTATACAGCGGCATGAACAGCAGCTATGCTGCACGGCTGGAAGCAGTTGCCCTTATTTAAAATTGCGTCCTCCAATCGTGTTTTTACATGTACTTAATTTTCATAAGTTGGAGCAATAAACTTCAGATACGTTGCATAACTTACTCACTAGTCGAAATTATATAACATTATTTGCATATTCTTCAAGGCTACAACAGAGAACACCAATCAATTTCCAGATTTAAACTTTTGGGATGCACTGTATTTATTTAATTGGTAAATCCACAACTGTTCTCAGCAATTCATCATCGCTTCCCTATTACCTCCACATGGTAACTCCGGGACCTTATTTATCACTGACCACCGTAAATCAGTGAACGTGTGATTATTTTTCAATTAACGTTGCACCATTGGTGCATTGATTTTACACATGGAAAGACAATTGCAATGTTCATTCAGTCTAATTCTCACAGACCTCCTAGTCTATCCCACATAGATTACATGGGCCTACAATAACGTAAACTACCTATGCAGTGGCACAGTTGATATAATGCTGTAACCTAATACTTTGATAGTTGTTTGGGGATATCCATTCCAATCCAGAATTTGTTTGTTTGCAATGTGTATACTTCCTACAGGGAAAAGGGCCCTTAATTCAAGGGAAATTGTCTGCATTTTATCTAATACAGCTTGGGTAATATGTTCACGTATGTTTTTGCCAGACACCATGCCATGTCAATATATACCAATGCTTTTTAATAATGGATGTTATAGCTTGAGATTTCTCTGAGGGTCTTAAGACACAGTTCAAATGCGTGTGCTATGTTTTTGATTGATATGTTAATAAAAGATCCCTGTTTGCTTATTTATTGTACTTATAAACCTGTCTGATCAAACTCTTGGGGTATCCTCTGTTGTTAAATCTATCACTCAGTATTTGAGCTTGATGTTCAAATTCCATATTCTCAAAGCAAATTTGTCATATTTGTAGAAACTGGCTAATTGGCAAATTAAATCACAATTGCCATGGATGAAAACTTTCATGTCTGAATAACTTATTACATACTGTGGCCTTGCAATAAATTGATGTGCTGATCTTGTTCCCACTTTTGATATTCAAAAATGAAAGAGTACTTACATTGAACTCCATAGTAAACTGTAAATTACAATCTTTGGAATTAATCCACTTAACAAGCAGATGTCATTCTTCTACTGTACCAGTTCATATAAATAAGATATCATCTACAAATCTTTTCCAAATCAGAATAGTCTGAAACCAATCAGCTGTATAGACATATTGCTCCTCAAACTTTGTGACATATAAGTTTGCCACACTTGGTGCCATGCAAGATCCCATCGCTATTCCATGAGTTTGTATAAAAAACTCATCTTCAAACATGACATGGTTGTTATAAAAAGCTAATTCTGATAAATGGACCACAAAATCCATTGGAATGTGTTGTAAACCAATTCTTTCTGATAAAGTGGATGCTACAGGGTAGCCCATGGAAAAGTAGTAGCCCGCCTCCAGTGCTGCCTGTGGTATATTACTATAAAGAGATTGAACGTCCATTGTGATCCACCGATAATACTCTGCCACTTCTTAAAAGAAATTATATGAGTTGAATCTTTAATATATCACTTAGATTATTGAACAGATGGCTTAAAAAATGTTCCAACCTATAAAAATTAAGTAGGTGAAAGCACATGATTGGAAGACACAATTTTAAATAACGTTGGTGTCTGCTTCTAGCCTTGCAGTAAAGATGCTGTTCATGCTGTTGTATACATCGATGAAGATATTATCCTCCGACACAGGAACTCTTGGCTATTCCAAAACATGGACTGTGCCATATACAGCAAGACTTGAAATAAATATAAACAAATAAATATTTATCAGCATGAATATGATTACGCTGTTTTTGACGAAGAGGAGATACACACATATACTGTTACTGTTATCCTCTCTGTTGGAGGAAGAGTAAATTATAAGTTGTAAGGGGAAACATCTACTTTTAGTCCAGCCAGCCATTTCAGACATGAACTTTAGCCACTTCAGTATGAATGTTTAAATTTATAAATGCAAGTATTTCTTGATTTATTTGTGTGCAGTCTGCCCCTAAAAATTATAGATCGCACATTTATTGGACTGTGACATGATCTATGAAATGTATTTGTATTTTTTTGTATGTGTATCGATATGGATAGATAGATTGATACATAGCTACATACAGTATATATATGAAACAAAATTTAATATTTAAATGCATCATGTCTAATTATGTGTTTTTACAGGATTGTTCCAGGAGTTGTTGTGTTTATCAACATTTCAAGGGGGGGGGGGAACGGACTCTGTGGGCTAGAAAGTTAATTTGGTGGGGGCAGGGGGAACAGCATGTGCAAGACTGAAGATTCAGCTACAATAGTGGTTCCAAAACCTGATCCCTAGCCAGTCAGATTTTCAGGATATCTGCAATGAATATGCATGAGATAGATTTGCATACAATAGAAGCAGTACATATAAATCTATGTCATATTTACATTCATTGGGGCTATCCTGAAAACCTGATTGGATGGGGTCCTCCAAGACAGTTTTGGGGACCACAGACCTAGAGTACCTAACACTTTGCACTGGCCTTTACACTGTGTGCTAACATACAGAGGCTGGAGGAGGGAGACACGTCACGTCGGACTTACATGAGCCTGCATAGGAAGGTATAGCCTAGGTATGCAGGCATCGGCCCGCAGAGGCAAAATGGAGGAGGCAGCATGTGACTGTCTTTCTGTTATCTGCACATAGAAGGAAAGTTGCAATAGTGGACTCGCAGCATCAGATTATCAGGAGTAAGCAGTGGGGGGGGCGGGGGTGAGGGACGGATTACAGTGCTAAGGTCAGGAAGGCAAGGGATGATGGAAGTCAATTATAACCCAGTGGTGTGAGCACAGGACTGAGAACAAGGTAGGACAGGGTTCAAATCCCATGTCTCTCACTGATGTTTCTTGTGAGCTTGGGCAAACCACTCTAAGGTCCATATTCAAAAGCCATTTAGACGGATAACGTAATAGTTACCCATCTAAATGGCTTACCCGGCTATATTCAGCCTTTATCTGGCTAAATTCTAGCCAGCTAATAAGTTAGGTGGCTAGAATTTAGCTGGATAAGTTAGAGACGGTCAAGGGGTGAAAATAGGAGGAGTTGAGTTAGCCGGCTAAGTTACTGGTTAATTTCGATATTCAGAGTTAGCTGGATGACTTAGCAGCAAAGTCTAGTCAAGTCAAAGAGCTGTCCTAAAGTTAGCCAGCTAATTAACCGGGCTATTCATCAAAATGTGTTCTGGTGTTAACGCACGTGTTCACGCCGTAGCGCAAGTGATGCTAGCGCATGGCGCAAATGCACATTTTTGGAAGGAGTGGGATCAGGGAGGAGTTTGGGCGGGATTTAGGAAAATGAGGGGCAATATCGCACAGTTTTAATACTGGAAATAACTACACCTTTTTTTTCCAGGCGTTAGGCTGTACAATACCTGCTATTAAGTTCACTTAGGGGCGGATTTTAAAAGGAGCGCGAATAGCCTACTTTTGTTTGTGCTCCAGGCGCAAACAAAAGTACGCTGGATTTTAGTAGATTCGCGCGGAGCCGCGCGTATCTGCTAAAAACCTGGATCGGCGCACGCAAGGCTATGGATTTTGTATAGCCGGCGCGCGCCGAGCCGCGCAGCCTACCCCCGTTCCCTCCAAGGCCGCTCCGAAATCGGAGCGGCCTTGGAGGGAATCCTCTAACGCCCTCCCCTCACCTTCCCCTCCCTTCCTCTACCTAACCCACCCGCCCGGTCCTGTCTACACCCCCCCTTACCTTTGTTGGGGGATTTACGCCTCCCGGAGGGAGGCGTAAATCCCCGCGCGCCAGCGGGCCTCCTGCGCGCCGGGCCGCAACCTGGGGGCGGGTACGGAGGGCGCGGCCACGCCCCCGGACCGCCCTGGGCCGTAGCCACGCCCCCGTACCCGCCCCCAAAACGCTGCCGACACGCCCCAAAAACGCCGCGACGACCGGGACCGCCCCCGACACGCCCTCAACACGCCCCCCTCGAAGAACCCTGGGACTTACGCGAGTCCCGGGGCTCTGCGCGCGCCGGTAGGCCTATGTAAAATAGGCTTCCCGGCACGCAAGGCCCTGCTCGCCTAAATCCGCCCGGTTTTGGGCGGATTTAGGCGAGCAGGGCTCTTAAAATCCGCCCCTTAGAGAATAGCCACTGTCATTAGCAATGGTAACATGGAATAGACTTAGTTTTTGTGTACTTGCCAGGTTCTTATGGCCTGGATTGGCCACTGTTGGAAACAGGATGCTGGGCTTGATGGACCCTTGGCCTGACCCAGTATGGCATTTTCTTATGTTCTTATGTTTTTATATGCCCAAAATGGCCATAATGCAATTCTTGATAAATTTTTAAACTGAATTTTGGCCATTTCTGGGTTGGAAAGGGGAAGGGAGGAAGAGAGAGAGAGCACCTCTAGGGAAGCCCTCACAGTATGCAATTATTTATATCTTTGTAGGAGGGCCATCTAATAGGTCAAGGTGAGGTGTTGGTGCTGATGATGGTTTAGGGTTTAGGGGCCAGTTTCTCATGTAGAGTGAGTCATACAAACAGCACAGTACACCTTGGTGAAGATTTGGCATCATTTAGAGTGAGGAAAGTCTCACAAAGATTAAATTTTGTACTATGTTATCTCACCCTAGCTTGATGCTACCCTTTATATAGTCCATCAAGCTAGGGTGAGAGAACATAGTAGAAATGGCATCTTTGTGAGACTTTTCTCATGCCAAATGATGCCACATCTTCACCGAAGATTATTGTGCTGTTCTTACATCTCACTCTACATGAGAAACTGGCCCCTAAACCCTAAACCACCACCATCACCTAACCTCGAGCTAGTAGATAGCCCTCCTATAGAGATATAAATAATTCACTACTAGGAGGGCTTTGTAGATAGTTTCTCTCTCTCTCTGCCTCAGTGGTAATTCTAAAATGTCCATAATAAATGCCCTATTTTCTTAACATGGCGTTATCAATGCATTAAAATGCATTTTGATGAATCTAGGGGTAAGATAGCCGGCTATATTCAATAGTGTGGCTGCACTGTTGAATATGCCTCCAAAGTTAGCCAGATAAATGTATCTGGCTAACTTTGCTATCCAGACTGTGTCTGAATATAGACCTCTTAGCCTATCATTGCTTGAGGTACAAACTTAGGGGTCATTTACTAAGCTGCAATAAGCGTATAATGCATGAAAAACATCATTCTTTGCACAAAAACCAATGTTTATGGTGTCATATACTCACATTGTGCACATTTGCCCTAAAAAACCACAAGCTATTTAGAGGAGCTACTTTGCATGCATTTATATTATGCATAACATTTTCAAGTACATGCAAAACAATGTATCCATAGGTAAGCCAACACAAGTAAATTAATGAGGCTTGCCAGAGCCACATTATTTCCCTGAAAGTTAGCTACAATTCCCTTGCCACATGTACAGGCAGCCCAACAGAGGAAAATGTTTAAAGAATAGAACTAATAGTTGCACAGAAATGTCCTTCCCAAATCCCTCCATTTTGTCAAAATTTGACTCACAATTCCAAACACCTGGATCCTCCCACAACAAACAACATATTCCCTGGCAGTCTAGTGAACCTCCCCGGACCCCCTTGCTAACCTTAAAAAGTTAACCTTGTGGTCCAGTGAGGGCCAGCATCAACTCTTAGACTCTGGTCCCCACTGGACAACCAAAGTAGCTTTAAAGGTAAGGGGATCTGGAGGTGGGTGGGGGTGTTTGTATGGGGGGGGGGGTTGATTTTAGATAAAAGGGAGGGGCTTGAGAATGGGTTTCGGCATCTCTGCATAGCTATTAGATCTATATTTTACACTTTTTCCTCTGCTGAGCCACTTCTACAGGCAGTGAGTGGTTGGGGGGGGGGGGGGGTGTCTACCAAGATCCCGGGGTGATTTTGGCACATTGGGAAGGGGAGTTTCTGGGCTATGTGGCCCTTTAAGATGATGGTGGTCTTGAGTGAAGTGGGTCACCATTGGGGGGTTTTCTCCCTTTCCTTGCAATATTTTTTCTTGCAGAATTTTTCCATGAGATACTGTGGACAATTCTGGTCGCCGCATCTCAAAAAAGATATATTTACGATGGAGAAGGGTACAGAGAAGGGCAACCAAAATGATAAAGGGGATGGAACAGATCCCCTATGCGGAAAGGCTGAAGAGAATAGGGCTGTTCAGCTTGGAGAAGAGATGGCTGAGGGGGGATATGATAGAGGTCTTTAAGATCATGAGAGGTCTTGAACGAGTAGATGTGACTCAGTTATTTACACTTTTGAATAATAGAAGGACTAGGGGGCATTCCATGAAGTTAGCAAGAAACACATTTAAGACTAATCGGAGAAAATTCTTTTTCACTCAACGCACAATAAAGCTCTGGAATTTGTTGCCAGAGGATGTGGTTAGTGCAGTTAGGGTAGCTGGGTTCAAAAAAGGTTTGGATAAGTTCTTGGAGGAGAAGTCCATTAATGGCTATTAATCAATTTTACTTAGGGGAATAGCCACTGCTATTAATTGCATCAGTAGCATGGGATCTTCTTAGTGTTTGGGTAATTGCCAGGTTCTTGTGGCCTGGTTTTGGCCTCTGTTGGAAACAGGATGCAGGGCTTGATGGACCCTTGGTCTGACCCAGCATGGCAATTTCTTATGTTCTTATGTTCTGATATCATGGGGAATTCGTGATGATATTTTACAGTATAGGGGCCAAATATCTCAGGAACACCCCCCTCTATGATATTTTTTCCCTACCAAGACAAAATATTACAGCATAATAAATGGCCACCTTACAGGGTCATTCATCAAAATGAGTTATGATGTTATTGTGGGCATTTGGGCCCTAATACTTGTGATAATGTCATAATGCATGTGTTATTTATTGCATCGTTAGATGTGTATACAAATGTTTAGATTTTTGTTAGAGGGGAGGAGTTTATGAAACTGAGGGACATTTGATGTTGTCTGTAACTGCATAATACATGTTATCACACTGGAAATAACTATACCTTTTTTCCTGGTGTTAAGCTGTGTGATATGCCTGAAATGGGGTTCCTTCTGTTTAGGGAGGGGAGAAGGAAATGGGGAGGGGAGGGGAGTAGAGAGAGAGAGCCTCTAGGATGGTACACTTATTAGTCCTCTATTTATATCACTATAGGAGGGTCACTATAGGAGGGTCATCTAGTAACTCAAGGTGAGGTTTTGGTGGTGGTCTAGGGTTTTGGGGCCAGTTTTATATGTACGGTCAGACATTAGATTTCTACAATGTACTCCCGCCCTAGCTTGATAGCACCCAGGTAGAGAGTGTATCGAGCTAGGATGAGAGTAGATTGTAGAAATCTCATCTTTGTGTACCTTTCTTCATTCCAAATCACATCAAATCTTCACAGATGTGTACTGTACTGTTCGTACATCTGACTGTGCATGTAACACTGGCCCCAAAACCCTAGACCACCAAAACCTCACCTCGAGTTACTAGATGACCCTCCTATAGTGATATAAATAGTTGACTTAGAAACAAGCCTTATAAAGCCTCTTGTTCTCTTCCTCCCTCCATATGTTATAACAAAATAGTGTGTGGTAACTCCAAAATTACCTTAATCATGGGTGTTATTTATAGCTTTTTGATTAATCTAGGGGCTTAGATTGTAAGCCCTCTGGTGCAGGGAACTACTATAGCTGATTGTAACTTGTTTTGAACTTGAATTCAGAAGTTATGCAATTAAATCTGAAATCCAAATATGGAAAAAATAAAAGGGAGCCCATCTATAAAAGTTTGCCCAAGGTACCTTAAGTGGTTAAAGAAGTCCTGGGCCTAAGCGCACCACTGCCACAACACATCTTGGTCTAACTTTGTCCAATAGACAAATGTTACTCTCAGTGCCACACTGAATGCAAAATATTAAATAAAAATTACCAAATGGAAAAATAATTTGAATTTGCACTAATTACACTTGTTTTATTTTATCATATGGAAATATATTTGTATAAAGGCAAAATAATAACTTTAATTTTGACTTTATACAAATATAAAAATATTTTAACCTGTATTGCCATAGGAGAAAAATATGCAATTCAGCCTTCTATAAGTGTCAATGGTGGCACTTCTACAGCACTGCGGATAGGAGAGAGCACCAGGGGGCACTCTCCAGTATGGGACGAGATGTGTGCCCTTGCGGTGAAACGTCCTTACCCTGAGCCTTGACCGGACCTACACGCTTCCTTGAGGCCGCCAACGTAATGGAAGTCTCTGAATGGTCCTCCGACCATTCCAAGCACTTTCGGACTGCCGCTAGAGAGCGGCGGGAAGCAGCAGGCCGGATAGAGGACAAGGTAGACAAAGACATCGGATGTGGCAAGGCGGACGAAGACATCGGACGTGGCAAGGCAGACGAAAACATCAGGACGTTGCAAGACAATGAAGACTTGGAAGTAAACGAAGACTCTAAGGCCAGTACCGAAGGGTGCCCTCCACAGCGGACCACACCTTGGACTGATAAGACAGAGTTCATTCGAGGACAAAGGCAAACTTGGCTTGGAGATAGCCGAAGGCTCAGATGTTGAGGACGCTGAAGGCTTAGATGTTGAGGACGCCAAAGGCTCAAATGTTGAGGATGATGAAGGCTCAGACATTGAGGGTGCCGAAGGCTCAGACGTTGAGGACGACGAAGCTCAGAAGTTGAGGACGATGAAGCTCAAATGTTGAGGATGCCGAAGGCTCAAACGTGGAGGATGACAAAGCTCAAACGTGGAGGACTACGAAGGCTTAGACACTGAGGACGACGAAGGCTCAGATGTTGAGGATGACGAAAGCTCAAGCGTTGAGGATGATGAAGGCTCAGATGTTGAGGATGCCAAAGGCTCAGACGATGAAGGCGCAGAAGCTCAGAAGTTGAGGACGACAAAGCTCAGACGTGGAGGACGAAAAGCTCAAACGTGGAGGACGCTGATCCAAGACGGGACTCGGATGAATTATGAGGATCTTCAGTCTGTGAGATGAAAGAATCCCACCAGCGCCATACACACCGCAGCAGGGGTAGGCACGGACCACTGGGCCACCACGCACCCTACCAGCCCATCCGGGCTGGTTGCAGACCATGAGGGACGGGAAGATGGAACCTCAGGAACCTCTGGACATGAACATCAGGATACAGATGACATCAGGAAAACATCTGGAATAAGGACGAAGACAAGAGACCAAGGAACGAAGAACATAAGCACAATCCCTTAACTCTCAATTGTATTATGCTCTTAGTTAACTGCCCTCTCCGGCCTTATCTTTCCGGCTGCTTAAGCTTCCAAGTTTACCCTCCTTGTTGAATGTAACTTTTCTTCTTCTGTTAAATGATTGTTCTTTGTTACAGTTTACCCCGTTCTGTGTAAACCGATCTGATATGGTTATTAACCATGAAGGTCGGTATAGAAAAGAGCTAAATAAATAAATAAATAAATAAACATCTGGATGAAGACTCTGGATCCCACAAGGAACAGAGTGCCTAGGAGGAGAACAGACGTGGAGTCCTAGGGAGGACTTACTCCTTGCAAAGGCGAGGAAAGACTGACGGAAGAAGCCTTTTGTAGGCTGTAGCAGGAAACACCCCGGGAGGAGTCAGAAAGGAACCACACCTGCACTGGCCCTTTAAGAAGGGCAGAGAGGCACGGCTTCACCCCTTAGGAAGGGCAGGACCATGGAGAGCAGCGTCCCTGTTGCTGAAGTAGGACTGGAGCAGGAACTAGGCCTCTGAGCAGACCTTGAGGTGAAAGGCAGCATCCTGCCGCTAAAGCTGAACCACAGGCAGCTCCATACCACAGGAAAAGCCAGGGATAAGGCCCTCTCCCCCCCCCTCCCCGGGAGCCCAAGGTAGGATTGGTGGCCTCCGGGCCACATGGAAACACTGTCGGTAGCCTCCTGGCCACCTGAGAACAGCAGCACGGTTCTGGCTGTGCAGGAGGAGTGTCGGCGGCCTCCGGGCCATGTATGGAGCAGAAGCGAGGCACCAGCCACATGTGAGAATCTTCAGTGGTCTCCGGGCCGTATAAGACACAGTAGCACAGAGCCATGCCACAAGGGAGATCTCTGGCGTGGCTCCTGCCATGCCGGCACGATGATGGGCTCCTGCTGCTGCAGGGAACCTCGGCACGGCCGGGCATAAAGGTAAGAGACTGCAACAATTTCTTACTTTTTATATGCTTTTGGAAATAGCATTTTATTTACAGTGTTATGTTTTGTGGTGTGTACTTGTTTTTAAATAGAAAAAAGTGCATATTTAAAAAGAAAGTCCTACAATTTTTCAGAAATATGGTATGAGTGTATGAAACCAATAGGAGAAAATCAGAAGAAAAATGAAAATCATTTAATTTTAGGGAGGTGAGAGCTGACTCACAGTTTAAAATATGCTGCAGAGTGGCTGGCGCCATGGCCTGCCCGTAGTCCTGCATTATGAGGCACAGGATACTTGGATTTCTGAGTGACAGGCCCAGTGGTGGCAATGCACTTAGACTCTGGGGAAGGCAGGTGGCTACTGTTGTGACCGGGATGATTGCTTCCTGCACACAAGCAGCACTGAGGTTTGGTCTGAATGGAAACTTTAGCTCCATGTCTCTGCCAGTATTGGATCCTGTGTCATTGAGGCACGCCATATGGGAGGAGAATCTAGCAATTAGAAACTACAGTGCTATATTGCTATTGGGCTCAGTTCACACAGATTCTTTTTGGCCAAGAGATGGCAAATTCAGTAGTTTATGTATTTTAGCAGTTGTAAAAATAATCACAAAACAATTGCTAAGGCCTTGAAAAATTATTCTTGCCATGTGGTATGAGGGGGCCACCACTGACAGTCCAATTCACCAAAATTAATACAATTCATCTGCAGTACTCTGGCATATCTCTGAGCTGAATATATTTACTGTACTTCTGTCTGAGTACTTAAGCTAAATAGGTGAAGGAAGGTGTGAAGTTGCTCAGAACAGAAGTGATAGTGTTGAAAAAATGTGTTTGTAATGAGTAGAGCATTTCCTAATGTAGTTGTCTTCTATCATTTTTGCATTTCAGAGTCTGTATTATGTGAAGCTAAATACCCCAGTCACTTCCTGGTCAGATGACCATCTTTTGTCCCATCTCTCTACTCTCCAGACTTGTTTGATTTTCATTGGTCTGTATAGATAGGTCAACGCATTCTACTGTAGTGAAGGTGGAGTAGAGGATATAGCTTCTATGTTATGGTATGACGATGTGTGTTGTTTATTATGGTAATGGTCATGTTAGATGTGATTTTAAAAAGGAGGGATATAGATGATAACATAATAGATTATGGCAGATAAGGACTGTCCAGCTGTCTCCATCCTTGGTGTTCTATCGTTTTAGATAAATGAGCATACAAATTCTCATGCTTAGACATCACCCTGTGTCTCTTAGCTGATCTCTCAACCCTGTTCTTCTCACTGTCCTCTATATCTATCCTAAGCATGTGAGTTGAGCATTTGTTAATTTAATTGTCTTCTGTGATTTTCCTTTTCAGGATAAGTTGTATGTAAAACAAAATATTCCAGGGACTTTCTGGTCAGATGATCATCCTTAGTCCCATCCCTCTAACTTCCATGTTAGTTTGTTTTTCATTGGTCTGTATAAATGTATCAATTCACCTTTATAGTGATATGGTGACAGTGATATGGGATTTTGGAGTGTCACCTTCTTGCAGATGATATTCAATTCATTTCCCCAGTAGTCAGTCTAATATTTAGACATGATCAAGCTGGTACTCTTTGAAATTTGAATGTGTGCTTACAAGTGATCACTTTGTGGCTAAATACACACAAGCTTAAACTGAATTCATGAAATTAGAGCTATTCTGAACATAATTGGTGAACTAGCCTGAAGGTAGCAAAGGTGGTTCACCAATTATGTTCATTTTTGAACAGGAAGGATTTGTGGACCATTGTTCATAGTTTAGTTACTGGATAAACTTCCAAGTTGTTTCTCCCTGTTAAATGTAACTTTGACTTATTCACCGCTATTGTTAATTTCTCCAGTTATTGCTTCTGTTATTCCTATGTTCTTTGTAAACCGATCCGATATGGTTATTACTATGAAGGTCGGTATAAAAAAGTGTTAAATAAAATAAATAAATAAATAAATAAACTGATTATTGTAGCTCACTTGACCAGTGCCTTTCAGGGGTTAGGCTTATTTATTTTATTTTATTTTTTAATTTTGATTTATATTCCGCTTTTCACACTTTTTTTCAGTGCTTCAAAATGGATTACATTCAGGTACTGTAGGTATTTAAACATCAGCAGCTCTTACAAAATACAGTGGTATATAGCTGGTAACAAGAAGTAAGAAATTTGATCACGAAACACCTATATTGCAGGATCTGCACGGCCCCCTCATTGAACAACAGGTTAAATTCATAATTATTTCATTAGTCTTAAAATGCTTCATTTCTCTGCCCCAAGATATTTAGCTAGCAGATCTTCTTTGTTACTATGAACCATTTAGAGCATTGCAATCTTCCCAGCAAGTACTCTTAAGAAGTACAATTTTATTCAGCTGTGAGGTTGATAGAAACAAAGTGTATCGCCTTCCAGTATTATACATCAATCTTATAGAATCGTTTGCAATTGGAAGTTCTTTTAATGCTACATTATCTAAAATTTCAGAAAAAAAAGAAAAGACCTTACACTTTGAACATACTTTCACTTAAGGATCTAGTTAGATGTGAGAATACTGATTTTCTGACTTTTGATTATTGACTGCCTGATCTATAGAAACATAGAAGTGTGATGGCAGAATATGACCATACAGCCTATCCAGTAGACTAGATAGGCCATAGAATAGTAATAATATTGGGGAAGATTTTAAAAGATACGCGCGCACTCATGTTATAAAATCAGGGGATGGCGCGCGCAAGGGGGTGCACACTAGTGCACCTTGCGCGCGCCGAGCCCTTGGGGAGACCAGCTGGCCTTCCTCGTTCCCTCCAAGGCCACTCTGAAATCGGAACGGCCTCGGAGGGAACTTTCCTTTCCCCCCCACCTTCCCCTCCCTTCTCCTACCTGTCCTGCCCCCCAGCACGAAAAAAAAACCCCCTGTACATTTATTTCAGAAGTTACGCCTGCCAGAGGCAGGCTTAACTTGCGAGCGTGCAATCCCCCGCCCCAGCGGTCATAGAGAGGCCTCTGGCCACGCCCCTCCCCGCGACCACCCCCGGACCGCCCATTTCTTCAAGCCCCGGGGCTTTACGCGCACCACCGGGCCTTTTGAAAATAGGCCTGGCGCGTGTAACCCCCCTACGCATAACCCCCCTACGTAACCCTCCTGGATTTACTCGCGTAACCCTTTGAAAATCTGCACCATTGTTTTATTATTGTACTGGAGTACTGTAATCAAATTGAGTTTTATTACTGTATATACTAAGGATGTGCTGGGAAAAAGTTAGATTTTGTTTTTTAATTTCATTATTGGGGTTCTTTTTCCCACAAATTTCATTTCGCTTAATGTTTATTTTGATTTTGTAAGTTTATAAAAATGAAATAAACATAAAAAGAATCACCTCAAAAATGGATTTAAGAAAGAATCATGGCCTCCATACCAGCCATTCCTCCTATCCTGAACAATGCTGGGGCCAGGATCCTACCCAGTCCCCACTTACCCAGTCCAGAGGGTATCCGAAGAAGAGGCCTAGGCCTAGACTGAAGCTTTAGCCTGCTTAGGCCTAGGTTGCCATAAACTTGGCCTAGGCCACAAGCAAAGGCCTTGCTTAGAGACCTGGTCCCAATGTCTACGTCTGATGCTGTGGCCTAGGTCTGGTGCCTGGGCCTCATCCTAGGCCGAGGCCCAGGCATTAGCCCAGGCCTGACACATGGACCTCAGCCTAGGCCAAGGCCAAGGCCCAGGCCCAGGCCCAGGCCCAATGCTGGGTCCCTACACTGAGGAGGAAGACACCAGAATTAAGTTACTCCTGTGTGACTCCAGTGGAAGATGCATTTTTAGAAGACAAGAAAAAAGAAGAGGATCACTGCAGCCTGGTCACCAGCCTCTGGGCCTGGACCTGAGCTGAGGTTCAGGCATTGGAAACAAGCCACTGGTGTTGGGTCTGGGCCTTGACCCAGACATTGGAACCTAGCCTCCAGGCTGGGGTATGGAATTGAGCATAGGCCAAGGCCCTGGCATCAGGACCGTGCTTCTGGGCTGGGCCTCTGTGTTTGGCCAGGGCCTAGACTTAGGCATTGGCGGTAGTGCCACATTGTTGGATCCCTGACAAACGAGTTAAGTATGGATCAGGAAGTTTTCTGACCCTGGCAAAGCTTTTCAGTTCTGGGCCTTTGCTAGAATTTCCACTGAGGTCCTGGTGTCAGGCCGTGATGTAGGCCAAGATCATGGCATTGCACTCAGGCTAAGGTCTATTCCGAGATGAAGCCCTAGCCTCAGGCTTAGGCCTAGGCTAAGGTGGCAGCATCATGCTCAGGGGTATGCCATGGCTTCTCTCTTTGGGCCTTGATCTATCCTTAGTCAAGGCTCTGGCCTCAGGCCTGGGCCTAGGCAGAACAGGTGATTTTTTTTCTTTTTCAAAACAATATGCGAAAACCAACTAAATTTTGTCAGATTTTCAATTGTTTCATTTTGAAAATGAAATGAAATGAAATAGAAAATGACAATAATATTTCCTATTTCATTTCTAACAAATGCCTATCCCTAGTAGATACTGTGAAATTGATTGTACATAAGAACATATGAATTTCTATACTGGATCAGACCACGGCTCCATCAGTCCTGTTGCCAACAGTGGGCAATCCAGGTTGCAAGTACCTGGAAGGATCCCAAACAGTAGCTAGATCCCAGGGATGAGAAGTGGCTTTCCCCAAGTTTGTTTGGTTAATAACAGCTTATGGTCTTATCTATCCTGGAATTTTTCCAATCCTTTCTTAAAGCCAGCTATACTAACCGCCTTTACCACATCCTCTGGCTTTAAATTCTAAAGCTTAATTGTGCATCGAGTGAAAAAGAATTTTCTCCAATTTGTTTTAAATGTGCTACTTACTAACTTCAAGGCTTGTTCCCTAGTTTTTGTGTTTTTTGAAAGAGGAAAATAACTGATTCACATTTATCCATTCTATTTCACTCATGATTTTATAGACCTCTATCATATCTCCCCTCAGCCATTCCATCCCCTTTGTCATTTTTGTTGCCCTTCTCTGTACCATTTCCGGTTCAATTATATCTTTTTAGAGATGCAGTGATCAGAATTGTACACAGTACTCAAGGTGCGGTCTCCATCATGGACCATTACAGAGGTATTTTATCGTTTTTCATTTTATTCTCCATTCCTTTCCTAATAATTCCTAACATTCTGTTTGCTTTTTAACTGCCCCACACTGAGCCAAGGATTTCAAAATATCATCCACGAAGTTGCCCTGGGTTGTAAAACCTGCTGGGGTAGATTTTATAATTCTAAGGGCACGCATACTTTTGTTCACGCACCAGGTGCGAACAAAAGTATGCCGGATTTTATATGATACGCGTGTAGCCGCGCATATCTTATAAAATCCGGGGTCGGCGTGTGCAAGGGGGTGCACATTTGTGCAGCTTGCGCATGCCGAGCCCTGCGCGCGCTGCCCATTCCCTCCGAGGCCGCTCCGAAATCGGAGCGGCCTCCGAAGGGAACTTTCCTTCCGCCTCCCCCCACCTTCTCCTCCCTTCCCCTACCTAACCCACCCCCCGGCCCTATCTAAACCCCCCCCACCTCTGTCACAGAAGTTACTCCTGCTCGAAGCAGGCGTAACTTTACGCACGCCAGGCCGGCTGCCGCTTTCTGTGTTCTGGTCCGGGGGCTGGTCTGGAGGCCGCGGCCATGCCCCCGGAACATCCCCGGGCCGAAACCACGCCCGCGGAACCGCCCCCAGATGACGTGCCGATCGCGTTACGCCCCCGACACACCCCCCGATGACGCGCCATCCGCGTCACGCCTCCTGACACGCCCACCCCAAGAAAGCCCCGGGACTTACCCCATGCCGGAAGCCTATGCAATATAGGCTCAGCGCACGCAGGGGGGTTTTAAAAGGGTTACCCACGTACCTTATGCGTGTAACCCTTTTAAAATCCGGCCCAATATGAACTTAATGTTGCATAACTACAGTGTGGGTTACTTTTACTTATGTGCATCTCTTTGCACTTGTCCACTTTAAATTTCATCTGCCATTTGGATGCCGTCTCACAAGGCTGTCCTGCAATGTCTCACAATCCGCTTGTGATTTAACAATCTTGAGGCTTGAATTAAAGGAGGGAAATCAAGAATGAATAAATATATTTTGTTAGAGTGCTGGCATCCACCAGCTCTTCTGGCAAGTTATTTCAGGCTCCATTATCTTCCTTTTTGGTTCTTATCCACCAGCACCCAGATCTCCTAAATCTTACCATCAAGTTTTGTGATAATTTAAAGAGCCACTAAATCTAATGAGGCTATTGTCCAAAATATCCAGTCATCCTATGCTTATTGATGTTAGGATCATAGCCATCATCGCTCCAAACACATTATCCCAGCTTTTTTAGAAGATTAATACAGTCGTACAGCTGCTGTTAAAGTTGTAACCATGACCAGTACATGCAAAGAAAAAGTCCAAGGAGAACACATCAGTAAATATTTTTTAAATAGCACCATGAACCTTGTACATAGGCTGTATCATTACAATTTTAAATATATGATTGGTGGCATACACAATACCAGATATATATTTTAATTTGTTTATTCCTCTATTTCCCATTGTTTTCTATGGACTTGCATGGCTGAAACTGAATAATAAAAGTAGATAAAGAGCGTGCTTAGCATTCAAGTGTTGACAGCTTGCATTCTTGACTTCAAGTCCTCCCTCCCCTGGCTCTTCTGGCCTGACATCATAGTCTCAGCATATTCGGAATGGTTCTTCTGCACCTCTTCCATGTATGTATGCATGAGGTTATCTAGAGGGTCATGCGTGGGATACATATATATTGAGTTTTATAGGTATTGAAATGAGTCCAATAATATACTGAGCGAATCAGTGAAGGAGCCATCCTACAGAACCATATAAAAGCATGAACCTTCTGAAGAATGTACATTTTTAATTCTGATTATTTTGTCAAATATTCTTTGGCCATAAATATTTTGACTTTGGTTGCAATCTTATAAGTAGTTTTTATAATTTCAATCAAAATAATATGCCAGGAAATTAATACATTTTCTGATTTAAGGCAATATAAAATGCAGATTTCTACATATAACTGTGATGAGTCAGGAGAAGGATATGTTACTATACGTTGATCTGACTCTGCTTAATTTTTTCAGAAAGCTGGTGAAGCTGAATTATCATAGTGACATACACTGCCTGAGTTTTTGATACATTTATCTTGAGAAAGGCAGGAAGTCTATGGATTGTTTATTGATGAATGCAATTAAACATATGATTCCAATTAAATCATTCTGTCTGATGATTTCTCAATAATAATAATCTCATGCATTGTTAAGCAGCATGCAAAGCAGGAATTTCCTTAAATTAAGAGACATTGTTTCATTTTAGTCTGGTGCCAGAGACTGGCACAGTGCCTTGCAGGTGGATAAAATAAAAAAAATGAACAATAGGCATCATGAAATCATAGACTGGAGCAGGAATCATGGACCAGAAGATTGCCCTGAATTTCTAGATGCTGAAGTGCAGATCAAACCTCTGATAAGTTTTTAAGTGAAATGACTTTGGTGCTCTCAATTCAGGCACTACCTGAAAAATAGCACACATTCCATAGGTAATGCAGTCTGGTGTAACAGCAAAAAGGAAGGAAAGAAAAAGTAATTGTACCCCAAATCCTCCAGAAATAAAACTGTAGAAGAACTGGCAAATTATAAGACTTAGCCAGCCATAAGTGAGGAGGAAGAATGGAATTTTATTTTTTTTTTTTAGCAAAAATATGGGGGTTTCTTTTGCTAGTTATTCTATGCATTGTATCAGTTAATGGTAACCGTTAATTATTAGAGATCCCTTCTAATTGGGTTTGTTAACAACTCACTCATTCACTAATTGACTTATACTTTCCTTTGGTTTCAATTGCAGAGGCAACATTGCAGCACTGTCTGTAACATTATCTTGCTGAATGCAAAATGAAAAAAAAACAAAATACTCAAGATGTTCCAGCTGTTCTCAGAAGATTTTAAACAAGTTGAGCAAGGGATGAAGCAGCTGGAAATCTCTCAGAAAAGCTGACTTCCACAAACTGTGCACCAGAGCAAATTTATTGCTAATTACTGTGATTTGAAACAACACTGTGAGTAAAAACTGATATCAAATGGTCCAGCCAAGGAAGGTCATTGTTTGCTGAATGGTGTACATACCTAACATACTAACAACTATTGCTTTTTTTCCAAACTTTGGATAAGAAATGATTTAATTGGCTAATTCGTTTCTTGAGAATGAGGGGGTCCTTCTTTAAATAAGCAGCTTAAATGATAAAGGGGAGGTCTGGTCATACCAAGTTACTTCACTGGCATTCCTCATATAAAATCCAGGCTTATCTTGCAGCAACAGAGCCTCACCTTCCAACTCCACTGTGCAGCCCTCAACCATTAAGTTGCCTGAACACAACACTTTCTGAGCCTCCCGAGGACTAATTTGGATCCTTGGGGGTGGGGAGCGGAAGGTAGCCATGTTCCAGGCTAACCCAAGTCTGAGCCTGTCTTAGGGCCTCATTTTCCAATATTGCATGCGATACCAAAAAGGAGTGTTACCTTATGCTAATAAGCATGTGTATCACAAATTGCAATAACAGCTATGCAACACACTCTTATCACAAATCACACTATTAATCCAATTTAAACTACATTGCCAGTATATATCACAGTTCACAATGTTTCCAGACAGCCTGTGTCAGTATCCTGCAGGAGAGAGAGAGAGAGAGAGAGAGAGAGAGAGAGAGAGAGAGAGAGAGAGAGAGAGAGAGAGAGAGAGAGAGAGAGAGAGAGAGACAGACTTGCTATAGTGTTGCCTCCCTAGACAGGTATTTGTATCCCTATGGTAGGCCCACCTAGTAACTCGAGGTGGGGATTAGGTATTAGTGTAGGGGGTTGGGGGCCACTTTCACATTCAACATGAGACGTACGAACAGAACAGTGGTCTCTTGTGAAGATTTGATGGCCTTCGGAGTGAGGAAACTCACTCCAAGATGCGATTTGGGCAATGTTCTCTCCACCTAGCTTGATGGACACTCTACCTGGGCAACAACAAGCTAGGTGGAGAGAACATTGTCCAAATCGCATCTTGGAGTGAGTTTCCTCACTCCGAAGGCCATCAAATCTTCACAAGAGACCACTGTTCTGTTCGTACGTCTCATGTTGAATGTGAAAGTGGCCCCCAACCCCCTACACTAATACCTAATCCCCACCTCGAGTTACTAGGTGGGCCTACCATAGGGATACAAATACCTGTCTAGGGAGGCGACACTACAGCAAGTCTCTCTCTCTCTCTCTCTCTCTCTCTCTCTCTCTTTCTTTCTCTCATAAACCTTTACCAGCCTCTAGGAAGGAAGAGCAGCAGGAAAGACTGGGAGCATGCAACACACCTGCTGGTGCTTGGTGACACACTGGTTGAGAAGTGCTGCTCTAGATGTAGGTACATTTTCAGCTGGAAAGCTAGTCATCTAGGTTCAGCTGAAAATTTGCCAAAAGATAACCAGCAGACATTTATCATTAAAGCTACACTTTGACCTAGGTTGATGAATACTGTCCAACTACATACAATACTCATAGTTGAGGTATAGTATATTGCAGCGCTTCTCAACCGGTGTGTCGTCTGCTCCCGGGCTCTTCTTCCCTGCTGCCATTGCCGCCGGGCTAACAGCACGTTCAAGCCCAATGGGAACGGCAGTGGTGTTAGAGGAAGCTGTGGCTCCTGCAGCTGGACTTTTCTTCTTCCCATGCCTGCCCTGGAACAGGAAGTGATACACAGTGCAGTGCGCGGGAATGAGAAAGAGCCATGCCACGACAGCAGCAGCAGTATCGGCCCCCGAACAGTAGCGTGGCCCGGAGCAATCGAAGCAGCAGGCAATCGGCAAAGGAGACAGCAGTATACCGCGGATGATGAGATTCTTCTTTTCTTCCCTGCAGGGGCTGGAGGAGGCTGCTGCAGCTACCGTTTGTGCCTCGGTGGGGGGGGGGGGGGGGGAAGGGGGGAGAGGAAGTGAGTGAGAGAGAGAAGACAGACAGCCTGTGTGTGATTGACAGCATGCATTTGATTGAGAGCATGTGTGTAATTGAGAGCATGTATTTGATTGAGAGCATGTATGTAAGTGTGTGAGAGAGAGCATGTATGTGATTGAGAGGAACTGGTCAGAGAGGTGATCTGTGTATATGTGAGAGACAATAAAAGTGACTTGACTGGAGTGTGTGTGAGAGAGTGAGAGATTGGTCAGGGAGGTGACTGGTGTGTGTGTGTGTGTGAGAGAGAGAGAGAGAGAGAAAGAAAAAGCATGGAAGTGAGAAATCTGGGTATGTGAGAAAGCATGGGAGTAAGAAGCCTGGTGTTGTGGGGGTGTGTGTGAAAGAAAGCATGGGAGTGAGAAGCCTTTATATGTGAGAGAGAGCATTTATTTATTTATTTATTTATTTATTTACAACTTTTCTATGCCGTCGTTTAGTAGTGCACCATCACAACAGTTTACAGTTAGGCACAAATATGTGGTTTCTCAATTATCCATAGGGTGCCATTATTATACGGTTACATAGTTCAATAATATACTCTAAATGGGGAATGGGTGTGGAGAAGCCTGTAAATGTGAGAGAGAGCATGGGAGTGGGAAACCTGTGTGTGTTTGTGCATGCATGAGAGAGAGACTGGTTGGTAAGGTGATGGTGTGTGAGAGAGAGAGACTGGTGTGTGTGTACGTGAAAAAAAGAAAGTGATTAAGGGAATGAGAAGCCTGTGCATGTGGAGAGAGCGAGCATGGGAATGAGAGAGAGACTGGTGTGTGTGTGTGTAAGAGAGAGAAAGTGATTATGGGAATGAGAAGCCTGTGCATTTGGAGAGAGTGAGCATGGGAGTGAGAAACCTAGGTGTGTGTGAGACACAGTATGGGAGTGAAAAGCCCATATATGTAAGATAGAACAAGGGAGTGGGAAGCCTGTGTGTGTGCATGGCATGAGAGAAACTGTTCAGGAAGGTGACTGGTGTGTGTGTCAAAGACTGGTTGGGAGATGATTAGTGTGTGAGAGACAGAAACTGGTCATGGGGGTGTGACTGGTATGGTGTATGTGTGTGAGAGACAGAGAGACTGGTCATGGGCCCTAAGGAAGAGGACCATGAGTATACAGCTTAGCCACTACTGCTGCTTCTGGTGTGTGCTACGGCCTGCATGGAAGAGGAGTAGAAGAGCTGCTGGAGGGGGTAAGTAAAGGCGGATTTTTAAGTTTATTTTTCTTGATTGACTGCCCTTTTAATTATTTAATATTTTGTGATGTGTCTGCTTTTTTGAAATATTTTATTGGTGTTTGGAGAATTTTTAATAGTTTTTATGAGTTTTTAATTGTTGGATGTTATTCTGTTCATAGCTGTTTTGAAACATTTATTCTGCTTATTAGTATAGTTTTACAATTATTTCTGTGTGGGGATCTATAGCTGCTTGCTAGTTCTGTTTTCCTAATTGGAGGTGTCTTGGTGTTTAGGGCCTGATTTAATATTTGTAGTGTTGGCTTTTCATAGATAGGGTTGCTTCTGTTTGAGTGCATTCCATTCTATAGATGTAACTGTGTGCGGATTAGTTTTTGTGCATAACTGCAGATCCTGAGAGTATGTTAGGTCGATTCTGTGTCTGTTACCGAGATGAGATATTTTACTAGCATGTAAGCGTTTAATCAGAAAAAAGGTTGAGAACCACTGGTATATTGTATAACTAGTTTCAACATTTAGCAAGGCTAGCAAGCCCAGGCAAGGTCAGACAAGTCCTAGCTTTAAATTCAAGCTAGCAATGCTTAATCTCTTATTTTAACCATAGCTTTTAAATTTAAGCAAGAAAATATTACTTTTTTCTTGTAGAAAATGGGAATAAATGCAAAAATGTCAGATTGCTTCCAAAGAAGTTAATGGGAATTGGGCGACTATGGTCTGGGGACTTCTGTACTTATACCAGCCTCAGCCAGAAGTAAATCTCTTCAGGTTCTGGGTTGCCAGGAAGTGAATAAAAGGTATGTATTCTGTCAATGAATAGGTATTAGCAGGCTAAGTTGAATATTTAAGGGAAGATTTTAAAAGCCCTACACACATAAATTCCAGCGTTTATGCGTGTGGTTGGGCCTTGTGCGCACCAGGCGAATCTTAAAAGGGGCCCGGCCACATGCGTAAACGTCGATACGCACATAAGAGCTGGGCATCTTCAAAGGGGCGAGCCAGAGGGCATGTTCTGTGCGGGGATTGACGGGGCGGGCCGGGACAGCACCATTGCTTGCTGTCCCAAAGACTTGGCTCCCAATGCTCGCAACTTATTTCAAGTCAGACCCTGACGTAAGTAATAAAACAAGTGTAGAATAAATAAAGGGAACCGTTAGTATCCAATTATAATAAACACATATGACTAACTGTGAGAACTGGTCATAAGTTACCTCAATATCAATGATTTGCTGTTAAAAATTATTCTTTATTAAATCATTTCAACAATATTATTTAATTATCGAGCCAAAGACCTCAGAACTGGCAAAACGGTCTGAATGACAGCAACTTTTATGAGCCAGTAAGTTCAATCACTGGTCTTTATAGTCTCATTTTTTCTTTTTTTGTAAAAACAAAATTATTTCCCATTTCTGTTGGAAATAAATATCATATGACTTTGTTGCAGAAAAATTCGTTTTAAAGCACTCCCTTACTTGAAATGTGACCAAGAACATTTTTGGTCACATTTCAAGTAAGGGAGTGCTTTAAAACGATGTAGCCATATTTGATGGCTTAAGAGAGCCCAAACATCTTAAGGTCGAGAGAGTACTGTGAGTAAGAACCAAAAATAAATCTTTCTATAAAAACTGATGCTTAAAATGGATATTATAAAATGCTATGTGAACTGTATTACTTTACAGAATCCGCCCTGATGAAGCGTTGTGCGAAACGTTAATGTTGGCGGGGATGAGCAGCACAGACTTGTTATGAAAAAAAGAAAAATCTGCAACAAGTTTAAAGGTAAGTGCTTTCTTTCATGATGTCGGGAAGGTTTCAGATACAACAAACAAACATATTATCTGAAACTTAAATATGTTAACATGCTCTATCTCGAAACGATGAGTTACAAATCAGATGGGCTGTTATAAAGAACATAAGTTGCTGTGATATCAAAGCTGCAATAGAACGTCATTAAAACTCGGTTGAAGTATAGCACCTAAAGTGTGAATCAAAATTGCTGCGATACCAATATAGCAGCAAAGGCTTCCCTTTAGACAGAATTTTTCTGCAACAAAGTCATATGATATTTATTTCCAACAGAAATGGGAAATAATTTTGTTTTTACAAAAAAAGAAAAAATGAGACTAATGAGAAAAATTAAGACCAGTGATTGAACTTACTGGCTCATAAAACTTGCTGTCATTCAGACCGTTTTGCCAGTTCTGAGGTCTTTGTCTCGATAATTAAATAATATTGTTGAAATGATTTAATAAAGAATAATTTTTAACACCAAATCATTGATATTGAGGTAACTTATGACCGGTTCTCACAGTAAGTAATAAAACAAACAAACAAAAGAATAGGTAGGGTTTAGGAGGTGGGGAGGAGAGGGGAAGGGGAAGGAAGGTTAGGTAAGGGTGTAGGGAAGTTCCCTCCCAGTCCACTCCTTAATTGGAGCGGACTGGGAGGGACCTGGGGAAGGTTGCATTAATTCTCCCCCTCTTGAGCGTGCTGGCCGCACATACACGTGCAGATTATAAAATCCGGTGTGCAAGTGCACTTAGCTCACGGAGTATCTAATATGTGCACGCTGGCGCAAGCATGTTATCAAATCAGCACATCTATGTGTGCGCACCAGGAAGCACGTGCACTTGGACGCGCACTCACATTGGAAAATCTACGCCTTATTTTTATTGACTAATTTCTCCCAAATATCTTTTTTTTTCACAGCCGTTGCTATTTAGGAAAACCTGAATATCTCCTAATATTCATCCTCTGAAGCTGATGCATAATTTTCTGGCAGAATTGTTTAAAGTCCTGAATTTGGGCAAATCAAGTTCTATATTTAGGAAAATAAAAAGCAATGGCATTAACTGGATAGCAAAGAGTGTTTTCGTTATGTGCTTTCAGCAAGAAGAAATAAAGGTCAATAAACAAGTTTTGGCAATACCTTTTTGTTGGACTAAGTTAATACATTTCTCCTTTCATCAATTCAGCACAAAACAAGTGAAATATGATGTTGACTGACTATTCAAATAAGTCATAGGATGTATGATGATGGTGTGCAAACGTAAAGGGTAGGGGTGGGTAAAAAAGGGTAGACAAGGGTGACGTTTGAGAGCGGTGAAAAGACTGACAGAGAGGCAGCAGGATTTTGACTGGCATTGAGTAAGGAAACTCATGTCTCTACTGAGTCCTAGAGAAGGAATAGTTTTCTAAAACTCACCATACAATGGAAATGTCTGCGAGTACAATATACCCACAGCCTTTACTAAGGATTTTCAAAGTGAACTTATGCGCTTAACTTTGGTCTGAAAGTCCTTCTTTAATTTGGCCAGGTACACAAGGAATTGTCCATGCACAAAGTTACCTCTGCTGCAAGCAGTGATGTAACTTGCTTGGTGTAACATATACTTAAAAAAAGCGGATTACATTCAGGTACTGCAGGGTGCATTTAAAAATACAAAAGGGCACACATAAATTTGTATTCACCACAATGCTTATTCCCAGTCCATATAAAAGAACGCATGAAACCAGGTTATACCATTTACTTTTATGCGCGTTGTGCCTGGGGCTGCTTCATAACAACTGTTCACATTCATAAAATCAGATTGTACGTGTGTAAAACGCTTTGAAAATCAGGCACATTATGATTGTTTTGACCATTTTAGTTTGCAGTGTCTTGCATGCCACGTTAGTTACAAAGTTCTGTTTTAGTATTCTGGATCATAAGTCATTGATGCAGCGATCTGGCCTGGAGACATGGCTTCCCCTGCTGAGGTGTCACCTTACTTTTCTCTGTGATGTGCGAGAAATGAGCTGATAAAGAAAAACTCAGCAAGAAGAAAGAGTTAGCAGGCTGTTTTTGCCTTATGAGATACAAGCTGTTGGAGACACTTACCTGAGGCCTGAGCAGGTGCTGACACTGACTGCAGAGCCAGGATATCGCTCCACATTCCCATGGTAGTAGCAGTGATCCTAAATGCAAAGAGAAAGAAAGGCAGCCGTAATGATCACAAATTCTGTCAATCATCTCCTTTTACATTGGTATTTTTCAACTTCATATGAAAGCTATCCCTATTTAAAGGCACTGTCATGATTCTACCACTATTTCCTTTTATTTTTATCTAGTGTTGGACGAAAGCATTCTAGCTAAAAGTGGTACATCTTTGGTTCCCTAAAATACTATTAGTAAGAGAGCAAAACAAAACAAAAAACTACAGTTCTAATAGTAGTAAAATTATTGTTAATTATTTGAAGGGAACAATATAGTGGGAATGGGAAGTTAATTACATTAAGTAGCTAATGCAGTCAATTTTGATATCTGGAGTGTTCTACATGTCAGCTTAAAGCCCAAAGGATCACATTAACTAAGGTATTTCTTTGCACAGTTTTGTGTGTTTATCAAAAAAACAAAAAACCCAAACCTTAATAAATGCATTCTGCAGTACATTGAACTGGATGGTTTTAGCACAGTCCCCAATAATCTGGTGTCTACTCAGGATCGCAAGATCACTACACATAAATGTGGCACTTGTACCAACACAGCAGGGTAACATTTGTGTACTGTAGATGACAGGCTTATTTTACTATGGCAACCAAATGACTTCTTATCCCTAGAGAGAACAATATCACAAAAGCAGGATATTATTGCTCTAAGGGAAGCTAGCACCGTTCTAAAGGAGCGTGTATAGCATCATTTTCCTATTGTAGCTTGCCATTATATTGCATCAAGAAATGGAAAAGAGATCTGAATAATGAAAACAGGAAACAGCATAAACACTGGCAAGTTAGATTAAAGCATTGATAAGGAAGGCAAAGAATTTGAAAAGAAGTTTGCCAAGGAAGCGAAAATTCATAGTAAAAACTTTTTCAGGTACATTTGAGGTAAAAAAAAACCTGCGATGGAGTCATTTGGACCATTATATGATCAAGGGGTAAAAGGTTGTCTGTTAAAGTGCATCCTCTGTTAATCTCATTATATATCACAAACCCAGAGGAACTCGGCTCAATTTTAAAGCCAACCATATGTTTTATATATATTTATTTCCAAACAGCATCTTATACAATTTAACAAAAAGTGCTAAGTGCAATACATAATATCCCCATTAAAAAACATACTCACATACACACCATACATACCCTCACATACCAACACATACTAAAAACCCCCCTAATACATAAATACTGCTAATACCCCCCACCATATCCCCAAATGTTACAATACATCCTTATTATTAAACATTCACTGTTATTACCGATACCAAGTATCTGTTATTAATTAACATATATCAATTAACATATATTACATTGTACCAGATATCTGTTATACATAAAAACAACTCTTAAATATCATATCAGATACAAAGTATCTACCATATTAACACAATCATTAACTTAATTTATCCAATGTAATATCTGATATTGTAATGCCCGACGGGACACCCGTTTCACCCCTTCCTTGGGGCTTCCTCAGGGATGGAATTCAGTATTATACATATACCCCCTCTATCATCATGTTCCTCATGTGTATTGATCAATGTCCATGTTTTCATAAAGAGATATTAGACTCCAATTCATTAGGAGGATATCAATTGCACACAGCCGACACTTTTCCAGCTGACAAAAGAATATATTACATAAAGTTAAAAACGAATGTCTGATTTATAGCAGGGATAACCACCCTACACGCCATCACCTTAAACCATACCAACCAGATAACTTCAAACCGGCGAAACTGTTTCCCGCTGATTACCAAAGGCACTCATAATTGTAAATGCATGGCGTACATTCTCATTACATCATTGATGATCTCACGAAACAGGCACCCAAACAGTCTCAGTATCTGTGTAAAATCAAATCAATAGTTCTTTAATAGTTCATATTCCCATATATCTCATCAAAAATATCAGGTTCCTTTTTTTGATATTATTAATGATGAGATATATGGGAATATGAACTATTAAAGAACTATTGATTTGATTTTACACAGATACTGAGACTGTTTGGGTGCCTGTTTCGTGAGATCATCAATGATGTAATGAGAATGTACGCCATGCATTTACAATTATGAGTGCCTTTGGTAATCAGCGGGAAACAGTTTCGCCGGTTTGAAGTTATCTGGTTGGTATGGTTTAAGGTGATGGCGTGTAGGGTGGTTATCCCTGCTATAAATCAGACATTCGTTTTAACTTTATGTAATATATTCTTTTGTCAGCTGGAAAAGTGTCGGCTGTGTGCAATTGATATCCTCCTAATGAATTGGAGTCTAATATCTCTTTATGAAAACATGGACATTGATCAATACACATGAGGAACATGATGATAGAGGGGGTATATGTATAATACTGAATTCCATCCCTGAGGAAGCCCCAAGGAAGGGGTGAAACGGGTGTCCCGTCGGGCATTACAATATCAGATATTACATTGGATAAATTAAGTTAATGATTGTGTTAATATGGTAGATACTTTGTATCTGATATGATATTTAAGAGTTGTTTTTATGTATAACAGATATCTGGTACAATGTAATATATGTTAATTGATATATGTTAATTAATAACAGATACTTGGTATCGGTAATAACAGTGAATGTTTAATAATAAGGATGTATTGTAACATTTGGGGATATGGTGGGGGGTATTAGCAGTATTTATGTATTAGGGGGGTTTTTAGTATGTGTTGGTATGTGAGGGTATGTATGGTGTGTATGTGAGTATGTTTTTTAATGGGGATATTATGTATTGCACTTAGCACTTTTTGTTAAATTGTATAAGATGCTGTTTGGAAATAAATATATATAAAACATATGGTTGGCTTTAAAATTGAGCCGAGTTCCTCTGGGTTTGTGATATACAAGGGGTAAAAGGGGCATTTAAGGATGACAAAGCCATAGCAGAGAGACTAAATTAATTCTTTGCTTTGGTATTCACTGAGAAAGATGTAAGAGACATACCATGCTAGAAACAATATTCAAAGGTGATGATTCAGAGGAAATGAAACAAATCTCAGTGAACCTCTAGGATGTACTAGGGCAAATTGACAAACTAAAGAGTAGCAAATTGCCTGGACCAGATGGTTGTGATTGTGTGTACTGACAACTTCCTCATTCTACCTTAAGAAGCCTGGCTCAGGGTTTTAATCCCATCCTCCTTAAGGCAGAACACCACAAGGGATTCTGGGTGAAGGGAGGATCTCTTCACTCTATTATAAGAATCCAGGCCTAGAAAACTTGAAGAGGTCTCCTGGAATTGGTAAGGTCTCACAGTACATCCATATACAGTATGTCTATTTGATATTTGTGCCTGATGCAAGATGAGCTAGTATTTTGATTTCTGTAACTTTGAAGCACTGTAAATAAATACTTGGACCAGAATTAATTTAGTCAAGTCTAGTTGTGTTCCTTGGCTATTCCTGAGGCAGCTGCTGACCTGAATTCATTACAATGGTATACATCCAAGTGCTAAAAGAACTGAGAAATTAAATTGTAGACCTGCTTTGGAAATTTGTAAATTATCATTAACATTGTCTATGGTAACTGAAGCCTGGAGAGTTGCCAATGTAACGCCAATTTTTAAAAAGGGATCAAGGGGTAATAGAGGAAACTACAGATCAGGAAGTCTGATGTCCATGCTAAGCAAAATGATAGAAACTATCATAAAGAACAACATTGTTGAACATAGTTTAATGGCAAAGCCAACATGAATTTAGCTAAGGGAAGTCATGCCTCACCAATTTGCTTTATTTTTTGAGGGCATAAATATACATGCAGATAAAGGCGAACCAGTTGATATAGTGTATCTGGATTTCCAAAAAGCATCTGACAAAGTCCCTCAAGAGAGACTTCTTAGGAAATTAAAATGTCATGCGATAGGGGGCAGTGTCCTATTGTGGACTGCAAGCTGGTTGAAAGATAGAAAATAAAGAGTAGGGCTAAATGGTAAATTTTCCTAGTGGTGAAAGGTGAATAGTGGAATGCCCCAGGGATATGTTCTGGGACCAATACTTTTTAATATATTTATAAATGACCTGGAAATGGGAACTAAAAGTGAGGTGATCAAATTTGCCTATGACACAAAATTATTCAAAGTTGGTAAATCACAAGATAATTGTGAGAAATTGCAAGAGCACCTTGCAAAACTGAGAGAATAGGCATGCAAATGCAAATGAAATGTAATGTGGACAAGTGAAAGTGTTGCACTTAGGGAAGAGTAACCCAATTTATAGCTACACAATGCAAGGTTCCACATTAGGAGTCACCATTCAGGAAAAGGATCTAAGTATCATCATTGATAATATGTTGACATCTTCTTCTCAGAATGCAGCAGCAGCCAAGAAAGCAAATAGAATGCTAGTGATTATTAGGAAAGGAATGAAGAATAAGACAGAGAATATCATAATGCCTTTGTGTCACTTTATTGTGAGACCTCATCTTGAGTATTACATACAGTTCTGGTCACCATATCTCAAAAAAAATATACTAGAATTAGAAAAGGTACAGAGAAGGGCAACCAAAATAATAAAGGGGACAGGATGATTCCCCTGTAAGGAAAGGCTAAAGAGGTTAGAACATTTAAGCTTGGAGTAGAGATGGTTGAGGGGAGATATAATAGAGGTTTATAAAATAATGAATGGAATGGAACAAGTAAATGTTAATCAGTTGTTTACTCTTTTGAAAAGTACAAAGACCAGGAGACACACAATGAAGTTAATACATTTAAAACTAATAAGAGAAAATATTTTATTACTCAACGCATAATTAAGTTCTGGAATTCATTGCCAGAAAATGTGATGAAAGCTATTAAAGCGGTTATGTTTAAGAATAGTTTGGACAAGTTCCTGGAGGAAATGTCCATTAACCATTATTAACATGGATTTGTAGATATTTACTGCTTATTCTTGGGATAAGCAGCTTGGAATATATCTACACTTGGAATCCTGCCAAGTACTTGTGACCTGTATTGGCCATGAAAGTGCAAAACGCAATGAATACGGCTAATTTGTTTCATTCGAGGGCCCCAAAAAGAATCGGGGGTCCCCAAATAAAATTAACCTTATTTTTTCATTTCGTTTTGAACTAATGCATTACGCCTAGGTTTAGGCCTGAAGCCAGGGACTCGCCTAGGGCATAAGCGGAGGCCAAAAGCAGGAGCCATGGCCGAAACCCGAGCACAACACCAGTGCCTTGGCCTAGCCCTGAAGACCCCAGCACATAGTGTCATTTGGCTTTCAAACACCAAAGAAAGAAGAGGACCCAAGAAGAGGAGCAGAGGACCCAAGAAGAGGAGCTCCCAGGCCTTTGCCTAAACTTGGGCTGAGGCCCAAGCATCGGTACTTGGCCTCCTGGCTGAAGCTCTGGCATTGGGCCTGAGTACGGGCTGAGGCCACAGTGTTGGAATCTGGCCTTCAGGTTGGGTCGCAGCATCAAGCCTGGGCTCAGCTGAAGCCGAGGCTTCAGCCTTGAGTAGGCCAAGGCCATGGCAACCTACAGCGGCATCAGCCTATGTAAGTGAGAGGCTTCGCCCTAGTCCTAGCTGGTGGATCCCCACTGGACCGGGTAAAAGGAATCCTTGCTTTGGCATTTTTCTGGGTGGGTGGGAAGTAGGTCTTGTTTTCATTTTTTGGCCTTTTTGGGATTTTTTTTTTTATTGTTTAATTTGTTTTTGTTCACACAAATGAAACGAATCAACAATCTATGAACCTAAATTAATGGGGAAACAAAACCTCCCAAAAATGAATTGAAAAGGAAAATAAATATTTTCCCCTGCACATCCCTATTGGCCACTATTGGAAACAAGATACTTCGCTTGATGGACTCTTTGTCTGAACAGTATGGCAAGTCTTATATTCTTATGTTCTTATAGCATTAACAACTTACTGTGATTTACAATAAAGGAATGGCTTAACATAATATGCCATGTTCACCAGAAGGCTGTGACCCACTGAAGGTTGTGACCACTAAGCTAACCATGTAACATAGTAACATAGTAATGATGGCAGAAAAGGACTGAAATGGACAGTCCAATCTTCCCAGCAAGCTTCTTATAGTAGTATCTGCCATGCTGTGCAGGTTACCCCCATGCTTCTCTTTTACTGGCTGATGAGCCTTCTTGATAATTCAGAAAGTGCTGCTTGACATGCTTTGTTTATGGACTTGGCTGGAGAAGCAGCCCTGTGCTTTTTCCCTTATGACTGTACATCACACCATAAAAGTCAGGGCCCGTGTTGGTCGTCATCTGAATCCAATACCTCTTTCCACCTTGCACCCCAGCCATCAAAGAGGAGAGTGATGTTGCAGTTGCATCAAAAGAATCAAGGCTTGCTGGTTAAGGATATTAACCCCATGCCTTTTGTTAAGGGTAGTAACTGCCACTCTGTGCAGGTTATCCCCATGCTTATCAGTTTCCCAGACTGTAAATATCGGGGCCTTCACTGGTTGTTGTCTAAATCCAATTCTCTTTTTCACTCTGCCAGAGAGCAATGTTGCAGTTGCATCAAAGATCAAGGCTTAATCCCACTTCAAACATTTAATGGCCGAGGTGGCCTGCATACAGGAAACCCACCTCACAGACTTGGAGAGCAAAAAACTTCATAGGGAATGGGTGGGCACATGCGTCTATGCTGTGGCAGTGCATAGGAAAGCGGGGGTGGCAATATTAATTAATAAGTCCACTAATTTTCAATTCTCACAAAGCATTCCTGACCCGGCTGGTCGTTATATTATAATTGTTGGAGTGTGGAATAATACACCAATTACCATATGTAATGTCTATGCTCCAAATGAATATTCCCATGAGTTTTTTGTTCACCTGAGTAACTTACTACATACGCATGGTCAAGGCACGCTTTAATTACTAGGAGATTTCAATTGTGTACATGACCCCTCCCTTGACAAAACTCCCCCCACAATTCAAAAACCCCGGACAGAAGAAGAAGAAAGGAGTAGCCTACCTCTGTCACCATTTAGGCTTACTAGACATGTGGCGCACACTTCACCCCAGTGAAAGGGATTATACTCACGTCTTGAGATCCCATGGAACATTGTTGCGTATCGATTATATTTTAATTTCTCAAGACAAATTTTTTGGAATAGCCGAGGCGACCATAGAACCTCAAGCCCTATCAGATCACACCCCGATATCCATCACCTTAATCTCTAACACGCCCACTCATAAAGCATGCATATGGCGATTTCCAAGTTTTCCTTCGAGAAAAGTGGAAAGGCTTTGCAAAGAACAATCACCAACAGTAGACACACCCCAGCTATTCTGGGAATCTGGGAAGGCTGTGCTCTGTGGAGAGATCATAGCCTATGTGCATTTTCGTAATCAGCAGCTCAATAAGAACATCCTCCACTTAGAGCAATTGCTTCACCAAGCAAAAGGAAAATTGATTCAGCACAACTCTGACAGCAACAGAAAAGAGTTTTATAGTGTGCTGGGCCACTTGAACACTCTTTTAGACACTAGAGCCCAACATTATTTACAAAAAGGGGAACAAAACCTATTCAAATTTGGTAACAAGCCAGGCAGATTATTGGCAAACCTAACGAAGACGCAAAGGTAGAAGTCCTTTATAGCTACTCTGAAAACTCAATCAGGGTGGATCACATCCACAGAAAAGGAAATGGGTAAACTTTTTTGACAATTTTATAATACTCTGTACACACTAGACTCGATTGGAGGACATGCAGAGGAAGACGCTTTCTTCTAAGATCTCGCCATACCTACACTAACTGCTTCCCAACTCGCCTTTTTGAATCAGCCCATTCAGACTTATGAGGTCTTGCAGACTATTATGGCCTCTCAAGCTGGGAAATCCCCTGGCCCTGATGGGCTGTCTTATGATTTTTACAAAATACTTCAATCACATATCGGTATACCATTGACAAAATATTACATAGATGGGCTAGCACAAGAGCACTTCCCTGCCTCTTTCAATGAAGCCCACATTACAGTCCTTCCCAAACCCAGCAAGGACCCGCAGCAACCCTCATCATATCGGCCGATTTCACTGCTTAATTGCGATTTAAAAATCTTAACAAAATCCTAGTGGAACGTTTGAACGTCTTCCTCCCCACTTTGATTTCCCACCATCAAACTGGCTTCGTTAGAGGTCGGAAGCTGAACGCGAATATAATTAAACTGCTCACGGCCCTGAACATCTGTCAACACCAAGACATTCCGGCCTTGGCCACTGGATTCAACTCGGAGAAGGCTTTTGACCGGGTGGCCTGGCCATATTTATTTTCGGTTTTGCAAAGGTTTGGCATCCGAGGTGACTTTCTTCAATTTATTTCCCTATTATACCATAACCCGACGGTACGTATATTAGCAAATGGTTGCCTGTTGGAAGCGGTTCAGATCCAAAGAGGGGTCCATCAAGGTTGCCCGCTGTCACCATTATTATATATACTATATATAGACCCGCTTCTGTGAAAAATTGATGCCTGCTAAGAGGTGAAGGGATTTGGTGGCCCAACACAAATTTTTAAAATAGCCGCCTTTGCGGACGACCTTTTAGTATTTGTTACACAGCCCCTTACGATCGCTACCAGTGGTCCTGGAGCTGCAGGGCCAATTTGGACAATTTGCCGGCCTCCAGGTTAACCAAGATAAGTCTGAGGCCATAGATGTAACAGGGTAAATTCATACAGCATGGCAGGGCATCTTTCTGCTTTGATGGGTAACAGACAATCTCAAATACCTTGGCATACAAGTGCCTATCAAAGTAGGTGATCTGTATAGGGCTAATGTTCAGCCTTTGCTAACTCATGCATTAACCACACTACAAAGGTGGACATCATTACCACTATCTCTAATAGGATGTATACAACTTTTTAAGATGATATTGCTCCCCAAATGGTTGTATACACTGCAAATGGCACCTCTTTGGATTACCAAAAAGGATCTCAACAAGATACGTCAGGCCTTACGAGCGTTCCTATGGTGGGGGAAAAGGGCTAGACTAACCATGGACATAATTTCTAACCCCAAAGAAAAAGGTCGTTTGAAATGCCCAGATTTAGCTGTGTACAACTTAGCATGTAGCCTCAGGCATGTGAGAGACTGGCTTTTTTCCATGTCAACATTTACCCTGTACAAACACCTCCTCAAATAGTATGGGGTAGCTTTTCTTAACCCCTTGTTACAATTGGACACTCATTTACTCCCGCACTACATCAAGACGCAGGACCTCTTACGTACATGTAGGAGAGCTTGGCTAATGTTTTGCAAGATTGGGCGTGTTTCGAGTTGTCTAACCTCCCTTCTCACCATTACGGGACATGACTTATTTCACCCCGGAAAAGGGAAGTGGGTTTTCCATCGTTGGGACACACAAGGCCTCACCTTTATATATGATCTTTATGATAGGGCGTCAGGGGCTCTGCTTTCCTTTCCCATCCTCAAACAATGCTTCGCATTGCCAGATACAGATCACTATGCTTACCTTCAAGTTCACCATTTTATAAGGGCTTTACGTCCTAAGCTAGCGGAGACCTCAGAAATCCAGACGCTTAGAGATATAGTACAGATGGAGCAAAATAAAAATACTACCATATCCCACTACTACAAAGAGGTACTGAGTCTGGGGGACTCACGAATCCTAGACCGTATCTATGCTAGATGGACCGACTTCCAAAAATGTTTTAAGGAGTTGCCTGTAGTTTCAGAGAATGTTATATTACGTGAAACCAGTTATAAATTTCTTTGGCAAGTTTACATTACCCCTCTCTAGGCTAAACAAATGAAGATTACACCCTCCAAACAATGCCCCAAATGTACCAGCAAGGACAGTAACTATTGCCATTGTTTCTGGGACTGTGTGGCAATATCCCGCTTTTGGGGTCAGATTCGCACTGCCTGTACCCGCTTCCTAAAAAAAGGCATTACCATTAAACCCAAACTTATGGCTATTTGGCCTGGATACTACAGCCCAACTGCATTTAACCCTTCCAGAAGGGTTGTTTCTTAAAAAAGCTGGTTTAGTGGGGAAACAAATCATCCTAGCCAATTGGTTAAACTCTGGAAGCCCCAGTTATGAACATTGGTTCCAGAAGATGCTACGCCTATGCTCCATGGAGCATGCCATTATGAATAAAGCTACAACAAAGAAGTTTATGAATGCCTCATTAATTTGGTCTGTTTTTACCAATCACCTAGCTCCCTTCGCCGGCCCCTCTCGGGATCCTTGGAGCCTGGACTTGGAACCCACTGATGCAGCACCCAACCAGGATGCAACCCAACTCAACTAACGCCAGAACATGGACTGTTTTCCACAAACTGATGATCGTGCACTCTTGGACTCGGGGGGGGGGGGGGGGGGGGGGGGCAAGGATGGGAGGGAGGATTGGGGAAGGGGGAAACAGGGGAGAAACTGTTGGAGGTTATTGTTGGTGTTTTATGTTATGTTGTATGATTTGAAAACTAATAAAAATAGTTAAAAAAAAAGATCAAGGCTTATTAGTTAAGGGTAGTAATCCCCATACCTTCTGTTAAGGGTAGTAACCGCTTCGCCAGCAAGTTATCCCCATGCACTCTTTTCTTCATTTCCATCCTCCAGCTTTTAGGGATCCACAATGTTTATTCCATGCCCCTTTAAATTCTTTGTCTGTTTTCGTCTTCACCACCTCCTCCAGAAGGGCATTCTGGGCATCCACCACTCTGTCCATGAAGAAATATTATCTGATATTGGCTCTGAGTTGTCCCCCCTGGAGTTTCATTTCATGACCCCTCGTTCTACTGATTTCTTTCCAATGGAAAAGGTTCAAAGTTCATGCATCATTAAAACCTTTCAGGTATCTGAACGTCTGTATCATATCTCCCCTGCACATCCTCTCTTCCAGGGTATACATATTTAGATCCTTCAGCCTCTCCTCATAAGTCTTCCGATATTGACCCCACACCATTTTGATCGCCCTTCTCTGGACCACTCCATCCTATCTCTATCCTTTTAGAGGTCTCCAGAAATGAACACAAAACTCCAGGAGAGGCCTCACCAAGGACCCGTACAAGGGAATAATCACCTCCTTTATCTCACTGGTTGTTCTTTTCTCTATGCAGCCCAGCATTCTTCTTGCTTAAGCTATCACCTTCTCACATTGCTTTGCCATCTTCAGATCATCAGACAGTATCACCCCATGTTCCCTCTCTTGGTCCATGTACATCATATATATATATCTCTTTTAGATTACCGCATCCCAAATGCATGACTCTGCATTTCTTGGCATTGAATCCCAGCTGTCAAGTCTTAAACCATTCTTTAAGCTTTCTTAAATCATTTTCATTCTTTCTACTCCATGAGGCGTAGGAAGTGGTCTGTAGGGAACATTTTTTCATTTCATTTTTTCATATTGGGTGTTTCATTTATTTGTGTATCTCTTTGTTTAATGATTATTTTGATTCATTTTGTTTATTCACCTAAACATTAAATTAAAAAAAGAAGAAGAAAACAAAATGAACTGCTCCCACTCCCCTTCCAGCAGCAAAGCAAAAACACCAGACAGTAAAATTAAGCTCCACCCCCTATGGGCATTCCCCATAATCCTCCCCAGAGGTCTCTTACCCCATTCTTGGGGTCTACAAAGTAGAACGAGGTAGAAGTGATCCTCAGCTGCTCCTGCTCCACTGGGTTCTGGTTTGAAAATGGCCCATCCTAACTTTGTCCCCTCCACCGCCCCATTTCCCCACGGCGAGGGCAATTTTCATAGGGTTGTTTTCCATGAGTATGCACTTGTTTACCTGTTTGGATCCCCTTGAAAACTGCCCCCAAAATAAGGAAAACAAGATTTAGAGAAGCTCATATAATTATTCAGCACAGTAAATCATAATGATATCTATTTATTTATTTATTTATTTGTTGAGTTTTATATACCGTCATTCGGTAGAGCCATCACAACGGTTTACAAAAATATACATTTTTCTTAGCAGTTGTGTAACAGAAAAAACAATGTGAACATTATACATTTTCTTAGCAGTTTTAACAATGCTTCAAATAGCATTTAATAAAAACAAAAAATGATGTAAATGTTTAGTGTTATGAATAAATGTTGGTGTTAATAAAATCAAGCCCAAAGTCCTAAGGCGTGCAAAAATAGCTTCCGTAAATGAGACAGAGAATATCTTATTAACACGTCACACTGAAAAATCTGTAAATTATTACCCAGAGAACTCAAAACAGATATAGCAAGGTCCTGAAATTTGAGAAACAGCAGCTCCTTTGTGTTCTGACTGGTTTATTGTATTTCTTTAATAACCTAACTGCAATAGGCAACCAGCAGATAGATGCAGTACAGCTCTTACTCAATAAAGATAACATATCTGTCTGAAGTTAAAACTGATTTTATTGTGAAATAAAGGGTATATTACTTTCCCAATTATATGACTGACTAGAAAGAAATTATCTTGTCATGTCCAGGGTTTCATCTTCTCAGTGCTTTCTGAATGCTAGCTCTAGGCAGAAAACACCACTCTAAAATCTTGCTGTCTTATTTGTGCATAGGCAATGTGTCACTCATGTTGTAACACGACAGCCATCTCAATGTGCCTTTTTTAAAAAAAAAATTATTATTTATCTCATTCACATTTAGCTACATTAATTAACCTTTTCAGTGTCACGATGCGGCTTTCCTGGTTTTCAGCTTCGCCTTGCAGAGTTCTAAATACCACGGTGCTCTGCTAAAGAAATCCATAGCCACAACGAGAGAGCGCCAAGACTAAAGAGCTCCGATATGAATTCTAAACCATTTAGATTCAATCACAAGGAATCATTTCCCTAGAGTGATTGCATTTGTGTTTTTGAATAGGTGGCAGAGTTTAATACGTATCCGTCCCTTACAGTTTAAACAGAAGTGGGACAGGATTGCCTCCGTTAATGCAATGGAAGGATGTGAGCGAGCCTGTGTTCTAGACTGGCTCTTGGCAACCTGTCCACAGGGCAGGGGTTCCCAACCTTTTTGGCTGTATGGAGCCCTTATTATCCTGCATAAAGTTTAGGGATCCCCAGTCCCCACTCTCTCTCTCTTCCCATTCAAATCTGTCCCCTTTAGTCTTCCCTTCTGCCCCCGAGCCTATCAGCGCCTCTCTGTCCTACCCAAAGGTAGGCGTTAATTTCTCCTGGCACCAGGAAAGTATACAGAAACGCAGTAAAAAACTGCTTTTCTGTGCACCCTCCGACTTAATATCATGGCGATATTAAGTCGGAGGTCCCAAAGTAAAAAATAATTTTAAAAAATAAAAAAATAAATTTAAAATCGGCCCGCGGCGCACGGGTTGAAAACTGGACGCTCAATTTTGCCGGCGTTCGGTTTCCGAACCTGTGACTGTCAGCAAAATTGAGCGTCGACTGTCAAACTCGCTGACAGCCACCCCTCCTGTCAAAAAAGAGGCACTAGGGACGCGCTAGTGTCCCTAGTGCCTCTTTTTACCGTGGGCCTCATTTAAATACTGAATCGCGCGCACAGGAGAGCGGGCACTCGCCCGCTCTACCGCGACTTTAACTGAATCGGCCTGTTAGCTGGATAAGTCTTAAACAGCGCTACTTAGCTGGATAAGCTGCCACAATGCTACTTAGCCAGACTTTTGTCGCCATTTAGCTGGATAAGTCGAAACTTATGTGGCTAGGTTTAAAATATATGCTGTGCATTTTCTGATGCGCGAACACGTTGTTGGGTAGATGTATGTGTATTTTATATGGTGTATACACATTTGCGCGAATGTTATATAATATGTGTGCATGCACGCATGTGTCCATATAGCTGCATATATGGCACACTCGTGCATGTTTTAAAGTTATCCTCTTAGTGCTCTGTGCACAGAAAACCTGGTAACTAGTTGCCAGGGAAACTGGAACCCTCCGAGTTACTCTTCAGTGGAGCTAAGATAATAAGTAGAGAAAGCATGCAGAGGTATGACTTCAGGAATGTTTTCCAACATAGATTTGTAGAAGGTGTGTGTATGTGTGTGTGTGTTGGGGGGGTGGGGGTGGGGATCTGGTAGAGGAGCGTTTTGGGGACTGTACGATGCGGATGCTTGAGGGGGTGTAGTTGGGATGTTTGAGGGAGTATATGTGTGGAGTGGAGTTGTGCATGTAAGGGTGTGTAGTTGCATGCATAGTGGGTATGTGGGTGGAGGAGTGTGTGGGAGTGGAGGAGCAAGATATTTCAAGTCAGCCTAGGCTTTTCTCTCTCTCTTTCTAACTGACTTCCTACCAAAAAGCCTGGGCTGACTTGAACAATTCTGCTTCTCCGCCCTTTGGCTCTTAGAGTCATGTGTTCTAATCTAAAGTATAGTGCAGTCACAATGCACAGTGACTCAGCTGAAGCAGCCATATTAGGGTTGCCTGAATTGACAGTGAGAGAGAGAGATCAGTCTCTCTCTGCAATGAGTCTCCTGCTTAGGCTGGGCTGTTAGGATAAACAGACACAAGAAAATGTTCAAAGGCCCACACAGGTAAATACTGGATTTATGCACGTGGCTGGGCCTTACGCGCGCTGCAAGCATTTTATAAAGGGCCCGGGCCTGCACTTAAACCCCGGTATGCTCACAAGTGCCGGGCCTCTCAGAAGGGGCTGGCCGGGGGGTGGCCTGGACAGCACCATTTGATGCTGTCCCGAGGAAGCACGCATGGCAGCTGGCTGGCGTGCGCAGATTACTTCTGCTCCAGAGGAGCAGTAAGTACTGAAATAAAGATTTTGGGGTTAGTTAGGTTAGGTAAAGGGAGTGAGGAGGAGAAGGGAAGAGGGAGGAAGTTTAGATAGGGGGGTAGGGAAGTCCCTTCCCAGTCTGCTCCTTATTTGGAGCGGACTGGGAGGGAACTGGGGGAGGCCCAATTGCGTCACCACATGTATTTATGGAACACCCCCCCCCCCGTGCACGCTGCCCACACACACGTGCACAGATTTTAATGTACATGCACATGCACATGTTATTAAAACAGCAGTCCATGGGTGTGCGCCGAGAACTTCACGCACATGGACGGCCATGCACTGCTTTTAAAATCGACCCCACAGCGTAGGAAGGGCTGCAGAAGGAACTGATGAGTCCCTGCAGTGGTTTGCTGGAAGCTGCTATTGGATTGCAGCATTTCTAGACAGAAGAGCTGGGATACAGGCTCCTGCTATGGAGATCAGAACTGTATCCAATAGGTCTTGGGAGCACGAGTCCTCTTTCTGGGGATAGACTTTGGCACAGAGGGATAAAATTTGGGCACTGGACTCTGTGCTGATTTCACTGTGAAATTCAACAGTACTTAAAAGATGGTTATTCACCTGCATTATCTGTAAATCTATGGATTACAAGTAAATCTAGTTCTGTGTTGTTTAAACGTTAACCTTTGATTCCCTGGCCCCATCACTGTATCCTGGGGGTGGAAGACGCATCTTCTTTTCCTCATCCTACCTGAACTGTGTTTCAATATTGTCTGTCAACCTAAGAAAGTCAAAAGGTATTTCAAATGGCTGTTAACACCTGTGGATTAAGGAACATTAAGTATTGCAGTGCACATCTGTGGTGGGCAGGGGGATAATTGTATTTTCTTTGTGTATGAGTAATACTGGTCCCAGTGATTGGTGTAGTTAAATACCCTCGAGAGATACAGCGAGCTCACTGATTTAAAAAGGTGTACCAGGCATTGCTACTAGTAAATATTATATGTTATAAATAAAAATGTTATAATTACCTCCTGCCTTTAACTTTCTTCCAGCTATTTAAGCTTCCCAAGTTTTTACTCCTTGTTAAATGTAACTTTGCCTTATTCACCTCTCTTGTTAATTACTTTTATTTATTGCTTCAGTTATACCCTTGTTCTATGTAAACCGATCCGATATGGTTATTACTATGAAGGTCGGTATAAAAAAGTGTTAAATAAATAAAATAAATAAATACAAAGATATAGTGTATATTATCCATGGCTGAATGTCACTCTAGAACTGTGTGTACTGATTATGGATGTTTGCCCTTGTATATGTGTTTAACCTTTTATTGCACAGCTTCTAATGCAGTACTTGTTCCTGCAATAATAAAATCAGTGTTTTATTTCAGTGTGCTTGTTGGTTCACAGGGACAGTTACCCTTAGAAGTCTATTCACAGAGGGAGAATCCATCACTATACAGGCTATACCCCTGGGTGGGGTTGCATGTGTGTGGGGGAATGTGTGTGTGTGTTCAGGTATGTGTATGTGGTGTGTGTGACTTTGTGGCGGGAGGTGGCTTTGAACGTGTATTTTGGCGCCATCCGGCGCCAGCTGCTTCAGTTACTTTTCCCTGTCCCTGTTTTCTTGTGTTGCTTTTGGCCAAACAGCTGGCGGTATTGGGAGTCTTTTATAATGGAGTAGTAAACAGCATTCTATAATTTCTGTTTCCCATGGAGAAAAAAAAAGGTATTTTTTTTGGAAGCTTGGATCTCTGAAAATACTGACCCGATGATTCTGGTTTTTAAACTCGTCTGAGATATTAACATTTTCTTCATGTATGCAAAATTTGATAAATTGTTATCCCTATTTTGGAAAGGAGTTGTGCCTTCGGACAGATGATCCCTTTATTGAATTCTTTTCAACATTCGGTATGTTGGAAAGCACTAAAAAAAGGTGTATCCAAGGAGAGAGGGACAGAGTGGAAACCTTGAAAACTATCAGGTCGATACTGTAAGACCGCGGGAGAGCGGACAAACGCCCGCTCTCCCGGCGCGCGCACCGGCCCCTCGCCGGTGCGGGCGATTCAGTATTTAAATGAGGTGACGCGGGAAAAACGGGGAAAAGGAGGCGCTAGGGACACTAGCGCGTCCCTAGCGCCTCCTTTTTGTCAGGAACGGCGGCTGTCAGCGGGTTTGACAGCCGACGCTCAATTTTGCCGGCGTCGGTTCTCGAGCCCACTGACAGCCACGGGCTCGGAAACCGGACGCCGGCAAAATTGAGCGTCCGGTTTTCGGCCCGACAGCCGCGGGCCGAATTCAAAATTTTTTTTTTTTTAAACTTTTTTTTTACTTTTGGGGACCTCCGACTTAATATCGCCATGATATTAAGTCGGAGGGTGCACAGAAAAGCAGTTTTTACTGCTTTTCTGTGCACTTTCCTGGCGCCGGAAGAAATTAGCGCCGACCCACAGGTCGGCGCTAATTTCTTAGAGTAAAATGTGCGGCTTGGCTGCACATTTTACTTACTGAATCGCGCGCGCATACCTAATAGGGCCATCAACATGCATTTGCATGTTGAGGGCGCTATTAGGTGCCGCGGGTGGGCTGCGTGTTTTCCTCCCCTTACTGAATAAGGGGTAAGGGAAAACACGCGTCCAGAGCAGGCTGACAGTGCGCTCCGACGGAGCACACTTTACTGTATCGACCTGTTTGTTGTAAGGCCAAGATCCTGTGGTGCTGGGTGAAACTGCAAAGAAAGGCACTATTTTCTAGTGAAGGCTTGACTGAGCTGGGACCCTACAGAAAAATTGAATGGTGACAGGGTGAGTCCATGTTTGGCAACTGAATTCTCCGAAGGACTGAATTGGGAGAAGCCCACCTGACAGAAGCTTTGCCACGGAGGAAAATATTTTGCTGAGGGTTAAACTGAGCAGGCTTAATCTGACTTGAGAAAAGCAGCTAGGAAAAGTGTCCTTAATGTTTATCTAGATCTCAAAGAGAGGTCTTCCTTTGCTATGTTCTTTTCTGAATTCAGGTCTTACAAGCCTCTTCCATAAGTAAATGTAAGGATACCCACAGGTTCCTTCTTAAATAGGAGTCTCACCATGAGGGCCTGGGAGCCCTGTAGAATCCGTTAGAGGCACCCTAATGAGTGCTGCCTGTAGATCTGTCGAATGAGTACAACTGAGAGCATGGCAGTGCTGGGCTTTTTCTTCTGCAGTAGCCCAGGGTTTAAGGTCAGAGTCCCTTGGGACTAAAGAGAGAGAGAGGTGCTGGGAGCAGCAGGTATGAATCTGTGTGAGATTCCTATTGAGGGGGAGCATTTCCCATACGCCTTACTCTGCTGGGATTTATCCTCCAGTGGTCCTGAGGAAGAAGAGAGGGACACAAAGGAGCAGAGAAATTTCCAGGGTAGCTGTAGCTGTGGAAGAGCAGTCAGCTGGAGCATCCTCAGAGGTGAAAAGGGCTGAGGAAATTCAAATGAGAGCCACAAGAGTGAAAAGAATATCATTCTTTTCTAGGGTGTCCTGCCCCATCCAGTGGTTTTCAGGAGAGGAGGAGAGACAGCGGTAATCAGGTGCCAACAAGGGGACTCTCAAAGCTAAGGAAATTCCTTGGAGTAGCCTGAAAGGGTATTTGTAATTAAGGGAAGCCCCTGCATGCTTGCCAACTGTTTATGTGACTGTTTGATTTTATTGCCTTTACCAACCCACAAGATCTCTTTGATCTCTAGGGAGAGGCCTTCTTGAAGTCCCATCAGTAAGAGCAGCAAGATTGTTTGTGACAAGGGACTGTGCATTCTCTGTTGCCGCACCACTGCAATGGAATTAAATTCCTGAAATCCTAAGATTTATAGGGGCCGATGCAATACAGTGCACTCAGCCGAGCACACTGTTTAACCTGTAGTTGGATGTGGGTTGTGTAGGCGCTACCTAATCCCCTTAGGCAATATGCAATATGCAATAAGGGGATTAGTGCCTCCACAATATGCAATAAGGGGATAAGTGCCTCCACAATGAGCGTACAACACCCAGTGAAACTAATGGCACTCATCTCATGCAAATACATGTTGATGAGGCTATTAGCTAATCACCCGAAATGCAAAAAAAATAATGGGGTAGATTTTAAGACCTGCTTTTCTGTACTTAATATCATTGTGATATTAAGTAGGAGGAAGGAAACTTTTTAAAAAGTTAAAAAAAAGTTTAAAAAATAGTGCAGGCAGACAGGGAAACGGACGCTCAGTTAACAAGCGACCGTTTCCCAAATCCGTGGCTGTGCGCCGATTAGGAAAACAGACGCCGATAAATTCAGCATCCGTTTTCTTAACCGGTGGATGGCTGCTGACAGCCAACTGCATAGAGGCTACTGCTGTCAAGGAGGCGCTAGGGACGCTCAATCGACCCTAGCGCCTCCTTGACAACGTGACCGTTAATCTAAATATTGCATGGCGCACCCAGAGGAGGTGCCTGGGGGGGCGCATTAGGAAAGCAGGCGCTGAACACTCAGCGCCTGCATTCACCACATTTATTTGCATTGGCCCCCCAGAGCACACAAACATTTTTAAGACACTCCTAAAGTCATTTTTGCTAGGACTGGCTTTTGTTTGAATCTTTGCTTTTACTTTTATTATTGATTCTGCAGGCAACTTGTACGCAAACTTGAAGATGGTGATTTTCATTATTGATAGTATTTGTCATAGTCTTTGTAAAGAGTATTTTAAATATGTTTTAAAATTTGTGTTATTGCATTAATTATGTGTGTTTTTATGTATTTCGCTTAGGGCCTTGGTACAAGCAACTAATACATTTTAATAAATACAAATACAGTTTATTATACATTAATTTCTCAACTCATTACAATTCAGCAAGTTTCTCAATAAACTTATTTTTGGAACAAGTCAGCCTGTTGTGGAGGTGTCTTTACTGAAGCAAGTTTTCTACCCTGCCAGAGGAACGTAGGGAATCCCATGGGTTGTATGATGGACCAGCAACTCCCAGATGTGCCCCCTTGCCTGGCAGAGACATGCATTAGTTTTAAAGAAATGCTGTTTTCATAATAAAATCTATTTTCAAGTGTGTTAGAAATGGAAGGAACGCAAAAGGGGTTTACCCAAAAATATCTAAACATTTTCTGATATTTTTGGTTTGTTACTTAAAAAAACAACAACCAAAAAGGGGTTTTCCGGGCCCCTCCATCAAACCTTAACAGAGCTGGGGCCTCCCCAGGACTCTTCCTGAGCTATTCTGTCCCCCACTGCAAATAAACAGGGGCCAGGGCTTCTGCTGCTTCTGCTTACCCCTCACAAGGGGATTTTCCATGAACAAAGAGCCAGGAGCAATCTTCAGTCCCTCCTGCCCTGCAGCTCTCATTTAAAATGGTGCTGGCTTCAGCCATAATGGTTTACGACCATAAAGCAATGTGGCTGTAAAACAATACGGTACTGGCTGGCCTTGAGGGCCAACGCTCCTGTGCTTTTCTTCTTGGAAGACCCCCATGGAAGGGGAAGTGAGGGCTGGGGAGACCCTGGCCTATTTGAGGCAGGGGGGGGGGGGTGGAAGGACCTGGGGATGCTGTGGCTTATTTGTGGGGAGGTAGAGTGGAGGGTCCCAGGGAGGCCACGGTTCAGTTAAAGCAGCAGCAGGAGTCCCAGGAAGACCCCTTTTTTGGGTTTCTTTTTCTTTGTTTTGTTTTTAAAGATAAATGTTTATTTTGGTTTGGCAAACAAACCGAACCGAAATAAGCATTAAACAAATCAAAACCCAATTTTTAAAAAATTACCCCAGAAATGAAAAAACATAAACCAAAATGAAGTTTTTTTGTGTGTGCACATCCCTCCTGTCCAGTCCAGGAGGTTTTCATATATAAGTGTGCATTCTTAGAAAGAAGGATCCCTGAGAGAGTCTTACCCTGCCAGGCTGGAGAAAAGAGTGAAAGCCCGCTCTGTTGAGAGGGAGAGGAATGCTAGCCAGACCGCAGTAGGCTACAAAGAGATAATGTGTGAATGTCTTCTTGCTGACACATCTTTGCCATCTGTCTTCGCATAGCAATGATACCACAAGAAAGAGCAGAACTCCCCAACATCAAAGGATGGCAGTAATCAATACAAGTAGTTCCACATCTTTAATCTGCACTCCAAGCCAAATCAAAGATGTTTGACTTACTCATGTCTCAAAGCAGTGCAATTGCCAGGCAGGATGGTCACATCACATCTTTATTTCTCTTTTCGTTTATGGAATACAATTGAATTACTTAGGCCATCCTCAAGTCGGAAGATGTTTGAATTTACCTCTAAGTGATACTGAATCTTCTTTGTGCTATAAGAATAATAATTATTATAGGGCCATTACCCTGGTAAACCATTTGAACAGAAAAAGAGATTCGAGCCTGAGCTTTGGGAAAGGCAGCTCAGTTTATTATTTATGCTGCCTTTGGGAGCAAGACATCTTGGAATTTTTATAGCATGTAGTATCATTTATTATTGATGTTCTGAAAGCAACAATAGTTTGTATGCTATCAAAAAAATGTAAGGAAAGATATTGCTACACGTATGGAATCTTATTGGATGATTCTATGCCATGTGACTCAGAACAGATTTTGAGATTCCTGGTGGATGCTGACATCATGTTGAATTTACTTTCCAGGGCAATAGTGTGATGAAGTCGCCCACAGTGAACACCTGGAATTCACAGAAAATCAGTCCTTTCTATGCTGATCCAGCAGCAGCAGCAGCAGCCACAAAGAGCAGCTAACCTTGCATTCAGTCCAAAATGATAGAGCTGTGTAGTCTAATGAAGCAAGTGGTACATGTTCTGCCCCAGCATAATGAGGGCAATAATGAAAGCTCTTTCCATGGGTAAAATGCTTGGTTACCTACATTTGGTTACCCTATATATGGGTAAAAGCACCCACACGTACTGGCACATGTGGGTGCTTTTACTCCTGTGGTACTTTTACTCATGTATCTTTGGAGGTGTGCCTGGGACAGGGTTTGTTTAGGGGGGGCACTTGCATAGCTAGTTTTGAATAATCAAAACAACCTGCACAAGATTCCTTAAAAACAGACCCACACGGAATGCAGACACAAATCCATACACACACTTTCCTTGGGGCAATAATCAAACCCAAACTAACTGGGTAGTTTTGCTTTAATTTCTTTGGCAAATCCTGTAGGTAAAAAATTATTTGCAGGTTTTATCAAAATGTGGATAGTTTGGTTATTGCCTTCTATTTGACTATAAACTGTCAGTCTTGGAGGAAAGATTTTGGCCCATCTAGAGGACATAATAGCCTTCAGTCTATATTTCCTTCAACCTTAAGTTTTAGGCAATATAATTCACCATCAGAGGTGTAGTGTGCTTTTGCTATAACTGCGGCTACCTGAAGGATGCCTTAATCTTACTGGTGCAGAAGGGAAGATATTACCTGCTGCTGTCGTTTGGAGTAATGTGGCCACGATGGGAATAGCAGTGTGGCTGGCATGATCTTAGCACAGGCCTGCCAGAATTAGCAGTGCAGCTGGCGAGGCCTTAGGAGGAGAAGTGGCATGGCCTGTCCTGCAGGTAAAAGTACAAGACCAGACTTGAGATGGCCCTTGTGGCTAGAAGAAGAAGCTGTCCTGTTAGCTGCGGGGGCTGAAGGAAGAGATTGATGATACTGCTGTTGCTTCAAGAAGGGGGAAAAATTAGAGAGAGAAGGAGTGTGTGTGTGTGTGTGAGTGAGAGTGTGAGAGAGAGCATGTGCCTATGTGTGTCTGAGAGAGCATATATGTGTATGAGAGAGAATGCGTATGTGTAGAGACCAAGTGTGTATGTGTGAGAGAGGGAGTGTGCATGTGTATGTGTGTGAGAGAGAGAGGAAGAGTATGTGTGCAAGTGAGATAGCATGTGGCATGTGTATGTGTTTATGTGTACAAGTGTGAGAAATAACATGTGTGTTATGTGTCGGAGTGAGAGAGAGTGTGTGTGTTTGTGAGAGAAAGAGTGTGTGTGTGAGTAAGAAAGAGGATGAAGTTTGTGTGTATAACAAGCCTCCTTCCTCTCTGCCTGTTAATCCACGACAATCGTAGGTGACTGGAAATTAAAGGTTCCCAGGTATTGAAAGCAAGAGATTTTTAAAAATTCTTATTAGTTTTAATTATTGAATGTTATTTCATATGTCTGTTTTAAAATATTTTATTGGAATTCATAAAATTTTTATATGAGTTTTTAATTATTGGATGTTATTCTATTTGTTAGCTGTTTTGAATTATCATTTCATTGGCATGGTTTTACTGTTATTGATATTAAATACCATATATTTCTTGATTTTATTGTTTTATGATTAATAGTAATGTTTCTGTTTTTCTATTGTTTCATTGCATACAGAATTTGGCTTGTTGCAGTTTCCAGTTCAGTTTTTGCCTGCTTGTTTCTATTTATACTTTATGGTCTCTTTATTCTGTATTTGAGTGTCTGTCAGTATACTGCATGTGTGACCGAGGTGAAGTATTCTGCTAACAAGCATTTCCATACAGGGATCTGTAGCAGTTTGGCTTGTTCAGTTTTCCTGCTAAGAGATGTATTGATGTTTTAGGGCCTGGTATAATATTTGCAGTGTTGCCTTTTCAGAGGTAGAGTTATTGCTGTTTGAGTGCTGGCAGATACAGCTATTTTGATATAGAAAGTTTATTGTATTATTATTCTGTTTTCTTGTGGCTTTCTAAGGGCCAGGCCCATGCCCAAGACACTTCATAGTAGGCCTAATACCATATGGGTTCCAAGTGACATTTTGCAGGGTTTTCTGGTTGGTTTCACAGCAGTGCATGTAAATGTAATATACATACAGCAAGTGATATTTTTACCTCAGTAGCATGTACTTTGAATATCCTTTCTCATGTAAAATATGTCATAAATACATAATTTTTAATAATGTGTGGAGAAGGCATGACAGGGTGAAGTGGGGCAGGGGAGGGGTTGAAAGGCTGTAAAGTTCACGTAGGATGCCTTGCACTGGTCCTGGTCATTATTATGTAAGGATGTGCATTCATTTAAAACAAAACTGCAAAATGCGATGAACACGGCTAATTTGTTTCTTTCAGTGGGCCCCTGAACCGAATCGGGGACCCCCCGAGTGAAACAGACCTTATTCGTTCATTTCGTTTTAAGAAAATGCATTGGTCCCGTTCTGAGGTGTCAGCATCGCTTTTGGGCATAGGCCAAAGCCCAAACCATGGACCAATACCAAGTTACTCAAATTAGTAGGTCTGATTGTGTGCAGGTAGATTTTGGTGGGATCATTTTCAGAGCAAACATATGCGTGCACCTTGGCTCCGAAAAATCGGTGTAACTTATGCATATTTGCTAACTTTCTTCTGCGGGCTGTTACAAAATGACTCCCCCCCCCAGCCAGGTCCTAACTAAGCTTTTGAAACTGATCTGATAGTCCTTAGAAGAAAGGCTTTAGAAATAAACTGTCATAAAGGCCTGATGCATGTAACTGTAATCAGGGTACAAGCACATATAAAAAGCAGTATTTTCAATAAACTGTGCCATCTATAACCAATCTCTAAATTTTCTCTTTTCCTTTGGTATGTATATGATTTTTCTCTAAATATTCTACCAACCTCATTACTAATCACAGTATAGAGTGCTCTTGTTTCAAATACAATAAAGGAATAAATACTTCATCCTGCCCAAAATATACTCTGCAGACAAAAGATAAACTAAGTAATTAAAATCAGTTACTGCATTGTTTCAATCAAGCAGCTTGTATTCAGTGTCCGAGGACAAAACTGTCATTGCCTTAAAATAGTTTGCTTCCCAAACAGTATTATAATATATTTGGGAAAACACATTTTGTGCTTATTTCCACAAACAATGAAACTAGCTATAGTTTTCTTCTGTAGACATTCTACTTATCTTAATTATAGCTGGTACAAGGCTTATACATTAGCGATTATTTTTTGACTATTAACATAGAATTGGAATGGGAAAATCTGAGATTTGCAGGTCTTTTTTGTATGATGAGGCTTAACATTTTTTAAATATGTTTTAAACGTAATCAGGTTCTGAAGTTAGAGAGCGAAAGTATGAGAGAAAACAAGAAAGAGAAAGAGGTGGAGAAACAAACTTACTGGGGTCGATTTTCAAAAAGATCTACCAGTCTTTCCTGTCCTGTAATTTGCTATATCGTTGCCTTTCTGCATGCTTTGATTCCATTTATACTTGGTTCATGCGCTATGTTACCACCTAATGACATTATATATACACTTCTCCTAACTAAAATGTCTGTCTCCTGTGCTCTGATTGGGTGAGCCTCTAAGCACGCTGGGAATTTTCTTCTGTACCTGAAGATAATCCATTTTGGGGCCAGCTTTCAGAGAGGTCTTCAGCCAGGCTCACCTGCTGTCTCTCTGGTGTCTACAGATTAGAAGGCATTGCTTTTTACCACATAACAATTCAACAAACATACATTTGAGGACCCCTGACAGCACAAAATCTCTGAAGCTGTTATTCAGTGTAAATCTCCAGTATGTAGTATATTTCCCAGTTCCTGTTACTAAATGTTGGAAATTGAGAAACCACTGGTCCATATGAATTAAGCTGAATTAAGGTTATCTATCCGTAGAGCTGCCATACATGTAACGAGGGTGCAATGCTATGAATTTAAGCAGCTAGATCTGACTGGCTGAAAATGTTCTCCCAGGGAGCAGCCTATTTTTTGTTTTCACTAGGCGACTGTATTTAGCTGTTTTAAAAGTAAGTGTTCCCAGGGTCATGTTTAAGACAAGGGTGAAACTTAGCCAACAAATTTGAATTTGCAGCACAGCCAGCTAACATTAGTCAGCTATGTCTATGGACATGAATAACAGGCATAACTTTAGCAAGCCACGATCAGGACTAGATGCTCCACTAAGCATAGGAAGCTGGTATGTAGGGGTGCTGCATCATCCCCACTTTACAGCCCTTTTTTTTCCCGTTCCCAATCTTTGAATGTGAGCAGGGATGCCAACATGAAGCTGAGGTGCTCCTCATGCAGCTGACTCAGCAGCCTGCCTTGTGCAGTATCATGTTTATTTCTTCTCCACATAGCAAACTCCAAGTGCGGAAGCACCTTCAGTGAATGAGATAGCAGCAACAAACTGGGGCAGACTAGTGTGCATATCCCTGACCTATTAACCCAGAGTAAATGCAGGTGCTGTGTGTGTAGCTGCTGCCATTGCCTACAAAAAAAGTGAAAGTCATGGGTATATTGAGAAGAGAATAAGATTTTGCTGCTGGCTGAAGAGGATCCATGTGTATTGCTCTGGGAAATTTTAAAACTTAAAAAGGTCCATATTTAAAAGTCATTTAGATGGATAACTTAATAGTTATCCATCTAAATGACTTATTCTACTATATTCAGCCTTTATCTGGATAATTATAGCTGGCTAATAAGTTAGGTGACTAGAATTTAACCAGATAAGTTAGAGGTGATTCAGGAGCATAACTGGGAAGAGTTGAGTTAACTGGCTAAGTTAACCATCTAACTCCAATATTCATGGTTAGCTGGATGACTTAGCCAGCCTAGTCTGGTCGAGTCAAAGAGCTGTCCTAAAGTTAGCCAGCTATAGATAGAGGTCTATAAAATCATGAGAGGACTAGAATGAGTAAATATGGAGCAGTTATTTCCTCTTTAAAATAATTTAACGACTAGAGGGCACTCCATGAAGTTAGCCAGTAGCATATTTAAACAAATCCAAGAACATTATTTTCCACTTAACACTCAATTAAGCTCTGGAAATCATTGCCAGAGGATGTAGTATAGGCAGTTGGCATAGCTGGGTTTTAAAAAGGTTTGGACAAGTTCATGGAGAAATCCATAAACTGCTATTAATCAAGTTGACTTAGGGAATACACTGCTTATTACCAGCATTATTTAATGTTTGGGTACTTGCTAGGTATTTGTATCCTCTAATGGTCACTATTGAAAACAGGATGTTGGGCTTGATGAACCCTCAGCCTGACCCAGTATAGCAACTTCTTATGTTCTTATGTGTGCAAGAGAAGGAGAGCTGTGTAAGGGTGGTGTTGCATCTGCCACTGAAAGAAGGAAAAGCCATCTACTACTGAAGGGGGTACTGTCACTGTGCCAAGGCCACTGCTGGTAGGAGGAGGAGGAGGAGGAGGAGAAGGAGAAGGAAGGGGCTTTGGTTAAGACCAGGGATCCATGGTCTACTCAGCAGAAGGGAGAAGAAGGAGAGAGGGACATAATGGAAAGAGATATGGGATCATTAGGCATTGCTTATATTTATATTTATTGCTACGTTAAATAGTTATACTTCTTATATATAATATTATATTTCTTTATTTATTACCAGTTAAAATATTATCACTTCATTTAGCACTATGTTAAATTGTCAACCAGTTATACTGTTCCTTATGTTATACGGTTCCATGTAAAGCTCCGCTATCTGTTGAGCAGTTCTTCGTTTTATGTAAACCGGAGTGATTTGTAGTCCCTACTAGAACTTCGGTATATAAAAATTAAAAATAAATAAATAATAAATCATGGGGATGTGGGGCATGGGGGAAGGGTCATGTGGCGGAGGGAAGAGAGAAAGAGGGAGGAGGATGTGCAGTTGAGGGGGGAGAGTGTGCATTACACAGGGCTGGAGAGTGAGAGAAAGAGAGGGGTAATTAAGAGAGGGGGGATTGGACAGAGGGGGAGAGAGAGAAAGGGAGACACAGAGTAGGGAGAGAGAAGGGGGATATGAGCACATTTTTTTTTATTACAGGAGCCCCCACGCCTCTCCCCAGGGGTGGCACCTCAAAGGTAAATCCAACCAGTGGCATAGCCAGAACTGATTTTTTGGGTGGGCCCAATATTAACAAGGGTAGGCTGTAGGCATACAGGTCTAAACCCTACTAGTTGTACTCCAGTGGGTTCCTAAGAAGTCTACGACAGCTCTTATGCATCATGAGTGAAACTTTTTAGAATATTTTAACTCTTGTTTCAAGCACTTACCAACATTAAAAATTCCTTATTAATCTGTATTATTTTATTTTATATTTATTGCAATTTATAAATGCACAAGAATATCAGGTATAAAGCAAAGAACACAAACATCAGTTCCAATCAATCATGTCATAAAAGAAATATCAATGTTTTTATCACAATAAATTAGCAATAATCATAAGAGCGGGTGCAGAGCAAAACTACGACAGTTCACATTACAACCCAACATGAAAAAAAACAAACTATATACAGATTCTGGAGTCACCTAAGCCGAAAAAAAGACTCCCTCCAATGCTAAACATTTTTTTAAGTAACAAAAACCCCTAAAAAAAAAAAAAAAGAACCTAGAGCCTTGCTATACCATATCATAACAGCACTGACTCTCAGGACTCAAATAACAGTAACCTTATGAAAAAGAAGCAATGCAAATATTACACTAGGCCCTAGAACATTAATATACCACATACTGGAATAAAAGAATTAGCCAGACTGCTACAAATTCCTACAAAGGAATTGCACGGTAGCAGCAATATTGTGCCTCAGTCACACACAGGCGGAACACAGACTAATAACAGGCGGAACACAGACTAATAACACAGACCTAATACAGAAATAAGGGACAACAAACACGCAAACAAAACCAAAATAGAAACCCTGAGAAACTAGAATCTGAACAGTGGAACGATAAAGAACAAAATATAAAATGATAAGAAATGCACATAACCAAAGATGGCATATTCCAATTGCTAAAATCTCAAAATAATTTTTTTTTACCTTTGTTGTCTGATCTTTTTATTTTTCTAATTGGTTGGTTCCAGTCTCTTTTTTCCACTTCCCCTTGTCCGACTTTTCCTAATTCTTTCTCCAGGGTTACTCTTCTCTTTCCATTTCTTCTCTCTGCCCTATCTTCTTCTCTTCCTCTCTCTCACACACACAAAGGCTCATGCTTTCTCTCACAGACTCCCATAAACTCACAAGCTCTCAAACTCACATGTTCTACCACACACACAAGCTCTCACTCATGCACTGAGGCTCCCATTCTACCAAACAAAACACCCACACTCAAGCTCCCATTATTTCACACACAAACACCCACACTCAGGCTCCCATTCTTTCACACACATTCTTTCACAGATAAACACCCATACTCAGATTCCCATTCTTTCATGCACAAATACCCACATATAACACTCAGGCTCCCATTCTCATGCACAAACACCTATACTCTGGCTCCCATTCTCACATGCATGCACCGGGCCTCACCACCAAACCTAATTTTCTGCCACCGCAGGAATGGGCTCTCGCCACTGCTTTATTCCAGCTGGCCATCTTCTTCGCTGTGACAGGGATGGGCTTCCGTGATGGCCTTGCTTTGGCGGGGCTAGATTTTCTCTGCGCCACCAGGGGGATGAGCTCCCGTAGTAGTCTTGCTATGGCAGGGCCAGGCTTCTTCTTCGTTGCCATGGAGATGAGCTCCCATGGCAGCCTTGCTTCGGAGGGACTGGGTTCCCATGTCGGTTTTGCTTTGGCAGAGCCTTCTTCTTCTTCAGCCACCGTGAGAGTACAGTCAGTGGAGGCCAGACCTCATTTGGTGTTGGATAGCCCTGATTGGGTGGGCCTGAACCCAAAGTGGGTGGGCCATGGCCTGCTAGGGCCCACCCATGGCTATGCCACTAAATCCAACCCTGCATTTTGGTGAAACTGAAAGTTGACATGAAGACAAAAATCCCAGGATACTAAGGGAGCTCAGAGAGGTGTTGGTGGGTCCTCTGAAGAACCTGTAAAATAGATCCTTGGGGTAATTGATAGGGATGTGTAGGGGAAAACTAATTGTTTTCATTTTTATTTCATTTTTGGGAGTTTTTTTCCACAAATTTCAGTTCATGGATTGCTTGATTCGCTTAATTCATGAGCAAAAAATTAATTAAACAATAATAACCCTCCCCCCCAAAATGGCAAAAAATCAAAAGTGGGGGTTCCTGCCCTCCAGCCTGGAAAAATGCCAAGGTCAGGATCCCCCCCTGGTCCCTACTTACCTAGTCTGGAAGAGCTATACCAACGAGGCATAGGCCCAGGCCAAAGCCTCAGCCTTGTGTAGATGAGGTCACGGCTTCCTTCTGCACCATCAGACTATGCAAGACCAAGGTCCAACGCCATGACCTAGCCTGGTCCTCAGCTTAAGCTGGAGCCCGGACACAGGCCCGATGTTGTGACCCGGTCCAGAAATTGGTTTCCGAAGCTGGGGCCTCAGCCCAGACCCAGGCCTGATGCTGTGACTCAGTCTAGAGGCTGGGTCCTGACGCCTGGGCCTCAGCCTAGGCTGGAGCCTGGAACCAGGCCCAATGCCACAACCCAGGCCGAAGGCCAGGTCCTGATGCTGGGGCCTAGGCCCGGACTCAGGTCCGATGCCATGATTCAGACTGAAGGCTGAGTCCTGATGCCAGGGCCTAGGCCTGGATCTAGGCCTGATACCTGAGCCTGAACTGGAAGCCAGATCCTGACACCTGGGCTTTGGCCTCAGGTCAGGCTCAGGCTTGGATCTCAGGCCTCACCACTGCTCCCTATTTGTCCTCTTTTTTCTTCTGATACCATTCACTGGCGTTGCGCCACAGTTTATTAACACCAGCGCATTCACCCCAGTGGGCAGCATGAATTTGATGTATGCTATTGCCATGCAATTGCCATATATCAAAACGATGTAGTCCACTGAGTGAATGCACAGAGTTAATTAAAGTAGACAAGGCCCAAGCATTGGGACCCAGCCTCCGGACCAGGTCACGGCATTGGGCCTGGGTCCAGGCTGAGTCCCCAGCATTGGGACCTGTCTTCCATGCCAGGTTGCAGCATCAGGCTTGGGTCCAGGCATCAGGACCTGGGTTGTGATGTCGGGCTTGGGTCCGAGCTCTGGCCTAGACCGAGGCACAGATGTCAGGACCCAGGGTCTGGACCATGAAACCTGGGGCCCAGTCTTGCCATCGGATATCCTCGACAGATCAGGTAAGAGACTGCAGCGGTGCACTTGGGCCTAGCCCATAATCCCTTCTTAAGGCCTCGGCCTATGCCCTAGGTGAAGCCTCAGCTTTTGACCTAGGTCTAGGCCGAGGCATCGGTGTCCCGCTAGGGCCTAGGTTGCAGCCCCAACTTTGGACCTTAGCCTACACCTTAGGTGAGGCCCCAGCTTCAGGCCTAGACTTAGGCCCAATGCATTAATTTCAAACAAATGCAACAAATATGGTTAATTTCATTTGGGGGACCCCTGATTTGGTTCAGGGCCTCCCAAATGAAACAATTTGCCCTTATTTGTCACATTTTTAAAATTCATTTGAAATGAATGCACATCCTTAGTAATTGGAGTGGTGCCACAAGACTGAAGAAGGGCAATTGTGGAGGAGTAGCTTAATGGTTAGAACAGTGGGCTGCAAACCAGGGTTCAAATCCCACCATTGCTCTTTGTGACCTTGGGCAAGTCACTTTACACTCCATTGCCTCAGGTACAACTTAACAGGAGATTTACTAAGCAGCAATAGTTTATCACAGGAGGGGCTACATTTCACAGGGGGTCCCCACCATATTTGGATAGTCTCCAAGAAACTATTGTGTCAGTCCCACAGTGCAATTTTTTTAATGCAACAAAAACTCACGCCTCAGTACAGGACCTTCCTGCGCCATGGCAGGCCATCTCAGCTTAGGCAGCCATAGCTTTAAGGCCTGAGGCCCAAAAATTAATGGCCTCCTCCCCCAAAGGATGCAAATCTCCCAGGGACTAATTGGAGAAATCCGCCCACTCTCCCCCACCTTTCGAGGCAGTTATCATCCCCTGAAATAAATACAAAAATAATGAGGCCAATTGCATAGCAATGCCCTGCTCCATTCTCCATCCTCTCCCCTTAAACCAAAGAAATGACCCTTTAGCCAAAAGATTTTTTCTCCCCATAAGGCTCATCCCTTCAACCCTCCTTCCATAGACATTTAAATCCCTGGGATCTAGTGGTCCCCCTCTCCCCAAACCCACAAAAATGACCCTGGTGGTCTGAAGGGAGAGGTAACATAGGTGGACCCCAAACCCTGGGCCCCCCATTCCTCTAAAATGCATCTTCAATAGCCAATGGGGGCACAGAGCATCCCCTAGCTTTGGGCCTGTAAAAGCTATTTCGAAAAATGGTATCTACCTAACCTGACCTTGCCCTTATCAAGTGACAGGGCAAAGTCTGAGGTTCAGAGTTAGGCCACATGGCCTAGGTCTGATCCCTGGACTTTGCCCCGTCACACGATAAGGTCAGGTCATTTTCAAAATAGGTTTGACAGGCCCAGAGCTATGGGGAACTCCAGGTTGCTGCAGGTATTGAAGATGCATTTTAGAAGTACGGGGGATTTTGATGGCAGAGGCTGAGGTTTGTCTGCCACCCCAGACCTACAGGGTCATGTTTTGGGTTTGGGTTTGAGGGGAGGGGGCCCACTGGACCCCAGGGATTTTGGAGAGAAGAGGAATGGGCCTTCTTTGGGGGGGGGGGCAGAATTCTTTGGCTAAGGGACCATATATTTGGATTAAGGCAAGCCAGGCATGGGAAAGGGAGTGGGCCACAGCACTCGATTGGCCTCATTATTTGTTATTTATTTCAGGGGATTAGAGCCACCTTGGAGGGTGGTGGGGGGAGAGGGAGTGGTCTCCAATGACCTCAGGATGATTTCTTGCTGGTTTGGGGCTATGTATTTTGGGCACTTTGGCTCTTTAACTTTCCTGTGGGTCCATCTGGGATCTGCGTTAGCGGCCCAATGCTCCCTTGGGAAAATAACTACACCTCCCTCAAATGCACTACAATAATGGGGCTGACTTTTTAAAAAGTCAGTTGTGTTATTTTATTACTATAGGATTGCCTATCCATAAGCTGCTTTGCATGCATTAGGACATTTTATGCATGCAAATGTATGCAAAGCATCTTAATTCCATATAGGGAAAAAAATCTTCTGCTCTGTCGCAGAATAGTGCAAAAATATGGTGATTTCCTGTGTAACATGTTGTTTAACTCATGATATCGTCTTATTGCAGCTTTGTAAAGCTCCCGGTTAGATTGCAAGCCTCCTGTGGGTAGTTAAATACCTATAGTACCTGAATGTCATATGCAAAATCAAAATATAATAAATAAATAAATTCATAAAAGTGATAGTAGAGAGGAGACTGGAAACTACTGGCCAGATACCCCTACCTCGGTGGTGGGAAAATTAATGGAGACCCTGCTGAAGGAAAGGATAGTGTACTATCTACAATCCAGTGGGTTGCAGTATCTGAGACATCATAGTTTAACCAGAGGAAGATTTTATCATACAAATCTGATTGATTTTTTGATTGTGTGACTAGTGAATTAAACGAGCACTTGATTTGGTTTACTTGGATTTCAGAAAAGCTTTTGATATGGTTTCGCATAGAAAGCTTCTGAATAAAATGAGAAACCTGGAAGTGGGTCCCAAGGTGATGAAATGGATTATGAATTGGTTGGCAGACAATAGATGTAATGGTTAATGAAACCTGCTCTGGAGGGAGAACAGTGACCAAGATTGCTTCTGGGACCATTCCTGTTCCAATATCTTTGAGAGCAATTTAACAATGAGGTTAGATGTTAAAGTTTGTCTTTTTCTGGATGACACTAAGATCTGCAACAAAGTGGACACACCTGAAGGAGTAGAGAGAATAAAAAATGATCTAAGAAAACTCAAAGAGTGGTTGAAAGGTTGATTGCTAGAACACAGTGCCGAGAAGAGCAGAGTCATGCATTTGAGATGCAGTAATTTAAGGAGCTGTACATGATCGGAGGCAAAAGATTGATGTGCATGGATAGGAGAGAGGCCTTGAACTGATAGTGTCTGACAATCTGAAGGTAGTGAAGCAATGTGACAAAGCAGTGGCTAAGGCCAGAGAAATACTGTCTTGCATAGAGAGAGGCAAAACTCGCAGGAAAAAGGAATTGATAATGCCCCAGTATAGGTCTTTGGTGAGACCTTACCTGAAGTACTGAGTTCAGAAACCATATCTCTAAAGCAAGGGTGCAAACTCCAGTCCTCAGGGGCCACAAACAGGCCAGGATTTCAGGATAACCACAATGAATATGCATGAGATAGTTTTGCATCCATTGGAGGCAGAGCACGCAGATCTATCTCATGTATATTTATTGTGGATATCCTGAAAACCTGGCCTGTTTGTGGCCCTCAAGGACTGGAGTTTGCCACCTGTGCTCTAAAGGATAAGGGAAGTATGGAAGCAGTCCAGAGAAAAGTAACTAAAATGGTGTAGGGGTCTTATGAGATGAAAATGGAGGACTTAAATATGTATACCATAGAGAAGAGGAGGAACAGGGGAGATATGACACAGATTTTTTAATACCTGAAAGAATAAATGATGGACATGAATCAAACCTTTTCCAATGGACAGAAGGTGGTATAACTAGGGATCATGACATAAAACTCCAAGGGGGAGACTCAGGAACAATGTCAGGAAATATTTCTTCATTAGAACATGTGGTAGGTGCATGAAATGCCCTCCCAAAAGAAATGATGAACACAAGAATGGTAAATGGTCATGGGATAAACACAGAGGATCCCTAATGGCTAAAGGATAGAAATGAAGACATGGGTAACCTATGTTAATTTTAGGTATAATATTTCTGCATTGTGGTAATCTGCATGAGCAATGGCTACTACCCTTAACAAAAGGGAGTAACATGCGTAGAGCAGCAGTTCCTTCCCTACACAACTTGCTGGGCAGACTGGATGGACCATTTAGTCCATCTAGTCTTTATCTGCCATCATTTACTATGTTACTATAGCCTGCTTGTTACGATTTCAGCTGCTATGCAGCCTCACCGTACCCTATGATGCCTCCCTATCAGCAGAGGCCTCTGATGAGCCCTGCTCTGAACTGTTCTCTTTATCTCATCTCTGGGCTCATGACTCAGCCTGTCTTGCAACCTCCCCTCCACCAGGGGACCTCAGTGACCATACTCTCCAGGTTGGCCAAACTTCTCGCCATGCCCTGGTCTCTGACCTATGTAATTCAGCCTTGCCATAGCTACCTAGTCGGTTTATGAAGTTACCTTTGGCTCCTTGTCTTTGTTTCTGTCTTTCTCACTATCTGTCTTCTAGCCTTGCTCCTAGTCCTGCCTTGTGGCCATCGGCCTTCTTCTCCTAGTCTTGCTTTGCAGCCACCTGGCCTTCTCACTCCTTGCCTTGTCTGTCTTGTAGCCTATCTGGCCTTATTCTGTTGCCCAGTGGCCTATGGGCTGTCCACCTACCTGCTTTTGGGCATATTTGTTCTGTGTTCTGTGTTGCCTTGCTCAGCCCTTGTTCTGTCTAGAATTGTTCCAGTCCTGTCCTTTCTCGGTCCTGCCCTGTCCTTGTCTAGTGTTGTTGTGTCCTGTCCCAATCCTTGTCCTGTGCTTTCTCCTAGTCCCAGCCTTGTTCCAGACCTGCCCAGCCTGTCCACAGTCTTGCCTGGTTCAACCTGGGTCAGCCTATCTACAGCTTTGCCACATCCAGCCTATCCACAGTCTTGTCTAGCCCTGCCGGCCCACAGCCTTGCCTGGCCCAGCCTGCCTACAGCTTCGCCCCCCCCCAGCCAGTCCACAGCCCTGCCTGGTCCAGGCTGTCCACAGCTTCGCCTAACCCAGACTGTTTTCATTGCCTTGCCTGATCTAGCCTGTTCTCAGACTTCCCATGTACTGACACCACACTTGTCCCTAGCACCCAAAGGCCGAACCTGTGGGAAAGGGGGCTAGCTAGGGAGAAGACCGCTCTGTGTCCCATCCTGCCATCCCATACTACCCTTCGAACAATGTTCCCTGAACAGGGAGCGCGTAACACTGCTAAGTCTAGACAAATGTTCAATTATAACCTAGTCAGTTTAAATTTAGTTGGCTATAATGTAGCTGTCTGTCTTGTCACTGAGTGGTTTACTGAAAATTCACTTCGTTGTGCTAAGAATTAAGAATAGGTTGTAGTTGACAGGATTTTTTAAAATTAAGAATTTCATAAGGCAGAATATTATGAATGAAATAGGCTCTTTCAGCCAAACCTGAATACCTCTAATACCCTCTATGTTAGGACAAAAAGAGAATAGATTCCGTGCACATCCTTGGAGAAATCTACATTGAATAGGGCCTTGATGCTTTGTTGTTAACATGGAGCTAGCAAGATACAAAAGCAGTAATGTACAAAATAAAGAAAATAGATTTTAGTTATTTTATCTGGTCTAATGGTTGGCAGCCTGGCAATAATCCATAACTTCCTCTTTGATGAAGCATTATCAACAGCCGAAGTGTAAACCTTACCGTGCAATTACCCAGAGCCGTGACGGCAGTGCCATCTTTCAGATAATGTGTCTCAGTGAAGCTTCCAGCAAAGAGCCCCCTGCAAAACAAGCACAAATTTGTATTATTAGACTCTTAATCACCATGGGCTTTTCTCGATCCTGATCCTAACCTAGAGAAAAAGGGAATAATTTAGAATATTTAAAAAACAAAAAGCAGGAAGATTATATCTGTGCCTAAGATGAAACATTAAATGGGGCTGTGAAAAAATTAAGGCTGCTATTGATGTGAAATGTTGAAGGATTCACCACATGAAAGTTGTCTTGACTGGAAAACAAGTTTTCATTATGACTAAAAATGGACCAGAAGATGTTAAAATGGCCATTTGTTAAATGAAGTGCTTAGATCTCAACTTTAGTAAAGCCTGGTAAGCAGTCCTTCCTATGAGGGGTTCTCAGTATTTTCTGACAGATGTTGAGCCTTCTAAGATATTTCCTCAATGGGGATGCCTCCCTCTAGCTTGGCAATTTTTCACAAGGCTATTTTCAAGTTCTTTGCTGTCAAAACTTCAGAATGTTTTTTTGTGAAGTCACCAGTTTGTTGCCTTGCTCTTTTAGTGGTAATTTTGTGGGGTATTTTTTTAAAGTTTTAATATCTGCCAGAGGATTCCTGAGGGTATCAGAAACCTCTGCTTTGCAGACTTTTTTTTTTTTTCCAAAAGACAGCAGTGTTTGGTAACTTTTCGCATCAAAGTTGAATAAAGTCAATTTGGAAACAAGACAAAGAGACTAAGTGCTTGAAGACGAGATCTTAATCACGACTGCTTGCATCTTAACGTGCTATTATATTAACTAGACCACATGCCCATCAAAAATGACAGAATTTCACAGTTTGGCATGGAGGCAGGATGGTAGGTAGTGATTCTACTGTATCTTGCACTAGCCGCTCTCTCCTCTGTCACGCCCCCTTCATCCTCTTGATGCTCTCGCTTTTCCCCAATCAGCCTCCCTCCCTTCTCTCTTTCTGCCATCCACCAGCTTTTCTCCCTTCTCCCCCCTCTCTCTTTTCCCCAGAATCTCTCTCTTCCCTCAGCTTCTCCTTCTTCCCTGACATCTCCCACCAATTCTCTCTCTCATTTTCTTCGGCTGGCTCCATGTCAGCCCCTGCAAGCCAATGTTCTTGCCGCTGATGCAACTATACTGACCTCTGTAAGCTTGCCACCACCACTGCAGTTGCTTCTATACTGGCCCCTATGCATGCTGACATAACAGCCCCGGTATGTGTATCTTCTCCCCCCTTTCTCCCCCTCAGCAGCCCATCTCTCCTTTCTCTCGCTCTCTCTTCCCTTCTACCAGTTTGTTTTTCCTCTGACATCCCTCATCTGCCTCTCTCATTGGCTGCAGCCCCTGCTTTCCTGTTGGCTCCTGTGGGCTGAACGTCTTGCTGTCGCCACTGCTGCTACGATTCCCCTCTCCCAGGGACAATCCACTGCAACCTCGATGCCAGCCCCAGTCTGTGCTGATGTCACAGCTCCTCTGTGCATGAGTTTTCTTAGCAGCCCACCAGAGATTCGAGGAGTGAGACACTGCATTTTTTATACAGGATAAAAGCATTATTTCTGCCCAAAAATGTATTGAAATACTTCAAACAAATATAAATATTAAAAAGTAATTCAACAACAATAAACCCATTGGTAAAAGGAACAAAAATACCAGAAAATAGCATTAAGTGCTGTGTCATGTTTCTTGGTTAAAAGGAAGAATGAACAAAACAGCATTAAGACCAGTACTAGGCTATAGAGGAGAGTTTTGGAGTGTAAGAGAGGAAGAGAGGAAGAGGATGAAGAAACATCAGTGGACAAGACAGAGATAAGGATGCTATGCTGGACACTTCAGGAGACGCAAAGAGGTAACTATTCAAAGGGATCTATCCAGCTAAGTGAGAACTAAGCCTGCTAGATCAAAGCATTTAAATGGCTTTAATATTACAGTTAAGTAGAATTTAAATATGTTTAAATATGTTGGGGATAATTTTCAAAACCATTTACAGTGCCTTGTAAAAGTCTTCACACCTTTGAACATTTTCACATTCTGCTATCTGAAAAATACTAATCAAAATGTATTCATTTAAAAAGTTTATATTCCTTCTATATAAAACAATGCATTCTATGCGGCTCACAGCTTAACATTCAACAGCATTTACTACTAAATAATTATCTTTTATTAATCATAAGTCCCTAATGTTGGGTAAAGAAAGAGTTTCATTCACTGATCTATGCAACATACTTCCCACTTTCCTCATGAAAGAATAAATATAAAAGTATTCCAAAAGTTATTAAGAATAAAAAACCAAAAAGTCTTGATTGCTTACATTGTCACCCTCCTTGACTCAATATCTAGAGGAAGCCCCTTTTGCAGCAATAACAGCCAGGAATAGTTTAGGATAAATGTTTGCACAGTGGGATGGTACAGGTTTTGCCCATTCTTCTTGGCAGAAGAGCTCAAGCTCTTTCAAGTTGCCTAGGAATTGTCGGTGGACTGCAATCTTCACTTCTAGCCACTCCTTTTCTTTTGCAGTCAGGTCCGGGTCATTTGAGGACCTTCCCTTTCTTCCTGCCAAGCCATTCCATTGTTGCTTTTGCTTTGTGCTTGGGATCATTGTCTTGCTGAAAGATGAATCTTCTGCCTAGTCCCAGGTCTCTGGCAGACTGGAACGGGTTTTCCTCCAGGATGTGTGGTGTGAAACCAAACAACACAGCCCACTGCTAATTCTGTCCCTACGGTAAAGCTTGATGGTGGCAGCATCACGTTTTGATGCAGCGGGGACAGAGAGGCTTGTGAAGTTTGAGGGGAAAGATGGATGGTGCAAAGTGCAAGCAAATCCTTGAGGAAAGCCTGTTCCAGTCTGCCAGAGACCAGGGCTGGGGAGAAAATGCACTTTTCAGCAGGCCAATGATCCTAAGCACAAAGCAAAAGCAACAATGGAGTGGCTCTGCAAGAAGAAAGTGAATATTCTCAAGTAGCCATATCTGAATCCAATAGAAAATCTGTGGCACGACTTTGCTTGGGTACTTCTGTCAAGAAGAATGGGCAAAAGCTGCAGCATCTTGCTATGCAAAGTTGGTAGAAACTTAACCTAAACAACTCACAAATGTCAGGTAAAAATTTAGGGTCCTATTTATTGAAGGGTTTTTCCCATTTTGAGTTTAAGGGAAAAATGCATAGTACATGGGCCATTTAGATTATAAGCCCTCTAGGAACAGGGAAATGTGAATTGTACCTGAAAGCAACTTGCTTTGGGCTACCTATGAAAAGGAATCAGCTGCATCTAAATACATAAATATTGTTTGAAAAGGGGCCTCCACCAAGTAGTGAATCAAGAGATGTGAAGACTTGTGCCATCAAGATGTTTTCTTTTCTTACTCACTTTTAGAATATATTTCTATAATTCTTCTTTCATGATGAAAGTACAGGGTAGGTTGTGCAGAGCAGTGAAACAAATGCCTACTTTAATGCATTTTGAATGTATTTTTTAGCCAGCAGAATGTGAAAAATATACAAGGGTGTGAAGGCTTTCTTCTTCTTCTCCCAAGTTCGATCTCCTTGTTATATGTAACTTTATTACCTCCTCTGATTATTTTACTGTTAAATGGTTGATAAGAATGTTTACCCCCTTGTTACATGTAAACCGATTTGATATGACACCTGTCATGAAGGTCGGTATATAAAATAAATAAATAAATAAATAAATAAATAAAACAAGGCACTGAACATGCAGAAAAACTGTTTTTGTGTGTGCAAACGGTTGTTACAAAATCAGCTGGCACTCTGTTTGCATAAAAGGTTCGTGTGTCACCTGGTTTCATGCATGCTATTACACAAACTGAGCAGAGGTGCTCCAGAGGGTGGAGCTGGGGCAGAGTCAGCACTTACATGCATATGTGTTGATTTAACAAAAGTCTGTGCGTAAGTGTACAAGGGTAGGTTACGCCTTCCACAAAGCACGCATAACTTTATGTGAGCAAATCTCTGAGTGGACCTGGCCAATACCTGCGTATTTCCAAAGCGAACCCAGGCACATAAATTTGCTTTGAAAATCCTCAGTAAAGACTTTACAGCTATGCTAGCTCTTTGAAAATTGCCATCATTAGGTCTGGTCGTTTACAACTGTAGATTAGATTGCCGCCATTCATTCGGGCTGATGCAATAAAGTGCGCTCAGTCTAGCGCACAGCTTGCTGCTTGGTTGGACACGCATTTTGGACTTGCTACAATAACTCCCCATTCAATAATGGGATGAGCACATCCAAAACACGCGCCCAAATCAGCGCGTAGCTAATAGCACTCATCACATGTACATGAGACTATTTGTTATTACCTCCATGCAAAAAATTACCGTGCACTTAAGATGCACATTTTTACTCCCAAAAATTAACACCAGCCCTAGAGCTGGCATTGTCTTGAGGCACCCCCAAGCCACCACATAAAAGAAGAAAATACTGCTTTTTTGTGGTTCTTCCTGCTTAATATCATCGCAATACTAAATAGGAGGAATCACAGAAAGCAGCATCAGGAAAAAAAAAAGTCTTGACAGCGGTCAAGTTAGGAAAACAGATGCTCAGTTTACGGATGTCCGTTTTCCTAACCCATGGCTGTGCATGGGTTAGTAAAATGAATGCTCATTAACCGAGTGTCTGCTTTCCTAACCGTCGCACAGATACATCTCCTGGACACCCAATGCCATGGATGCACTAGGGACATACAAGTTATCCCTAGTGCATCCTTTTTAGTGCAGCAGCTCATTTGCCTATTGCAACGAGCACCCAGGAGAGGGGGATGTGCATGCATTGAAAAAATGTATGCCTGGTTTGGGCACATGTTTTTTTGGAGTTGACATTGCATCGGCCCAATTCTGCGTATAAATGGACTGAAACATAAAACAATATATGGAAAATGCACATGATCTGCAGAGTGAAGATCAAATGATCTTTATCTAATCTGTTATAGTAACTTTGCTTCTCATGAAGATAACGTTTTCCATTGTTTCTGCTGCTTTTCAACATTAGGTCAACTGTTGCCGAGTATAATATAGTCTTGTCTGTCCAAAATGAACCCATACATTTATCGTGGCACATTTTCAGCTACATTTATCTTTCAATGTGGTGTAATGCAAGAACTGAATGATATTGGGCAAACTCTAGTCAATGAAATATTTAGAAAAATGACACCTTTTCTTTTCTTTTTGCAATGTATTCTTTATTACATTCCAAAGATGTATTTCAGGAAAAGAAAAATATAAGAAATTCAAAGACTTTTGCCATACAATATTTATTTATTTTATTTATTTATTTGCTTTTATATACCGACATTCGATCGAGATATCAAATATACCGATACAAATTTTGCATTCTAAGAAATATCAACAAATCAAGTTCACATTAATGAGGGTCACAAAGAGTCACCAGAAAGCAAAACAAAATTGCACAAAATAGTAAAAATAATAATATACTAATCCTGGTTCCCACTAACTTCTCACAATCATCCCACCCCAGATTCTTCATCAGTCAGAAAAAACCCCAAATGGGAAGGGTCCTTAAACATAAATCTATTCCCCTGATAGGTGACTAAACACTTACAGGGGAATATTAGGAAAAATAACCCTCAATTGCCAAAAAAACGAGCTTTCAAAACTGAGAAACCTTTCTTCCTTGCCTGGGTTTCTTTGGAAACATCGGGGAATACCAGTACCTTGTGGTCACAAAATAAATCATTTTTATATTTAAAATATTGTTTCAGGAACATATCTTTATTGTTGTCCAAAGCAAATGTTACAACAAAAGAAAACACCTTTTCTGACAGCTACCGTAGTTGGAGGTGAAGGGTCAAGAGGGCCAGGGGGCATTGTTGGGCGGTCAGCCAAAGTTTCAGATTTAAGATCAAAACATAAGAAGAATCATTCAAAGGCATGTATTGCAGAAGGTTTAGTAGAGTTCCTTTAATCAAGGTTTTGTCCCCAAAACTGTCCTCTTCCTCCCCCATCTTATTTTAGCTGTCCTGTTTTCTTAAGAAATAGAATGCAAGGAGTAGAAACTGAACCCTTAGAGAGGAAACAGTTTCCCAACAATGCTGCAATATCAGTGTTGACTTGAATGGTCCTACTACATCTTCTGATGCATAGAAAGCACTGAAAAAAAAAAAAATCAAAAAGAAGGTGCTCCTCACTTTTCTAAGATTTTTTAAATAAATAAATAAAATGAATTCAATTCGGAAAAATACTGTGTGTTGAATACCCAGACATGACATTTTATACAGCTCTTTAGCTCTGAGAGCTGGATTTTCCAAGACAATGGGAAGGGAATCATGTGTAGGAACCTATTAATACATAATAGGATTCATGCCAATAATTCTCCAGCGACAGTAAAGCCCATGCGGCCCACACAGCTTATTCTCAGAAGCATATGTTATCTTTGCATTTTCTCCTTTCAGTAATATAGTTGAAAAATTAAAGCATGGTCTTTTTTTTTTTTTTTCAACAAATCCGCATCCAGACAACTTTGAGATATGGAAGGTAGTATGCAAATACCCCAAATATTCACTCAGTGCATGTAGGCAAAATTTCAGTATACTCTCATTTTTAAAAATACAGCAAAAACTTTGCCTTCAGTTCTGCATAATTCCTGACCTGCATAAATGGCAGAATATCAGGACATATTCAAGTATCAGTTTTAACTAATGCTACAACCTGAGGCGTATGTTAAAATTCACGGTGGGGATTCAGGAAATGTGCCCCATTATCCCCTCTCGTGCTCTCCCCTATCATCCCTTTCTGGGTCTCTGTCACTTCCATCATCCTGTCTTGTGGTCTTCCTCCTATCATCCCCATTTCTAGCTCTCTCAGACACTCCAGCTACTCTCATGCTATCCCATTAGTCTTTGAAACAGAATAGAATAGTAGTGGCAGAACAGGAACAATAAAAGCTTTGTCACGATCTGTCCTATGTGGTCTAATTTTCTTCTCATTTCCCATGTACATCAACTAGGAAATGCATGCTTCCGAGGAAGGTAAGGAAGCAGGGCCACTGTGGGAAGAGTCAGCAAAAGCACTTTTAGCATCCTAGTGTGGTCATTGCTGCTCAGTGCTGTTTCATGTATCAGCTCTGCCAGCCATCACAGAACTCCTGATATCTTAGGCAGCTGGCAAGACCGTCTCTACTAGCCATCATGGGACTCCCTTAGTCTTGGGCACCTGGCAGGATGGGGTTCACCAGTCATTGTGGAGTTCTCCTCTACTGCAGTTTTTAGCAAGTGGAAGGATGAGGTCTGCTAGCCATCATGGAACTTCTGGAGTGTCTGGCAGATGGAAAATAGGTATCCATCATCCATGGCATTCTTACCTTGTTTTGGAATAAGGCTTTGCCAATGGCACTGGGATCCCAGTACTCAGCAGTAGCTGGTAGGATGGGCTCTGCCAGCTGCCATAAAGCTGTTCCTGTCTTGGACACTTACAGCATAGGGTTTGTCACCTGTGGGGTTCCTACAGTCTTTAATGGCTTTACCAGCTTCAATGAGCCTCCAGCAATCTTCAGAGATCAGTGATGGTGTTTGGCAGATGCTGTAGAGCTCCTTCGGCCATCAGCAAGCAACAGGATGTGGTTTACCAGCCTCCTTGGGGCTCTTATAGTCTGGGGCAAAAGGCAACTGTCCTTTTTCCCCACTGCCCATTTGTTGCACACTAGGGGCCCAGCTCACCACCCTACCTTCCATGCAGCTTCTGACAGGGTGGATTACATAAGAACATGCCATACTGGGTCAGACCAAGGGTCCATCAAGCCCAGCATCCTGTTTCCAACAGTGGCCAATCCAGGCCATAAGAACCTGGCAAGTACCCAAAAACTAAGTCTATTCCATGTTACCATTGCTAGTAATAGTAGTGGCTATTTTCTAAGTCAACTTGATTAATAGCAGGTAATGGACTTCTCCTCCAAGAACTTATCCAATCCTTTTTTAAACCCAGTTACACTAACTGCACTAACCACATCCCCTGGCAACAAATTCCAGAGTTTAATTGTGCACTGAGTGAAAAAGAACTTTCTCCGATTAGTTTTAAATGTACTACATGCTAATTTCATGGAGTGCCCCCTAGTCTTTCTATTATGCAAAAGAGTAAATAACTGATTCACATTTACCCGTTCTAGACCTCTCATGATTTTAAACACCTCTATCATATCCCCCCTCAGCCGTCTCTACTCCAAGCTGAACAGTCCTAACCTCTTTAGTCTTTCCTCATAGGGGAGCTGTTCCATTCCCCTTTATCATTTTGGTCGCCCTTCTCTGTACCTTCTCCATCACAACTATATCTTTTTTAAGATGCGGTGACCAAAATTGTACACAGTATTCAAGGTGCGGTCTCACCATGGAGTGATACAGAGGCATTATGCCTTTTTCCGTTTTATTTACCATTCCCGTCTTAATAATTCCCAACATTCTGTTTGCTTTTTTGACTGCCGCAGCACACTGAACCGATGATTTCAATGTGTTATCCACTATGACGCCTAGATCTCTTTCTTGGGTTGTAGCACCTAATATGGAACCTAACATTGGGTAACTATAGCATGGGTTATTTTTCCCTATATGCATCACCTTGCACTTGTCCACATTAAATTTCATCTGCCATTTGGATGCCCAGTTTTCCAGACTCACAAGGACCTCCTGCAATTTATCACAATCCACTTGTGATTTAACTACTCTGAATAATTTTGTATCATCTGCAAATTTGATTACCTCACTCATTGTATTCCTTTCCAGAACATTTATAAATATATTGAAAAGCATAGGTCCCAGTACAGATCCCGGAGGATTTCCAGTGCCCACCCTTCACCACTGAGAAAATTGTCCATTTAATCCTACTCTCTGTTTCCTGTCTTTTAACCATGAAAGGACATTGCCACCTATCCCACAACTTTTTACTTTTCCTAGAAGCCTCTCATGAGGAACTTTTCAAATGCCTTCTGAAAATCTAAATATATTTATTTATTTATTTATTTAGCATTTTTTTTTTTTTTAATTTTATTTTTATTGAAATTTTCACAATTTAATACAGAAATAAGATATATAATCTTACTAAGAAAAATATATTATAACAAATCTAATTATCTCATTATCATAAAGAAATCAAGATAGGCAAAAAGACTAGAGAACAATTTGGGGAATTCAGACAAAATTGGAGCATATAATAAGAAATAATTAAATAACAATACCTGTTGCTATTTCTCCCTCAAAATACTCTTTCCCCCTATTGCACAGCTTCTTAAGAGTGTGTGTCTAAATATGTACGTAGTTGTTCTGGGTATATGAAAACAAAACTGTTATTTAAATGCTTTATTAAACACCTACAGGGATATCTCAATTGAAATTGTGCCCCTCTAGACATTACCTCCATACGCATCTCTATAAACTTCTTACGTCTCAACTGAGTTGAGCGAGCTATGTCCGGGAATATCCTTATAGACTGCCCATAAAAAATTGACTTTTGATGCTTAAAATGCAATTTTAACACTGCATCTCTGTCAAGCTGTGATACAAATTGAACCAATAGGATTGCTGTAGTATTAATTCTAGATTCAAAAGATTTTTCCAAGAATTCTGTTAAGTTTAGTTCTTCTAGTATCTCACTATTCTTTCCTTTAGCCTCCCCTTCTGATTGTGGTATATAGTATAATTTACTTAATTTAGGCAGCTTATCTTCAGGGTACTTCAAAATATTTTTTAAGTAACTATAGAATAAGTCCTGTGGTGTTATTAAATGACTTCTAGGGAAATTTAACAGTCTTAAATTAGGCTTTCTTATCTGATTTTCTAATCTCTCTATTTTACCCTCATGTTCTTCTTGTGACTTAATTAAATTCACCTGTATATTTTTGACTTCCCCCATTTGCTTATCCATTACATTAACATTTACCTCTATTTGGTCCACTTTTTCCTGAATTTGATTATTCTGCTTCAGGGCTTCCTGAACTGTGTTTGCAAGATTATTAATTGATTTTTGCATCCTAAGCATCATAGATCCTAATTCATCCATTGAAAATTTTTTGGGAACAATAACAGAGACATTCTCATTACCATCCATACATAATTGACCCTCCCTATCTCTTGTCTGTTGCAAGAGCCCTCCTACTGTAAAGTCCGCTGAACTATGATTTCTCATATTATCCGAATTCCCGGATCTCTGTACAGCATCTCTCTGAGGGAGAACATCCTGCATAGAGTTATTTAAGTCCACTTCGGGTTCCACAGATGGAGGGGCCGGTTTCTCCGGAGCACCCGGGGTTAATGATGTTTCAAATGCCTCGTTGTCTATCACCTGCTCCTGGTTTGGACTACTAGCGGCTCTTCCGGGTGTAATAATGGGATTAATGTGGAAACAGTCTGTGATAGTAGACTGAAGCATGTTACCTGAATTAATTACAGAGGAAGATTCTCTCATCCTTGCTTTCCTCTTTGTGTGAGGCATAGCAATATGAGAATTACTTTCTATATCACAGATGATATTGATATCTGTTTCCAACTGCAACAGGATTACTCACAGTTTGTTCCCTTACGTTCTCAGTCTGGCCGCATCAATAAAACAAAATTTCCTGGCTCCAAACCGCTCCAAACCGGGCTAAGCCGGGCAAAGTCGCGCGCCCCTTGACCGTGCGCGGCTTAACCGTTGCGCCGGTGGCGATGCGCCGGTGTAGGCTAGTTTTTATTTGCCTACCCGGCTCCTCCTCCACGTCGTCGCGGCGTCCTCAGCACTGCTCGGATTGGTAGGCAAGTTTGCAGGAAATTCAAATTGGGCTCCACAACCGGGAAACCCAGGTAAAGAAATGCTGCGGCAGTGTCCCACCGGCGTAGGCTAGTTTTTATTTGCCTACCCGGCTCCTCCTCCACGTCGTCGCGGCGTCCTCAGCACTGCTCGGATTGGTAGGCAAGTTTGCAGGAAATTCAAATTGGGCTCCACAACCGGGAAACCCAGGTAAAGAAATGCTGCGGCAGTGTCCCACCGGCGTAGGCTAGTTTTTATTTGCCTACCCGGCTCCTCCTCCACGTCGTCGCGGCGTCCTCAGCACTGCTCGGATTGGTAGGCAAGTTTGCAGGAAATTCAAATTGGGCTCCACAACCGGGAAACCCAGGTAAAGAAATGCTGCGGCAGTGTCCCACCGGCGTAGGCTAGTTTTTATTTGCCTACCCGGCTCCTCCTCCACGTCGTCGCGGCGTCCTCAGCACTGCTCGGATTGGTAGGCAAGTTTGCAGGAAATTCAAATTGGGCTCCACAACCGGGAAACCCAGGTAAAGAAATGCTGCGGCCATTTAGCATTTTTATATACCGACTTTCCAATAACAGAATTACTGATCAACTCGGTTTACATTATAACAGAACAATCACATTTACAAGTAAATGTCTTACAATGAACAGGTTGAAATAACTTGGATAGGTATATATGGGGTTAACCAGTAACAGATATATTGCCTAATGTAGGCATAAGAAAAAAGATACAGTGCCTAATGTAGGTTAAATAAACAGTACTAATAAGACTAGGTTATGATCCTCGACTAATATGATCCTCGACTAATATTGCATCTATTGGTTCATCTTTATCTACATGTTTAACCCCTTCAAAAAAAGTGAACCAGATTTGTGAGGCAAGACTTGCCTTGGGTAAAGCCATGCTGACTTTGTTCCATTAAACCATGCCTTTCTATATGTTCTGTGATTTTGATCTTTAGAATTGTTTAATTGTTTAATTGTTTGATGTAATTTTCCAATCTTGGTTCTGTGTAAACCGAAGTGGTATGTACTAGTACATGAACTCCGGTATATAAAAGCCTTTAAATAAAATAAATAAATAGAACACTTTCCACTATTTTTTCGGGCACTGGAGTCAGGCTAACTGGTCTGTAGTTTCCCGGATTGCCCCTGGAGCCCTTTTAAAATATTAGGGTTACATTAGCCACCCTCCAGTCTTCAGGTACAATGGATGATTTTAAGAAAAAAATGGATAATTTACATATAACAAATATGTAGGCTGGGTTTCTTACTGTTGTCTCTTGCTTGGAGCACCTAATGTAATCAAGTGAGTAACAAATGTGAACAAATAAATTAATAAATAAGCAACTTAGCTAAATTAGATAGATTCTCTTACTATCTTAGGCCAGGATTCATCATTCTTCGCAGAATGATGAATCCTGCGAAAACGAGGGGTGGGGAGGCGAAGGGGGCGGGCCTGCGAAAGCCCGCAGCCTTCACACCATGGTGGTGCGCCGGCTGCCGGCTTTCACACTGAATAGCGCCACCGCCCCCTCCTCTCCCCGACTCCTCCCCTCCTCTCCTCGACTCCTCCCCTCCCCCTAACTTACATGATATTACATGCAAAATGGCCCTTTTCGCATGCGATAGAGGCTTATTGCACGTGATATGGCCATATTGCATGTGATAAACCTTTGATAAATGACCCACTTAGTTAGAGAAGCTGCTTTAACTCAGTGTCATAGGTCCTGATTTGAGAAACTAGAGCAAATGGTGGTCATATATTGGCAGTAATCTGGTCTAAATGAATGCTCAGATCCACAATGTGTGCTTAGAGTTTTCATAGAAAAAAATTTGATCTTTGTTTTACTATATTCTCACCTCCTCCAGACACCACTTAAAAATCAGAGTTCTGCCTTAAAAATAAGTCCCATGGTTTCCTTTCCTCCCAGCCTACTCAATTCACTCATGATGTATGAAAGTATTTATTTATTATTTATTTATTTATATTTGGCATGTGCATTGTTTTGTTTTATCGGTTTGGGCTTCATTTTTGGGCCCCCATGGGAAATTTCATTTTTCCTATGGTTCGTTTTTTTTTTTTTTTTTTACATGTTTCTCTCTTTTCAGTGTTAGTGTGCACTAACAGGATTTAGTGTGCTCTAACTCCATGTTAGTATGCACTAAGTTACATTAGTGCAGACTAACCAGTTTTCTAATTTTGGAGTTACCAATAAGTTAAAAAGTGTCAATTGGGGGGCAGTTCATTAGCTAGTGGTATGATTCTGTATTCCCATTGACTGTTTCCTTCAATAATACTTAGAATTCATAAAAACTTAGCTATTAGTTTAAATCTTACAATGAAGGATAGCTCAACCACTTTGTATTACATGCAGACCCCAAGAAATGCCACTGAATAATCTCTGTTGAACTGGGATGGGCTGTAAATGGGATCAGATAAATGAAAGTCATTTTTGACTTATCTCAGACGAAACCAGACCACCATGCAGATCAACTGAAATCTCTGAATTCAGCCAATCAGGATCTTCAAGACTGATTTAGCTTTATTTACTTATTTATTTTGTGTATTTAGCTCACACTTTTTCATTATAGCTCAAGGCGAGTTACATTCAGGCACAGTAGGTATTTGTGAACATTTGAAGATTCACACTTAAGTCTGACGTATCTGATGATGATTATCACTATCTTCGAAGTTGCAAATATTTGCATATAGTAAATCCTATCTGAAAAAAAATATCCATATGTATATGTACCTCTCCCATGTCCTCAAACAAAAAGAGGGGAGCTGGCAGGGTCTGAGACCTGACACACTTAATCTCAGGTTTGTTCCAAATAGGGGGTCTGAAGGCTTTACTTCAGGGCCTTTAGGAACAGGACTATTGCTCACTTCAAGTAATCATTCTTCATGCTGGAGAAAATAAACTTTAGTTAAAATTCAGCTTCTTCAGGTATAACAATTTGGCATACAGTACATTTTTTAGGAGATAAATCCATCATACCGAACCTGCATCGCAAGATGCAAACTGAGCTCCACCCTTCTCCCTCCCTGTATTTTTCAGCTCTGCCCCACTCACCAGCTCCATCGCTCCTCTCTCTCTTTATAGAAATTAAGCTCTGCCCCCTCTCTCTCCCTGTACTCTCCAGCTCCGCCCCCTCTCTCTCTGTTTTGTACAATCCTCTCTGTATTACTACATATGGAAACTGAGCTCCACCCCTCTCTCTGGCCGTACTCTCCAGTGTCCAATTCCCTCTCTACTACCATCCAGTATACCAGAGCTCAGACTGCACACTCTACTACCACACATCTCAATTGCACTTCCTACACTTCACAGTATTTCCCTTTTCTTGGATGAGCTTTTACTACCAGTATCTTAATATCTGTATATTCAAGCACACTCTCTCAGGATCCCCTTTAGTTCTCTCTGCCTCACTTTCTCCCAGTGAATGGCTCTAGAGGTTCCTGTGTCGTTAGGTGTCATTTTCAAAATGAAATGATAGAAACAAAAATTGTTTTTTTCTTCTATTGTTTTTAGTGCACACTATTTCTGAAATGTACAAAAATGGAAACATTAATGACAACAAAAATTGACCCCCCCCCCCCCCACACACACACACACATATACACACAACATGGCACAAAGCATTTTTAGGTCTGCACACCCCTATTCTATGACACCTCATGTACTTTACGTCCAGTGCTTTGTTCTGCCTCTGCTCCTCTTCTTATTTATCCTTGGTGACATCACGATGAGCAAAAATCCCCTTTCTTTCCTCTTTAGCATACCAGATAGGCACGCTCCCTTTCATTCCTCTGGAATAATGCTAGAATGGTCAGACTGATTGAAAGAATTAAGGTGTGAACATTTTTTTTCTCCAACAACTTTCAGTGGACTGCTGACTAGGTTTCCAGTGGACTACTGGCAAACCACAAAGACCACAAACACAGAACTCTCTTCTAGCAGGAACAGAAATCCTAGGAGTAAGAGGAATCAGGCACCCAGGGACAGTTTCAGTAACTTCTTCCCTTCAGCTGTGGTCTCAAATATTCCAAAGAGAGACAGCCTATAAGACCTTTCCTGTGAACCTGTAGTCTCTCTTAGGAGGATACATCTTAGACCTGCTGTGCTCCTTCTGCAGTTAACTGCAGGGGAGAGAAAGAAAACTGTTTTCTCTCCTGATACCTAACTTCAATCCCTCAAGATTTCTCACTGCTCTCTGAACACACCAGGGATCTCTGTACCCACTACAGGAATGAACCATTGTGGCATACTCCCTTGGGTGTGCTATTGCAAATGAGCAGGACCATATTCCTATACTTTGTAAATATGGTACATTTTTTCATAAGGAATTCTGTGGGTCCTTACCTATATTTTGAGCATACTTTCCAATGGAAAAGAAGGCTTATGAGAGCATTATGTTTGTTTATATATATGTGTGTGTGTGTGTGTGTGTGTGTATGTGTGTGTTTGTGCAGAGCTGCCAAGTTACCCAGTTCCAGGAGGGTGATTTTAGGTCAGTCCTGGATTTCTGACAACTCAATCCTGATGCATTAAGGGACCTGCAGTACTGATTTCAATGGATAGAATCAGGGACTACAAATACCACAATGCTTTGGGATGTAAGTTCAAAACCAGGACCGGACAAAAAATCTCACTCCTGGAACCAGGTAATATGAAAGCTCTGTGTATGTGCCTCCCCTAATAACTTTTGTTTGGTGTCCTATCAACACCAAATTTTTAGAAGATGTTGGGGGTAGGAGAGAAGGACATGGGAACTCTGACAAAAGTGTTATTTTTTTTTCATATTCACACCTATTCGCAGACCACAGATGGTCATGTGTGCGTGGTCCAGAAAATAGGCTTTTTAGTTCTAGGTGGTGTTTTTTCTTTTAAATCCTGGTCTGATTCACACCTGACTCTGACTCATTCCATTTTAAATATTTGCAGATATGAACTTAGACTAAAGACATTTACCCATCTCCTACTCAGAATTTAGTTTGGAAAGTAAATAGCATTCAGAAAGCGGAGACAGTGCATTTCCAAAACATTGCTGGTCTGCTAAGTCTTACCCTAAAGAAATAGAATAGCAACATAATTTGTATTGCATCTTTAACATAATCAAATCGATTTCTTCCCCATAAATCCAATGATCATTCTCTCTTTCCTTAATGAAATGGATGCCCATTGGGCATGGAGTCCATTGTAGATTATTTTACTTTAGGTGTCACAACAGAAAAATCCCATTTCATGACTATGACAGCTAATAGAGTTTTTCTTCCATTTCTGACTGTTCTGTCAATATTCTACTTACACAGATTTCAGAGGGAATGAATGAACAAACACATAACAGAGCAAGCAGAAAACCTGAGCCGAGTGCTAAATCATCCTTGTCGTTCAACAATGGCTGGTGATCAATAAAAAAGCCCCACCACATACAGTTTGTTTGATCTTTAACTGGTGTGATAAAGGTAGGGTGCTAGATTCTCCTATAGCCTTATCTCTCCTTGCACGGTTTGGCTCCAACTTTGCTTCTTATTTAAAGAACTTTATTACAGATGATTTGAAACTGGACATGACAACAATTCCCCAAATGTGCGTGATACTAAAAGATAGCATCACACTTTTTTCTAAGGAGAAAATAACTGTATATGCAAAAACTGTAATGTCTATAACTTAGGGGCTATTTCTGTATCCCACACTGTGGCTGACTCTTTGATCTTCTACTGGATCCTAGCAAAGATCTGCTCCTAGAAGAAAAGTGTTTTCTTAGGTTCAGCAGAGAAGAAATGGAAATAAAATAGTGTTCACCAGCCCTGAATTCCAAAGGAAATAAGTTAATGTGACGGCGTGCCCAATTCTGCACCTAATTAGAAGTGGTTGCTCCTTAGTAGTAAGGCATTAGTGGCCTCAACAGATCAGCTTGCCAGTAAGGGAGTCAGAGGTCTCCATCCAGACCCCACCCCTATACGGGAAGTCAGTGTATTGAGGGGTGTTAATGTAGTATACCACTCCCCATGGCATCCATGTGATGCAGAAGGACTTGGGAGAATCGAGGCTCATCCTTAGCACAGGGCAGTGGTGTGGGTGTCTCTTCTTGTGGAGGACACTTGGTGGGCATTTCCCTCCACATGAAAAGTCTGGGGAGAAGAGAAGCAAGAGAACTTCAGGGTTCCAGGAAGAGACATGCCTGGGAGCCCAGAGGAAGGAGTCCCAAAGGAAGGAGTTCTGGGATTCCAAAAAATAGATTGGAAAAAGAGTACTGAGAAATATATCAGATATGAGGAGTCCCAAGAGAGAAGGGAATTCTGCGGAGTCACGCATGAATGTACCTGGGAACACTAAGGGAGAATGGTCTGCCTGGGGAAATCCTCAGAGTGTTGGCTGGTTAAACAAATCAGCCAGAAGTTTACTTAAGAGAAGAAGGAACTGAGAGGATCTACAGACAAAAAAATGCAGTGGGAGGACCCAGGGTCTCCCATAAGAGACTGTGATTGGATTTTATGATATTTTTGGATTTGTGTTACTGTGGTGTTCTACTCTCTTGTGTACTGTTGGACATTGCTTTGTTTTCCTGCCACCAGTTTGCAGTTATGACTTTTTATTCTGAACAACAGTTTAGATTGTGGTCTTTTTTATGTGACTAAGTTGGTATGCAGAGGAGCCCCAGAGAAAGAGACAAAACTCTTAGCCTTGAAAAGACTATCTTTTCTCCAGTGTGCAGGAGCCCGGGTCATGGGGCCTTGTGTGGTCTGTAGCTCTCCCCATGTACCCTCATGCCCAAGAGCTGACTTGGACAGGGGCTACATTATGGAAATGTCTTCTTAAATTTGATCAAAGGTCTCTTATGCCTCTACTGATCCTAAAAACACAGGACTGGACTTTCAAAAGCATTGGACTAAGCTGGCTAAGTTAAGTTAATTTTCAGCTGCAACCCAGCAATCTAGATTGAGGCTGAAACATTTCCTAAATCTAGCAAGCCTAATCAGCTGGCCTGTTCTCCAATCCTGCCTCCAATCACATTCACTTTTTTAGCAGCTAGATTTAGCTGTTATGAGGGGGGGGGAGATTTTAGCTGTTATGAGGGGGGGGAGATTTTTCACTTCTGAGGATCTAGTCGGCTAACTCCTTCCTTTTGAAAAATGCCTCCTTCCTTATTCAAAAAGTTCTTTTCCTTATTGGAAAATACCTTTGTTGAATAAGGCCCCTAGTTCTCAACATGAGCCACTGTGCATGCTCTACATATAACTTTCAAATATAAATATCTCTTATTTGCTCAAATCAGTAGGGGTAACTGCCTGCAGGAGTGGGTACCTTTTACTTGAAGATTTCACACCAGTTTTCAAAGGGAAAGTCTGACAAATGTTCCCTTTAGATATTATTCCGCTACACCTACCCTTTCACATTTCCACCTCCTAATGCAAAGTGCAAAAGCATGGGCATAATTCCAAACCTGCCTGCAAACAAATGTCTTCACACTGCAGGCAAAAGTACAGGCATACAGTCCCTCTGCATGTACTTTTACCCACATATCAGGCAGGCAAATGTGCAAAAGCACTGTACTACCCATGGAGATGACTTTGAAAATTATCCTCTTAGGGGATAATTATGTAACATCACACCAAAAAAAAAAGTCAGCAAATAGGCACATGAGTTGCACGAATTTTCATAGGGGCATAGGTCTGCTTTGAAAATTAGCCCATCAAATCTACCCACACAAGTTCCACTCGCTAAATCACCTACACCCTTTTGTTTTTGAAATTTTATTGTTCAAATTGTTTACTAAAGAAAATAACAATACAGAATGTAAGGTACATACAAGACAAATCATTGGATACATTTTGAATTTTTCTTACTTTCCCCCCTCCCTTCCCTCCTTGATGACAACATATATATATCTTACAGACAGGAACAATAACCCTTCCACCATCCCCCCTCCCCCAACTCCAGCCTTTCCATCCACAGCTACACATTTGAGAGGAGGATATGGAGTAGGTACAGAAATATACCAAATCAAAGATAAGCAGCCTATCAGATCACAAGAAATCTTTTACCTAACAATCCTGGTCCTCCAGGAATAGTGACTTCTTACAAGGATAGGGCACTTAACACAGCACTATGGATCTTAACAGGCAATATCTGAGGATAGGCATTACAAATCTCCAAAAACATTTGTTTCCTTTTAACCAATAAACCCATCACTGTCTTCTCCATTAGCATTAAGTAATGAAAAACATAACAACGTAAGAAAGGCATTCCTCCATACCCGAAAAGAAGGAGCTTCTTCAACTTGCCACATCAAGAGAATACTCTTTTTCCCTATTAGACAAGCCTTGAGTATTAAGAGCCTGTTACCTTTACCCTGAAATTGAAAAGAATCAGGGTCATCAAATGAGACTCCTTCAGGAAAGAAAGAAATGTTTTGTCCAAAAACTGGCATTCAGCTATCTGTAAGCGTAATTGAAAGATCTTTATTCCACTTATCAAGCAAAGGATTCAGATCCAGGGTTGAACAAATACTAAACAATGATTTATAAAGCCCAGAAATCCTTACTCTCCTGTGACCTTCAACTAGAAGTCCTCTAACTGATCACAAAAGGACTCCTTCAAATAGGTAACTCCTAAACTATGAACAAAATGTTGAAGTTGCAAGTATGCAAAAGTATCTTTGGATGTAAATTCATATTTTTGCTGCAATTCTAGAAAAGATAATCATCCATCCACAGCTGTCACAATTGTACTATACCTTTAGACCTCCACAAACCAAAGACTTTATATTGCATCCCTGGTAGGAAAGATTGGTTACCCTGAATCGACAAATAAGGAGGAATTGTTGAGGAGTGCCCCAGCTGTGTACAAAGGTAATGTCAGGTTTTCCGCATTGTCAAAAAAGGTCTCCAGTTTTAACTGAAGATGGTAAGTCCATACAACTTGAATGCAATAAAAAATGCAGATGCAATGGTGAGATTAAGTGCCTTTCCAGTTCCATATCCAGATATCATAATTGACATGCCCAATTATATTGCTCTAAATCTAGAAGCCCAATAACACTTCTTTCCTAGGTACCCATTAACTGGTTTATACTCAGTCAGGATTTACGGCTCTGCTATAGGAATTTCAATAAGATTTGGTATAACACCTGGAAGTGTTTCCTGAGAACCTGCAATGGCAGTAAATGTAATATGTATAACCATTTTGGAAAAATAACCATTTTAAATAACCCTACCAACCATAGATAGAGGGAGAAACTTCCAATGACTCAGTTTAGCTCTTGTCTGCGCAATCAAAGGTGGAATACTGAACAATAGTTTAGTGACACCTGCAGCAAGAACAATCCCTATATAACGAAACGAGTCCCCCGCCCATCTTAAAGGGAAATTCTGACTCTATAGGGTCTTAACCTGTGCCAATGTGTTCATAGTCTCAGATCTATCTAAATTGAGTTTTAAGCCTGAAAATGATCCAAAGACAGAAAATGCACACATCAAGGCCTGCAAAGACCCAACAGGGTCTGTAATATGCACCCACATATCATCTATGAAGGCAGCAATCTTGAACTCTACCTTCTCTAGTTTAACCTTTAAACTTCTGCCATAAAATGAATCCAATGTAATGAATGGTTCTAGGGAAAGAAGAAATAACCCTGTTGAGTTCCTCTCTGAAGCTCAAACTCATCTGTCCGTTCACCATTAATCAAAAGGAGTGGAATATAACAATTGAATTGTTTTGAGAAATGTGCCCCCTATCCCTACTTTGTCCATGACAGTGAACAAGTATTCCCAATTGACCTGATCAAATGCCTTAGCACAAAGTTTTTGCAAATTTCCACATTTATGGCCCGATTTTCAAAGGCCGGCTCATGTAAAAAATGGGAGATACACACGTGGCTGGGCTGCACGCATGTAGCAGGCTTTTTCCAAGGCCCATGGCCACGCACATATCTTCCGGTACGTGTGGTAGAACCAGCTAAGGAAAAAGGGGAAAAAGCTTGATGGTGCTGTCCTGGTGAAGCGTGCACCGGCAGCCGGCCGGCCTGTGCAAGTTATGCTGCTCTGGAGAGAAGGTAAGTATGGAAACAAAAATCTAGTTAGAGGGGCTTTAGGGGTTGGAGAGGATAAGGGAAAAGGCAGGCAGGGTAGGTAGGGGGTTTAGGAAGCTCCCTCCCAGTCCACTCGTTTATTGAAGTGGACTGGGTGGGAACTGGGGAAAGGCCCTATTGCATTGCCTCGCGTTTGTACTAAAATTTCCTCCCTTGTGTGCACGCCGATATGAAATATAGCATGCATGTGTGCATGGGTAGCGGATTTATAACATGTGCACGTTGATACACACATGTTATAAAATTGGTGTGACCATGTGTACACGCCGGGAACAGCACGCACATAGTCGCCCGCACGTGAGTTTAAAAATTCACCTTTTAACTTTTTAAAATCAAAATTTCTCTGCTCAGTCTGGAAAATCATATGGGTAAACATGATATATCTGCGTAAGTTTACCTGCATGTTGAGCTAGCAATTTTGTATAATGTCATTTCTGCACATTAAACAAGTGTTTCCTGCAGAAGTCCCTTTGAAAATTACCTTCTGATATTACTAACAAAGTCTAATATTTATCAACTTCTTTTGGTCTCCAGATTGGTTAAGTATTACCGGTAGAAAACTGACTGCTTAAGTCTCCAACATCTCTCTGAATCTCCTGCATTAGGAGTCTATATTCCATTCTCCTGCGTGGGAGTATGAAACTCCCATGAGATGATAAATATTTCAACTGAGAGTGCTGAGAAGACAACACATTTGAGCCAAGAACATATCTGGATGCAAGATGTATTCATGACAGAGCTGGCCACTGACAGAAACCAAGCCATTTGCTACTGGTAACCTCAGATGTGTGGCTAGCCTGAGCAGGATCAATAGGATTGTGCTAAGTTGGCCTTGCATGAAAGACAAGGAGGAGAACTTGAAGAACAGAGGCCAACAAGGTAGATAAAGAGTAGAGGGGATAAAGAGTAGAAGAGGAGGATTAGGGGAGACTGATGGAACTGAGAAGGAGATAGGGATGTGCTCTCATTTAAAATGAATATAGAAAGGTGAGGTAGTGAATTATGGTAAATTCAGAATATCTTAGCAGCTAGATTCATTTAAGAACTATTGTTGGGGAAGAGGGATACAAATTAAAATGTTCTCTTTATGATTTGTTCTTTGGGGTATATAAGAAGCAAATGTACACCAAGCGATGGTATGACATATTTATTACTTTTCAATAAAACATTTCAAACATTTATTTATGTATTTATTTATTTAAAAGGATTTGACCCATCCTATTCAATGTTGAAAGCATTGTACATGAAAACAACCATAATTTAAAACATTCAAGAAAATAACTTTGCCAGATGAGCGTACACACACAGCATATCAATATAGGAAATGTATCATGGCCAGATGAGTAAGGGAGGATTGCCCTAGACCTAAAGTTCAAATGCTTGTCTACAGAAATATGCCTTCAGTTGTTTCTTGAATGTCTGAGTTCAAGTAACTGTTATCAGATTATCTAGCAGCGAATTCCACAGGACAAGCTCTGCCACTGAGAAAGCTCTTTCATGAGTTTCTGATAGAGGAGCAGAACATAATCAAGGAACCTCAAGTCGGCCATTATGTATGGATCTTAAAACTCTGAGGATTAATTTCAACATTGCCAAAATCCATGGAGATGTTATTATTCAATAATTTATGAATCGGGGCACAGTCTTACATTTGACCCACCAATAAAATGGAAGCTAGTGAAATGAGTGGAGTGCTGGTGTAATGTGTTCCCTCCTATCAGAATTAGTCAAGATGTATGCTGCAGTGTTCTATGCCAGCTGCAAAGCCCTTAGAGTACCCTCTGGGATTACAATGTATATGGGGTTGCAATAATCAAAAGACAACACAACCGGTGCCTGAAACACCGTATGAAAGTCACTTAGGATCAACAAAGGCTTCAACCAGCGGAAAAGTAGCACCATAAAAAATGTATCCCTCCAAACTGCCTTTACCCGTACATGAAGAGAGAAGTCAGATTCCAACTAAATGCCTAGATTTGTTTTTACCCCTGGCACAACTGGTATAGTGTAAGCATCAGCCTGAAGTACTGGAGGTGCATTAATCATTGTAGTATTGTCTAAATTCAGTGCTAACTTATTGTGATATAACCACGGAAAAACCCTATGACCTATCCGAGAGCAAGTGTCTCAGACCTGTGTAGATGTGGTAGCCAACTCCAAGCCTGGCAAGAAGTCTATAGATGGGTGCCCTGATTGGTAGATGTTGAATAATCCTGCTGATGTGGTATGCCCATTTTCATTTTGTGCCAGGAGGAGGTCTTAGAGCCAGCCCTTATTTGTAGCTTCTGGTCAGCCAGATAACACATGGACCATGCAAGAAATGTGCCCATAATTTTGGCCAGTCTTGATCTAGATATTAAGATGGTATGATGTCAATGACATTTCCTCTTTCATTTCCTTTTCAAAATGAAAGAAAATTGAACAAAATTTAATTCATTTTTCATTTAATTTAAAAATGTAACCCCTGGGATGGTTGTACCCAGATAATGGTGCCAGAGGCCATATCTCAAATACAGGTTCAGGTAGTAAACTTCCTATAATATTAAAGTGTCTCACACTTCAGGGTTCTCTAAGCAGGGGAAAAAGATAACTTTTAAGGCCCTTTGCATTATAACAATCAAGTCCCAGTTCACAGTCCTTGCACACATCATGGATGATCAAAACACTAATGATGGTTAAAGTCCTTATCCAGTAAGAGCACACTGGAAGCTGACTTTGGTTTTCAACATTACTTTTAGTGAGATCTTGTGAAATGTTGAGAACAATCTTTACAGCAATTTAATTTACTTATCAATGTAACAAGTGCTTTGAAATACATTTGTGATACCTCAAAGTCTTGTTTAAGTTTAAGATGTTAAAGCCAATTTATTCAGTCTCTAATCTGATGTTTCTCCCATCCTATTGGACTAGGTCAAGTGTTAGCTCATACCTTTCAAACAGGCCAATACAGTAAAGTGCGGCCACGGTTATTCTGCTTCTAACCCGCGGTTACCCTGCTTCTAACCCGCATTAGCCCAACCTGCTATTCACTATCCCCTTTAACCCATCCTTACTGCCTCTTTAACTCAAAGGGTAACCCTTTCCGCCCGCGGCATGTATATGAGATGTAAATGATCGGATTAGCTATTCCCTCCCCGATTATTGCTTTTTAAACCTGCACTTTTCCTGCGCGTTTAACCTGCTATCTTACCGCCTACTCTTAGCCCTGCGTTACAGGCAGGGGTAAGGGTAGGCGGCAAACTTTCCCCCAGCCCCCGCTCACCTGCCCTGGCCGCGTCCATGGGTGCCGGTCTCCGGGGCAGCCCCAGTCCTCTCCGGCGAAGGTGCAATTTGGACGCTCAAGGCAGCGCATTAGCGAACGCAGACGTCACACACCGTGACGCCAAACGTCGTGACTTCACGACTTGAGCGCCCCAATTGCACAGGCGTGCATTCATTCACCGCCGGCGGGGGCTGTTGGAGGCTGCTTTCGCCGCCGGCTCCCTCCGCCTCGGTGAATGCGCGTCCGCCGGCTCCCGCCTCGAAGAATGCACGCCCGCCGGCTCCCGCCTCGACGAATGCACGCACGCCGGCTCCCGCCAGTAAGTTTACTTTTATCACACTTTATTCCCTTTTGTTTTAACTTTTGCCCTGCGCCTTGCTTCGGGAGGGAGGGAGAGAGGACCATCCACTTCCTGGTACCTGTCATTTCAAATGTCATTTGCATTTGCAAGCTATTTAAATACAGTATCGAGCGGTAGGTGAGCCGGACTGTGCGTGTGGCAAACGCGGGTGCGCCGGCACTAACGCAGCTCTTCCTACCGCTCCTTACTGTATCGGCCTGAAAGTATTAAAGGTGAAATCCATTGTTACACAGTTATTTATCTCCTACCTCTCCATGAGATCTTATCACACTCCTTAGTCTCCTCACAGTACCTGATTGGCACCAATTATTCTCATCTTCTCCCCTCCAGTAATCAGAATGATTCTCCTGTTACTTCTCTTCTCCCAAAATCTTCAGTAGATATTCATGAGCCCTATAAGGTTCCATTCCAACTCCTTTCTCCCCTCTCTCCTTCTTCTCCTTTAGATGGTTATACATCATCTCTCGTCTAGATACTGCTGATCCACAGATTCTTTCATAATGAAGGGACTTCTCCCTTTGATATTAGAGCAGCAAAGAAAATAACCAAGTCCATAGTTAATGGGAACTGAGAACTAAAATAAACCAGCATAAAAATATAAAAAGGATAAGGGTGGAAAGAAACTCCCATTCAAAATAAGAAGCTCCATGGAAGTATTCAACCTAAGAATAAGAAAATCAAGGGGTAGCCATAGTGTGCTGCCCCGGAAGGGAAACAGATAAATCCACACCCTAAATGGTGGTCTGGCTATATATACAAAGGAACCTACCAAATACTCTCTCCCACATAGGGAAGCTATACACCCATACTATTGTTCTGTTTCCTCCTCACATAAGTGGTACATTCTGCATGGTTTCTGGTAGGGATCCAACAGGATCTCTACACAAAAAACTCCTGCCCTTCTACTGAGTGAATGGGCAAAATTTTAAACATCCTCTTTCCCATGCCCTTGGACTTCCTTGACTCCCACCACCTCTCTCCCCAGAATCACCTGCAGTTTCAATAATGGCTCCAGCTGGACAGGAGCAACTGAAGATCACTCCTCCCTATTTGGACCCTGGCTCTAGAGTAAAGTTTGAGAGTTGGGATGCGGGGGAGGGGGGGAGGTGGGGAAGAGGTGGAGCTTGGTTGACTTGGCTCCTCCAACAAAAAGATGTTCCACTGCTCCTGCCTAGCTACATACTCACCACTTTCCTCATTCCACTCACCCATCACAAGATCATTTCTTGTTCCTTACCCCTCAACAATCACATGCTTAACCTCCCCCGATCCTGTGGCTCCTTGAAACTAGCAATGCAAATGTGGGCTATCTGTGAACAGCTGAACTACATTAAGCCATTTAAGGACAAAGATATTAAAAGGAAATCTGTATTTCAAGATTAAGCAAGATGCAATCTGACATAGCCAACATCTTTAGTTGTAACAAAATATTGTGTGCAGCTACTTATTAAGACATAACCATCTGAGGGCAATAGAAGACCCATTCCAGTTAGGACACCAAAGAATAGCACTGTTCTCTAAGGCACCAGTCTGCAAAAATGTAGGTCTGATTTCCCAGGTTCCAGTCCCAGCATTGTTAGCTGAGCTTTTCACCCTTTTAAGGAAGTTATAATCTGTGCCATCTGTAACTGGATAACAATAATGTTCATGGTATGTATGTGATATGATTTGGCTGTAAGCAGAGCCTAAAGCAGAATGTATGTCTTCAGGAACAGCAACAGAAAAAGAACTAAAAATTAAAACTTCCTAACTAGAACCTGGTGGTTTTAAGGATGAAAAAAAAATATATATATATGATGATGAATGTTGCCTAGTTCTGCCTTGCCATATTTCACATTGGGAGGAAATGCTTCCCCTTGAGAATTACAAACACTATGTGTCATGGAGTACCATGGGCTCTGGGAATAATATAATACTGTACCATATTATGTTTAGTGGGGTTAAGCGAGAGTGCGCAGATTCTGAAAGCGCCCCGCATTCCTTCTGCAAAAGAGAGGGAGCCAGCTAAATCATGTTCTCAGCTTCAGTCTGTGACAGCAGCTCATTTACAGGTTAAAAAGAAAAAAAGGCAAAGTAGGTCATTGACCTTGGAAATCCATCTTTTCCCTTGATATGATAACCAAACAGAATTTCTTTCATAATATTGGGAAACAGCTGGCAGAAAATTCAGCTTGAAAAAGAAATACATTTTATATTGTATGGTGGATTAAAAAAAACCCCAAAAACAAGAGATAACTTCAGCAGTTATTTTGTAATCTGAGTAGCGTGAATGATCAGAAACAATTTTCCTTGTATTGACGATCCAAAGCAGAGAACCATGCTTCCTCCATAAATTATAGACATAATGCGCCATCTACATTTTGCTAGTTATATATAGTGTCCTACTGGAGATGTCTTACAAGAATATGGCAACTGAATGAGGCTATGAGACAGGCTTGATTATGGAATGCTAAATTGGTGAGGTTTTAACCTGGATCAGGAAGGTGAGAAGCACAGGGTGATGTCTGAAGATAGTTTGTTCCAGAGGGAAAAGGCAAGGAGAGGCAAGAAGGTGCCTGATTGGTCCACAGAGCTCTATGGTTAATGGGATTACTGGAGCGCGGAGGGTAAGGTAGCACATAGTGAGATATAAGAGCATAGATGTACAAGGGGACAAGTCAGTGGTTGCATTTATAAGCTGGTGAAGGGATTCTAAATTGGCAATGGAATTTCATAGGTAACGGGCATTCTGGAAAATGATGATGAAACTTGGAGGTACCGGAACATTGTGAATCTTGTAGTAGTTTAGCCAGGACATTTTAAATATTTTCCCATCATTATTTATAAAGCCCCTTTCTGCTTCTGATAGCATGCCTAGTGACTCTCGATAACTTCCACTGACCTGAGGGCTGAAGGGAAGTCTGCTCTGAAGTTATTAGCACTGTTCAAGGAAAAAACTTAAATTTCATGTCGTTATTTTGTTTATTTTGCATCATTTTGTTCCTAGTGTTTCCCTAACCTAAGCTATGCCCTCTTGTTCATTATGTCATTTATGTTGTTTCTATTAAAGTCAATGCAGGAAGCAATGCATCCTAGCTTAGACTCTAACATTGGGGGTTTTCTGTCAGACTGGCAGGCACCAGGTAGGCAGGCAGGCAGCAGCAGCAGAGGATGCAGCAACCCAAAACACCAAGAGGGAGGGTAACGTGGCAAAAAGAGTGGAATGAACTCCCTCTTCCCCTCCCATAGCACTGCAAGAGGGAAAAGTGGCTGAACAGTAGAACAAACACCTGAAGGCAACATGAGAGGAGCACAGCAGCACCACCAGAGGCTTGAACCCCCCCAAGGCATCAGAAGTGGGGAAAATGGCATCAAGAGTGGCATGAAGACCCCCAAGGCATGAAAGGAGGATGCATATGCACAAATAGTGGCATGAACACCTCAATGCCCCATAAAAGGGGAAATGCAAATCAAACACTGACATGAAGACTCTGGACACCAAAAGATGGGCCAAGGGCACCAACAACATAAAGTAATGGGCAAGCCAGCACCCCAAAAGACAATTTGCAGAGCAAGGCAGCAAAAAGAGTGACATCAACACCCCAAGACAAAGAGTAATGGTAAGTGAGGAAGACGAGTGGCATCAAAATCTATGGCACTGAATATGGAGATCCAGAGGAGCCCCCACTAATTTTCTTCATCTTTATTAGCCCCCTTCTTTGCCCCCCAGTTCAGAGGCATCCCTTACTGCCAAGTTCAGAAAGCATGCAAAGTACTGGATTCCCTGTAACCCCTATCAACCCCCTGTAACCCCAATCAACCCCCTGTAACCCCTATCAATCCCCTGTAACCCCTATCAACCTGATCATGTTGCTGCCAAGATCTGTAAGAAAAACATAGGAATATTCCTGTTTCCTCTGGCCTTAGCAGCTCTTCATCATCCACTTGATTGCCTGTAAGATAAGGGCTATGGTATGGTTATCATCCACCCCCAGAACTCTGCTGGTCCACCCCTATTAGAGATGCAGCTGTTACCAGTGTGCTGTAAAGGAGATATAAATATCTAAACTAGAGATCACTCACCATTTGGACCATCTCTCAGAAGGACATTGTTGCCATTTAACATCATGGGCTCTCAGAATGCAAAAGCTAAGTACAAAATTAATTTATAATAAGTGAGCGTGTTATACTGACGGAGATAATATTTAGGAGGTGTGTGTGTGCACACAAAAAAATTATACATATATATACAAAAAAATAAAAAATAAGTGAGATACACAGAGCAAATTTCATTGCCAAACTCAAAAAACTTTTTTTTAAAGAAAATATCGATTAATAGAGGTTGGAAGGTGAGTTAATGATTTAAACAGGAGAGGAAACATGGAGAGTGCCCAATGGTAAAAATATGAAACCACCATCCTCCCTCACAACAAATTTATTAATAAATAACGAAGCATGGAGCATGGCAATAACATTTGATTGAAAGATATATTTAGCAGGTGAAGGTTTGGGTTAGATTGAGTAAAGGAGATATAGGCATGTATAGCATTCTAGCTGGTCCAGATGTCACTGCTGAAATAAATACCACTCCCTTCTGCATTGGCCAGCTGCACCTGCATCTGGGCACCGGTGGGGCTCTTCCACCTACTAAAAGTTGTCCTCGAGGGCACTTTGTAATTGGGGGCAAATAAATGGAGCAGTCACTTAAATCGCATGTTCTCCATCACTTACAGGGGCTAGTCATCCAGGGCAATCATTTCCCCACTGCACGCAGTCGCCATCTTTGGCCTGGGACAGAGATAACACTCTTTATGCTCCATGATGGCTAGCCACCGATGTGGGGTCAGCTTGGGAGATGGATGTCCTTTTTTTCCTGTGGCTTTTCTGCTGCTACTGTTTTCAGTGGAGGACGGTGGTCCCTGTTCTAGTGACAGGTTTCCCTGAAATGAACAGTAACAGGTTTTGCTTTTGTTGTTCTAGAGATAGCGTAGAATCATTCCTCTACTGTTGGCCTTCCAACAGTGAAGACATTCAGCATAACGCTGATCCTCCATAGCACTACACTGCCTCCACACCTGTGATTTCTTACAGGATCTAGATTCTTGAGTATTGCTGCTGAGGTTGGGGGTTGAGAATGGATGAAGAGGTAAAAGGCCAGGGACATCTATCATACTCTCTATTACCTTCTGTTCCTGGAGAGTTGTTCTTGGCCCTGTAATATTACTTACTGCCTCTATGGCTAAGCCACATGCAGCTGCTCATCAGAAATCACGTTAGTAACCTGGTTCTTCAATCCCTCTGCAGTTATCAGGCTTTCAATATCCCCTTCTTCTATATCTTCAAATCCCAAATTCATTTGAATCAGTGGGATCTTGAAATATCATTTGTCAAAATGGAGGAGCGCTGCATTAGCTTTGGCTGATGCACTTCTAGTGACCTCCATCTCTCCCCACCCCCACATTAGATGCTTGCTTGCACCCTCCACTAATTCTGCCTCCTTCTGTCTCTGGACCATAGCAGCAGTGAAGATGGGAACAGGTGGCTGTTTTTCCAGCTTCTCACTCAATCCTGCATTTCTACCTGATTTTCCCATCTTAATAAAATAGGCTTGATCTTGGCTAGGGGACTTTTACTGCTGCTCCTATGGCTTGATCACTGCTGCACTCGCCAGAGCTCTTGCTGGTATAGGCTCCCTTTGAGCAGGCTTCTGTCCTCTCCCTTTCCCACATCTGCCTCTTAATGTCATTGACATGATGGACTTTTTAATTTCTTAAAGAGATCACCAATGTAGAGAGTTTTATAGTGTTACAATGTGCACACTAAAGTGAGTGAACACATACACAGTCACTTTTGTCAGAAACAGTCCCGCTGACTATGTATTTTCTAATGCAGACTCTGTCTATTGCTGTTCTGTGAATCACAGTGCACAGAGATCATACTAAAACACACTGTCAGACAGTTTACAGCTTTTAGCAGCATTGCACATTGCACAGTACTAAGCAGCAGCACAGCAGTACACAGACTGAAGCACAACACTTTCTCTCAATTATCTTTTATAAACTTTTCCTGAAACTCTCAACTATGAAAAGCAGAGCTTTATATCCTGTGTGTTGACACTCTGAAATCAATTACACAAGTAACAACAATTGGATTCTTTTACAGCTTAGCTTTCTGTTTCAATTTTCAGGTGAACAAAAAAAGGAGAACAATCAGGTAAGCTGGGATACACTCCTTGAAAACTCCTTGCATACTCCCACTTTACGTCAGACTTCAGATTGTCTGATACTAGTAAAAAGTTCATCATATATTGCTTCCTCCAGAAACTTTAAAGGTAAGAAAGCAAAATAAAACACATTGACAGTGATGTTTTTGTTTTGTTGCAAAGGACACATAACAAAAAAAAAAATGTCATCACATTTTTCATTACATTTTGAAACAATGCACATTCCAAGAAGTTATTCCTCAACTCTGCTCTACAGCCAACAGGGGTTGCCACAGCAAAGGCATCCATCTTCACTCTCATTGTCTCCTCAGCACACCTAATTTCAGCCAACCTCCAGGGGCAGCAGACTCGGGCATGAGTGCTGCATCGCAGCACACAATGTTATGGCTTAAGCCATAGTTGTAAGATTTTAGGGGCTAGAATAGTTAATGACTCATTTTGGCATGGAAAATAAGAAATGGTACAGTACTTGTTCTAAGTATTATTATTATTATTTTTCTGGCTTCCCTCATCCTTTCAGCCCAGTAGGAACCTGCTTCAGCCCCCACTTGCTGCTGTATTTGACAAGCTCATAATGTTCCAATAAATAACGTTGTTCTTTTTCGGAGAAGACATGCATGCTTTGTAGCATTTTCTGATATTATGTTAAGACTGTGGCCTCTTAAGTAGTCTTTGAAAAAGGAATCATGACTTCATGTAATCATATGCTCTGTATTAGGGAATTTTTTCTGTTATCAGAAATCAATGGATTGGTTGTGTTGTTAGTTTGCTTCCATCGGGTAGTTTTACTGCATACAAATAGTGTGTGATGGCTAATGTAACATAGGGACCAGAATGTTGAGGCCTCTTTTTCTTCTAGGGATTCTCCTAGTCTGAACATTAGTCTGATACCACTTCAGCTTATGACTCAGCTTCTTACTGGGTGTTTTTTCGATCTCTAATGCCCCTGGGACTATAGGAGATGACCCCTTGATAAACAGGAAGGAGGTCAAGGGGAATCAACCCAGAACACCCAGATGATATTGGCTGGAAGGATTTGCACCAGAGTTCAGTTACTAATATTTCCTCTCCTAAGACTGCTGCTAACATCTCAGTTCCAGTACCACCTGCTATATTTCCTCCTAGTGAGGCATCTGTGGATAATGAAGAGCGAGGAATGTTTCTCATCTCCTATATTTCTGGTCATAATGCCTTGTCACCTTCTTCTTCTAATAAGCTGACCGCTGACTCCATCACAGTCTTTCAATAATAAAATCCTTAACATTGGGATAAAATGTTCACGTCGCATTGTCTTTGCAACCTCCTCCCAATCATTGGTTACACTCCACACTCCACCTAAAGAGGTGTTACCAGTGAGTAAGCTATCTGCCTTTAATAAAGTTACCCCAGAAGGAATCATCATTCTTCTTAAGCAAATGAACACCTCATCATCATCTCTAGATCCATTACCTTTCAGATTCATAAAGAATCCTTTCCCTTAATTATTGGAAAGGAGTTTGAGATTTTCCCTTTTGGGGTCAGCTTCCTGTTTGACCTGATTTTGATTGGTTTGGACTTTTTAAATCCATTTTTGGATAATCCCCTGTGAAAGCCTGGTCCCTCTTGTTGCAGTGGATTGGGGTAGGGAAGTGGATTGGGGTAGGGAAAACCTGCAGTGCTCTCTCTCTCCTTGGATGGACCTGACAGTGACCCAATGCAGAGGAGTTTCAACTTTAATTTAGTTTTCTTTTTGAACTATCTCCTCTGTTTGAAGACAAAGAAGATTTTCCACACTTTGGGGCAGATTTTAAAGGATTTACAGGCGTAGGGGGGGTTACGCTCGCCGGCCCTATTTTCAGAAGGCGTGCGTAAAGCCCCAGGACACGTGTAAGTCATATCGCTTGAAAAAATTGGTGGTCCGGGGGCGGGGTGGGGTGGAGCGGTCTGAGGGTGGGGCGTGGGCGTGGCCAGAGGCCTCTGCAAGGACACTGGGCCGGGGGATCGCACGCCGGCCACCTGCCTCAGGCGTAACTTGTGAAATAAAGGTACGGGGGGGGGTTTGGGCTGGGGCAGGACAGGTAGGGGAAGGGAGGGGAAGGTGGGAGGGAAAGGAAAGTTCTCTCCAAGGCCTCTCCGATTTCGGAGCGGCCTCGGAGGGAACGGGGAAAGCCAGTTGGTCTCCCCGAGGGCTCGGCGTGTGCAAGGTGCCTAGTCTATACTCCATGTGTGCGCCGACCCCTGATTTTATAACATGAGCGCGGCTGCGCGCGCATGTTATAAAATCGAGCGTACATTTGTGCGCCAGGTAGCGCGCACAAATGTAGGCCATGCACGTACATTTTAAAATCTTCCCCTTTCTGCCTCTGCTTTGATTTTTCCCATTTGGAATTAAAGACTATTTTTGTTCTTTAGAGCTGAGTGCCCTTGGGTGATAGGAATTCAGTTTCCTCTCCATTTGGAGGGAGCTGTCTTTCACTCTGAAAGAACCTGAAGATTGGAAAAATCATCATAGTAGGGACTTCTGTCCATTACAGAAAACAAAAAGAGCTGAAGGTATTGAGAACTGTGTATGCTTCTGTTTCAAGTGAGAGCTACTTGAGAGGAGAATGCCCAACAGGTACTAAATAGGAGATCTAAAGTATTACAGAAGACTTCTAGAAAGGTATGAGAACTGGGACTGTGTTCTAATAATATTTTGGGACTTTATTCTTTTTTTATTTTTCAAAATAATTTTTATTGAAAAAGAGATAAGCAGAATATACAATAACAACAACAAGACTCAACTTCCATCATCCCAGTGAAATTGAGTATAAGAAGGCCATTAATTGGAATATAATAGGCAAATCAGACAAAGAAAAGTACCCGAACATTACAATAGTATGATACACATGGCATGTACTCAAAGCAAGAAACTATAGGCTTTATGGGGCAAGTTCCCAGAAATGTGCAAACTCAATCCTCTTTCTCATTTTCCAATTGTCCGTCCCCATGGAAAATCCACCCATCTTTCCTAAAAACATCTGCACATCACACATATACTACACGCATATCCAACACAAGAAGACTAAAACCCCAACCTGGGACCCACTACCCCAGGGAATCTCTCACACTAACCCCCACAACCTACCCTTATCCCTCCCCAACATATTCTTTGAAGATAGAGAGAGAAAAGACGAACCAACAAAGATATGGTTGAGCCCTCCATGCCCAGGGCATTATGAGAATATCAAGAAAGGATAGTCCTCACCAAAATCAGTAAGTAGCAATTATTACCCCAAATATCACAGCAGCAACATCTTAGTAATAGGAAAGGGGGGAGCATGAAAAATTAAACCCTCCAGTTAATGTCATACCCTGTATTCACCAGCCCAACTTGTAGCTCAAGAGGTAGTAATTTGAAATAAACAACCCATGCCAAGCAATAAGACTCGTCGGGTCTGCTCTTGCCAAGTTTAGCATCTATCCACTCCATTTGTATCACCAAAGCCATGCACTGAAACCATGATCGAGTGGAAGATATTGTCTCTTCTGTGCATACTGTCAAAATGCAGTGACAAGCAGTCAGTAAGGCCAGTTGTATAAATCTGTCTCTCGCTATGTTCTTACTAACCGTCCCCTCAACCACTCCAGAGAGAAGAAATTTATCATGCTTCTCTACCTCTAAGCCAGTAATCTAGTAATAGCAGATAAACACAAAACACATCTAACTTTGTGCACTACAGTAGACGGTGCAGTAAAGAGCCTTCTTCCTGTTGGCATTTGGTACTCATTGGAGTAGGGACAAGACCCATATGATGTCTCTGTATATCATCAAAATAAGCATGATGTGGTAACTTAAACTGCACTTCTCGCAGACTAACATCAGTATTATGAAGGTGTAGCGCCTTAAAACAACCAGTCAGAAATTCCGCTGTGATGGTTTCTCCTAAGGCAGAAGAACAATAAGCAGTCAGAGGTACAAAGAGCTGGGCCTGCAATCTCTTTTTGCATAGCTTGTGCCACCCCACTACACAATTACCCATAAGAGCAGTGTCATAAAGAATATCCGCAAAAGAGACTTCTCCGGGAAAAGAATCCCTCCCCCACTGCAGAGAAACCAAGTAATGTCTGGTCTGGAGATAAGCAAAGAACTGATGAGGTGGAATCTGGAAAGTTTGGCTCAGCTCGAGAATAGATACTACCTCTGGTGTATTTGCTGCATATAAATGTGAGAGGAACTCAATCCCTAACTTAGTCCAACTCTGAAAAGTGGGAGCGTATTCCACCCCTAGAAGAAAACCCACATTGCCCTCCAGCTGAAGCAGCAGGGACTGAGACCCCTCCAAACCCCATTTTTTTCTCAGCCATCTCCAAGCCAACACACAGGGAGTAAGCAAAGTCTTGGGGAATACCAGTTTCCGTCTGTCTCCTGTCGGTACATGGATTAAATAAAGAGTCAACCAAGGGGTTGACATCTGGGCCACCATCCCCATTTCACAGAAAGAGTATTTGCCAGTGATCCAGTCACCTACAATCGCAGTTGACAGGTGGCATTATAGAAGCACAAATTCAGGAGGTCGAGCCCTCCCGCTTCTTTAGGGCATTCCAATTTAGCATGACTTATTCACACTCTCGTTCCATTCCAAAGAAAAGTGAGAAAAGAAGATCACAACCTAGTCAGATCTTTTGCCATAAGCCAGCAAGGTAGCATCTGCAGCTTATAAAAAATCTTAGGAACAATCACCATTTTTAGGAGTGCACTCCTACCAAAAAGTGATAAAGGAAGGGATTGCCACGTTGTCATCTATGACAGTATATGTATAATGGCATCTCTAATATTAAGCTCATAAAAAGTACCTAAATCCCTGGGGATCCACACACCCAAATATTTTATTTTAGTAGGGGCCCATGTAAGAGGAAACAGACCCTCCCAATGATCCATCAATGTAGGATCAAGAGACAAAACCTTAGACTTTGAGAAATTGATTTTCAGCCCCTCTATCTGTTGAAACTGAGAAAATATATGTATAATGGCAGGAATGCTTCGCTGAGGGTGATCTACAAACAAAAGGATGTCATCAGCAAACACAGCAATCTTGAGAAGGTGATCACCTATAGAAATGCCCTGAAAATTCTTTTCATTGAGCAGCCTTATCGCCAAGGATATTATAGCCAGGACAAACAATAGTGGCGAGAGAGGACATCCTTGGTGGACTCCACATTGTAACACCAAGGAGTCTGAGAGGGCGCCATTAATCAATATATGAGCACTATGGTTGCTATATATGATTCTAAGCCACCTTAATAACCTGCCCGAGAAACCATAATTATGCAACACCCAAAACATATAGTCCCATGATAGCGAGTCAAACGCTTTTTACGCACCTAAGCTAAGAACAACCAGTCTGACTCAATGCAACAATAAGCCTGCGCACATTTTTCACCCCTTTCCTACCCTTTACAATGCCAATCTGATCAATACTAATTAACTGAAGAGCACCATTTAGTCTGATGGACAGCATGGTTGCTAGAATTTTCATGTCCACATTAATCAAGGAAATGGGACAATAAGACCCACCTCTAGAGGATCTTTACCCTTCTTTGGCAGGACAACTATAATAGACTGATTCATATCTGGGGGCAACACCTCTGTAAAAACCAAGTCATTGTAAAATTGGGTAAACACTGGAAGTACTGGGAATTTTACAATTTTTAAGAATTCAGTCCCCAAACCATCGGGCCTTGCAGCCTTCCCAAGATTTAGGCTCTGGATGACTGAAAAAATTTCACCATCCCTAATAGGGGTGTTTATTTTTTCTGCCATATCCTGCAGCAGGCCAGGCCATGAGAGGTCATGAAAGAAACATCTCAGGCCTCCAAACCCATTGTTTTGCAACTATAAAGTCCACTATAGTACTCAAAAATACATGCGGTTATCTCAGATTAAGCACATTTAAGAGTACCTGTGCGGTCTCTAATACTCGCTATGAGAGATCTGGAGCCGCGTACACAGACCAGATTAGCAAGAAACTTTCTAGTGTGGTCCCCAAGGTGATACAGTTGATACTGAAAGAATCTAAGAGATTTGGAAGCTCGCTAGAATAACAAATTATTTAGAGCTTCATGGGTTTGGTCTACTTTGAACTAAGAGGCATCCGACATATCAATCATTTGCTGAGACTGAGCGGTCTTTAAAGCATTAGTTAGTTGTAAAATTTCCGCATTGCACAAGGGTTTTATTTTGGCCATGTACACAATAATGTGTCCCGTCATTACTGCCTTTCCAGCCTCCCAAAGCACCATAGGAGAAACATCGGACGTAGCATTAAACTTCAAATATTCTCCCCAGCACAGCTTTAGGTACTCATGGACGTACCATTAAACTTCAAATATTCCCCCCAGCACAGCTTCAGGTACTCATGGACGTAGCATTAAACTTCAAATATTCCCCCCAGCACAGCTTCAGGTACTCATGGACGTACCATTAAACTTCAAATATTCCTCCCAGCACAGCTTCAGGTACTCATGGACATAGCATTAAACTTCAAATATTCCCCCCAGCACAGCTTTAGGTACTCATGGACGTAGCATTAAACTTCAAATATTCCCCCCAGCACAGCTTCAGGTACTCATGGACGTAGCATTAAACTTCAAATATTCCCCCCAGCATAGCTTCAGGTACTCATGGACTTAGCATTAAACTTCAAATATTCCCCCCAGCACAGCTTCAGGTACTCATGGACGTAGCATTAAACTTCAAATATTCCCCCCAGCACAGCTTCAGGTACTCATGGACGTAGCATTAAACTTCAAATATTCCCCCCAGCACAGTTTTAGGGACTCATGGAATCTTTTATCATAACACATGTGCCCTGGACCGGGGCAGCTAAGATTTACTGCTAAAAAAAATGCAGAGTCCTGCATTTGGTACAGTCTAGGGATTGAAATTCTTCTATGAATAAAACAAGAACACAATCTGGTGATGAGCATATCTATAGATAAGGAGCTGGCAAAAACAGAAAGATACTTGGGTGCATAGGGAGAGACATGATCAGCAGAAAAAGGAGGTAATATTACTCTTGTATAAATCCCCAGTGTGACCTCATTTGGAAAACCATGGATGGTTCTGGTGACCACATCTCAAAAGGATATAAACAGGATGGATTTGATCCAGAGGGTGGCTATTAAAATGGTAAAGAATATGGGAAAAGACTTAGAGATCTAAACATGTATAACCTAGAAGAAAAACAAGATAGGGAGATATGATGGACTCATTAAAATTGCTTTAGAGATATCAATGCAAAGGAAAGGAAACTCTGGACAAGGATTCATGGGATGAGGGTGAAAAGGAGTAGAGTGAGGAGTAATCTAAAAAAGTATTTCTTTACAGAAAGTGTTGTGGATGTATGGAAAAGCCTTCTAGTGAAGGAGGTAGAGACAAAGACAGTTTATGAATTCAAGACAGCATGGGACAAACACAGGAGATCTTTGAGGGCATGGTAGGAATTGAAGAATTAAGCAGTTGTGTGGATAGGCAGACTAGATAGATCAGATGGTCTTTTTCTGCCATCATATTTCCATTTTTCTATCTGTCTAGAGTAGCAACTTTGAAGCTTCTTAAAAAGAGCACCTGTCTTAAATTTGATTTCAGGATTGCTTTCTTTCACTATATAACATCTGAAGAAAAGCTCATGTACATATCATCTCTTGGTTGGTCCAATAAAAGATATCACAGCTAGAAAGATTCTAATTTAAGTCCAGGACCAGTACAATTATTGTAACTCTGTATTTTCTTTTACTGTTACATTCATGTTCTTGCTTCTTCTCACATTTCATTTATACTCTTTAGAAAATTGCCATCTACCACTTCCATATTATTACCTGCATCTACATAAAAATACTCATTCATTTCTCTATGTCTTTACTGCTATAACTTACTCCAAGGCCTCTCCAAGATGCAACTTTCCAAGCCTGATTTTGTCCAATATGCTGCTGTACATCTGCTTATGCACACTATTTAGAATTTGATCACATTTTACCTACTCTCAGAAAGGGATATACATTCATTGCACCATTCATTTCATTCATTTTGGTGGTATACAAATTTCTCTCAAATGGACGGTAGGTGCGCAAAATGGATGGTATAAGCATATGTAGGCAGCCACCCGCATACGCACAAACCATCAGTTTTGCATTTCTATAATCCATTCATGAGATACTCGATACTGCTGAAACAAATGAAATGAATGAAGCAACAAATACACATCCCTACTCTCAGAGAACTTCATTGGCTCTCTTTTTCTTGTTAGAATTTATAAAATATCTACTGCTCTTAAAATTACTGTATGGATTTAGTTCTGCTCATGTCAATGACCTAATCAGTTCCCTCCTACTCCATCTGCTTCTCAGGTTATGACAGAGATGTATAAATCATGAAACGTGTAGAGCATGTTAATAGGGAATTATTATTTATTTATTTATTTATTTATTTATTTTAAGTTTTTTTATACCGATTTTCCTGCATAAAATGCATATCAAACCGGTTTACAATGAAACAGAATGAGCAGGAAGTAAAATTCCTTAGTCTAATACATTTAAACATCAATAATGAAATAATTTTAAACAAAGCAAAAAGCTAAATAACATTAATAAAAGTTAAATTATTAACATAAACATAATTATATTAGAAGGAGCACAAAGGTTAGCATGAAGGGGAGCACACCCGGCACGCGACGCCTGGTGTAATTGTGCCGTTAATCGGGTCGCCGCTGGCTGGTCGTCATGACATGTATTTACTCTTTACAATAGTACTAGGACTAGGAGACAGGCCATGAAACTAACTAGTAGAAGATTTAAAACAAATGTAAGAAAGTACTTTTTCAGTTTTTGCTTCTTTCATTTTGAGAAATAAATGTACTATATGCAACTAGAGTGCACTGTTTCTGAACAGCATGCACTATTTCTGAATAGCATGCATTATTTACCAAAACAAAAAAAGAAAGACCTCAAACGAAATGAAATTTGGTTGGAAACCCCCATAATGAAAGGTTTTGGCTTGCACAACTATACACTTACAGGTGAATTTTCAAAGGAATTACGCTTGTAAATGTAACATTATCATAGAAATTTTCAAATGTAAAGTTCACTTATACGGGTAAAGTTCACTTATACGGGTAAATCCTATGGAGAATTCAATGGCATATATTGTAACACATTTCAAAAGCCCATTTACATGGGTAAAGTGCCTTTACATGTGAAAAACCCAATTTTAAGCATGTAAAGGCTTTTAAAAATCAGGACCATAATTAATTGGGTATGCAGTTAAATTTTATTTTTTGATTTGTTTTTTTCATTGTTTTGATTTGTTGATTTCATTGTTCATTTGAAACAAAATAAACAACAATATGAATAAAACAAAAATAAAACACAAAAGGAAATGCTACCATCATGCTAGAAAAACCCAGCATCTCAAAAATTAAAAAATTCAAGGTATCTGCACTTGTGCCTACACCCTAGATGCCTCTTACTCCATCATAGATTTTTAAGTCCAGATGGGGTATGAGCAATTCCCCGTTGCTCCTGTCCCACCAGATCAGTATTTCCAAATAATACTGGCTGGTCCTGAAGATAGCATCATTTTGTTGTATGTCAGTACACTAAAATGGCACCAGCTGGCATCATTTAAAAATCCTGACCCAGTGGGGCTGGAGTGATTGGGGATCTCTCCTGCCCCATTTGGACTTTAAAAACCAGCAATTGGGTAAAAGGCATCTTGGGGGCAGACCCAGGAAGCCTTGAAATTAAAAAAAACCTGTTCTGCTGGGGCAAGCAGCAGTAAGACGCCAGGGCCGAGGCTGGTGGCTGCTCAGTGAGGAAAACAAAATACAAAATGGACAACATTTCATTAGTTTTTCTTTTGTTTCTTTTTCCAAGCAAAATTTTAAAAACAGGAAATTTCATTAATGTCAGAATCCAGATGACTTCCCAGAATCCTCGGCTTTGGATGCTCACTGCATAGCAGTGAACCACCAGCGGGCATCCTGACGCGTATGTTACTAAGATTCAGTGGAGGGATGCACAGCATTGGCACGCATGATTCTGTGCACGTTGGAGGGTAAGCTGGACGTTCACCCTGACAATGATGTCACATGCTCCAGACTACTTAGCCAGTCAGAAGCAAGACTTCTTATCTTAGCAGCAGGTTCCCTTGATCTGTTTCTGGTCTCTGTCTTGCTTGTTGTAACTGGTTCTGGATGTTCCTGGTTGCTTGCTGCCTGCCTGGACCTTGGACTGTTGTGGTTTCTGTCTGCTTGCTGCTTGCCCAGCTCTCAGAGCATTCTGGATTCTAGCTGCTTACTGCTTGTCTTGATCCTGGATTGTTTTGGATCTTGTTTGCCTGCCTGGACCCTGGATCATCTCTTGGATTCTGCTGCTCACTGGTTACCCTGATGTATGCTAGTACCTGTCTGTCTCCACTTCCCCAACTCAGGGAATCTTTCTGGACCTCCAGACTATCTGCATCTGTACCTTTTCTGTTAGAACAACACTGGAGTAGCTGTAGGGATTGCTGGTTAGGGATGTGAATCGTTTTAGGACGATTAAAATTATCGTCCGATAATTTTAATATCGTCTTAAACCGTTATGGAACACAATACAATACAGATTCTAACGATTTATCGTTATAAATCGTTAGAATCGTGAGCCGGCACACTAAAACCCCCTAAAACCCACCCCCGACCCTTTAAATTAAATCCCCCACCCTCCCGAACCCCCCCCCAAATAACTTAAATAACCTGCGGGTCCAGCGGCGGTCCGGAACGGCAGCGGTCCGGAACGGGCTCCTGCTCTGAATCTTGTCGTCTTCAGCCGGCGCCATTTTCCAAAATGGCGCCGAAAAATGGCGGCGGCCATAGACGAAAAAGATTGGACGGCAGGAGGTCCTTCCGGACCCCCGCTGGACTTTTGGCAAGTCTCGTGGGGGTCAGGAGGCCTCCCACAAGCTGGCCAAAAGTTCCTGGAGGTCCAGCGGGGGTCAGGGAGCGATTTCCCGCCGCGAATCGTTTTCGTACGGAAAATGGCGCCGGCAGGAGATCGACTGCAGGAGGTCGTTCAGCGAGGCGCCGGAACCCTCGCTGAACGACCTCCTGCAGTCGATCTCCTGCCGGCGCCATTTTCCGTACGAAAACGATTCGCGGCGGGAAATCGCTCCCTGACCCCCGCTGGACCTCCAGGAACTTTTGGCCAGCTTGTGGGGGGCCTCCTGACCCCCACGAGACTTGCCAAAAGTCCAGCGGGGGTCCGGAACGACCTCCTGCCGTCCAATCTTTTTCGTCTATGGCCGCCGCCATTTTTCGGCGCCATTTTGGAAAATGGCGCCGGCTGAAGACGACAAGATTCAGAGCAGGAGCCCGTTCCGGACCGCTGCCGTTCCGGACCGCCGCTGGACCCGCAGGTTATTTAAGTTATTTGGGGGGGGGTTCGGGAGGGTGGGGGATTTAATTTAAAGGGTCGGGGGTGGGTTTTAGGGGGTTTTAATGTGCCGGTTTTTCGATTTTTTGATTTTTAACGATTTTTAACGATTTTTCACGATATTTTACCCCCCCAAACGGCAACAATACGATTCCCTCCCCCTCCCAGCCGAAATCGATCGTTAAGACGATCGAGGACACGATTCACATCCCTATTGCTGGTGCCTTCCTGGTAATTCTGCATTGTGGTCAGGGTAGCTTCTTGGGTTTGCCTGTGCAGCACCTTACGTTACCTCACCCCACAGGGATCCTGGTCATCAACGCCAGTCCGAAAGGGCTTTGGAGTAGCCGGAGGACTGCCCTCTACCATCAGCAGGGGCTGCCGTCCTAACAATTAAAATGTCCTGTTCTGTTTCAAAGGAAAGCACATCTCTTATAAATAAGCTGTAGAATTTGTTGCTGAAATATGTTGTTATGGGCGCTCAGTTTAGTGGACCCTTGGGCTGACCTGCAGGAGACTGGCAAAGATGGTCAATGTCTCTAGTATGTGGCAGGCCGGGAGGCAGATGTTCAGGCAGGACGTAGAGGTGCTCTTCACCCTGGAAGCTGGTACTTCCCTGGGAGGAGCTCGTAGGAGCCCAACCGCTGGGACTTAGGCGGCTTCACCCTTGGAAGCCGAAGCCCCCCTGGGAGGAGCCTGTAGGGGCCCGACCGCTGGGACTTAGGCGAGTTGATGATCAGGACTGGGAACTGGAACCAGACTAGGACAGTAGAAAGTACTGTAACAAGGCTCGGGTTCTAGAACCAGGCAGGAACTGTAGCAGGACTCGAGTACTGGAACCAGACAGGAACTGTAGCAGGACTCGGGTTCTGGAAACAGGCAGGAACTGTAGCAGGACTCGGGTACTGGAACCAGCCAGGAACTGTAGCAGGGCTCGGGTACTGGAACCAGGCAGGAACTGTAGCAGGGATCGGGTACTGGAACCAGGCAGGAACTGTAGCAGGCAGGCAGGAACCAAGCAGGTACTGTAGCAGGCAAGCAGGAACGGAGCGAGTAGCAAGGCAGCTCGCTCCGGGGCACGACGCAACAGGGAACCGGGAGGTAAACCCGTTGCAAGGCAAAGACTGAGTATCCGCGGCCGGCTTATCAAAGCCGCGGCGTTTGACGTCAGGAACTGGGCGGAGTCACCGCTGGCGGAAAAGGCCCTAGAAAAGCGTCCAAGTGGCGCGCGCACGCGCGCGCCTAGAAGCAAGGCATCCATGGGAAGCTTCCCGGTGGCACAGCCCCCGTGGGGATGCCGCCGAACAGGGCGCTAACCAGGCCTCCAGAAACGGGAGTAGGTCCAGGAGCACGAAGGTAAGGATCTGGTCGCAGCACTCGCGGCCAGAACCGCAACATATGTGGTCAAATATTATAACAAAAGGTATCGCTCCTACTGTTTCCAAAATGCTCTTCACCATCCAAACAAAGAAACACATTTTTATGTAAAACGGAACTGCATCAGCAAGCCTGAGACGACGTGCTTAGTCTTGAGCTAAGCCGTCCGGTCTTATCAATCATTTGCGGTCCGAGTGACAGGTTTTGTTATGACACCATCCGGTGGTCAAAATGTCTCAAATAGAATATCAATGCCCTTTATATACTTCTATTATTCATAGATCCATTTCACATTTCAAAAAATTGGACTTGAAAATTGACTCAAATGATTGATAAGACCAGACGGCTTAGCTCAAGACTAAGCACGTCATCTCAGGCTTGCTGATGCAGTTCCGTTTTACATAAAAATTTGTTTCTTTGGATGGTGAAGAGCATTTTGGAAACAGTAGGAGCGATACCTTTTGTGATTTCAGTATTAGTATACTAGGTTCGCAGTGTGGCTCTTTGTGTCAAATAGGGTCTTAAAAAGGTTTAGATATATTTCTGGTGAATTGCCATTAGTGAGGAAAAAGAAATGGACTTCCCCTTTAGCATCAGCTGGGTTCTTACTATTGATCTGGATTGGATACTGTCTGAGATAGGATGGTGGGTGCCACAGACCATTTGTCTGACTCAGCATGGCACTTCTTATGTTCGAGAATGTGCACAGACTTTTTTTTTTTCATTATGTTTATTTGAAACAACAAACAAAAAAAATGTAAAAAAAAAAAAATGAAAACAAAAAATGATCTGATTTCAAACAACCCCCCCCCCCCCAAAAAAAAAAAACCCAAAAAAAACAAAACCAACCTCTAACACTTCTTGGGCTGTTCCTAGCCCCTTCCCCCAAGACCTTCTTACCCCATGAAGTCTTTAAAATCTGTTTACATTTTCACAGTGCAGGAATTATTCCCAGTTGCTCCTGCCCTGCCACTGCCACTATTTCAAATGGTACTGGAAGACTGAGGCTGGCACCATTATGGTTTCTTCTATACAAAATGGCGCTGGTCTGAATCTGGCCAGCAACATTTTGGAGAGAAGAAAACAACAATTATGCTAGCCTTTTTCTGCTGGAACCATTTGAAATGGCGAAAGGGCAAGAGGAATCAGAAATCACTCTTTCCATGAAAATGTATACAGATTTTAAAGACTTCATGGGGCAGGAGGCTTCGGGAGAGGCACTGGAGGTAGGATATTTTGTTTGGCAAAGCAGGAAACAGACAAATAAAAAAAGAAACAAAAATGAATTAAATTTAATTCATTTTTCTTTCATTTCATTTGAAAAACCCCATTCTTTTTATTTCTATCCTTTTCCAAACTGATCTTTAATCTTGTTACTATGGTATATGATTCTCATTCACTCCCTGATAATTTGGAAGAATTTAACATTGATTTTCTCCCCACTTTGTTTTTCTCACTTGCCTTTGATTCTGTCCCTCACCTTTTTCCCTTCACAGCAAATCATTTTTTAGTGAGTTTGGCATTTAACTTCTTTGCTGATCCCTCCATGCCTCATTTAGGGCCTGATTTACTCAGCTTTTTTCCCCCAGAAACATAGAATGGGAGAAAACCCTTGGTAAATCAGGCTCTTAATCCTTTCTTCTTATTCTAAATAAGGTATTGTAGTATTTTATTGTACCTGGCACTGGGATAGTAAAATATTTGCATCTAGGACACTAAATTCTGCACTCACTGCTATCCAAAAATGGAACACCATCCTCGCTTCTATAAACCAACTCCTATCTGACATGCACCTTGCCCTTAATCCACAAAAAACTGAACTCCTCCTCATCTCCCCCAAACATGCATCCATACCCATACCCTTCCCCTCCACCTTCCACCCCCCTAACTTTCTCTCTGACACAAGAAACCTGGGGGTCATAATTGATAACCAACTTACCTTCAAACCATACATCAAATCTATCCTTAGCAGCTGCTACTTCAAACTTCAAACCCTAAAAAAACTTAAACCCCTCCTCTACTTCTCTGATTTCCGCACAGTACTTCAATCTATAATTTTCTCAAAGATTGATTACTGTAACGGACTCCTACTTGGTCTCCCTGCTTCCCATATCAAACCTCTCCAACTCCTCCAAAATGCCACTGCACGCATCCTCACTAATGCCAAAAAGAAAGACCACATTACTCCCACCCTCATTAATCTCCATTGGCTACCCATTCATTCACACATTACCTACAAGACCCTTACCCTCATCCACAAAAGTATTACCAATGAACATTACAACTGGCTAAACCCCCCCTTCCTCCCACGTACTTCTACCAGACCCACCCGATCTTCGCTCCGTGGAACCCTTATTCACCCCTCTATAAAATCCACAAGACTCATGTCCACCACCAAACGGGCCCTCTCCCTAGCAGGCCCTTCCCTCTGGAACTCCATGCCCCTTGACCTTCGCACCGAAACCTCCACACCCACCTTCAAAAAGAAACTCAAAACCTGGCTCTTCCTCCAAGCATACCCCCAGTCACAATCTTCATCATCCCTTACAAACATCCTCACCCAACCGCCTACCCCTACCAACACCCCTTCGTCAGGACATACTCCCTGCACCCACCCCCCCAATGAACTTCAAACCTAAAATATTACTTAGTACCCGCCTCTCCCCTCCAATCACTGTTCCTCTGCGCTTATACTAACCTGTAAATAATCTGTGTTTATCACATTTTCCTCAAACCCCTGTACATATCTTTTCCTTATGTATCCTTTTCTCCCTCCCCCCTCCCCCTCCCTTTGTCTTGTCTACCTATATACCTCTCCTCCCCACCTTTTTATCTTGTTTATTGCTATGTTACTGAGTTTATTGTTACAAACTGTTCTTTGTAAAGGCTTTGCCTATATATCCTTGGTTGTAAGTTATCTGTAAACCGGCACGATGTGCAAACGGTTGCCGGTATATAAAATAAAATAAAATAAATAAATAAATAAATAAATAAAATTGTATTATATTGAGAACAAATCATGCTTGATATATGAGAGACCGCTCGCTTTTGTTGGTGACTAATGCAGGTAAACTCAGCTGGTAGTTTCATTTAGTAAATCTACTTGAGAAATAAATATGGAAGATACATGGAATTGCATATAATTAGATTAGTTGGGTGTGTGCAATCCTAGCTATTTGGAGTGGAAATTAGTGAATAATCAGCATAAATTGCAAAACAGATTATGCTAGTTATAACCTATATGTACTGTCTATATATCTATATCTATATCTATATTTTTATATATATATATATATATATAGAGAGAGAGAGAGAGAGAGAGAGAGAGAGAATATATATATATATATATTCATCTGAAGCTGAGAGGGGAGGGGCAGTGCGTGAGCTCCGATCGGGAGACATGCCCCCGCCCCCCCCCCCCCCCCGACGTCACTGAAGCCTGAAACGGATGTTTTAACGGCGCCAGAACACCAGGCATTGCGCGCCGAAGGGGTACGACAAAGGGGCACTCCTCTTTGTGCACCCCTTCGTGCATCCAGTAGTGTTAACCATTCCCCTTCCTTTTTATCCTCTAACAATCTCCATATTATAAATGTTTAATGTATTTGACAAAGGAAACGCTTAATTTTATGATTATGATGGTTTTTTTATATTGTAGTCACTTTACCCTCCATAGCCTCAGGTACAAAAACTTAGATTGTAAGCCCTTTAGGGGATAGGGAAATATCTACTGTACCTTATTGTAAACCGATGTGATATCTTTTATTGAATGCTGGTATTTAAAAATCATAAATAAATAAATAAATAAATAAATAAATCTATCTATAGATAGATATAGATACATTTATAGAAAGATCTAGATATATATATCTATATATAGATATAGATTTTTGATAGATAAATATAGATAAATAGATATAGATAGCTAAAGCGATATAGATAGATATATAGATAGATAACACTGTAGATAAGGAAAAAAAAATATTTTCTGAGAGACCAGGTAAGTTTGAGAACAACATTCTTCTATCTTGTAGCAAAATACATTGCTTAGTAATGATGAACCACTTATGAAAACTTTACTGGAATCTAACAACAAGAAACAAAAGGATAATATGAATGTAGAGAGGCCAAACTCTTCCAGTTAGGGTGACCTTATGGCTCTATTTTGGTAGGCCAGGCATATGCAGTACTGGTTTTACTTCACAATATGTAGGGACTTGTAATTTTCTTTTTTTCTTTTGGCCTGTCAGTTTGCCTCCAGCTCCTTTTTTGGGGGATTTCCAGTAAAATTAGAACTGACATCTATTGGGCTATGGCAGAATGTACTCTCGCCCTAGCTTGATAGCACCAACATAGAGAGTGCATCAAGCTAGGATGAAAGTACATTGTAGAAATCTCATCTTTCCTCATTCCAAATCACATCAAATCTTCACTGATGTGTACTTTTTTATTTTATTTATTTAACAGTTTTTATATACCAGCGTTCATCAAAGATATCACATCGATGTACATTGAACAAAAACATTATGCCAAGGGTGTTTGACATGAAACACGCTGGGAAATATAAGTTTAAACTATAGGGACAGCATTGTATAAGAAGTTTACAGTGTAGAAACAGTGATTATATAATTTTTTTTAACGGATAACAGTGCAAAATAATATATACAAGATAAAGAACAACGGTATGTACAAGTAACAGTGTAAGCTGAAATAAACAGAATAAAGAACAGCGGAAAGTGTTAAAACTGAGGGAGAGTTTAGGTATCGAGGGGTGGGGAAAAGAGAGGAGAAGGGGGAAAATGTTTAAGGTGAGGGATTGAGAAGTGCAGTGAAGGAAATAGACTCAAGGGTAAAGGGGTGGTGGTAGCCAGGGGAGAGATAGGAGAAAAGGAGGTGGGGGTGCGGGGTGGGGCGAGGGAGAAGGGAGTAAGGTAGTTCTGATCAATTTGATTTAGGGAAGGTTAGGGAGAGATGGGACAATGAAGGTTAGGAGGATGAGGTCTAAATTTTAGGTGTAGGCCTGTGTGAAAAGCCATGTTTTGAGTTTCTGCTTGAAATTTTTTGAGCATGATTCTTGGTGTAGGTCTGTAGGCATTGAATTCCATAAGATGGGACCAGCTAGGGAGAGCGCTCGTGCTTTGGAGGATGAGAGGTTAGTGAGTTTAGGAGAAGGGGTGCGGATAATGGCGAGGTTTTGGTTTCTGGTTGGTCTAGAGGAGGAGTGGAATTGGAGAGAGTCCTTAAACCAGTTCCTGTCAGGGTTGTGTAGTGCTTTATGAATGATTGAAAGTGTTTTGTTTTGTATGCAAGAGGCAATTGGTAGCCAGTGTAGTTCTTTTAAGACAGATGTAATGTGTTCATTGCTGCATGTATTGGTGAGGATTCGGGCAGCTGTGTTTTGCAGAATTTGTAGAAGGTGGATGGCGTTTTGGGGTAAACCTATGAGAAGAGAATTACAGTAGTCTATTTTGGAAAAGAGCATAGCTTGTAGGACGGTGCAAAAGTCAGAGAAATGAAGCAGGGGTTTGAGTTTCTTTAGGGTATATATCTTGTAGAAGCATTCTTTGAGTGATGAGTTGATGAATTTCTTGAAATTGATTTGGTCGTCTAGCGTGACTCCTAAATCTCGGACCTGTTGGGAGAAGAAGATGTGGGGTGGAGGCACGAGATGAGGGGATAGGGCGTGGGGGGGGGGGGGTGTTTGTGGGGGAGATAAGCATAAGCTCAGTTTTTGTAGTATTGAGGGCAAGATGGATGCTGTTTAAGAGCTTGTTGATTGCCATTAGGGTAGTTTTCCAGGTGTTGAGGGCATTGGGTAGAGAGTCAGTGATGGGGATGAGGATTTGCACATCGTCTGCGTAAAGGTAGTGTGGAAGCTTGAGGTTGGCTAGGAGTTGACAGAGTGATAGAAGGTATATATTGAAGAGGGTTGATGAACGGGAAGAGCCTTGTGGGACACCTTGGTTAAGGGGAATTTCTTTGGACTCATGGTTTCCAATTTTGACTTTGAAGTTTTGGATGTTGAGATAGGAGGTGAACCAGCTGTGGGCAACTCCAGTTATTCCGATCTCATTAAGCCGCTGGAGGAGGATATTATGGCTGATGGTGTCAAAGGCCGCTGAGATGTTTAAGATGACTAGGATATAAGATTGCCCTTTATCTAGACCTTTGATAAGTGGTCAGTTAGGGACAAGAGGAGGGTTTCTGTACTATGGTATTTACAAAAACCGTAGTGGGAAGGGGAGAGGATTTGATGGTCATCTAGATAGTCGGTAAGTTGCCGATTGATGGTTTTCTCTAGGAATGTTGAGATGAACGGAAGATTAGAAATAGGGCAGTAATTGGACAGGTCAGTGGGGTCAAGCTTAGGTTTTTTTTAGAATGGGCTTGACTATTGCTTGTTTAAGAGGGCTGGGTACAACTCCTGATTTGATTGATGCATTAATTATGTTAGCAATGGGCTGGGCTATTACGTTGGGAATGGTAATTAGGAGTTTTGTAGGGATAGTGTCTGAGGGGTGGGAGGATGGCTTAGCTTTCTTAAGAATGGACTCAATTTCGAGGGCTGTGGTGAGGTCTAAAGATGGAAGATTTGTAATGGGGTTATTTGATTGGGAGGGGTGGGTTTTTTGGGGGATGTGGGGGATCAAAGGAAAGCATGTTAGCAGTTTATTGGTTTTGTTCTGGAAGAAGGTTGCGAGATCTGTGCTGTTCATATGTCAGACTGGGCATGTAAAACTGGCCCCAAAACCCTATACCACCACCAAAACTTCACCTCGAGTTACTAGTTGACCCTCTTTCTCTCTCTCTCACTCTCATAAATTTAACACGCATTGTGGTAAAATACTTATCAAAAATTACCCTAACCATGCCCCTTTTCCTTATTGTGGCATTATTCCTGCAGAATTTATAGCATTTTGATGAATCTAGGCCTAAATTTGGCTCTTTCCTCAATTGGCAACCAGTACAAAAGATGTAACATGGCCGTTGCTCTTTCTGCGTTTCCTAAGATCAAACATGCCAGCATACTGCAATAGCTTTAGCATAAATGTAGATTTCTTTGGTAGATAAACATACAGGGGTACATTTTATAAAAAAAAAAACGCGAGTGCGTACTTTTGTTCATGCACCAGACGCTTTCCTTCCGCCTCCCCCACCTTCCAATCCCTTCCCCTACCTAACCCACCCCCCAGCCCTATCTACATCCCCCCTATCTTTATTCTCAAAGTTACGCCTGCTTGTGGGCCAGCTGCCAGCACGCCAGGTTCCGGTCCGGGGGCTGGTCTGGAGGCCGCGGCCACGCCCCGGAACACCCCCAGGCCAGAACCATGCCCGTGGCCACGCCCCCGGAACGCCTCCAGATGAAGCACCGCCGTGACATGCCCCCTGACATGCCCCCTGACACGCCCCTGCAGGAAAGCCCCGGGACTTACGCGCGTCCTGGGGCTTTGTGCACACCGGCAGCCTATGCAACATAGGCTCGGCATGCGCAGGGGGAGCTTGGGACAGGTTTTCGGGGTGTACACGCGTATCTTACGCACGTACCCCTTAGAAAATCTGCCCCACAATATGTTGCAATAGTTTAAAATTGCAATAACTAATGAATATAATAACCAAGTACTAGACTACTGTTTTCAAAGATTGTCTATCTAAAAATGGGAAAAGCTGGTGCACTCTGATGACAGTGACTGCTAATGTGTTTAGTGACAGCCCTCAGAGCCAGGGGCCACAAGTTAATATAGATTCTAAGTCTAGACTCTAGGTATCACTGTTGAGAGATGGATGAGGCCTCCTCCTCTCAGGGGCTGAGAATGCTGCCTCTGGGAGGGTTAATGTTTTCTTGATATTTTTGCTGATGTGCTGGAGATTTGTTTATTAATTTTTTGGTATATTGCTTTCTTTACCCCTCTGTGAGGGAATATATAGGAAACTCCCTCAGAACACCATAAGTGACCAGCCGCAGCTATCTGTCCTGGTCCGCCTTAAGAACCAGTTCCACAAAGGAATCTGGCTGAAGAGAGGATCATCTCACCAAGGTATAAGGAGTCAGGACCCAGAAGGGTAGAGAGGCCCCAGGGAGAAGTCAGGAAGTTGTACAGACATACCAGTTAGTTATACCTGAGGATTTTGAATTGCTAAGGTCTGCAAATGTAGGCAGCCTTTTGTTCTTCACTTTTCTGTTGTTGTAAATAACGCTTGTGTGTGGAAACAGCCAGAGTCTGCCTCAGTCTGTCATCCTGGCTGTTTCCCAAGCCGTGACTACTCCTAGTTACCATACTCTCATTTTGGTGGACTTTTGTATATGAATGACTTGAGTTTGCTTGTTTGAATTTCGAAATGTGTTTTTTATTGTTCACCTCTACCCTCTTTTCTTACCAAGAATTCTGTATTTTGGAATTTTTAATAAAATAATTAAACACAAAACAAAACAAAACAGATAGCTACCTCAGTTGCAAGAAAATCTCAGATGTTATTAGAGGGTAATTTTCAGCACGACGATGGTGCCATGCAAGTACCTGAAGAGTTTGCAGGTGCAAACTCCCGACTGGGACATGCATGAGGGGTATTAAAGCTAAATTACTCACGTGTACCTTGCAGGGCCATCCCCAGCCCTATCCCCCCCCCCCCCCCCCAGCACCACCCCTTTTCCCTCCAGAGTGAGGAGGGCAATTTTTAAAGGGCCTTTTTTTCCCCACTGAGAATCCTTTTGGAAATTGCCCCATAAAGTCAAACATGGGTTGAATTTCAACGTTACAACTAGTGAGTGAATTCTGGCTAGCTTCCCTTGACAATTAAAAAAACCCATCTCAGGCACTTACTAAATTTGTTTTAACAAATGGTACGTTACAACTTGTCCATTGTGTTTAGATTTTCCAAAGCGGGCTAATATACAATAGATCTCAATCTCTTTTGTTAAACACCAGCTACTTAATACAATTGCTCTGAGCAGACAGATGGTGAAAGTTAGTAATTCTTTATTTTAAGTGGCAGTACTTAGCATTTCCTGTGTCTGATGCTTCATGTGGTAGTTTCATGCGCTATTACCTTGGCACAGAGTGTGTCAGTCAATGCAGTAAGCCTGGATTAATGATTCCAAAGATATGGCAAGTCTCTGAAGTTTTAAATAGATGGTCTCAAAGCACTTCAAGCTACTTTACTAGGAAAAGATCTTCACTTTTAAGGATTATCTACTGGCGCATGGGCTCTGAATATGCATAGAGCAGAGGGAGACAGAGCACTAAGATGACCACAGCCATAGTGACGACCATGAATTTCATTTTATTTTTCTGTTGCAAATTCCTGAAAAGTTGTTATATATATTAGCAAAAGGTTTGTCTTTTTGTCTGCAATAAATTAATACTGTTTTTATTTTATAGAAGCATCTCTCTTTTATTCCAAATGGTCCGCTGAAGGGAAGTTCTAGCTGAGGGTACATAGCATTATTGTTATAGGGCAGGCAGGCTGGGCTGGGATTTCCCCCAGCAGGAGTAGGGCCAGACTCGATGGCAGGGATGGACTGGGTCTTCTGCCTATATCAACCACCTCCCCAGCAGGTTAAGACCTTGGATTCTTTTGGTTGGCAGGACTTATACAGGAGCATGGCTGGTGCTGCACACATCACAGGCTGGGAGCTGGATATAGGCAGGGCTGGAGATATGGCTGGAATCAAGGGCAGGCTTGGACCAGAGTCAAGGGCAAAGCCTGGGATAGCATACAAAGGACTGGTCTGGGTAAGGCAAGACAAGGACAGGAAAAGACATGGACTGGAGAAAGACAGGTCTAGAACAGGCAACAAGAAACCCCATACAGGGCACACAGTTGCCTAGGCGAACCTAGAAGGTCTGAAAGGCTGCAAAGTAGGACAGGAAAGCAGAGCAAAACCAGATGGCCTGGAAGGGCACAGAGCAAAGTAAGTAGGCCCTCAATGCCACAGAGCAAAACAGGAGGTCAAGGTAAGCTGCAAGGCAAGGCAGGAGGCCAAGGGAGGCCACGAGGCAAGGGTAGATGGCCTGGGTAGGCCATAAGGCAAGGTAGAATACCAAGGCAAGGATGGGCAGGTCAAGGAACCAAGGTGATTCAATGAAGAGGCACTTAGGGAATGGACAGTCTTTGTTAAGTAGGGCTGGAACTGCCGTGTCAGATGATCAGTGAGGAGGTGGCTAGGGCAGCAATGAGCAAGGCTTACTGATGAACTCTTATAGTGAAGAATTTGCATAGCAGGTGGAACTGTGCTATTCACTAGAGCCTGGAGAACCAAGGAAGGCCCTTGCTAATGGTCTCATTTATTTATTTATTTATTTGTTGAGTTTTATATGCCGTCGTTCGGTGAAGCCATCACAACGATTTACAAGATTCAAATGGTAGTTAGTATCTTAACATATGTGAAATTGAGGAAAACTCAAAAATTAAAGGTTAAAAGGGATCGGAGTGGGTAAGGATTAAAGGAAGGGGATAGGAAGTGGGGGGGATGGGCTTTGGGAGGGGGGTAAGTAGAAAGAGAGGGGAAAGGAGGGTTACAAGGGTGGCAAAATTAGTTAAACGTAAAGTTATTCTTTTTATAGTCCAACATAAGATCATTTTTGTATGAAAAGGGTTTGCTTGGTGCTGGTTGATGTCTTGTTTTTGCTTGGTTTTGGTTGGTAGTTCTGTTGTGTGTTTGGATGTTGTGATACTTGATTGTCAATGTAGACTTTGTAGAACAGCCATGTTTTTAGATCCTTCTTGAATGTTTTAAGGTTAGGTTGGGTTCTCAAATCTTTTGGAAGGGAGTTCCATATTTTGGGGCAGGCGATGGAAAATGTTCTTTCTCTGGTTGCTGTTAGGTGAGCATCTCTGATGGAGGGGGGGGGGGGGATGACTGTTAAACGGCCTGTGTTGTTCCTTGGGCATTCTGGGGGGTTAGGTTTAAACCAATTTGTCCTTGATGTTCATTGTGTAGTAATTTGTATATGATGGTCATGGATTTGTGTTCAATTCGGGATTTTATTGGAAGCCAGTGTAGTGAAATCAGTATTGGTGTTATGTGATCATTCCTCTTTGTTCCGGTTAGAATTCTGGCTGCTGAGTTTTGTAGAATCTGGAGAGGTTTGATGTTGGAGTAAGGTAGTCCGATCAGTAAGGAGTTGCAGTAGTCGATGGTTGATAATAGGGATGTGAATCGTTTAAGACGATTAAAATTATCGTCCGATAATTTTAATATCGTCTTAAACCGTTATGGAACACAATACAATACAGATTCTAACGATTTATCGTTATAAATCGTTAGAATCGTGAGCCGGCACACTAAAACCCCCTAAAACCCACCCCCGACCCTTTAAATTAAATCCCCCACCCTCCCGAACCCCCCCAAATGACTTAAATAACCTGCGGGTCCAGCGGCGGTCCGGAACGGCAGCGGTCCGGAACGGGCTCCTGCTCCTGAATCTTGTTGTCTTCAGCCGGCGCCATTTTCCAAAATGGCGCCGAAAAATGGCGGCGGCCATAGACGAACACGATTGGACAGCAGGAGGTCCTTCCGGACCCCCGCTGGACTTTTGGCAAGTCTCGTGGGGGTCAGGAGGCCCCCCACAAGCTGGCCAAAAGTTCCTGGAGGTCCAGCGGGGGTCAGGGAGCGATTTCCCGCCGCGAATCGTTTTCGTACGGAAAATGGCGCCGGCAGGAGATCGACTGCAGGAAGTTGTTCAGCGAGGCGCCGGAACCCTCGCTGAACGACCTCCTGCAGTCGATCTCCTGCCGGCGCCATTTTCCGTACGAAAACGATTCGCGGCGGGAAATCGCTCCCTGACCCCCGCTGGACCTCCAGGAACTTTTGGCCAGCTTGTGGGGGGCCTCCTGACCCCCACGAGACTTGCCAAAAGTCCAGCGGGGGTCCGGAAGGACCTCCTGCCGTCCAATCGTGTTCGTCTATGGCCGCCGCCATTTTTCGGCGCCATTTTGCGCCGGCTGAAGACAACAAGATTCAGGAGCAGGAGCCCGTTCCGGACCGCTGCCGTTCCGGACCGCCGCTGGACCCGCAGGTTATTTAAGTCATTTGGGGGGGTTCGGGAGGGTGGGGGATTTAATTTAAAGGGTCGGGGGTGGGTTTTAGGGGGTTTTAATGTGCCGGTTTTGCGATTTTTCGATTTTTCGATTTTTCACAATTTTTCACGATTTTTCACGATATTTTACCCCCCCAAACGGCAACAATACGATTCCCTCCCCCTCCCAGCCGAAATCGATCGTTAAGACGATCGAGGACACGATTCACATCCCTAGTTGATAATATGAGTAGTTGTAGTACAGTTCTGAAGTCATAAGAGTTTAGGAATGGTTTCAGACGACTTAGGGTTAGCAGTTTGTGATATCCTTCTTTGATTTTGTTTGATATATGGTTCTTGTAGGATAGATCTTTATCAATAATTATTCCTAGGTTTCTAGTGTGGGTGACAGGGGATATTGGGTTTATTTGATTGCTAAGTATGAGTTGGAGTGGTGGTGTTAGAATATGTTTGATTGAGACAAGTAGAGCAGATGTTTCATTGTATGTTTCTTCAAGTGAGTTTTGCATGGGAATTAGAAGTTGAATGTCATCTGCGTAGAGGAAATGGGTGATTCCACTATCTTTTAGTAGTTGGCATATAGGAAGAAGGTATACGTTAAATAGAGTGGCTGATAGCGCTGAGCCTTGGGGGATTCCAGTGTTGAGGTTAATTTTTTTGGATGGGTTGTTGTTAATTGATACTTGGTAGGTTCTGTTGGATAGATAGGATGAGAACCATTGTAAGGTAGTGTCAGTTAAACCAATTTCAGTCAGCCGTTCTAGGAGTATTGTGTGGTTTACTGTGTCGAAGGCAGCTGAGAGGTCAAGGAGTATGAGTAGGTATTTTTTGCCTTTGTCGAATCCTCTTAGTATAGTGTCATTCAGTGAGAGTAGGAGAGTCTCAGTGCTTAGGTTCTTTCTGAATCCGTATTGGATTGGTGATAGGATGTTGTTTGTTTCAAGGTAATCATCGAGTTGGGAATGAACGACCTTTTCAATGATCTTGGCTATGAAGGATAGGTTTGAAATAGGGCAGTAGTTTGCTAGGTTTTCTGGATCCAAGTTGTTCTTTTTTAGTATCAGTTTGATTACTGCAGATTTGAGGCATCTGGAGTAATTACCTTCAGTCAGGGATACACTGACGATCTTGGTGAGAGTTTTAGTTATGGTGGGTTCGATTGCTTTGAGAGTTGTTATGGGGATGCTGTCCAAACTCTGATGAACAACAAACCAATCAGAAGCCAAGATAAGAACATTTTTCAGATTTTTTTGTGACTCTTGTAAGGGTGACAAGTCAACACTGTGCTGAACAGTTATTTCCTACTGAAGAGTCTGTCTTTACAAAAGAGGGAAAAACTAAAGATAACAACATGTCCCACATGGGAAGAGGCACACAGTAATGAGTAAGCCTTGCATCATCTAAAAATATTATTACCTAGACTGTTTAAAATTCTTTCAGCAGCTCTTCTATATTACCCTTAGCACAAGACACAGATTGCCTTGCACTGACAGGAAAAGACTGAACTATGTTATGTCACACATTCTGCAAAATCCAATCAGCTCTGATTATCCTGGGAGGTGAATGTCTGACACTACTCCCATAAGTTCTGGAAGAATTTTGGGGTGGGAGTTGAAGCCATAATTTTTAGTTTTTGAATAGTGGTGTTTTCAGTGTTGGAAAAAACCCAGGTGACTGAAATTCAATGCCATCTACTGGATGGAAGATAGATTCAGGTCAGGAGAAGAGCAGCAGTGGTCCTTGGCTGGGGTTTAGGGCTAGAAAAAGCAGCAGCTTCTAGGGTGGGAAGATGCATTGGAGACCTGGGGTCAAAAAGAGCAACAGCAGCCTGGGCCAAGAGGAGCACAGCCACTAGGGTGAGGAGGAACATAATCACAGGCACTGGGCTGGACCTGGAAGGAGGAACAACTGCTGGATGGGGAGAAGCAGTGGTGACCCCAGTTCAGTAGGAGGGACTGAAGCTGGAAAACATTGATTTTTGTTTTTAACTTTCTTCTCCAGTGCTTAAGAGGATGTGATCATGTATCTAGCAGAGCTGACTTTAAAAGTTGTTTGGACAAATTCCTAGAGGAAAAATTCATAAACAGTTATTAGCCAGGAAAGCCACCCCTTATCCCTGGGAATGAGCAATAAGGAATGGATATACTCTGACATCTGCTGGGTATTTCTTAGTGATCTGGATTGGTCACTGTCAGAGACAGGATGCTGGGCTCAACTGATCTTTGGTCTGAACCAACATGGAACATCTTATGTTCTTATAGGACTTGGAATGCAAAAAGGCACAGGCCATGACCCTCCATAAAAATAGAGAAGCACCACCTGTGAAGAGTCTGGTGAAAGAAGAGACAACTACTAGACTATACACAGATACGAGTGAATATCCAAATATGTGACATGGCTCTGTATTGGTGTATTTTGAAATAAATTGTAAAGAAGTATCAGGAGCTAGAGGAGATGAAGGATTGAATAGCTGACTGAAGAAAGAGCGAGATAAGAATTACAAAGAGAAGGAGATGGAGTATGGCATGGATTGGAGAGGAAGGAAAAAAGTATAGGAACTGGAGAAAATGATATGAAGGGATTGGAGAAAAGAGAAATGCAAGTCACAGAAAGATAGAGGGCTAGAGAGAAAGTTAGGGAGAAAGAGACATGTATGAAAACAGGGAAAATAAAATAAGCGTAGGGCCAGATGGCTTCAAAGGACTTCATTAGATGCTGGAGACAAGTTGGTCCATCGAAGATCACCTCGTTGAGATAAGTAATTTTTTTAACAGTTATCCCCTGATGCAGTTTCCTTATGAAACATCGGCTGGTGTCGGGTTTTCTTTTATTTACTAACATTTGATCTATTGTTTTACTTGCTTTGAAAATGTATTAAAACATGAGACCAATTTTTTAGGATCAATGATTGAGAAAGCTGGCAGTGGCAAAGTGAAACCACTCGCAACATTGGCATGCTGATACCCCGTTTGTACTTAACATTTGAAAATATTTTGATGCTTAACCAATTTTGTATTTTGATTTACACTTTGTCTTGTGTAGTTGAGAGGTATAATGGGAGACATCTTCATATCTTATTAAAAGCTTAATTACCATACCTTAATATTTATCCCTTTAAGTAACTGACATGCGTATATATTTATTTATTTATTTATTTATTTATATATATTCACACACACACAAATATATATATAATATATATATATATATATATAACACACAGCAAGATCCTTCCAGTTATGTTGAACAAGTTAGTAACCAAGATGAAGACCACAAACTTTCATAGGAAAATCAAACAAAAAAAAACCTAAGGGCCCTTAATTTCACCAGAAAGGCTTCTTCAGGGGTTAATTCTTACTGAAAACTGCTGTTTTTTTTAAAGTTTTGTTAATGTTTTCTTGTAGAGAGCATTTAAAAATCTTTTGAGTATAGTGGCGCAAATATATAACAGAAAAATATCAGCAGCAGCTTTCAATAAGAATTAACCCCTGAAAAAGCATTTCTGGTAGACAAAAGGCCCTTATTGAGTTTCTTGTTTGTTTTTCCCATGAAGGTTTGTGATCTTCATCGAGGTTACTAACTTGTTCAATATAACTAGGAAGTATCTTTTTGCATGTTTTATGAATATTTATATTATATATATATATAGAGAGAGAGAGAGAGAGAGAGAGAAAGGGAAAGCGAGACGAGAGAGAGAAATATATATATATATATATATATATATATATATTGGCATTGGCAATGGTCATAACATAACCATGACCTCAGTGAGGTTGAGTGGCAGAGCATTAACACTATATTGTATAGATTCTAAATCTCAGCAAACAGATCAAGAAAGCACTGTCCTCAACTCATGGCTCAACCCCTACATTTGGGTTGTAATCATGAAAAGGTTCTTGAGCTTATATATTATTATATTTAGTGCTTTTAGTCATACTATGAGACTACCAAATGCATATGTAGTGAAAAAAACTATCATATCCTTGGCAAAGGTTTATCTTGCTGCAGGGATAAGCAATTTCGATCCTCAAGAGCCACAAACAGATACATTTGCATGTATGATGATCTTGAAAACCACTTGAAGCCTAATGCTGCATACCCATGTCTTGATACATAACCCTCTCAATCAAAATATTCATGCCATAATTCCAGATTTGAATAAAACATCAAATCTAGCCCTTTTTAATTTTTATATCTGATGCTTCAGGTGTAGATAATGTTTGATGGACAGCTGGTGCTTTTTAAAATTGTTTTGCTTGGTGGCTTTCATTTTCATTGCCAGGACATGTTGAAGGTATTTAAAGGCCATAGAGATATATTTTCAAAGCCCAGCGCACGCATCAATGAGGGGATGCGAGCATAAGTTGGGCTTGCCTGCCGATCGAATTTTAAAAGCTGCCCAGATGTGCACGTATCTCACTCAGTTTCAAAAAGGGGTGTGGCATGGGCATGGTATGAGCAGGGTGTAGCACGATACGTGTGCGCAAATGCTTACATGCCCTGACACATCCATGTCCTCTGCCGCATAACTTTACTTCTGCTATGGAGGCGGTGTAACTATACAAATAAAAAACGACAGACATTTTGGAGGGGTTTAAAAGATCTGAGGTAACTGAGGGGAATGTAGGCTATTAAACCAGGGGGTTTTGGAGGACCTAACTCAAACTGTATGAACTGGTGGATGAACTGGTGAAACTGTTCTTGGTGCGGATGTGGGCTAGTTTTAAAATACCCTGACTTGCATGAAAGAAACCCAATTTATGTGCCTGGGTGCGTGCACACTTAAAATTATGCACACACGTGCACATGCCCAGGCTATTTTATAATGTACATGCAAGTTATAAAATGGCCCTGTATCTGGGTGCACGTCAGCATACACGTGCCAAAGTGCAGCCATGCACCGGTTTGAAAGTTACTGTTGAATAAAGATATTTTATCACACAGGAACACACAGAATAGGAAAACATCCTTTTTTGAATAAGGCCATTAGTTGTATGACCTGGCTGAAGATAAAAAGAAACAGCACCTTTTATCCAAAAGTTAATTTAAAATGTGAAAAGGCTTTTTTTCTGGAAGAAGCACCTGAAGAGCAATGTCAGTCCCTATGCCCGAGCTGAGAGCCTATAGTTTTATGAAAATACTCCATGACCGATCATCCTCTAAGCTTATGTCTCTGATTTACAGAGTGACAGGATATGAGGGAAGAATTTCATCTCTCTTTCTGATGTTCTACCACAATCTATGCCACCTAAATATTTATACTCTAGAAGAGAAAAGGGAAAGGGTATAAAATAGAGATAATCACATATCTCATAGGTACTAATAATGTACAAGAACCAAACATTTTTCAGTAGAAAGGAACAGAAGTCATGATGTGTCTTCGAGTTGGGTAGTGTTGGGATCTGTGAGAGGGAGCGCTCCCGATTCCGGGGAGATGTGTGCCCTTGGACCATGACGCGACTGCAGAGAGGAGCTCCATGGAAGCGCCGTGGCAGGCAAGATATGTCCAAACATGGGAGGAGCAGACTGACCACCACCCTAATCTCTGCCAAATCTGCACGCACTGGTAGAGGCCCAGCAACACAATGCTGGTCTCTGGGGTAGCCCTACGGCCACTCAATAACCCTTTCGGACTTGCCACTGGGTAGTGGCAGATGCAGCAGGATGGACAGAGTTCGAGGACAGGCGATGGTACTGGAGCTTGGAACAAGATGGGACCTCGGCCTTGGACTAGGCTGAAGACTTGAACAAGACGAGGAAGCTCGGAGGCTCAGAGGCTCAGATGAAATGAAGACACGTGGAGCTTGGGACTCAGATGAGATGAGTAAACTTGGTACTTAGAGATTCAGACGAGATGAAGACATGAGGTGGCTTGGAACTTAGACATGATGAGGACGTGAAGTGGCTTGGAACTCAGATCCAAGACGCTCAGACGTTGGTAAAGATCAGAAGTGGATTCTAGAGAGTCAGGTGAGGATTCTGGATACTCCGATGAGGATTTGGAACTGGGGAAGACTCAGATGTGGATAAGGACTCAGGATACTCAGACAAAGACAGAGACTTAGGAACTAAGAGGCATCCGGGCAGTGCTCAAAGACAGATCCTGCTGGAAGAGGGCTCCAGCCACCAAACTCAGACACCAGATAGGAACGGATTTACTCCCAGGAAGGTCCGCTGAAGATGAGGTCCGGGGCGAGCGAGCTGAACCCATAACTTAAGGACTGACAGTACTTCAGGATCAGAACCTGACAAAGGACATCAGAAGCGAGACTTGGAACATCAGGGTTGGAATGTAGGACATCGGATATGAATGGACACCAGTACCTCAGGACATCAGGAGATCTATGGCATCTGGACATCAGGGGACTTATAGAGAGGAGGACCACAGGGACAACTTGAACATGACAGACGAAGACATCAGGAGGCTGAGACATCTGGACATCCAAAAACAAGGGGACATCAGCACATCCAGAAATAGGGAGACATCTGGACATGGAGACATGGAGACATCAAGACATCTGAAGACTGGAAGATATCTGGAGACACGGTAACATCAGGACATCTGAAGACATGGAGACATTGGGACATTTGAAGACAAGAGGACAGGATCCAATGAGAGACCAGAACATGGAATGAAGACAACGATGGAGGCTCAAGAACCATGTACGAAGACAAAGAGGACCAACGAATAACAGAGTGCCTTGAAGAAGTGAAAAAGGATCACAGAGGTCTCCTGGAAAGAAGAGCTGGAACTGAAGATCCAGGAGAGGTCCAACTCCATGACCAACTCATTGCGAAGGCAAAGACTGACTGAAGGCTGAGCCCTTTAGTAGGGCTGAAGAGGAAACGCCTTGATGACATCATGAGGAGGAGCCAGAAGAGCTGGCCCTTTAAATGCTGAGGAGAGGCGCAGCCCCGTGAGTAAAGAGGCAGGACCAAGGACAGAAGCCACTCTGTGAGGAAGGAAGCAGGCCTGAGGCATCGGAGGCGGCTCCTGCCATGAAACGAAGCTGGGGGTGGCTCCAGCCACTGAAGAGAGGACTGAGGGCAACCCCAGCCACATGAAGCACCAGTGACAGCCTCCGGGCCACGAAGAGGAGCTCAGGGGCAGCCTCCCGGCCGCAAGAAGAGGAAGTTGGAGGCAGCTCCTGTCGTGGAGGACGGCGCTGATGTTTGGCAGCTCCCAGCCGTGAAGACCAAAGGCTAGCCGTGAAGAGATGGCAGAGGTGGTGCCCAGGCCGCAAAGAAGGCAGAGGCAATGGCGGCGGCTTCAAGCCGCGAAGAGGATGACTTCGGCAGCGGCCCCCTGGCCACGAAGGGTAACGAGGGCGGTGCTCGGCGGCAGTCTCCTGCCACGGGAAGCGGCAAAACTGGCAGTGGCCTCCAGGCCACGAGAAGGCAGGCGTCGGTGGCCTCCAGGCCGCATGGGGACCTCGGCATCAGAAGGCTGGCAGAAGGAGAAAGGTGAGTGGCTGCTTGTGGGCTTATTTCCACAAGCAGAATTCTAAGAGGTAGATTCAGGAGGAATATTAGAGAAATGTTTCTTCATGGAAAGCATGGAATAAGCATAGACGAGGATCCTTGGACAGGAATATATGAAAGGAAAGACTGAGACTGAGTAGGCTCTACATTGTCGCATCAGGAATAGTCAGACTGGGCAGATCTTACCATCATTCCAGCATTCTCTGTGTTTCTATAGCAGTAAAACAGAGACAGGTATGTCTCTTTTATTCTGTGCAAGAGGTCCATCTGATAACTTTTTGTCTTTAGTGTATTTAAGACTTTGGTTGAAGGAATGAATGTTACTTCATTATAGATTCTAAGGCGGCATATATAAACAATCTAGCAAGATTACCGTGAAACATCAATATGAAGAGGATTACAAGGCATAAAAAGAATATTTTTTGGAAAGGTTACTCTGTTTAAGATGCCATTAAATTCTCTGGGCAGTTAGGGGAATTTGAACTTTGTATCATAGCACAAATTGTACAACAGCAGATCGGACAACATATTTAACATATGTATCCATTAAGTAATTTAATTATGTCCATTAAATTAATCTGGATAATTTAGAAAGAAAAAAGTAATTCACAAAATTGATTTACTGGTTTTTTTTCTATCCAATAGCAAGGGAGATTAATATAAGAAAGTAAACCAATTTAGATGGCTTCCTACTTTGCCTAATTGGATCAATGAGTTTCAGTAAGAACATGGATCAAGAAAAATGGTCAATTCATCACAGTCCAGGGTCGCTGGGTCAATTCATCACCATGTCTGGAGTTGAAAACAGCGTGAAGGCAGAGTGACACAGTGCTGCCAACAAGCAATAATCAGTTTTAGCAAGAAAACGAAGGGGAATGATTGGTAAGGGGCTGATATTTAATAGATTTATCGAGTTATAATTGGCTTTTAACCATATAAATCTAAGTAGTTAAAAATCCCATCCCCCCCGTCCCAGTCCGCAGTTTATACAGCTAAAAACTGTCTGCACAGAATCAATCATGCTCTGATTTAGTGAGACAAAAATGGGGCTGGGTCATGGTGTGCCGGCACAGGCTTTTCAAATTTAGCCAGTCCGTGCGATATTCAGGACTAACCGGCTAAATCTCTGCAGACAACTCCATCCACAACAAATGACTTTCCTAAACCTAACCCACAGGTTTTTGTGCGGTTAGATTTAACCAAATATTCTGCTGCAATTTTAGCCGGTTAGTTGCTGCTGAATATCTAAAGTTAAAATTAACTGGTTAACTTCGATGCTTGAGGGCACTTTGAATATCTTATCTCCAAGAGAACTGGAATCTGCTTCTTGGGAGTAGTGAAAAAATTGCATTAATGGAATCTCAGGGCTTTTGCATTATTATTATTATTTAAATGAGAAGAGTGTACCTCCTGTGTTACATTTTGTTATGCCCTTACAGCACAGTCAGTGACATAGCCAGTGTGAAATACCTTTTACTTTGTTGGATTGTAATTGAACCCCTATGGTATGCTTTAAAACAATACTGAAAAGCTTTGAAATTTGGAGGCTCTGATTTGTATTTAATCTCCAAATGTTTGCCTGGCATTTGACCCTCATAAACAACAGGTCTTTTCTCTAAATTTTCTACATAAATCATTCTCAACTCCACTTTTATCTTTTTCTTAGTCCTCAAACTAACTAGAAGCACACCAAGTTCCTCAAACACAATTCTTCTAGCTCTCTAGGAAAAAAAAGGCAAACTTTTCTACTGTGATTTCCCTCTAGAATCCAATATTTATTGAGATGTGCTGTAGTAATATAATCACCTGCAGCACTAACATTTAAGTATACAATACTGTCAGTGTAGACTATACTATACAGCAATGGTTCTCGTGTCTTGCCGCTGTGGCCATCCAACAGTTCTCGTTTTCAGGATAACCGGTCGCCAAGTGCATTGTGTATACGGCAGGGCTGGTGGAAGCGCTAGGCAGATTAGGTGGCCGCCTAGAGTGCCACAGGTTTAGGGGCAACTGCCTAGCGCTTCCATCAGCCCTGATCAGAATCTAACCTTACTGCTTCTGTTCCTTTGGTCTGTGCTGGGTGGACTTCCACTGCTCAGCCTACAAACAAGAAGGCCCGGCTGGGAGCAGAAGCAGCAGTGTAAGAGGCTGGCCTGTGCACACAAAGAAGCAGCAGTGGTGCATGAACAGGGCTGGAAGAAAAGAAGCAGAGTAGCACTGACGTCCACGCGGCCTGAAGAAGCAGCTGTTTTTGCAGGTCTGGAAGAAGGAGGCAGTGAGACAGAACAGTGTCTGTGTGGCCCAAAGAAGAAGCAACACCGGTTGGGCCCAAGCAGACTGAAAAATACAGGACTCAGGAAGCAGAGCAGTGTTGATTGGCAGTTATGAAAGACCAGGCGCACTTTGCCAAAAAAATAAGCCCAAAACCCGCAAGATTTAAACTACTTATATTAGAATGTATTTATACACAGAAAACACTTAAAAAAATACTTTCATGAAAGTAATGGAGGAAAAAATTGTCATACCTCTCACAGTTAATTGAAAAATAGGTCTCACAATTGATGACAACAGCTAGTACTTCTTCATCCTCAGTATTGTCAGCATTGTGATGATACATATTTTCATTGAATCGCTTCAGTGAAAAATGAACTGATGTTACTGGAAAAAGTAACGCTCTGAATGGACAGGAATAGCAGGGCAGATGCAGAAGGAGAGTATTGGCAGATTGGGCTATTTCAGTCTCAGAGAGATGGCCTCATCGGCAGCAGGCAATCCGAAGTGACAGGAACAGCAGGGCATGAGTCCTGCCCATCATGCCCCAAAAAAAGTGAGTAGGAAAACAAAAGCCCCAAAATAAGCTAACCATGAGTCCCGTCCCCCCCCCCCCCAAAAAAAAAGTGATTCCTGAAAAAACAAACCTAAACCTGCGGTAAATAAAGCGAAGTTGGCAACGCTGATGGGTGGCTCATAAAAGCAGAAGTAGCAACCGTGTCGGCCGGGCCATGTATCTGAAGGCAGCAGTTGTCTTGCCCCCCTCAAAAGAAAGAGAAATGCCCCAGTGGTGGAGGGTGCTGCTACTTAATCTGGATGGAGAGAAGAGTGAGCATGTGTGTGTGTATGTGTATGTATATGTGTGTGTGTGTGTGTGTGTGTGAGTATGCATGTTAGAAAATATGTGTATATAAAAGATAGAAGAGAAAGTGTGTGGCACCCCCCCCAAACTAATCCACGTCAATCTCAGGATGACTGGAAATCTAAAGTTCCAAGGTATGGAGAGTGGGGAATTGTTTATATTTATTCGTTTTAATTATTGGGTGTTATTTGATATGTCTTTTTTAAAATATGTTATTGGTGTTTGGGAAATTTTAAAAGATTTTACATAAGTTTTTAATTATTGGAAGTTCTGTTCATCAACTGTTTTGAAATACATATTTTTATTAGTATGGTGTCGCTATTTTGATTGATGATTCATATTTCTTGATTTTATGAGGAATGGTAATAGTTCTGTTTTTCCATTATTGCACTGCATGCAGAATCTGACTTCTTGTGGTTTCCAGTTTATTTTTTTTCTGCACATTTTTTTTAATGGTCTCTTTATTCTGTATTTGATGAGGGTCTGTCTGTGTTCTGTGTGTGACCAAAGTGAGATATTCTGCTAATGTTTATTTTTTATCTAGGGATCTATAGCAGCCTGACTTGTTTTATTTTCTTGATAGGAGGTGTGTTGGTGTCTTAGACCTGGTGTAATATTTGCAGTGTTGATGTTTTATAGGTAGGGTTGTTACTATTTGAATATTGGCATTTAATGCTGTTTTGGTATAGAAGGTTTACTATCTTGTAATTGTAATTCATACATAGAAACATAGAAATGACAGCAGAAGAAGACCAAACGGCCCATCCAGTCTGCCCAGCAAGCTTCGCACTTTTTTTTTCTCATACTTATCTGTTTCTCTTGGCTCTTAGTAACCTTTTGGTTCTATTTCCCTTCCACCCCCACCATTAATGTAGAGAGCAGTGTTGGAACTGCATCTAAGTGAAATATCTAGCTTAATTAGTTAGGGGTAGTAACCACTGCAATAAGCAAGCTACACCCATGCTTATTTGTTTACCCAGACTTTGTAATTCAGTCCTTGTTGGTTGTTGTCTATATATAGATCCACTTTTCTTCATTCCCCCTGCCGTTGAAGCAGAGAGCTATGCTGGATATGCATTGAAAGTGAAGTAGCAGACTTTCTCCCCTGCCGTTGAAGCAGAGAGCTATGCTGGATATGTGTGAAGTATCGGACTTTCTCCCCTGCCGTTGAAGCAGAGAGCTATGCTGGATATGCGTGAAATATCTGTCTTTCTCCCCTGCCATTGAAGCAGAGAGCTAAACTGGATATGCGTGAAGTATCAATCCTTCTCCCCTGCCGTTGAAGCAGAGAGCTATGCTGGATATGCATGAAGTATCAGTCTTTCTCCCCTGCCGTTGAAGCAGAGAGCTATGCTGGATATGCATTGAAAGTGAAGTATCAGACTTATTTGGTTTGGGGTAGTAACCGCCGTAACAAGCAAGCTACTTCCTGCTTTTTTGTGAATGTAAATCCTTTTTTCCACATTTCCTCTTGCCGTTGAAGCTTAGAGCAATGTTGGACTCTTAGAGCAATGTTGGAGTCGCATTAACCGTGTGTATGTTTATTGAATAAGGGTATTATCTCCAGGTAATAGCCATCATTCCCGCGAGCCACCCACTCTTCATTTACGTCCTCTAGACTTTATGGATCCACATAAAGTCTACAGTTTACTCATGGCTTTCTGAGGGCCAAGCCCATATCCATATCTGACATGTGTTAAAATAGGCCTAATACCATATTGGTGCCAAGTGTTCTTTTTTCACCGCAGTAGTGCATGTAAATATAATATACATGTTGTTGTAAGTGCTATTTTTTACCTCAGAATGTCCCTTTTCATGTAAAACTGTTATTGGAAAGGCATACATTTTAACTGTGGTGTGTGGGGAAGGGCGCAGGGCTGTAAGGTTCGCATAGAGTGCCTAATACCCTTGCACCAGCCCTGCGAATATGTCTGCTGACTATTCATCATGGATTTCCTGAAAGTCATATTCGTCTGTAGCCCTGGAGGACCAGAGTTGAGGAGCCCTGTTTGCAGTTAAGCAGGCATAAGGACATATGTTTTCTTGGGAGCCTAGGAACCTCCAAGAAGTTCAGACATGACATGCTGGAAACACACAGCCACAAGGCAAAGGTGGGATTCAAAGTGCAGGCTTCAGGTTCCAAACCTCAGTACATCACTTATTACCAGACCTTCCTAACTTTGATATTTCCAGACAAAGCCATTCCTGTTGTGAAAACTCCCAGGGTTCTCTCCCATAGCCTTTGGACTGGGCATGGAAACTTTGGGTCACTGTCATGATGGGCAAACTTTTATTATTCTCATACAGTCAATGACTTAACCAGCATGAAACAGCTAGCACAGCAGCCACACTACTTTATCCATGATGGGAAAATGAACTCTTACAAAGAGAAACAAACTATTTTTTTTCAGGCATTCCTTACAGTAAGTACTATAGGAGAGTTTTGGCTGCCTTTGTGCCTACCCTCACATCTGATTAGTCAGATGAAGGTTTCTCTGCTGATTTATTCCAGTGAAAGAATAAGGCATATGATGCAGCAAGCTCTAAAAAGAAACAAAGAGCTTTAATGCCACCTGGCTGGAAGTGGCTATTAGCTAATTCCATGCTTCCTGAAATAAAGATTTTTGACATAAGTCTTGGATTTTAGTTGTGCTTTTTTTTTTCTTTGAACAAAGGTTTTAAGTGACAAAACACTGATCTTCCTACACAAACAAAAACACCAGTGTATCTCTGTTGATTTCAATAATGCTAATCAAAAACGTTTATATGACATTTTACAACAGTCTGTGTGAGAATAAAAAGGGCACTTGAAAAGTTATATCTAGTAAGTGTCATCTAAACCTAATCCATTATTACTGTCGCATCTCATCTCAGGTCACTTCTACCTCAAGATTGGAAGGGTCTATTATTTCTTTAGTTGGCAGCCATGTGTCAATTCCTATAAGCTAAAATGCTTATTAAAACATGCCACATGTCGCATTGCAGGATTCAGCACAAATGGTTGCAAGTGCTACATGGAGTAAAGCAACATAGCTTTGACAATTGCAGTTTTAGTCTTCAGTTCAATTAAAACATCAGTAATAAATGAAATAATAAGCATTTTAATCTCATACATCTAAAAGTACTTTATTTATACATCCAAATATATTCAGTTTCTCTTCCACCCACCTTTCCTCTTTAATTAACTTAAGTAACTTGAAATGCTGTTAAACATTTTCCCTCAAAGTGGCTTCTTTCCAATTCACGATATTGAAGCTGCTACTTTACATTCTATTGCCATACTATATCACAATTAGAAATACCGTCACCGTGAGACTGCAATTTAACAAGAAACAGGTCTGTTGCATTTGGCAGTCTGCAGGCTGCTCCTGCAAACTGCAGCCTTATCTCCATGGCCAGGCCTGCCACTCTGCCTCTCATCGCGACTGGGTGTCGCCGATTTGCCGCCGAGCACTGTGCGGCAGGATGCTGCCATCCCCAACCAGCAGCACTCCTCCTTAGGTGCCCACGTGCCCGATGTCATCAGATTTAAAAGGCCTGCAGCAGAAAAAGCCATGCAGCACCTCCTGATGACCTAACAGATTCAGCCCTATAAAAGACCCTTTCTGACTTTACCTCATTGCCTCAGTAACAGGTCCAGCTACCAGTGTAGTACATGTTGCTTCCCAAGCCCATTCCAGCCTTCATCTCCAGCCTGTTACAATGTTCGTCTTCAGCCTGATCCAATCTTCATCTTGAGCCTGACTCAGTCCTCATCTGCCTGACTTGCTCCTGCCTTGCCTGTCTACCTGTCCCATCTGTCCTCTTCCTCTGCCTCGGATGGATACTTGGTTTGATCTCTTGCCTGGGCACCAGATATGCCTGACCACTGCCTGCCTCTGAACATAAGCCTGGACTTTGACACATCTATTCGCTACCTGCTACAACTTTTGCCTGGACTCGAACTATGTTTCCAGTCACCAGCAGAGACCTTCGCCTAAGTCCTGCTAGCTCCAAAGGCTCAACCTGAGGACAACATGGGCTGGTAAACTGAAGCTCCTGTCCAGTCTTTGCTTCGCATGGGTCTGCCTGCTGATGCTGAAAACCTACAGGGCTTCTCCCTGCAGGGAAAGCCAATCTCATCTTAGCCCAAGATTCCACAGATACAACAGTTTGCTGAGGCCATGGACTCATTGGGCTTATGTTCACTCCAAGCCATCTCTGGTACAGCCCCTGACTGCAGGACCAGCAGGGTGCCTTGGAGTTCCTAGCTGCAGCTATGGACTGCCTCACCAAGTGTTGTACGCCCTGATACTCCTGCAGCACCACCTCCACCCACACTGGTGCCACCGCCTCCTTCAGTGCTCAGCCGGCTGCTCCCTCAGCTGCCAGCTTCACCCCGGTATGTCATGGATCCTAAGCAGTGTCAGGTATTCCTCAGTTACAGGCTTGACTATTCTCCGATGACCAAGCCAAGACTACGTACATCCTTTCATTATTAGATGGAATAGCAATGGCTTGGGCTTCTCCCCTCTGGGATTGAGGGGATCCTATTTTGCTTGACCTCCAACAGTTTATGGAGCAGTTTAATTCCATCTTTGAGGAGCCTGGTCGTGCAGCGGCAATGGTCTCTGAATTGCTTCATCTCCGTCAAAGTTCCCGAACCTTGCTCGAATATAATGTGGCATTTCGAAAACTGGCTTCTGAGCTAAACTGGTAAGAGAACACAGGCAGACTTGTCACCATCTTCGTGGAAGGCTTCTCTGAGAAAATCAGAATGAACTTACTGTCCGAGAGCTCCCTCACCTCGCTAGAGGCTCTCATTACCCTAACCAGAAAAATAGATTGTTGCTTGCAGCAAAGGGCTCAAGAAACCAGTCCATCATGGAGAAGTGTCTCTCTGTCACCCCCAATTACAACACCGACTCTCACACCTGGCTGCCACACCTTCGACCTCTCCTTCGCCTTCTGAGGAACCGATGCAGTTTGGATTATGCTGCTTGGCCCCAAAAGAAAGGCAGACAACAGGATCTCTGTCTCTACTGTGTGGTCTGAGGCCATCTCTTGGCCCAATGTCTGCAAAGGTCAGGAAATTTAAATGCCTATGGTCATTTGGGGAGATGACCCTAAGCCTTACTGTTCCAACTCCCTAACTCTTCCTGCTGGTCACACTCACCCTCAAGTGTAAATCATACATGAAGAGCACAAAACTGAGCAATTTGTGGCTCTGAATATTTATCATCCGTATATAAAGAATTCTGACTGGGATAACACTGTCTGAGGTTGAAATATATCTTTGTAAGAGATGAAATCATCTTTCTCAACATGTAACCAATCATCTTCCCAACTTTTATGCTTCTCAGCCTACCCATAGCATCCACAGTCCTAAACCTTAGGAAATGTGCTGAGCTTGAAGAGAGAGCTATTTCTAGGAGTCACGGTTTTATTTAAAGTGGCATATTTGTAGGCAGAGTTCATATATTTAACTCATAGTGCTTATTTGCCATCTTTCTGGCCCTTCTGTCCAGTCAAACTGATTTAAAATGGAGATAGTCACCCTCATGCCCTTCCAAAAAAATAACCTCCCACAATTCAAATCTAGCCTTTATGCATTCTGCAAATTCACTTTTTTTCAGAACATTTCTAAGAGGGACTGGTTTCCTTTTCATGCCAAGTTTCACCTAGACACATTTTATTCTGCTGAAAGGAATTCTGTTGCGCGTTGCAGCAAGCATGACTTGACTAATCTGCATACTTCTGAGTTTATTTATTCTTTACCTTGATGGAAAGGGCATGTTTTGCATATTGTCTCCCACATATTTGACACTTTGTGTAAAAGAGTTTCTTTGCCTGAATAAGATGTTTGAGAAACTGCAGCTTTGATATGGTCTGTAATCTCCCCTTATTGCTGTAATTTCAGATTTGCAAGATTAACTCCAACAGTTTCTTAATGCCTCATTGAAATCTAAGACCCTGCCTGATGGGCAATTTGCCATGGAATTTCTAATTTAAATTTAGCAGACAGTACAACTGCCAGTGATGGACATGTTATGGAGCCAAACCAATTGATCTTTGCAAACTTCTCTATCTTGGGAAGCTCAGGGTCTAGAGAGAGTTTGTTTACTTCCTTTGTCACTCAGGGACACTGTTGTAATGCTCGCTATTTCTCACAGAACCCGGCACGCACAAATCTACACCCAATTTTATAATATGTTATAAAATCCGGGGTCGGCGCGCACAATGGGGTGCACACTTGTGCACCTTGTGCGCGCCGAGCCCCGATGGCTTTCCCCGTTCCCTCCGCCCCCCCCCCAACTTCCCCTCCCTTCCCCTACCTAAAACCCCCCCTTACCTTTGTTAGATAAGTTGCGCCTGCCTCTGGGCAGGCATAGGTTGCGCACACTGGCCAAGTGCCAGCATGCGATCCTCCGGCATAGAGGGCCTTCGAAGCCCTCTGGCAATGCCCACGCCCTGGACTGCCCATGCCCCGCCCCTTTTTTCGAGCCCCGGGACATACGCGCATCCCGGGGCTTGTGCGCATCGCCGAGCCAAAGCAAAATAGGTTCAGCGTGTGCAGGAGTGGGTTTTCGAAAAATCCGCCCCTAAATGTTCACCTCAAACTTTTTTGTTCTGGGTTATTTTAAACATTGTGGGATGAATAACACTACCCTAATGGCCCTAAAGAACTACATTTAACTCCAAAGATGGGCAATTAACAAGGTCTTTTTTCGGATATTGTGTCCATTTCCTGAGGCTATATCTCCATGAAGATATAGACAGTACAAGTGGTCCAGAGAAGGGCTATTAAAGTGGTTCGGGGTCTTGCATCAAAAGCCCTGTTAGATTAACTTAAGGTTCTAAATATCTATACACTAGGAGAAGACAGATGGAGAATATATGAAAATGGCGCGGGCCATCCATTGCTCCTTCCATGTGACAGGGGCCAACCAATGGCACCAGTAGCCCCTGTCACATGGTAAGGGCAAAGGGCCACCGGCACCATTTTGTTAACTGGCAGCCAATGGCCCAAGAGGGAGAGATCGCTCCTGGGACCCCGCTGGACCACCAGGGCTTTTAGTAAGTCTTGGGGGGGGGGGGGGGATTGGGATGGTGGGAGGATTTGTATTTAAGTAAATTTGAAGGATTGGGGTGGGGTTATTTTCCCATTTTTTTCGGCGAAAATTGCTGAGAAAAAAAAACCGAGCCATTGGAAAACGAAGTTTTCCATGGGTCGCCTGACCCGAAGCCCGACCTGGTAGATAAAAACAAAGCCATGGAGGTGACAGTACAGAATAAGCAGCCAAATGTCCGATCTGGATTTCTTTATTAAATAGAGACAAGAATGTGCAAACAAGCCCGATTCTGGCCGAGTTTCGCCCTCTTTCAATAGGGCTGCATCAGGGGCTGCAATTTATCGTTTTGTCATTTCTGTATGTCCGAATTTAATTGCATACACCGAACAATTCTATATATCCACATCATCATTGTTCTCTTGCTCACTTTATTACTTTGTTAGGCAGCCTTCCTTGCTGTTTCTTCAGATAAAAACAAAGCACATCGCTAATATTTATCAGTTTTCCAGACTGTAAAAGTCAGGGTCCTTTTTTATTGCTGTCTAAGTCCAATTCCCCATTACCTCTTGCCGTTGAAGCAGAGAGCAATGTTGGAGTTGCATCAAAAGTATCAGGCTTATTGGTTAAGGGTAGTAACAGCCATATCAGAAAGTTACCCCCATGCTTATTTGTTTCCCCAGACTGTAAAAGTCATAAGAACATAAGAACATGCCATACTGGGACAGACCAAGGGTCCATCAAGCCCAGCATCCTGTTTCCAACAGTGGCCAATCCAGGCCATAAGAACCTGGCAAGTACCCAAAAACTAAGTCTATTCCATGTTACCATTGCTAGTAATAGCAGTGGCTATTTTCTAAGTCAACTTAATTAATAGCAGGTAATGGACTTCTCCTCCAAGAACTTATTCAATCCTTTTTTAAACACAGCTATACTAACTGCACTAGCCACATCCTCTGGCAGGGTTCTTGTTGGCTGATGTCTGAATCCAATTCCCCATTTCTTCTTTTCCCCCTGCCGTTAAAGCAGAGAGCAATGATGGAGTTGCATCAACAGTATGAAGGCTCATTGATTAAGGGTAGTAACTGCCGGCAAGTTACCCCCATGCATTCTTTTCTTCGTTTCCATCCTCTAGCCTTTAGGGATCCACAGTGTTTATCCCATGCCCCTTTAAATTCTTTCACTGTTTTTGTCTTCATCATCTCCTCCGGAAGGACATTCCAGGCATCCACCACCCTCTCCATGAAGAAATATTTCCTGACGGTTCTCAGTCATCCTCCCTGGAGTTTCATTTCATGACCCCCTAGCTCTAGTGATTTCTTTCCAATGGAAAGACATTGTGCATCATTAAAACCTTTCAGGTATCTGAAGATCTGTATCATATCTCCCCCTGCATCTCCTCTCCTCCAGGGTATATATATTTAGGTCCTTCAACGTCTCTCATAAGTCTTTTGATGGAGACCCACCTACCATTTTGGTCACCCTTCTCTGGACCGCCTACATCCTGTCTCTGTCCCTTTTGAGATACGGTCTCCAGAAATGAATACAGTACTCCAAGTGAGGCATCACCAAGGACCTATGCAAGGAGATTATCACCTCCATTTTTTACTGGTTATTCCTTTCTCTATGCACCCCATCATTCTTCTGGCTTTAGCTATCACCTTGTCACATTGCTTCACCGTCTTCAGATTGCCAGACACTATCACCCCAAGGTCCCTCTCTTGGTCCATGTATAACAACCTTTCACCCTCCATCACATACAGCTCTTTTGGATTACCACACTCCAGATGCATGACTCTGCATTTCTTGGCATTGAATCCCAGCTGCCATATGTTCGATCACTGTTCAAGCTTCCTTAAATCACATCCCTTTCTCTCTACTCTTTCTGGCATGTCCACTCTGTTGCAGATCTTAGTAGCATCCACAAATAGACAAACTTTACCTTCTATCCCTTCCACAATATTGCTCACAAAGATATTGAAAAGTTCCTGTCCCAACATGGATCCTTGTAGCACTCTGCTTAACACCACTGTTCTTTCTTCAAAGTAGGTTCCATTTACCATTACATGCTGTCTTCTATTCGTCAACTAGTTTATAATCCATGCCACCACCTTGGCACTCACTCCCAAGCTTCTCATTTTATTCACAAGCCTTCTATGCAGGACCTTATCAAAAGCTTTGCTGAAATTCAAGTAGATCACATCAAGCGCTCTTCCTCGATCCAATTCTTTAGTCACTGAATCAAAAAAATCAATAAGCTTTGTCTGACAGGACCTTCCCTGGTGAATCCATGCTGTTTCAGGTCCAGCAACCTATCAGATTGTAGATAGTTCACTATCCTTTCTTTCAGCAGAATCGCTATCCTTTCCTTCTACAGTCTTCATTAAGATAGCAGGCAAATATGTACTTAAGTTACACTAGTTTTCAAAGTTGACTTACATGCATCGGTCTGCTCTGAGAATTATCCCTACAAAACAATACACACACAATTACACCTGCTGCTTGGTGCACATAGTTTCACAGAGAGAATTTATGCACATCCTTTTTAAAATCAAAAAGTATTGGGTAGATTTTCAAAAGCCTACGCGTGTAAATCCTAGGGATCACGCGCATGGCCGGGCCTTGCATGTGCAGGATGAATTTTCAAAGAGGTCCGGCCACGCACATAAACCCCCAGAACACGCACAACTGCCGGGGATCTTCAAAGGGATGGGCCAAGGGGGGGTGGCAGGGACTTGGCGGGGGCAGGGGGCGGGCTAGGACAGAGCCATTGAACACTGTCGCAAAGACTTGCACACCGGCAGCTGGCCGGCGCAGGCAACTTACTTCAGCCTGGGGACCTGAAGTAAGTTCTAAAACAAACAAAAAAATGATAGGTAGGGTTTAGGGGGTGGGGAGCAGAGGAGAAGAAAAGAGGGAGGGCGTTTAGGTAGTGGATTAGGGAAGTTCCCTCCCAGAACTCTCCTTTATTGAAGTGTAGTGGGAGGGAACTGGGGAAGGTCTGAATGTGTCACCGCGCGGAATTTTCATAAATTATCCCCCCTTGAGCATGCCGCCTGCACATATGCACGCAAATTATAAAATCTGATGTGCATGTGCGTGCGGCCATCGGATTTTATAACATGTGCACTGGCGCACGCATGTTATACAATTGGTGCATTCATATGTGCATGCCAGGAAGCTCGCGCACGTTTTAAAATCTACCCCTATATGTGTATGTGCTAACCCTGTCCTGACTCCACCCCATAAATCACCTCTCCCCTAGGAGCATAAATGTACATTCTTGTATAGTATATGGATATAATTTTATGTGCTCATCCATCACACTGTTTTCTAAAGGACCATTTCTATAAGTAAAACATTACTTTACCTGCAGAAGTCCCTTTGAAAATTACCCTTTTACCCATGTAAATGGCTATTTACCTGGATAAAAGGGTTTTTTTGAAAACTGCCGACTGTCTATGAGTAGAAATATGTGTGCATGCACTTTTTACCTACATTATTCAGAGGCAATCCTGGGGTTGGGTTAGGACGTTGAATGCAAGGGTGGATTAGCTACTGTCGGAGACAGGATGCTGGCCTCAATGGACCTTTGGTCTGACATTTCATATTTTCTTTATTTTACATTTTCCAAACCAGGTGCATTGTATTTGCCAGAAAAAGCATCCACAGAAAAAAAAAAAGAGGTGCAAATTTCTGTACGTTCTTTTCCTTGAGCAAATTGGGGTAAATTTTAAAAAGCTACGCGCAGGCGTTCATGTGCACGCACACACATAGGCGCCCAATTTTATAACATGTGCGGGCAGGTGCGCACATGTTATAAAATCGTGGGTCAGTGCGCTCAAGGAGGTGCACAACTGTGCGCCTATGCGCGCCGAAGCCCGTGACCTTCACCCGTTCCCTTCCAGGCCGCTCCGATTTCGGAGCGGCCTGGAAGGGAACGGGTGAAGGGTGGGTGCAGGTTGCACACACCGGCACCTGGCTGGCACACAATCCTCTGATACAGCGGCAAATGGCCGCTGTGCCGGAGGCCTCTGGCCCCACCCCTCCCCGCCCTCTTCCCAAAGCCCTGGGACTTAAACGCGTCCCGGGGCTTTAGGCCCGGCACACATAACCCCTGGATTTACGCGCATAGGCTTTTTAAAATCCGGCCCATTATGTGCAAACTCTTCATTGGAGAACTGGTGCAAAATCAGTAGGGATGAGTACCAGTGGACTTTGCACAGCTCACACAGTTGTGAAAATTGCCACCTTAATGCCAAATGGCAAGAATAATGGTGCACCTTCAACTAACAGAGTCACCTTCTCAGGCATTTGAAATGTACTGTAGCTGACTTGTTGATTGTGAAGAAGATGAGTTAAAAAACCTAATGTCTTCTATTTGTTTGAAATTGAAATTGGAAGATATCAAGAGGCTTAGAAATGAAGTATTTTGCTAGAACCATTTAAAATATAAAAAAGTGCATTAGCCCAATAACAGTTAAAGAAATAGAAATCAGAGGGACCAAGAAATGCTGTTTTGTGCATGCTGGCATTTTTTATAAGGTACAGTAATGCTAATCATTGATTGTTTACTGTTTCTAGAGCACTTAGTTGTCAGATAGTTCCTAGCTAATGTTATTGTTTTATGCCTGGGGAGTTTGTTGATAGTCTCATATGGACAAGTTGATACTGTGACCTGAAAATGATTGAAGAGGAAACAGGGCAATGGCTGCGTGGATGAGGAAGTTCCCATTTTTGTGAATTCTTAACAAAATAATATCTGCACATACTGTAGTGCCTTGAGAATTATTACAAAAAGACCATTCAACACACCCTGAAAGATGACCTATGATGTCCAAAAGCTAAAGTACATAGAGTATGATGGCAGATGAGAAACACAGAAATAGAGCATGATGGTCCATGTACTCAATTTACTTCCTTCAACATTGCCATTGACCCAAGTTGATAAGATCATGAGATCCAAAGAAGTGCCATGCTTGTTCAGACTAAGGTCCATTGAGCCCAGCATTTTGTCTCCAACAGTGGCTAATCCAGGTTGCAAATACCCAACAGATCCCATATAGTAGATCTGTTTCCTGATACTTACTCCCAGGGATAGCAATAGCTTTCTTTAGTCTACCTGGCTAAAAAAAAGCAGGATACCGGACAATGTGTTTCTATCACGGGCAGTATACACTCATTCTGGCACTTTGCACACTCTGGCACAAATTCAAATGCTCTTGGATAATATATATATATATATATATATATATATATATATGTGTGTGTGTGTGTGTGTGTGTTGTATGTGTGTGTGTGAATGTCTTTATTATGTCATGTAACTTATATTTGGTCTTGAGGGGTTTGGATTAACTGGGAGGAATGTGGGCTAAAGAACCAAGGGTCTTGAGGACCTAGCTATACACTGGCAAGCACTCACAGACTTCCTGCTGCATATATATTTTAAAAAGTTTTATTATATGTTTTTACCTCTGTGGCCAGCTTCTTTTCAAATTCTCTTTTTGTCTGCCTTATCATTGTTTTACATCTAACTTGTCAATGCTTATTTATTTATTTAGTTCTGTGTTTTTATATACTGAAGTTTAGCTAGATGCCTTCACTCCGGTTTACAGGTATAACAACGTATTACAAGAGAACAATAATTGGTACGACAATATATAAGACTAACAATATAACTGGGAAGACGTGATACATGATATAACACTGTAACTGGTTCTATAGTATATATGTACATATGTCAACGTTATCGAATAAACAGCAACATTGAACTATAGAGCATTGAACTATAGAGCTTATGGGTTTTCCTATTTTCTTCAGTTAGATCCTTTTTTTAATTTTTGAAAGAAGTTATTTTTCACAAAAATAGCATCTTTCACCTCACTTTTTAATCATGCTGGCAGCTGTTTGGCCTTCCTTCCTCCTTTTCTTATGCACGGAATACATTTGGTCTGTGATTCCAAGGTGGTATTTTTAAACAATAGAATATAGTCAAGAAACCCCTCTTCTCAAACAAATCAGGTACTATTATCCAGTTATAATAGGCACTATCGGCAGGACAATGCCTTATTTGCCTTATGTATAATCATTGGCTATGGTACAGTGCCAGTTTGAAAGTTACCATCCCTGTCTCTTGTAGGATGCTTTACCTGTTTGACCCTATGCCATCTGTAACAAAGTGCCACCACCTTACCAAGTTAATCCTCTCTAATATAGAACCATTCCATTGGTTATCCTCTTTCCACCAGATCTCTGAAATGCCAATTAAGTCTATCATTTCATTCAGTAATATACATTCTAATTTTCCCAACTTAATTTTTAGACTTAAAAATGGCGCGGGCCATCTAGTGCTCCTACCATGTGACAGGGGCCGGCCAATGGCATGGATACCCTGTCACATGGTAAGGGCAAAGAGCCATTGGTGCCATTTTGATTAGTGGCAGCCGACGGCCCGGGAGCAGGAGATCGCTCCCGGGACCACCACTGGACCACCATGTACCTGTAAAATGTTTTTTTGGGGGGTCGGGAGGGTGGGGGAAGCAAAGGGATTAGTTTTAAAGGGTCGGCGTGGGTTTAGGGGTTATTTTTGTGTGCTGTTTTTCCTGCCCTCCCCCAAAACGATGAGAACCCCCACAATCAATATCGTGGGGTTTTCCTATCGTTTAGGGGGAATCCCCAATTTCTGACGATTTTGAAAATATCAACGATATTTTCAATCGTCCGAAGCCCGATTCACATCCCTACTGGATTATCTCGGGGAGAGCCAGAGGCAAATTCAGGCAGCAAAGACCTCAAAGGGGTAGGAGGGAGACTACATTTCCCAGGCTCTTAGAGCCGCTGACAGACCAATGGGAAGAGAGAGAGGGGGCTGGTCATACATGAGAGGCGTGATCCTGAGGGAGTGGGTGCACACAGCTGAACCCCTGATTAGCAAGGAGGTAGTTCAAGATGATGCTGGGAAGTTTAAATTGGGACCAGCCCCACGGAAGGGGAGGAGGTCATGGAAGTGTATTGCCCGGAGACAGAAATGGAGACAGAGAAGGAAATAGCATGAGTTGGGTTACTCAGATTATTTTTGCTTTGTTTGTTTGGAGGATCAACTGTGGGGAGAAGAGGTGTGTTGTGCTAGAGCCTAGGGGACCTGCAAAAGGAGTCCTAGTGCAAAGTTTACTTTTGTTTGTTTTCTCCCTATGACTTGGGTAAACTTAAAATTGGTTGTTTTTTTTAAAAAGATTGGTAAAAGGAAAATATGACCTGGGCAGGACAGTGGGCTTAACTACCATCCGGTAGTTCAGTGAGTTTTCCCTGAGGTGCCTGACGCCTACAGCAGAGGAGAAACATTGCCCAGGGGATAATTACAAGATGAAACATGGTTCCTCAGCAAATGATGGCAAGAGGGAATAACCATTAAACCAGTTCTTTGTTGTGGTTGTTTGGTGACTTTTTTTTTTCTCGGAGCTGAGCCTAGGGGGACTGCTATAGACGGCACTCTATGAATATGGACTATTTATTAAGCCACGTGCCTAGCTTCTGTGCCTGCTACACAAGACCCAGTCGCTAGAGAGTCCTGCAGAGTGGAACCACTTCCAAAGGTGTGGGCTGCATATAGCCAAGGTTTAGGATCTACTCTGGCCGACTACCTCGGGACATAAGGGATTAGGAATGTGCAAACTAAAATTCTTTAAATTTATGTGGTGTAGTTAATGTTATATTTGTCCTTTACAATGCCTATTGGTTTTGTGTTTCTGTTGTGACTCTCCCCCAATTTTGTATTGTTTTTATTTGTATTTTTATGGATGCAACATTTTGTGAACCTCTATGAACCTCCTATAAATCTGTGGGTTAGAAGTTCTTTTAAGTAAAGTAAAATAAATAAAATAAATAAAATAAATGAAGAATCTATATGACCATGTCCAGTTGTATATGTTCTGTTAAAATCTTAATAAATAGATTTAAATATAAATACTTGCTACTATGGAAGACTGAATCTGTGCAAAAAGGCAGGATTTACATACATTTATTAAACTGGAGTGCAGGAGATCCCCAAACCAAGCCCTAACCCCCACAGTCAAGGAAAACACCACCCACACCCAACACACTGTAATTAAGCCTTTATGCTATATCTATCAGGTCATTACCCATGATGTTTCTCCCTAACACCTAATATTGTAACATGTCTCAGACTCACCATATATGTATAAATAACATGTTTCCCATGCCATTGCTTACTGTTAATTACGATCACAAATGTTATTTAACTGTTTATTACTATTGCCACCATCGTTTTCAGTCATGTTACTGTTACTCCTCACGTTACTGTTTCTAGTGTTCTCTGTACCAAACAAAAGGAAATGACTTTCTGTACTTTTTAAGTTATATGTAAACCGATGTGATACTCAAATCAAACACCGGTATATAAAAACAAACAAACAAACAAATAAATAAATAATAGTGGTTAGAACAGTGAACAGCAAACCAGGCTTCAAATGCCACTGTTGCTCCTTGAGACCATGAGCAAGTCATTTCATCCTCCATTGCTTCAGGTACAAGAGCTCTTTAGGAACTGTGAAATACCTACCATACCAAATGGCCGAAAGGTGGAATATTAAATAAATAAAGGTCTGCAAAGGGAAAATTAATATATTGATAAGGGCTGAGTCACTCCCTTGTTTTAGATAAATCCCTGATTGATTGTTGGTGTAAAAATATTTCTCATCTTCTTAAATGGAATAAGAGTCTATAAATCAAAGAATCTGTTTAGGGATGGGAAGGAAAGAGAGAAAGACACTCTTAGATTTGCCTAACTTTCTTTTCTTTTAATCAGGCACACACACAGAATTACCTACCTTTCTTTTCTTTTAATCAGGCACACACACTTAGAATTACCTACCTTTCTTTTCTTTTAATCAGGCACACACACACTTAGAATTACCTACCTTTCTTTTCTTTTAATCAGGCACATATACTTAGAATTACCTACCTTTCTTTTCTTTTTATCAGGCATATACATTTAGAATTACTTATCTTTCTTTTCCTTTTATCTGGCACACATACTTAGAACTACTTACCTTTTTATTCAGGCACACACAATTACTTACCTTTCCTTTTTAAAGAAGCACACAAAGTAGAGATTAGTTTACTCCACAATTTCACTCTCCTCCAAACTTTAAGTCCCAAAACTACCCAGTAAATTGAAACATACTGATCCTCTACTGCCATCAGCAAAATCTATTCTCAATGCTCCCTCCAGACACAGTACTTCAGCAATGACTGGTACAAAGGCATTATCACCTTCTTTTTTCTACTGGTTATGCCACTGTCTATGCCAGCTAGCATTCATCTGCAATGGCCATTGCCTTCACGGGCTGCTATATAAAACTTTGAGATCACTAAATATGATTACCATGAAATCAATTGCCTGTTTAGTGCACCGAAAGATCCATCTTGTCTGCCCAATTTCCTTGTTATAATAACTTCAATGTATAAATTTTTTGAGTCAATAAAAGGTATCACTACCCCTAAAGAAGTCTTATATTTGATTCCCCTTAAGCTTAGCTGTAAATGTAAACTGTGCAGTGAACTGGAGACATTATGGATATAACAGTATTGCATGATAGAAGTTCAGAGACGCACCCAGTTCTGTGCAAGGTTTCATGCTGTTCACTTGGTTTATACCTATCTGTTATTCCTTTCTTGGAGTACTGATTACACAGAGACATGTGGAAGCTTCTGGGAGTCACAAAGGTATTTCATAAATCTGCTTTGCTTTTCAAGGCATAGGAAAATACAAATTACTTTCCTGGTATAGTGCATAAAATACATTATGCTATGAATAATAGAAACCTGCAATAAGAGCTACATAAAGTCCTTGGCCGCAAATTGTAGAATTAGTTAGAAAGTGTGACGGTATTTTTCAGTCAGTTCATATTTGCTTTAAAATATGTTCCATTAAGACTATGGAAACCTTGCAGCTCATTTGCTTTCAAGTCATTACATTACGTAAAATGAAAAATAAAATAAAAATATTCCTAGCACAGTGGCAGTCATCATGAATTGCTGCATAAATATGTCAGCACTTACAACATTTTAGTAGAACATAACAAGAGAAATTAGTGCACATCTGAGGTAACTATGGCACGGGGAAAGGAAAATAGTCACTGCTGTTCTGCAAGCCGGAGACAGAAATTTGTATATAATCCAGGCTGTTACTTCAAGTCTCTTAGCTGGCTTTGGCTAGACAAAACAACATGCTTCTGATAGCTCTGGCAGCCCCACTTTGAGCCTGTTGTTTGGATAACAGTGGTGAAGTCTCTATATACTTTTCTACAAAAGCAGGGATGTAGGTATACCACAAGCTTCAAATGCAGCACAAGACTGGTATGCAATATCCACTCACAAAATTAAGTAGGCCATTTAAAGAGGTTGCTTTAAGAAACTTGTCAATGCTATAAAATGGCTGTCCAAAAAAAAAAAAGAGGATTATAATCTCCAAAACCTTTTATTTTCTTAAACTGCAGAATAGAAAGACAGACATGTTGGCACAACTTCATTTAGGAGTCAAAACTATAGAATGGAAACTGTGGAATCAATGTATGCTCTGTTGGTCTAGGATCAATGAATTCCATTTTCTGACTACAGTCTCATTTAGCACCCAGATGACCTCCTGCTTTCTACTTATCCCCATTAACATGTCTCTTTAAAACATGTCTTTTGTATCTATACAGGTTCTTGTGGCCTGGTTTGGCCTCTGTGGGAAACAGGATGCTGGGCTTGATGGACCCTTGGTCTGACCCGGCACAGCAATTTCTTATGTTCTTATGAAGAATGAAGAAAAGCAAAGTTGTTTATATATGTTCTTCCATCCTATTTCCCAGTTCCTTTTGTGTATTTTTAATTAAATATGCATTTGTTATACATTCTAGAAATATATGATAAAAACGTGATAGTTATGACAGTGTATAGTTCTGTTGGACAATATTGAAAATGCTAATAAAGAAAGTTTCAAAAAAAAAATTTCCTTTTAGATTAAGAAATTAGCATTTTATAAAAGATCTCAGTAACATCGCTCATTTTTCAGATGACTGAGACAACAATAAGGCTGATGTACTAAGCCATGTATTATCACCCACATTATCATCTTTTTCATATTATATTTTTCTACAAATTCATGAGTCCTGTAGTCAAATAAAACACAAAATTTAGCTGCAAAAAATTTTGCAAAAAGATCACTACACCTCAATAAAGTCTAGTTTCCCAAAAATGACCCACCAAGCTTAATGGGTCATTCATCAAGCCATGTTAGAGCCTTATAGCAAAATTAATGGAGTCCAACATGCGATAGACACACAATGTTTATCACATTGTGCATTAGCATGTAATGGTATGATAATGGGAATGCAAAACAAGGAAAATTATGCAAAAGAGGGACTTCTACTGCATTTTGCGGTAAAATAGTGTGGGATTTAACATGGGAAATAACACCTTTTTTTGCGGTAAAGTGGAAAAAAAAGTTTTTATTGAGCCATAGCTGCTGTTATTGCAGATTGCGGCTATTATCGCAACTATTATCAAACGTGATTAAATGAGGCCTTCTCTCAGACACACCTACCCAGCCCTGCTGGCCCAATAAGAACAGCTTTTTGTACCTGCCCTGCCTTCCTAAAGCTATAATATTAGGGGTAAGTGTATTAGTAGTGGGATACTGGCTGCTTCGGGCTGCTCTACAAGAGTAAGAACAACAATGACTACAACAGGCAAGGGAGGTTCAAATGCATCCTAGGGAAGTACCCGCACTGGAGCCAAAACTGCAAGCCCGGAGGTAGAAAACTAGCCCACTGCAGGGCTTGCCTCACAAGAGGGCATGCAGGCGGTACAGGAAAAGCATCTTTTATCTATGAACCACATTGCTGGGGATGCCAGAGGAACATGTGGTTATGAGGTATCACTTCAGCTCTCAAGCTATAATGGAATTATATCAAGAAGTCAGTGGGGATCTGGATCCTTTCATTGAAAGGTCCCGTACTATACCAGACCTCACCAAACTATTGTGTACCCTGCATTTTATGGCATCTGGCTCCTTCCAAACAATAGTCGGGATCATTGGGAGAATGTCCCAAATGTCTTGTCCTCATTATCTGGGCCAGGTCATAATAGCTGTATGTGGCCGCATTAATCATTACATAAGATTCCCTCATAAAAGGCATGACCTGCTGGACTTGAAGAGAGGTTTTTATGCCATTGCCAACTTTCCTAATGTTTTGGGAGCATTCGACTGCACTCACGTAGCTATCATCCCAGCCCATGGCAGGGAGGAGATCTACCACAACCGAAAGCTCTTACACTCCATCAATGTGCATGTGGTCTGTGACGCTAAACTGCGCATCCTGAACATGGTCGCCTAGTACCTGGGAGCTGCACATGATTCCTTTATTCTTAGGCAAGCTGGCCTGTTTGAAATTTTTGAAAACGGCCTCTATGGTGACGGTTGGCTAATAGGTAAGAGTGCTGCTTCTTTCTAAAGTCGCTCTCCAGGTATGTGTTTACAGCAAACAGCACTTACACAGGGGACTGTCTTGGTTGTGACTTCATCAGTTACATGACAAGTGGCTTGCACAGTTAGATCTATAAGCCATAGTGCCAGGGCCTAGGTTTCTCTCAATGCTGTAGAAGCCTACTAATGTTGCGTGCCCAAACTATGCACTTGCCACAAAGTTCTGTGTGTGACCGAGCACTACAGATTTTCAACTTGTTAACTTTAAGCAAATGGCTGTTCAAATCCTCCCTCTTGGAGCTGTCGAAATGTCACTTGTCAACCAAAACCTTTTTGTGTCCACAGTGTAGGGAACTATGCATTTTAGCCCTATCATAGTCACTGTGTCATGTTATACAAATGTGTGTCTCTGGAGGACATACTGCGGAACAGCCAGGGATATGCACAATAATACCACGAGGTTGATGTCTTTCTGAAATGATATGTGTGACAGCTGTGATATACAGATTCAGTGTTAGGGGAGTGCTAGAAATGGGTAGAGATTGCTTGGTTGTGAGTGACATGGACACAGTGTGTAGGAACTCCAGATGCAGTTTTCCATTCAGGAAGATCTGACACAGCATAAGCAAGTGCTATAGCATACATATAGTGTCATAGTAAAAGGCGACATGGATTTTGGGTTTGGAAATAACCTTTTAAGCTAGAGCTTAGCTTCTAGTGTATAATAGCATGCTGTTGGTTGGAAGCAATATCATAAAGTCATGGTGGTGTGAGTGATGCAGTCATTCTCTCTTTGCCGCAGGAGATTCAGAATATGGTTGCAGGACCTGGCTTCTCACACCTGTTGCTATTCCCAACACTATCTAATAAAATATCACCAGAGGAAAATTGTAAGAACAGACAAACAGCTCAACAATATTATAATATGGTACAATATAAAAGGACCACCATACTAAGCACTACTGGCATATGCACGCCTTCATTGCTTTATATATAATCATCAGTCCATAAGTACTATCATTTTTTTTGATGATTTTTTAATGCAAATAAAAGGTCACTTATCTTGAAACAAAGATTTGTGTTGTTCCTCTTTTTTTCATGAACAGCTAGTGTAACAAATTCCATCAGTCCTGACACATGCCGTGCTTCGAGTGAAAACTCTGCTTCAGGGGATGGTGTTACCAATTATCAAAGAACATCCTTTTAAACCTAATTTTGTCATGGGTTCCCAACACACCAGCAGTGACGAGGTACAATGAAGCCTTATGTTCTATCCGCTGTGTCATAGAACGTACCTTTGGAGTTCTCAAAAGTAGATTTTGCTGTTTGGATAAAACGGGGGGAGCTTTAATGTATGCCCCCACACAGAGTTGTTGTGTATTCCATAATCTGGCTTTATGATATAGAATCTCAGTAGACATTATTCCAAATCTACCCAAGGATCCTCCATATCCTCCTGTAGAAGCCGTGGACATCACATGGACTTGCAGCTAGTTTCGGCAAAGCATCATGCAATGCTATTTTGCCTGTTAATCCTCATCTATTCCATCCAGAAGAGTGGTTCAAGCTGGTCTAATCTCTTTCTTTTATTCACAGGTCCTCTGTATGGGTCAGTGTATAACAGAAACCACTTAGGCCTAGTTAGGCAACATCGTGATAATGGAGCAATAGGTACATAGACAGTAGTAGACAAAACAGATACAAAATAAACCTTACACCAAAGAGATGTGGCTAGCCTAATGTTTTCATAGTGATTGCCAGTCCAAAAGAGTCATATCTTACCATAGCGTTTGTGTAGAACTGCTAAATACAGTGTACATAGCTTGCGCCTTCTTGCTTGCCTTGGCTAAGCCTTTGACCCTGTCCTAGCCCTCACATGTTGGTGAGATAGTAGCATAGGTATGATGGAACTCCAGCAGAGCCTAGGACATGGAGCCAAGTGCTCTATAAGTCATAGAAATCACAAGTAGCTCAGCTGCTTAAGGGCACAGCCTGAAGCCAGAAGCTGACTGTTACAATCATCAATCACACACTCGACATGTTACAGCCAGATTCCTTAGCTGACATCAGTGTGCATCTGATTATGTCCACATGTATATCGGATGCATAGTGTCACATGGGCGTGCAAAGACACAGGGGCCAACACTGCCTCAGCTGTTTCTGAAGCAGTGCTGACATCTGAGTGCTCACATAGCAGGCCTTAACTTAAAGCCTTTTGCATGTCAAATATTGTGCAATCTCAACTTCTCACAGGTCATTGCAAGCTAGTATATCTCATGGGGGGTTTGCACATGACCATGCACAGCTGGGCCCTGCTACACCTAGATAAGCAGTCAACCCTCATGTATAGTCGGTGAGGGCATTGGCCCTTGGGCTGTCATGATGCTTATGTTAGCTGCTTGGGGAGGCTATACAAGGATGCTGGTCTGACTATCTGAAGGTTGGAGTGGGAATAGGATGGTGCCATGCCTTTACATGTTATTGAAAGTCAAATCTGAAATGTATAGGTCAGAGTTTATTTAGTGATGATTATAACAGCACCCAAATGTCACATAAGAAAAGGTTCACCTTCTTTGAACACAAGGCAAAGCTGTGTTAGAAGCAATGAACCTGGCCTGACATGTCACAAGAAGCCATTGGGAAATGTTGAGATGTCAGGTTGTAGCAAGGCCCTTTGCCTATCCAGCTTAGGGCTAGTTATGTTGTCCTGCTTTAGGTGGGTACAAAGTAGTTTGTTTGGATCGCTAGTAGCAGTTACAGTCCTTATTCTATCTGTGACCACCCTTAAAGCACATAGGTTGAGAACTCCAGGGGAGACAAGCTTGAAGAATGGTCATTTTCCAAGCAGAGTTGCGACCTTTCAGGTCTTTTCAGGTTTTAGGCCCTTGCTTGTCCACATGGTGGTCTTGATTTGCAACACTGCAGAGTTGCTGTGCTATGGGATGGGCGTCCTGTGGTGTTTGTACCTTTTTTTCTTTGTGAATTCTAAGCCCAAGGCAGGTGTGCTGATTAGAGATGTGAATCGGAATCAGAATCGGTTCGGATTCCAGTTCTGATTCACATCGTGTTTTTTTTTTCGTCCGGCCCGATAGCGGTTTTATTTATCGGCTGTGCCCTAGCCGATAAAAAAAAAAACACACCCCGACCCTTTAAAACTAATCCCTTAGCTTCCCCCACCCTCCCGACCCCCCCCCCCCAAAACATTTTACAGGTACCTGGTGGTCCAGTGGGGGTCCCGGGAGCGATCTCCCGCTCTCGGGCTGTCGGCTGCCACTAATAAAAATGGCGCCGATGGCCTTTGCCCTTACCATGTGACAAGGTATCCGTGCCATTGGCCAGCCCCTGCCACATGGAGGGAGCACTGGATGGCCAGCACCATCTTTAAAAATGGTGCGGGCCGAAGCCCGATTCACATCCCTAGTGCTGATATACTCTCAATCATCAGCTCTGTGCAAAGCATTAATGCTAGAGAAGGTGTTGTCAGCTGATGACCTCATGAGCCAACAACAAGTATCATGTGATAGGCATGATATCTTCTGCACTTTCTGTGCTATTATATAGAAAGACAAGCATTTTGGGGCACCTGAGGCCTGGAGGGTCCCATATCTATAACAAGGCTAAATCAGTGAGCATACATGTTTCCAATAGATGTCTGTATGGCTGCCAGATGTAGACAATCTTCTGTGAGGAGTAATGCCTCTGACTACCTCAATTAGCAGTTAGGGACAAGCTTGCAGAGAGATCATTGATGATTGATTGCGAACAGGCCAGGAACAGCAAAATTGGGCCTCAGTAGGTAGCCAAAGTGCTGGATGTAGTCTGTAAACAACAATGTCCTAACAGATATGTATGTCTGGGTAAGTGACACGCTGTGTTAGCCTCTGTCTATATCTGTGTCTGGGGGTGATGTTGGACTCGTTACCAATATCACCCCCTTACCACAACATTGCATACACCTGAGCATGCACTGTGTGTGCACCCAATTGGCATACACTGGCTTTTGACACAAGCAATCCCATGCTTCCACTATTTACGATGGATGCTACAGCTATGCTAATGTGTAGGTAGGGAGAAAATTGCCTCACACATGGTAACACCTTCGCCTGACACTGTTTCTTCATTCAGTTGAGAGGTGGGTGTGAAAATTGGCTGCGTCAGAGCTCAATTATGCTGTGACACGTTGTCGGGTGAGTAAATATCTGCCTGTAGTGTACACCTCCTCCCCCGGCACCTGAGGCTCTCCTACCCAGTACCTAGAGTGGGCCAATTTGTTTTGGTATTAGGGGGTGTTCCTGGTTGGAAGTGACAACTGAGGATGAGTTACAGAGGTGTGAAGGATAGAGATTCTCCACAGCCTAAGAGCAGATAGTGATGCTTGGAACTGGCACACTTCAACAGACTGGCTCCCACCCCTGCACTGTCTTGGGCTGTTGATCTGTACATATCTCTTAGCTAAGGATGATCTCACAGCTGTGCTTTTACTTTGCGATAGCGGTGGGCCACCTGCTTTTCGGTCCTCTTTATTCTGCTGCACCAGAATATGGCCTGGGCAATGGCTCTTGGCTGTCCTGGACGTCTTCACTGCACTGTTCCCAAACAGCATGTCGTAATACTCGAGGACCCTGGCAATGAGCATCTTGTTGTTCTTGATGCTGAACTTGTATGCGTGAAGACGAGTGCAACCTGTTGCCTGGCTTCCAGATGAGCGGGTTGCCAATTCCACTTCTGGAGAGAAGGTGTCCCTCTCCTGACTCTTGCTCCCTCTCCCCACTTCCCTCCTTTCTTCCCCCTGCACACCTTCCCTGCCAACTCCCCCCTACCCTCTCTGTCTATCCCGACCGTGCTGTCCTCCTCTTGTCACACTTGTTTGCCTATCCTCTTCCCCCTCTCACCTCCTCCTATCCCTTCCATCCTCTCTATCTCTACTCCTGCCCTCCTCCTTTCCTCCCTCCTGCCCTCCTCCTCTCTCCTTCTCTACTCATGACTCTCCTCTCTCCCCACGCCTTCCATGCTCCATCCTCTCCACCACTCCGTACTCCTCCACCACTCCGTACTTTTCCTCACTCCGCACTCCACCACACTCCTCCATCATTATTTAAGGACAAATTTGACAAACACACAAAAATTTCCACATACAGATAAATACAAGAGACAAAGGTAAAGATAAACAAACGAAAACAGAAAACTGGAAACTCACTCAGAAATCCCGGTGAACCTCCACTAAACTACAACCAAGAACTCACTTCCTCTCCTCTCTCTCTCACGCCTGACACACCCTCAAAGAGGCAGCTGCAGGAAGCCGGTATATATAAACAAAGAAAATAAAGCGCCACACGTAAAATGACGCGTGACACAATAAATTATCGTGAGTTGTGAAACTTACCTATGCGAAGTGTTATATCAGAAATTTCCCTAACCATGCTCTTTTTTTTTTTTTTTTATCATGGATGATACATGCCATATTTCTGCTTTATTTATAGCATTTTGATGACTAGTCCTAATTTGCTCATAGTTTCTTAACTTGCTAATAATTAATATACTGCTTTGCATGCTTTTGCTTCACAGCAACTTATTAACTATCAGTTTAAGTACATTTTCACACATAGAGAACTGCAGGCAAAATGTAACTATTTGCAAACTTGATAAAGTTTGCAAACTCGGCTTGGCATGCTCAAATAGATGGGTGCCAATGCATAAAATGCATGCTGATTCTCATTTTTGCATGCAAAGTCAACTTTGTAAAATTTAACATGGCTTAGTGTGTCAACTTCAATGCTCTTAGCTTGTGAAGGATAGACATTATTCTACAGCAGAAATATGTTTACATTGGGGGTGGGGGGAATGCAAAACCTTTCTAGAGACTTCCGAGTATTATAAATAAGCCAGTGTAAATGCCTATATATTGTACCTTTTAGCCATTCCCCAAAAGGATTTTAATGTTTTTTTTTCCTAACCCAGGTAAACAGATAACTCATAGAAATGTTTCGCAAGCTATGACACAAAAATCGCAGTTAGCTTATGTGAATCATTGCATTTATTTGTGGTAGGCACACACTTAAAAATAGGAAGCTTATATTAAGCAGCTGTTAGGGAGTTGAATATTGGTACCATTGCGTGTTGAAAAACTGAAGTGTGCCCCCTTTGTGCTCATCAGAAAAATCTTATATTTTAACTAAGTGACTGTGGATAATTAAAAATATGCTTCATTTTTATTGTAGCTATTTTTCCTTACAACAGTAAGCCAGTCCATTATAGTTCAAGGTGCTCCAGTAGTTTGCTGCCGGATGATTTGTCATAAAATATGGATTAGAAAAAATAAACAAAGGCCCCCATGCAGTTATGCAATATCATTCTTTCTGAGCTAAGTCTTGAGTGATTTATACTAAAAGCAGTTTAACGCCGTAAAATCCACTTTAAAAGTCTCTGAACTAATTCAGATTTTCTCTGCATCATGGACTGGATGATTTGTAGTATGAAAAAGAGTTGGATTGGGGCATAAATTTAGGCCATAAATTTCTAGAGCAAACTTATAAATTAACAGCTTGAATTTAAAAGCTGCATAGTTAGCCATCAGGCATATTTTTTGACTATTCAAATGCAATGTTAGGTTAGTGATGCATGCAGATTCTGTAACAATTAAATCTACTTTTGAGTAACTAGATATATGTTCCGTCAAAGACGCTGTTTGATATAAAACTAAGGGATGAGTAACAAAGTAAAAATGCACTGTTGATTAAATCAAGTGACATGAAGTCCATGTCCTGTCCAGACCTGTATAATTTGTTTTGACATAGATACACAGTACAATCCTAATTTAACTTCCCCCAAAATACCTATAAGTTCCAGAAGAATGCATTTCAACCTCATGTAAATGAGGAACGTGGTAAACTATAAATTCGAATAAGCATTGCTTGTAGATGCAGCATAAACCTGCCCTACTATATTTCAGAAAATGTTGCAAGAACTAAAAGGTCTCTGTCTGCCAAATGCCCTCTCCATTCTCTGACACAAAAACTAAGGGGTCTCTATGCCTCAATCCCCCAACCCCACCCCCCGACATAAGAACTAAGTAGCTTCTGTGTCCCAATCCCCCACTCCCTAATACAAGAATTAAGGGGTTTCCAAACTTTCCATGCACCGATCATACACACCTTCAAGAGGCTTGGTGCCCCTAATTGAACCCCTACCCTTCCGCACAAAATGGCAAAGGGCTTGGGGGGGACTGTCTCAATTCTCCAAAGCCCCCTCCCCTCCAAAAAAAACCAGAAAGGGGCATGGTGGCCATGGCAGATGCCTCCCAACTTCACCCTGGACCCAATATCAAAGGGCCTTTGTGTCCCAGTTGAGCCTCCCCTTTCACATCCTTTTCTGTGAGGGCTATGAAGAAGATTAGTGCAGAAAAAAGCATGGCTTCCTTATCCCGCTCCAGATGACTTGAAAAATGGCACCAGCAGACCTCTCACATTACTTTGTATGATGCAAATATGCAGGTCAAAGTAGCATGACAGATCTGCTAATGCCATTTTCAAAGTCATTCGGAGCGGGGCAAAATGGAGCAGTGCTCTTTCCTATGTCAATCTTCTTTATGGTCCTCATTGGAAAGTAGGAAAGGGGTATCTGCTGAGGGGAGAGAAAGGGAGTGATCATGAGACAGAAGCTCCTTGTTCTTGGGTCTGGGGGTTTACAGGGTATGGTCTAGCCCTCAATATCCCTTGCTACTGTGCAGGGGAAGATGGGGGGAGGATTGGAGTTGGGCTGCTGTGCCACTTTCTGATTTATGCTTGGTGGGTAAAGATCAGTACGTCAAGCTACTTCTTTTGTGGAAGGAGTAGGGATGGGACTGAGTTGTGTGGTGGAGTCCCTTGCTGTTTTGTGTTGGGGCCATGGCGAGCAGCCGGGTCCACCAAACCCCTTGATGTTGTGTAATATAGAGAGTATGGGATGACTGAGGCATATAGACCATTTAATTCTTGTATCAAGGTGGTGGTGGGGGGGAATAAGGGCATGGTGGCCATTTAGTTCTTATGTTGGAAAGATAGAGATAGGATTAGGGTATGGAAGCCCCTTAGCTCTTGTGATGTTGGGTTACAGGTGGGGGGATCGGGGCACAGGGGCCACTTAGTTGTTGCATCTGGGAGATGATGGTGGATGATACTAATTGGACCTTTCACTTTGCAATGGTTAGTATGAAGTATTTTGATATGCAGCATTCACAAACTGCACATTAAAGCTTAGCATGCACAAGAATTTTGCATGCTCATTAAAAAGGATGATTTTTAGCCAGCTCACTAATAAAATGTAGTGCATACCATGTTAAGTCGGATTTTAATGTGCCTGTCAAATATTTAATGAGCACGCTAAAAGTTATTTAGTATGAGACAAAAGAAATTACATGAACTTTTGGGGGTAATCTACAAGGTCCAAGTATGCCCTTCTCTTCATTCTTTAATGGTAAAAGGGAACACCCAGTCTTTAATAGCAAACAAGAAAATATAAGAAGAGCAATGATAATTATTTTATTTTATGAAGCACTTCCATTCATATTCTGCAGGGAAGTCTCTCAAAATATGTTGCAAATGCCCACAAAATTTGAAAATGTCATCAGTTTTATTGCTCCAACATACTAACTAGTTGATTTTAAAAGCCGTACGCACTCCAAAGCTGGGAGATATGTGCGTGACTCGGCTGCGCACATGCTGCGCAGTTTTTAAAAACTGCGTGAGAACACACGCATCTCCTGGTACACTCATAAAAAATATGTTCACAAAAAGGAGTGGGTGTGGTCTGGGCAGGAGCATGGGTGGGATATGAGTGGCCGGGACTGCAACATGAAGCCTACGTGTAAGTGGTTATGTGCACAAGCACACGTCGGGGTCCCCTACTGTGTAACTTTACTTCTGCTAAGGACAGCGTGTAAGTCATGTAACAAAAAAAATAGGCTAGTTAGAGGGGTTTTAAGGGTCAGGGTAATAGGGTAAAAGGGAGGCAAGTTAGCTAGGTTAATTAGGAAGTTCTCTTCTTTACTGGGGTGAACTGGGAGCGAACTGGGAAAAAAGGCTATTGCATTGTTGTTCGTACCTACTAAAATTCCCCCCACTTATGTGTGCCAAAAGGCATTTGCAAGCACATGCGCGCGTCAATATAAAATCGTGCACATGTATGTGCGTACAGCTGATTTTATAAGACACATGCGTATACATGCATAATTTAAAATCACCACATCCATGTACATGCACCTCTCACTTTTTGAATGTTATGAACTGAAGTTCGTTGAGCTTGTTTGCCTTCAGAATCCCTTCCGACGCAGCCTTGGTAGATGAAACATGGTGTTGTTGTTGGGGGATTTATCTATTATTCAGTGTATTTTTGACAACTGGGAGTCTTTTGCAATAAAAGTGGAGAATTGTTTGAGCCTAATGTTTCAAGTTTTCTGAGAACATCAAGCTCTCTCACGCTCCCTTCGACTACAATATACTATTGTTTTTGAGTGTGTTGATTTGCCATTTTACTATTGGTATAATTTTCTAGTGTAATACAAGGAAGGTAGTTTGTAACAGATCTATGCTAGGACAGACTGAAGAAATCGAGGTCCCTTGCAAGTGTTATCATCCTGCGGAAGGGAGAGAAAGAAAACCTTACCTCATTGATGTCCATTCAATGCAAATGCTGACATTATAACAACATAACTGAAGATTGCAATGTTCAAAAGTATAAAAAAAGAAAGCATGTATGCACTGATGTAGTAAAATGCTTGCTAACATCTTGTGCGATAGAATAAAGATTTATCCTTTGCTCAACTTCACAAGTATTTTTGTTGTGTCTTCTTCTTCTCCAGCATATTTTCTGTTTCCATAAAACATCACATGTTGCAAGATAGCAGAGGCTTGCTCTGATCTCTATTGTGATGCACAGAGGAAAGAGGATTCAGGAACCTCCAGCAGTATTTATCTAGTGTGAATAAAAGGCACTCATCACGTTTCTAATAAGGGTTATTCCTGATCTGCACTTCAAACAATGCATGTATCGCAGATGTATCCACAATTGAAAAAAAAATATACTATCTGAATAGGCTTACAGGTGCCTAGAAAAGTTCAGATTTCACAATCTGTACATACATAGAGCATATGTAAATTCCAGCAAGGGAATCTTTTCATGCAGAACTCTTCTGTACTCAGCTGCTCCTCACAACACATGCATCACCATATGCCAGTCAACATGGACTTGTGGAAGATAGCTGTTCCTGGAAGTCTTAGATTCTAACAGCATTTCCCTCAAAAGATGATCAGGTTTGAGCATTTCAATGAACACAACATAATCTTCCATAAATGATGCATCACAGCTCAGAGACGGGTATTAGCAGACATCTGGTAGCAACCGAGCAATGTTAAAGGAAAAGGAGCAACCCACCTCTTTCTGCTCCATATGTACTGTTGCTATCCAGATGTCCAGATGTAGTACATCTAGTATAAACAGGAGGGTGGGGGGAGGAGTTTGGTTTTCTGCAGAAAGGTTTAGAAAATTCTGTAACACAGTTTCATGCAGAGTGGTTACAAAGCAGGCTGTGACCCAGGGAAGCCAGGGTTCAAACCCCATTGTTGCCTCTTGTGACCTTACCCAAGCATTTAATCCTTTATTATCTCAGATACAAACTTGAATTATAAGCCCTTTAGGGATAGGGAAATACCCATTGTACCTGAATGTAACCTACTAATGAGCTATATAAAGGTGAGTCTTCGTTGTTTAATATGCACATAAAAGTCCGTCTTTAGTGAAATTCTAGTTGTAAATATTCTCTATAAAGAATATATAAGAACAAAAGAACATAAGAAATTGCCATGCTGGGTCAGACCAAGGGTCTATCAGGCCAAACCAGGCCACAAGAACTTGGCAATTACCCAAACACTAAGAAGATCCCATGCTACTGATGCAATTAATAGCAGTGGCTATTCCCTAAGTAAACTTGATTAATAGCAGTTAATGGACTTCTCCTCCAAGAACTTATCCAAACCTTTTTTGAACCCAGATACACTAACTGCACTAACCACATCGTCTGGCAACCAATTCCAGAGCTTTATTGTGCATTGAGTGAAAAAGAATTTTCTACGATTAGCCTTAAAATATGCTACTTGCTAACTTCATGAAATGCCCCTAGTCCGTAAATAACTAATTCACATCTACTCATTCAAGACCTCTCATGATCTTAAAGACCTCTATCATAGCCTCCTCAGCCATCTCTTCTTCAAGCTGAACAGCCCTAACCTCTTCAGCCTTTCCTCATAGGGGAGCTGTTCCATCCCCTTTATAATTTTGGTTGCCCTTCTCTGTACCTTCTCCATCGCAACTATATCTTTTTTGAGATGCGGCGACCAGAATTGTACATAGAATTCAAGGTGCAGTCTCACCATGGAGCGATATAGAGGCATTATGACATTTTCCATTTTATTAACCATTCTCTTCCTAATAATTCCTAACATTCTGTTTGCTTTTTTAACTGCTGCAGCACACTTAGCCGACATTTTTAAAGTATTATCCACTATCATTCCTAGATCTTTTTCCTGGGTGGTAGTTCCTAATATGGAACCTAACATCGTGTAACTACAGCAAGGGTTATTTTTCCCTATATGCAATACCTTGCACTTGTCCACATTAAATTCCATCTGCCATTTGGATGCCCAATCTTCCAGTCTTGCAAGGTCCTCCTGTAATGTATCACAATCTGCTTGTGATTTAACTACTCTGAATAATTTTGTATCATCTGCAAATTTGATAACCTCACTCGTCGTATTCCTTTCCAGATCATTTATATATATATATATATATATATATATATATATATATATTGAAAAGCACCGGTCCAAGTACAGATCCCTGAGGCACTACACTGTTTACCTTTTTCCACTGATAAAATTGACTATTTAATCCTACTCTATTTCCTGTCTTTTAACCAGTTTTGTAGTCCAGGAAAGGACATCGCCTCCTATCCAATGACTTTTTAGTTTTCTTAGAAGCCTCTCATGAGGGCCTTTGTCAAACGCCTTCTGAAAATCCAAATACACTACATCTACTGGTTCACCTTTATCCATATGTTTATTAATCCCTTCAAAAAAATGAAGCAGATTTGTTAGGCAAGACTTCCCTTGGGTAAATCCATGTTGAGTGTGTTCCATTAAACCATGTCTTTCTATATGCTCTACGATTTTGATCTTGAGAATAGTTTCCACTCTTTTTGCTGGCACTGAAGTCAGGCTCACTGGTCTATAGTTACCCGGATCGTCTCTAACCTTTTTTATAGGAGTCTGAACAGTTTCTGTTCTTTATTTTTTCCTTTCACTATTTTCCTCTTTTTCCTTTCTTCCCATAATGCCTCTGCTCCATGGTTAGACTGCACCTTGTGAACTGTGTACAATTCTGGTCTCCGCATTTTAAAAAAAGATATAGTTGCAATGAAGAAGGTACAGAGAAGGGTGACCAAAATGATAAAGTTGATGGAACAGCTCTCCTATGAGGAAAGGCTAAAGAGCTTAGGACTGTTCAGCTTGGAGAAGAGATGGCTGAGGGAGGATATGATAGAGGTCTTTAAAATCATGAGAGGTCTAGAACTGGTAAATGTGAATCAGTTATTTACTCTTTTGGATAACAGAAGGATTAGGGGGCACTCCATGATGTTAGCAAGTAGCACATTTATATCTAATTGGAGAAAATTATTTTTCACTCACAATTAAGCTCTGGAATTTGCTGCCAAAGGCTGTGGTTAGTGCAGTTAGTGTAGCTGGGTTTAAAAAAGGTTTGGATAAATTCTTGGAGGAGAAGTTCATTAACTGCTATTAATCAAGTTGACTTTGGGGTAGATTTTATAATTCTACGCGCGCGCGAACAAAAGTACACCGGCGCGCTGCCCGTTCCCTCCGCCTCCCCCCACCTTCCCCTCCCTTCCCCGGCCCTATCTAAACCCCCCTACCTCTGTCGCAGAAGTTACGCCTGCTTAAAGCAGGCGTAACTTTGCACGCACCGGGCCGGCTGCCGCACACCGTGTTCTGGTCCGGAGGCTGCGGCCAAGCCCCGGAATGCCCCCGGGCTGAAACCACGCCTGCGGCACCGCCCCCGGATGATGCGCCGACCGCGTCATGCCCCCCGACACGCCCACCCCAAGAAAGCCCCGGGACTTATGCGCGTAACCCTTTTAAAATCCGGCCCTTAGAGAATAGCCACTGCTATTACTGGCATCAGTAGTATGGGATCAACTTAGTGTTTGGGTACTTGCCAGGTTCTTGTAGCCTGGATTGGCCACTATTGGAAACAGGATGCTGGGCTTGATGGACCCTTGGTCTGACCCAGTTTGGCAATTTCTTATGTTCTTATTTTCTCCATAGTCCTCCTCTATCTTTCCTCTTACTCGCCCTCTCACTACAACCTGCTTCTTCAGCTTATCCATTTTACTTTCACTTCCAGTTTTTCCTTTCTCCCCTCCTATTCTCTTCTCTCTCCCTCCAGCCTCCTCTTTCTCTTCTCCCTATATCTCCCTTTCTTCTAATCTCTCACCTTTTCTTCACTTCCTCCATTTTATCATCCCTCATTGCTTCCCTGTAGTTGTACTTCCCTTTCCTTTCAGTTCTTCCTAGTGACCCCCATAACCTGCCGTTGCTGCTACCTTTGTCCCCACTCTCTACCCCTACCCCTGCTAACTGCCCCATCCTCCCTTCACACTAAGCACTGCCTCCCTTTTTCAACTCTTCTCTGTCTTTCTGCAAGTTAATGTTTCCTTTTTGTGACCCTACCTCTGCTCCGTGCCAGTGGCTATTGCCATCACTGCTGATACTCCTGCCCGATCAGGTGCCACATGGTTTGGTTTACTGAGAACAGAGAGTTACTCCAAGTGTTATGAGTCTTGGGCAGGAGCAGCAGTAGTGATGGCAGCATCTGATACTGCTAGAAGGGAAGAAGAAATGGTATTGGGAATGCAGCAGCGACTAGTGGAAGGGAGGGAGAAGGGTAGGTGAGGAGGTGTACCAGAGTGGCAGCTGCAAAGGCAGACGACCAGTGACAGGGGTCAGGCAGTCAAGGTTTTATGGCAAGATGGTGAATCTGGAGCAAATTAACAGCTCCATCTTTATGTACCATTTACCCATCAATTATATAGAGGAGTTAGAAATTATCTTCTTATTATCCCTAAATGGAGAATCACCAGGTAGCCAACATAGCTAGAAAGGCAAAGACGCAGCAAAAGCCTGTAGACATTGTGTACAAGAGAAGAGAATATAAGCATGAAGCTGCTACCCTGGAGAGAGATTACTGTACTGTTTGTAAAATCATGCCAGCCCAGTAAAGAAAATATAGCACTTGCCACCCACTACTTCCAATAGAGGTCTTTAAATATATGATAAATATCCAGAAGACAGAATATGACAAATGCTATCCAGTCTTAAAATGAAGAGCCCATATGTGATTTACAACTATAACAGCTGCCCTATAAGCACAGATGAAGCAAAAAAATGCATGCCTGAGAGAATGATTCATATATTTTGCCCCTGTTCACCTATTTTTTATTTTTTAATTTTCTTTATTACTGGCTTGCTGAGGCAGTAGATGCTCCAAATATTTTTTACAACATATGTTCTCTAGTAACACATATTTCTCTAGCAGCTCTGTAAATATTAACTTATTTTGCAAAAAAAATCCCCAGTTATAGCTTTCTCTTTTGCTATAAGATTTTCTGTTATTTTAATAAAGAATAGATGAATTTCGTGATTTAAATATAGTAAGGAGAATCTGAAGGCAGGAAGAGCAGGGAGAATAGCACTGGATGTTTCTCAAGAGTTTCTTTCTCCAACCCTTCAGAGGAGAAAAGGCAAATTTTAGTCGGCATGCTCATTTCGGCCTTGGCCTGTCTGCTGTCATGCCAACTGTTGCAGGATACTAGTTGTGAGTATGTGGGCTGGGGAATGGGGAGGAGGTGGGAAAGGAATGAGTATTTAGAAATGTGGTCACCTTTTTGCAGGGGGGGGGGGGAACATACTAAAATTGCAAAGTAATTTCACATGCATCACAGAGCAGTGGTCCAATGGCAACGATTTTAGGTTACTGATGATCTGAGCCAGGATTTGAACTGCCAACTTAATGCTGGCACCATAATTTGTCTTAGAGAAGAGAACTGGAACTCCATTTATTCTGGTCTGATTTACAGATTTCCTATACAGGGGAGTGGAAGAGCTGGGCAGAGATTTAGCTGAAGACATCCATAAGACTGAAATGGAAGGGGAGAGTTCAACTGGACATAGGATATTCCATGCTGATTTAGACCAAAGGTTCATCAAACCCATCGTTCTGTCTCTGACAGTGTCCAATGCAAGTCACGAGTCCCCAGCAAATTCCAAAGATCAGGTCCATTCCTTGTTGCTTACTCCTACTGACTAATAATGGTTTATGAACTTTTCCTCCAGGAACTTGTCCAAACCCCTTTTAAACCCAGCTTTGCTAAATGCTTTGATCACATCCTCCGGCAACAAACTCCACAGCTTGATTGTTCATTGAATGAAAAATTACTTTCCCCAATTTGTTTTAAATCTGCTACTTGTTAAGTTTCATAGTGTCCCCTACTCTTAGTACTATTTGAAAGGCCGAATAATCCTTTTCATCCCACTGTTTTCATAAATCTCAAAAACATCCCTTCTCAATCATCTTTTCTCCAGACTAAAATCCCTAACTTGTTTAGCCTTTCTTCATAAGTGAGTCATTCTACTACTACTACTACTTATTTCTATAATGCTAGACAAAATATGCAGCACTGTACAAACATACAAAAAGACAATAGAGCTTACAATCTAATAAGACAAACAAACAGGACAAGAGTTGTACAGGTAGATTTTCCATCAGCTATGAGTGTAAATTCCAGCCTTTACGTGTGTGGCCGGGCCTTGTGTGTGCTGAGCCAATTTTCCACAAGGCCGGTACGCATACAAATGCTGGGCTTCCTGCATGGGGTGGGCCGGGGGGGCAGGGAGCGGGCTGGGATAGCGCCATTGTTTGCTATCCCAGGGTTGGCGCGCGCAGCTTACTTCAGCTCGGGAGCTGAAATAAGTTACAAAAAAGAAGAAAAAAAAACAGTAGGGTTTAGGGGGTGGGGAGGAGAGGGGAAGGGGAAGGGGAAGGGAGATTAGGTAGGGGGCTAGGAAAGTTCCCTCCCAGTCCGCTTCTTAATTGGAGTGGACTGGGAGGGAACTGGGGAGCGTTGCTGTATGGAAATTGCAAAAATCCCCCCCCCCTTGCGTGCACCACCTGCACATACGCACGCGGCTCACATATTTTCCACCATGCGCGCATCGGCGGGTACATGGTAGAAAATTGGCGCATCCGTGTGCACATGGACGTGCGTGCTTATGTGGAAAATCTACCCCTTAGTATATTTCATAAAGCAAAACAATGGTTAAAAAGAAAAGAAAGTTAGTTAACAAGACTCAAAGCAGACAATCAGGCATAAGATTTAAATGTGGTTTAAAAAAGGTGGATCTTTAGATAGGATTTAAACATGGCAAGAGAGGGAGTATGATGCACCAATTCAGGAAGACTATTTCAAGCTCATGGCGCAGCCAGGTGGAAAGCACAGAGCCGGGAATTGGCAATAGAGGAAAAGGGCACAGATAGGAGTGACATCCAACGAGTGGAGTGCACAAGGAGGGGTGTAGAGAAAGATAAGAGAGGAGGGGTAGTGAGGTGCTGCAGAGTGAAAGCATTAGTAGGTGAGAAAGAGGAGCTTGAACTGTATGCGGGAGTGGATAGGGAGCCAATGCAGTGACTTCAGAAGAGGGGTTATGTGAGGATAGCAACTTTGGCGAAAGATAAGTAGAGATGTACATTTGTTTTTGCCGATTTAGACAATTTCAACGAAATTGTTTAGTTCGGCATGGTTCGGGGGCAACAAAACGTTACGCGTTACGTATGCATATGTAATTTCAATGGAAAAATACCTGCACAAATAGCAGTGCACATACTTTTTCTGATCTACTTTTCAAAGGGAAAGTTATTGCTTTGAAAAGTGACATTAAGTCTCCAGATCAAAAATACCTGCAGATTTTACACTTCTGCACAGTTTGAAAGTTGCCCTTTTAGTGATCCAACTGACTTCCTCATACACTTCTTGCTTGAAGTGTATTTGAAAAAGATTTTTATTTTTTATTAATTTTTGTCTGAATGGCAAGCTTCTTTTCAAATTCTTTCTTGGCCTACTTATGCTCTGTCCAGTTTTTCTCTTTTGATCTGCTTTCCATTTTCTGAAAGATGTCCTTTAGGCTTTAATTGTGCCTTTCATCTCACCATTTAACCATGTCAGCAGTTGTTTCATCTTCCTTTGACCCATTTTAATATTTGTAATATATTTTATCTGGGCTTTCAATATGGTATTTTTAAACAATATCCATGCCTCGTAAACTTTTGACCTTTCCAAATATTCCTTTTAATTTTTTTTCAAATTTTCTCATTATATCATATTCTTCCTTTTTAAAGTTAAATGCTACTGTACTAACATCCCAACAGAAGAAACAGAAGCAGGAAGATTTTGACCTTCCTTCAAGAGGCATTCTCAGGCAACTATAAACAAAATCGACATGGGAGGGGCCAATCCTGGAATGCATATTTACAAAAGAGAAAGTGTTTCTTATTATCACAGTAGGTGATTACTTAAGGTCTAGTGGTCACTGGATACTGGGAAAGGGGAAAGTTTGGGAGAGCAATGGAGACCTGATGTTGAACTTGGAAGGAGTGGGGGAGGTTTCCTGCACTAACCAGCCAATTCACTTCTGCCTGGTTAGCGCAGAGAAATCTGAACAGGGGTTGGACAGTTGCCAAGCTAAATTGTGTCCCGGGCAGTCGGGAGGTGGGGGAGAGGGGGAGGGGAGAAATGATTGGGTCCCCTCTGAAGTCACTAATTGCCTGGATAGGTAAAACCCCCTCCAATGATGCGCAACCTCCGTCAATGGGTGGCCAACCAGGAGTCTGGCTACAATTGTGGCTGCATGTGAGAGTGGAAATGCAGTAGATTGCTTCTACCTCAGCATAATAGCATACTGACACCACCAGAGCTGGCAACCTGGGCAGCCAACCCTCCTTGCCCATCTCTCCCAATAGCTCTGAGCATGGCCATGATGTCTTTAATATGACCATGGTAACACTGCTACATTTTGCATTGCATCAGTTTCATACATAGGGTCTGAAAAGCCATTGAACTGCTAACATTTAAATTGGTGGGTGACTCACAAGGGTTTTAACACTGTTGGAATACAGATCCCTTTTTTATGGAAAAAAAAAAAGAGAAACATGTATAAAACTCAAGAAGGAAATTTGTTTCTACTATCCCAAATATTGAAACAGTTAACACTACTGGATTATCTTTATAGGTTCTTCTTTAACTCCTTTGTGAATAATATCATCAAATATATGATTCACTAGTAAACAACTTGACCAAATCTAAAAGTACGAGGAATTTCACCAAGTGGAGTGGAGGAATAGCCTAGTGGTTAAAGTAGTGGGATGTGAACCAGGGCAACCAGGATGCAAATCCTGCTACTGCTCCCTTTGCCCTTGCGAAAGTTACTCCACTATCCATTGCCTCAGGTACAAACTTCCACAGAGATTTACTAAGCTATGATAGTTTATCATGAGAGGTGCCAAATATCACAGCGGGTGTCCCTGCAATATTTAGCCTCGCCTTAACAATTCATAGAGGCACAATTTTTTTTTATCACAACAACCTTGGCTGGGGCTGCCATTGCTTAAAGGGCTCAAGGACCTAAAAATTTCCCCTCCCCCTGCCAAAAAGCAAAAAACCATCCCAGGAGGTCAGTGACGACCCTTGCCCACCCAATTCCCCACCATATTCCAAAGGACCTCTGGTCCCCAAAATTTAAAAAATTCTTGGGAAATCATGGCTCGCTCCCTTCCCCCTAATAACTGAAAAGTGCCCCCTTAGGCTTAAGGCCTCCCCACAATATCCTCCCCATTCCTCCCCTCTCAATAAATTAACATCCCATCATCCAGCCTCCAACCCCCCCCCCCCCCAAAACTGAGTCTGGTAGTCTGGAGGGCAGAAAGTCCCCAAATCCCACCTGCTAAGCCCCCTGTACCTCTAAAATCAATCTTCAATAGTCAGTGGGGCCCTGGCGTGCCCCCTAGCTCTGAGCCAGTCAATGCCATTTTTCAAAATGGTGTCAACTGATCATGCACTATCACATGATGGGGCAAGGTCCATTGACCAAGTGGCCTAGGTCTGGTCCCTGGACCTTGCCTCTGTCATGTAATGGGGCAAGATGAGGTGGACGTCATTTTGAAAAATGGTGTTGATGAGCCTGGAGCTAGGGGGTGCTTTGGGTCCCAACTATCAAAGTCTGATTTTAGAGATATGGGAGAGGGAAGCTGGGGGTCTACCCTCCCCTCAGACAACCAGGGTCAATTTTTTGGGGATGGGGGATGGGAGGGTGGGAACATTAGACCCCAGGGATGTTAATTGATTTGGAGGAGGGGACTGCATGGTGATATTGTGAGGGGGGGGGGGAGGCTTTAAGCCTAAGCGGTCACTTTTCAGCTATTAGGGGAAGTGGTAGGGGAAGGGAGTGGATCATTGCCATGTGATTTCTGAAGCTTTCTTTTTCTGGGAGGCTGGGGCTGCCTAGGAAGGCAGTGGGGGGGGGGGGGGGGAGTGAAGGGGTGTTCTTTGGTAACTTAGCCCTTTGATTTTTCCATGGGACCACTTGTGGGAAAATATCTACACCTCCATCAAATGCGCTAAAATGACAAGGTTAACTTTTTTTTAAGTCAGTCATGTTATTTACATTGGATTTCCTATGCATAAGCTGCTTTAAAACATAAGAAAATATGATTTGCCCTTCTGGGTCCGACCAATGGTCTATTAAACCCAGTATCTTGTTTCCAAATGTGGCCAATCCAGGTCACAAGTACCTGACAGGATACCAAAAGGTTGTTAGTTCATACTGCTTATCCCAGAGAAAAGCAGTGGATTTGCTCAAGTCCACCTTAATAATAGTTTAGGGCTTTTTCTTCCAGGAACTTGTCTAAACCTTTTTGAAATCCTGCTTTCACAAAATTCTCCAGCAACGAATTGCAGCATTTAATTATAGGTTGAGTAAAAAATATTTTCTCCTATTTGTCTTAATTTCATTGCATGTCCCCTAAGCTTTGGACTTTTTGAAAGAGTACACAACCAATTCATTTTTACCGGTTCCACTCACTTCTTAATATATAGACCTCTATCATTAGGCAACTTTATGCATGCAAAGGAGCTTATTTCCATAGGGGGAGGAAATCTTGTGTTATATCATGTGATAGTGCCGCAATATGATGATATTGTTCGATAAACAGCATTTAAGGCGTGTTATATGCAGTTTAACTTGTGATATCGCCTTTTCATGGCTAAGTAAATCTAGCTATTAGATTGTAAGTCCTCTGTAATTCGTTTTGAAGTGTCTGAAAAAGCAGAATAATAAAAAAGTTGTTTCCACAAAAAAAAAAAAAATATTACAATTCAAATTTCTTACTGCCTATCTTGACAGAATCCAAAAGACAAAAGGGGGGCTTTCTTATTCAACTTTGATTTGCTATGAACAAATGTATCTCTTCTACCATTCAGTAAACTGTAAAGTCTCTTGAACTTTGCAGAATATGTTGGTACTAGTATTCTCCATTTATTTATGACACTTTGTTATTCATGGCGAGCATCCAACTTTTTAGAATAATTTAAGGCTCTCAGCTAGCCATTGCAACTCTTCAGAAAACTTTGGTGAGATCATTATCCTTTGAATTTCTTCCAAGTCTTATAAAAGGTGTATGAATCTTGCTGTCCCACCCCCAAATGTTTGACAGAATATTAGAAAGCACATAGGAAATGATGGGACTTATCATGATTTCGGTTTTCTCCAGAAGAGGTGCTACCTCCGTTGGTGCTGAGAGTGCTTGAGCACCCCCAATATCACATCTGTCTCTCATGTCACCTCTTCAGTTTCCTAGATACACGGCAGCTGAGAGAAGAGGAGACACCACAGGAGGAAGATTTCATACTGGGGGTGCTCAAGCATTCACAAAGCTAGATTTAACAGGTCCAATTAATTTCAATAGAGTAAACAATGTTAATTTTAATTTAAATATGACTTAAAATATTATATTTTTAAAAGTTGACATGTTTGGTCATGTAAGACTAGAGGAAGAGTGATGAGCAGTTCTGGACCTTGAGGTCCATAAATTGATCTGATTTTCATTATATGCAAGGTGAATATTTCAAGTGAATGAAAATTTATCTCATGATTATTCCTTGCAGATATTCTGAAGACCAGACTGGTTTGCATCCCTCGAAGACCAGATCTGCCCACTATTGGTGAATTTATTTAAAAAAAAAATCTTTTCTATACCGTCATTAAGTTATTTACCATTGTAACGGTTTACAATAAGGCACAAATAGTAAAAAATCGTTAATACTTTACAGGAGTGCCATTAAATATCCGGTAACATAAAATTCATATAAAGGCTATTTGATTTATGTCATATATGTCCTTTTGATACGTCTCATGGTTGGATTACATGGGATTCATTCTAGTACTTTCAAGTGTTATCTACATTAATGTATATAATTTACTGTATGAACTAATTGACTCAGTTGCTTCAGTTTTCTACGGAGGGAAACATAGCTGGATAATAGGATCTAAACTGTATTGTTTAGTTTTATGTTTAATTTATAAGGGGTAATTTTCCAACTGCCCTGATTGGTTGCAAGTTACTTTGCTCCAATTTTCAAAGTGAAAGTATGCATGTACTTTCACTTTTAAAACCATTCCAAGAAAACCACCTATATATTTATTTATTTATTTTTTAATTTTTTATATACTGATGCTCCTGTATACAATACATATCGCACCGGTTTACATGGAACTGAACTGTCGCCACAGTGGCGGGAAATACATTGAAACAAGTTGAGGAAATTTTTTTCAGGAAACAATCATAACAAGGTTAACTGCAAAACAATCAAAACAAGATAAACTGAAAAGCGAGGAAAGCAATCAGAAAGAGTATGTACAGCCGTATGGATTCCAACTGTCGCTTCATCTTGTTAGCTATCAGGGAAGGCTTGTGTGAATAGCCAAGACTTCAGCTTCTTTTTGAAAGTTGCTAGGCAAGGTTCTTGGCTGAGGTCCGGTGGCATCCGGTTCCAAAGCGGGGGGCCTGCGGTGGATAATGCTCGTTTCCTCAGTGAAGTTTTAGCTGGGTGGGTGTGTAGCATGTTTTGGTATGCGCTTCTGATCGGCCTCTTTGAGGTGTGTTGCTGTAGTTGAAAAGTTAGGTTGAGAGGGAAGATGTTGTGTAGAGCCTTATGAATCATCATAAGTGCTTTAAAGTGTATTCTAAATTTTATAGGTAGCCAGTGAAGGTTCTGGAGGATAGGGGTAATATGTTCCCTTTTTTTAGTGTTAGTGAGTATTCTAGCCGTCGCATTCTGAACCATCTGAAGTGGTTTGATGGTGCTAGCGGGCAGGCCCAGGAGGAGAGAGTTGCAGTAATCCAGTTTAGGGAGGATGATGGATTGTAGTACCAGGCGGAAGTCTCAGAAGTGTAGGAGTGGTTTTAATTTTTTTAGGACCTGCAATTTGAAAATGCATTCTCTGGTGGTGTTGTTTACGAATTTGATGAAGTTGAGTTGGTTGTCAAGCAGCATGCCAAGGTCTCTGACTTGCGGAGAGTGGTCGATCTGTGTGAGGGAGAGTTGGGAAGAGATAGGCGGGTTAAGCAGGGAGCAATTATCTGGAGCTATTATGAGGATTTCGGTTTTGCTGGTGTTTAGTACAAGGTTGAGGCTGCAGAGCAAGTTGTTGATTGTTGTAAGGCAGCTGTTCCAGTAAGACCACGTTTTTTGAAGAGATTCAGTTATAGGGATGAGGATCTGGATGTCATCCGCGTATAGGAAGTGTGTAAGCTTGAGACTGGATAGTAGAAGGCAGAGAGGGAGGAGATAAATATTGAATAGTGTAGGTGACAGTGATGATCCTTGTGGATCCCCCTGCTTCACTTTGACAGGGTGTGACTCTTTGTTGTTGATTCTAAACTTGTAGTGCCTGTTTTCAAGGAAAGATTTGAACCAGTTGAGCGCCACTCCTGTTATGCCGATGTCTGCCAGACGATGGAGCAGGCATGCATGGTTCACGGTATCGAATGCTGAGGAGAGATCCAGTAGTGCTAGAAGGAAAGGTTGACCTTTTTCCTGATTGATGAGGATGGAGTCAGAGAGTGTGGCTAGTAGAGATTCGGTGTTCAATGATTTTCGAAATCCGAATTGGTTTGAGGTGAGAATGTCGTTTTCTTCCAGAAATTCAGATAATTGTCTGTTTACAATCTTCTCCATGATTTTAGCGATCATTGGGAGGTTGGCAATGGGTCTGAAATTGGCTGGATCAGCGGGTGATAGGTTTGGTTTTTGAAGGAGAGGCTTGAGTATTGCCAGCTTGAATTGGTCAGGGACTTGGCCTTGAGATAGCGAACAGTTTATGATGTCTGCAATGGGTTTAGCGATGATGTCAGGAATGGAGAGCAGCAGATTGGATGGGATGTGGTCTGATGGGTGGGATGAGGGCTTTATCATTTTGAGGATGTTTTCTATTTCAAGCCCTGACGTCAACTCGAGGGTGGCCAGCAGGGCTGGGCTTGTGTTTTGATGCTGTGGGGTAGGGAGTAAGTGATGGAGGCTGGCGATGGAAGAGTAGAATGGTTGAGGAGAGGGTCCATTGAGTGGAGCGATGAGTGTGTCGATTTTTTTCTCAAAGAAGACCACCAGTTTGTTGGCTTTGTCATAGGCTTGAGCGTCTGGTATGAGGGGTGTGATTGGTTTAGTCAGGTCTGAAACATAGGAAAATAGAGCTCTGGAGTCGAAGATAAAGTGATGGATCTTTTTTGAGAAGAATTATTTCTTGGTTCTATTTATGCTGTTTCTGTAAGAATTTAAGCAAGATTTGTAGGACAGAAGGGTTGCTGTGGAGGGATTTTTACACCATCTGTGTTCCATACTTCTCAGCTCTTGCTTGAGCGACTTCAACTCGGGGGTAAACCAGGGTTTCCTGTTGTCCTTGTCCGGGTGGAGCGTTTTTGTTGTCATGGGGCATAGTTTTTCTGCCACCCTGTTAGTGATGTTACTCCATGAGGTCGTGGCAGAGTTAATGTCGGAGAGATCTAGATGGCTGAATTCTTTGGAAAGGTGTGCACTGAGAAGATCTCTGGAGCAGGGTTTTCTAAAGGAGACTGAGGCCACGTGTGTAGCTAGAGGAGGGTGTTCCTTGATCTCTAGTGCCGTGGAGATGATTCGGTGGTCTGTCCACGGGACTGGTGAGCATGTAGGGTTAGTAATGAGCGATATTCCTTCATTAATGAAAATGAGGTCTAACGTGTGACCAGCCTTATGGGTGGGAGCGTTGACGATTTGTCTGAAACCCATATGGCTGAGTGAGGAAAGTACGGTTTCGCAGTTGGTGGAGCGAGGATGGACATCCACGTGAAGGTTGAAGTCTCCCATCAGAATCACTGGTTTTCCGGTATTAAGATGTTTCGCAACAAGTTCGATGATGGGGGAAGGGTCTGCCTCGAGAATTCCGGGGGGGGGCGTAAATTAATCCGATTTGGAGGTATTTTGATTTGAAAATGGCAAATTCCAGGTTGGAAGATGTAGATGAGGCTTGTAGGGTCATCCCTAAACCTTTTTTGACTGCGAGTAGCAGCCCTCCTCCTCTTTTCTTGATTCTTGGTATAGATAGGAGGTCGTATGCCTGGGTGGGGAGCTGATTGAGAAGAACTGTGTCTGTGGTTTTTAACCAGGTTTCAGTAATAGCACAGATGTCCGGATTAGATTCGTTGAGGAGGTCGTTGAGGATGTGTGATTTTTTGGAGATGGATTGCGCATTGAGTAATGTCAATGAGAAGAGTGCTAGTCCGAGTGCTTGTGTGAGAGGTGATATTGAAATTGGGATGATCCTCTGTTTGCGACTGGGTGAATGAATGAGTGGCTTAGGGAGTCTCTTCAGGTGGTTAAGGATAATGGGAATGTTAAAGGGACGCATGGTTGCTAGATGAGTGGGGGAGGCGGCAGCGGCAAGTCAAGCAAGGCTGGTACTGGAGGAGCCTGAGGCTGTGGTTACTGGTTGTGTTCAGACTCTTCTAAATTGCTGGTGTCACCTGGAATTTTGGAGGAATCGGAGGTTAGGCAGTACTGAAGGAGAATGATGTTGCATAGAATTGTATGCTGAGGGCTGAGGGCTCCACTCGGGGCTGCACTAAGGGGCGCACAAAGGGGCCAGCCCCTTTGTCGCGCTCCTTCGGCGCGCGGCACCGAACAGAGCCTGGATTTAAAGCCCTGCAGAGCCGGCTCTGATAGGAGGCGCTGGCTCGGGGGGCGGGACTTGGCGCTTTCGGCGCGTCTTTCCTTTTTTGCAGCTTTTTTTCTTTTTTGAGAGTGGTCGCGCTGTCGGCGCTGAGGCTGCCCGGGTGGGGAGCGAGATTTGTTGACCTTCCCCCGGCGGGGCTCGGCGCCGATCGCGCAGGCCTTCCCAGACAATGAAGCACAGAAGAAGAAGAGATGGCGCCGAACGGAGCCTGGATTTAAAGCATTTACCACTGCAAGGGAGAGGATGTGGCAGAGCCTTGATGGGGAGTTTGGTGCTGGATGATGATGCCAACACTGGAAGCTCCCCAAGGGAGACAAGACTGCTGCCATCTCTCCACTTAAAGATATTGCTAAGTGGCGAAAGAAATTTGTTGGCTTAAAAGGCAAGATCTTGGGCTGGTGATTTGATGGAAAAGGGATTAGGAAGCCCAGTTCTGGAACCAAACTTATGTGAACTGTCAGTGAGTACAACTCTGGGTTCCTGCTTTGATGTGGCTTCATTCCTCCTTTTGCACAGCATGTGAAGTTATTAGCCCATAACAAGAGTTCTGTGTCAAAAAGTATGATGGAAGAATAAAAGTGATGAAAGGTGATGTTAAAATATTGGAATCTGTGAGTGTAACTTTGATACAAGATAAGGTGTTGTTACATTGCAAGACAGAACAGATGGTACATTGTACAAGGCATTTGGATTTCAGCTTCTGAACTTCCCATAGATCTCAATTTTGTCACTGAAAAACTCATTTAAAAAAATAGCTGGGAGACGTTTTGCATATTATTTGAGAACTGTCCAGCGAATAAAATGTTCTTTTTGCTGATTGGGAGATGAGGAGATAAGCTTTAGAGTAAGGGCTGGCCCAAATAACTTTGGACAGCTTAGATTTAACAGCTAAAAACAGAGAAATCCATGCAGAAGAACACAATAGGGCGACATTATTGGTCTTCTTTGTTTTTGAGCAGGACTTAAATAAGGCTGTGTTGCTGCTTTCACAATGCATGACTTTTGTTTTTTTGGAGCAAAGTACAAAGAAAATATTTTTCTGCTATGCCTCAGGAGGAAACAGACAGTTGGGACTACTTATTTCCTTATATATCCTTGCAAATATATAGTTAAATATTGTGAAGTTAATTATGCTTTCTTTTTTTTTTCCTGAAGCAAAAAAAGATTACCATTTCTTTCCCTATAGTGATTCCAGACTGATTGGTCAAAATAATCTTCATTTGATTCCTGGAATTTCCACTAGGCCTTGCTTAGCTGGATTTGTTTTCCCTTTACTTTCCTATATTTTTGTCTCCTTCCCCCCATGTTTGGGGGTCTAATGAAGGTTATTAAATCATTTTATTGTTATTAATTTCTTGGTAGGTTTCTAATTGCTTAGAATCTTTATTTATTTATTTATAAATTCTTCTATTTCACATCTACCATAAAAAATATTTAGTGTGAATAGCAGTAGCCCATACTTAATCCCAATACATTGACTTTTCTCACACACGTCAACAAACACAGAAGGAATAGTTTTGTATTGACTGGCAACCTATGTTTATGTCTACAAGGTTAACTTGTTTGTTATATTTTGAAATCTCAATAAATATTTTCAAAAAAGACACTTTGGAGTGCATTTTAAAAGTCTAAGTGGATATTCCGTTAAGTAAAAGTACCTCATGCTTTCACAAAACACATACTTTTAGTCATAGTAAAAAGAGATGTGCTGGGGCATAACTTAGATAGGTGAGAAAACTAAACACACATATTTAATTTTTAAAAAATGTAAGCATGTACTTTACACTCCCATTGGAGGTGACAAAGTTCTTGTGCACATTTTATTCCCATAACTATCCCATCTTCCAACATGTGAGTAATTTCAGTTTGAAGATCGAGTTGGTTTGTGTAGTCTGAAAAGCATCTGCATACAAAGAGGTTGATGTACTAAAATGTGTGAAATTTCATGCAGAAGTCGTGATTTTCCATAGGTAGGTTTTCTACTGGGACTCAGAAGCAAATAAGCCCAGCAGAAAAAACTTATGCACAGAAATCTCCTACAGGATGGATTTATCAAAATGTGGTAGCAAAAGGGGTGTGTTTTATGCTAATAAACTGTGTGAAGAGCTAAGTTAGCACAAATTGCAATGCCAGACCTGTTGTATTTTCTGCATTCAACCACAGAGAGAGAGAGAAAGAGAGAGACTATCCATAATGTCATGGCCCATAGGTAGGTATTTGTATCCCTATGGTAGACCCACCTAGTAACTCGAGGTGGGGATTAGGTAAGAGTTTAGGGGGTTAGGGGCCACTTTGACATTCTACGTGACACCTACGAACAGAACAGTGGTCTCTTGTGAAGATTTGATGACCTTCGGAGTGAGGAAACTCACTCCAAGATGAGATTTGGGCAATGTTCTCTCAACCTAGCTTGATGTTACCCAGGTAGAGAGTCCATCAAGCTAGGTTGAGAGAACATTGCCAAATCTCATCTTGGAGTGAGTTTCCTCACTCCGAAGGCCAGCAAATCTTCACAAGAGACCACTGTTCTGTTCGTAGGTGTCACGTAGAATGTCAAAGTGGCCCCTAACCCCCTACACTCTTACCTAATCCCCACCTCGAGTTACTAGGTGGGCCTACCATAGGGATACAAATACCTGCCTATGGGCCATGACATTATGGCCAGTCTCTCTCTCTTTCTCTCTCTCTTTCTCTCTCTCTCTCTCTCTCTCCAGCTGAAATAGGACTTACAGGAGACATCACAGCAGCTAACACAATCCAAAGAGGTGTAGTTAAAATCAGCTGTGCAATAGCTCTTTGCAGACAGGGCTTTTCACATGCAAAAATGACCCCCATGGTTAATAAGCTTTGTATCACAGCAGCTCATTAACTTTGAATTTGCATATGATTTTGAAAGAGTAACACAAATAACTTTACTAGATGGGAAGCCAAAAATTTCACAAAGCCCATTTCATGTGTGAAAAGGGAAAAATACACACCTAAGCCCAATTTATGTACAATGCAGACTTTGCTAAATTTGGTGCACACTAGCACATCAGATCCTTTGTCAGCTAGGCAGCTTCTGGAACACGAGTAGTAAAAGGCCCATTCAATGACAGGTAAATACTGTGAAGAGGCTGAAGTGTGAAACTGAAATATGTGGTAGAGACTGAGTGCATGCTGAGCTCCAGTGTACTATTTGGTAGTAGAGAGTGAATTGACTATTCAGAGAGTGAGAGAGAGAGAGAGGGCGGAGCTGGAGAGTACAGCCAGAAAGAAGGAGGAGCTCAATTTCCATATGTGGTAGTAGAGAGTGGATGAGGCAATGGAGAGAGAGAGGGGCAGAGCTGGAGAGTGGGGCAGAGCAGGAGAGAATAGGGAGGGAATGGGCAGAGCTCAATTTACATTTACTCATTCCAGCAATGCAGGCATGGAGCAACTTTCCTCTTTATTATAGTTAGATTTATCCCTGTATGGAACCTGTGTGCTGTAGAAGTGCACTATGGAGAGGACATACAGAGAAGCTAGAGTCAGAGTCCACAATAATTAGGTAGCCTTGTGTTCTGCTTTCTCATTTACTGGTAGATGTGCTGATTAATATATCAATGAAGCAAGCAGAAAAAATGTCAACAGGCAAAATAATTCCTGAATTGACCTAAAGGTTTTGACATTCAGTGGCAGAAAGAGATGAATCATGCTGCTAGTCTTCCCCCCTGGTAACAATTTTGAAACATAATATGCATTCCACACCGAATTGCTGAATCATATTTTTGTCCCCTAAGTAAGTACAGTTGTGAATTCAATGGAGAGTGATTTTGTTTACTTATTTTATTTGCAGTCTAATTAGAACGTTAGATCCAAATCCACTTTCATGTGCAAGCATAGAGCAGTCTTTGAATGTCTCCTCTCTTCTGTGCTTCAAGAACTAAAAGCTTGATTATTTAATGTTCCACTTTCTCCAGGTAAAAGATGCTACTTTATACCAGTTGTTATTTATCCTGTTCAGTTTGACATCACTCATCCTGTTTTGTGAAAATATACTGGCGCAGATCAATAGCTCAGAGAATAAGGAACTGGTCTTTCATCTTTAGAACAGTTGACATTAAGTTGGGAGTAAAATATGTTTGATGCCCTTACTGGAGCTTAGCCTCGAGCAAAAAGGAACATGCACCTTTTGGTTTGCATTATCTGTCTATCTCAGCAAAGGATATCCTGCATAGTAAAGATATTCACACCAACATATCCAGGGCTAGCGCAAGGATATTAGGTACCAGAGATTAGGGATGTGCAGAGGGACCACATACATTGTATTCGGTATTCGTATTCATCGGGGGGCAGATACGTTGCATTCAGCAAGGGGGGCCCCCGATACGTTCATGCGTTCATTCTTATTCGTTTCCCAGCTAAAATTTAATTAATTATAATCCCCCCAACCTCCTGACCCCCCTTCTTGTGCTCCTACCATGTGACAGGGGCTGACCAATGGCACCGGTAGCCCCTGTGACATAGTAAGGGCAAAGGCTATTGGCGCCATTTTGATTACTGGCAGCCGATTGCCAGAGTGCAGGAGGTCACTCCCGGACTCCCCGCTGGACCACCAGGGAGTTTTGGTATGTCTTGGGGTGGCCAGGAGGGTGGGGGGTTTGTTTAAATTTGCTCCTTTAGACGGCCAAATAATTCGGTGAAGATTCGTTGTATTCGTGGGGAATCGCGATACGTTTCGCTCCCCCACGAATACAACGAATATGGCTCTATACTTTGCGGATTACCAATACATTGCAAACGAATGCACACCCCCTTCCAGAGATGAACTTTCAGTCTTATACCACTCCCTTCCCACCACCCTACACAGTTAAAGATCAGAGTCGCCAGGCAATGTGGTGCTATGGCCAAGCGAAAAACTGCACCCTCACCCATTACATAATACATCGCAACACATGACACCACAAGTTGGGAGACTCTATTAAATGTTTGTACAGCAATGCCCACAGCCGGAGCAAGGATGTTAGGTGCCCTAAGAAAACCTTAGAGCCTTGCTTCCCTCACCTCATCACACTTTCCTTACACACAATTAAAAATGCATTTATAATAACAGATTTTACTGACTGTCATTAAAAGTAGGGATGTGCAGAGGGATGCCATACGTTGCATTCGTGATTCGGATTCGTTGGGGAGCAGATATGTTGCATTCGGCCGTATGGCGCCCCGATGCGTTAATACGACGATTTCTATTCGTGTGCCTGCTAAAATTCAAATTAACTACAACCCCCCACCCTCCTGATCCTCCAAAGACTTACCAAAACTCCTTGGTGGTCCAGCGGGGGGTCCGAGAACCATCCCCTGCACTCATACCCTTGGTGCCGGTTTCATCATGGCGCCGATAGCCTTTGTCACAGGGGCTACCGGTGCCATTGGTCAGCCCCTGTCACATGGCCATCGGTGCCATCTTGTGCTCCTACCATGTGACAGGGGCTGACCAATGGCACCGGTAGCCCCTGTGACATAGTATGGGCAAAGGCTATCGGCGCCATTTTGAATAGTGGCATCGGACGGCCGGAGTGCAGGAGGTCGCTCCGAGACCCCCAGGGACTTTTGGCCAGCTTGGGGGGGCCTCCTGACCCCCACAAGACTTGCCAAAAGTCCAGCGGGGGTCCGGGAGTGACCTCCTGCATGCTGGCCGTCCGATGCCAGTAATCAAAATGGCGCCGATCGCCTTTGCCCTCACTATGTCACAGGTATCGATGGTCGGCCTCTGTGACATAGTGAGGGCAAAGGCGATCTGCTGCCAGTATTCAAAATGGCGCCGATTGCTTCTGCCCTCACTATTTCACAGGGGCCAACCATCGGTACCTGTTACATAGTGAGGGCAAAGGCGATCGGCGCCATTTTGAGTACTGGTATCGGACAGACGGCGTGCAGGAGGTCGCTCCCGGACCCCCACTGGACTTTTGGCAAGTCTTGTGAGGGTCAGGAGGCCCCCCAAGCTAGCCAAAAGTCCCTGGGGGTCCAACGGGGGTCCTGGAGTGACCTCCTGCACTCCGGCCGTCCGATGCCACTACTCAAAATGGCGCCGATAGCCTTTGCCCATACTATGTCACAGGGACTACCGGTGCCATTGGTCAGCCCCTGTCACATGGTAGGATCACAAGATGGCGCCGATGGCCATGTGACAGGGGCTGACCAATGGCACCGGTAGCCCCTGTGACAAAGACTATCGGCGCCATGATGAAACCGGCACCAAGGGTGTGAGTGCAGGGGATGGTTCCCGGACCCCCCGCTGGACCACCAGGGAGTTTTGGTAAGTCTTGGGGGGGGGTTCAGGAGGGTGGGGGGTTTGTTTAAATTTTTATTTAGGTGGCCGTATAATTCGGGGGAAGATTCGTGTATTCGTGGGGAATCGCGATAAGTTTTGCTTCCCCACGAATACTACGAATAGTGTAATATACGTTGCGGATCGCCAATACGGCGAAAACGAATGCACACCCCTAATTAAAAGTATAGTCCTCTGAGGTAAAAATATCACTTAAAATATATATATTATATTTACATGCACTGCTGTGGTGCCAGCCAGAAAATCCTGCAAAAAAGCAAGAGAAAAAGCAGAGAGATTGAGAAACTGCATGTTGGTACCCACCCTTGTAATCCTAGGGACCCAGAGGTCCTCCAGATATAACCCTGGCACCCTAGGGCAAATGGACTGTTTGGTGTGAGAAAAAAGAGAGAGTTGGCAGAAAGTGGCCCCAAGGACGAACATATATCCCTGCCATCACGATGTCCAGGCCTTCAGGATTTCGGGAGGGGGTGGGGGGTGTCATGTCTAGGGTTCCCATAGTGACTCCTTATATTTTGGCTGAGACTTTCTACGTTTTCTGAAGATCCATGTCAAAGGGATTTCTTCAGAGATTGGAAGAGAGGATTGAGAGGGGAAGACCACTTTACCACGGGAGGTCCTAAGAGTCGCTGACTGAAAAAAAGGAATCGGTCAGAAGTCAGAGACTCAACTGCTTTAGATTCCTGGAAAGAGAATTAAAGAGAAACAGAAGAAGAGTTTCCTCTGGAGAAGCAGGCAGCAAGGGGGAGGCCTAGCAAGTAGGTTCCTTCCCAAGAGATCTTATCTGCAAAGGGTGAGCTGCCTTTGCTACTGTGAGAGACTGTGTTTCTTTTCTGTGCTAATGGACTTTATTTTTCTGTACTGAATAGTTCACTATGCTATAGTGTATCGCTGCGGATTTTGTTTTCCTGAAATCAGTGACCAGTAAAAGATTTTCTTTTATTGAACAATAGCTACAGTGCTGAGTAAGTTTTTTATTCCTTGCTGAACTGGTTACAGAAGAGCTCCAAGTGAGAAAAACTCTTAAGGGCCCTGAAAGACTAACTCTTCCCTCACTGTGTGGGAGGAACCCGGGATCATGGGTACTGTTCTGGCCTATGACATCCCCCATGAGCCCCTGCATTCCAGGAACAGGGGCTATATGTACATATAAGTATATATTGTTATAGATACAAATATAAAGAAAATAGAATGGTTGCCCTTCAGGAAAAGGTGGTGTTCAAAAGCTCATCATATGTGTAAGGCTATAAGTTAAAATTCAAGTGAGAAAAACTCTCCATTGATTGGAAAAGCATTAGGTTTTTCTGTTCACACCATGTATGAAAGGCATCTTGTTTAAAAAGATTCGGAATTTATAGTAACTTCCTGCCACCAGTTGTAATCTCACTTTTACTTTATATGGACTCCCAAAATCCAGAAAAATATTTAGATTCATTTCACTCCACTAACTGGCATTCAAGCTTTAAAAAAATCTAAAGATATCAGCTATGATATCCCACCTTTTTGTTCACTGTCCCACTTGGGAGTCGGGCTCAGCATTCCCTGCTGGAATAAAATCTCAATTATCCACTGCCCCCACGCCCCGTGCTAATGTTTCCTCCAAACAAGGATCTCACATTCTGCATATGCAAATGAAATGTTTCAGATGAACGTTTGCTTAATCTCTGACTACATGCTCTTTGTTAAACTGATTAGACGGGTTCACAAGGGAATATGATTATCTTCAAAGAAGAACTACAATAAAACAAGCCATTTGCAGGAAACAGCAGGCTTGCTCAAACACAGAAAAATATCTAATATCCATATGGAATTTTTTTTATATCTATACTATCCCCAGTATAAAGGGTGAACCCATTCTAATCTGGTTCAAACCTAGGTCTGGATCTGTAAATATTCGATTTAATCCTCACATTACCCATTATCAAATTGTCTCAATGTGGTACCATGGGGTAACTGGTTACCTCACAATTTTCTGCCTGGAATAACAAGCAGATTGTTATCCATAGAAAGAAATCTTTTTATTGCAGTTGTCTGATTAGTGGGAATATTGTACATAGGGGTGTCAATGATATTGTCCTAGGAGGACAAATTGATAGCATTAATAATCTATGAGATACATTGATGGAAATGTAGGAAGGTCCCAGAGGAATCTTTAGTCCCTCTGAAAAAACAAGCAGTTTTTCATCAATAGGGAGAAAGCTGTACTTGGCAACTGTCCGATCTTTGGGATCACAGTACCTTGGGGAGTCAGTGACAACATCTTACAAGGACAAGTTAATGAAAATTAAACCCCGGATTTATATCATGAAATCTGAGGTGAGGTTGTGAAGGTCTCCATAAGATTCAATGCAATTTCGGTCTGTGGGGATTACAGTACATTTTCTATCCACAGATAGAAAATTGTTTATTGAACTGACTGAAATTTAGGGACATTGTAGAGTAGATTGCCCGTGACTATGGGTAAAAAGAACAACATTATAGAAGCAATAATCCTAGAGTTATGGCATGAAATGTGTGATAAAGTATGGGATCATCTGCTCTGGAGTGACTTGTTATCCCAACTGATTCTAGCTGAATAATAGAGACATTTTGCACAGGGATACCTATGACAATGTCCTAAATGTTCAAAATGTTAAGGGCCGGATTTTCAAAATGATATGTGCGTAAATCCGGAGGATTTATGCGCACCGGGCCTATTTTAAAAAGGCCCGGTGACGCACATAAAGCCCCGGGACGCATCTAAGTCCCGGGGCTTTCAAAAAGGGGCGGGGTGAGGTCAGAGGCTCCCAGCACAGTGGTCATTTTTTGGGGGGGGGGGGGGGGGGGGTTAGCTTAGGACTGGGGAGTGGGGCAGTTAGGGGAAGGGAAGGGAAGGTGGGGTGGGGAGGGAACGGGGGAAGGCAGCGCGGCTCAGCACACGCAAGATGCACAATTGTGCATCCCCTTGCACACGCCGACCCCCGATTTTATAACTTGCGTGCGCAAGTTATAAAATCGGGCATACACGTGTGCGTGGTGGGTAGTGTGTGCACATGTGCGCCCGCGCGCTGTTTTGAAAATCTACCCCTAAGAGTGTAAACTTTGGAGTTTCTTCACAACCTTGGAGAGTGAGTAACTAGTTACCCCAAGATCCCATTTGAGGGGCAAATTTATTTGAATAATCAAAGTCAATTTCAACCTGGATCACACCTGACCTTTTTTTTTAATATATATCTATATCTATAAATCTAGATATCTATATCTATATATATCTGGATTTACAGACTAAGGGGTGGATTTTCAAAGCTCTACCCGTGTAAATCCAGTGGCGGGGTGGGGTCAGAGGCCTCCGACAGAGCGCCCATTTGCTGCTGTGCCAGGGATCACGCTCAACTTACGTCAGCCCCAGGGGTAGATTTTAAAACGTGCGCGAGCGCGTCCTTGTGCGCGTGCTACCCGGCGTGCACATGTTATAAAATCGTGGGGTCGCTCGCAAGGGGGTGCACAGTTTTGCGCCTTGAGCGTGCCCAGCCCGCACCGAGCCGCGCCGCCTTCCCCCGTTCCCCGTTCGGAGGGAACTTCCCTACCCCCCACCCCACCTTCCCTTCCCTTATCTCCCCCACCCTTTCCCCCTTGTCTTTATTCAAATAAATTTGCCCCTCAAATGGGATCTTGGGGTAACTAGTTACTCACTCTCCAAGGTTGTGAAGAAACTCCAAAGTTTACACTCTTAGGGGTAGATTTTCAAACAGCGCGCAGGCGCACATGTGCACACACTACCCAGCATGCCGTGGGGCTGAAGTAAGTTGCGCGTGCCGGCCAACTGCTGGTGCATGATCCCCAGCACAGCTGCAAATGGCAAACTGTGCGCCTGCGCACACATGTTATAAAATCAGGCGTACATGTAACCTTTTAAAAATCATGCCCCCAGGGCTCAAGTACGTTTTAAAACAGAAGGAAAAGAAGCTGATTTGGCACAGATGGATAATCAGTCGGCTGTTGCAAGGTATTTGAAAAACAAGGTATACCTGACTAAAGCTGAAATAAAAGAAGTTTCAGCAAAAACCATGATTTGCGAGAAACTGGATATTAGCTTTAACGGGTGCTTTGGAAGATAACGTTGCATTACGTAGGAAGTCGGAGAAAATGGAAAACATTCCTAAGATGAAGAATCTTTCTGTTATTCATTTTCCTAAAAATCCAAATTATTCTGGTTTAGAGTTATTTAAGTGATATTTTGTGGAAGTGCAACCAGCAAAAATTACAGGACAGGTCATGATCCTAGGAAGGTCAAACAAAAATTATGCTCTGGTAAATACAGAATATATAAAATTCTGGAGCTCTGGTAGGGAAACAATTTATTTCTGATATCCCAAGAGAATAAATTTAACACCACATGAGCAACTTCTGTTCCAAGGGCTTTGGAGTAGATTTTCAAATTGTTACACGCGTAACCCCGAAAACCTGCTCCTACGTGCGCCATACGTGCATCCCGGGGCTCGGCCTCGCGCGCAAGCCCCGGGATGCAGGTATGTCCCGGGGCTTTGAAAAAGGGGCGGGAAGGGGGCGGGGTTGTGGGCAGGGCCCCGGTCCGGGGGCAGGCCCGAGGCTTCCGGCACAGTGGCTGTGCCAGAGGATGGCATGCCTGCCAGAGGCAGGCGTAACTATTGAAAACAAGGTAGGGGGGGATTTAGATAGGGCTGGGGGGTGGATTAGATAGGGGAAGGTGGGGGGAGTGGAAGGAAAGTTCCCTCCGAGGCTGCTCCGATTTCGAAGTTGCTTCAGAGGGAAGGGGAAAGTCATCGGGGCTCCCTTATGGCTCAGCGCGCGCAAGGTGCACAAGTGTGCACCCCCTTCCGCGCGCCGACCCTGGATTTTATAACATGAGCGAGGCAGCGCACACATGTTATAAAATCGGGTGTACATTTGTGCGTGCCGGGTAGCGCGCACAAATGTACCCCGCACACGCAGGTTAGAAAATCTGCCCCTTTGTTTTTATTCTTGAGATAGACGTAGCAAAACTTTAAAAAACCCTAAAAAAACATACTGCAGTTCCATAGTTTCAACACTGCGTGTCAATCAGTCTCCGGTCTATTCTTGCACATTTGGCCTAAATATCAGTAGAAACATTTCTCTAGGTGGAACTTAATTTCAATAATGTCCATTCCAATTACTTAAATCCAGCAATTTTTTCTTTGCCTGCCCAACTCAGGCAACCACAGCACTTATCACTTTCCTCCCAGATTAACATAGTTATAGGCTGGTAATGCATCCCATCCAGGGCCGGTGCAAGGGTATTAGGCACCCTAGGTGAACCTTCTGCCTTGCGCCCGACTCCTACCTCATTTGCGCCTGCTGAGTGTGTGCTTCTCTGGGCTGTGAGCGGGTTGGGCGCCACTCACAGCCCTCCAAATCTCTACTCCTCTTTGCCGAGAGCGGGATAGGCTCTAATCGCGGCCCCACATGGCTGCTTTTCGGCGCCCCCTAATGGCTGGTGCCCTAAGCGACCGCCTAGTTTGCCTAATGGGATGCGCCGGCCCCGATCCCATCTTATATGGTTAATTTACTTACAAATCCCATAGTGCAGTCCGCCAATAGACTGGTCAGTATAAAGTCATACTGCATTTCCAGTGCCTCACCGATCCTTTGACATAATAGAGTTTAGGAGGGCTACCCTGTGCTTTCCTCCTCTCTAAAAAGCAGGAGAACCGTTTAATTCCATTCTGCATTGTAAACTTTCATGCATAAGAACATAAGAAATTGCCATGCTGGGTCAGACCAAGAGTACCTCAAGCTCAGCATCCTGTTTCCAACAGAGGCCAAACCAGGCCACAAGAACCTGGCAATACCCAGACACCAAGAAGATCCCATGCTACTGATGCAATTAATAGCAGTGGCTATTCCCTAAGTAAACTTGATTAATAGCAGTTAGTGGACTTCTCCTCCAAGAACTTATCCAAACCTTTTTTGGACCCAGCTACACTAACTGCACTAACAACATCCTCTGGCAACAAATTCCAGAGCTTAATTGTGCGTTGAGTGAAAAAGAATTTTCTCCGATTAGTCTTGAATGTGCTACTTGCTAACTTCTATAAGAAATTAAGCCCTTGGTCATGGAAAAAAAAAAGGGTTGAATTAGCACAAGTTTGAAACCCGCGAGCAGCAATGCCATTCATCAAGACCAGGGTTGAAGCCCTGACAATTGGCACCACTGCTCACAAGCTCCAAACCGGTGCCAATTAGAAACATAGAAAATGATGGCAGAAAGAGAGCATCAGTTGGGAGTAAGGAAACCTTCTCTCTACTTGCAGGAAACACCAAGGACCCTTTCTCATTTGCATATCACTCTCTCCCAGAGCCATCAACAATCACGTGCAACTTCAGGGTCTTCCAGCACTTTCTGCAGGTAAAAACAAAGGCCAGATTTCACAACCTCCTTCATTGGGGAAATTAATTTCTTTAATTAATACTGAGGGTATTATAGGGTTCCTACGGATTTCAAAGGAATCTCTATCACCCAATTTTGCAAGCATATTATCTCCTGGATCAGGAAATAAAATAGTTAACACTAGCAAGAAGAAAGGAAAAGGCAGGTTATATAATGGCTACTAGAGGTGTGCATTCATTTTGAAACATGAAAAACAATGAAACAGTCTGTTTTGTTACATGGCATTTGAAAATGAAACAAACAAAACCTGCATTGAAATTTATTGGGTTTTTCATTTTGTATAAAAAAAATAGCATGACATCTTCCCTGGCTTCCACTGCAAAATTGCAGAACCACTAAAATTTAAAAATTGAAACTCCGTAGCCTTGGGATTTACCCTATGCCCCCACCCCCCAACCCTAGTCGTCTCTTACCCCCTTTCAGGGGGTCTCCAAAGTCCATATGGGGCAGGAGTGACGCTAGTTGTACTTGCCCTGATTTGAAAATGTACATAACCACCTCAAGGGTTATTTTAAAAAATCTGGAAAATGGATGACTTATTTGTCTAAACTTTGCCATGTAATATACTATATTATACATTATACATATAATATATATTATAATGTCCTGCTGTATATCCTTGAATTCATTTATCCAGATAAACCTACCCAAAAAAATGTTGAAATCTAACCACCTATGTTTGAATCCTAAACTATTATGTCAAAGGATCGGTGAGGCCCTGGGAATGCAGTATGACTTCATATTGACCAGTCTGATGAGGATTGCGCTATGGCATCTGAAGTAAATTAACCATATGGGATGGGATGCATCACCAGCCTATAACTATGTTAATCTGGGAGGAAAGTGATAAGTGCTGTGGTTGCCTGTGTTGGGCAGGCAAATAAAAATTGCTGGATTTAAGTAATTGGAATGGACATTATTGAAATTAAGTTCCACCTAGAGAAATGTTTCTACTGATATTTAGGCCAAATGTACAAGAATAAACCTGAGACTGATTGACACGCAGTGTTGAAACTATGGAACTGCAGTATGTTTTTTTTTTTAAAGTTTTGCTATGTCTATCTCAAGAATAAAAACAAAGCCCTTGGAACAGAAGTTGCTCATGTGGTGTTAAATTTATTCTCTTGGGATATCAAAAACATGGGATAACCTTAAGCATCACTGGCTATTTTCAAATGATTATAGCCTGTTAAGATCCCACAGGAAAAGAAAAACAAAGATGAGCAGACCTGGCAACTTAATCGCCCACTCCCACCCAAATGAGGGTGGCCCAATTTCCTCTCCCACCAGCCCCCTCCAAATCCTCAAAGCTTAAGGTCTGTCCCTCAGGTTGGTACCCTCACCTTGCCCCTCCTACCCCAGCTAGACCACTGGTGGTCTCACATGTGTGAGCTAGTTGGATTTTTGGTTCATGTGGGTATCTAGGTAGGGCTATGGGGGGGGGGGGGGGGGGGGGAGGTGGGAGGGGATTGGAGGCTGAGAGGAGGAGGGAAAAGGTGAGGGAGTGGGAGGATGAGGGATAGGTCTTTTGGTGGGTAGTTGCATTGCAGTGAAGGCATATTTTGGTTTGTTATTCAGTATAGTTGTCTCCTAGATTCAAAGGGCAGCAGTTATCACTTTCCTCCAACGCTGGTCAGGAAAGCTACCAGCCTCGCAGTCAAACCAATATTCTGATTATGTAACCAGTATTGCTCTCTAAGCAATGCTGCACACACCAGGAGCTGGACACAAATTCCAAGCTCCCAGTTACATTTAGAGATTTAGGAGGGACCAAATGGGGTGGAAGGACTAGGCTAGGCTAGACAGATAGTGGGGAGACAGGGGGTTGGGCAGAGAGGCTAGAGGTAAGTATTTTTTAAGAACCTTGGATGGGGGTCTGGGATGGGTTAAGGGGGTACTGATCCTTGGGAAAGGCTTTATTAAGCTTTGAAGATTTCTTAGAGGTGGGGCTTGGGGAGAGGGGGGGATCAGAGTGCCAGATCCAAGGTTGACCTCACTTGGGTCTGCAATTGGGCCTCTAGGCTCACTTCGCTTCTCGTTTGTTTGTTTTTCCCCGTGGGCACTAAACTAGCTATATTCATTTGAATACAGTCGATTAAGCTTAAAGTTTTCCAGAACACATTTTGAGTATTGGCTTCGGATGGCGATTTTGAGTCTCAAAATGGCGCCGATCGCCGTCATAGTGAGGGCAAAGGCGATCAGCGCCATTTTGAGTATTGGGATCGGCCGGCCAGCATGAAAGGAGGTCGCTCCTGGACCCCCGCTGGACTTTTGGCAAGTCTTGTGGGGGTCAGGAGGCCCCCCCAAGCTGGCCAAAAGTCCCTGTGGGCCCAACGGGGGTCCCGGAGCGACCTGCCGTCCGACACCAGGACTCAAAATGGCGCCGATAGCCTTTGCCCATACTATGTCACAGGGGCTACCGGTGCCATTGGTCAGCCCCTGTCACATAGTAGGAGCACAAGATGGCGCCGGTGACCATGTGATAGGGACTGACCAATGGCACCGGTAGCCCCTGTGACACAGGCTATCGGCGCCGTGATGAAACCAGCAAACGAGTGCAGCGATGGCTTTCTGACTCCCCGCTAGACCACCAGGGAGTTTTGGTAAGTCTTGGGGGGGTCAGGAGGGTGGGGGGTTGTAGTTAATTTAGTAGTAACGTATTTACAGATCGACAACTTATTGAATTCTCCATACTTCCGCATGAAGCGGAATTGACCCCCCACAAATACGTATCACGTACTCAACGAAAACTTTTTGCCTGCACAGCCCTACTATGTTACATTTCTGACTGCAAAATACTTATGGAAGAATCAGAAAATAGTTTTACCTAGCTGTTGTACAGCAGTCATTTGTGCAGCATGCATTCTTTCTTATTCATTAATTTAAACAGCACCACTTAGCTTTACTACATAAACTTTTTTGATGCTGGCCCTCAAAGTATTGTTGAATATTACGCTTTGCTGTCAAGAGTTCAAGCTATAGCAACTGTAAACAGTTCCTTCAGGGCTTTAATATTCTATTAAAACACTTAGGTGACATTATCCCTGAGAACACCATTTAGCAAATAAGAAAGCAATAACTAGAACAGTTTGAGCATGGACTTAAAGGGATAACTATATATTACACTACATTTTTCACTAAAGGATGGTCCCAATCATCAATGTATTAGTAAGCTATATCTGCCCTATTCCTTCTGCATCTTTTGTTTGACTCTTCATTGTGAGATCTATGTTTGGTGTAGATATACAGTAATAAGGAAAGGACTTCATCAAGATCATTTTCAATCAACCCCTGCACCTTACTGGGTAGAGAATGAAGTTTTTCAACTTACACCAAACAATTCAGAGCTGAGTCCTCACTGAGACTTTCTCAATCTTCATTTTAAGGGCACTAATGACTTTTGGTCTCTGGCCCTGTCCTGCATTTTCTTTACCACCTTGTTCAGCAATGGTAGAATAGGAAAGATAAATTAGAAGAAACGATCATTGAATAGAAAAAAATATCCTTCCTCTAGCTGCCTTGGCTGTGGTCATCTAAGGATACTGTGTCCCAATGAGTCTTCTATTTCTGTCACCCAGGCTTCTTCAACCAGCAGGCTAGGTATTAGGGAGGTTGCAGCTCCATGCTGCCTTGGCTGTAAACAGTTGAGGATGCTATGACCCACCCAGACCTTCTCAACCTCTGCTTGGGCCTTTGGCTTTTGCCACCCTACACTCCTCTGACCAGTGGGCCAGAAGGAGCAATCCATAAGATCAGATCTTGCCAGTAAGCCATGCCAGCTTTCTCAGGTCACTATTTCTTCTTCTCTTAATTTCTTGTGGTTCCACTATGCTTCCTCTTCCTGATGCTAAGGCTCACCAATTTTATTTCTACTGTAAACCATTTAAAATGCTGAGTCCACTGCCTTCTTCTCTACATTCTTCACCTCCCAGCAGTTTTCTCTTCTGTCTTGGCCACTGCTTTCAAGTTTCAACATTTTCTTCCTTTCATCCAGCCATCACCACTCTCCCTGACAGTATTTCATCCTCTTCACTGTTGTCATACCTCCATTTCTCCATACTCTATTCCTTCTCCATTTCCTCTTAGTTGGAGATATCAACCACAATCCCGGCTCTTCATGGAAATTCTACTGCTTCTATTTATCATTTTGAAAGTACTACTTGATAATGGAGGTAATTTTCAAAGGAAAATGTAAATATAATATACTATCGTAGAAATTTACAAAATCCCATTTACCAGCAGTAAGTGCACTTAAGGGCAGATTTTTAAAGCCCTGCACACATAAATCCCGGCCTTTACGCATGTGACCGGGACTTATGCACACCGGGCGAATCCTCCAAGAGGCCTGGCCACACGCATAAAGGCCGGGATGCGCTCAAGTGCCGGGCCTCTTGGATGGGGTGGACCAGAGGGCGTGTTTTGGGCTGGGAGGGGCAAGGCGGGGGGGGGGGCCCTGAAGTAACATGAAAAATAAAAGGTAAACAATTTTAAAAATTGTTTTTAAAGGGTGGGGAGGAGAGGGGAAGTGGAACGGAGGTTTGGCATAAGCAGTGGATTTCCCCAAATCCACCTTAATAATGGTTTATGGAATTTCCTTCCTGCAATTTGCACAGATCTTTTGTAAACCCAACTACACTAACAGCTTTTACCATACCATCCAGCAATGAATTCCACAGTTTAATTATTTTCATTTCTTTTATTAAAACTTTATAAACTCCTTGTAAAACTTGTTACCCAAGCAGTAGTACAAAAATGTAAAAATAATCAAACTTCAAAGAACATAAAATAATTATAATATAAAAAAATTAATAATTAAAATCAAGCAATACCCAATCAAAATGAAAATAGCATTAAATCAATAAAAAGAAATTCAATAAATTAGCAGTGTTACAATATCACCAAATTAAAATCATCCATTCTGTGAAAGCAGCTTAAATTATATCAAATGCCTTTTTAAAAAAACAAACCCAAAAACAGGTCTTAAGTGCTTTCCTAAACTTTAAGAATCAGAAACAGAACAAATGTCAAGTGGTAAAGAGTTCCATTAAAAAGGTGCTTGATAACTAAATGTGGAAATTATTTGTCGAGTAAACAAATATTGTCTCCTATTTGTCTTAAATATATTACCTATTAACTTGATTGCATGTATAGCTGTGTTTAAAAAATATCCAAATTACTACCTCCACCTTCCTCTATTCCTGATGCCTTTCAACTAGCTTAATCACTCCATTCTTATACTTCACTTTCAATACATATCCAGCATAGTTCTCTGCTTCAACAGCAGGGGAGAAGAAAAACTGTTACTTCACACATCCAGCAGAGCTCTCTGCTTAAACGGCAGGGGAGAAGAAAAACTGATACTTCACGCATATCCAGCACAACTTCAACGGCAGGGGAGAAGAAAAAAGGATTCACACTCACAAAGCGGGGAGTAGCTGGCTTGTTACGGCGGATACTACCCCAAACCAAATGTGCCTGATACTTCACTTTCGATGCATATCCAGCATAGCTCTCTGCTTCAACGGCAGGGGAAAAGAAAAACTGATACTTCACGCATATCCAGCATAACTTCAACGGCAGGGGAGAAGAAAAAAGGATTCACACTCACAAAGCGGGGAGTAGCTGGCTTGTTACGGCGGTTACTACCCCAAACCAAATGTGCCTGATACTTCACTTTCGATGCATATCCAGCATAGCTCTCTGCTTCAACGGCAGGGGAGAAGAAAAAAACTGATACCTCACGCATATCCAGCATAGCTCCCTGCTTCAACGGCAGGGGAGAAGATAAACAACCAATAAGGGCTGTATAACATAATCTGGGTAAAAACAAATAAGCATGGGTGTAGCTTGCTTATTGCGGCGGTTACTACCCCTACTACCTCTAATCAAGCTAGATATTTCACTTGGATGCAGCTCCATCACCGCTCTCTACATTAATGGCGGGGGTGGAAGGGAATTAGAACCAAGAGCTAAGAGAAACAGATAAGTATGAGAGAAAAAATGAGGGAAGCTTGCTGGGCAGACTGGATGGGCCATTTGGTCTTCTTCTGCCGTCATTTCTATGTTTCTATGTTTCTATGGATAATAAGTTCTTGGAGGAGAAGTCCATTACCTGCTAATAATTATGTTGACTTAGAAATTAGCCACTGCTATTACTAGCATCAGTAACATGGAATAGACTTAGTTTTTGGGTACATGCCAGGTTCTTATGGCCTGGCTTGGCCACTGTTGGAAACAGGATGCTGGACTTGATGGACCCTTGGTCTGACCCAGTATGGCATGTTCTTATGTTCTTTGTACTGTTTGAAAGAGTAAACAATTGATTCGCATTTACCCGTTCCACTCATTTTATAGAACTCTATCATGTCTCTTCCCAGCTGTTTCTTCTCCAAGCTGAAGAGCTCTAACCTCTTTAGCCTTTCCCCATAGGGAATCACTTCATCTCCTTAATCATTTTAGTTGCTCTTCTCTGTACCTTTTCTAATTCTTCTATATGTTTTTTGAGACACAATGCCGAGAATTGTACATAATACTCAAGGTGCGGTCGCATTATGGAGCAATAAAAAGGCATTAGGATATTCTTTATTTTATTCTCCATTTCTTTCCTAAGAATTCCTAGCATTCTATGGGGCGGATTTTAAATGCCCTGCGCGCCGGCGCGCCTATTTTGCATAGGCCGCCGGCGCACGTAGAGCCCCTGGATGCGCGTAAGTCCCGGGGTTTTTTAAGAGGGGAGGGAGGGGGCGTGTCGGGGGGTGTGGCAGAATGACGCGGCGTTTCGGGGGCGTGATGCGGCGTTTTGGGGGTGGCGAAGCGGGCGTGGTTTCGGCCCGGGGGCGTTCCGGGGCCGTGGCCGTGGCCTCTGGACCAGCCCCCGGGACCGGAACACGGAGCGGGGCAGCCGGCCGGCGCGCGCAGATTTACGTCTGCTTTTCACAGGCGTAAATCGTGGAATAAAGGTAAGGGGTGGGTTAGGGAGGGGAAGGTGGGGGGAGGGCGAAGGAAAGTTCCCTCCGAGGCCGTTCCGAAATCGGAGCGGCCTCGGAGGGAACAGGCAGCGCGTGCTGGGCTCGGCGCGCGCAAGTTGCACAAATGTGCACCCCCTTGCGCGCGCCGACTCCGGATTTTATAAGATACGCGTGGCTACGCGCGTATCTTATAAAATCCAGCGTACTTTTGTTTGTGCCAGGTGCGCAAACAAAAGTACGCGATCGCGCAATTTTTAAAATCTACCCTTCTTTGCTTTGTTGGCCACTGCTGTACACTGACCAGAGGATCTCAACATATTTCTATAATGACGCTTAGATCCTTTTCCTTAGTGGTGACTCCCAATGTGGAAACTTGCATTGTGTAGCTATAATTTGGGTTCCTCTTCCCTATGTGCATTACTTTGGACTTGTTCACATTAAATGTCATTTGCCATTTGGATGCCCAGTCTCCCAAGATCCTCTTGCAATTTCTTATAATCCTCTAGTGATTTAACAACTTTGAATATTTTGTATCATCAGTAAATTTGATTACCTCATTCGTTGTTCCCATTTCTAAGTCATTAATATATTACAAAGCAATGGTCACAATACAAATTCCTGGGGCACTCCACTAGTCACCTTTCTCCATTGAGAAAATTGATCATTTAACCTGACTCTCTTTTTTCTGTCTTTCAATCAGTTCTCAATCCACAATAGAACATTGTCTCCTATCCCATAATTTTTTAATTTCCTCAAGTCTCTCATGAGGCACTTTGTGAAATGCTTTCTGAAAATCCAGATGCCCGATATCAACAGCCTAACCTTTATCCACGTGTTTATTCATGCCTTCAAAAAATTGTAGCTGAAAGCTGATGCAAAACTTACCTTGGCTAAATCCATGTTGGCTTGTCCCATTAAACTATGACTATCTATATGTTAAACAATTTTGCTCTTTAAAATGGTTTCAAATATTTTTCCTGGCACTGAAATCAGGTTACCAATCTGTAGTTTTCTGGATCATCACAGAGCTCTTTTTAAAAACTTGTATTATGTTGGCCACCCTCCACACTTCAGGTACTGTAGCTGATATTAATGATAGTTTAGAGATTACTAATAGTAGGTTTGCAATTTCATTTTTCAGTTCTTTCAGCACTCTGGAATCTATACCATGTAATTTGCTACTATTTAGTTTGTTATTTTGCCCTATTATATCTTTCAGATTCACTGAGATTTGTTTCAGCACCTCTGAATCATTACCTTTAAATATCAATTCTGGCATGGATATCTGCCTTACATCTCCCTGAGTAAAGACTGAAGTAAAGAATTCATGTAATCTCTCTGCTATGGCCTTGTCCTCCCTTACTATCCCTTTTACTGCTCGATCATCTAATAGTCCAACTGACTCCCTTGTAAACTTTTTGCTTCAAATGTATCTAAAAACGTTTTTATTATGGGTTTTTGCTTCCACAGCAAGCTTCTTTTCAAAATCTCTCTTTGCCTTTCTTATCAATGCTTTGCATCTAATTTGCCAATGCATATGCTTTTCCCTGTTCTCTTCATTTAAATCCCTTTTCCATTTAAGAAAGATGTTCCTTTGGCTAAAATTGCCTCTCTCATATCACCTTTTAACCATGCTGGCTATATTGATGGACTGCTTGCAGGACAGCACCACAACTGGCCAAACTCATCCCCAGATGTCACAACTTCTTTGGCACCATCAGTCCCTCATCATAGCAAGAACACTGCCACCGCAGCTACCACTATTTGCCCCGAGGGTCCCTTTAGACATGTTTGTGCAGTGCCGCACCTCTTATAGGCTCCTTGGCAGGAACCCTGAACAGACATCTCCTGATGACATCAGTCTTGCTGGGCTTCTTAAGGACAGACTATACAGAAACCTGTCACCTCAGCAACAGGTCCTCCTGTGTTCCCCAGTGCGTGTTGCTTCCTGATCCTTGCCTGCCCAGCCTGCCTTGTCTCGTCCATCTCCTTCCTTCATCCAGCCTTGCCTCTTCTAGCCTTGTCTCATCCAGCTCCTTGCCTCATCCAGCCTTGCCTTGTTCAGCACCTTGCCTTGTCCAGCTCCTTGCCTCATCCAGCCTTGCCTCTTCTAGCCTTGTCTCATCCAGCTCCTTGCCTTGTTCAGCACCTTGCCATGTCCAGCTCCTTCCTTCATCCAGCCTTGCCTCTTCTAGCCTTGTCTCATCCAGCTCCTTGCCTCACCCAGCATTCCAGCCTTGCCTTGCCTTGTTCCTGCTCCTTGTCTGGTCCTGTCCCAGACCCTCATCTGCCTGATCTCTCAGTATTGACCTCTGTTAGGATCTTGACTACTCCCTTGCCTGCAGCCTGGACCTGACCTCTGTTAAGGCCACTGATTACGCCTTGGCTGCCACCCACTCTGACCCTTGGCCCATACTCGGTATCTGTTTGCTGCCTGCCCTGTCTTAGGCCCTTTCCTGGACACTCTCTGACCACCCTCGGGACCTTCCGAAGTCTTGTTGAACTCTGGAACCATCAGACAACGTCAAGGGGACCTACATACTTCCCTTATTGGATGGTCCAGCCCTAACCTTGGCTTCTCCCTTGTGTGAATGAGGCGAACCACTCAGAACTTCAACAAATTTGTACAACAGTTTCACCAGATTTTTGAGGAGCCTGGTCATTTCTCTCTCGTCCACATCAACAGAATTGCTATCTGCCAATGCACTTGCATCATGGGTGAGTATGCAGTACAATTTTGCACCCTGGTCTCCGAGCTTGCTGGGGTTTAGACAGCCAAATGGCCTTCTTCTGGGAGAATAAAGGATAAGCTGGCAGGCCAAGATCTTCCACTCTTTATGGAAGCACTCATGCCCTGGCCATCTGCGTGCATTTAAGATTCCAGGAACAAGCCTAGGAGAAGAAGACCTCCCACCGACCTATCTGCTTGGCCTCTGAGTTCCCCTGAAGTCTGCCTGGGACCCATGGTGGTTGTCATCTCCGTTGAACCCATGCAGTGGGTAAGTTATGGCTCTCGGATGAAGAGAAACGGAGGTGAAGACAGCCACCCTATTTAATATATACATGCTACAGTTATGTCACCTGTTGGCTGGCCTTGGCATCACACATTACTTAAATGCTGACAATATTCAATTTTTGGTCCCTATTAAGGAATCATTAGAAAAATCCATGAAACTAGTAGAAAGATACAGCTCTGCAATAAAAACTTTACTGGTCCATATGAAACTCCTCCTTAACATTAAGAAAACTGAAGTCATTCTCTTAAACAGGAAAACAAAACCCACTAACTTTGCCATACACATAGGTCAGGAAAAAACTGAATTATCCTCATATGCTAGGGATTTAGGAATAATAACAGAAAATGAACTAAACATGAAGAGACACATTAACATAAAAATCAGAGAAGGATATAATAAACTTCACATGCTGAAGCGTTTAAAACCTCTACTTCATCAGGAACACTTTTGCACAGTACTTCAAACATTACTATTCTCTAGCCTTGATTATGGTAATGTGTTATTACTTGGTCTCCCAACAGGTACTCTAAGACCTTTATAACTTTTACAAAATGCGACCGCTAGATTATTAACTGGAACGAGAAAATGTGACCACATAACACCAATATTAAGTTCACTACACTGGCTCCCAGTGAAATCAAAGATAGAGTTTAAAGTCCTTTGTTTATTACATAAATGTCTGAATAATGGTAAAACAGAGTGGCTGAATGCTGTTATTCATTTGTATACACCTCAAAGAAATCTAAGATTATCAACAAAGGTTTATTTGTGATACCGACTATACATTTAACCCACCTCAGTGAGGTTAGAAAAAAAGCCATATTAATTGCAGGACCAAAACTGTGGAACTCAATCCCCATGGAGTTAAGAACACAAGTAGATTTTATGGCTTTCAGAAAGCAATTAAAAACTTGGTTATTTGAAGAGGCATTCAAAGGTACTTTCTAATCATTAAAGTTACAACATATATTTGTGGCTCAAATATGTATGGTAGAATGATATGAAGGCATTTCCTTTCCTTATATTTTAAACTTTCCTATTGTTTAATTTAATGTTTTATAATTTTATTTTACAATTAATCTATTATGTCATCTTATTATAATTTTTTACACTTTTATTGTCATTTTTAATTTTTATTTACTATTTTAAATTTTATGTTAATTTTGTAAACCGTTATGATTGAATATCAGAATGACGGTATATACAAGTTTTTAAATACAGAAATAAAATAACCTCTGTCTCTACTGCTCTGTGCAGGGAATTTCTCTAATCATTACCCTGAGAAGCCGGGTAAACCTCAAAATTGGGGCTTGATTGGGAAGACAGTCCTGAGTCACCCAGCTGTTCCTCTGCAGCCAGTGATAACTGTGTGCTTCATCTTCGGGAAGACCACCGTTCAGATCAAGGCATTACTAGATTCAGGAGTTGTTGCTGTGCCAGTATGGCTGTCCCATCACCATCTTGACTACAGCCCTACCATCTCTTCAGTTTACGGTGAGCCCCTGCCTGGCCACCTTACTTATCACCATGCAGATCAGTTCATATTAGGAAAGCATCATGTTCTATGTACTACCTAGAGTGGTCAACCCTGTCACTTTTGGGTTGCTCTGGCTCCGCCTCTATCAACCTCCTACAGATTAGGAGCCCCTCCTGTAGGAACATTGTTCCTCCAATGTTCTGCCTCCAGTTTCGTTGGCTCAACCAATCCTGTTCTGCTAGACCTGCCGCCCCAGTGCACAACCATCACCGACATACTTATTTATTTTATTTATTTACATGATATTTATATACCATCTTTCCATGTTAGACCAAAACAGTTTACAATTAAAACATACATAATATAAAAGTCCAACATTACAACATTACAAATAAAAAAATATAACATTAACATTTCATACTACTATTCTGGACATCGTTAAGAAGGAAATGGCATATTGATCAGCCATGTTTTTAACCCTTTTTTAAATATTTTAAAACCTGTGCATATTCTCAAGCTCTAAGGCACAGAGTTTAGGACTGGCTTTGAAGATTTCTCTCTCGCTGACTTCTATTAAAAGTTTGCTGTGTACTGATGATACCTCTAATGGACTTTTGTTTGAGGATCAGAGGGTTCTTTCTGTAACATAGAAATGTAAGGTAGTGCTGAACCAGATGGTTTCTTTGTTTGAAGTAATCTTATGAATTAACATAAGAACTTTGTATTGCATGTGGTAATGGATTGGCAGCCAGCGTGATGAGTATAATATGGGTATATGTAATCAAATGTTTTTGCACCAGTTAGAAAACTTGCTGTAGTATTTTGTAACATTTGTACAGATCTAAGTGCCTTGGCGGGAAGGCCTAGGAATAGGGAAATGCAATAATCAAAGTTTAAAAAAATGAGAACTTACAATATAGACCAAAAATTATCATAAGAACATGCCATACTGGGTCAGACCAAGGGTCCATCAATCCCAGCATTCTGTTTCCAACAGTGGCCAATCCAGGCCATAAGAACCTGGAAAGTACCCAAAAACTAAGTCTATCCCATGTTACTGTTCCTAGTAATAGCAATGGCTATTTTCTAAGTCAACTTAATTAATAGCAGGTAATGGACTTTTCCTCCAAGAACTTATCCAATCCTTTTTTAAACCCAGCTACACTAACTGCACTAACCACATCCCCTGGCAACAAATTCCAGAGTTTAATTGTGCATTGAATGAAAAAGAACTTTCTCCGATTAGTTTTAAATGTGCCACATGCTAACTTCATGGAGTGCCCCCTAGTCCTTCTATTATCCGAAAGAGTAAATAACTGATTCACATTTACCCATTCTAGATCTCTCATGATTTTTATTGAGTTCTAATAATGATTTAAGTCTTTTAAGAAGCTGCATTTTGACATATCCTTGTTTAATTACAGAATGTACGTGATTATCCATGGAAAGTTTATTACCAAAATGACACTCAAATCTCAGACTGTAGAACTCAGTACTATTTATCAAATTTAAAAGTTAGAGATATATCTGGGGTCATTTTCCTTAATAAGCAATTATTTCCACTTTTTTAGTATTAAGCAAAAGTTTTTTGTGCTCAAGCCATTTCTGAATTGTAAGATAGATTTGTAAACATTTGAATATGTGGAATACTGAGATATTAATGGGAATCCAAAATGGAAAATCATTTGCATAAGGTGAAAATTATTAATACTTAGACCTACCATTAACTTGCATAACGGCAACATATATATGTTAAACACAGTTGCCAATAATGCAGGACCCTGTGGTACACCAGTTGAACCCTGCTATCAGTTTGAATTGTTATCTATTTTGTTAGGATTTTGCCTGCTACGCAGCCTTACCCTATCTTCTGGACTCCTGCAATGACATCTTCCCACCAGCAGAAGCCTCCAGACCCCAGCCCTGTGTAAACCAATCTTGCCAGAAGCTCCTTATTTTTTCAAGGTGTTTCTCTTGGCTCTATGGCCTGACCCTCATTCTTGCCATGTGGCCTTTAGGCCTTCTAGATTAGTTCCTGGCCTTGCCTTGGAACCTTGTGGTCTTTGGGCCTTCTTGGTCTTTAGGCCTTCTAGTTTCTTGCCTTGCCTTGAGGCCTTCAGGCCAATTCTTTCTTGTATCTTGCCTAGAGGCCTTTAGGCTATCCTGTCTATTGCCTTGTTGCCTTCGGGCTTGCATGTTCTTTGTTCCTTGTCATCCTTGTCTTCCTTGTCCAATCCTGCCTAGTCTGCTTTGTTGGTCTTGTCCTTTCTATCCCAAGTATCCTGTCCAGTCCTGTCTATACAGAGCCCTGTCATTGCCTTGTCTCACCCTTTGTCTTGTCTAGTTTCAGGTCCTGCCCAGTATCTAGCCTTGCCTTATCCACTTAGCCCTGCCTGCCTTATCTAGCCTGCCAAGCCTTGCATGCTTTGTCTGCCTTGTCCAGCTTGCCAAGCCCTGCCTGCCTCATCCAAACCTGGTCTTCATCCTTGCCTGTCCAGCCTTGCTGTGCCTAGTCATCCTCCAGCCTGAGTGGACTCACCACTATGATGTACTGCCACCACATAAACCTACTGGCCCCCAGAACCCAAGGGCTCAACCTTTGGGACTAGTGCGCTGGCTAGGCAGAAGACCAGCCATTGCCTTTTCCCCGAGTCTTCCCTTGCAGTTCTCTATTGCTCCTCAGGTGGATTTCCCAGACTCCAGAATCCCTGACAATTTTTACTTAATAAATGTGGTTGTGTAGAGACAATTTAAACCATTCTAGTGCCAGCCCACAGATACCAACTTCTTCCAACCTCAATAAGTCAATGTTTGGTCAATAGTGTTAAAGGCTGCTCGTAAACCTAACAGCACTAATATGTAACTATTCCCTGCCTGAAATTCTCTCCATAGATCATCAAACATGGATAGTAATAGTTAGGGATGTGAATCGTTTTTTGACGATTTAAAATATCGTCCGATATATTTTAAATCGTCAAAAATCGTTAGAGGCGATATTTAATAGGAATTCCCCCGATTTATCGTCAAAAATCGTAAATCGGGAGAAGGGGGAGGGGAAGGGGGAGGGCGGGAAAACCGGCACACTAAAACAACCCTAAAACCCACCCCGACACTTTAAAATAAATCCCCCACCCTCCCGAACCCCCCCTCAAATGCCTTAAATTACCTGGGGTCCAGTGGGGGGGGGTCCCAGTGTGATCTTTTACTCTCGGGCCTCCGGTGCATTGTAGAAATGGCGCTGGCGCTACCTTTGCCCTGTCACAGGGCAAAGGTAGCGCCGGCGCCATTTTGTTTTTTGTCCCCCGACGTCAGGAGCGTAGGAGATCGCTCCTGGACCCCCCCTGGACCCCCAGGGACTTTTGGGCAGCTTGGGAGGGCCTCCTGACCCCCACAAGACTTGCCAAAAGTTCAGCGGGGGTCCAGGAGCAACCTCCTGCACTCAAATCGTTTTGCCGTACAAAATGGCGCCGGCCATACGGCGTATGGCCGGCGCCATTTTGTACGGCAAAATGACGTCAGGAGCATAGGAGATCGCTCCCGGACCCCAGGTAGAGTGTCCATCAAGCTAGTTTGAGAGAACATTGCCCAAATCTCATCTTAGAGTGAGTTTCCTTACTCCGAAGGCCATCAAATCTTCACAAGAGACCACTGTTCTGTTTGTACATCTCATGTTGAATGTGAAAGTGGCCCCAACCCCCTACACTCATACCTAATCCCCACCTCGAGTTACTAGGTGGGCCTCCCATAGGGATACAAATACCTGTCTAGGGAGTAGACATTATAGCAAGTCTCTCTCTCTCTCTCTCTCTCTCTCTCTCTCTCTCTCTCTCTCTCTCTCTCTCTCTCTCTCTCTCTCTCTCTCTCTCTCTCTCTCTCTCTCTCTCTCTCTCTCTCTCTCTCTCTCTCATATATCATGGCACGTGAAGTTTCCTCATTTGCATGGGAAACACCCCTTAATGCAATATGAGGCCTCTGTTGGAAACAGGGGGCTGGGGTTGATGGACCCTTGGTCTGACCCAGCATGGCAAGTTCTTATAGATTGTGTATAAGTAGAATTATTGAGAGTGCTATGTATGATGACATCATTATTGTATGGTGAGGGAGTAAAGAATTTGGCTAAATACCTGTGATCGGGCATTACAGTTCACTCACACATTTGGGGAAACAACAGTTTCATTCTTGTATATCCAGATTTCAATCATTGCAGATAAGTTTTTCTTCACAATTTATCAAAAACCAACAGACAGAAATACAGTATTGAATTACACCAGTTGCTAGCCGCAAAATTTAAGAAACAGTATTCCTTTTGGCCAATTTTTACGCCTAAGAAAATTATGCTCTATGACATCTGAGTATAAATTAAAAGCTAGAGAAATGAGTCAGAAATTTATTGAGAGAGGGTATCCTGAGAATGTAGTACGAAAGGCTAGTAAACGTGCCAGATGGAATCATAGGGAACTACTATTAATACCAAAGCAAAAAGAGCAGTCAAGTAAGGTAACATGTGTTTTGCCTTTTTCTATAGGAGTTCATGAAGTGGTCCAAAGTATTAGAAAACATTGGAATGTGTTGCAAGTTTATGCAGTGTTTATGGAACAACCCCTAATAGCATTTAAACGGGTACTAACATAAAAGATCAGGTTGTGCATTCATTTTTTAAAGAAAGGAAAGAACGATCTGCAGAAGTAGTGGGTCATTTTCCATGTAAATCTTGTGTTATGTGCCCTCAAGCACATTCCAATATAAATATCCCTTTAAGTATATTGAGGAGATATAAGCCGATTGTACAAACTTCCTGTATGTCAGAAAATATTGTTTACACAATATGGTGTCCGTGTGGACTTATATATATAGGGAAGACTACAAGGAAACTGAAGACGTGCTTGATTGAGCATAAGAGTGCGCTGAAACGGAGCAAGATAGAGGCGCCATTAATTCAGCACTGTATAGAACAAGCACATTTCTTTGAGAGTCTATTTTGCACAGTTTTGGAAGTTGTAGAGCAGGATGAACGGGGAGACAATACAAATCAGACGCTTCTGCAATGTGAGCAAAGATGGATCTTTAAATTGAACACGGTCTCTCCCACAGGGCTCAATAAAGAAGTAGATTGATCCGTTTATATGTAAGAGTGTTTGGATTGACTAGTTTGCTAGCCTTAAGAAGCATATAAATATCTGACTTCCGGTAAAAATGAGCGTAAGCGTCTGAGTGCAATTTTTGGGAATATGTGTGAGTTGCTGGGTTAAACTAGGATCAGCTACAAAGTAAGTCCTATGTAAGTAGCTAGTTCTAAAATTTAAATTTACTCTAAGATTGATGAGGGAAGGTAACCAAAGTGCTCTGTATTTTTAGGAACAACGACAAGTCCCCTGAAGCAGGCGTGAGCTGCACGCCAAAACATTGTCAATGTCGGGCAGGCAACAATAAGAAGCAGCAACGTAGAAGGCGACATCAGAGATAGTAGTTAAAAAAGAAAAGAGATAAGTCATATTAAAATATTGAGAGAATTCACTTAAGGGTATTTTAAAGGGTAATATTTAGAATAGATTTCACTTATGAAGTACAAATCAAAAATATACTAAACGGGATGAAGTAAATGACATTATAATAAGTGCGTGTATATGAGATGGGTTGTAGCCCTTTGTGGGCAAGAGCCCAGGAGATTGCAGCATTGAACACTCTGATACCGATTCCCGATATTTTAATAATTAAATAAGAATTTAACACTGTATTTTACAGTTTCCCTCATACATTGAAAACAGGTTTTGGTAGTCTTTCAGTAATTACATTTTAAATTAATACAGAAAAAAGTTATTACTTAAAGATGCAGAATTTTAAATATTTTGAGCAGGATTTCCCTAGAAATTCACTGTAAAAGTGTTCCCTTCCACTTTCTCTCCCTACTCCCCTGGCCACTTTGCCTTCTCAGGCCCCAACTCCTCCACCTGTCAGTATCTTTCCCCTCCTCCTCTAGGCTCAACCCTTTCCACTTTATCACCAGTCCCAGAGTTTGGCCCCATTCTCAGTACTGCCCCTCACAGAGGCTCTGTTCCTCCCTTTCTCACATACATGCTCCCTCCCTCTAATTCACATACACACACCCTCATTCAGGCTCCCTCACTCTCTTGCACACACACATCCCCTCCTATAGGGTCCCTCTCTCTTAAATACACACCCACACAAGCTCCCTTTCTCTCTCACACATATATCTTCACACAGGCTATGTCTCACTCTCATGTACCCCCTTCACACAGGCTCTCTCTCACACATACACAGGCTAGCACCTTCACATACATACGATCCTTTGTTCATACAGACGAGCTCCCAATCTCTCACACACATACACACGCCTTCACAATCTCCTCATATACACTCCCTCTCTCTGGCACCCACACTCAAGCATCCCCCTCCCCCCCCCGCTCTCACCTCCCCGCTCTTTCACCCTTCCCACCCTCTCACCCCTCTCCCTGCTCTCTCACCCTCCCCTCCCCCCACAACCCTCCCCTCCCTTCACCCACTCCCCTCCCCTCCCCCCACACTCCTCCTCTCTCACACCCACTCCCTCTCTCACACCCCCTCTCCCTCTCCTCTCGCACACACACACATTCACTCTCTCTGGGGCCTTCAACTTTGCTGCGAGCGGAGCACAGTCCATTCGTGGCACATAGGAGCCTTCATCTTTGCTAAGAAAGGCGCACATCCCATGGCACATAGGGGCTTTCATCTTCGCCGTGAACAGCGAACTGGTGCTCTGTCTGCTCCCTTCCCCCATTTCTGTTCCTTGTATGCTGCCTGGGAGGGGAGGGGCTAGAGCAAGAAGCATAGGGCTGTTCTCTGCTGCCTGAGATTCTAGGCACTGGGTGTTCATGCAATGGACCTCTTGTTATACTCATAGGTAAAAGCAGCCATGCTAATGATACCCCTTTGGGCAGCCATCCCCTTGCCCCCCTAGTGCTGGCCCCATGGCCATTTTAAGATGGCAGTGGGACATTCAGGCAGCAATGTAAGAAAAGAAGGTGGAGATTTGGGACTGGATTGCTGGTGAAATTACTGGTGTGAAAAGGAATATTTGGGATTCATCAGCATAAAAAGTGTTACTGAGAGAGGAGAGCAGAACACCAAGAGAAGAATATAGAAAGAAAAGAGAAGAGGGCCAAGGACATAGCCCTGAGCACACCAACTGATAGCAGAATAGCAATGAAGGAAGAACCACTAGAAGATACAGTAAATGTATGATGGAAGAGATAGGAAGAAAATGAGGATAGAGCAGGGTCCCAAAATCCAATGAAGTACAGTGTGTCAAGGAGCAGATGGTGTTCAATGGTGTCAAAAGCAATGGATAGGTCAAGGAGGAGGAGGACTGAGTATAGTCCTTTGGCCATGATTTTGAAGAGACCACTGGAGACGCTGGCAAGAGCTATTTGTGTAGAATGTAGAAGGCAAAAGTGAGACTGGAGTAAATGCAGAAGAGCTTGAGATGGAAGAAAGTCAAGACAGTGGAGGTTAATAGCACATTCAAGCAGTTTGGATACAAAAGGGAGGAGGGAGATGGGGCAATAGTTAGCAGGGCAGGTAGGGTTCAGTGAGGGTCTTTTGAGGAGCAGCAAGATCATAGCTTGTTTGAAGGAACATGGGGCAGTTGCAGTGGCAAGTGATCAACTGAAGATGCAGCAAATGGAGGGGACAATTGCAGGGGAATTAGAACTGGAGAGAAGATAGGCAGTTTCCTCCGCCAGGATTTCAGAAAATGAAGAAAGTGTAACAGGGGCAATGGAAGGGGAGGTGAATAAAATGGGGGTGGAGGTGGTAGTCTGGTGAACTAACAATTAATCTTGTCAGCCATTTCATAAAGGAAGTCAGCCATAGTGTGGGCAGAGAGTAAAGTGGAAATTGGAGGCAGAAGCTGTTTGAAGAGGGAGGTGACTGTGGCAAATAGACAGCAGAGGTTGGAGGCAATGGTGTTTGTCAGATTGACATAATAATTTTGCTTGGCAAGTGTAATAGCAGACCAGAAGAAGGTGAGCAAGAATTTGAAATATATGAAGCGAGCATGTTAACATATATAACATCTTTAAAATTCATCCCTTTCTTTCTGAACTCATTACCATCCATAATCCTTTTTCACTTTCTCACCATCACCTGATTATTCTTCTGCAATGTGCTTCACACAGGTCTCCCAAGAGCCAGCTATCTGCACTGCAGTCTACTCAGAATTCAGCTGCATGGCTTTTCCTCCAATATCATTACAACCATGTAGTTCCTTTTCTCAGGTCACTACACTGGCTTGCCATCTGCTCCTGTGTACAGTTCAAGCTTCTTTTATTCACTTACTTGTGTATTTACTTTGTAGCTCCTCATTACCTCTCCTTTTCTAATCTTTCTCAACCCCCTTCCTTGACCTCTGTTCATTGGAGGTCATAAGACCCTTATGTGTACCCTTCTCCTCTATTGTCAAATCCAGACTCCATGCTTTCTATCTTAGAAACATAGTAAATGACAGTAGATAAAAACCAAAAAGGCCCATTCGGTCTGCCCAGCAGCAATTTTATGTGCATTCATCCAAAGTACCGTACATCAAATTTCCGTATGAACTCAACCCTCAAACCCACTGTGCCTCCTTTTGGGTTGCAGCTGCCGCTCTCTGTGCAGGTTTCCCCATGCCCTCCAGGAAGCACAATGATGAGAAGGCAATGTGTGTGGGTATGATTTGAGGAGGATGCCTGTGTGTCACGGTCTTGTTCTGCCAAAACCCACTGTTACTCATCTGGTTTTTTTTTTTATTTTGTGGCTCATTTTTGGGCAGAGGAAGATTTTCTGGATGTTCTATATTAGTGGAGGTTCCCTTAATTTTAGCCAACTCCTCTAAGGTCAGCCAATAACTTTTTTTAGTGCAGAGAATTGCAGACAGATGGTACGAGCTCTGAGTTTCCAGATGGTCTGTCTTTGGAGTAGAGCTCCACAATTATTGTACTGAATAAGAGCCATTATGTGGCTTTTGCCTCTGTGGAACATCTGTATATTTATTGTTAAGAAATCTAATCACTTAGAGTACTAATTAATCAATTAATTTAAATGTCCATCAGATCTCTGTATGGTTATTTAAGAAAGGCAGACATCTGAGTTGGTGGGTGAGGAGTAGGGTGAGAGGGATAAAGCCCAGACAGCAGAAACATGTGAAAACTAGCCCTGGATTTATTCCCTGTCCTCTGTTCCCTTTCTCAAGAGAGAATGCACTCAGCTGCAGGCAGTGCTAACGCTGGCTTCTCCAGTTGCAGATTACACTAGGCTGTTGAGCTCTGACAGTTTACATACAGAAATAGGCCCCTGTCCCCATGCAAAGGAAGCCCCCAGCATACAGCTCCCACACTGATTGGGCAGATTGGCTTAGCACTGTTCCAGATACAGCTAGATTGAGACCCTTAAATCCAAATAGCAGAAACATTTGAATACCAGCCCTGGATGTATTGTCTGCCTTTCTTTCTGTGCTTTTGCCTCTTATTCCACCATATACCTGAAACACCCTTACTGAGTTGGTGTACTACGCTCTATCTTTGACCTTATTCAAGTCCTGCCTAAAAATCCACATTTTTTAGATTGCTTTGAAATCTAAAACAATGGCTCTTCCTGATCATAGCCTTGTTGATTGTAATCATGTGTACTATAATAAATACATTTCCTGAAACATCTTATTTGCCTTGTCTGCAAGCCTTGATTATATTATGAACTCAGTTGGAGCAGGGAGTGTCTCTTATGACTATCTGTACAGTGCTTCACATGTCTAATAGTGCTAAAGAAATGATAAATAGTATATCAGCGTTAATAGTAGTATCCATAGACTATCCAGGCAGCAACTACAGAATAGAATGAGCTGGAAATGTTAGTAAGATAAAGAGACATGTGGATTCCTCCATATGACTTTTTGTTCTCCAGAAGTCTTCCTTCCTAGTGAATGATTAAAGACTCTCTTTGATCCATATAAGGATCAGCAACTCTGAAAGAAAAGAACAGCTACTTCTCTCTCCCTTGCCGGTTTAGATAGTAGAGCAGTACTTCTTATAAACACTATAAAAAGATGAAAAGAGCATATACAAATCAAACATTCATCGTGGAAACCCTCAGTTCACAGAAAATGAGTACTAGGACATTCATACCATGTACTACGCTGAAATTTTCTTATATTGTGAGACCTTAGTCAATTGCAATCATTGGTCTGGTATCAGAAATTGCGTTCGTGATCTCTAATATATCTTTTATATTTTTGTTGAAACAGAGTCCACGCTTCTTGAAATAGTACTGAACATCCATAAAAATATTCAGCCTTTGATGAGATGAATAAACAATTAACTTAACTTCAAGGCAGAAAGTCCATCATAAAGTGTCCACAGTTCAGGTTGTCTTATGGATGGATGTTCAGTACTGTTTCAAAGTGTTGACTCTGATTCAACAAAAAATATAAAAGATATATTATAGATTACAAGCACAATTTCTGATACTGGACATGTGACTACAACTGACTAAGGTAAGGTCTCATTGTATAAGAAAATTTCAGTGTAATACTTGATATGAAGATCCTAGTACACATTTTCTATGAATTCAGGGTTTTCACGATGGATGTTAGATGGTAGATCAACATTACATTGTAAAAGACCATAATATGGAGCCCAGTGATAGAAGCCGTAAAATTAAGAACAGCTAATCTGACAGCTTCAGGTTGCTGGAGGTAGATATACAGTCGTCATTCTTGGAATGACCACATCCCTTGAACTAAGAGTTGAGTTTCAGTAAGAAATTCCTTGGAAGATCACTCTTGGTAGACATTGAGGACAATTTTCAAAGCCAGTTACAGAGGTAAGCAGATTTATAGGAGACTAGAAATTGCCCTACCTCAATAGGAGCAAAAGCATATGCATTGTTTTACAGTTTTTGCATTTTTTTGCCACAAGTAGGAGAGACGTTCCCTGAGGTATGTTTTGAGCAGGATCAGAAAATAACATTTTCAACTGTACGTCTACCATTTTCCATGAAGAAAAAAACTGCCCTCAGAAAAAATAGGTACAAATATCCACAGGTAATTTATATCTATTGCAAAATTTCAAAGTGAAAATGCATGTGTATTTTCTTTTTAAAAATTGGTGCAAAGACCACAAATAAAAAGTATCTGTAGCCTTTGCCCCATAGAGGGCAATTTGCGAATGGATCTAGCTACATTGAAACTGATTAACGTGGACATTTGAAAGTTTCTCCTTTGTCAAGGATAAAAGCACTCTCTTTGTTTCACAGCATACATCCTTTGAACCATGCCAGAAAGGGGCAAGTTTGGGAGGAGGGGTTAGGATGGGAATGGGAAAGTATTTTCAAAGGGAAACTTCCTGTACATTCTTTATAGCTAATTCTCAAAGTGAAGCTAGCTGGGTAACCTCTCTTGGAAAATTATCTAGCATAAGGTAAACATGCAAAAATCACCACCATACTTTTCACCTGATATTGGTATGTGCCACCACAAAGGAGGGGGTTAGGTAGCACACACACATTTGAAAATGTCACATACGTACACTGTTTTACTCCCCGACCTAACCACACTCCTGGGAATGACAAATTTTAACCCTATTAATTAAAAGTATACCTGCTGTGGGCAATCACACACACCTTTAGCAGGGTACAGGAGGACACATTTTCAGACCGACCAATTTATCCAGGTGTAGCCCCCATCCCATTCTGGTCCTGGGCACATGGGCACACTGGAGGGCCACAGACCACAAAGGCTCCATGACCTCCTAGGATTCCCGCACGGGAGAGAGGGGGGGGGGGGGGGGGAATGAAGAATTTTTTCAAGGCCCTCAGGGCTATTTTTTTTAACCTCTCTGGCTCTCTTCTGCACATGGGCTGCAAGCACACAGAAAATAATCACGCCTCATATTTGTTCTGTTGTTCAAAACAAAAAGTCTTATGTTAGTTTATCCCTTTCACACTGGACACTCTCAATACTTGGAATTCCTTGGGAAGTCCTTGTCTCATTCTTTTCTCTCTGGTATCACTTGCTGACTGTAGCTGAATCAGTTTTATGCTCTGGTGAACTTTCCTAGGCATGATGCCTCTCCTCTGGCACTCCCAGTGTACTCATCTCCAGATTCCAGGGAAAATATTTCCTGTTCAGGACACCTCTGGATCTGGAGCTCTTAAGACCCTGTTCCTTCTCGCTTTTCTGGACTTCCAGGAACATCCTTCTTAGAATCCTTCTCTTCAAACTTCTTTGTACTCCTCGGGACCCTCTGTGGAGAGACAGGCTCTAGGCTGTCACTCTGTGAAGAGACAGCTCCAGCTCCAGCTTTTCAGCATCATTCCAGGTAGCCCCACCTAAAATGAATTGCAATAATCTAGTTTTGATAGCACTAAGGCCTGCAAAGTTTCACAACTGACAAGATACAGGAATAGCCAATTCATTAAAATAGGAGGATGGAAGGTCTTTTATAGGAAATCTGCTCAAAACCATTTCATACTTGCCAATATTTAAAATCAGCCAATCCAGTTTTTAATAGTTATCAAGCAATCAGTCACCTTTATAAAAGCATTATTTACACTGGAATTAACCAGAACATAGAACTGTATGTCAGTGTACCTACACAAAAATTCAGGTTTTCTGCAGGAGCAATGTAGCTATTAGAACTCTGCACTACACTGTTTTAATATTTCCTATGTATCTTGTTACTCTCCCCTCTTCTCCCAAGATCCATTTGAAAAAAACTTGCCTTTATCTGGCTTTCCCAATTCACAAATTTAAACAAATAACAGCATGTTCCAGACTGCAGTCACTATAATTCACTGTAATTGTGATTCATGGACTGTTTTGATCCAAGGGATTTCCCCAAGTTCATTTAAAGGACTCACAACTGCCAGGAGACGTTTTGGTCAGTCCTGGACATCCTACAGCACTGTAGTATTTGTAGTCCCTGATTTTACCCATTGAAATCAGTGTTACAGGTCCCAGAATTCATCAGATCGGGGTTGTCAGAAATCCAGGATTGGCCTAAAATCTGCCTTTAAGAATTGGGCAGTGGCTAGCTTGGCAGCTTTGGAACTGTGTATTCTTCCCCAGTTCCAAATACCCCTTTACCCCTAAAAAGAGAAGTGCAACTGGCCTAGAGGCAGATTTGCTCTACAGCTCAAATACACTCCCCTCTTCTGGAGAGAAGGGGTGAGAAGCAACAGTTTACAATATTCTTTCCCCTATGTGACATTGCAAGCATTTCCTCCCTGGCCTGGCATGCTCAGAGCTGGAGAATCCTTTCTCTATTAGGTCAAGAAAGAGAAATGCTCTTTCCTGGTCAGCAGAGAGAGGGATATCACAGATTGCGGGGAAGTGAACCAATCTGCCAAACTGATTTGCAGTTCTCATTCCTTAAGATCTAGCAGGTTTTGATTGTAACCAGATCACAAAACCACAATCCCTTTAGATCAAAATAGTTTTGTTTTTTCTAAAACAAAATCACACTCTGTAAGACAACAGTAGAAGATTAGATAGCATTCATATAGTAACAGTATTTATTAATGAAAATGCACAATCAATGCAATGTAAATGCATAAGGGAAATGGCTGGCAGTATAGTGCAGAGGTGCAAAAAGATGTAAATCTGGAGAATCTTATTCAAATCTGATCTGTGGCCATTTTGCTATTTCATTGTCAGCAAGTTAACTTTTCTGTATTTAACTTCTTTGCTTTCTTAAAATACTTTTTCCACCACCTTCCCACCCTTTCCCCAATGTGCTGTTTTGTGTTGAAGAAATCACTGTCTTACCCCAGAAAGGTCTGCAGACTCCGTGGTCTAAGTGCTTTGATCTTTCACATAAATCCCAACCTCTCACTGGGGCAGTTGCCAATAAAAGCAATGCGATTACTTTCTTTGGAATTTCAAGGCTTTTCTCCTGTGTGTAATTTCTTTTCTATTTTCATGTTAGATGGACTAAAGGAATTGAGAAAAAAATTACTTTCCTTTTCGCATACTAGTTCATCCAGTTATGAGCTGGAGGCGTTTCCCAGGTGCCCCCAAAAGCTCCTTTTTAAATTATGTTATGAAAACAAAGAGTGTCTTGTGAAGTGAAGCAGAGCTGGCCAGAGCCCCTTGATAGGAAACTGGTAGCACATCACTGATGTCCACAATTTAAAACATGAGATACAAATGCATATTTGCCATCACTCTCCAGCTGAAATGCTCAGGCAGGAAGAAGGTCGCCCCCTAGCCGGGTAGTAGGAATTGCTTCTGATTTGTGCCATTGCCTCCTCTATACTCAACAGATGGCTTCGGATTGTAACCTGTATGTACGGTACACCAACACTGAAATATGGCTTGCATTTCCCAACTGAAAGGGGAAAAATGCTGCCATTGTGACCACAATGTAGGCAGCATGGTGCTGCCTTCTGGAAGTTAGTTTTTCCAGTCTCAAATACATAGCTATATTGTCTATGAAAAATGTACATACACCATACACTCCAATTTGAAAAGCAAAAAAAAGAACAAAAAACAAATTGTCAATGTCCTTTTAGACTGAACACATATTTTTTTTTTTGTATCAGTAAAAGAAAACCTTCTCTGGAATTAAGAATAACTGTGCAGTTAAATGCATTTATTCTAAAGGTAGAACTGTGAGTGTTTTATTGTATTTTGCAACATTTTGTTTTTCACGCCAGTGACTACCTGGCAGTAGTTACTGCACTGGGACTCGTAAGCGAGCGATGTATGATGAATCTTTCTCTTCTAAAAGACGAGTTTATTTTGTGTGTATGTGTTTAAATAATTATTTCTGCTCCAGTTTTTTTTTTTTTGTTACATAGTTGGTTTAGGATGAAAGAAAACCAGAAGTTCATAGAGAGCAACTTTCTTCTGATTGCTCAACAGCTCTCTCTATGGGGTAATCCAAGAGAAGATAAAAATTACAAGTCACCATGAAGTCTAGCCAGTTTTGCTGCAATGAAAAACATTCCTTCCTGACCCCCTATATGACCCCAAACATTCTTTTTGACCCTGAAAAGAATCACTTTATTAAATCTTTACCCTAACTTGTAGCCATAGCACCATACTCCCTCCATACCTTTTGGGGCCTATGCATTAACCTGTGGTAAATCTGAAAGGCTAGCAGGGTAACCTTTCAAATTTATCACATGCAATAAGAGGGGATTTTGAGCCTGATGTACTATACTAATGATAGGCTATTCGTAGCTGTGCTAAAATAGACATGTTAAAAATAAGCCAAGGAGTATCATTCACCACTGCTACAATCTGCAGTATATTCATTAAAGACTTTCCCAGTCAACCCCCTCGATCCCTCTCCTGAACCCCTTGTAAGGACCCTCCCAGACAAACCCCTTCAGGACCTCTCCGAATGACTCTGTAATGCATGCAGATCAGAGTGAGGCTACAAAGCAAGCCAGAGAAGTACCAGATAGGTTATATTTAGAGATCTGGGCTGGGGGATGCATAGCCCGATAGGGTAATAATTTTTGTAACAGAAGTGGGGAGACAGGAGAAGAAGCAGGTCTGGGAAGGGTTGCTGAAAAGGGAAGACGTGATCAGAAGTGGTTAGAGGATTGAAAGGTGGGGTACAAGGGCCAGATAAGGGGGACTCTTTTAGCGCTGGAAATGTAAACCTAGTGTAAGATAGTGACAGAAGCTGCTGTGCTGGACTTCACTGAGAGCCGGTAAATGGTGACCCTGTTTGCGGCGGGGATTATTTTTTACCTTGGCAAGTAGGAGGAAGGACCAGATGAGGGTTGGTAAGTTAGATTGTTAAGGGGGGAGGAGGAAGGGTCTGGCCTCAGTGGTTACTCTGGGAGAAAGGGGTTTGTCCGGGGAGTGGAGGTGCAATGGCTACGGTTATATTTAGAGATCTGTGGTGGGGGATGCATAGCCCGATAGGGTAATTTTTATAACAGATGGGGGGGGGGGGGGGGGGGGGGGGGGGGGGGGGAGACAAAACATCGGGCCATAGGCTCCTTTAATTCTTGGGGTTTTTATGGAGGCAAAAGTGCTACTTACCTGGATAGCGAGTTATCTGGCTAATAGGGTCATTTTCACATGCTGCGATGTTTTTTGAAGCTCCTGGGAGAGAGAGAGAGAGAGAGAGACTATAATGCCCTTACCCTAGATAGGTATTTATATCTCTATGGGAGGCCCACCTAATAACCTGAGGTGAGGTTTAGGTATTAGTGTAGGGGGTTAGGGGCCACTTTGACATTCGAAGTGACACATACGAACAGAACAGTGCTCTCTTGTGAAGATTTGATGACCTTCGGAGTGAGGAAACTCACCCAAAGATGAGATTTGTGCAATGTTCTCTCAACCTAGCTTGATGTTACCCAGGTAGAGAGTTCATCAAGCTCCGAAGGTCATCAAATCTTCACAAGAGAGCACTGTTCTGTTCGTACGTCTCACTTTGAATGTTAAAGTGTGAGGGCATTATGGCTAGGTGCTCTCTCTCTCACTCTCATAGTAAACATGGTCCCCCCCAAGTGCAATTTGATAAATCCAGGCCAAAGTTAGCCAGATAACTCAACTCCTCCCCAGAGTGGCCCTTTTTATCTGGCTAAATTAAGTTAGATAATAGTTATCCGGCTATAATTTAGCTGGATAAGTGACTGAATATGCCATTTGTGAAGGGTCAGATTAGAAAAGTTAGGCACTTATAGGTGAATTTTAAAAGCCCGACGTGCACATCAGTTAGGGGATGCATGAATATGTCGGGCTTGTGTGCGCTGAGCAGATTTTAAAAGCTGCCCGGATACACTTGTATCTCCTGCTGTGCGCACAAATGAAAAGTTTTCAAAAAAGGGTTGGGCATGGGCGTGGTCTGAGCCAGGCATGGGCATTCTGGGATTTTAACCTGAAATTTGTTCTTAATACGTATGCGCTCTGGCATGCACCGGGCTCCCCTGCCATGAAACTTTACCTCTGCTATGGATGGGGTCTAAGTCATAAAACAGCAAAATCTAGGCAGATCTGCAGGGTTTTAAAGGTCAGAGCTAACAGGTGGAAAGGGAGGCTGTTATACTAGCGGGGTTTGGAAGACTTATCCCTTAATTGGGCGAACTGGGAACAAACTCGTTTTAGTGGCATTGGCATCGATGTGCGTCCCTTGGTAGAAGGGGGATTTGCACGCGCAGGTTCACGTCCGCTTAAAATGGAGCTCACACGTGCACACGGCCAGGCTATTTTATAACATGCATGCATATACGTGCATATGCTATAAAATAGCCACATCCCTGGGGCTGGGCCGACGAATGTGCGCACAAGTGTACCTGCGCGCCGCTTTGAAAGTTACCGGTCCTATGCTGATTTTCAGAAAGCGCTCACCCCCTGGGAGAGCCAGGAAGAAGGGGAAGGATGGTGAGAGCATCCCTGACTAACAAATACTTTTATGGCCCTAGGAGAAACTGCAAACCCACTGACAAAGGGTTACCTAGCGGCAAGAGGTCAAAGGGCAGAGAAAGGAGGAAGCAGAGCACAAAGATGAAGGTTAAGTTTTTATGGCAATTCATGATCGTTCAAGGTAAAGTTCTAAAGAAAGGACATTACATTATAGAAAAGTCTGCTGTATGATCGAAGAACAAAATAGCTTGTAAACATGGCAGAATTTGTTGTTTCTATTCCAACATTTGACAGCATGGATTCTTCTTATTCTGCTGAACTCTGGAGGAAATGGATTGAATGCTGTGAATATTTCTTTAAAAATATGTCTACTGAATAAGTCAAAAAATAAAAAGCTCTTCTCCTACATTATGCTGGTTTTGTTTATTTATGATGATTTTTCAAATGCTGAGAAAGCCATATATGCAACATGTAAGGCAGCACTAAATGAGCATCTGCAGCAGCAATAAATGCCATGCATGCACTATTTATTTTTGCATCAGCAAAACAAATCTCCTCTGAATCTATAATGCCTATGTGACCAGACTATGCATATTAGCTTGTACCTGCAGTTTCACTGATGCTGATTCAGAAATTAAAAAAAAACAACAGATTATACAAGGTTACACATCATCGCATCTCAGTAAAAAGGATCTTTGCCCTAAGATGACTCTGACTGAAATGATAAAATATGCTAGAAGCATTCAGAGGTCTGATGAACAAGCATGTGATATAGAAACTAGCAAATATGTAATAATGTTGTTGACATCACTGGATGAGGCCTATAATTCTATAATGCTCAGCCTCTTCAGACGGCTCTAAATTCTTTACCTGCATGACATAGCGGAAGTATAGGAGTTGACCCACCTCAGCTAAGGGGGGGGGGGGGGGGCACAACCGGTGAGCTGCTCCGCCTCTGGAGCAAGGGAGGGAGAGCATAGAGGATGGGGGGCAGACAGGCAGTCTCTCCTTCCGGCGCATTTTTACAGGTAAGATTTTGTGGGCTCACCTCTTTTTCCTGCACTGGGCTTCTATTTCATCCAGTATTTTAGAGAGCTTAACTCTTGGCTGTCTCTGCTGCATTCTGATCTGTTGGCTCCCTTCCTTATTTACAGATAATGCTTGTGGTTCTTCTTCCTTGCAACAGATGTCTGCCATAGCCCTGCATGGCCAGTCACTTGGCCTTCTCCCCAGCGCCACTCCTGCATCCATTCAGTGAACCCGTTTTGCATCAGGACCAGAGGTCTGATTGAATGGGCCCTCTTTATTATCTGGTGTTTGGTGCAGTGGCTGCAGTGGCAGCCATGGCCCTCTCTCTCCGTCTAGTACTGTTCTTGATGTTGGCTGCCTGCCTGGTGGCCTTCTGGCCCACATGGCGGTTGGATTCGGGATACACGGACCTATCCTTCCGACACCAGGTATTAGGTATAGGGGAGCACACAGCAGTGCCGCATGACCCCCATCCCTGGCCAATTTTGATGCATGATAGCAGGGGTGATTTCCGACAGCTGGAGTTGCAGGTCCATTGAATGTGTTCTGGGAGCAGTGTTTATGTTTCTTTTCTTTCTGGCTCTTTTGAACTCTGCAGCTCTCAGCAGGTCCTAGGTAGAGGGAAAGGTCAGTCCCTGCTTCTAAGGCCAGTGGTTACTCAGTTTTGTGGGGCAGCTATGGTGAAGGCATGACTTGGCATGATGTGGCTGTGGTGGTTACCGGATAGGTGCAGCTCACCAAAGGTTTGTCTTTTGCCAATGATACCAAAATCTGCAACAGAGTAGACAGCCAGGAAGATGTGGAAAACATGAGTAGGGATCTAATGAAGCTTGAGGAATGGTCTAGAGCAGGGGTTGGGTATTCAGGATATCCACAATGAATTTGCATGAGGTAGATTTACATGCACTTCTTCCATTGTATGCAAATCTATCTCATGCATATTCATTGTTCATATCATGAAAACCTGACTGCCTAGGTATATCCCGAGGACTGGGTTGAGATCCATTGGTCAAGAGACTGGAAGCTGAGATTTAATGCTAAAAAATTCAGAGGAATGCATTTAAGCTATAAAACCCCAAGGGAGAGGTACAGTATTGGAGGTGAAATTTTTCTAAGCACAAAGAAAGAGCGGGATCTGGGAGTAATTGTATCTGTTGATCTTAAGGTGGCCAAACAGGTGGATAAAGTGACAGCAAAAGCTGGAAAGATACCTGGCTGCATAGTGACAGGATTGGTCAGCAGGAAATGGAAGGTGGTATTGCCCCTGTATAGGTCTCTGGCGAGACCTCATTTGGAATACTGTGTACAATTCTGGAGACCACACTTTCAAAAGGATATAAACCGAATGGAGTTGGTACAGAGGGTGGTTACTAAAATGGTCAGTGGACTTCCTTCTAAAGCATATGGAGAAAGACTTAAAGATCTAAACATGTACAGTCTAGAGGAAAGGCAAGATAGGGGTGATATGAAAGAGACATATCTCAAAGGTTTCCATTCACAGGAGGCTAGCCTCTTTCAATAGAAAGGAGGCTCTAAAAGGAGGGGTCATGGGATGAGAGTGAAAGGGGTAGACTCAGGAGTAATCTTAGGAAATATTTCTTTACAGAGAGGGTAGTGGATGTATAGAACAGCATGCGATGCAATAAATGATTGAAGCTAGGTAGAAAGTGCATCAAGCTAGGTAGAGAGTACATTGTACAAATCAATTAATATTCATTTTGTTGATCCTTAAACATGGTATATTGCTTTATGTTGATGTACGCCACATAGTGTCGATATTGCACTTTGTTTTGAAATCTAGGAATTCAGGTATTTCCTTACCAGAAAGTTGTATTAAATATGAAAATAGTTACTGGGGTTTTCAATGATGGCAGCATTTTAGTTGATATATTTACTATGTTTCACCACACACTAGTTTTGTAAATGAGAGTCAGGACCATGACTCTTACTTCTTGACATCCACTCCATTTCATGTACTGTTGACAGACTATGAAGTCAGAGTGCAGCAGGGTAGAAAATTGAGAAAAACAATAAAATCAGCACAAATAATTTTGCAATCTTTCAAAATGAAAATTTTCATACAAACTGCTCTATGAAACATTTTTACAGGTATAGTAATAGAAATATTTAAGATCCAGAGTGACTAGCACTATCTTGAGATAACAGTCACAAAGAAACCTTTTCTATGCTAGAATCATTTTCTTGCAAACATCCCAATTCTCCAGGATCTTTCAGGAGATTCCCCAGATTTTCTTGTATCCCTTCTGCTTCCTGGATCAACTGTTAAGTCTTCCACCCAAGGGCAAATGAGCCATGCCCTGGAAAAAGCTATAAGTAGCAATACCAGCACAGGAACGAGCAGAAGAGTAGTATGTGCTGTCCCCGTAGCAGCTCTTCTTCCTCCCGTTCCTTTGGCATGTGGTTCCTCTTTAAGAAAGATGAATACACTGTGAGGAGAGGAGGAAGGACTGATATGAGAACAGTGGATACTGCTCTTGTGGTGTTTCCATTGCTGCTGCTAGGCTCTTGCCATTCACCAGAGCCAGAGTTAAAGTGGCTATCAGGGTTGATCTGAGACTAGACACAGCAAGAGTGAGCTGAAAGGCTGTGAAGGGGTGACCAATAAGCTTAGAGAACTAAACAAAGATCAGAGGGGAAAAGGAGGGCATGGGAAATGAAGGACTAAAGCAGAGGGATTGGATGGTTTGAGAACTGCATTGGGGGAGGAGTTCAGGGAAGGCTGGGGATGGAGAAGGGGAGTTCGAGTGGGGATAGAGGGATAAAGCCAAAGTAGGGATGGATGGATGAGGGGAGCTGAGAGGAAGAAATAGCAAGGGAGAGATGGAAGACAGAGGCAAAACAGCCAGTGAGGAGATGGAGGGCCACTGGAATGAGAATTGGGCAGAAGGAGGGGTAAAAAAGAGAGAAACGTTGGTGTGACAGAGAGAGAGTGAGAGAGAGAGAGAGAGAGAGATAGGCAGATGATAACAGAAGACAAGGAAATAACAGGAGGATGAATGCAAAAAAAAAAAAGAAAAGACAGACAAATACAAACATATGATTAAAAAAAAGCCCTGAACAAAAAGTGGAATTAAAGTTTAATTTTTACTTTAGTTATTGGACAACATGATTTTTTTTTATAGTATTCAGTTATACATTACCAGTACAGTTTTTAAAATCTATCCCTGTAAAAACTGAAGAATAGCATTGCTGTGCTTTCTATTTGCATAATCCTCCTGCACTTAACTGTTTGCAGTTTAAATGCTCCAAAATGCTACTTTTGGCCAAAGGAAGGGTAAAACTCCTCCCTTGCCCTGGTCACCCTGAAATCAGCATTGCAAACTTGGGCTGTCTGCTACTGCAAAACTGGGTTTGGGCAAACATTAAATACAAACTTTTATTACCTCTGTGTTTAGCTAGCATGTAAAATCTGTATGTTTATTTCATTAGGTGGCTGTTATTTGACAGTAACAAACTACAGCATACAGAAGGTCCAGAGCTCTGGATAATACATATTAAATAGAGGCATGCTTCACAGATTCCATCAGCATGCAGAGCAGAATTGGTAAGCTCTCAGCTCCAAAGTTATTAACTAGCAGAGCTCACTGTTGTGTTGTTGCCCAGAATATGTAAGGAGAGGCAGAAGGTAAATAGAACATAGGATTATGTGGAAGTTGAAGGCCTGCATATGTGATTCTCATAGAGTGATAGCGATAACAGAGATCCTCCTGCAGCAAACAAGTATAAACAGAGCCCCCTAGGCTAGAATACACTTGGCCACCATCTAGTGACTGAACTAACATTTGCATATTAGAGTTAAATACTTGGAAGTGAAGCGACAATGAGGTCCATGAACCTCCCCCCCCCCCCCCCCCAAAAAGGGAGAGGGGGTAAAGAGCATGCTACCATTTAAGTGAACTGCAGCAGAGAAAAAAAAAGAGGACAATGCAGCTATGTAACATGTGCTGCCAACCCAGGAAACCTAGAATGAGATGGAAAAGGTTGCCAGACCTCTTACAGTGAAGGTGCTTAAATGACCATTAAATAAATGAGTCAGAGACTCAGGTAGGGGATTTGCATGTCACAGCCCCCTGGAATACTGTGAAATATCACTTTAAATCAAAGTATAACAAAATCCTAAATTACAGAACTATGACTGGAAGGTTCTACATTGGAGAATTCTGAATGAGAGAGGGATTTATGAGAGAGGGATTTATGAGAGAAATATACTAAAAAACAGTCCTAGGAAGCAAACAGATTCTCACCTTGACTAACAAGGGGAGTCAGACCCTTGGGTACCCAGTTCTCAGACAAAAGAAGTCAAAGGCCAGGCAGGATGGAAGGGTATGCTCATATTCTCTTTCCATGGTCCTCCCTGGATCTTACCTTTTTGGCTGAGAAGTGTCCTATCCAGGCTGGGTAACAGCAAATGACTGGCCATGAGCTTAGTGGATCTAAAATCACTGAAAGCTGAGAATGCAGAGGGCCTGAATCACTGAACATTAACCAAGCCATGAGCCCAGTGGAGCTGTAAACCCAAGCCAGAAAAATCCCTTCTACCAAGGGAAAAGAAACAAAGGACTGCGGCAGATCCACAGCTGGAGCAGTCCCCAGAAGGAAAGAGACCCCAATGACAGAGTGAGCATTGAGCAGTCTCCCAGGACGATGTGGACCCCAGTGGCATATCAAGTGGTCCCCCAGGAGAGCATGGACCCCAGCAGCAGATTAAGCAAACCCCCCAAGAAGGGGAACCCAGCAACAGGTCCAGAGATGCAATTGGGCTCCCCAGGAGGACATGGACCCCAGCAGCATTCCAGGAGGTGGAGTTGTATCCTCCAGGAGGATCTGGACCCCAGCAACAGACCAGGAGGTAGAGTCAGGTCCCCAGAAAGGCCTGTACCCCAGCTTTGGCACGGACCTTTCAGCAGAGTGGAAGGGGCACTGAGGAGATGGCAGCTGTGTAGATACAATAGACCCCCCCCCCCAGACCAATGGTGCCCATAAGTCCAGTTTCAGCTTTTTACATAGGTGAGACTTGGTAAAAATAAGGGAGATTGACTAAGTGGGAACTCAAATAGTAAATGTTCTTGTTACCTTGTAGAGATATAGATAGTTGTGTGGCCTGAGACTATTAATCATGAGTAGATAAGTGTGCTGTTTGACATACTATTAGTGATGTATATAGTCATGTAGAAATGTATATACTTATATAGTCTAATAGGGATGTGAATCGTGTGCCCGATCGTTTTAACGATCAGGTTCAGCTGGGAGGGGAGGGGGGAAATCTGATCGTTAGAGATGTGAATTGGGATCGGTTCCGATTCCAATTCACATCACTAATTTTTTTTAGTGAGGCCCGCGCCGATAAAAAAAAACCCCTCACCCGACCCTTTAAAATTACCCCCTTAGCCTCACTGTCGGCCTCTATGACATAGTGAGGGCAAAGGTAGCGCCGGCACCATTTTGAATACTGGCAATACGGCCCGAGTGCAGGAGGTCGCTCCCGGACCCCCATTGCACTTTTGGCAAGTCTTGTGGGGGGTCAGGAGGCCCCCCCCAAGCTGGCCAAAAGTCCCTGGGGGTCCAGCAGGGGTCCGGGAGCGATCTCCTGCACTCGGGCTGTATTGCCAATATTCAAAATGGCACCGGCGCTACCTTTGCCCTGTCACATGGTAAGGGCAAAGGGCCATTGGCACCATTTTTTTTAGCGTAGCTGATGGCCTGGGAACGGGAGATCGCTGCCCGCGGGCCCCCTGGACCACCAGGCATGTGTAAAAAGTTTGGGGGGGGGGGGTCGGGAGAGTGGGGGAGGCTAAGGGGGTAATTTTAAAGGGTCGGGTGGGGGTTTTTTTTTATCGGGCCATCGGCGCCATTTATTAGTGGCAGCCAAAATGGCGCCGATGGCCCGAGAGCGGGAGATCGCGCCGGGACCCCCCCCACTGGACCACCAGGTAATTTAAAACATTTGGGGGGGGTTCGGGAGGGTGGGGGATTTGTTTTAAAGGGTCGGGGTGGGTTTAGGGGTTGTTTTGGTGTGCCGGTTTTCCCGCCCTCCCCCCTCCCCCGATTTACGATTTTTCACGATAAATCGGGGGAATTTATATTTGTATTGCGACTCTAACGATTTTTGACAATTTAAAACTTATCTGACGATTTTTTTAAATCATCAAAAAATGATTCACATCCCTATAGTCTAATAAACCTATATATAATTTGTACATAATGCCAGCCTTGTTCACAGTCCCATTTGTTTTCCTGGGGTGAAGGGAGGGAATCCCACCCATTAACACTTTATTCTCCAGGTGGAAGCAACCAGGTGCCCAGAATGTGAGGACTGATGGAGTCTGCCCTGGGGGGGGGGGGGGGGGGGGGGGGTGGGAGGAGCTCCCACCAAGTCGGTCCCAGACTGAGGTAAGTGGTCAAGGGGGCATTATATCCATATTCAGTCATTGTCCAGATAGCAAAGTTAAGACCTGATTCACTAACATTTTTTTCTATAGACAGAAAATCGGAGAAAACCTCAATGAATCTCGCACTTAGCCGAATACATTTATACAGCTAACTTTGTATGTATATTCATTAGTGCACAATCCAACACACTTAGGGAATCCTAAAGTTATTACCATAAATATTCAATATCAACTTGAATTAATCTTCAATGTCACCTTCCATAGATAAAAATATTCATATTCTTTATTATTCCACATCACATAAACATGTGTTATATCACATTTAATATCATAAATAAACAATTAAATACATCATTTACATTAAACACATCATTTCTAATGACACCATATTCAACAATACATATACATAATACATATACCCCTCAACATAAATGTATATTGTCACAATATCTATATTCTGATGAATTAAATGTTTAATCACAATTTTAAATATACCCAATCCGGACAAGTCCTAAGTTAGAATCATCAATAACCCCTACCCTAACCTCCTAATATCACACAATCACACCCATTCACCATTCATTCACTTAAAAACTATATACCCCATAAAAATAACCTGGTACCCTTTACATCATCATCTGATGGTATATTGTAATTATTTTATGGCAGTTATTGAACAACTAATTCTCAATTCTTTACAAACACAGTTTGTTGTACCGATCACCCCAATCTTTATCAACAAATGTTTTAACACCAATCGCCCCAACAAGGCACCTCGTTTCACCCCTAATCAGGCTTCCTCAGGGGACTCTTACTGCATTTCACAGTTCCAATCGTACATCACTCTTGATGAAACGGGTATCTGAAAGAAATATATACCTTTAATTCTATCAATTTTTTCTTAGGGCTCAATCCAAAAATATATACCACTCACAATACCTACCATAACTTGCTTCCTCTAATTCTAGGCACCACTTATCCAGACCTCACTACCCACGCTTACACAATGCATCTATAAGTACAAGAACGTGTTTTTTATAAAAAATATTTGAACTATACTATAGTTCAACCATCACCATACCCATGATCACAGATATTAACCATATACATATACATACCCGAATGTTTCCAGTTTACTTTTATTAGCTGTTTGATACATAATCCAACCAGCCAACCAAACACCCATCAAGGGCCTCAATTTTTCTGAAAGTATATAAACAATCTTTGTAATCATCTAACCTTGAATACTCATCACTTTTCAAAATCCACAACTTCACATAAAATACCTGTTCAAAAATTCAAGAATTACACATCTGAATACTGGCCTCTCACTGTTTTACCGGACAAATTCAATGCTGCTCCCCAACGCCGTTCCACTCACTTCCTCATCATTCCAACAATGTCGAGGGTAATGTTACTCCTCCACAAGGCAAGTTTAAATGTCCTACGGCCAGTCATAGCCTCACAACCATTATTCCAATTAATGTTTACACCTGCAAAGAATAACACTTATTTCCCTACCCGACCATACAGAGCCAGCAGTGGGCGTACTGGTGCAGCAATGAATTCGTACCTGGGCTGCCGCCTCATCTTAATACACGTCATGATCACCCACGCTAAAGTTCTGACGTAACCAGCCCCATAGCTCCTCTAACATCTCAACCACATGAATTATTTCCTAGACGGGCCATTCTAATCACCACGGGACACAACAATGCGGTGAAAAACTGAACTTAACATTTCACCTACATCAGCATCATAGGCATCCAACCTACCTTTTAACGTACCCATCCTCACCACTATAATGTATTTTCACACCACATCTACATTCTATTAACCCACCATCACAACGCGGTATCACGTACCCTTTTATCAACCAACTCCCTTGACACATTACAAAGAGAAATCCACCTATTTTAATAAAATGCTTCCCATTCCATCCCAGTATTCAATCCCCAGGGGGAATAAGAGCACCACAAAATATAAATTTTTGCTCCAATTGCCACAACACTTTAGTAACATTCCCCTGAAAATATGTCCTTAATTGAGAGACTACAAAGAATTTCACATCATCCACATGATGTTTAGTGTCCCTCCAATGATTTACCAATGGGGCTTCTTCCCTGGCAATACGAATATTGCTCTTGTGTTCAGTAATTCTCTTTCTTACTGATCTTTTAGTATGTCCAATATATATAAACCCTCATGGGCATACGATGGCATATATAACTTTCTGGGTACTACATGAGAAATTTCCTCTGATCTGGAAAGGGGTCTTTTCTTTAGAATATTCAAACTCATGGATATCCAACCAATTGTTACACACAGAACACCCCTGGCATTTAACCTCAGTAACCGAAGGATAGCTAAACCGATGATGACCACAGACCAAATTACGTATGTTCTTACCCTTCTTATAAGCAAAAATTGGATTTTCACTGCAACCTGGTACTTCATAAAGCATGGGCCAATATTTCAGCACAATATTTCTGATTTCCCTACTCCGAGATGAATAAGGGATACAACATATTGTTCTATCAACTTTGGTGTGTTCTGCCTTAATAAGTAGATTTTCCCAGTTAGCATATAAACCCCATTTATATGCTCTTCTTAAACATCTTTTGGGGTATCCATGGTGCCTGAATTTAGTCATCAAATCCTGTGCCCTAATCTTATATTCTGCCGTAGTAGAACACACTCTTCGGTACCTCAAAAACTGACTCACAGGAATATTCTCCCGAAATCTCTGCTGGTGATAACTGTCAAAATGGAGTATAGAGTTTCTATCAGTGGGTTTGACAAATATTGATGTTTCCAGCTACATTATTGAATATGGCCAGCCAACTTTAGGACAGCTCTTTGACTCAACCAGATTTAGTTGGCTAAGTTATCTGGCTAACTCAACTCCTCCCAGTTATGCCCCTGGAATGCCCCTAACTTTTCTGGCCAGATAAGTGCCCAAATGCTCTTAAATATGGACCTCAATCTTTTTATCCATTAGGCAACAACCAATGTGATATAAGCAAGGTAGCATAGACTGAGTATTTTCTTGGATGAAACCTAAATCAATTTATCTGAAACAGAAGGTGACTGTAGTGCTGGACCAGACACAGCATTTAGAACAGCAAGAAACACAGCAAGACTTGGCTCTTCAAGTTAGGAACAAAAGTTTATTTACAGGAGTTTCAAAGAAAACAGCAAAACCGAAAACAGCTCACCTTGCTTTAAAGTTCCAAAACAGTTCAATCATACTCAGTATGGACATTCCATGGGCTTGAAGCAGCTTCCTGGGGCCTTCCTAACCCTTCTGAACACTGATCCTTTATCCTGTTAGGAAGGAAACCTCCCAGAACCAGAATTCTTTGCAGCCCTGAGCCTTAAGGCAGACAAGAACAAATTGCTGTAGCCTATGTTTTAAGGTGGTTTGAGGAAGTCTTTTGTATACAGTCTGCATCATCTTCGGATAATTCTTCCAGTGATGAGTGTGAAAAACATATGGCGACAGCACCTTCACTTGAGTCTTTTTTAGGAGTCGCACCAAATGATCCAAGTTGCATGGAATAGCGAACTAGTGGGATCTAGCTCCTTGAATAAATCTACAATATCAAGAGAACATGGGAGTTCCCAACAGAAATCGTCCCACCACCAGATTACAGTTTGGTCCACCATCTTTGACACACCTAGTGAGAAGATGCTGCACCTGTACAGATGGTGCAGAATAGAGCTGCCAGAATTCTGACTAACTCCAGGAAATTTGACCACATCGCCCCAATCCTCAAAGCCCTTCATTGGTTACCAATTCACTACAGAATTATGTACAAGTCCATCACCACCATTTACAAAGTCATCCATCAATACGCCCTGCTCAAATTACAAATTCCTTTCAAAAAACACACCTCCGCCAGACCCATTAGGGAGTGTTATAAAGAATCACTGCATGTTCCACATGCAGAAACCTTTCAACACAAATCCCTCAAAGAAAGAGCGCTCTCAACAGCAGGACCACCTTTATGGAACTCCATCCCAGCCGACCTGCAACAGGAACCGTGCCTACCGACTTTCAGGAAAAGGCTGAAAACTTGGCTTTTTAAAAAAGCTAATCCAGACTTAGACTGATTCCTGCAACCGACATCACAAACACATTGTCAACAATGGGTTTAAATAGAAACCATTCACCAACACTAACACTATGTCATCAATCTCATTCACGATATCAATTCCACTACATTGGAATTAATTTTGCATCTCTGTAAATAATTTGCTGTCAGTTAATCTCTCTTTTCTTCTTCTTCCTCCGCTCCCAGTTGTGTACTTCCCTGTTTTATTGTAACTGCAATTCCGTTAACTACGCACTTGTTATAGTTGCTCGAGTTCTCTGTATATTGCACACCCTGTTAAATGTAAATCGGTTTGATGTGATACCTGTCATGAAAGCCGGTATAGAAAAATAGTAAATAAATAAATAGTAAATAAGATGGAGTGCTTTATAACTGCAGTAAGTACATTAGTAATTGTTTCTATCCTTTTGGCAATAAAAAATTGTTTTTTATGTCATATTTAATGTTATTTTCTAGAAATGTCATCTGAAAAAGGCATTTATGTAATACTGAAACACAGGCCATATTAGAACATTTTGGATGATTTGGTGCCAGTATGTGAAGATCCTCAACTTTATCATAAAGACTTTTGGCATTTCAAGGGATACGTCTATATAATGCCTGAGAAAAGTTTGAAAAATCTAAGTGCTATCAGGGACATTTTCAACTACATTGTTTCTTTTATATTCCTTGATAACAGCATGCTCAGTGGGCACACAGTGCCAGTCAAAAGTTTCTAGAAACTTTGACACAAGTTTTTCCATATAGGGCTCCATTACTGATGTCACCCATATGTGAGGACTAGCATCCTGCTTGTCCTGGGATAATAAACAGTACAAAATTCAAAAATGTCATTCTTACATTCTTAAAACTAAACAAAATTACAATTTAAAAATAAATATGACTCATTCATCTAATCATTCATATCATTAGCAGTCTGAACAGAAGAGAGAAGAAAACTAAAAGGAGTTTATAATTTGTACTTTGCACTTTGAGTTTGGACATATAAACATGAGTTGACCATTATAAAACCAAGCAAAATGGGACCCAAGCAATTATTTAAACAGTCTCAGATTATTTAGGTCCTAAGGTCTGGCTTTGATAGTCCTACAAACCTTTTTTGAGAAAAGAGTAACAAATGAACGGGGGCAGAGCAAGATGGCAGCAGCACACTGATCTCTCTTTTGTTGGTTCCCTTTTCTTCTTTGTTTTACTTTCCTCTCTCTGCACTATAGTTAAGCGAAAAGGGAAGGAGAAAGATTACCCAACTGAGCCCTCAGATACTCCCACTCAGAGACCAATTGAGCACTTTGTCATCTGGGAGAATGCCCAGCCCAATGCCTCCTTGAGTCTGCCTTGCAGTGAGACGATAGGGAAGGTTTTGCTACCGTCCTCTGCGGCCCTGGATATTTCTTTGAGTCTGGAGGAGAGAAGCACTCTGCCATTTCCGACTGAAGGAAGTTCTCTATCCCCAGTTGATGACATCATCAAGGCCAATGAGTCGAGTAGGCCCGGATGGAACACACCAAAATGGTAGTGTCCTGTGGTGCTGAGGAAATGACAGTCAAGCTGCTGGAGTTTTTCCGTTCGGGAGCCCAAGAAATGGATGTTCTTCAGAAAGGAGCTTTCTTGCAGGCTGCTTTGGGTGACACTTTAGAGACTGATTTTCCCTTGCTAAAACCGCAAGTGTTTTCTTTGGAGAAGGTTTTGCTGGTGATTAATGGTCTTGGGAGAACTTTGTCTTCTGAGATCTCCTAAATCGCTACTAACATAAAAGATAAGAACATAAGAACAAAAGAAATGCCATACTGGGTCAGACCAAGGGTCCATCAAGCCCAGTATCTTATTTCCAACAGTGGCAAATCCAAGCACAAGTACTTGGCAAGTACCCAAACATATGACAGATCATAAGCTACTATTGCTTATTAATTACCATAATAGTTTAAGGATTTATCCTCTAGGAATGTTGTGAGTCTGCCCATGGTATGTGAGCAGACTCCCTACCTTCTGCCTCTCTGAAACGTGGCCAGCCACCCCACTGCTGTCGTCATCTCACGGCAGGCCTAGCCGCGTTGCTCCCGGTTCCCCTGCGGTCCTAGCGCCGTCAACGTTCCCCGCGGCCCAGAGGCCACAGCCAGTTCCTGCTTGGTGCAGGCAGCCCAGCACAGCCGCCCACTCACGCGGCTGTAGTCGCTGCTGCCGCTCCTGCTCAGCTCCAGTCACTGCCGGGGTCCTTAGACGGCAAGGGAGCCGTCATTGCCGTTGCCCGCTTCTTCCTGTGTCTTCGCGACTGGGAGCCGCTCCATCTTGGGCCCTCCATGCAGCAGGGACGCTGCCAGCCTCTCTGCTTCAGCCGCTGTTTTCTCTCCTGCTTCACTATAGGTGCGGGTGCATGCCTCTTCACTATCTTTAAAGGGCCAGCAACAGGAAGTGCTTGCGGCCCTGCCAGAAGCCAGCTCCACCCAGTTTCCTGCTGCAGCTATATATAAGAGCTGCTTTTCAGTCATTCCAGGCCTTCAGATCGGGTCTCACAGTCGTCTGTGCCCTTCTCTTTGGTCTTCTCCTGCTTTGACGGCTTGTCTTCGTGTTCCTGATGTCCTTCATCCGTGCCTCCAGATGTCTTCGTGTTCTTGATGTTCTTCGTCCGTGCCTCCTGATTTCTGATGTTCCTTCCTGATGCCTTCGTCTTCACCTCTGCCTCCAGTTCCTTGGTTCCTGGATTTCCACTTTCCCGGCATGCCATTGTCGTGGTCCATGACCAGTCCATGGGCGGGCTGTGTAAGGCACCTCATGGCACATTGCCATCTTCATCTCCGCAGTGCTAACCTCCAGAAGACTTCTGCTTGTATCCTAAGTCTTTAACCCCAAGTTGGTTGAGTATTCTGTATCTTGAATCCTAAGCATGTATCTTGTCCCTGTCTTTGGAGTCCCTTGCATTTGTGGCCGTCCATGTCTAAGACTCTGTTTGAGCCTGCTCTGCTTCAGTGTGGTCCGCGACCAGCCTGAGGCGGCTGTGTAGGGCGTGGCCCGGTGCAGGCCTCTTCAGGATCCTTCCCATGTTCCAGTCTCATCTATTCCACACCTCGTCTAGAGCCTGCTTCGAGCCCAACGTGGTCCGCGACCAGCCCCTCAGGTGGGCTGTGTAGGGCACGCTGCGTCGCAATCTCAACCCAGTACTTGATCTTGCTCCTGTATACTTTTGCATGCAGTACCTTGCTCCTGAACCTTCATCCAAAAGTCTTTGCCTGAGTCTTCGCCCAAGAGTCTTTGCCTGAGTCTTCGCCCAAGAGTCTTCGCCTATGTCTATATCCAAGAGTCTTCGCCTATGTCTATGTCCAAGAGTCTTCCATGTTCCAAAGCCTCCATCTGCCCTCATCCTCTGTCCGGCCTGCCGCCTATTGCCATTACCCAGCGGCAGGTCTGAAAGGGCTTGGAACAGTCAGAGGACTGTTCATTGACCAATACTGCATTGCTGGTCTTCTTGGGGCATGCAGGTCTGGTAGAGGGTCAGACCTTCAGTCTTCTTGTCTTCGCTCCAGCTTGCTCTGTTCCTTGTTTGCCTGTGCTTGCATTGGCTCACCTCTCACTGAGCTCTCGGGGCTTCTCCCTGAGTGGCGCAGCGATCCAAGGGCTCACATTTCCCGTCAGAAGTGACCGTGCCTCCGCGCTCCCAACAAGGAACTTATCCAAACCTTTTTTAAACCCAGTTACACTAACTGCTGTAACCATATCCTCTGGCAATGAATTCCAGAATTTAACTATGTGCTGAGTGAAAAAGAATTTTCTTCGATTTGTTTTAAATGTGCTACTTGCTAACTTCATTGAGTGCCCCCTGGTCCTTCCATTATCTGAGAGAGTAAATAACCAATTTACATTTACTTAAGAACATAACATAAGAACATGCCATATTGGGTCAGACTAAGGGTTCATCAAGCCCATCATCCTGTATCCAACAGTGGCCAAACCAGGCTATAAGTACCTGGCAAGTACCCAAAAACTAAGTATATCCAGCAATACTGATGCTAGTAATAGCAGTGGCTATTTTCTAAGTCAACTTGATTAATAGCAGGTAATGGACTTCTCTTCCAAGAATGTATCCAAACCTTTTTTAAACCCAGCTACACTAACTGCACTAACCACATCCCCTAGCAACAAATTCTAGAGTTTAATTGTGCATTGCGTGAAAAAGAACTTTCTCCAATTAGTTTTAAATGTGCTACATGCTAACTTCATGGAGTGCCCCCTAGTCCTTCTAGTATCCAAAGAGTTAATAACCAATTCACATTTACCCATTCTAGACCTCTCATGATTTTAAACACCTCTATCTTATCCACCCTCAGCCATCTCTTCTCCAAGCTGAACAGTCCTAACCTCTTTAGACTTTCCTCATAGGGGAGCTGTTCCATCCCCTTTATCATTTTGGTTGCCCTTCTCTGTACCTTCTCCATCGCAACTATATCTTTTTTGAGATGTGGTGACCAGAATTGACAACAGAATTCAAGGTACGGTCTCACCATGGAGCAATTCAGAGGCATTATGACATTTTCCATTTTATTCACCATTCCCTTCCTAATAATTCCTAACATTGTTTGCTTTTTTGACTGCCGCAGCACTCTGAGCGGACGATTTCAATGTATTATCCACTATGAAGCCTAGATTTCTTTCCTGGATGGTAACTCCTAATATAGAACCTAATATTGTGTAACTATTAGGGATGTGCATTTGTTTGCAATGAAATAGGAAATATTGTCTCTATTTCCTATTTCGTTGCATTTTCGGGGAGCCGACAAAACGATAAGAAAACCTATGAAATTTCTTAGTGGTTTTCTTATCAATTTTTTTGAGGGGAGAAACGGCACATTAAAAAAACAAAACAAAACCCAAACCCACCCCAACCCTTCAAATTTATTTAATTGCAAGCCCCCATCCTCCCGACCCCAAAGGCGTGTTTGACACCCCCCCCCCCAAGACTTACCGAAAGTCCCTGGTGATCCAGCGTGGTCCTAGGAGTGATCTCCCCCTCTCAGGTCATTGGCTGCCACTAATCAAAATGGCACTGATGCCCCTTTGCCCTTACCATGTGACAGGGGCTATTGGTGCCATTGGTTGGCTCCTGTCACATGGTAGGAGCAATGGATGGCCCACGCCATTTTGGGTTGTAATTAATTAAATTTGAAGGGTTGGGGTGGGTTTCAGGTTTCATTTCGGGGTCAGCCAAAATAAAATTGGCCCGAACCGTGGGAAAACGAAATTTCCCGCGGCAGACTGATAACGAAGGCCGAACTGAAAGCTGCGGCTGAATCACATCTCTAGTAACTATAGCATGGGCTATTTTTCCCTGTATGCATCAACATGCATTTATCCACATTAAATTTCATCTGCCATTTGGATGCTCAATTTTCTAGTCTCACAAGGTCCTCCTGCAATTTATCACAATCTGCTTGTGATTTTGCTACTCTGAATAATTTTGTATCATCTGCAAATCTGATTACCTCACTTGTTGTATTCCTTTCCAGATCATTTAAAAATATATTGAAAAGTACGGGCCCCAGTACAGATCCCTGAGGCACTAAACTGCCCACTCATTTCCACTGAGAAAATTATCCATTTAATCCTATTCTCTGTTTCCTGTCTTTTAGCCAGATTGTAATCAACGAAAGGACATTGGCACCTATCCCATGACTTTTTACTTTTCCGAGAAGCCTCGCATGAGGAACTTTGTCAAATGCCTTCTGAAAATCCAAATACACTACATCTATGGGTTCACCTTTATCTACATGTTTATTAACCCCTTCAAAAAAGTGAAGCAGATTTGTGAGGCAAAGCTTGCCTTGGGTAAAGCCATGCTGACTTTGTTTCATTAAACCATGTCTTTCTATATGTTCTGTGATTTAGATATTTAGAACACTTTCCACTATTTTTCCTGGCACTGAAGTCAGGTTAACTAGTCTGTAGTCTCCCGGATCACCCCTTGAGCCTTTTTTAAATATTGGGGTTACATTAGCCACCCTCCAGTCTTCAGGTAAAATGGATGATTGTAATGATATATTACAAAGTTTTACTAATAGGTCTGAGATTTCATTTTTTAGTTCCTTCAGAGCCCTGGGGTGTATACCATCCAGTCTAGGTGATTTACTAGTCTTCAGTTTATCAATCATGCCTACCACATCTTCTAGTTTTACAGTGATTTGGTTCAGTCCATCTGAATCATTTCCCATGAAAACCTTCTCCGGAACTTCCTCAAGTCCTTTCATGATTTTGTAGACTTCTATCATAACCTCCTCAGTCATCTCTTCTCCAAACTGAGTAGTCCTAACTTCTTTAGCCTTTCCTCATAGCCTTTCCATGCCCCTTATCATTTTGGTTGCCTTTCTATGCACTTTCTCCAGTGCAGCCATATCCTTTCTGAGATGCGGTGACCAGAATTGCACCCAGTATTCAAGATGCAGTCTCACCATGGAGCGAGCGATACAGAGGCATTATGACATCCTCCATTTTATTTTCCATTCCTTTCCTAATAATTCCTAACATTCTGTTTGCTTTTTTGATTGCCACAGCACACTGGTTGACAATTTCAATGTATTAGCCACTAAGACACTTAGATATTTATCTGCATCTTAATGTTCAGAAGAAATCTTTGATTGTGTATTCTAAAAGAATGGTTGAAGTGGAGCAGAAAGTAGAACAATTACAAGCAAATGTTTCTGCTTTAATAAAAGTTAACTCTTCCATTCATAGGAAGCTAGAAAATCTTGAGAATATATCTAAAGTTAAGAATTTTCATTTGATTAAGTTTTCCAAGATTGATTTGATTTCTTCTAAAGAAATGTTTCAGAAATACTTGTTTGAGGTCCTAAAAATTCCAGTTGAATCTGTTCCTCCAGTTGCCCATGCTTATTATGTATCTGTACCCCGAAAGGAGAAAATTACAGGTTTAGTGGGGAAATGGCGTCATCTCTATCAGCTCAAAAAACAGAATATGTTCCTAGGAAGTGCAACATAGCAAGGGAGAAAAATTGGAAAGCAGTTTCGGCAATAAAATCCCAGACCTGCAGGCCTTAATGGTGGAGGCAGACTTGGACGTTGTTGCTGTAATGGAGACATGGTTCACGGATTCTCATGACTGAGATACAGCCATACCGGGCTATAACTTGTTAAGGAATGACAGAAGGGACAAAAAAGGGGGAGGAGTAGCACTTTATGTCAAAAATAATATCCAATTAAAAAAAAAGAATCCACAAATGGGGGTAACTCACCACAAGTCACAACAACCAACCTACATCATATATTATTATTCTTTATTTCTTTTTTGTATCTCATAAAACCTTAAAAAAATCCCCAAAAAAGAGGTAATTGATTCATTCATTCTAATTGCAACCAAGAATTCCTTTTCACAAAAACTTTTTCATAAAAGATTTATCACAAAACATTTAATTAGGAGGGGGTGGTTGTTTCATAAATTTACCAAGGAACCATCCAGGTAATCCTCGTTATAGTTTTTAATCATGAACAAACCACCAACCCTCCACACCTAATATATTTATAACACAAAAACAGTTTTTTATTATCAAGTGTTTTTTTTGTACTTTTTGTAATTTTTTGTAAAAAGTCAATCCTTGTCAAGAATGGAAACAGTTTGCCACCAAAAATCTCCAAAACTGAATCCGCTTCTTATATTTTCATTAACCAGCTGCAAGATACTTAGCTTGGTTCAGACGCTGAGACCTCAGTTCGCAATAGCGTTTTTTTTTTACCCAACAAGGCCGAGTTTCGAATCGATTCTTCATAAAGGGAAACCTCTTGACCACCACACACCTCAGCTCTCTCCAGTTGTTTCTTTGTAATCCTTTGCTCACATTTTTAGAAATTTCAAATCGGTTCGCAGCGCTCTGCCTATATCTTTCAAGCAAAATGGCGAACCTAAGTTCCCATTCAGGGCGTCCTCATTTAAAGGGACCACATCATGTGACACCTAAATGACGTAAATAGAAATCAGCCTCTTCTTTAAACCAGCGACTCAATGTAAAGCAATGAAAACCAGTCCACTTGTTCTTTTAATCCCAACGAAAGATCCAAAATTGTTCCCTGTAATTCAGCAACGATCCCAGATCACTTAATGCTGTAGTACTCTCCACTTTCTCAATCACAGTCCACTTAAGGTCAAAAAAAGTATGCCCCGTTCAATGCAGTGTCCCACCAGGGGTGCCGATAATACTCTGTTGTTAATTCTGGACCTATGCTCCATTAAACGCACCTTGATGGCTCTTCTTGTTCGTCCCACATAAATTTTCGGACAACCACATATGATTGCATATACTACATTGTTCGTTGTACAATGTCATATATGTATGACATATATATACTTACTGTATGTATGACATATATATACTTACTGTATATCCTGTATTGCCATCCATCTAAGATGCTCCTTCAATGGTACTGTCATATAATGAACAAGACCCACATTTATAATGACTCCCTGCTCCTTCAGGCTCGTTGGCTTTATACATCAAACTGGCCCGAACAACCTTGTCTCGAATGTTAGGACCCCTACTAGTTGCAGATATAGGTTTCTCTTGAAATATGCAATTCCAACACATGCCAGTGTTTCTTTACTGCAGTGATTACCACTGAAGCTGAAGTGCTCTGTTGAAGAACATACACCAAACGGTCCTAATATTGTAAAAGCTGCCCACGATAATATCCAAGCAACTGAACTGCAAGGAAAGTGGAGTAAAGAAGAAGCATTATGGGCCGTCCTAAAAAAAGACCCGTATGACATAGTGAGGGCAAAAGTAGTGCCGGCGCCATTTTGAATATTGGCAATACGGCTTGTGTGCAGGAGGTCGCTCCCGGACCCCCGCTGGACTTTTGGCAAGACTTGTGGGGGTCAGGAGGCCCCCCCAAGCTGGCCAAAAGTCCCTGGGGGTCCAGCAGGGGTCCGGGAGCGATCTCCTGCACTCGTGATGTCGGGTGACAGGAACCAAAATGGCGTCGGCGCTACCTTTGCCCTGTCATATGGTAAGGGCAAAGGGCCACAGTGCCATTTCTATTAACGCAGCCAAAAGTCCCTGGGGGTCCAGCGGGGGTCTGGGAGCGATCTCCTGCATGCGTGACGTCGGGAGCCAGGAACCAAAATGGCGCCGGCGCTACCTTTGCCCTGTCACATGATAAGGGCAAAGGGCCACTGGCGCCATTTCTCTTAACGCAGCCGTGGCCCGAGAGCGGGAGATCGCGCCGGGACCCCCCACTGGACCCCAGGTAATTTAAAACATTTTGGGGGTGTTCGGGAGGGTGGGGATTTGTTTTAAAGGGTCGGGATGGGTTTAGGGTTGTTTTGGTGTGCCGGTTTTCCTTCCCTCCCCCCTCCCCCGATTTACGATTTTTTGACGATAAATCGGGGGAATTGCTATTGTATCGCGGCTCTAACGATTTTTGACGATTTAAAATATATCTGACGATTGTTTAAATCGTCAAAAAATGATTCACATCCCTAATAGAAGGTAAAGATTGTCTGTTTGCGGATGATACTGAGATTTGCAACAGAGTGGACACGCCGGAAGGAGTAGAGAGAATGAGACGGGATTTAAGGAAGCTGGAAGAGTAGTCAAAGATATGGCAAGAAATGCAGAGTCATGCATCTGGGGTATGGCAATCTGAAAGAACTGTATGCATTGGGGGGTGAAGAGTTGATGTGCTCGGAGCAGGAGAGAGACCTTGGGGTGATAGTGTCTAACAACCTGAAGTCGATAGCCAAAGCCAGAAGAATGCTGGGCTGCATAGAGAGAGGAATATCTAGTAAGAAAAGGGAAGTAATAATCCCCTTGTACAGGTCCTTGGTGAGACCTCATCTGGAGTACTGTTTCAGTTCTGGAGACCGTATCTCAAAGGAGACAGAAACAGGATGGAGGTGGTCCAGAGAAGGGCGACCAAAAAGGTGCGTGGTCTCTATCAAATGACTTATGAGGAGAAGTTGAAGCACCTGAATATGTATACCCTGGAGGAGAGGAGGAGCAGGGGTAATATGATACAGACCTTCAGATACTTGAAAGGTTTTAATGATCCATGGTCATCAACAAACCTTTTCCATTGGAAACAATTTAGTAGAACTAGGGGTCACAATTTGAAACTCCAGGGAGGAAGACTTAGAACCAAGGTCAGGAAATATTTCTTCACTGAGAGGGTGATAGATGCCTGGAATGCCCTTCTGTAGGAAGTGGTGAAGACTAAAACTGTGAAGGATTTCAAAGGGCATGGGATAAACACTGTGGATCCCTAAAGCCTAGAGGATGGGAATAAATAAAAAAAGCTTAACTGGCACGGAGTGGCAGTTACTACCTTGGGAAGCTTTCTGGGCAGACCAAATGGACCATTTTGGTCTTTTTCTGCCGTCATTACTATGTTACTATATTACCCCCTTGGACACTGGAAATCTCACTGCTTTTTTACAAGACATAGGAGAAGGCCAGGTTAATGTTGCTACTTTCGTCATCACCTTGCTCTTGGAACCTGATAAAGACTGGATTATGAAATTGTTTTTCAAACATAGAGATAAGCTGTTTTATCATTGTAAAATCCGTATTTTTCCTGATGTGGCTCGTGCCATTCAATCGAGATGCAGGCAATTTCTTATGTTAAAACCTCAAATATTACAGATAGGTGCAATGTTTTATTTAAAATATTTAAAAAAGTGCTTTTCTGCACTTTTGTTAAATGGTAAAGTTTCACCCCTGTTTCTTGTGAACCAGCATGATGGGACCACCGTCTTGAATGTTGGTATATAAAAAACTTAAATAAAATAAATAAAATAAATAAATAAATAAAAATACCCAGCTAAATGTCTAGTTAGATATCATAATGTCAAGTATGTCTTTTTTGAACCCACTCAATTGACTGCTTTTCTTTCTGGTAAGGCTCTCTCTGAAATTGTGTGAACTATGTTTTGTTTTTTTTGGGGGGGGGGTGGTTGGGCTAAGCTTGGGTAACCATCTCTAAATGATTATGGGCTGTTAATTCAATGAGCTACCCCATTTATTTCTTGCTTTTTCTTTTGAATTTCCTTGAATTGTGGCCTTCCCCCTTTGAATATTGTGGACTCATGTGTATTTTCTTATGTTTATACGTGTAATTATTGGTGTTATTCTTTATTATTGTACACTTTTTCTAACAAGATATATTTTCTTGTGTTTTTTGTTCAAACATGATAAAAATAAAGTAAAAAAAAAAAGAGTAACATTCATTTACGTTGGGATTTTGTGTGTGGTGTCACATGGAAGAATATCACACTGCTTATCAAGGTTTTCAGTGGAAAATTATGCCAAAAGAGTTGGAATTCACATTGGCACTAGCTGTAATAACAGAATTACTCAGGTGAAAGGGCATGAAATTTGTACTCAACCCAATCCATGTCTCTTCTGTACCTCCTAATGATTGGTAATGAGTCTCAATGTATTCAATTGCTGTTGAGTATAAAGTATTGTACTGTGATTTCCTTGAATGTAAGGAAATTGCAAGACCTGCTCAAATGGCAAGACAAATTCTCAGTGTGGTTTCCTATTTCAATACATATTCACATAGAATATTTTCTGCTTAAAACTAATATGAGTCTGAAGATGAACTTTACTTAGGGAAATTGTTATCGTTTCAGCAATATTAGCAGCTTTATTTTAAAACTAAGAATACACTACTGTAATAAACACATTGATATTACAGTATCTGTTGCAAATATATAAATATGTAATTTTGTTTAATTGATGATAATAATCAGAATATTCTGTCCACTTAATGTGTTTGGAAATGCAATTCTAATATTACCCTCAGGACAGCTCTGACTTTAGATCCTAACTACTGCTTGTGATGAGTAACAGACCCTTTAAGACAGGTTGGCGTCCTTAGCAAAGCTTGAATTAGCATCATTTACATACACTGGTTAAAGACATGTTTAGTCACTGCTGACAGACTCAACATGAAGCACATTGTCAACAGACACATTTCAAGATTTAATCTCTATCCTGCTACTAATTAGAAGAAAGCTGTCTGGAGATTTGTTGATGGAAGCGATAAAAACGAAAAGCTCAAAGCTAGGAAAGCAGGCAGAAGAGCTCAGTGGAGAGCCCTGACCCAAGTGCCATTGTTTTTAATCTGTTAAAGAGGGAGGTCCAGTGGGCAGCTGTTCCTCTAATGTTTTAAGCTCTTTCACAGAAAGTGTTGCTATTTGGATTGTTGATTCAAGATGTAGAGACAAGAAAATCAAAGTTTGTTGTCTGTACACAAAGTATGTTCATCTTTGGTTTATACTGTAGAAGCTTCCTCGAGGGCCACAAAAGGTCTGGTTTTCCAGGCATTCACTCCGCTACTTCCTCCCACCCCACCTTCCCCCCTCCCTTCCCTCATCCCCCCCACCTCTATTCCTAAATTACCTAACCAACAAGTCCCTAATCCTAAATTTATTTTATCAACTACACATTCATGTACATATGTTTTTTTTTTTTTGGTTACCATGTTATAATGTAAAATAGGGCGGACTACGCCCTATTCTCTTGGTTATCTGGAAACCGATGTGATATCTCGATTGAATGTCGGTATATAAAAGAAATAAATAAATAAATAAATAAATAAATTATGCACTGCATCCATTGTATGCAAAGATATCTCATGCATATTCATTGTGGATATCCCGAAAACCAGGTCTGTTTGTGGCATTCAAGGACTGAAGTTGCCTACCCCAAGATTAGACATTGAGTAACCTGGTCTCTATTATTTATTTATTTATTTAAAAATGTTTAGATGCCGCCTTTACATTGCCTGTACCTTGGAAACAATTGTTTGAGTGCTGCTAGCTTGTCTTACTCTATATCTAAGGAATGTAAAGATATATTTTAAAAGATAACACCTTTCAACAGACAACTGGTAAAAAAAAAATTGTAATTTGAATTGTTATATATATGTATATTATGCTTCTGCCCTACACACCATCCTTTTTAAAGATGTAAATTTATTTTGTTCTGCTTCAGCTTTTCATCTATATTTACAAATACATCATTACAAACAGTGTCTGGATGGGTTATTCTCACAGATATTTAAAATGATTCATAGCTGGCATGGTAAAATTTGAGATGGATTACTTTGTTAAATCATACGTTTATTACATCTTAATGCTATGTCTTCTTAACCTCACTATTCTTAAATATTACTAAATAGTACATTTAAAACAAATAGGAAAACATAGATTTTATTCAATATATAATTAAGCTCTGGAATTCATTGCCAGAGGATGTAGTGAAATCTGTAGCATAGCTGGGTTTAATAAAGGTTTGGACAAGTTCCTGGAGGAAAAGTCCTTAACAGGGGCGGATTTCCCTATCGGGGAATCGGGCTTCCCTCGGTGGGCTGGTCGCTCCCATCATGTGATTTTTTTTTTTTTTTTAAACTTACCGGCACACCTGGGAGGGCGGCAGCAGCAGCAGGAGAGGCTGCAGGGCGGTGAAGAAGAACTGCTGAAACAAGGCCACCACGGGAACCCGTCCCCATGGCGGCGAAGAAGGGGCTTGCGGTGAGCCCTGCTGTATGCGTGTGAGAATGGGTGTCTGGATGTGTGAGTGAGAGCTTGTGTGTGTAAGGGAATTTTAGAGAGAAAGCATGAGCCTTTGTGTGTGTGAGAGAGAGAGGAAGGGAAGAAGTTAGGAGAGAGAAGAAGCAGAAAGAGAAGAGTGACCTTGGAGAAAGAATTAGGAAAAGACTGGCAAGGGGAAAGTAGGAAAAAAGAGATCTGGACCAACTGATTAGAAAACTAAAAAGAACAGACAACAAAGGGGAAAAATATTTTGAGATTTTAGCAATTGGAATCTGCCATCTTTGGGTATATGCATTTCTTTCAATTTTGTATTTTGCTCCTTAGCCTTCCACTGTTCAGAGTCTGGTTTCTCAGGTTTTCTATTTTGGTTTTGTTTGCTTGTTTCTATTTCTAATTTGTAGTCCCTTATTTCAGTATTAGGTAATGGTCAGTCAATATTCTGCCTGTGTGTGACTGAGGTGCAGTATTGCTGCTAGTGTGTAGTTTCTCTGTAGAGATTTGTAGCAGTCTGGCTTGTTCTGTTATCCCAGTAGGGGATGTATTAATTAGGGATGTGAATTGTTTTTTGACGATTTAAAACAATCGTCAGATACATTTTAAATCGTCAAAAATCGTTTTAAGAGTCGCGATACAATAGAAATTCCCCCGATTTATCGTGAAAAATCGTAAATCGGGGGAGGGGGGAGGGCAGGGAAAACCGGCATACCCAAAAAACCCCTAAACCCACCCCGACCCTATAAAATGAATCCCTTACCTTCCCCCACCCTCCCGAACCCCCCCAAAACTTTTTACGAGTACCTGGTGGTCCAGTGGGGGCGCAGGGACCGATCTCCCGCTCTCGGTCCATCGGCGCCATTTTGGCTGCCACTCAAAATTGGCGCCGATGGCCCGATAAAAAAAAAACCCACCCGACCCTTTAAAAACGACCCCTTAGCTTCCCCCACCCTCCCGATCCCCCCAAAAAATACCTGGTGGTCTAGTGGTGGTCCCGGGAGCGATCTCCCGTTCTCAGGCCGTCGGCTGCCACTCATAAAATGGCGCCGATGGCCCTTTGCCCTTACCATATGACAGGGTATCCATGCCATTGGCCGGCCCCTGTCACATGGTAGGAGCACTGGCTGGCCGCCGCCATCTTTAAAGATGGCCGCCACCGTATTTAAAGATGGCCGCCTCCATCATAAAGATGGCCGCCACCATCTTTAAAGATGGCGGCGGCCATCCAGTGCTCCTACCATGTGACAGGAGCCGGCCAATGGCACAGATACCCTGTCATATGGTAAGGGCAAAGGGCCATCGGCGCCATCTTTATGAGTGTCAGCCGACGGCCTGAGAATGGGAGATCGCTCCCGGGACTGCCACTAGACCACCAGGTATGTTTTGGGGGGCTTGGGAGGGTGGGGGAAGCTAAGGGGTCGTTTTTAAAGGGTTGGGTGGGTTTTTTTTTTATCGGGCCATCGGCGCCATTTTTGAGTGGCAGCCAAAATAGCGCCGATGGCCCGAGAGCGGGAGATCGGTCCCCGCGCCCCCACTGGACCACCAGGTAATCGTAAAACATTTTGGGGGGGTTCGGGAGGGTGGGGGAAGATAAGGGGTTAATTTTAAAGGGTCGGGCCTCACTACAAAAAAAATAACGATGTGAATCGGAACCAATTCCGATTCACATCACCTACGATCAGATTTTTTCCCCCCTCTAGCCGAACCCGATCGTTAAGACGATCGGGCATACGATTCACATCTCTAGTATTAATGTTCTAAGGCCTGGTGTAGTATTTGCATTGCTTCTTTTTCATAAGGTTGCTGTTATTTGAGTCCTGGTATATGGAATGGCAAGGTTCTAGACACCTTTTTTTTTTTTTTTTTTGCAGGGAGTTTGTATTACTTCACAAAATGTTTAGCAGTGGAGGGGGGGGGGGGGTGTCTTTATTTATTTAATTTTTTGGGGTGAGGTGACCCCAGAATTTGAATATAGGTTTTTTTCATGTTGGGTTGTTTGGTTTACTGTATTATAATGGAAATTCTGTTTATTCATGGCTTTCTGAGGGCCAAGACCACACCCAGCACATATTAGAAAAAATGTAATTCCATAGGAGTTCCAAGTGTCCTTTTTCTGCAGGATTTTCTGGTTGGCATCACAGCAGTGCCTGTAAATATAATATACATGTTGTAAGTGATATTTTGCCTCAGAAGACTGTACTTTTGAATGCTCTTTTTTCATGTAAAATCTGTTATAAATGCATAATTGAATTGTGTGTGTGCATCTGTAGAGGGTGCATGTGTGTGTGGGTGGTGGGTGGTGGGTGTGTGTGTATGTGCAAGGCTGTAAGGTTTGCTTAGGGTACCTAATACCCTTCCCTTGACCATAGGTTCCATTTGGGGGGTGTCATCTTTTTAAAATATAGATTGCTGGAGGGTGCTGGGCTTTTTTTTGATGGGCGCAGGATGGCAACTGAATGATGACGGGGATGAGGGGTCAGCACAGTAATTGTTTGCACAGGGCAGCAAAAAAGCTAGCACTGGCCCTGTAGGCGTGCAAGGCCATAGCAGAGCTCATCCTGCTGCGGCCAGAAGATAAATGTGCTTCAGGGAAAGTGCATTAGGGCATTGGATACCTCATGGGCCATTTTTGAAAAAATGCCCCAGGCTGATATTTCCCTGCAATCCGCCCCTGGTCCTTAAATCATTATTAAGGTAGACTTGGAGAAATGCACTATTTATCTCTGGGATAAGCAGCATGGAATCTATTTACCTTCTGGGATCCTGTCAAGCACTATTCCCTCTAAACTGTGTGCTTGTGCATGCACACACAGGTTGTGAACTCTGTGCACATGGCAAAACATACTGCACACAAGAAATTCCAATGTTATTTGCATTATACTAGCTCATACTGCACACATTTGAACTCAGGTTATAAAAAAAGTTGCACAAAAGAAAATTTTTTTGCACCTAGCCTTTCAAAAATTAGAGGGAACACTGCTGCCAGGTAATGTGACCTGGATTGGCCACTGGTCTTAATGGACCTTTGGTCTGACCCAGTATGGGAAATCTTATGCTCTTATTTATATGCATCGAAAATATAATACAGTTTAGAAGCCCCCTCTCTCCCAGCCTCCTACACAGGTTTCATCTACCACAGTATTCCTACCTACTCATACAGTGAATTTATTGCAATTCTGTAGCCCCTGGGTTAGAAATCTGAGAACAGTTTGTTCAAAATGCTTTGAAAGCTTTGGAGAGAATTTTCAAAGGAGCTACCTGCGTAAAATTATCTTATACATGTTTAAATAGCTTGTACTCATGAACATGATATTTTATAAACATCAAACGTATGCATGTATTTTTGATTTTGCTCGTACATTTACCTGCCAAAAAAGGGGTGGTCCAGTGGCATTCCTGGGTGGAAACAAGAGGTATGCGTCTAAGTTGCTTTTTTATATGAGATTTACATGAATACATTAGGCAACTTATTGGTGAAATTTTACACCTGGTAATTATCTAGCACAATTGATATCTGATTCCTGTGTTGTCTGTGATTGGTTGAGTGGGAGATCTGGGTGAATGGGGTGAAGAACTAGGAGGGGCTCAATTGCTTGGAGTGTTGCGCTTCCTGGCCCATGGCCAGCTTCACTCACCCCCAACACCCGGGTCCTAGACCTGGCCTGTCTTCCCTGGCTTGTGTCGCGGGGAGGTGCTGCTCCTTCCTAGTTTTCGGCCTGTTCGCCTTCCCTGTCTTTAAAGGGACCGCGGCGGGAAAACTTCCCACTGCCCCGGATGTTGATGTCATTCAGCCTCCGTATATAAGGTGGTGCCTGCCATTCAGATTTTGCCTTGGCAACAGATCTCCATGCTTCCTGTCGTGTGCTTCATTGCTGTTTGTTCCAGTACCTGTTCCTATTCCAGTACATATTTCGGTTCTACTACCTGCTCCTGTTCCCGTAACTGTTCCCGCTCCAGTACTTGTTCCAGTTTCCTGTGCCTTCTACCCTTCGGATGGATCTCCTTGGCTTTGACCCTTGCTCGGACCTGACCTTGTCTCCAGCCGCCTGCCCTGACTTTTGCTCGGACCTGACCTTGTCTCCAGCCGCCTGCCCTGACCCTTGCTTGGACCTGGCCTTGTCTTAGGCTTCCTGCCTAACCTGCAGTCCGAACTTACCCTTGTTTCTAACTGCCCTGCCTGCTTCAGTCTGTCCAGACTTTGGAACCCGGCCTCTTCTTCAGCTCTGCCTGACTTGCAGTCTGGACTTGATCCTGTTTCCAATCGCATTGCCTCTGCTCCAGTCAGTCCGCACTCTGTATCCAGCCTCTCCCTTTGAATTCTGCATCTCCGCTGCTTCCTGGCACCCTGCCTCGGACATCTCCGGAATCAACCACGCACAGGCCCACCTAAGTCCAGCTGGCCCCGGTACCCAAGGGTTCAATCTGTGGGGAACGAGGGCTGTTATTGGCGAAGCTCCAGTTGGCCTCCACTTCCCGTTCAGCCTCGCCTCCCGACAGTGGGGACCCGTGGAGATTTCCCCCCCCACAGGTGGCGCCAACACTACCTCGGGCCAAGAGTCCACCTCCGCAACATGAAGAAGGAATAGATGAACTGGTGGAGGTATCAGCAAACTGGTAATTTCAATTATGTGTGCATGTTTTAAAATATACCGACTTCTGCGTATAAAGAAGTCTTTTATGTGAGCAAGTTATGATTGTTTTGGGCATAAAATATACAAGCATATGTTTAAACAATAGGTAGGAAAAGTGTGCAATCTCTAGGCATTGCAGGTATTCACACATAATCAAACATACATGCATATGTTGGGGGCTAGACATACATGTATTTTATAATCTGCGCATATTAGGTACGCAAAGGTTATAAAAAACTGTAGATCTCTTCATGGCCATATGTGTATTTCGGGGGTAATTTTCAAAAGGATTTACACATGAAAATATAACATACTACTGTAGCAATTTTTAAAAGCCATTTACCTGTGTAAAGTGCACTTAAAAGAGTAAATCCTATGGACAATTCAATGGCATATATTGTAACAATTATCAAAAGTCCACTTACTCGGGTAAAGTGTATTTATACATGTAAAACCCAATTTTAAGTGTGGAAATGCTTTTGAAAATCAGGCCCACACTGTATATTGGGCTGCAAGGAGTTGTTTGAAAATTATTCTCTTAGAGTTTATGCACAAAAACTCTTAAACTTTCTTGGATGGAAAGCTGATACCTGATAATTTTTTATTTTTTTTTATTTTTCCAGGAGGTATTCTTACTCTTGACAATCATAAATTACTATAGAAGTGACTCAGTAAATGACAACTGGGTGGCTATTGAGGTATTCTTAAAAAAATATACTGCTTAAAATACCGTTGTACATCTAGATCTTGCTTGCACATTTTGCTCATGGAAAAGAAGGAAACAATTAATTTATCTGAATCCACTTTGAAGTGTCTGAAAGGCAGAATATAAATCCAATAATAATAATAATAATAATAATAAATTCAATAATAAGAATATGTTCTTTTCATTAACTACTATGTTTAATGGTGATCATACGTAGTTATTATTCCTGAGGATCAAGTAATTTCCTTCTTTTACACCATAATTACTCTATAATTGCTAGCAGGGTTTATAATGATAAAAGTAAATGGAATAGAAATATACCATCTGATTAACCTTCTCAGCATCAACTTCATGACACTACGTTTCAGCCTACTTTAAGTACAAAATTATATATGATGTCTTTATATAGACATTTTGTCTTCATGCAAAAATACAAAAGTGCAAACTACATAGTCTTCAAATGGTAAAAGACCTTGCAACCTTTATTTGAAATCTGTTACAAGGTTTGAGGTGAGCTGCTGCACTCAGATATGTTCAGATTTACAGATCTTGCCAGGGGGGAGGAGTCCCATGCTGAAAAATCCAAGGAACAGGGGAAGATAAAAGTCCCCCATTTGTCCACTGGGCACGGAACCAGTGCGGCATCCTGTATGGTCAATGGAGTCACTGCCAGTAGGCGGAAGTTGGTATTCTCTGCAGACCAGGTGCACCCCTAGGCACTGTGGCTAATAAATAATCTGGCCCTGCAGATAAACAATCTCATACAACTTCAATATACAAATGCAGTGTCTTCCTCATCTTTAGGAAGAATGTTTTGCTGTGTGAATACCGTCTCAGGGACCAGATGCTTATCCTTTAAGACTGCAAGATTAAATTTTTTTATGAGGATGTTTTTAGTCTAGCACATACTGTAAATATAATTAAACAGGTGATGCAAATAATGCAATGACAACTGAGTGTTGGAAGCTGTTAAATGCTACAAAACAATCTCTTTAACCAGTAAACAAATGCTTTACACCGGTAATGGCGAATGCATATAAAGCACAATAACACATCTGCAGTTCATGGATTTTGCTGATACCATATTTCTGCTAAATTAGTCATAATTTCCAAACTATTAACATATGGGGAGGACATAATTTTAATATAATCACTTTCATAGTATGCTAGGTTATCACTGCATACAACAGCATGTGTTTTCTAAACAAACAGCTGGCAGGGAACAGAGACAAATCATAAAACACACAAGATGGTTTCTGTTTACTTTAGCTTAACTATTTGTGTAACTAAAGTGAAAGAAAACTAGAAGGTAACATGTAGATCTAAGCAGTGCTAGGATTTGCTTGTTATGCAAACATCTGTAAAACATTTCCTGTGTTTTGCCTTCCTGTCTTCAGAGAGAAAGATACGGTTCACCTTTTATGCTGACTGACAGTTTGTAATGTTCAATACAATTACTTCATGGTTGATTTTCCATGTTTATGACCTATTTATCCTTTTCAATTCCACTTCTACGGTGCTGAGCTATCAATTTTGTTTTTTTTATCAAGCGTCTCTTGCCATGTCAGTAAGACTCCCTTTGGTGGGCTGGTCCAGTGGCTCAGTAGCACTGCTATGCAAGGAATCTGGGTCTAACTCCTGGGCCTTCAGCTCCCTGGGCTGGCTGGGGCTGGGAGGGCTTTGGAGGCAGCATGCACGGCCCCCAGTGGGACAGAGCCCTCGTCACCATGCAGTGGCGACACCTAGCAGCCAGATTTAGTGTCCTCGGGCATGGCTTCAGGCTCCGGTGATTGGGATAAGTGAATTGTGAGGAGATCTAAAACAGAGAAAAATATCCTTGAGTGGTTTGAAAATGAAGGCTCATGATCTGGATCCATGCCTGGTTCCAGCTGAGACAGAAATCCAAAGGAGCAGGACGAAACTGCTGGGCCCTCACCCCCCTAAAAAAAAAAAAAAAAAAAAAAAAAAAAGACACTCTCTGGTATCCAAGAGGGTCCCAGGAGCCTCCTCCAGCAGTTTTGGTTTAACCTCAACTGGGAGAAAGTATTGAATGATTATGATAGCCACTTGGATTAAAACGATGCTTTCTAATCTTGTGATGCTTCAGCTTGTGATCATAGCTTAAAGTGGCTGGCAGGGGCACACGTGTACACACAGATGCCACTGTGGGTCCCTCCCGCTGTTTGTTTGGATCACAGTGGCACAGTGGGGTTTCTGGTGATATTACTGTGTAGAATATTCTGTGGACCCTGCTAGGGATGTGAATCGTTTTCCATATCGTCTTAACGATAGAAATCGTGTGGCAGGGCAAGAAAATCGTCTTAGGCACGATTTTTTAGTTAAAAAATCGTTAAAAATCGTTTTTTCCGATTAGTGCGCACTAACTCGAGTTAGTGCGCACTAACGGGAGTTAGTGCGCACTAACTGGGAGTTAGTGCGCACTAACTGAAAATGATACAATTTGACACTTTTCAGGTCAGTTAAGGTCAGTTTAGGAATGAATATGTATTCCTATTGGCTGCCCTCTTATTTATTCATGTTACCAAGTTTCCTACTGACAGTATATGGGGGATGGGAAATGGAAACAGTTGGTAGCTTGACAAAACAAGTAATGTGATCAGTCAATGTGACTAGAACTTGTGCCCTAACCCTGATACCAGGGGTATTGTGATCTTCCTGCACACAGTGCCCTATCCCTATTAATACCAGGAGTGTTGTGATCTTCCTGCACACAGTGCCCTATCCCTAATACCAGGGGTGTTGTGATCTTCCTGCACACAGTGCCCTATTCCTGATACTGGGGGTGTTGTGATCTTCCTGCACGCAGTGCCCTATTCCTGATACCGGGGGTGTTGTGATCTTCTTGCACACATCCCGATATCAGGGATAGGGCACTGCATGCAGGAAGATCACAACACTCCTGGTATTAATAGGGATAGGGCACTGCATGCAGGTAGATCACAACACTCCTGGTATTAATAGGGATAGGGCACTGCATGCAGGAAGATCACAACACCCCTGGTATCAGGGATAGGGCACTGTGTGCAGGAAGATCACAATACCCCGGAGGAGTGAGGGTCAGGCAGCTCCCCCCTGTCTGTGAAGCCAGCCTCTCACTAGTAATGCAGGGAGGGAGCTGTCTCAGACTTCACCATCCTCCCCCCCCCCCCCCGCCTTACCCACACACCATTCACTAGCTGGGACATGGGGGAAGTCAGGAGTGAGGGTCAGGCAGCTCCCCCCTGTCTGTGAAGCCAGCCTCTCACTAGTAATGCAGGGAGGGAGCTGTCTCAGACTTCACCATCCACCCCCCCCCCCCCTCACCCACACACCATTCACTAGCTGGGACATGGGGGAAGTCAGGAGTGAGGGACAGGCAGCTCCCCCCTGTCTGTCAAGCCAGCCTCTCACTAGTAATGCAGGGAGGGAGCTGTCTCAGACTTCACCATCCTCCCCCCCCCCCCCCCCCCCCCCCCCTCACCCACACACCATTCACTAGCTGGACATGGGGGAAGTCAGGAGTGAGGGTCAGGCAGCTCCCCCCTGTCTGTGAAGCCAGCCTCTCACTAGTAATGCAGGGAGGGAGCTGTCTCAGACTTCACCATCCACCCCCCCCCCTCACCCACACACCATTCACTAGCTGGGGACATGGGGGAAGTCAGGAGTGAGGGTCAGGCAGCTCCCCCCTGTCTGTGAAGCCAGCCTCTCACTAGTAATGCAGGGAGGGAGCTGTCTCAGACTTCACCATCCTCCCCCCCCCCTCACCCACACACCATTCACTAGCTGGGACATGGGGGAAGTCAGGAGTGAGGGTCAGGCAGCTCCCCCCTGTCTGTGAAGCCAGCCTCTCACTAGTAATGCAGGGAGGGAGCTGTCTCAGACTTCACCATCCTCCCCCCCCCCTCACCCACACACCATTCACTAGCTGGGACATGGGGGAAGTCAGGAGTGAGGGTCAGGCAGCTCCCCCCTGTCTGTGAAGCCAGCCTCTCACTAGTAATGCAGGGAGGGAGCTGTCTCAGACTTCACCATCCACACCCCCCCCTCACCCACACACCATTCACTAGCTGGGACATGGGGGAAGTCAGGAGTGAGGGTCAGGCAGCTCCCCCCTGTCTGTGAAGCCAGCCTCTCACTAGTAATGCAGGGAGGGAGCTGTCTCAGACTTCACCATCCTCCCCCCCCCCCCCCCCCCCCCCCACCCACACACCATTCACTAGCTGGGACATGGGGGAAGTCAGGAGTGAGGGTCAGGCAGCTCCCCCCTGTCTGTGAAGCCAGCCTCTCACTAGTAATGCAGGGAGGGAGCTGTCTCAGACTTCACCATCCTCCCCCCCCCCCCTCACCCACACACCATTCACTAGCTGGGACATGGGGGAAGTCAGGAGTGAGGGTCAGGCAGCTCCCCCCTGTCTGTGAAGCCAGCCTCTCACTAGTAATGCAGGGAGGGAGCTGTCTCAGACTTCACCATCCTCCCCCCCCCCCCTCACCCACACACCATTCACTAGCTGGGACATGGGGGAAGTCAGGAGTGAGGGTCAGGCAGCTCCCCCCTGTCTGTGAAGCCAGCCTCTCACTAGTAATGCAGGGAGGGAGCTGTCTCAGACTGGTATCAGGGTTAGGGCACTGTGTGCAGGAAGATCACAACACTCCTGGTATTAATAGGGATAGGGCACTGTAAGAGATGACTGTAGTAGATTGAATAAAGATCTGATGTTTCTGCTCTCCTCACACCAAACAAAAACAACACACAAGCAGAGAAGCCCTTCTTACAAAGCTGAGCTAGTGAGTTAAGTAGGAGGAAAAGTAAACATACTGGTGCCAGTGTGGCTACTTAAAAAATACACTTACCAACAATCAATTACATATATTTGAACTGTGTACAGTTCCAGCCAGGACCACCTTTCTAAAATGCACAGTGATTGGCAAATTCAACATGCACTAGCATTTCAGGTGCCTGCTAACAAAAATAATAAACAAACAAGTTCTAGTCACGTGAGTGCTGATCATTACATTACTTTTTTTGTCAAGCTTCCAACTGTTTCCATTTCACATCCCCCCAACCATATTGGTAACATCAATAGATAAGAGCACAGCCAGCCAATAGGAATACATACATACATATTCATTCCTAAGTGACCTTTACTGACCTGGGAAGTGTGAACACTTTGTTTCATTTTCTGTTGGTGTTCGTTAGTTTCCAGTTCCATTTCCCATCCCCCCAACCATCACCTCAGTGGTAACTTGGTAACATCAATAGATAAGAGGGCAGCCAGCCAATAGGAACACATATTCATTCCTAACTGACCTTCAGTGACCTGGAAAGTGTTTATTTGTATCATTTTCAGTTAGTGCGCACTAAATCGAGTTAGTGCGCACTAACGGGGAGTTAGTGCGCACTAACTCGAGTTAGTGCGCACTAACACGATTTAACGATTTTTAACGATAAATCGTTAGAATTTCTATTGTATCGTGTTCTATAACGATTTAAGACGATATAAACATTATCGGACGATAATTTTAATCGTTGAAAAACGATTCACATCCCTAGACCCTGCTACCTTTCTCGGGGGTGAACACGAGGAGGGCTCCCCTATTACAACCCCTTCAATCCCACCCCTCTACTGTGTCTAGTAAAGTCTATGGTGCTCTCAGAGGTTGACATTTCCAAATTTAATTCCTGTTCTTCGTATTGTAGGTTTGTCAGAAGCAAATATCGACATCAGAAAAATACTTAAACTCGTAAGCGCTTTTCATACAAATGGGTGCACGATCCCTTCCTGAAAGTTCTTTTACTTTGTGTTCCATGTCCTCTGAGTCCCCTTGCAAGAAAGGGCAAGTGTGCTTCAATGTGTTTCCCAAATTTATCTGGAAACCTATAATTGAAAGTCTAACAAAGTTCTCTTTCTCTGTTTCTATTCTGATCAGAATAATTATTTATCCCCGTGTATTATGCCTCATGAAATGTCCCGAGATGTTGCAATCTATGCTGAAAACATTTTTATTTAGACAGGCTTATGGGTAATCATTGGAGGCACAGCTAGGTTCTGTTATTTTAATAGGTATGATCCTAATTGGACACTGATATTGAGCTTGGCGTTAGACATGACTGATTTGTTTATGCTATTTTATTGTACTACTTTTAGAGTATTTATGTTTTATTGTATTATTTGAGAGTATGTATGTTCGCTAGTGTATTACTTAGGGTTATAGCATAAGTGATTTAATAAATTTTAATAAAGATAAAGATGCTGCTGTGTTTCCTCAGAATCCTTTCATGTCAAAGTACAAATAGAAACTTTTTTTTCTGTTAATATTTTAGCAGGGTAACCGCTGATTATACCAGCATCTAAATTATACAAGTGTACACCTGCAAAAAAATGCAGATGTGCTTTTAAAAAGGTTTGCCTCATTCAATATTGTCTAATTTTTTGGGCACAGAGAGGGAATCTTTAGTAAAATCCCCAGCCCTGCATGGTTTCTGTCCTCCTGCATCTTGAATTGCCTGGCAGAACAGTACTCTCTGTATTCCTGGGACATAGAATTGGATTTCCTGATCCCAGCCTGGATCTCTCCTCCTTGCTAATGTCACATAATCCTCTCTTTGTGGCCTTAAAGTAGAGGATATAGCAAATGCCAGAGGGATCCCTGAGTCCAATCACTCTATGCAGCCATGTCAGGATACTCTTCTTTCCCTCTCACCCCCTCACGTTCCTCTCTTTACCCCTTAAGAACATAAGAACATAAGAAACTGCCATGCTTGGTCAGACCAAGGGTCCATCAAGCCCAGCATCCTGTTTCCAACAGAGGCCAAACCAGGCCACAAGAACCTGGCAATTACCCAAACACTAAGAAGATCCCATGCTACTGATGCAATTAATAGCAGTGGCTATTCCCTAAGTAAACTTGATTAATAGCTGTTAATGGACTTCTCCTCCAAGAACTTATCCAAACCTTTTTTGAACCCAGCTACACTAACTGCACTAACCACATCCTCTGGCAACAAATTCCAGAGCTTTATTGTGCATTGAGTGAAAAACAATTTTCTCCAATTAGTCTTAAATGTGCTACTTGCTAACTTCATGGAATGCCCCCTAGTCCTTCTATTATTCGAAAGTGTAAGTAACCGAGTCACATCTACTCATTCAAGACCTCTCATGATCTTAAAGTCCTCTATCATATCTCCCCTCAGTCGTCTCTTCCCCAAGCTGAACAGCCCTAACCTCTTCAGCTTTTCCTCATAGGGGAGCTGTTCCATCTCCTTTATCAATTTGGTTACTCTTCTCTGTACCTTCTGCATCACAACTATATCTTTTTTGAGATGTGGCGATCAGAATTGTACACAGTATTGAAGGTGCGGTCTCACCATGGAGCGATATAGAGGCATTATGACATTTCCCGTTTTATTAACCATTCCCTTCCTAATAATTCCTAACATTCTGTTTGCTTTTTTGACTGCTGCAGCACACTGAGCCGACGATTTTAAAGTATTATCCACTCTGATGCCTAGATCTTTTTCCTGGGTGGTAGCTCCTAATATGGAACCTAACATTGTATAACTACAGCAAGGGTTATTTTTCCCTATATGCAACACCTTGCACTTGTCCACATTAAATTTCATCTGCTATTTGGATGCCCAATCTTCCAGTCTTGCAAGGTCCTCCTGTAATGTATCACAGTCTGCTTGTGATTTAACTACTCTGAATAATTTTGTATCATCTGCAAATTGGTAACCTCACTTGTCGTATTCCTTTCCAGATCATTTATATATATATTGAAAAGCACCAGTCCAAGTACAGATCCCTGAGGCACTCCACTGTTTACCCTTTTCCACTGAGAAAATTGACCATTTAATCCTACTCTCTGTTTCCTATCTTTTAACCAGTTTCCCCAACCTATCAGTTTCTCTCCTGAAAGTTCCCATTGTAATTCCTCATCCTTCTTTCATCCACTCCTGAGCTCTTCTTCTTATCCTCTTTCACCTTCTCATACCTCTTTCTTCTCCATCTCTACCTATATTACTTTCCCTTCTCTTTTGACATCCTCTATGTTCCTTTCTTTACCCATTCCTCCATTTTTCTGATTTTCACTTGAACCCTTCCTATTCCTCTTCAAGATCTCTCCCCTTTCCTCTTTTCCTCTCATGACACTACCTCTTCTTCTGCTCTCTCCCTGCCCCACCAGATTCATCACCTGCCTCTTCCTCTCTTATTCCCCTTAGGTTCCTCTATCCCCGGGCATCAAACCCTTCTCTTTTCCCTATCCCATGTGATCATGTTCCCCTCTGACCTTCCCATATGGCTTGAGTTCTTCTTCTTCCTCCCAGTTTGGTACTGGGGATGTTGTATCCCATCTACATACTTCTCCCATCTGTCTCCAGAAGTCATCACAACCGATTTCTGGCCTGGGCTGCTCCCACTTAATACTCCCTGATCAGTCAGTGAAGTACTGCAGAGGGTGCAGTCCATCTGCATATTTCTGTGGATAATACTTTAATCCTCCCAGTCCCTTCATCCTGTAAAATCTTTGACTCTTTCCTCTTCTTCTCTGCACATATCCAAAACATTGCTAAAATGTGCCATTTCTTTCTCTATAAAATCACCAATACATCCTTTCCGTTCTGAACACACTACCAGAAACCTTATTCACTCTCTCATCACCTCCTGCTTAGACTAGTGTAACCTGCTCCTCACAAGTCTCCCAGCATACCATCTCTCTCCACTACAATCTATCCAAATTTCAGCTGTGTGATTTAGCCTTTGCCAATGTCGCTACACCCATATAACCCCTCTTCTCAAATCACTACATTGACTTCTTACTCATCCCCACATTCTGTACAATTCACGCTGCTCTTACTCGCCTACAAGAGCCTTCACTCTGCAGCTCCTCACTACTTCTCCTCTTTTATCTCTCTCTACAGGCTTCCTCATGCATTCACTCATCAGGCAAGTTATTCCTATCTGTGCCCTTCTCTATCGCCAATTCCCGACTCCATGCTTTCCACATGGCTGCACCATATGCTTGGAATAGACTTCCTAAGCTGGTGTGTCATGCTCCTTCTCTTGCCTTATTTAAATCCTGTCTAAAAGCCCACCTTTTTGAGACTGCTTTTAAAACGTAACCTCCGATTGTCCCGCTTACAGCCTCGTTAATTTTTAACCATTGTCTTAAATGAAATTCCCCAAGTCTCTATTGCCCTGTATGTTTGTCTTGATTAGATCGTAAGCTCTACTGATCAGGGACTGTCTCATATGTTTTTTGTACAGCACTGCATACGAGTAGTACTATAGAAATGTTAAGTAGTAGGAGTAAGTAGTCTGATCCTCCCTCTTTTCTTCCTTCCATGTGACTAAATTTTCCTATACTGGTCAGAAGGACTAAAGCAGCATTGCTTTCTCTCTTCCCTTTTCTTGTGGGCCCATGGATGGGATCCCTGCTTGGGATGGACAGCTTTGTCCTCTCTTTACTTAGAAAGATGGAGTTGATGGAGACCGCAATGATATATAAATGACAAAGATATTTTGGCAACCTCTCAAATTTGTTCAAAGTTTATTTGAAAACTCCAGGGAGTTCCATATTTAGTGAGCCAGAGAATGGATAAGTTAATCAGGTAAAGTTAATCTGGATAAATTATCTGGATATTCAGTAAGAATTATCTGGATATGTCTGCCACTCAATATCTGGATATGTTATGGCTAGCGTCAGTCTCGAGCAAGCACTCGAGGCTTGGCATACCAAGGATCTCTAGGTGGAAGAGAAGTGAGGTGTGCCCTTGCAGTGGTGAAGACGGTCCAGGTCCCAGCCACTCTGCCGATCTACATGCCACGGGAGACCACACTATTATGGTGGTCTCTGAACAGTCCTCCGACCATTCCCAGCCCTTTCGGACCCACCGCAGGGAGCAGCAGAGGCGGCAGGCCGGATGGAGGTCAGGTTGGCACAGGACTGCAGCGGAGAAAGCAAGGCCTTGGAACTTGGAGCAAAGCACAGAGGAGGTCAGGCCGAAGACAGGAACAAGAGAGATGAGCAGGACCCTCAGGCACCCTACCAATCCATTGCTAACGGGCGGCCCCAATGGACGGTCGCGAACCACACTGTCTCCTTCGCGCCCTACATAGCCAGGAGGCTGGTCGCGGACCACGAGAAGAGCGGGAGAAGCTCGGGAAGTCACTCAGCGCAGGGTAGTGGAAATCCCTCGGGTCCTCCAGAGTTGGAACTAGGAATCAGAAGCAAGAGTCTAGGAACTCGGAACAGAAGCAGAAACTCTTGGAGGCATGGGTTCCACATCCTGGAGCATCAGGACTGGAACATCAGGAGCAAGCAGGAACATCAGGACTGGAACATCTGAAGCAAGCAGGAACAAGCAGGAACATTAGGAAGTTCAAGGGAGACATAGCCTAGGTAGACTAGCGCTATTGCCGAAAGCAAGGACTGAGTGCAGAGGAAGTCCTTTTATAGGACAGGAACAAGCAACTCCCTGGGAGGAGTTCAGATGGGCCACACCTGGCTGGCCCTATAACTGGAGAGAAGAACTGTGGGCCGACCCCTGGGGAGAAGGGCGTGGCCCAAACCAGGAAGTCCAGGCGAAGACTGAAGCAGGCCTCAGGCATGCCCCGAGGACGTTGAAGGCCTCCCCGGCCATGGTGCAAAACCTGGGCAACCGGATCAGGCGAGACCCCGGCTTCGGAGCGGCCTCCAGAGAAAGGTGAGAGGCCTCCCGTAGCTCCAACTACGGGAGGAATCGTAACAGGATAACTTTAGGACAGCCTGTTCTGCTACCAGACTTAACTGCCTAACTTTATCCAGCTAGCACTGAATATCAGTGTTGATTGGATAAGGTGTAGTCATGACCTGGCAATGGCTCTAGCCCCCACAGCTCCCCTATGAGGAAAGACTAAAGAGGTTAGGACTTTTCAGCTTGGAGAAGAGACGGCTGAGGGGGGATTGATAGAGATGTTTAAAATTATGAGAGGTCTAGAACGGGTAGATGTGAATCGGTTATTTACTCTTTCGGATAATAGAAAGACTAGGGGGCACTCCATGAAGTTAGCATGGGGCACATTTAAAACTAATCGGAGAAAGTTCTTTTTCACTCAACGCACAATTAAACTCTGGAATTTGTTGCCAGAAGATGTGGTTAGTGCAGTTAGTATAGCTGTGTTTAAAAAAGGATTGGATAAGTTCTTGGAGGAGAAGTCCATTACCTGCTATTAAGTTCACTTAGAGAATAGCCACTGCCATTAGCAATGGTAACATGGAATAGACTTAGCTTTTGGGTACTTGCCAGGTTCTTATGGCCTGGATTGGCCACTGTTGGAAACAGGATGCTGGGCTTGATGGACCCTTGGTCTGACCCAGTATGGCATTTTCTTATGTTCTTATGCGGGTACATTTACCCGCTCAGCTGGGGGAGGGTGTTGGATTTTAAAATCTAAACATTTGTCTGGCTAACTCCCAAATCATTTGCATATCAACCTTAGTGTCGTCTAGAGACTATAGATAGGGACGTTTGTTTTCAATTTATATTTTATTTTTTGTGGGAATTTATCAGTGTTTATTATAACTTACAATTAATTTTCCTCCCACTGATTTCCTCCCATTTGTGTTTTTTTTAAAATAATAAACACTGATAAATTCCCAGGAAAAATAAAATAAAAACTGACAAGGAAGATCCCTATCTATATCTATAGATTATGATCTTTAAGGTCATGTACCAATGTCAATGGTAGTACTTATGATTTCTGAGAAGGTTCTATCACAAATGTGAGCCTGCAGAATCTTGCACATGTTAAAAAGACCATGCCATTTATTTCAGTCAAAATTTCGAGATCTCAAAAAGAACTGAGCATTCTTGAAATCATCTGGCTTCAAAACTGTATAAGGTCCCAGAAGTTATTTAAGTTTCACAGAGCTAGACCTCTTTCAAATTCCTCTCCCTACATTACCCAGAAAATCAAAATAGGAATATACCAAACCACTAAAAAGAAAAACATATGTTTTGTCTCATTTTTTTCCCCTTTTACTGATTAGTGATGTAGGCAGGACAGTCTCAACAACAGTTGGATTCCTTCAATACATGATTGCTCTATTATTTCAGTTCCTCTGCTGAGGTTGTTAAGAGCTCCAGTTCTCATATTTTGCAATAGCAGAAAACAAGGAAAATGAAGGCATACCACCTCGTAACACAACATAATTTGAAAGCCTATTACAGTTGCCTTGGATAGTACAGGAACATGCTGCAAGTCTAAGACTCAAAGAAAAGCAGAATTTTCCCACATTTTGATGAAGGTCTTGAATGGGACTCATCTCCCATTTGAAACTTGCAGAGAGCTATGCAAATTTGACAAAATCTATAAAACAAATTCTTGCAATATACAGCACAAGTCGAAATTACAAGCCCCAGCCTGCATAGGGTGTTTTTAATCACAATTTGATGATTTGTTCTGACATCTTGTTGACAAAATAATATTTTTGTTTTCACACGCTTGTATAACTTAGTAATAACCAGATTCACATTTCATCTATTAGTGTGTGACGTGTGCAAATTGAAAGAACTAATGCTCATGATCCAAAAAAATGTAGAGAAGCTTGCCCTGCATGTTTAAAAACAGGTATATATAGCCAGGTGGGCCATCTTCAGTGCATGTGTATTTTACTATGTATGTTGCTATTGTTTTTTTTTGCAAAATACTTTTTATTGTGTGGCAGCACATACCAACATGAGAAACTCAACAAACGGAAACGTTTTGGGCAATGTTCCCCTACAAATGAAAACACATAAGAAGAGTGGTAGATATAACATTACTACATTTAGTACCACCAATTTCTGAAAGAACCAATAACCCTCCCCACTCAGAAACCCATATCACATCCATAGCTCAATATACCCTCACCATTTACACTGTAAGGCATCCCCCAGACTCCCATATACCTGTCCCCCACCATATGAACCCAGTCATACACACACGCAGAGTTTTAGACCTAATGTTTGACCTATAAGACTGGTCAATACTTTCTATAGTGATAAACCTATATAGGCCTGACAGTTTTCTTTTTCTTTGCTATTTTAATCACCTCTGAATATAGTTCTGGAATTGGCAGAATATAAAAATGATTACATAAAATAAATGCTAATTTAGTTTTATATATACAGTGTATCTATATCTACCTATCTATCTATACATATGTTTTGGATTTTTTGCCTGCCATTCCAAATGATGCTAAAGGGGACTTACAACATTCTTAGGATTAAAGTGTACCAAACCGCTTTCAATCTAACACCTAGATTCATCAAGCTCAGCTGCAATGTGTTTTCGCAGAAGGGGGTCCCACTATTACAGGGGGTTGTCGCTGCAATAGTGGGGCTCCATCACCGAAAACATATCACGGCTATATGGCTGAATGGCGTGTGTCGCAGCCAAACACCACAACACAGAAGAATGTGGTGAGTGGGCCTTTAACGTGATGGCGGCCACAAACTCAAGGGCCCCAAAATAAATACTGCAGCCAAATGGGGAGGTTGAGTGGGGGTGAGTGCTGACCCCAGTTTCAACCCAGGCTCTCTGGTCGAGGTTGCCCAGACTCCTCCAAAATTGAAAAAAACGTTTTGATAATGCTCGTGACAGTGGCCGCCCCCAAATCTAAACTCCCTGGCCCACCAATGCTGTTCAATCCCCTCAACCCCACCTCCTGGCACCCCCGATGTTGTTCAAACTCCCCACTCCCCATCCTCACCCCCATGAAGATTCAAAACTGCCACCCTGGCCCCCCAATGCTGTTCAAACTCCCCACCCCCAGCTCCCCTTGGCTGAGGAAAGGTCAGGATGGTGCCATTTTGGAAAATGGCGCCGACCAGGACAGGTGCCAGGGTGGACATGTCCCCAGTGCGGGATCCAGGTTAAGGCACGGTGGGCTTGGAGGAGCCAAGGGGGTGGGGGTTTGAGCATTAGGGGTGGCTCGGGAGGTGGGAGATTTGTCACTTCAGGGGGGCCGGGGAGGGGGATGGGGGTTGGATATGGGTGCTGGGGGTGGGCAGTGGGGAGCTTAGACTTAGGGGGCTGCCACCTCCTCACACATTCTTGAATATTTTTAAAACATTTTCGGGAAGTTTTGGCTTCTCGACCGACAGCCCCGGATTCAAACGGGGTCAGAACTGACCCCTGTTTGGGCACTTTTTTTTTTTATGGCTGCTTTAAATGTGTGGCAGGAGCCTTGGGACCTGTGTTAGATTCCAGGGCCTGCTGCCGCATATCTAACGCTTGCCTAGGAGGTGTTATATATAATTGCAGCTGGCCACCTTCTGTGCATCAAGTTGCTTATTAATGACCTTCTTAGCATGCATTCGCTTTATTCATGAAATCAAACTGCATGCAAAGTAGGTCATTGTAATAGGATAGGGTATCTGAGTGCGGAGATGCAAAATATGACATATCATGCGATACAATGAGTGTTAGAGCTGTAACACAGCTTGCTGAACGATCCAATAGGAGCCTAACTTTCAAACCTATTCACTGCAGCTTTTTTAAATACCGCATATTTCTGTTATAAAAGTATGCATGTATGTTTCAGCACGTACAAATATTTCCGATGCAAGAAAACACTTACTTTCATTACCTATTTTATAAACATACATGTGTATATTTTAGGGGCATAAAAATATAACTGTATGCATAATAACCTCACTTTTATCCATGGAGATAGCAAAATTGCTTACCTTGTAATAGGTGTTTATCCCAGGACAGCAGGATGTAGTCCTCACATATGGGTGACGTCACTGACGGAGCCCTATCACGGAAAACTTTCTGTCAAATTTTCTAGAAACTTTTGGCTGGCACACTGAGCCCACTGAGCATGCCCAGCATGCAATGATCCCTCGAGCCACAGGGGTCTCCCTTCAGTCTTGTATGTAGGAATGAGCGTTAGCAAAAATAAAATACTAAAACATATCGGACCCAACTCTGTGGGGTGGTGGGCGGATTTCATGAGCACTACATCCTGCTGTCCTGGGATAACACCTATTACAAGGTAAGCAATTGTGCTTTATCCCAGGACTGCTAGTCCTCACATATGGGTGATTAGCAAGCTATAGGCTGAGTCATTTTGCATTGAACCAACAATGAAAGGATTGTTGGAAAAAATGGAGGCAGCCTAAAATCACAGCAGGTTGGTAGAAGGAGTTGGATTATACTGGAAACAAGTTCTTTAAAACAGATTGTCCACAAGCTGAATCTTGTCTTCCTTCTTTATCTAAACAGTAATGAGCTGCAAAAGTGTGAAGAGAACTCCATGTAGCAGCTTTACATATGTCAAGAAATGGCACTGAACGATAGTGTGCCACTGAGGTTGACATTGCTCTTACTGAATGCGCCTTTACTCGTCCTTGGCGAGGAAGGCCTGCTTTGTCATAGTAGAACTCTATACAATCTGCTAGCCAGTTGGATAGAGTTCGTTTGCCCACTGGATTACCCGGTTTGTTTGGATCAAAAGAAACAAAGAGTTGAGTGGATTTCCTGTGGACTGCAGTGTGGTCTAAGTAGTATGCTAGCGCATGTTTACAATCCAAGGTATGTAAAGCCCTCTCACCTTGGTGAGAATGAGGTCTTGGGAAGAATATGGGCAAAACTATGGATTGGTTCAAATAGAATTCCATAACTACCTTGGGAAGGAATTTTGGATGTGTACGGAGTACCACTCGGTCATGTAGGAATTTCGTATAGGGAGAGTATGTGACAAGTGCTTGTAACTCACTAACCCTTCTAGCAGATATAATGGCTATTAGGAAGATAGTCTTCCATGTGAGAAATTTAACATCGCAGGACCTCATGGGTTCAAAAGGAGAATGCATGAGCCTTGTTAGCACTAAATTAAGGTCCCATTCTGTGACTGGTGGCCATATTGGTGGTTTAAGGTGAATTAAACCTCTCATAAATCTACTGACAAGAGGTTGCATGGATACTGGTGCATCTCCTATTGTATGATGGTAAGCTGAGATTGCACTTAAGTGTACTCTTACAGACGAGGTTTGGAGACCAGAGTCTGAAAGGTGCCATAGATAGTCTAGTAAGGACGATGTGGGGCAGGAAAAAGGGTCAATGTCTTTTTGTGCATACCACAGGGTGAATCCTTTCCACTTCGAAGAATAGTTTTTTCGTGTGGAAGGTTTATGTGAAGCTATAGCACTTGAGACACATTAGTTGAAAGATTGAGTGGTTATAAGATCAAGCTTTCAACATCCAGGCTGTCAGAGATAGGGATTGAAGGTTGGGATGGCGAAACCTGCCTTGGTCCTGAGTTATGAGAGTGGGTGCTGTGCCCAAGCGAATTGGTTCTCTGATGGAGAGGTCAAGAAGTATGGAAAACCACATTTGTTGAGGCCAATACGGGGCTATGAGTATCATTGACCCCTTGTCCTGTTGTAGCTTCACTAGAGTCTTGGTTAGTAGTGGTATTGGGGAATACGCATATAGAAGACCTGAATTCCAAGGGTGAGCAAAGGCATCCTTGGCTGACTGGTGTTTCTGTTTGTGCAGAGAGCAGAATCTGTCCACTTTGTGATTTAGCTTGGATGTAAATAGGTCTATTGTTGGTTGACCCCCAACAATGGAATATCTTGGTCGCTACTAAGGGATACAGGGACCATTCGTGAGGTTGGAACTGACGACTGAGGCGATCTGCAACTACTTTGTGAATGCCCGCTAGATAAGTGGCCCGGAGAAATACGGAGTGTACCAGGGCCCAGTCCCAAATCTGTGTGGCTTCTTGACAAAGGAGATACGAGCCTGTACCTCCTTGTTTGTTCAGGTACCACATGGCTACATGTTGTCTGTCTTGTGTGAAAGGCAGTCCTTGAACGCATGTAGAGCATAACGTATAGCTATTAGCTCTAGGAAATTGATTTGAAATGTTGCTTCGAGTTTTGTCCAAGTACCCTGGGTTTGGAGTTTGCCTATGTGAGCTCCCCAACCTAAGGTGGATGCATTTGTAGTTAAAGTTATCTGTGGAGCTGGTTGTTGGAAGGGTAGGCCCTTGCGCAAGTTGTCCCTGTTTGTCCACCAAAGGAGAGATGAACGTAATTGGTGGGTTTTCTGAACTGGAGATGACAGTGGTTGAATTGCTTGTATCCATTGTGATCTCAGTGTCCATTGGGATATTCTCATGGCTAATCTGGCCATAGGAGTGACATGAACTGTGGAGGCCATGTGACCCAGTAGTGTTAGAAACTGATGAGCTGTTGCCTGTTCCTGAAAGCGTAGCTGTTTTGCTAATGAGGAGAGTGTTTCCGCCCGATCTTCAGGTAGGAAGGCTCTTGATAGTATGGTGTTCAATTCTGCTCCGATGAATTGCAGCCGGTGAGACGGAATGAGGTGGGATTTTTGGTAATTGATGAGAAAACCCATCGAGTGGAGCAGATTGATTGTGAGTCTGAGAGAAATAAGAGTTCCTTGTTGAGATTGACTTCTGATGAGCCAGTTATCCAGGTAGGGAAAAACGTGTACATTTTCCTTGTGTAAGTGTGCCGCTACTACTGCTAGGCATTTTGTGAAAACTCTGGGTGCTGAGGCAAGTCTGAAAGGTAGAACCCTGTATTGGAAATGCTGATGACCCACCAGGAAACACAGATACTTGCGATGAGGAGGGAATATTGGAATGTGAGTGTAAACATCTTGTAGATCCAGAGAACAGAGCCAGTCTTCTGTCTGAAGAAGGGCAAGCACGGTGCCCAAAGAGACCATCCTGAACTTTTCTTTTCGTAGAAATTTGTTGTGATTTCAGAGGTCTAGGATGAGCCACAGGCCTCCTGTTTTCTTTGGAACGAGGAAATAGCGGGAGTAGAATCCTCTGCCCTGCTGAGGCCGGGGTACCAGTTCTACAGCTCTGGCTCTCAGAAGGGTGGATAATTCTGCTTAGAGGAGGGAGATGTGATCTGTGTTTATCCAAAGAACTTTGGTAGAGAGTCTTTTGGAATTGATAGGAAATTGAGTTGGTAACCTCATGATATTATGGAGAGTACCCATTGGTCCGTTGTTATCCTTAACCAATGGTTGTAGTAGAAGGAGACTCGACCTCCTACCGGTATGGTTGGGTTGGGGTTGCTGAGTTGGCTGCTGTTCTCTGGCCTTGTCTCAAAAACCTGCAGCTGGGCCTGATTGCGCTGATGGTTGAGGCCTAGCAGTTCTAGGTTGTCTGGGCTGAAATCTTTGTTGTGGTCAGGAAGATCTGCCCCTAGGCACTGGTGGATAGTACCTTCTTTGCCTGTAGTATGGCTTTCTGGTATCTTTTCTTGGTTGACGACGTAACACTGAAGAAGAGTCTTGTGGGACAGCAGATAACTGACGCAGTGTCTCTGTATGTTCTTTAAGTTGGACTACTGCGTCCTGAACCTTTGATCCAAAAAGGTTGTTGCCCATGCAAGGCACGTCCACCAACTTATCTTGTACCTCAGGCCTAAGGTCAGAGGCTTTTAACCAGGCCCAACGGCGTGCACTGATCCCAGAAGCTGCAACTCTTGAAGAAGTTTCGAAGCTGTCGTATGCAGCATGAACCTCATGTTTTCCAGCTTCTAGTCCTTTATGGATAATTGCATTAGCTGCATCCTGGTACTGCTGAGGTAGAGAATCAGCAAGCTGCTGCATTTGTTTCCAGAGATTTCTCTGGTACTGCGTCATGTAAAGTTGGTAAGACGCTATTCTGGAGTTAAGCATGGCTCCTTGGAAGACTTTCCATCCTAGAGAGTCTAGGAATCTGTGATCCTTCCCTGGTGGGGTAGACGAATGAGGTCGTACCCTTTTAGATTTTTTCTGAGCCGACTTGCACACTACTGATTGGTGTGGTAGTTGTGCCCTTTGATAACCAGGGATATGCTGTACTAGATATGTGGTGTCCATTCTTCTATTGACTGGCGGGACTGAACATGGATGATCCCACAATCTATGCTGTAACTCTACCAGGACCTCATGAATAGGGATGGTTAGGACTTCCTTAGGGGGATCCACAAATTGAAGAACCTCTAAGGTTTGCTATCTTGTATCCTCCTCAGACACTAATTTGAAAGGGATTTTGTCTGCCATATCTTTTATAAAAGTGGTAAAGGCTAAATCCTCTGGAGGAGACTTCTTTCTTCCCTCAGGAGGAGATGGTTTAGACATAAAACTTTCTGATGATGACTCAGTGTTTCTATCCTCCCAGGAGTCATATGGTGTATGTTTGGAAGGAGAAGCCGGAGAAGACCTCGGTGGTATCAATGGCACAACTGGTCTGGACAGTCCTGAAGGTCCTGGTTGAGGTTCATATAGTGGGGACGAACTAGGAGTATCTCCTATACCTGCTGGCTTAATAGGGATAGGTTCTGTTGGCATAGCACCGATTTTTCAACCATTAGTGGTTGAAAAATCAATGCATCTGGTTGTATTGGAGTCCCTGATAAAGGTACCGGCATCGGGAATGGCATTGTAAATGGTGATGGTATTGGTGATGGCATCAGCATCGGTGCTGGTCCCGGAAACGATGCTGGTCCCGGCATCGTGGATGGTCCCGGCATCGGTGATGGCACCGGCATCGACAATAGTGTCAGCTTCGATGAAGGCACTGGCATTGGAGGAGTCATTGGTGTCGACGGATGTAAGTCCTGAAGCGCTTCTCGCACTGCCTGGCAGATGAATCCGCTCAGTTCCTCTGTTATAGCTGTTGCAGGCAGAGCAGCAATAAGTGGTGGCAGTGAAGGTGTCATCGGCTCTACCACAGGGCCCTTTGGTGGCTCGATGTCCAGCACCTCTAGAGGTGGGGAACACCTTGGTGTAGCAGGCCTCGGTGTTTCCTGTAGACGATGTCTCTTAGCTCCTGGCTATTCCGGTGATAACAGGGCCTCCGGAATCGAGGAATTTCGATGCCGATGTCGATGTTTTAGACGATGTTCAATGACTTTTTCAAGCATGGACGTTGACATTGTCGATACCACAGACGGGGTCGGTGACAACCAGTCTCCCAAGCCCTCCACTCAATGTTTTTTAATACTCAAACGTTTCGACGCTCCGGCTGGAGACGAATGGGTGGACGTCGACGTGGAAGGCAGTAACTGGATGTGGAAAAGGTGTTCCATCTTTTCCTGACATGCCTTTCTTCCTTTGGCGGTCATTTCCGCACATTTTGGGCATGACAAAATGTCATGGGATTGCCCTAAACATAAAACACACTCAAGGTGTGGATCAGTAATCAACATAGTTCGATTACATTTAGGGCATTTTTTAAATCCTATGACCATGATAGCCATCAACAGCTGTCCTGGTTATCTGACCAAGAGTTTTGAACTCGAATTGAGTTGGAAACAAAAATTCTACTCACCAGCCGGTGGTTGAAGAGAGACCCCAATGTGGGGAATGAGAAAAGAGGGATTTCAATATGTTTTTTTAGACAAAGTTGTGTGAAAAAATTCACACAGGGCTCCTGCTCTGTGATGCTAACTGCAGCGCAGAAAAACGAAGACTGAAGGGAGACCCCTGTGGCTTGAGGGATCATGGCATGCTGGGCATGCTCAGTGGGCTCAGTATGCCAGTCAAAAGTTTCTAGAAACTCTTCCGTGATAGGGCTCCGTCAGTAACGTCACCCATATGTGAGGACTAGCATCTTGCTTGTCCTGGGATAAAAGTATTTTATAAAATGTGCGTATATACTGCTTTGTAAATACTAACATGCATACGTGAAATTATCAGCTCACCGATACCTCCACTAGTTCATCTAGATCCTCTAGCATTTTATCCTGAACTCCCAGCCAAAAAATACAGACAACAGACTTCACTTGCATGAAACAATTAGCCGGTGTAAAAGTGTACAAATAAGTTTGGTCATTTATATATGTATATCTCTTACAAAACAGCCACCTCCCCACATTCTTCTGAACCCCACCCCAGTATACACATACTTTACCTTTGTAAAATTACCCTACAAAACTACCTGTACATATTTACATCTGCTAATTTGTACACATTTTTTTTTGAGGAAATTTGTACATGCATGTATTTGAAAATGCAACAGCATGCACATAAGTGTGAACCTCTCCCCAGCCCCACTCCTGGGAATGCCTGTGTTCACTGTGGGTAAACTTATGTACCAACAAGCTATTAGCATGTAAGTGTATCCACATATCAGGCAGGCAATTTTATAACAGGCCATTTCCACAGGTAAAGCACAAAAAAAGTCCATCATAAAGGGGATAAAATACTATATAATGAACCAAAGGAAGGCAAATATCCACCTATGATTAAATATAAGGCATATATCATAGAAAGATATTATTAGATTTGTGTGGCTCATTATGATGGTCCTTTTAACACTTTGGTGATATACTATTCTAAGGTGGATCTTTGCTTTCTTTTGCCACATTAATGCAGGCCATCAGCCCCCACAAACACAACTATGAACTCCTGTAATTTGCCCTGCTATATAACCATCCACCCTCTCCAGACACAAACCAGGCATCTGTGGCCCACAATCCCCTGCCCCTTCTCCTTCAATTCCTCAAATGTGTCCCTGGATCCACAATCCCCTACTCATCCCGGTGAATCAAAGATAAACTTTTGGACCCACCTGTCAAATTAAGGACCAGCCTTCTGGGCCTCCCCTGAATCTCCACACCCTGCCCTCCCCCTCCCCCACACAATGGTGCATGAAAGACTGGCTTGCTAAGCTCTCTGCAGATCAAAGCTAAGAATTCTACATTCTTTCACGATCCCTCGGATCCCTCCCTCTCTAACCCTACTGCAGAACAAAGGCTAAGACATCAATCTTGACTTTCCTTCTTTCTTCTGCAGCAAACTAAGAATGTACTTTGTATACCAGCTAGTTAAGGATTTGAAAAGACATTTAACCTTCTTGTCCTCCTTCAGTCCTGCTCCTCTTTTCTTCCATTACAGAATTCTCCACCAGAAGGAGATTCTTCTTCTGGGATCCTCTGACAATGCACTTAATTTTCCTTTCCACCATCTTTCCCTCTCCTCTTCCTACGCACAGCAACAGAGAAATACTACCTTCATCAGTCTTCTCTCCTCTATTTCTATCTTCTTCTGTACTTTTTTTTTACACATGTAGCTCACCCACTTATCCTTTTCAGTCATAATATCATCCTCTGCCCCCCCCCCCTCTATCTTATTGTATGATTTCTCTTCCTCTGCATCAAATGTAATAGCTTCAGCCTTCATCTTCAAAACTGATTCTTTTCTAACCTTCATCACCACTAACATCATCTATTCTACCTTGAATCTTTCTCTGTCAATGTCTCCTCCTACCCAGCTTTTACTTCTTTGAATTGGATACAAAAGTATTATCAGCATTAGCTTTTCCTCTTTGTTAATTCCCTCTAAATATGCTTGCTTTAGGTTTCCCTCTTTCTCCCTTCAACGGTTCTGTGTCTGTTTGCCATTCACCAAGTAATAAAAGACTGCTAAAGTTGGCTAGTGTTTATTTGAATTCCAGAGCTTTATTGTAGAGACTCAATTGCTTACGCTTACATGATATCTAATGCTGCCACCAATAAAAGGGTTAGAAACCATTGTTTTCAACTATGGCCAAGCTACTAAAGTTCTAGGTCACTGTTTTTTGTTGACTGTAGTATGCTGTTTGCGTACTGGCCCAGGCCCTACAAGTGGTTACTTTTTTTTTTTTTTTTGCCAGCCTATTCAATACTATAGACTTAAGGGGCAATAACCAAAGCTTTTCTGTTGGTAAATTGCTGCTTTATCTAAGTAATTGGGCTTTTTGATTATTGGCCACCCTTTACATGGGTAAAAGTGCCCCCACATAACAGCGACATTGGTACTTTTACCTACGTACGTTTGAAGGCATTCTTGGGTTGGGGTTTGGATCAGGGGAAACACTTACATGGGTAGTACTGATTATTCATACATTTGCCTAGAAAAGCATCCACACAAAAAGCAGGCACAACTCTTCTGTAGGCAAACCATGCAGGTAACAACTACCCATAAGGTTTGCCGACATGTGGTTATTTTGATTATATACTTCCCTCTGTATAGAATGCAAATCAAGCTATCATGGTTCTTAAGGTATTACTATTGCCAGTAATTTGAAGTAAAAAGAAAATTTGACATTCATTATTTTTATCTTCCGAGTCATATACTGACCATACCCAAATATACCATTGCAATTATTTGATTTTTGCTCAATTACTAAAACGTGATATTATGGTGCAGCTCTAGTAGTAATAATAATGGATAATTTCTTAGACAAATTTGCACTTCTTCATGATCCATATCTTTGGTTTCATCTGAAATTTGGACATAAGCATAGCCGTGTTTCTACCAGACTGGTTTGAGGCCTGACATGCTGAAATGATTTTGTGCTCAAGAGTATATAACAATGGATCTTCAGAGAGGAACAGTGCGACCTGATCTAAAACACTTAGTTGAATTTTCACACAATGGCTGGCTATTTCATAGATATCTAGGGGAATCGTATAACAAAAGAACTTAACACAGTTCACTTTCTGTAGTTCAGATTGTAGTACAGAAGTTACAATGAGATTAGATTGTCCCAAGCAAACTCAACCTATCAACCAGAATGGAAAGAGTTCTCTCCAGTTCAATTCAGATACACCAAAGACTAACAGCTTTAACTTCAAAACTGGCAATTGTCTCTGCCTCTCCATCATGCCTATATCTAACCTAGGGTTGAATAAGCAGCCTCCAGAGGTGTCCATCCCAGGCAGTTAAGTATTTGATCACAACCTGGCCAACAATGTGAGATTCTAGGATTCTCTCCTTCCTCCCAAGCCAGCATATTTATAGAGGGGTCCCATTTCATAAGTAGATTCTACTTACTGAGCTCATCAGATGATCATTACATTGGTTGGTTGAAATACAGGTTTACCATTTCCTGAGTCCTTAGGCTTGACTCTTCTGTAAAGGCTGTTGCAAACTGTTAACTTTGCCAAAAGCACAGCGATAGTCTCTTCTTGCCCATTAACTGGTTCCAGCTCCAATCTGCATTTGCTAAAAATATAGTTTTAGACAGCAGATCTCTACACACACCAAGCTGTTCTCTTACCCCATACAGAAGACAGCTTTCTCAATTCCTTTTGGGGGTTCCCCCAACCCCTCCTAACAGTAGGATATATTTCACTTGGTCAAGAAAACAGTGGGCACACTTTACCCACTTCAGAAAAAGATTAGAAAGAGAGCCCCCATTCACTAATACGTTTAATAAATTGTTATATTCATTATTTGCAGCATGTGAAATGCAGTTCTGGGGTTGGTTTTTAAAACATTAATGGACAGTAAGCACCCAGGATCACAATATTCCTGTGTGCTAAAAGAGGTTGTACTGATGAGAGTAATGTGTAGAGCATTCAAATCATATCATGACTTAAAGAGATGTGTGAGCAAATTTACATTTGAACTTGAGCCAGGAGGATTTCAGACTGGTTCGAAGTTGATGGAAATTTGGGATTTCACTCAGATCCACAAGGGAAATCCACCAAATTCTTCCTGGGGAAAAACTTGAAGGAAATTAAAAAAACAAACAAACAAAAAAACATTGTTGAAAATAAAATTGCTCTTGAAATTTTCAAAATTTACTGTCAAAAAAGGTTGTAGAATTTGATAAAATTTTGAAATTCTTTAAGAATTGCCAAATTGTTTGACCACCCTATTCTGTCGACGTTTGCTCATCTCTAGTGACTTGTACTGATTCTTTCCATGCAATAATGGAAATGGGAAAAGGTACATTTAAGTCTTACATAGTTTTTGTTTTTTTAAGAATGGCAAAGCAGATGTATTCATGATAAACTTAATTTCCAGCTCTCATATAATAATAAAAATCCTGGCTGGATACCTATTAATATGATAAGCAAATGGTTGTCTTGTTAGTAACTTGTTCTTCTTGTGAGTTCCCTACATTTTCTCTCTGCCTACATTCAATTATCCATCTTGGCCATGTCCTCAAACCTCTTCAGAAATTCATAAAAAGATGGAAGAAGTATTTCAGCGTAGTCAGCTCGAGAAGTAAACTAGCTGAAATTGCTACTGTAAGGAGTACAGGGATAAAACATAGTACTATATACTACAATAGGAAAATGTATCTTATTTTCAATATGATTCAGTGCTCAAAGAGAAAATTATAACCGCAATTATATTTTTATTCACACTGTAGCTTTCAGCTTGATGTTCCTACTGCTGGCTAATAAAACAAGCACTGTGTTGGTATTTTATTATCCTGAAATTTATGCTAAAACACTGCCTGCATGTTCCTGCACCAGTTGCATTTTTGTTATTGCTTCAACATAACTTACATAACTTAGAGTATTTATGGTGCTTTCCTTTCTTTCCCTTCAAGACGCACGGTTTATGTGTTGCAGTTAAGCATGCTTTCCCTCTCCCCCATTTCGGGAGGCTGTGTCTTGTCAGAGTAATGCATCTCTTTGGTACTTAAATGATGCCCAGCTAGACGCTGGAAAAGGTAGATGATAGAAATCATGCGATACATATTACAAGCACACTGTAACTCTTTCTGTGAAATCTGCTCTAAAATCTTGCAGAAATGATGGGATAATGGATGTGGAACACGCAGGGCAAAGCCATCTGTAACTCTCCTGTCAAATGATTCCTATTTCTTTGCACTTAGAACTCTTGAAAAAGTAAGAAAAATGAGATTGGATGTAAAAATCAACAGCCTCTGAATTGGTAATATTCTTCCAAAATGTTACAGCCCTGTAATGTTTTAAATCTTTGCCTCTAACAAGAACGGTTATGTGGGTTGTCAGAGCTTTTTACATAAATCACAAATTGCCAAAGAACTTCTCCACTTTTATGCAATTGCTAGATCTGAATGCCTCCAGTAAAAAAGAGTCTGTTCTCGTTCTCATAAATCTTCCACCCATTTTTTCCTCGTAAAATGTGCAGCTGTATTTTTACTTTCTCTGACTGTACATTATTGTATTCTAAGATACATCAGAAAATTAATTTACAACAATTGAATACATATTTTAAAAATAAAAAAATGTTTGAGCGCACCCGGGGTAGATAATGAGAGGCCAACTGGTTAAGTAACTTACAGGGTCATTCATCAAAGTGCGTTATGGCGCTAACGCACGAGATAAAGCGTTAACGCATGTGATAATGCTATCGCACAGCACGAATGCAAATTTTGGGAATGGGCAGGATTAGGGAGGAGTTTGGGCGGGAATTATCAAAATGAGGGGCACTATCACACCCTGCGACAGCATTACGCATCCTATCACACAGTTTTAACACCGGAAATAACTACACCTTTTTTCCAGGTGTTAAGCTGTGCGATATGCCTGAAATGGCCGTAGCGCAATACATTTTTAGAATTGCATTTTGGCCATTTCTGGGCTGGGGAGGGGAGGGAGGGGGGAGGAGAGAGAGAGAGAGAGAGAAAGCACTGTTGGGGAGGCCTTCATAGTATGCAAGTATTTATATGCCTATAAGAGGGTCATTTAATTGCTCAAGGTGAGTTGGTGTGGTGGTATAGGGTTTAGGGGCCAGTTTATCATGCATAGTGAGTCATACGTACAGCACAGTACACCTCAGTGAAGATTAAAATTCATTTGGAGTGAGGAAATTCTCACAAAGATGAAAATTTGTATTATGTTATCTCGCCCAAGGCTTAATGGCACCCTGTTATAGAGTCCATCAAGCTAGGGTAATAGACTTAGTTTTTGGGTATTTGCCATGTTCTTGAGGCCTGGTTTGGCCTCTTTTGGAAACAGGATGCTGGGCTTGATGGAACCTTGGTCTGACCCAGTATGGCATGTTCTTATGTTCATATCCATGTGTTATTATCACATTTTGATGAATCTAGGGGTTAGCTGGATAACATTTATCCAGATAAATTACAAGGATATTCAGGGGCATGGCTATGCTGCTGAATATATTTTTTTTTTTTATTTATTAAAGGCTTTTATATACCGACTTTCTTGATATAAATCAAATCAACTCGGTTTACAATGAACTAAGCAGAAAATATAATTAACCAATCAACAAGAGATAAGGAGCATACAGTTACATTATAACAAGGATGCCTTAACTTGGAGTAAGAAATAAAGAAGGGGTGAACGAAAAGTAAATAAATAAAATAAATAAAATAAAATAAATACTATATACAAAAGAGGGGGGCAAGGAGCCAACCTCTTTAATAGATACTATGCATGAGAAATATGGAAAATTTGTTTACATAGGTGGGTGGTGGACATCCACATACAAACAGAACTTATATCCACATACAATATCCACATACAATATCCACATACAAACAGAACTTAGCTGGATAAGTGTTATGCTGCTAAGTCTCTGTGTGCTCAATAGCAGGTCTAGACTAAGCCATATAATTTATGTGACTAAGTCCTAATATCACTACTTAGCCGGATAAGTTGGCCAGCTAGGTAGTGCAACCCCAATCTGTCAACTGCCCGCTCACCTTTTATCCAGCCAACTAAATAGCTGAATAAGGCCTGGATTTATCAAAATGCGATAAGTATTGTATGCAATAGGGGCATGTTTTATGCAAATAGACAGTTTATTGCAATTTGTGCTAATACCTATGTGAAGAGCTAAGTTACTGTGAATTGCAATAAAGTTTTCACACTTTGTGATATGTGCCAGACCTGTTGTGTTTCCTGCATACAACCACTGGGGGGACCATTTTTGAGAGAGAGTGAAAGAGAAAGAGAGAGAGAGAGAGAGAGAGAACCTAGCCGTAATGTCCTCTCCCTAGATAGATATTTGTATCCCTAAGGGAGGCACACCTAGTAACTCGAGGTGAGGTTTACGTATTAGTGTAGGGGGTTAGGGGCCACTTTGACATTCAATATGAGACATGCGAACAGAACAGTGCTCGCTTGTGAAGATTTGATGACTTTCGGAGAGAGGAAAAAATCACCCAAAGATGAGATTTGTGCAATGTTCTCCCCACCTAGCTTGATGTTACCCAGGTAGAGAGTGGGAGTAGGATTTGCTTGGAGAAAATGCACTGAACACATAATTTAATTCCCATATTGCCATAAGACAAAAGCTCTTAAATGGTCCTATTTCCAATGCAAAAAATTATTTTTAAAAAACATGTTTTCAACTTTTTGCTATCCATCTTTGATTCCGTCTAATCTGGAAGTCACGCCTGGGTGGCTATGTGAAGTGAATCGTCACTGGCCTGAAGGCTGGAAGGGTGCACTACTTATTGATTGGTGGGGCTCACCATAATAGGGCCAGCTATCCTCTCTCACTCCCTGGGCCTGAGACACTCTGACAAATGGGAGATCCTAACCCAAATCACCTTTCTCTGTTTACAGAGCTGGAGCCTGAGCCATTGGACTGACATACAAAAAACCTATTAAAATCATGAGGAACTAACAAATAATGGCATACAAAAGTTGGGGAAGTATAAGATTAAAGTAAAAGTTTAAAAAATGGACATAAATTGATTGCTGAGGCCTAACGTTCTTAATACCTTCAGTTCACTTCAAAGAGAAACTTTGCAGTCACAAAAAAATGTATCTGTGCTTCGAACAAATCTGAGATTTCATTCTCCAATCCAGTCTTTTTGGAACAGCAGGCAATCACATTTACACACTGCATAATGCAGAGACAAGTATCCTGAAGTTTGGGGAGAGGGAGAAAAGAGTGAATTTTGTAAAGAGTAGCCATTGAATAAAACACAACAGGCATGCATCCCAGGGCTGCAATTGGGCATTCTCTACAATGTCTGTGTTTGAGGCTGCATCTCTGTTCTCCGAATGCATTTGTGGCAACCCCTTGGGATCACCACTAGATGGCCCTAGATTCAGATGCTGGGCTAGGAGTTAGGATTTAGGCGGAGAAAGGAAGAGTGTACCATTTCTGGAACAGTACCCCCAATGAGGCTGCTGGAGTGGTCAGCCCTGTGCCTGTGTAAAAGCAGCCTGAGTCACAGATCTGTGTAGCAGTGCAGATTCTGCTTGGAGTTGTGTGGAAGCAGGAGCTTTCTATTTCTGGTTTTCCAATTCCAAGGACCAGGTCTCATGGTCTGTAATTCAGGATAGGGGGAGAAACTTAACCCCTTCCAGTACTCAACTTGCCTGGTTGTGTTCCTGGGATTTTTTTTTTATTTTCTATTTTCAATTTTCCATAATTAAATCATGAAATACATCTTAATGAGAATTTCGGTACATATTCCAGAAACATATTATTCTTTATCTTATACCAACACAAAAATAAAGGGGGAAATTATTTCCTTTCCGAATATATTCCTAAATATAAGAATTACGGAGGCAAGTACACATAGAACGAGTTTAAACAAAAATTTCAAAGTATATTAACTTAAGAAATAGGATAAGTGAACAACCCGTATATACTTAATCGGTCACACATCGGGATTCTCTGGGGGATGATGTGTTCCTGGGATTTTTGATGATTTTGGGAGTTTCCTGTGAGACCACTGGTTCTGAAACTAGGAAGGGAGTATGGAGAATATTAATTTTCTTGGGTGGCCTGGGTAAGGAAGACTCTGTCCTGTCCATGTCACAATCAGTGGTTGGTAGTCAATGGTGACCAGCTGCAGGAGAGTCCCAGTTTTTGGACATTTGAGTAATGACTGTTTTGTAGATCTTGGAGGAAAGTTTCTGCTGCCACCCTTCCTGCCCTAGAGTGGGGAAAGTTGGAAGAGCTGCCTGGACCTGATATGACATCTAAACAGTTATATCTGGAGAGCCCTCTCCGGAGTCTTCACCCTGGGGAGAAGAGGTACTGTTGAGAGCCCTCCAATATTTTGAAATGGGATTCCTGCTGCAACTAGGAATGCTCTGGCCATCTGTGAAGGCTTACTTTTCCATGTCCTGGAGGGTGAGTTCTTTCCCAGGCATAGATAAAGGAAGAGTTGGAGAACTAAGAAGCGTTTGGCTGTGACAGGAACTGGTGAATATAGTACCAATAACTTGCTTTTAAGAATTTCTTTAGTAAAGTTTTGTTTGGACACCCATCCTGAGAGTTCAGAGTATTTATTTGGTACTCCAATCGTTGCTGCATACATTGATAAGGGAAGCCCCAACAAAGAGAGAAAGTCACCCCCCATACCTCAGCGTTGGAGGAGTATTCCTCCCCCCTAACAGAAGAGTCCAGCCCTCCATGGATGTGGGAAAGAGAGATGATTAAGCCCTGGGACCCTGTGTGACCCCTGCCTTCCAGGCTCAGTATTGGAAGAGGGGCTACACATACTTTTAATTGGACTGCAAGGAGACATTGCCAGAGGTCATTTTCAAAAGGACTTCTCTAGGCAAAACAGTGTTTTACCCAAAGAAATAATTTTTTTGAAACTGGCTGAGATGCATGTAAAATTATGAGTCTATACACTGTGGGGTGAATTATCAAAGACGTATATGTGTAGAATTAGTATATACGCATGAAAGTAGCATCTTCTCACGTACATGCTTATAAACCTTAAACGTATGCACATATTTTTGCTTTCGCGTGCACATATAAGCAAGTAAAAAGGGAGCAGTTATGGGGCATTTCAGGGGAGGGGCAAGCATTTAGAAATGTAAGTTGCTATTTTAAAAGACACGCATTAAAATTTGCTACTGGCTAGGTGGGAGGTCCGAATAAACTGGGGGCAATTCAGGCTGGAGAGTTAGGAGGGTCTTGATAACCTGGAGAAGGACTGGCTTAAGTGGCAGTGGCGTAGCCAGAATTGATTTTTTGGGTGGGCACAAGGTTAACATGGGTGGGCTGTAGGCATGCAGGTCTACTAGTTGTTTTTTTTACTGATAAATAATGCCAAATTATGCAGAATAGCATTCACATCTACGCCTAAGTATGAGGTTTACTTAATGATACAAACATAATTCACGGTGATTTGTGGTACTTTAGCCTTCTTATTATTACGATTTTATACACGGCTCCTACCTGTCCATAAATTTTGAGAGAGCGGTTGTGTTGCTTATATTTAAATTGCTAACATCTCAAAATATAGATATATATTTTTACCTTTGTTGTCTGATCTTTGTATTTTTCTAATCAGTTGGTCCTGGTCTCTTTTTCCCATTTTTTCCCTTATAGCTCATTTCCTAATTCCTTTTCAGTGTCTTTCTTCTATTACTGTCTTCTTCCCTTCCACATACACGCTTTCTCTCACAGACTCCCTCTCACACACTCAAGCTGTCACTCTCATATGCTCTCCCCCCCCCCCCCAAGCTCACATTCAAGTTCTCACTTTCTCACCCCTCCCCAGGCTTATATTCTTATGCACACACAGACGCACATCCAGGCACCCATTCTCACCCACACACATAAACCCAGACTCCCATTCTCACCCACAAACCCATGCTCCCAGTCTCACCCACACATATTCAAGCTCCCATTCTCATCCATACATATACACATTTAAGGTACTATTCTCACCCACACATACACACATTCAAGCACCCATTCTTATCCACATATTCAAGCTTCCATTCTCACCCACCCACACAAACCCAGGCTCTCATTCTCACCCATATATACACACATTCAAGCTCCCATTCTCACCCACCCACAAACCCAGTCTCCCATTCTCAACCACACATACACACATTCGAGCTCCCATTCACCCACATATTCAAGCTTCCATTCTCACCCACATACACACCCAGGCTCCAGTTTTCACCCACACACACTCCCATTCTCATCCACACATACACATTCAAGCACGTGCACAGCTTCCGCTTTCTCCCCCAGAGCAGGAAGATCAGCTGCTTCTCCTGCTGCCACCTGCCTCCTGCTATCTTCGGGCGTCGGGCCGTACTGCCCGCCGAACTTCCTGTGGGGGGGGGGGAAGCGGAAGCGCAGCGCACAACGTCCGCTTCCTCCCTCCCCCCCCCAAGCAGGAAGATCGGCGGGCAGTACGGCCGACGCCCGAAGATAGCAGGAGGCCGGTGGCAGCAGGAGAGGCAGCTGGTCTTCCTGCTCTGGGGGAGAAAGCGGAAGCTGTGCGCGGCGCTTCCGCTCCCCCAAACAGGAAGTTCGGCGGGCCGTTTGGTCCGAAGATAGCAGGAGAACGGGTGGCAGCTGATCTTCCTGCATTGGGGGGAGGAAGCGGAAGCTGAGCGCGGCGCTTCCGCTCCCCCCCGAACAGGAAGACCGGTTGGCCATACGCCGCAGCAGCGCTTCCCCACGTGTGCCGTGATGGCGCGCGAGGCGTGGGTTCTCTTGTTCGCTGTCGCGGGGATGGGATCCCGCGACAGCCTTGCAGTTCCGGTGCCAGTTGGGTGGGCCTGGGTCTAAGTTGGGTGGGCACCTGCCCACCCAGGCCCACCCGTGGCTACGCCACTGTTAAGTGGTGGAGTAATTGGTAAAACTGGTAATGTTACGTATGCACGTTTTAAAATATACCAACTTATACCCATAAATTATTTTTCTTTTTTTTTAAATTAATTAATTTTATTTTAGATTTTTATATTCCGCTTTTCTACACTTCAAAGTTTACATCAGAGCAGATTACATGAGTAAGTTCAACTTTATTTTCATGTGTAAAATATCTGGCGTATGTTTTAAAAATAGGTAGGAAAAGTACACGTATTTAATGTATTGAAATACTCGCTTTCGATGCTAATGTATTGAAATACTCACTTTTCATGCATAAGCATATAGATAAAGATATGAGTATTTTACAATATTCAGACATGTTATATGCATGGGCTTTAAAATAACATGATAAAACTATGCACGGCCTTAAACACACATATATGCCACCATGCACATTTGTTTAATTTTAAGCACATCAGGAAGAGGTGGTTCCAGCAGAGTCCGGGTGGGGTTTGCATTTACCATATATTTATCAATTTTAAAAGTATGCATGCAAATTTCAAAATCTTTCCCTACACAAAGTAGCAGGTATAACTTTGTGTGGGTGGTTGTATTGGGATAATTTTCAAAACAAACGTACCCATGTAAGTTTGTCTTGAAATTGCTGTTATTAAGTGTATAATAGCCTGAATGTTTATGTGGGCTGTTATAAAATTATCCCCAAAGTGTGGTAATCGTTTTTTGATTTATCATTTCTGTGATACCATGGGAGTGGCCCTTGGCTTAGGGAGGGTGCCGGAGGACAGAGCAGCCTGGACTCTGGCCTTTTCTTCGCAAAAGTGGTTTATTATTTACACAGCAAAGAAAAGCAGAGCAAGACCTGCTTACCTCAGCAGCTTTACATCCAAATGATAGCAGTCAAACACAGACAGTCTTAGCTTATTGTCTACTTCCTCCTGCTCTCCAGGTCCTTACTATTCCCTCCTGGGCCTGCTCTTTATTTCTTTGCTTAGGGCAACATCCTGCTGATGAACGTTTCTCTGGTTCATGGCCTTAAGATGGACAGGAATTGCCTTGGTCTTTTAAGGGGTCTTAATATATACTCCTTTAGTCCTTTACAATCTCATTTTATTTTTATTTTTTTTTAGTGGAAATGAAGTTCTAGAACAAGAGGGCATGATAGGAAGCCAGAAGGAGACAGAATCAAGAGTACAGTGAGGAAATATTTCTTTACAGAAAATATGGAGAAATAAGGAATAGACTCAATGTGGTGGTGAATGGTAGGGACATAATTAGCATCGGATTTGAAAGAGGCATTGGTCAGGCACACGTGGTCCTTAGCAATGGTGGAAAACAAGATAAAGCTGGAGATCAAATAAGGTCTGTGGCATCGCAGTCGGTAGGGAAAAATGGGAAAAGTGTATGGCTCTGATGGCCTTTATCTGCTGTCAGTTTCAATGTATCTTATTTCTTATGCAAAGAAACATTAAATGTCAATCAAACAGCAATCAACCTGTCTCAGGAGAAGAACAGTCAATCCCATGCAGTAAAATGAGCAAAGAAAATTGACCCAAGGACCCATTGAAGCTAATGCATTAGAAAGTACCTGTCTTATGACTGTATTTAGCAATTCATATTAACTTAACTTGTGCCATATATTAAAGATCTGATTAAAATATCACAGTAGTAAGGCACAGACAATAAAGTGAACAGCACATTTCAAATGAAGTGGACAAAACTCTACCTTAACTTAGAAAAGCAGAGCTTTTGTGTTAGTCCACCCCAACTATATCTAGGGCTTCTGATGCTAGGTGTTTATAAACTGTAAATTTAGATGTTCATTTTTTAAGGCAATTAGGTGTTTTTGAGGGTACTGAAATATATGTTTATCTGAGTTTTCACAGCACAAACAGTACTTCTAGTTGCAATTTTCAGATGATTCAATTTCTGAAAGCTTAATTCAATTGTTTTGGCAAGCTTTTAATGTTTAATAAATGCATTTCATAAAAAATTGTTTCAACCCAACTGCATCGCTGATACCCTCCCTTCAGTCCTAGCACTCTCATGCCCTCCCCCCACAGCCCCAGCACTCTCCCTCCCAGCAGCCTCCCCACAGCACCAGCACTCTTATACTCTCCCCCAATACACCCCAGCAGTCTCACTCCCTCCCAGCAGGCTCACCCTTTCACCACAGAGCACAGCTCTTTTTTTTTTTTTTTTTACTTTTGCTTTGTTTTCTGTTCCCCTTATCTCTTCAGGCACTCTTTGTTCCAGCTGTTAACTTATAGCTTGATGCCACCTTGTGGCTTAATATTATACTTCACTTTTCTACTTCCTGTCTCCTTTGTTACTTTAATATTGTGTGTTGCTTGCTGGATAAAACAATTCATCATGCAACCTGTTCAGCAGTTTTCATTTTGTCTTTATTTCTGTATATGAAACATGGTTTCAGAAGTATCTGAAACTTCATTGTTTCCCTACAATGAAGTAGAGAGTTTCTGGAGTGCGGTGGGCTCAGGAAGTGTGAGCAGAAGGCAAGGCTTGCAGTGATATTGATTGGCTAAGGATTTCTTGTACCCTTCAATGGCTACAGAAGCATGAGTGTGTTTCTGCATCGTGGCAGCTGCTAATAGCATTCCATTCCCAGAAGGCATGAAGGTTAGTGGTGACTTAACTGGGAAACTTTCAGGGCAGAATTTGAAGACTATTCTCTAGCCACAGGCTTAAATGGGAAGTCAGCTGAAGTGCAGGCAGCTACATTGAGGAGGATGATGAGTACCAAATGCTGTCATGTTTATAAACACAATTTGAGCCTTATACAGGAATAGAAAAAGGACACAAAAGCCACCCTTGATGCACTGGAAGCCTTTCAGGCCTGCAAAAAATGTAATATATGAAAGCACATATTTGGCTGTTGCAACCAAGAGGAGGGTGATAACTTTATTATATGTTTGAAAGAGAAAGCAAAAAATGTGAGATTGGTCCAATGAATGATGAACTGATTCAGGATAAACTAGTCTTTGGCACAGACAATGAGTGCACACGTCACCATCTTCTGAGAGAATGAGATTTAAATTTGAAATCAACTATTGAAATATGTTATCAAAATTCATGGGGAGTATGAAAATATTACAGGATATTGCAATATTATAGGATATTATAGGATATTGCAATATTACAGATTATTGCAGGATAGCCCTGGTTCACCTTAGAATTAAGAAAGCTCAAACTTCAACTAAGACAAAATGAGGCTAAATGGTGCAGAAACCCAGGAACCAATACTCTTTTGATTTACAAATCAACTCTTCATCAATACAAATCAATCACCTTAAGATCCAAGAGGGACTACTACGCCTCCAAGATACACAACCTTGTCTTCGATGCCAAAGCCCTCTTCAGTTATGTAGCCAACCTCATTCAAACAAAACAGTCAGAGATAGCACACGACCAAGCTCAATCTAAAGCGGAAGAATTAGCACTTTTCTTCAGCAACAAAATTAGCAGTCTTTTAACGCAGCTCCCAGCTAACGCCACGATACCACTAACATCTCCACAATACCCAATCAGCAATACTCGATTAGAAGAAATGGATCTAACTTCATCTATTGAGATCCAAGGAATTCTAAGGAGAATGAAACCTTCATCTCACCCCTTGGATCACATCCCAACAAAACTTCTATTGTCAATTCCAGATACTATCTCCAAAATCCTGGCAGACATCATAAACTGCTCTATCACTCAAGGATTCTACCCAGACAGCCTCAAATTGGCCTCTCTTAAACCTCTCCTCAAAAAACCAAATCTAGATCCCAATGACTCCAACAACTATCGCCCGATCGCTAACCTCCCCTTCATAGCCAAGATTATGGAAAAACTGGTAAACACACGGCTCTCAAATTACATTGAAGAAAACAACCTACTATTCCCATCACAGTACGGATTCCGCAAAGCTTTAAGTACGGAAGCCCTTCTCATCTCCATGACAGACTACATCATCTTGGGCCTCGACAAAGGACAAGCCTTCCTTCTGATCCTACTGGACCTTTCGTCAGCTTTTGACACCGTCAACCACTCACTTCTCATCAACCAGCTAGGCACCTCAGGTATCACAGGCACTGCTCTGTCATGGTTCAGAACCTTCCTCAGCAATAGAGGATACAAGGTTAAGATCCAGAATAAAGAATCCTCACTCTACCCCGCGTCAGTAGGAGTCCCTCAGGGCTCTTCCCTGTCTCCTACCCTATTTAACATATACCTGTTACCCTTATGCCAACTTCTCACTGACCTCAATCTCAAACACTTCCTCTACGCTGACGACATCCAGGTCCTGATCCCCATCAAGGAGTCCCTCGAGAAAACACTGTCTCATTGGGAAACATGCCTCCAAAATATCAAACAGCTTCTCTCAAGTCTTAACCTGGTACTAAACTCATGCAAAACGGAACTCCTGCTCATCACACCAGAGAATAGTTCTATCATTGCCTCGCATACAGCCACTCCAAAAACCACCCAAGTGAGAGATCTAGGAGTACTAATTGACAATCGCCTGAACTTGAAAGCTAACATCAGCAAAACCACAAAAGATTGCTTTTGTAAACTCCAAGTGCTGAAAAGAATAAGACCTCTTTTCCACGCTCACGACTTCAGAACGATTTTACAATCTATTATCTTCGCAAAGCTGGACTATTGTAACTCCATCTTGCTTGGTCTCCCCTCATCACATACCAAACCACTTCAGATGGTTCAAAATGCCTCTGCCCGAGTACTCACTAACACCAGGAAAAGAGACCACATAACCCCTATACTAATGGGACTCCACTGGCTACCCATACACTTCAGAATAATTTACAAGACAATTCTCACCATATACAAAATCATCCATCAACTAGCACCAATTGACCTACGTTTCCCCCTCCAATTACACACTTCAACAAGACCGACAAGAGACGCATACAAAGGACTACTTCAAGTTCCCCCAGCCATAACCACCAAACACATTACGTTAAGAGACCGGGCCCTCTCTACTGCTGGTCCAACCTTATGGAACTCCATCCCCCCAGATCTAAGAATGGAACCCAGCCTCTCAACCTTCAAGAAAAGACTCAAGACCTGGCTTTTCAATCAAGCATTTCCTAACACCAACACGATCTAACTCCTAACAATCAAAACCCATCATCTTCAATATCACTGTTATCTATGTTCTTTTCTTTTTCCTACGCCAAGTTCAATTATCCCTGTTTTATGTAACTGCTTTTTCTGCACAATGGTTTAAGTTTTAGTTTAATTTGCACTCCTGTTCTATGTGAACCAGCATTATGGGACTACTAGTCTTGAATGCCGGTATATAAAAAACTTAGATAAAATAAATAAATAAATAGCAGAAGCTGTCTGTTGCTGCTAATTCTTGTGGAATTTGTGATATCATGTATGATATCCACTTGTTTGTTGGAGGAGCAACTTCAGGCCTAGATTCATCATTTCGCAAAAAATATCACAAAAATAGTGCCTGCGATAAGAAAAGGGGTGTGGTTAGGGTAATTTTCCAGGTACCGCATTGTATCTATGTATACCACTGTAAGAAGGGGCACTAGTAACTTGGGGTGAGGTGGCTTCTGGGGTTTTTTTTACATGCACAATTATATGTACAAACAGCACAGTTGCCATCAGTGAAGATTTAATGTGATTTGGAGTTGATGCAATGTGAAAGAAGAGTAGATTTGTACCATGTTCTCTCTACCTAGTTTGATGCACTATCTACCTAGCTGCAATCAATCTAGGTAGAGAGAACTTGGTTCAAGTCTACTCTTCTTTCAACTTTCATGACTCTAAATTACATTAAATATTCACTGTTGGTAACTGTGCTGTTCGTACCTATGACTGTGCATATTAAACTGGCCCTAAAATACAACTCACCCCACAAATCTAACCCCGAGTTCATAATGTCTCCTTTTACAGTGGTATAAAAAGTTCAGAAATCAGTGGTTCTCCACAGAGGATCTCCTTCTCTCCCCCCCAAAAATGGGATTTGTGATATTTTATTGCAAATCCCGGTTCGGACGTAACGCACAGCTATCGCAGGCATAACACCAAGAAAAAGGTGTAGTTATTTCTGGTGTTAAATCCCATGATAGCATGTCTTACATTATCGCACGCAATGTTAAACAGCCCTCATTTCCATTTACTATGCCCATACCCCTCCCACTTGAATAAATTTTTCAAATTTGCGTGCACATTTTGCGATGAGATATTTATCACATGCCTTATGGCATTTTCGAGGGTATTAGGCTCTAATGCCTGTGATAACGCCCTAATGCAATTTGATGAATGTCCTCCCTCAGTTTCCAATACAGAAAAGGCATTATGTAAGGTTATTAGTGTGGGTAGAGGATGTCTTTTAACCCCAGGCCTTATTCTACCAGAGCCCACTGTATAGCTGTGTAAGCCTATGATCTAAGCAGTATTTTCTCTCATATTACTCTGACTGCTGGTAATACCAGAAAATAAAAGTTTGTGTTTGAATATATTTGCAGACTGATCTCCATTTTTCGGGTGTAGTGATAGCTGAGCAGGGGGACAGCAATTAGAGGGGGTCATAAAGGGGAGTCTCTTAAGCTTGAGAGCCCTATTTAGCTCAGGCTATCAGATGTCAGGGGGGCTTTCCTCCAAAGGGGAACAAGAACATAGTTCAGAGGTCTTGGTAAGAATCAGCACAGAAAGTAAGCTCCCCATAGTCAGCGCCCAGGCAGGGTCTTTACCCAATGCCGCAGCCATTCCCCACAGGTTAAGTCTGCAGGTACAAGCCATGGTTGAGACTTAATAGTCTGAGGAATTCCTGAGGGCACAGACAGCTTGAGAACGTGGACCTAGGTGTGGATCAGGAATCTGGCATGGAGAAGAAGTCAGGTATGAATCAAGAATCACAGGCAAGGCTTCAGAACAATGGACCACTGAGGGTGTATTGAGCTTCCAAGCAGGGGACACACCCATAGTTGATCCATTTGGGAGCTTCCAAGAGTGTGGACCGCCCTGCCAGGTAGACTAGATAATTACTACTTTGAGGTCAGTCGGCCCTATAGTTAATCTTGAGAGTCTGCACCACAAGCTCCACTTTGAGGCCTGTTATTCCATATTCATGTCTTCCATATACCTTCTGGACCCTGAATCTACTACACTATCTGCTTGACCCACCTTCCTTGATGAATCCTTTTCAAGAGACTGGCACTTGGCTCACTCAGGTGTCAGACTCTGTTATCTTATTTGCCCCCATCTGGTTAGAGTTTTACATGAAGTTTAGCCAAATAAATTGTTCTTCAATCTAATTCTGAGTTAATTTCTCTTGGTGAACAATAGCCAACAGACTAATAAACTTCAAATATTTTATATACAGATAAATCCTTATCAGTTCAAGCTAAGGAAAGTGCTGGGCGACAATTTTCTTTTCTTTCACTGCTTTTTATTGTTTAGTTTTAGCATTTGCTGTTTTCAAAACAACATGCACTATTTCATTTTAGCACATACTAATTTGAAATTTAGTGTGCACGCTTTCTTTTTTTTATTCATGCTGTTTCAAAAATAGCTTATGCTAAAGTGAAACAAAACTCACCCTAACCAAATTGCCCATCCCTAGTTCAAGCATGCTTACTAGGACAGCTCTTATGATTCTAGCAAAACAGTGAGAAGCAAGTCTTGCTCTGCATCTATGCCTGCTGGCTGAAGCTGACTCTTGATTTACATTGTAATGGCTTTGGTACAATCCTCATTTAACTTTCCCAACAAATGAGTTTGCAAAGGATTCCATTAGTTTCAAATGTATTTATTGAAATGCACTGAAAGCTCAAATAGAAATGGAAAGCATTTCAAACTCATTTAAGGGAAAGTTAATTGATGATAATGGGACATTTTTGTTTTTGTGCAGCTGTGCTATTGTCCTGCTGCAAACAATGCCAGTGTCAGTATTGCACTGTGGTTCTATAAGGGTCAAACTGGGCTTTTTCTCCCTACTGGTTCACTAGCATTCTTCTCTCTTTTTCTCTAAGGGGCAGATTTTCAAAGCCCTACGCACGCCGGGCCTATTTTCAAAAGGCACGGCGGCGTGCACAAAGTCCCAGGTCGCACGTATGTCCTAGGGATTTTCTGAATGGGTGGGGTGGGGGTGGGGCAGACGGTCCGGGGGCGGTTCAGGAGACATGGCTGAGGACTCTGGCACAGCGGCCCTTTGCCGCTGTGCCGGGGGATTGTGCACCGGCACTTGGCCGGTGCATGCAAGCTACACCTGCCTCTGGCAGGCGTAACTTCCACAACAAAGGTAGGTGGGGGGGGGGGGGTGGGGGTGGGGAAAGGAAAGTTCCCTCCGAGGCCGTTCCAATTTCGGAGCGGCCTCGGAAGGAATGGGGAAAGCCAGCTGGTCTCCCTGAGGGCTCGGCACGCGCATGTTATAAAATCGTGCGCACAAATGTAGGCCACGCGCGTAACTTTTAAAATCTGCCCCTAATCTCTCCTCGTTGTGGTTCTTTATTTGCTTTGCAATTTTTCACTATTGATTTCACTTTCATTTTTTATTTGTACATGCTTTTATTATTCCTATGCCTTTTCCTACTTGGCTGCCCGATCCTCCAAATCTCTCCTAGTTCTGAATATCTTTTAAAATTCCCTTTTCTTTATTATGTCAAGAAGAAGTTTTATTGTTCTTTGCCATCATGAGGAAGTTACTCTTTAAGGGCCCTACTGGTGAAACAGGTAAAATGCACTTCAGATGTCTCCTGAAAGATTAACCTCCACGCAGAGGCATTTAATTTGTTTCCAAATAGATCTCTTTACTAGAAAATGGTGATAAAGAGCCTTTACAGAAGGTAATGTATTTACAAGTTATTTGCATGTCAATGAATAAACTATTGCCTGGATTTTAACTACTCTCATCCCAGTCATTAACAATGTCAGAACCCCTTATGGCAATGTCTCCTTTCTTCACCACCCTTTCTTCCTCTTCTTCAGAACTATACAGAAGTCTTTTATTGGAACCGATTGATTTCAATCTGACTTCTACCCATTCTCTCAGATCTACAATAACAGATGAATGCCCCCTGGCCATCCATATAGTACTTAAGGATCTGGCTCTTTCTTCTAGATAAGCATTATCACAGTGGCAGCTGAATAATGCCCAATAATCTGTCTTCATAGATGATATCTCATCTGTTACCAGGTTAAGCTGTTTTTGTGGATATCTTTCCTGGATTGGAATGGTGAAAACTCACATGCATGTCTTAGCCATTCTCAGGAGGAGAGTTTGTCCTTGGGCAGTTTGGCTGAGTAACTACTTCATTAACTAGCTAAATCCTTTAAAAATTGCCCTTCCTGTGTGTATTCTTAGTCAACCAAAACCCATTTTTTATAGTGGCTTTAAAAAAAAACAAAAAATACTTCAGCTGCAATATGTGATACTTTATAAATTCAACGTACAAAAAATCCACCTTATTATTGTATTAACCAATGCCACCAACTAGAGAAATATGTGTCACTGAAGAAGGACCATCATACTGGGTTGTATAGGTCAAATTGCAATGATCTGTAATACAGATCCCTCTATATAATAATAGGTTCAATGGATGCAACTAATAACATTTTTCTCATTCATTTTTCTTTATGCAAATAAAGCATGCTTATTGTCCTGGTTAACTTAGTATAACAAAAGCAGAACTTATCTAGAACATAAGAACATAAGAAATTGCCATGCTGGGTCAGACCAAGGGTCCATCAAGCCCAGCATCCTCCTGTTTCCAACAGAGGCCAAACCAGGCCACAAGAACCTGGCAATTACCCAGACACTAACTGGCAATTACCCAAACACTAACTGGCAATTACCCAAATATGAACTGCAGCAGAACAAATGCAGCGAAATGTCCTCAATGCAAACATAAGTGTAGTGTTTTACTCCATAGCACAATCCCATTGGATTTTTCACAGTTGATGCCTCTGATTTTTACTTTATAAATTGCCAACAACAAAGTCAACAATGATACATAAATACACAAATCATCAATTGCCTACAACAGATGTTTACATCAAATGGAGATGTGACTTGACCTTTCCAATTAAGCATTCAGCTTCTTCATCATGTCTGGATTCTGTAGGTACTTAACCACATACTTTATAGGATAGTTCTAAATCCTAATATTTCAGTTAGGTGTGGCTTTTTTGATTTCTTCTGCATAATTTACATCAATTAGCTCAGATATTACATGGCCTTAGTGAATATATGAGATTTATTTTCCATAACTAAGCATAGGTATTTGTGACATAACAAGTAGATTTGCTCCAAAAAGTGTTAAATAAAAGCCAGTAGCTAACAAATGAAAGCAATTCATTAAATAGCTGGTTAATTTATTTTTTTTTTACTCCGCGGCTTATCCGGCTTAAGGCTATAGTTTTAAAATAAAGAATGGAAAAAAATCTTCTTAGGAAAGATTATATTCCGTTTTTGGCATGGCTGCTGCCACAGTTGTTACTGCCAGTTTGTGATGTTATCAACCATTGTGAAAACTGATCTTGATGATGACTGTGCATTGCCCAGAGAGCTCAGACAGCTCAAGTCAGGAAACGTGCTCAACTAGTTAGTTTGGTCTATGATGTAATTAATTCATTAAGTGGTGTTTACTTTGTGCAGTACCCCTGAAAATAACTTGGGTCATGGAGGAACACATCCTCACAACCTGTGTGATTTACTGTAAGTATGGAACATATGAACAGAAAATGACAGCAGATAATGACTGCATGTCCTGTGTAATCTGCCCAGCCTGATGCAGTGCATTTCAGGTAATTACGTTCACGTTCTCCCATTCTTATTTATTTATTTATTTTTGAATTTTTATTTACCGACATCCGTTTGCACATCGTATCGGTTTACAAATAACTTGGAACTTTTAGGCATAGTCTTTACATGGAACAATAACTATATGAAAAAAGGAACAGCAACTATAAGATAATTAGGTACAGGATAAGAAATTGCAAGATCAATGGCATAGAGTAATAACACTGATTAAAATCTGGGTAAGCATGATATTTACATAATGATCAAAGGTAACGAGTGAGATACGTGACTTGAAGAGTGTCAGATCTTGTGGGAAAATAGCAGCAAATAATACAAAGTTATTCAGTGAAGATACATGACTTGAGGAGTATAAGATCATGTGAGAAAATAGCAGCAAATAATACAAAGTTATTTAGTGAATATGTTACACCAATTTCAGGGATTCATCACAGGGTGGGTAGAATTAGACGGGTAGGCCTGTAGGAACAACCAGGTTTTTAGTTTTTTTTTTAAATTTAGGTGTAGATGTTTCCGTGCGTAAATCCGGAGGCAGGGAGTTCCAAAGGGTAGGGCCAGCTAGAGAAAAAGCTCTGTCATTGTGGAGATAAGTTTCGTGGATTTAATCGAGGGAGTGAGGAGTGTTCCTTGAAGGGCGGGACGAGTGGGTCTTGTGGAGTTGCACGGAAGAAGAGGAGGGCTGATCCAGTGGAAGTTTTCATTTATAATGCTTTTATGAATGAGGGATAATGCTTTGAATAGGATTTGTGATTGTATTGGTAGCCAATGTAGCTCAATAAGAGTTGGTGTAATGTGGTCTCTTTTTTTAGAATTTGTAAGGATGCGTGCTGCGGCATTCTGTAGGAGTTGCAAAGGTTTGGTATAGGTGGTAGGGAGGCCAAGGAGGAGAGCATTACAATAGTCTATTTTGGAGAAAATAATAGACTGTAGTACTGTGCGAAAATAAGTGAAATATAGTAGGGGTCTGAGTTTTTCAATTGTTTGTAACTTGAAGTAGCAGTCACTTAAGATAGATTTAATAAAGGGTTTAAGGGTGAGTTGGTTGTCAATAAGAACACCCAGATAGTGGGTGTGTGAGGGGAAGGTAGTGGATGAGTAAGAGAGGGGGATAGAGGGTGATGGACGTTTGGTGGAGATAATGAGGAGTTCAGTTTTTTGTGGGTTGAGAGCAAGATGCATGTCAGTGAGTAATTGGTTGATAGAGGTGTGATTCCCAGTTTTGGAGAGAGTCAGTAAAGGGGAAAAGAATTTGCACATCATCTGCGTAGATGAAGTGTTTGATACCAAGGTTGGTGAGGAGAGTGGTGAGGGGAAGCATGTAAATGTTAAAATAGTGTGGAGGAGAGAGAGGAACCTTGTGGAACACCCCGATCGAGACTAATCGGGTCGGATTCATTGTTATCAGTGAGGACTGTGAAATGACAATTTTGTAGGTAAGATTTAATCCAGGAGAGTGCAGTTCCAGAGATTCCAATACTGCTGAGGATGTTGATAAGGATAATGTGATTAACGGTGTCGAAAGCTGCCTCTTAACTCTTTTGGTATCCACCACCTCCACTGGGAGACTGTTCCATTTATCTTCCACTCTTTCTGAAGCCTTATTTCCTTGTTATTCCTTCCTCTGAAAGTCATATCATGTCCTCTAGTTCTAGAATTTTTCCAGTGGACAATATCTGCTTCTTGTGCATTACTTTTCAGATATTTCAATATCTCTGTCATTCCCTCCTTCCCATCTTCTAGGTTATACACCCTTATTTTTATTTGTTTATGTATTTATTTATCTGTAATTCCCTCTTTGGGAACTTCCCAGGATGCAGGGTCACACTGTTATCCCCAGGGCCACTTTTCTCCCAACTCTCTGTCTTTCTCCACTCTCAAACCATACAGTCCACTACAGGCCCGAGGTTATGTCCAGCAGGGAATAGGATTAAGCTTGGGGACCTAGGCTTGCAGGGGTGGGTACCAACATACAGTCTCTAAATTCCTTTAGGCTTTCTTTCTCCACAGTATTCACACTTAGGATGTCCTTGATTTAGGCCACCTCTGACTCTTAATGAAGACGCCAGACACTATGGTGGGGTGTTCTGCAAACATTTGCTGCTACCAATAACATCTGAAATCCAGTTCACAACAAAATTCTCCAATTTATCTTCTCACAAAAATAAACAGTCCAAAGGTACCTCTTTTCTCAGCTGAGTCAGTGTCGCCAACATGGCAGGCACTAAGCAAAGACCCAACCCTCCATATGTTAGAAGGTGGGAACTGGGATCACCTTATCTCCTTCTTTCTCTGATGGTATACTTGGACTTCTGATGATAGAAAGTCCTGAAAAGTGTACAAAATCCAAAATCTTTTCTCCTCCTCAGTGGGCAGGAACTGGCGGCAAAAGAATTCTTCCCAAAAACATAAGAACAAAACTCTCTGCAAAATACTTCTCTCTTCTTTTCTGTCAGGTCACTGCTGTCCCTCCTTAGCTGAGTGACAGGGAATCCCAGCATCTTATGCTGAGCTCCCAATGTAAGAGTGCCCAGAGCCTGCTCCTCCTCCTTAGGTAGGAGGAGGAGCAGGCTCTGAAAAAGCAAAAACTCTTAGAAAAAAAAATAAACAGATCTCCTAAAACTCACCAAAAACAATCCCTACCAGACCCGGGGGGGGGACTGGCCAAGGCAGAGTCTCTTCCCTTCTATCAGGCCAGGAAGGGGTGGGGGGAGGAGCTAAAAAGCACACAAAACTCTCTCTCTTAAAACTTCAACTCAAATCTCCAAAGACCACACTTGTCCATGTGTACTGCCTGCTTTTATGGGAAATGGCCGACCAAACCAGACCAGCTAATGTTGAGGTGCCTGCAGGGATGTTCTGCAAACTACTCACTATTCCTAAAAATCTAGCCTAGGACCTTAGCTAGGAACTAACTGGATAGTGGAGACCTAGGGGTCTCTACATATATTTTCTTGTATTCTGCATTTCCAAGTGAATTGATCAATGTGGATCATAGCTGAACATTCACAATCTTAAAACAGTTTACACAATAGAATCACATACATACATGAATTTCAATGACAATTCCTGCAACTAAATGAGCAAATCAATCTAAACATATATCTGCAAAAATACAAAATCCTTTAACAATTTTCTAAATCCTAAATAATCAGCTTCTTGTCTGACAGCCTTTGGTAACTTATTCCCAGACTTTGGTCCTATAAAAAGAAAGAGCACTAGGTTGTGTTTCTTGCTGCCTAAAATTATGAAGGGCAGGAACAACCAGAAGATTTTGCTCAAAAGGAGTGCTGCAGTTTTGGTGAAATTCGTGAACTAAAACTTTAGAAAGGCAATGTGAATTTTCAGAGTTGTACACAATTTTGTGAATTAGTAGTCTAAAATGGACTTGCAGTTGCATAGGTAAAACAATGCAGTTCCTTAAGTTTAAGTCCTAAAATTTCATTTCACAGGGCTTATTGTGCAAACTCTGCACCATTTTGGGAGGCCTTTTCTCCTTTGCCACTATTTTATGTCCTTTTTTTTAGAGATGCAGCCGACAGAATTAGAGAATTAGATGAGATCTTATCAATGACCTACAAGAAAGACTTTCCAAAATTGTGCAGAATTTGCACCCCAAACCTTATAAAGTGAAATTTACAGAGCTTAATTTGTACACCCTGGAAGAAGGAAGGGAGTGGTGTGAATAATGCAGAAGCATCAATTATTTTTCAGTGGAGAAAATGTTCTAGAGCTAGGATGTCATAATATAAAGCAGAAGAATTACATACACACTCAGGAGCAATATAAGGAAGGATTTTTTCATAGAAATAGGGGAACGGTATCACAGTGGAGACGGTGAGGCAAAAACAGTAAGAGAAATAAAAAAATAAATAAATAAACATGGATTAAGAACAACTGATTGCTAGTGGTTGGAAATTGATGGTAACACTGGAGATCAAGCAAGGATTGCTGCATTGCAGTAGGAAGAGTGAATGGACAGATGAGATGAGTCTTGCAATTATCTGCCATCATACTCCATTGTTTGTAATAGATTATGACCAAAGAGCTCTGATAAGCAAACTTTTTTGTGCATGACACGCAGAGTTAATTAAAAAGAGAGAATGAACTTGTCCTTTGAACAAATTATTTCCTTCATTCCTCTAGCTTCCATTTAATTTATATTCCACCTTTCAAAGCAGATTACATTCAGGTACTGCAGATATTTCCCAGTTCCCACAATCTAGAGGACACATTTACTAAGCATTTTTGCCATAGATACAGAATGGGAGAAAAGCCTTAGTAAATCAGGCCCTCAGTTTGTACTTGAGGTAATGGAAGGTGACAAGGTCATAGCAGTGGGATTTGAACCCTGGCTTCCCTGGTTTGGTTATAGCATGCTCTCGGACCAGTAGGAAGTTAACTCCTCCACTAACCTGGAACCTTCTTGAATCTGTAATTTAGTTTCCTGAAGCAGGCTTTCCCCTCGGAACCTCAAATTCAACAGTTGTTTTTGATTTCATCTCCTACTTTTTCTGTTCCTTATTGCAATTACCCAGATCTTCGTGCTGGTGCGCTGGTTGCTTGGTAACAGTACTGCATGCCTGCCTATGTTGAGTTCCATTGTTGCCATGGTACCCCTTCATCACTACAGTCAGCTTAGTCAGCACCACTGAGATATTAAAAATAATTTTTGTTTAAGCTCCAGTTTACATATGCTATTTTTTCTGTGCTGAAAAAAAACTGCAAGGTTTAAATTAAATGACTGCATGATGGATGGGGCTGGCAGTTTTAAAAATCTGCTTCAGAAGTAGCAAAGTGAAGACAGAGTAAACAATAGAGAGAGCCCATAGGAAGGTGGAGAAGGCAGGAAGAATAATTTTCAAACAACTCGACCCGGGACCATATATGCATGCATATGGATGCACGCAGGAATTTTAGTATGTGCATGTTTTTAGATGCATGTACACTTATGGTTTTGCTGGAGCAGGCTCATTCTAAAATGGACCCCTGCCCTCCTGGCAAAGCTATATAACTTCACCACCAATGACATGGCCAGACTGGCTTTCCTGATGGTGAGGGACGAGGAGCAGCTGTTCCCTATCCAGAGGGTCCACCAGAACAATTGGACTATATGGTAAGCCTAGTGAGGCATACAAATAGTGTAATTATACAGTCTCCTAACTCTCTGTGTAAGCGCCTTGTGGGAATAGGAAGATGGGTGGGGTATGGAGGGCTGGGGGTTGGGGTGAGAGTGGAGGTGAAGGTGAAGGTAGAGGTAAGGAATAGGGGCTGTATGTTGATAGGAAGGGTGGGATGGGTTTGGAGGTCAGGGCAAAAGCCAAACAGAGTCATGCTAAAAGTGGGTCAAGAATTAACTGGAAAAAATTGGAAACATACCATTGAGAAGGCACAGAACCAGCAACATTGAACGAATTGCATTTTATAACTATTTCTTATTTATATTGACGGAGGACCTCAAGAAGAATGCCTGGGAGCTGTGCCACAAGGAGGGGGAGTGGTTGACCAGCTGCTTGCTGGTTAGCCCCAGTGTCACTCCCACCTACAGGTCAATACAGTACAGTGTGCTTGGCCGAGCTCACCATTTAGCACCTGTTTGGCTGCACATTTTTGATGCACGTCTATTACCCCTTATACCATGAGGGGTAATAGTGAGTCGAAAATGCGCGGCCAATGCCCCGACAACTAATAGCGCAAATGCATGTTAATGATCCTATTAGTTAGTCGCCCGGGATATTGAAAGTAAAATGTGCGGCCATGCCAAGGGCAGGCATTAAAATCTAAGCAACCCGGAAAAGTGAGTACACCCTCTGACTTAATATCCTAGCGATATTAAGTTGGAGGAACCAAAAATTTAAAAAAAATGTTTTTAAATCTGCCCCCCGGACAGCAGGTTAGAAAAACAGATGCTAAATTTTACTGGCGTCCGTTTTCCTAACCTGTGGCTGTCAGCAGGTTAAAAAACCAACGCCAGAAAACTTGAGGGTCAGTTGTCAGACCCGCTGACAACCAACTCTTCGCTAATAAGGAGGCACTAGGGATACGGTATTGCCCTTAGCGCCTCCTTATTAGCATGTAACCTCATTTAAATAGAGAATTGCGTGCCCAGGAGAGGTGCCAGGGTGCGCGTTGGGAGAGTGGGCGCTCAACAAAGAGCGCTGGCTCTCCTGCACTTTTTACAGTATAGGCCTGCTAGTTAACTCCAACAACACCCACAGCCATTTATCCCCAGTCAGTCCCAGTAACACACACACACACACACACACACTCCCAGTTAGCCCTACTCACCAGACACACACATTCAGAATGCAGTGTCATTCATGGCAAGGTTCCCCCATAGAAGAGAAGCAAACCTAAAAAAAGATGAAAGTACATAAGATTGAGAAAAATGTTGGCACATGATTGTATTTAGTGCTACAGAGGACAATTTTTAAAAGGCATGTACCCATGTGAATAAATAAGTAATGCAGAGTGGCCATATGTTATATGACATGGGTTTTCATGTGCTCTTGGGCCTTGGCCCGACCCCAAACAGATCCAGGACCGAACCGAGGGTTGGCAATGTGTTCCAGCATGGTGGAGACATGGTCTTACCCTCTGCCAGGCCTGCAAGCTCCCAAGGCCAAAAAGATGATGTTGGGAGATGAACAGTCCTCCGACTGTTCCAAGCCCTTTCGGACCTGCCGCTTAGAATCGGCATGGAGCAGCAGGCCGGCCAGAGGATGAAGGCAGATGGAGGCCTTGACACGAAGACATGACACCAAGGTTGATGTGAAGACATGACACCAAGGTTGAAGCGAAGACATGACACCAAGGCTGATGCGAAGACATGACACCAAGGCTTAAGCGAAGACATCAGAGACAAGATGAGGGACTTGACAAAGTCCTGATGAGACGAGAAGCTGGGAAGGTAGACATTGGCACTGTCTCTCAGGGTGCCCTACTCAGCCCACCTTCACGGGCAGACCCAATTGGCTGGTCGCGGACCACCCTGTCCCACTGCGCGCCCTACACAGCCTGAGGAGGCTGGTCACGGACCACGCAGAGAGTGGGACAAGCGCAGGAAGGAATCCAGCCGAGGAGGGACTTCGACGACGGAGCCAATCTCATCAGGAGCACCACAAAGGCTGGCAGGACAGGACGGCTCAGGAGCACAGGACACCAGTCCACTGCCAGCATCTCCTAAGATGGAGCACCGTCAGCTGGAGATCCACGGCCGGCAGAACAGAAGGCTCCAGAGCACAGAAGCAAAACACCAAAGAGGGCTGGAACAAAAGGAAGCAGGACGTCAGACGATGAGACACCAGGACATCTGGACAGGGATCTCAGGCAATGAAGACATGGCAAGAAGCAGACAAGAAGAGACGAGGAGCTCCACGAAGAACACCAAGGACCTGTCTGAGCATTGGAAGGCAGAATCCTCCAGGACTGAAGTAACTCCGATGCAAGGCGAAGAGGAATTGCAGGAACAGCCCTTTTATAGGGCTGGCACAGGAAACAATCTCTAGGTGGGGCCCAGGGCATATCCGGCCGTGGGCCCTTTAAATCTTGAAGAAAGCATGGCCGCGCGCCTAGGAGGAAGCAGGCAGCTGTGCAGGACCGTGGACAGCGGAGGAGCAGGGCTGGGCCCAGATGTAGGCCCTGATGTCGGCAGCGGCTCCTGCTGCTGCAGAAGGCCCCGAGGGCAGCTCCAGCCGCCAATCCAGTTTGGGGATTGCGGCCTCTAGCCGCGAAGATGGCAAAGACGTCCGCGGGAACACGAGACCGAGGGAACACACAGAGACCACGCAAACAGAGACCACGCGAACAGAGACCACGCAACCGACATACAACAAATACAAAAGAGGGAGCACGGGAACAGAGAGCACGGGAACGGAAAGCACGGAACCACATGAACGAGAAGAACAAGCGGAAGACAAGACAAATGAACAACAAGCAGAGAACAGCACAAATGAGCAAGGAGAGAACCAACAGCACAAACAAGACAAAAAACCACAAGAAACACCAAGAAGACCTGGGGGAGGGAACCCAGGGCGGGAACCCAGAACCAGCAAACAAGGTGGGGTGCAGGCGCCTCCTACAGGTTGAAAAACCCCAAGCTGGCAAACATGACAAAAAGTTTGGTTGCAGGTGCCTCCTGTGGGTCGTAAAATCCAGACAGCTGGCGCCTCCAGCAGGTCGTTACAAAAAAATCCTGAAAAAGGTTTTTGGTTCCAAAACCAGTCCAGGAACACAGACGAACTTCAGGAACAAGGCATATCCATCGCTGGAACACAATCATCAGGCACATGGCCTTGCATTCTGTTACATGACACAGGTATTTTCGTGTGCCCATGGGCCTCGGCCCGACCTGAGATGGATCCAGGACCGAACCGAAGGGTGGCGACGTGTCCCGGCATGGCGGATACATGGTCTTACCCTCTTCCAGGCCTGCAAGCTCCCAAGGCCAACAAGTTGGGAGATGAACAGTCCTCCGACCATTCCAAGCCCTTTTGGACCTGCCGCTTAGAATCGGCATGGAGCAGCAGGCCGGCCTGAAGATGAGGGCAGACAGAGGCCTTGACACGAAGACATGACACCAAGGTTGATGTGAAGACATGACACCAAGGTTGAAGCAAAGACATGACACCAAGGCTGAAGCGAAGGCATCAGAGACAAGATGAGGGACTTGACGAAGTCCTGATGAGACGAGAAGCTGGGAAGATAGACATTGGCACTGTCTCTCAGGGCGTCCTACTCAGCCCACCTTCACGGGCGGACCCAATTGGCTGGTCGCGGACCACTCTGTCCCACTGCGCGCCCTACACAGCCCGAGGAGGCTGGTCACGGACCACGTGGAGAGCGGGATAAGCGCAGGAAGAAATCCAGCTGAGACGGGACTTCGACAACAGCCGATGTCATCCGGAGCACCACAAAGGCTGGCAGGACAGGACGGCTCAGGAGCACAGGACACCAGTCCACTGCTGGCATCTCCTAAGATGGAGCAGTGTCACCTGGAGATCCACGGCCGGCAGAACAGAAGGCTCCAGAGCACAGATGGAAATCACCAGGAGGGCTGGAACACCAGGAAGCGGGACGTCAGACGAAGAGACACCAGGACATCTGGACGGGGACCTCAGGCAACGAAGACATGGCAAGAAGCAGACGAGACGAGACGAGGAGCTCCACGAAGAACACCAAGGACCTGTCGGAGTGCTGGAAGGCAGAATCCTCCAGGACTGAAGTAACTCCAATGCAAGGCAAAGAGGAATTGCAGGAACAGCCCTTTTATAGGGCTGGCACAGGAAACAGTCTCTAGGTGGAGCCCAGGGCATATCCGGCCGTGGGCCCTTTAAATCTTGAAGAGAGTCGCGGCCACATGCCTAGGAGGAAGCAGGAAGCTGTGCAGGACCATGGACAGCGATCCTGCACCGACGTCGACGTCACGGAGGAGCAGAGCTGGGCCCAGACGCAGGCCCTGACGTCGGCAGCGGCTCCTGCCACTGCAGAAGGCCCCGAGGGCGGCTCCAACCGCCAATCCAGTTTGGGGATTGCGGTCTCCAGCCTCGAAGATGGCAAAGAAGTCCGCGGCTCTGGCCGCGGTGAATCAGGGCATAAAGGGCGGCCAGTGAAGCAGGGCATAAAGGGCGGTCGGAGCCGTGGAAACAGAGTCCGCGGCTCCGGCCACGTGGGAAGGCTCGACTTCAGTGGAGTCCGGCCGCATCGGGCAGCAGCAAGCAGCAAGGTAAAGTGCCTGCTTGCAGGGATTAGCTCAACGGGCAGGGTTCATAACACCATATAATCACTGATAATAAAATATGGCTGCTAAAACAAAGATGGGGTTCTTGAACTTTCTTGAAATACATACAAGCTACGTGATGAAGAAAAAGAATACGAGGAGGGTCATTTTCAAGCAGTCCGACTATGCGCTCACATGCATAAGTTCACCAAAAAGTTTCAGGCTCGTCTGTTCTATGTGTGGACTTACAGGCAAAACCTTACTCCCATTTGGAACAGGTGTAACTTTCTACCTGCAGATTAGGAGCCTACTTTCAAAAATCCAAAATATGCCTATAAATCTTTACCTTGCCTCAACTCTACCCACTTAGAATGTCTACTTCCTCTGTGGGTAAAAGTACCTTTGCATGTGCAACCCCCAGGGTTTTATGCGAATAAAGTACTTTGAAAATCAGACCCAAAATGTTATGCTGAGAAAATATCCTCCGGTATTTTGGTAAGATGTACATGGTATTTAACATGGTATTCCTTTACTATGCTAAAAAGCCCAGGGTCTATTACAATGCTAACCTTTTCCTTTGAAGAAAAAAAATACATATGCATGAAAATTATTTCTAAATTACATGCAAGATATTTCTGTACCACTTATTTTTTTCCTGTAAAGTATTTTTGCAGTACAGAATTCACCTCAGAAGTCATTCAAGTCAACTGAATTATTCATCAAAGATGAGATAAAAGGGAGAACATTTCTGGCAGTAAAATATTTAGATCCTTACTCTGAAAGTTAGATCACACAAGCTGACTGGGCGCCTTAGGGAAATAAGATGTACATACATTAAAGAAAACTAGTATATAAACTATGCTCATAATACACTGAAATGGAATCAAAAGAAATTTCAACTGCTAATTCAATTGCAAGGTTAGGACTTTTCGTAATGAAGTAGTTCAAAGCTGAATGCGCATGAAATCAGTCAATAGGGCTCTGTGTAGCATCTACAAAGTGGCTATTAGTTAAATGACAACCCCTAAATTGGGGATACACTTTATGAATTGAGGTTTCCAGGCACAGAATAGACCCCAGACAGCTGATATTTAAACAAACATTAAGGTTTATCCTGTCTGTCAAAATTGATGTTCCCTAGAATCCGATGAATTGATGTCACATAAAATGAATAAAAGGAGCATTATCAAATTCATTGCAGCAGAAAAGTCAATATTATTTTAGTGATATTTGAATTGTTATTGGTTGGCAGATTTTTCAACATATTTCTCTGTAATTTCTCCACAGAAAGAGAATACACTGTATTTTACATTTTGGTTTTATTTGCTTACTGTTACATTTTCATTGCAGTTGCTTACCGGTGTTACATCTCGCTTATCCTAATATATATTTTCATGGTGGTATGGCAAGGAGCTTAAAGGCAAACCAGCAATATTCATGCCAGTTTTAGTCTATAAATAAAACAGGCATTATGATATGCCACGTTCAGACTTGGAAAATCAGGAGGGATTCATAGATCTAAAATAGATGCAACTCTCTGCAACTTCCACTAAAATAGAGAAAATAAAACAACTAAAATAATGATGCTATGAAGCTACTGTATTTTTCCAAGAGAAGATTCCTTGTTTCAAGTGTACGTACATAAGGAAATAGTTAAGGGAATATGGAGATAGATCAGTATTATAATGGTAAAGGCCAGTGTAAAACTGATTTCTAATAGAAGCATTCCCCCATTAAATAGAGAAAGTCACTTTTACATTAAAACTTATCTACGTACTTCATATTTCAGTGTCTGGTATGCCCCCTTGCCGGCAGGGATTCAAGCTACCTGTGAAGCCTACTGAGGATCTATGTGCTCCCAAAGCATCTTCCTAATAAGTCCTCCAAACAATTATAGAGAAAATGACTTTTAATTCAATGGTTCCTTGTGAAAGGCTATGGTAGTACATTATAGCAAAATACAAACGTGGAAGCCTTTTAACTTTGTCACTCTTTTGAGTCTGTCATCTTGAAAAGTAACAAATTACATGTACTCAGTTATCTCAACTGAAAGCTTCATCTCAAAGAAGAGAATCTGAAAAGCCCTAATTCTTAAGGGAAAATCTGAAGAACCATTCCATGCATCTTGGTTTTTGTGCTATATTATGTGTAGTAGGGATGTGTATTCAGTTGAAACGAAAATGGACATTTTAAGTCAGATTTCCAGTTTCATTTCAATTGGTTTTTGAAAGAGAAACATACATTTAAAAATGTATCCCCCGGGAGACTATAATGGAGGCTATTTTCTTTAGTTGCTTAATATATGTTTAATGAAGAGAATTAATATTTAGACCTCCATTTGTTTTCTTATTTTGCAAAATTTAAATTTTGTAAATTTAAAAATGATAAAGAATAATTTAAAAAAAATGTTTCCCCCACCACCTGCCACCAATTCCTCTTGCTGCCTTTTTCTTTCTTCGTGGGTCAGTCATGCCTGCCCCACTGGTGGTACGCTTAGAAATGGCGCCGGCAGACTGAGGCCATTTTTCATTTCTTCCATACAAAATGGTGTTGCTCAGGCCCAGCCAAGGCCCGCGCCATTCTCTGCAGAAGAAAATAAAAATGGCTCCAACTTCAGTCTGCCGGCGCCATTTCTAACTGTACCAGGTGTGACCAGGGAATTGCTCCTGCCTCATAAAGAAAGGAAAATGTAGTAAGAGCGCTCGGCAGACACTGGGATCAGAGGGAGGGTCCAGAAGGGATTTGTTTTCTTGGACAAACCTGATTTTTTTTTTTTTAATTCCTTTTCTAATTTGTAATTTTTATTTGTTGTGTGTTTATAAACAAACTAAAAGAAATGAAGCAAACAAGAAACACAATGAAAAAACGAAAAATGAAATAAAATCCAAATTGAAATGAAAAAAAAAAAAATGTCTGTGCATCCTTTTCATATTTAGAAAACACAGAGAGGTTGATTCAGCCATTTAAAGGCCGGAAATGACGATGAGGTGAAGAGCTGTATGGTCAGACCAGTGAATAAAAGCACAGTGGGGCCGATGCAATACAGTGCGCTCAGCCGAGCGCACTGTTTAACCCGCTGTCGGACGCAGGTTAAATAGGCGCCAATCCACCCCCTAACGCAATAGGGGGATTAGCGCCTATTTAATGCGCGTCCAACGCGGAGTGAATGAGTTAGGCGCTCATCACATGCAAATGCATGTGAAAGAGGCTATTATTCATTCACTCCAAATGCAAAAAGATAAGTGTGTGTCTCAGACGCACACTTATCGCTCAGATATTAACTCCTGCCTGGAGCAGGCGTTAATAGCTGAGCGCATTGAAAGAAGTACAGAAAAACAGAAAAAACTGCTTTTCTGCACTTCTTTTTTAAAGTTAAAAAAAACAAAACAAAACAAAACCTCGGCAGACCGCCGAGTTATGAAGACCCTGCAATGAATATGCATGGAATCAATTTGCATGCTCTGCCTCCACTGCATGCAAATTTATCTCATGCATATTCATGGTTGATATCCTGAAAATCTGACTAGCTGGGGGGTCCTCTAGGACAAGTTTGGAAACCACTCTTCTACAACACAGATTTATTTATTTACGACATTTATAAATCGCTTCCCAGTTTTTACAATAAAAGCTTCCAAAGCGATGTACAAAACAAATAACAAAACATAAAATCACAATAAAATCTTAAAACCAAACAAGACATTTTCCAAACAGAGGAAAGAGCTAACATTGCATACAAGTCATAACTAAAATAACCATAATAGATATTTTCATAGATACTGAATTTGCTGGCATAGTGCCTTCTAGACTAAGATGCCCTGCATACTTCCTCCTTTCTGTCCTTTGAGAAGGGATGCATCTCAGTACTCATGGAGGTAAGTAGACCATATACAGTCAAATGGACATATCTAGAGGCAAAGAGTGACTTTTGTCACTAACGGGCCGATTCAGTAAAGTCTGTGGGAGAGCGGGCAAATGCTCGCTCTCCCGGCGCGCGCACAGGCCACTCGCCTGTGTGCGCGATTCAGTATTTAAATGAGGCCCGGTGGTAGAAACAGGCAAAAGGAGGCGCTAGGGACACTTACGCATCCCTAGCACCTCCTTTTGGCCCGGAGTGGCGGCTGTCAGCGGGTTTGACAGCCGATGCTCAATATTGCCGGCGTCGGTTCTCGAGCCCGCTGCCAGCCACGGACTCAGAAACCGGACACCGCCAAAATTGAGCGCCCGGTTTTCGACCCAACAGCCACGGGCTGACTTCAAATTTTTTTTTAATTTATTTTTTTTTTTTTACTTTTTTTACCCTTCGGGACCTCCGACTTAATATCACCATGATATTAAGTCGGAGGGTGCACAGAAAAGCAGTAAAAACTGCTTTTCTGTGCACTTTCCCAGTGCCTGAAGAAATTAGCGCCTACCTTTGGGTAGGCGCTAATTTTTGAAAGCAAAATGTGCGGCTTGCCTGCACATTTTGTTTTCTGAATCGCGTGAGAATACCTAATAGGGCCATCAACATGCGTTTGGATGATGAGGGCGCTATTAGGTTCGGCGGGTTGGACGTGCGTTTTCGGCCCCTTACTGAATAAGGGGTAAGGGAAAACGAGCGGCCAATGGCAGGTTAACATCGCGCTCCGTCGGAGCGCACTCTACTGTATCGGCCCGTGGGTCTTCTTGTCCCTTCTCTGAAGACTGCTGCTTAGAATCAACAAAAGGCATAGGTTGACTGTAATTTGTGCCTTGGCAGCACAGAGGTGGGGCCTTTAAATGCTGATAATGTGCTGCCCTAGCAATGGTGCTGAACCGAGTATAAATATGCAGGCATTACTCATTGCTTTACTAGCAAACTACAATTTCAGCCACCAGCTCAGCTGCCTCCCCTCTAGCCCCACCCGCCTCCCAACCATACCCTCACCCTACATTCCTACAACTAGCCCTCCAGGATCATTATTGGAAGAAGGACTGCCCCTTGTGTGTCCTCCTTCCAAGTGCATAAAGTCTGACATACCTTTTCTTCTACCGTTCTGTTTGAGGAGGGTAGTGACCTCACCTTTAGCTGACGGGCCCATTGTGAGCTTTTAAAGTGTGAGTGAGTCTTAGCTCTAGAATAATACTCTGTATTGTAGTTTTGGTTTCAGTCCATAAATGAATGCCTTTTTGTTTGGATGCCAGGAAGTGCCTGCCCTGGTATGGTGATAAGAATAGGATACTCTATCTCCTACATATCTGTAAGTACATGTTCATGTATTGCATACTGATGGGTAGGTAGCTGCTAGGGTAATCCTATGTTTATTATGTGAGCCACTGGGCCGGCATTTCCAAAGTGCATGCTTTCTCCTCCTGTCCATCTCTCTGTGTGTTAGAAGTGTGCACTTAAAAATTTTTTTGTTTTGTTTTTTCCCTCCCAGTTTTTTTTTCCTTTTGTTTATGGTATTTCATTATTTTATTCCTGTGAAACAACCCTCCCCCCCCCAAAAAAAAAAAAAACCAAACCTAAAGAAACAAAACAAAACATAACAGTGGATCTAGGGATCCCCTAATGAAAAAAAAAATAAAGCTGCACAAAAAATGCAGGCCCTCTTCTGACCTGCCTCCGTCCCCACTCCCTTTGCCAGATGCCACCTCATCTCATGGGGTGTCAGACGTCCAACACTGGGCAGGAACGAACCTCAGTCGCTCCGGCCCCACTGGTTCCCATTTCAAAAGGGCGCAGACTGGCCTTGCGGTTGCCACCATTTTGGATGCATAAGCAAATAACGTTGGCCTCAGGGCCAGCAGGTGCTATTTTGAATTAGGGACCAACAGGGAAGAAATGGCTGGGATTAGTCCTGCACCACTGGGACTTCTGAGTCAGCGCAGATGAAGTAAGATGCATCCCTGGGGTGGAGGGACGGAGGCGGGCTCGAGCGGAAGGTCTTGGACTTTGGGGTGGGAAGCCTGGACAGAGGAAGGTGTGGCTGGTGCTGGTAATATTGAAAATGGATACAATTTCATTCAGTTTCCTTTAGTTTCCTTTTCGAAATGAAATGGGAATTTTTTTGTTTAAATCTCCTTTTTTATTTTAAATAAAATCACATCCCTAGCGTGCGCCGCGGTGTTGTTTCCCCTTTCTGTTTTGGGCATGGTCCTGTGTAAACAGCAATGGAATGGCACTTGCTGTTCCTCTGATACCTGGGTAAGCATCTGTTATGTTGCTTCTCTGTATTTCATGGTTACATTCTATGTCTTCGCTCGTCTGTGCATCCTGCCCTTGTATTCTTTGTTCACTGTTCATGTTTCACAGTGTAATAGTTATCCCTTTGTGTCCAAGTTTCTTCTCACTTCTCTCAAAGCCTTGCACCCTTATTTTTGTCCTCTTCCTAAGAAGCAGGCAAATTATAACATCTATCTACTTTGGAAAGATATATTAGCTTTTTGGTTGCTATTTGCTGTCTTTTGTGGGTTTTCAAAGGCTTAGTCGTGTGCGTGCATGAATGGTGGGAATGAGTTGAGGACTGTGCTTATAGAAAATAAACCTTTAGGGGGTAAATTTTAAAAGGTGCGTGCGGGCATACATGTGCGCGCGCCACCCAGCGCGCGCACATGTGCTCCCGATTTTATAACTTGCGCGCGCAGTTGTGCGCAACTTATACAATCGGGGGTCGGCGCGCGCAAGGGGGTGTACAATTGTGAACCTTACATGTGCCGAGCCGCGCTGCCTTCCTCCGTTCCCCCCTAAACTGACCTTCCCACCCCTTCCCCTAACCTTTTCCCCCCCATAACCCTACTCTAATCCCCTCCTCCCCAATTTCTTATTCCTGCCAGCACACGATCCTCTGACACAGTGGCAAATGGCCGCTGTGTCAGAGGCCTCTGGCCCTGCCCCCTCCCCGCCCCTTTTTGCAAGCCCCGGGACTTATGCGCATCGCCGGGCCTTTTTAAAATAGGCCTGGCAAGCGTAACCTTTTGAAAATCCAGCCCTTACTGAATAAAGCCCTTAGTCTTGCACCAACAAATTTTAGGTCATCTCAAGTAAGGTTTCAGTTTTAGGGTTCTGACTTTTTATTCCAGTTCTATATTTGTCACAACTTGGGTAAAAATTCAGCTCTTATTTCAGGTGTGTGAATGCGTTAGCCTGCAGCATTTGTCTGCTATGATAACTTACTTCAGGTTGTTATTCACAGTTCCACGTGGCATAGACCTCAGCACGCCTCAAATCTTTTATTTAAACCCTGTGCCTTGCGTTAGCTCTTCTCTGTGTCAACCTCATGCTGTATATGAACAATGTGCAATCTGACAAGGTAGCAGAGGTAGAAAAGTGAGTCTCAAGTGCCCTGGCTCTCCTTCCTCTGCCCTCAGAAAATACACAATGAAACGCAGATTTAGATGATGATCGGACTTCTGAAGGATTTTGTTTTTTTGGTTTTTTTTTACCTAACCAGTAAAAAATAATATAGTTGTGTGGTACATGTTGGCAGATAAGAACCATTTGACCCCCCACCAGCGTGCCTAGTTTCCCTGACTAAGGAGATATTGGACATTTGACCTTGACTCCTCTTCTTGGAAGATTAATTGCACTGCCACTCTGTGCACTTTTGTTTTTGTCTTCTCAGGTGTTCCATGCAATTTAGCGTAAAGGATTTTAACACTACTCGAACACTCAGCCTCCCCCCCCCATTCATTATTTATTGTTTCTTGTACCTGCTGGTTTTGTACTGAGTCAACGAAAACTCCTAGAAACTAGGTGTCATACTTATGAAATACTTCCTGTCATTGAGGTTAAATATTTTTAGTGTCTGCAGGGCAAATAAATGGCATTGCAGAGAAAATAAATTGGTTCTAGAAGTCGTTATGATGGATTAGGGTCACTTTATGAAGTGAATATTAACACTTAATAGCATTTTTAATTATTGGCAAAATGTTTAATTGACATCTGTTTCTGGTTTAATTCCAGTTAGTGGCAGATGTTAACACTTAACAAAAAAGAACCTTTCTAAAAACCTCAATAAACAACATTCATCAACATGTCATAGGGATATTATGGTTCATCTTGTTATTTTTTCCTAACACATTGAGATCTGTGAAATATTAGCTATTCATTAATAAGATAGGCTGCTATGGCCACCCTTCTTGCAGTCCATCGCCCGAAGTCAATAAACCAGGCCAAGGTGTCGAATTGAAAGGCCACATTTTTATTTATCATAACATTTCAGCTGTTGGCATACCTGAGTTAAGTACCAGTCTTGTAATTTGTCTATTGGCTGTGCATTAGCTAAGCAATCTGTGATTTCAGACCCCATTGCACCTGCCATGTTGATAGCTAGGCCAGTACCCCCAGCATGGTAGCAAACTAGGTTAATGTCAGATGATATGGCTGAACCCAAGTCATACCGAGTTTTTCTTGTGCCACGCAAACTGCCATTTACTGATGCTATTCAAAGTCCTTCTACCGGGAGAGGGTCCCTACCCAGGGAGCCTGTGGCCCACCTGGTGGAAAGAAATGGTGAAATAGGGGAAGGGAATGGGAAAAGAGGCCAGAGAGAATGAGGAGTTGGAGGGGAGAGAGGGGAGAGAGGGATGAGTGAGAAGGGAGAATAAAGGCAATATGTAAAAAAGTTAAATAAGCAAATCAAAACCTGAGAAAATATAAAAGATATAAAAGATCAGAAAACTAAGAAAAATATAGAAACAGATAAATATGCTGAACAGGGTGGGATGACGTTTTTCTCAGCTCCTAAAAAACTTTGACTGAAACCTAAGGGTCTGATTTTAAAAAGCATTTACATGCGTAAAACTGGGTTTTACGCATGTAAATGCACTTTACTCGAGTAAGTGGGCTTTTGAAAATTGCTACAATATATGCCATTGAATCGTCCATAGGATTTATTCACATAAGTGCACTTTACGTGAGTAAATGGCTTTTGAAAATTGCTACAATAGTAGTTACATTTATGCACGTAACTCCTTTGAAAATTACCCCCTAAGTTTTTTGAAAAAAAATTCCAGCCCTTACCATTGTGGTGTCTGGTTTGTGTGTGTGAGTGTGGTATGGAGTGTGCATCTCTGTGTTTGTCTGGTGTGCTTTGTTCTGTGCCTGGTCTATATTTCAGTGTGTGTAATGGGGTCTGTTTGCCTCTCTCTTTGTCTGGGTGCGTTCTATCTGGGGGGAGCGGGGGGGGGGGGGGAAATGTCTGTCTGTGTTTTTCTGTCTAGGTGTAGAATGTCTATATTTCTGTGCCTGTCTGGTTGTTGGGTTTCTGTCTGACTGTGGGGGTGTTATCTCTCTGTCTCTCTGTGTATGGAGTCTCTGTATCTTTCTATATTTGTCTGGGTGTCTATTTCATTCTATGTCATTCTGGCTGTGGGGTATATGTATCTGTTTGAGTATGAGGTATCTGCCTCTCTCTGCCCGTGTGTCTATGTAGGACATTACTCCTTTCAGCAACTTGAAGAGAAACAAAATGGGGGCTTTGAACCACTTTTTGGCAGTGTAGCTGTCTGATGAATACTCTTCACATATGTGTGTGTGTGTGTGTGTGTGTATCTATCTATCCATCTATATATATTAACCCATCTTGGGGAGCCCCAACCAGTCACATGAATGGAAGGGTGCTCATGGCTCAAAACGTTTTTTTTTACCCCTGACTTAGTTGACCAAATTTAGTTGACTTAGTTGACCTGACTTAGTTTTACCGCTGACTTAGTTGACCAAATTTAAGCCCTTAATTATATTTTGAAAATTAGCCTGTATTTTGCTATTTAGGGTATGACATTAAGGACTTTTAGCCATCGGAGAATCATCCTGTTAGACGTATCACCAATTATTCTCCGTATGATATTTACCTTAACATGTTATTTTTCCTTGTTATTATTGATATTTACCTTGTTATGAACTTCTCATGAAACCTATAACCTTTATAACCATACCACTCCCCCAGCTGTTATGTTGTTTTTAAGTCATTTTTTCCTGTAATGATATAATCATGTTATATCACAGTTATATCATAGAATGTTATATCATTGATATAATCATGTTATTTACTAAGCATTCTTTGTTCCTTTTCATTCTGACGATCATTTAACCATTTTACTCAGTTATCTCTCTTAGCCCCTGCTATCTCACCCCACCTTGTTTTATATAATTTCTACCTTCAGTTTTTGATGTAAACCGATATGATATTTACACTAATACCGGTATAAAAAGCCTCCAAATAAATAAAATAAATAGGTACAAGTCTCTTTCGGGGGCCTGAGTGATAACTGGATAATTTCTCAATCAGTCTGCTCCTATCTGTGCCCTTCTCTTCCCTTGCTAGCACCACTGCACGCTTTCTCTCTTGTGGCTCTGTGTACCTGGAACAGCCTGCGTCAGTTGGTGCATCTTGCTCTATCTATGTTCAGATTCAGGTTTTAAATCCAGAACCTGACCCATCCTGATCTTCATCCAATCACGTTAAACATGTTTCACGGTAATACTTAAATGATTCCTAGAACATTATTTGAGATGTCTGCCTCTTTATGATTTTGCAAGCTCCATGAAGCAGGGACTGACTCTGTTTTATGTACATGTCCAGCACTGTGTACATTGAGTGCCGCTATAGAAATGTTAAGCAGCAGTAGCAGCAGTAATCAGAATGCAATGCTCACAGTATCAAGCTTAACAGCTTGCAACACTGCTGCAAATTCTCCACCTTAAATACTTGCATGGCTTAAACTTCTGCAGCAGGCAGGTTTCATTTGCTTTTCAAATGAGACTTCTCAACTGTGTCGCCTGAATGTATCATGCTTAACACAACAATTATATCTCTTCCAGTAAAAAAGTTTCACTGCCAAGAGCTAAAATGAGCATGATTGCATTTTCCATCCAGAACACCTCAACATCCCCAGCTCCTATTATAACTAAAAAAAAAAAAAGCGAGCATCATGGTACTAATGTTGTATTTGCAATTAAATTGTTCATCATAACCTTCCCCCTACATGAATCCATACTTCTATATGTGAATTTGTGTTAGCAAAACTCCCTCCTCTCTAGTTATATATTACTGGCTTGACAAAAATCATAAAATTTGAATGCATTAAGGAGATGGGTCTGTGGTTAGCATAAAATGCTACAAATATTTGTAGGGATTAATGAAATCAGGTTGAACTGCATAAAAGAAATATGTCACCTTCTGAAGAATGCTTGACAAAGGAATTATCTTCCACTGAATACATACTTAGACAGCATGTCATTCTCTTGATAATCTGTCCCTATATTTACCTGACTTGAAACAGTTTAACAAAAGAATCATTTTGCCATCGATTCATTTGGTTGCTGATGGAAGATCTCTGCACAAATTGAGAGGTGTTCAAATAATTTGCAGGGCTGCTTTAAAGCATTTAAGGGTCCCTGGCTGAATGTTTGCGGATGAGCCTCCTTTTGTTTCTTCCATATCTGGATTTAGATTTTAGATGTAATTCTTGCCTTTCCAAGTCCTAGCAAGTTAAAATTGGGTTATAGTAGTTAGTTCCCTGCCCCAGAGGGCTTAAAATCTGATTTACCAAGCTTTTTCCCCATAGGCATAGGTAGAATGGGGACAAAGCCTTAGGGGTAGAGTTTATAACATGCGCGCAGGCCTACATCTGCGTATGCTACCCGGTGCGCAAGTTATAAAATCAGGAGTTGGTGCGCGCAAGGGGGTGCACAATTGTGCACTTTGCGCGCACCGAGCCATGCTGCCTTTCCCCGTTCCTTCCCAGGCCGCTCTGAAATCGGAGTGGCCTGGAAGGGAACTTCCCTTCCCCCTAACCTAACCTTTCCCACCCCTAGCCCTTCTCTAACACCCCCCCCCCCCCAAATGTTTATCTTAACTTTTGCATGCGCTGGCAGCCTGCTGGCACGCGATCCTCTGGCCCCACCCATGCCCCGCCCTGAACCGCCCCTTTAGTAAAGCCCCGGGACTTACACATGTCCTGGGGCTTTATGCGAGTTGCCGGGCCTTTTTAAAATAGACCCGGCGTGTGTAAGGCCGGTTACGTGTGTAACCTTTTGAAAATCTGGCCCTTAGTAAATAGAAGATAACTGACTTGCCTAAGGTCAGAAGAAGCACCAGTGAGACTTGAATGCTGGCTTCCCTTGTTCTTAGCCCTCTGTGCTAACTAATAGGCTACTGTTAGCCACTAGGTGCCTTACCTCCTTTCACCACAGCACTCTCCCTTTTCCCTCTTCCTTAACCAAACCCCTGATAATCTGATGCTGCTGGCCCACTGCTGCAGCTTTCCTTCTGTTTGAGGGAAGGCAGTTACGCACTGCCTCCTGATTCCTACCCCTGTGGGCCAATGCAAGCACACCTCTACCTTCTTCTGGCTTTTCCGGGCCCAGGTCTTCCTTTTTCTAGCCTGCGTGGACTGTTACACACGCAGTATTAAGGGCCTGGTACTGCAAGCAAGGTCTGTGCAAGGGGTATTAGACACTATAAGTCAGGGGTCCCCAAAGGACCCCCAGCTAGTCAGAGTTTCGGGCTATACACATGAGATAGATTTGTACGCACTTCCTCCATAGAATATAATCTCTTGCATGTTTATTGCAGATACCCTAAAATTATGGCTGGCTGTGGGTCCCACAGGACAGAATTGGGAACCACTGCCCTAGGTAAACTGTCATCCTTGCCCCCACACCCCCCCCCCCCAAACTTTCATGCCCATAGGCTCCTCCTCCTTGAGATTCTGATAATTTAACTCAAGAAACATTATGGCCCCCTCCCAGAACATTCCTGTAAAAACACATAACTGGACATCATACTTTTAAATATTAAACTCTGTTTCATGCCTACCAATCTATATATACGGTATACACACCTTGCGAGACTGGGAGACTGGACATTTAAATAGAAGATGAAATTTAATGTGGATAAGTACAAAATGATGCACATGGAAAAAAGTAACCTGCACTGTAGTTACACGGTAATAGGTTCCATATTAGGAGTTACCACCCTGGAAAAGGATCTGAGTGTCATAGTGGACAATACTTTTAAACCCTTGGTTCAGTGTGTGGCAGCAATAAAAAAAACCCAACAGAATCTTAGGAAAGGAATGGAGAATAAAAAGGAGAATGTCATAATGCCTCTGTATCGCTCCATGGTGAAGTCACACTCCTGGAATACTGTGTATATTTCTGGTCACCTCGTCTCAAGAAAGATATAGTTGCACTGGAAAAGGTACAAAGAAGGGTGACCAAAATGATAAAGGTTTGGAACAGCTTCTCTATGAGGAAAGGCTAAAAAAGTTAGCAGGGATAGATTTAGGAGCGGATTTTAAAAGCCCTGCTCGCATAAATCCGCCCGGATTTACGCAAGCAGGGCCTTGCGAGCTGGTGCGCCTATGTTCCATAGGCCTACCGGCGCGCGCAGAGCCCCGGGACTCGCGTAAGTCCCGGGGTTTTTCGAGGGGGGACGTGTCGGGGGCGTGTCAGGGGGGCGTGTCGGATCGGCGTGGCATTTTGGGGGCGGGACGCGGTGTTTCGGGGGCGGGCCCGGGGGCGTGGTTTCGGCCTGGGGCAGTCCGGGGGCGTGGCCGCGCCCTCCGGAACCGCCCCCAGGTTGCGTCTCGGCGCGCTAGCGGCCCGCTGGCGCGCGGGGATTTACTTCTCCCTCCGGGAGGTGTAAATCCCCCGACAAAGGTAGAGGGGGGTCTAGATAGGGCCGGGGGGTGGGTTAGATAGAGGAAGGGAGGAGAAGGTGAGGGGAGGGCGAAAGCGAGTTCCCTCCGAGGCCGCTCCGATTTCGGAGCGGCCTCGGAGGGAACGGCGGCAGGCTGCGCGGCTCGGCACGCGCCAGCTACTCGACATCGGCAGCCTTGCGCGCGCCGATCCTGGATTTTAGCTGATACGCGTGGCTACGCGCGTATCTACTAAAATCAAGCGTACTTTTGTTTGCGCCTGGTGCGCCAACAAAAGTACGCGAAGGCGCACTTTCTTAAAATCTACCCCTTAGGGTTTTGCAACCCCTATGCATTTTTGGTGCATTCACCCCCCCCCCCCACCCCACCCTCCTGTAAGGGTCTGTTACAGGGTAGCAGAGGGTGGTAAGTAACACAAAACCCTGCAGAAAAGGCACTCAGAATCTATACAGCAAACCTGTCATGCCAAAACAGTACTAACTCTCTTAACTAAAACAGCAACAACCTTATAGGAAAAGGTAACATTGCAAATTCTCCACTGGGCCCTAAAACACTAATACATCTCCTACTGGGAAAACAGAGCAGGCTGGACTGCTACAGAACCTACATGATAAAAATACCTCACCTAGGTCAAACACTCAGAACACAGACTCTCACCAAATGTAGAACAAGTGATCACAAATTAACAATAGAACTATGCTGACAAAAACCTGTATTTTTTGCTCTGCTGTCCACTCCAATTTCATCCCACCCCACTTGTTCCCTGCAGATGGGGAGCCTTGCTCTTCTTTGCTTGCTGCAGGCTGAATGCCAGGAAGAGAGGGGTTGGATTAGGGAAACAAAGTGGCCTTTCTTTGCTGTGCGTTTTGTCTGATCCAGGCTCACACCTCGCCTCCTGTTCCTCGCATACTGCCTGGGAGATGATGTGCTGGAGCAAGAAAGGGCTGTTCGCTGCTTCTTGAGACTGGGCACTGTCAACAACCGAGTCATGGGGGCAAAGCCCAGTGTGCTCATGCAATGGGACTCCTGTTATGCAGGGCCTCTGCCCATAAGTAGAAGTGACCCTGATAATTAGCATAAGCAAGACAGAGCTGAATGTCATTCTTGAAAATGGCTCATCTCTTTTGCAATATGATGAAAAACGTTAAGGGACAAATAGCCTGAGATATTTGGCCATTACTATAGATTCAGAAACTGCACAATACATGTTTTTCTGATAAAAACTAACTGAATCCAAATAAAAAAAATTACAATTTAACCCTTGTAAGTCCTAGTTCTCTTATTCTGCCTGTCTTCTTAGGAAGGAGGAGAAGCCTAGTTGTTAGAGCAGTGGGCTGAGAACACTAGGAAACCAGTGTCCAAGTCCCATTTCTTCCACAGATGCTCTTTGTAACCTTCAGCAAGCCACGTCATTCTTCAGTGCCTCAGGTACAAACTCAGGGACTGATTTACTAAACTTTTTCCCCCTAGACAATGGGGGAAAAAAAAGCCTTAGTAAATCAGGCCTTTAGATTGTAAGCAGAATACGGATAAAGAAAACTCCTCTGTGAATTATCCACTGATATATTATTATGAACGCCTATTGTCCGCTGATTTTGTACTATGCACTCCTATGTATATAGTTATGGTTATAGTTTTATTTCATTGCATCTACTCTTTGATTTTTGTTATATGTAAGGGCTCCTCCCAAAAGTTAATTGTATTTTTTCCTAGTTCACTAATTATCTGTTATATGTAAGGGCCCTGCCCAAAAGTTTTTGTTTTTTTGTAAACCGATGCGATGTGCGAAAGGATATCGGTATAAAAGAGACTTTAAATAAATAAAATAAATAAATAAATAAATAGGCAGGCTCCCTAGGGCAGGGAAATATCTATGTACCTAAATGTAACTTGCCTTGAGATACCAATGAAAAAGCATGAGAAATCTAAATACTTATAAATATGTTTTGAAGAAACATAGGAGGAAAGTCCAATAAAAGTAAGGGGAAAATGAACCAGATGATTTTTCAAAGAGGTGACTGACAAACTAAGAATGAAAAGATTGGCATTCAAAATGCCCAAAAGATTTCTAGAAGTGCATAAGAAATTTCAGAGGTTAGAATACATCTGCTAAAACTATAAGAGATGAAGAAAGAAATCAGGATGGCAAAAGCACGTACAGAATTAAAGATGGCTGAGAGGTACAGCAAGACATTTTTAGGTATTTCAATTAAAGGAGGAAGGCCAGAGGTTGAATTATAAGACTGAGAAGAGACAAGAAACAATGAGGCAGATGTAATAAGACCCACAGTGAAATCAGCGCTACCCGTCAGGATGTATTTTTTTTTAAGTGCACGCAACAAAAGCAGGCGCCTCCGCATGATGCCATAAAGGGCCCATATGCAAATGAGATGCATGCAGAAAATCCACACAAAAGTGAAAACCGAGCAAAAATGCGCGCTCATGGCCCTATGTAATAAACTGTGCAGAAACCTCCACTGAAACCTGCATTAATGTGGTGACCCACAAGTGATTTTCAGCCAAAACCCTTCCCCTTTTTATAAAACAGTGAAGAAGTATTGCGTAAGAGGTGGACCCTTGGGCCGAGGTGGGATTGACGCTACCCGTAGTGGAGGCCCTATGGGTCCCAACTGTCGGTAGGCAGAGCTGGCTGACTGATAGAGGCCGACTGGAGCTTCGCCAATACCAGCCCTCGTTCCCCGCAGGTTGAGCCCTTGGGTGCCGGGGCTGACTGGAATTAGATGGGCCTCCGTCCGAGGTCTTCTGGTAGATGAGGAGGAGGTCATCCAGGGCCATCCACCGTAGTAATGGAGAGTCTGTACTGGACGAGGCGGAGTCCCAGAGACCCAGGCACCAATAGGAACGAAAGTCAGACAGGGAGTGCCCGGGTAAAAGCAGGCCGAAGCCTGAATGGCCAAATCCAGAGTGGAGACTGCAGAGGCCCTACTGCTGCCTGCCCTGAAGACAGGGCAGGCAGCAAGAAGAGGTAATGGCAAGGCAAATGTCAGGTCCAGGAGATAATCAGTAGCGTGGTCGGGCAAAGCAGAAGTCAGGTCCAAGAGATGATCAATGACTTGGTCAGGCAAAACAGAGATCGGGTCCAGGAGAAGATCAATGACATGGTCAGGCAAAGCAGAGATCAGGTCCAGGAAAATATCAATGACGTGGTCAGGCAAAGCAGAGGTCAGGTCCAGGAGAAGATCAATTACATGGTCAGGCAAAGCAGAGGTCGGGTCCAAGAGAAGATCAATGACATGGTCAGGCAAAGCAGAGGTCGGGTCCATAAATCAAGTAGAGCAAATACAAGGCACAGGAACAAGGAGAAGTAACGGAACCAGGATCAGGAACACGGAAAGAACAGGAACCAGGAACACGAAGGAAGTCACAGGAGGAAGCAATAAAGTACACGTCCAGCATGAAGACCTGTTGCAACTAACTGAGGCTGGGCCTGGTCTTATATACCGGAGCCCAGTGACATCATCATTCGGGGCCACAGGTTGGATTCCCGCCATGGCCCTTTTAAAAAGCAAGGAGATGCGCGAGCACCTAGGGAGGAGCGCGGCACGGGTCAGCAGCGTCTCTCCAAGGACCACGCAGGGAGGCTCGCTGTGGAGCGCCGCTGTCCGCCGTGGAGACTGGGGACGGCCCGAGGTCAGAGGCGGTGCCTCACAGCCGCAAGGGAAGTGGAGACAGACACTGGAACAAACAGAAGAGGGTAAGAGGGCCTGGCCACTGGAAAGAATGCAGAGGCTGTGAAAGCTGAAACCTAGATAGTTCGTGGTTTCTTCTGGAGTCTTCTGCTGGGGAGGCTGGGAGTAATATGTAACTGAACCTTCCAATCCTCTGCTGCTGGAAAGAATACAGCGGCTGTGAAAGCTGAAATCTAGATGGCTCATGGTGTCTTCTGGAGTCCTCTGCTGGAGCTGTTAGGAGTAATATGCAGATGTCTGATTTACATAGAAGAATGCTCCATGACTTATGGTCTTGTCTAGTAGTCACATCTTACATTCAGGCGCTTGGACCCACTAAATTGCTAATGTAGTTTTTCTTTCAATTTAATCATAAAAATGTGAAATTTTGATGAAAACATATTGTTAAAATGGCTATCAGATGTGATTGCTTAGTTCCTCTGTATTTATAGAAATACTGAAAAAATTGTACTCAATATCTTGCTGTACACAACAGTGATTAAATCTGTATGTGGATATCCTGAGTATCATATCTGTCAGGTGAAGCTGCGAGATGTGCTTGGAAAATGCAGTACTAAAGAAACTTATTTTTAAAGTAACCTTAATTGTGTCTCAAAAATTCAAGATTGATTTGAAGCTGTAGTCTAGTTTGTTTAGCTTTCTGCTAACAGGCATCAGTCAAGCCCATTTTGTAGTTTCATATAGCAGGTCTCAAATACTGAAAGTTCAGCTTGTGATGGAAGTTGCTAAATTGCATATTCCCAATAGCTATAGTAGTCAATTGCTTATATAAAAACTGCTATGAATCAACTTCTCTTCAACATTAAACTGAAGCTTGTATCATGACTAGCACAGGAAATATACTTTCAAAAAAATGTGCCACATAAATGAATGAGCAAGTTAAATGTATGAGTCACTATGATGCATTTGTTAGACATTAGATTCTGCTTTTACAACTGGCCTTTGTCAAAGATTTTTTTTTCTCTTAGCCAAAGTGTCATTGTTTCTAATGACTCATAATGAAGACTCATCCCATTTTTCCTATTCTACTGGCTCATCAGTCTCTTCTTCTCAAGGGGAATAGCTGTTCTTTTTAGCCTGTTCATCCTATACAAGAGTAGCCATTAACTATCTTTTTCATTATGCAAGAATCAGCTAATCAGGGCTGTCCAGGAAATAACTGATGTTTGATTAGTGAAAGACGAAACATCTGTTTGGAATTACAGAGACTGCTGCTTCACAAGTGAGAAGGCCCTGGTTTCCATAGTTCTGCAAAAACACGCAGTTGGCCTTGTTTTGCAGGAAATGTTCATCTGCTCCCTCCATATATTTCAAAACGTGACTCAAAGCACCATACTAGTTAAACGGAGACTAGTGCTGGTCCGGCTGCAGATCATGAAACTAGCTCAGGCTGGGAATGATAAACAGTCATTTTGTTAAACTATAAATTCGATCAAGTGAACACCTGAGAAACTGCACACAGAAGATTTTATTCCCAAGGAATAGTGCTTTACTTTTTTTTTTTTTTTTAAACCAAATAAACAGAACATGTCTGCTGTGAAAAAACAAAACAAACCACAACACTTTCTGAGTAACATAGAGAACATTACAGTTTTTAAACAACTGGATTTTCCCCATAGGTTGTATTTAGGAACTTTCCAGCAATGGGAGGTTCAGGAGCTGCAGCAGGCATTATGCGAAGATCCATCTCCCAAAGGGTGGGGGTCAGTGGGCCAGTTATAGAAGGGGGACTGCAAGGGTCCTCTTGGCAGTCTTTGATGAGGGAACTGAGAAGAGGCAGCCAGAGACTGCTTGCTCTCTGTGCTCCAAGAGAGGAGAGGACCAGTGGCCTTGCCTCTTCTACAGTGAGAGAGTGAGCGTGCCTTGCTTTCTTAGCTAGTTGGAGAATTCCAAGAGGAGTTCAGTCAAAATAACTTTGTTTACCTAAAGTTTTACAGGAAACATAACGAGGTCCATATTCAGAAGCTGTTTAGATGGATAACGTAATAGTTATCCATCTAGCGGACTTACCCAGCTATATTTAGCCCTTATCTGGCTAGAATTTAGCTGGAGTTAGGTGGCTAAACTAACTGGCTAACTCTGGTCCGACCATAGGGCTGTCCTAAAGCGAGCAGGTTAGAGGTAACCGAGTATGTTCAGTGGCACGACTACGCTGCTGAATATAGCCTGTTAGTTAGCCAGATATGTTTATCCAGCTAACTAGCTGAGCCGCACAGCGACTGAAAAATGGACCCCAACGTATTTTGTACTATTTCCATTGGGAAAAGGATTCCTAAAACCAGGGATGGTAACTTTCAAATCAGTGCGCACACTCCTCGACCTGCGCCCAGGGGTGCAGCCATTTAATAATGCGTGCATCTTATAAAAAAAAGCCTGTCCATGCGCACATGTGTGCGATATTTTAAGTGGACGCGTGCCTATGTGTACCAATGCTGCTTCTACCATGTAAGTGGGGGGATTTTAAAAGACACCCATGCTGACACCATGCCAGTTTTTACATTTTGTTCCCAGTTCGCCCAGGTAAGGATTAGAACTTCCAACTCCCCCCCCCCCAAACACACCCCCCCCCAGTTTAATAGCCTCCCTATTCGCCTGTTAGCCTCAACCCTTAAAACCCTGATTAGTCAATCTATCTTTACTTTACAACTTAGACATCAACCATAGCAGAAGTAAGGTTACGCAACTGGCACGCCTGTTCGCATAATTATTTACATACCCATTTCAAGATAATATCTAGGAACTTTAAAAAGATGATTAAAACCTTCTTATTTAACGAGGCATACAATTACAGTACCCGCACCTAAATCAACCCCTTAAAACTCTCTCACATCCCGGTTTCCGCTATTATTATGTATTACTCTGCTCTATCATGTATGTAAATTTTTAGTATATCAAGTATGTAAACCTTGTTTTATTGTGTATGTAAATTTGTAAACCGCTTAGACGGACACGTAAGTGATCCCATGTGCGTTATATAAAAAACTTTTAAATAAATAAATAAATAGGAACGCCCATGCCCTGCCCAGACCACATCCATGCCCCACTCCTTTTTTGAACTTTTCATTGGCGTGCGCTGCAATACGTACACGCGTAGGTGGATGGCTTTTAAAATCTGTTTGGCACGCACCAGCCCAACTTGTGCGCGTCTCTCCTGGTTTTCCAGGCTTTTAAGATTCCCCTTTGAGAGAGTATCTAGAGAGAAGGAAACCCACTTTCCAGCTGTTATTGTTACTCTTAGTGCATGAGGATTAGTACTTTGAGATTTGTGGATTAAGAAGCTGCTTTTTGTTTTTTTGTACTTTGGACTGTCTCTATTATTTTGTGCTGGGGAACTTCTTTCTTTTTAGTGAATAAAACTTCACTTTTGTTTTGGAAAACTACACTTGGTGTGAGGACTGTTTTCTTTGGAGTAACTGAATGTGATCCTCCGGATCTTAAACGTTACCCTGTCCCCTGTAGCATGAATCTGTGGGGTTTTTTTTTTCCAGATGCTGTGAACGAGTTGTCAATGCTCAGCGGTCTCCAAAATGTGTGTGTGTGTGTGTGTCGGGGTGGGGGGAGTGTGTTACAATTTCTATCTAATCCTACCAATTGCCAATTTTGTTTTTTGTGCGACAAAAAGTTAATAATTGTGCCTGAAAAGTTTAGAACCATAAAGGTGAATTTTAAAAAGCTTTGCGCACATTAATTAGGGGATGCGTGAATAAGTCGGGCTCATGTGCGCAGAGTGGATTTTTAAAAGCCACCCGGACACGCCTTTATCTCCTACAGTGCACACATCTCCAAAGTTTTAGAAAATGGATTGGGGTTATGGGCCTGCTCTGGGCAGGGCATGGGAATTTCGGGGCATGAACCAGAGATGTGTGAGTAAATACTTAGATGCCTGGGTGCGCCCCCAAATCCCCTGCCACGTAAGTTTGCTTCTGCTATGGAGGAGGTGCAAGTTATAAAGTAAAGAAAAACAGGCAGGTCTGCGGGGTTTTAAGGATCAGGGCTAACTGTGGGGAGTGAAGGCTACTATACTGGGGGGGGGGGGGGGTTGGATGACCAACTCCTTAACTGGATGAACTGGGGATGAACTGGTTTAACTGGCAATGGTGTCAGCGTGCACCACTTTTAAAATGCCCCAACTTTTGTGGTAGAAGTGGGATTTGCGTGCCCATTTAAATTTTGGCGTACATGTGCACACGGTCAGACTATTTTATAACATGCATGCATATGGACACGCATGTTATAAAATGGGTGAATCCCTGGGCTAATGCGTGCATACGCGCAAAAAAGTGCCTGGCACGGATTTGAAAGTTACCGTCATAATGCTTTAATCAATGAAATTCCTTTAACTGGAAGGTAAGGTGATGTCTTTTAATGGGATGTACAATATATGTAGCAAGGCAAATAGAACTGGCTTTTGAGCATTGCTGTGGTTATATGTTACATTTACGCATGTAACGTCTTTTAAAATAACCTCTAAAATATGTTAAATTTACACATGTAACTCCTTTGAAAATTAACTCCAGAAAGGTAAATGTAACATACTATTGTAGCAATTTTCAAAAGCCATTTACATGCATAAAGTGCATTTACGTGTATAAGATATAGGCAATTTAATGGCTTATATTGTAGCAATTTTCAAAAGAACACTTACACTGGTAAAGTGCATTTACACGTGTAGAACCCGGTCTTTTAGGCTGCAAAAACCCAAGGGAGAGGCGCACTATAGAGGATGGCATTCTTCTAAGCATGAAGGAAGAGTGGGAACTAGGGGGTGATCTGATGATCTTTAGGTTACCAAATAGGTGGTTAACACAACAGCAAAAGTCAGAAAGATGCTTGGCTGCATAGGGAGAGGAATGGTCAGCAAAAAACATGTGTTCCTGGTGAGACCTCATTTGGAATACTGTGTACAATTCTGGAGACCGCACCTTCAAAAGGGATATAAAACCTGTTGGAAGTGGTCCAGATGGTGGCTACAGAAATGATCAGTGGTTTTCATTGTAAAGCATATGGGGACAGACTTAAATATCTAAACACGTATACCCTAGAGGAAAGGCGAGATGGGCAGATATGATAAAGATATTTAAATACCCCCAAGGTTTCAATGGAAAGGAGACTCTGGAATGAGGGGGGCGGGGGGTGGGTCACAAGATGAGGGTGAAAGGGGGTAGACTCAGGAGTAAGCTTAGGAAATATGGTAGTGGATGCATGGAACGGCCTCCCAATGGAAGTGCTGGATATAAAATCAGTACCTGAATTCTAGAAAGCATAGGAGAAACACGGAGGATTTCTGAGGGAGTGATGGGAATTGTAAAGTTAAATTAGTTGGGCAGGTGGGCAGAATAGATAGACAACACAGTCTTGTTTTATTACCATGTTTCTAGATCTATAACTACACAATGCTGGGTTCCATATTAGGAGTTACTACCCAGGAAAGGGACCTCAAAGTCATTGGGGACAATATTTTGAAAACCTTAGCTCAGTGTGCAGCGGTGGACAAAATAGCAAATAATTCTATTTGACAAGGAAAAGAGAATGAAACTGGGAATATCCTAATACTTCTGTTTAGATATAAGATGTGACTCCTGCTTTGAATATTGTATGCAGTTCTAATTGCCCCCCCCCCCTCAGAAAAGATATAGTGGAATTAGAAACAGTAAAGAGATGCTGGAAAATTGTTCCGTGTTATTATGGCGGTGCTCAGTATGTGGAAAAGACATTAAAAACATTTTTTTTCCAGAGGTCTTAAGGTCTATAGAGCTTCAGTTGAATTACATAATATGTCTAAATTTGAAAATATTCTTCTGCTTTTTTTAGAAATAGATTCTGATTTTCAAAGGGCAGAGTGCACAATTTGAAAGTCAGTTACATCTGTCCTCTTGCATTTGGAAGCTTATGCACATTCTTTAAAAATCAAAACCTACAAATGAAGCTGCCAAAGGCCTGGCAGCCCCACTGCTGATTCAGTTCTCCAGGTCCTAACAGTCCCGTCTGGCGGTTGCAGCCTTTGGCAGAATTTCAGCAAGGGATTACACTAGTCAAGTGTATTCTGGGAGGCCCCCATTTCATCTCCATTTGATATTTTTGTTTGTTTTGACTAGCTTCCCTTGGTCCAGATTTCAAGCCAATGCTTACATACAAATATATCAATTCATTAACAAATTTTGTCAGGGGTTTTCTTTGGCCACGGTAGAACAATTTTTCCTTTAAGCAGGTCCAGCCATGGCATCGTCTGTAAGCAAGTCAAGATAAGATATTCAGGAAGATCTTGTTTAAAGAAAAAGATAGTTTGGAAACAAAGAAATATCTGTAAAATATACAAACCTAAGAAAAGACTTTTTCTTTTCTTTTGTATCTTTTTTTTTTTAGAGCGGGTTGCATAGTGCATCCTGGGTCTTGTTTTCTCATGGCTGTACTGAGCTTGGAAGAAAACCAGATTCTTTTCAGGTTATGATACATTTTATTGGACAATTCTGAACTATCCAAAGATGATGTTTTCATCTTCTTATGAAATAAAAGTTCCACTTTTCCCAGGAAGTATAGTTGATGATAAATGCTGGTTTCACTGATCAGGCCCAGCCTGACTGGGTGTGCATGCCATGCATTTGCATGGGATGGCACACCCAGGAGGCAGCAGTGGCAACAGAAGAGACGCAGAGCCAAACCCACTGGCAGGGGAAGAGGAAGAGAGGCTGCCAGCAAAGTTCAACCTGCCGACGGCTGAAGAGGAAGAGAGGCTGCTGGCCACAGCAAAATTCAACCCACCGGCAGTTTGAACTATTGCGCCGCTGCAGTGCTCCTTCCTGCTTCAGCGTCAACACCTCCCCCCCGCGGGCCAATGAGAAGAGGAGCCCGCGGGGCCGTGGTGGAGTTTGTCCCATGTCCACCATGGCTCAAAGAGAAGATGAGCCCGTGGAACTCATCCCACTAGACCTGAGGAGAAGAGAAGCCCGCACGCATGTTATAAAATCCGGGGTTGGCACGCACAAGAGGGTGCAACTTGTGCACCTTGTGTGCACCGAGCCCTAGGGGAGCCCCGATGGCTTTCCCTGTTCCCAAAAGTAGGCGTTAATTTCTCCGGGCACCAGGAAAGTGCACAGAAAAGCAGTAAAAACTGCTTTTCTGTGCACCCTCCGACTTAATATCATGGCGATATTAAGTTGGAGGTCCCAAAAGTTTAAAAGAGTAAAAAATTTAAAAAAAAATTAAAATGGGCCCGCAGGTCGAAAACCGGATGCTCAATTGCACCGGCGTCCGGTTTCTGAACCCGTGGCTGTCAGCGGGCTCAAGAACCAACGCTGGCAAAATTGAGTGTCGGCTGTCGAACCCGCTGACAGCCACTGCTTCTGTCAAAAAAGAGGCGCTAGGGACGCGCTAGTGTCCCTAGCGCCTCTTTTTACCACCGGCCCTAATTAAAATAAATTAAAATACTGTATTGCGCGCACAGGAGAGTGGCCTTTGCGCGTGCCGGGAGAGCGGGCGCTCGCCCGCTCTCCTGTGATTTTACTGTATCAGCCCATAAGTGACAAGTGGACAAGGGCACTGCAGGGAGGTACCAACTAAAATGGAGAAGTTATCCTGCTAACTCAGATAGTCAGAGTAAGTCAAATATCTTATTCAGTAAAATACAGTCAGCCCATAAGGTTGTCCTAACGTTAGATGGATATTATTCAGCAGCATGGCCACATTACTGAATATATGGGCTAAGTTAGCTGAATAAGTTTATCTGGCTTTCTAGCCGAGCCACAGAGTGGTTCAACATCTACCTCTATGGTTCAAAAAATGTTTTTATTGCAACTACCACAATGGAATAAACAAAAATATACATTATAACATCAAAAGATATCCAACTATATATATATCCAGTACAAAATACAACAATAAAGAAAGGCCTGAATAGGTGGTTACATAGGGACAGTAGCTTTCAAACGGGTGTGTGGGTGCACATATGCCCATGTGTCAGCATGCGCCCAGGGACGTGGCAATTATATAACAATGTGAACACACATGCACGTGTGCGCCCAATTTTGTAAGGGGGCGTGCACAGCTGCGCAATGTCAGGTTTGAGCCATGTAAGTGGGGAAGTTTTATAACCAGTTCGTGCACCAATTCACCCAGTCTAGAGCTAGGTTCTTGAAACCCACCTGGTTCTTTAGCCTGCACTCCCCCCAGTTACCACAGATCCTTCAAATCCCTCACAGATGCTTGTTTTTTGTTTTTTAACTTACACCTCTTCCATAGCAGAAGTAAACTTACATAGCACTAGATCTGGACGCGTACCCAGGTGTGTAGGTACTTGCATGCACATCTCTTGGCCTTGCCCCAGGACATAGTAAGGATTGCAGAAAAAGACTAAAATGGTCGACCAGTCTGCCCAGCAAGCTTCTTATGGTAGTATCAGTCGTGCTGTGCAGGTTACCTCAATGTTTCTCTTTTACTGGGTGATGAGCTTTCTTGAAACTTCAGACAGTGCTGCTTGACATACTTTGCTTACAGACTTGGCCATAGAAGCAGTCCGGTGCTTTATCCCTTATTTCAGTGCATCAGTAACTTTGATCAAAAATATCAGGCCCCGTGTTGGTTTTCATCTGAATTCAGACCTCTTTCCACTGCCCCCTCTCTCACCGTCAAAGCGGAGAGTGATCTTGCAGTTATGTCAAAGGAATAAAGTAACCCCATGCCTTACATTAAAGGTAGTAACTGCAGCTCTGTGCAGGTAATCCCCATGCTTATCAGTTTCTCAGACCAGTCGGAGACCTCGTTGGTGGCTGTCTAAATCGAATTCCCGTTTTTCCTCTGCCATTGAAGTGGAGAGCAATGTGCAGTTGCATCAAAGCATCAACGCATATTGGTTAAGGGTAGCAATCCCCATACCTTCTATTAAGGGTAGTAACCACCACACCAGCAAGTTACCCCCATGCATTCTTTTCTTCATTTCCATCCTCTAGCCTTTAGGGATCCACAGTGTTTATCCCCTTTGAATTCTTTCACTGTTTTCATCTTCACCACCTTCTCCTGCCCAGACCACGCCCCTTTTTCATTCCACGTGAGATATTCGTGTATCGGAAGACGTGCATGCATGCATGCAGGCAGCTTTTAAAATCGGGTGGACAGGCGCACATCCTACATGCACGCTCTTCTTTTAAAATTCACCTCATAGATAGAAATGTTTCCTCTAACCCTTTATCCCCTCCCTGCTCCCCCCCCCCCCCCCCCCCCCGCTAATAAACAATACATGGAGCTAAACCCTTTGGCCTTAACCTGAAAAATACAAATAAACCTCTTTTCAATTAGTGCAACCAGAATTTGTTTGATTTCTATATTGCTTACTAGAATAAGGATTATTGTAAATATAAGAACTATGCATAAATGATGATTTAAAATATGTTTAAAGTTAAATAATGGATAAATGTCTTAAATGAAAGCAGTGCTGCCATATTTTTTCACCAACAGAACCTATAAATGCAGCAGAAATCCTACCTTTTTGGAGGTTTCTACATTCAGTAAGTGACAGTTGCTAGTAAATATTTCTAACGATCACAGATGGTTCACCACATCATCTGGACCAGTTAATGCATCTGAATCAATTTCTGAACTACTCTCTCACGTTGGAAAATCCATTAGGTAAGTGAGCTTTAAAGTCAAGGCTTTGCAAGGCAGCTATTTCTTCTAACTGTGAAAAAATGCATCCAGTACAGAAATTATATATTTTTTATTCCATGCTTAATGTTAGAATACAATTGTTCATAAAGTAAAAGAGCTTTTAGCATACATTATAAAATAAAAAAATGCTTCTAGTTTTCATTCTGTCTGTCCATCCTTCTGTGACACTGAGGGTCACAGACAAGGTAGGAGAACATGTTATAAAATCGCATGCATTTTATAAAATCGGGGATCGGCGCGTGCAAGGGGGTGTTCAATGATGCACCTTGTGCGTGCCGAGCCGCGCTGCCTTTCACCGTTCCCTCCCCCCAACCTAAGCTTCCCACCCCTTCCCGACACGTGATCCTCCGACACAGTGGCAATGGCCGCTCTGTCAGAGGCCTCTGGCCCCGCCCCTGCAGTAAAGCCCCAGGACTTACACGCCTCCCAGGGCTTTACGCACGCCGCCAGGCCTTTTTAAAATAGATCCTGCGCGTGTAAGGCCATTTACGCACGTAACCCTTTTAAAATCCGGCCCTAAATATGGCACCTTACTTGCATATATTTACTCCTGTTCAATATCAGGAGTAAGTGATCGTAAACATCTTAAAAGTGAAAAAATGACCAGGTAGGGGACTGGGTGAAATGAGGAGACTTGAGGCTGAAAAGCCAGGAGGGTCTTCATGAGCTATAGATGGACTGGATGAACTGGTAGAGTAATTGATAAAACTGATTATTTCATTGCTGCACGCATGTTAGAAAATCTCTGATTATGATTGTAAAAGCTGATTTATGGAGAGTATATGCATCTGAATAATACAATTAAAATCTATTCACATATCCAAATATGTGGGTATGTCATTTGTGCACACTTATCTTGCTAAATTTCAACTTATCCGGCCTTTGCTATTAATTAGACGGACAAATTTAAAGTTCTGTCTAAGTAGCACTTTCTAGACATATCTGGATATCTGACTTTGCCGGATAAGTAGCGTTTTAAGACTTACTTGGCTAAATAGTGCAGATTTTATAATCTGCGTGCGCATGTGTGTTCAGCACACGCAAGGGTGGGGGGGACTTATGCAATTTCTGTGCAGCGACGCATCCCAGCTTTCCCCAGTTCCCTCCCAGTCCGTTCCAATTAAGGAGCGGACTGGGAGGGAACTTGCCTACCCCCCTACCTAACCTCCCGTCCCCTCTCCTCCCCATCCCCTAGACCAGTGGTTCTCAACCCTGTCCTGGGGACCCCCCCAGCCAGTCGGGTTTTCAGGATATCCACAATGAATATGCATGAGAGAAAATTTGCATGTTATGGAGGCAGTGTATGCAAATTTTCTCTCATGCATATTCATTGTGGATATCCTGAAAATTCGACTGGCTGGGAGGGTCCCCAGGACAGGGTTGAGAATCACTGCCCTAGACCCTACCTATTCCTTTTTTTTTTTTTTTCAGTACTTCAGGACTCGACCTGAAGTAAGTTGTGTGCGCTGGCAGCTGGCCCGCGTGCAAGGCTCCGGGACAGCAAAACAATGGTGCTGTCCTGGCATGCCTCCCCGCCCAGAACATGCCTCCGGGTCTGCCTCTTGCAGGAAGGTCGGCACTTTGCGTGTACCGGCCTTTACGCGCGTGGCCGGGCCTTTTTGAAAATTGCCTCGGTGCATGCAAGGCCCGGCCACACGCATAAAGGCCGGAATTTACATGCACAGACAAATAAAAATCTACCTGTTTATTGGCATGACAAACTGCACTTACACTGCTAAAGTTACACAAAAAGGGGCAATTTTCAAAAGGTTTTATGTTCATAAACCTTGGCTTATGCATGTAAAATCAGATTTTGAAAGTTATCCGAGGAGGTGTGCCGGGTAATGTATGCATGTGACTTGATTACGTGCGTACTTTTCTCCTCACCCGTGGTAGGCGCTCCAAGGGTGCCGTTCGGGAGGGGAAAGCATTTAAGTGATTTTCAAAAGTCTGCCCTTACATGAATTCACATATTGGCATAACTTCAGAATCTTCCAAGTGGACTTCTATGCGTAAGTTCACTTTGAAACCCCAAGCTAAAGTCTGTGGTCCCTTTGTACCTGCAGACTTCAGCCATATGCAGGTTGCTGATAATTACCTGCAAAATTATTTTAAAAATATAAAAGAATTAGAAAACACAGAAAAAAAAAGACAAAGAGACCTGTAGGATTCTGGAAAGGTTCGGTAGTTTTCTCTGATCATATTCTGTGTCTTTTCTCATGGCAGGAGACGACATGTTGCTACTATAGCTGCTGATGCTCCAGCTCATCCTTTTCTGGCAGTCTTTCATTTTCTCTGTCAGCTTTGGTAAATGTGTATCTCTTAGATCTTTGTATTATGCACCGTGCAGGAGGAAAGGTATTGCTGATTCTCTTTCACCAGTGTGGCATTGTTTATTTATTTATACTTGATATTGTGGCTTTAATCCAAAAAAACATCAAAGCGTGGTGCAATCCAAAATAGCATGCATGCAGAGTCTGGCTTCTTGGGGTTTCCATTTCCATTCTAAAATAACAGAGCATACAGAGTCCAGTTTCTTGGGACTTCCATTTCAGTATTTGTCTGCATATTTATATTTTTTACCTGCAGTCACTTAATTTGCATTTGTTGATAGTTTGTCTGTGCTTACCCTGTGTGATCGCATTGAGGTGTTCTGTTCGCATGCAGCTCTTTTCTTGGGGTCTATAGCTCTCTGGCTTTTTTTTTTTTTCTAATCTGCACTTCTCAATAGGAGATAGATTAGTGCGCTAGAGGCCACTGTAAAACTGAGTGTTGTCTTTTCATAGGTAGTATTGGTGCTGTTTGAGTCTTCGCACTTAAGTGTTGCTAATGGTATGGTAGCTTTGCTACATATTGTAGGTGTTGAGCATGCTTTCTGCAGGGTGTTCATTTTTTCCGGTATGTGCCTGGTACTGATAGTGAGGAGAGTTTGTGCCACTATTGGTGAGATAGCCCCAGGATTTGAACATTCTGTTCTGTGTGGTGAGGGGAAAGCAGAAACACTGGGGCTTCTGACCTTCTCTGTATAGTATGGCTGAATGATGAAAGCTAGACTCCACTTCTCAGACAGGGCAGTTCTTTCAGATTTATGCTGATAATGAAAGACTAGCATGAACCGCATGGGTTGACAGGAGAGAGCAGTAGCACAAAATGCACTTTTCAGGATTGAGAAGAGGGCTTAAATTCAGCTAGACCTGCCCAGAGTAGAGCAAAAAACTGCCAGACCCAAATGAGTTGATTGCAGCGGGCACAGTTGATCAGTAGGACCAGGCAGGAAGTAGCTGACAGGCAAAACACAGCTGATTACATCCTGCCAGCGGGAAGTGCTCATCGGTGAAGCAGGGCAGGTAGGGGCTGGCCAACCCAAACCAGCTGATGAAAAAGTGGCCAGAAATTTTACCATATCTGAGATTCTAGATTGGGAATAGAAGATATCCCGCAACTGATCTGATAGGAATAGAACAGGGCAGGAATTTAAGCCATGACTGAAACACCACTATTTCCACTGAGCTTGCTGTATCCCCCTGCTTGCCACGACCAGACTGACACTCCAATACTTTAAAATTCATCTCCATCTGGGTCCAGATCATTGAGCACAATCAAAGATGGTGGTGGCAGAGAAGATGAAAGGATCAGATTAAGCACTAATGGTAGATCAACTCACTACAGATTATGGGACAGATGTATTAAGCATTTTCCCCATAGACGCAAAAATGGCCATTTACAAGTCAATCTTGTAACTCCCCGAGGAGCTTGCAGTCCCACCAGCCGGCGTGCACGGTGCAGGAATGAATGTACTCATGCACTTTACACCTGCATGGGACTGGGTGCAAAGTACGCATGTGAAAATACGCTCAGAGATTTCAAAATGAAAACTCCATATCTACTTTGACTCCCCTGACCTGTCTCCACCCCTTTTTTCATCCAGATAAAAGTACATGCACTGTGAAAAGCTTCCATACTTTACTTTTATCCCCCCATGGGGAGGTGGGGGAGGATGAAAGGATATTTTGAAAGTGCTTTTAACATGGATAAATACCCATTTACCCACAGAAATCCCTGTGAATATTGCTCCCCTAGTAATATCCTTATTTAGTGAAAAAAAAAACCCATTTTAAGTTATAAACAAATAAGTATTTAGCAATTTAGAAAAAATTCAATCATATTATCCAAAGCTCACATAAAAAATGGGTGAAAAAGCTGGCTCACAATAGTTTTAAATGACTGCAACATCGGCATGTAGATAAATTAGATTAGACAAATCACTGCAGGCATAAAAAAAATCACCCAAAAGAATACGTGGACCGAATACCCTAACCAAACATGCACTTGCTATGCACGTGCTAAAATCATATCTCAATGTAGAAAAAAATCTACAGAAATCAGTGTTATGAAAAAAAACTTTTTTAGAGAAAGCCTCACAAGGAAAACTTCTAATATTAAGAGGAATTTCAAAAAAATGCTCGACGAAGGCCTTCGTTTCATCTAAGAGGCTTCCTCATAGGTAATCAGTACGTTAAGCTTGGAAAAGATGATATTGCATTGTTGAAATATATCTTTTTTTTTTGTTGTAAACGTTTTTTATTGGTAATCAGTGCATCAAACAGGTATCACATCATATACAGCTGTGTAAAATAAGTGAGTTCAGCACAACTCAATCGAAACGATGTGAACAAGACAGAAATAACATATGAGAATTACAACCTGCCACTGATACCGTTTCAATAACCAATGATAACATCCCCCTCGTTTCCCCACCCCCACCCACTCCGCCCCCCCCTCCCCCCCAGGACCAGACCAATCAGATACATGACGAGATTAAGGTTCTGACTTCAGACACCAAATTGACAGTGGATCAAAGAGTGCTCACAAACAAAACGAGAACCCACCCATACATATCGAGGTAAATGGCCTAAAAAAGAGAGAGGTTTTAGGGAACGCCAAGGAGCCTACGTATTTAATAATGTGCAAGAGTCCTGTGCCCGTAACCAGTCAATATAAGGACACCAGACCTTATTAAAGTCCACGATCCTATCTTGATGTAATGCCGTTAGTTGATATAACCGATAAGAGTGTAAGCGATGCTGAATAGCCGCCAAGGTCGGGGCCCGCTCCTGTTTCCAATGAAGGGCTATTTCTGAAATATATCTTTTAACGGACCTCTTCACTCGGTTCTTTTTGTCAAGCTTGGAAACAATGAAAATCTTAGACTCTTGAAGGTAATCTTCTGGTACATCTCATCATTTAATGCTTTAATACTTCAATTTATTAAACTCAGCCTTCGCTTCTCGTGGACTCCATATCCTGATGTCATAGCTCCAAAAGAGGCTTTTGGGTGTTTTTTGTCCCTGCAGTGATTATCATTTATCTGTGTTCTGAGGTGACAACCATTTAAAAATATTATGAGCTGTTTTTGTCACCCATTTTTTATGAGAGCTTTGGATAATATGATTGAATTTTTACTAAATTACTATATATATATATATATTTGTTCATAACTAACATGTTTTTTTCACTAATAAGGAGACATTTATCATTAGTGATCCTTTTCTTTTTCTTTTGTCTTTTTATGTTCTATATTTGTGTTTCCCAACCCTCTCCTGGAGGCACACCTATCCAGTTGGATTTTTAGGATTGCCACAGAGAATATGAGATGATTTGCATACAATTGGTGTCCAAAGTATGCAAATATAATTCATGCATATTCATTGTGGCAATCCTAAAAACCCAACTGGATTGGTAAACATTGATAGATATATATATATATATATATATATATATATATATATAATAAAACCTTTGCATGAGTTTGCTGCAAGTACATATATTCAATATATGCTCAATTACTCAAGGATGAGTTATAATTTTTATTTATAATACATGGAAGCAAATAGTGTTGTTTCAGTCAGACTATGTGATTTGTTTGTTAATATTTCCTAGCCATCTTATTTACTAAAGACCAAAGATTTTCTGCATTAAACTAGTTACACTGTACAGTGGTGCAGATTTGGGTTGCTATAGCTGGTTTATTTAATTATATTTTAACATGCCTGGAAATCATTTCTAAACTGCTTTAAGAAGAACTAATCTGCATTTATTGCCATAATGCTTAACACCTACTAGATAATGAAATGCTAGGAATTATCACAATGCCACGTCTTAAGAAAGACTGAAAAACATTATCATCATACATATCACCACATCCATAAATTACTTCCTGTGTTAATTAAATCTTTGTTATAAGCAGCTTTCTTTCCCTGAGTTCTGCTGTAGTATGGTTCGTGATCTGAAAGAAACCCAGTAAGCTGCATGATGATGTATTTTCTAAGTTGCTTGCACTGTATTTAATGTATCTGGCCTAATTGCAGCCCACCATGTTATACCGGATACTGACAGATGGTATGTCTCAAGCTGGACTGCTCCTTCTTCAGCTTGGATCTACAAAACAGAGCCATGGGCATTCTATGCATGTCTCTCTTATCTAATCAATGTAGGGTGCCAAAGTCCATTAGACACTCTCTTGAATAAAGAAACAATGATGATATTATTGGGGTCCATTTTCAGCTGCCATAACTTTATCCAGCTAATTACCGGGGTATATTCAGCGCCGCGGTTGCGCAGCTGAATACACCCAGCTATCTTAAAGATAGCCAGGTAAGTTTATCCAACTATCTTTAGGACAGGTCTGTGGCCCAACAAGAATTAGATGGGTAACTTATCCAGCTAACACCCCTTCTCCCCAGAATACTGCCCACTTATCCAATTTAGCTGGATAAGCAGCTGAATAAGCCAGTTTTGCCATTTAGACTGATAACTTATCCGTCTAAATGGCCTTTGAATATTGACGTCAGAGGTATTAATTCCCACAGAAGTGGTTAGAATTGTAGACAAATGGGAAATTGTCTATCACTGCATTTGTATGACAGAATTTGAACTACTTTTCCAGATGATTACGTTTTCAGAAAGCTAATTTAAAAATGTACTTTAATACAACAATTTAAATTCCATCTTTTCCATAAAAGGCAGATTACAGCCAATTTAAAATCATACAGGTGAATTTTCAAAATCAGAATATAAGATTGTTAAATAAATAAAATAAATAAATACTGGAGTTGCACTAGGGAAAGGACTCAGCATCATTGCACAACAAGAGATGAAAGACATATCCCATACCACTCAGCAGACATAGAATATTCATATTCTGGTGTTATCTCAGGTGGCCATAAGTTCAGCAAGGGGGGATAGAAAATAGGGGGGGAACCCCGGGTAATGTGAATGAAGGCTCATGGTGCCATAGCCCCAAAGGAGGTCAGTTCCATTTGAAATGAAAGTCCAAACGAGCAAGAAGAAACTACCAGGCCAAAAAACAAAAAAATCACAAAAAGGAAGAATAGTTCAGAATTGCAAACATTATTTATGGCAGCATTTCCCAGCCCTTTCCTGGAGGCACACCTATCCAGTTGAGTTTTCAGGACTGCCTCAATGAATATTCCTGACATAGGTTGGCATACCCTGGATCTTCAATTTATGCAAATCTATCTCATGCATATTCAATAGGTAAATCCTGAAAACCCAGCTGGTTAGCTGTGCCTCCAGGAGAGGGTTAGGAAATGCCTTATGCGTTATTTTAAAGTTTTGAGTCCATCTACCACACAAAGTGCAAGGAATAAGGAGGCTGTTCTGCTTACTCATTTCTTTCCAGACTGATGATCAGTTGCTCTCCTTCAGCTTGTATTAGGAACTTCAAGACTGCTGGATGACTCTAAAAGAGAAAGCAAAAAAAGTTTTATGCAATGCTCTCCTACTGTTAGATAACTCTTGGAGACCAAAGAATATATAAAAATGATTACTGAGATTCTTGTAATGCATTTGAGTATCAAAGTATTAACTTAATATGCCGTCCATATTACCTTAAGGATAACTGACAAATGTTTTGTATTAAAATTGCAATATTCAGGGCAGGCATGGGTTGGGGTTTGGTCATCATTTTCAAATAACCCATGTAGTAGGAAGCTATCAGCACATTTTCAGCATGGGCACTTTACAGAGGCATTGCTAGGTACACAAAAGATCCAGCCCATAAGCCTCCCCCTCGGCAAGATTTTGATAATTAAAAGAACTCAGCTTAGCTATCACAACCAGCAGCTTCCCCCTCCGCCTGAGAAAAATCCCGTAAAAATACATAGTTGGACATTGCACTTTTAAATATTAAATTTCAAGAGGGCAATTTGATAAAAGCCCACAGGCTTTACTAAATATTTTGAAAGCATACCTATATGCAAACATTTGCTTTGAAAATCCTGGGGTAATTGGCCAAGTATGCACACAAGTTACCTCAAATAAAGTTATTTTAATTCCGCCACCTAGAATGCTTCTTTCCCACCTGATTCCTACCAACTTCCTTCCATGCAGAGGCAGAACACCGCCATTCATAAAGCAGAAGGTACTGCAGCAAGCATTCTGCACCATTGCTGCAAGTTGCTGGGCAAGCATGTCAGTGGCATAAATAGCTGGAAGAGCCTTCTATGCAACAAAGAAACCCAGGCCAATTTCAACCATCCAGTAAAGCTACCAGTAAAATCATATATCATAAGATCATTTCTTCTATATGGGAGTGGTATGGAGTCTATACAGAATGGGATAGAACCAGGCCCGGATTCTGGCATAGGTAGTATTGGAAACTTCCTCTAGTGTCAACTTTGATAGGTGCCAGAGTGTCACCATAATGCCGGCTGCTGTCCTCTTCTTCAGCCAGGCCCGCAACAATAACCTGATCAAATGTCAGCGCGGAGCCCAGGGACGGCGCACATGATCAAAGGCCCTGCAGCAGCCCATCTCCTTCTTTCACACTGGCTTCGTGTTATCGGAGGAATCCATACGAGAGATGGAGCAGCTGCAGAGCTGTGAACCAAGTGCTTGCTTCAGACCTTGTGCTAGAAATAACGAGGTTAGTAATTAGAGGGAGGTTCCATTCATATGCAGCCCCTCCCTTTGAGGGTGCTGGAATGGCCATCCTCCTGAACAGGTTTTATAAGCAACTCTCTACTGAGAGTCTGTGGGCAGTGCTTTTTAGGGATGTGCATTCGTTTTTCACGAATTAGACAATGTCAACAATATTGTCCAATTCGTCATGGTTGAGTAGCACCAATACATGAAGTGTTTTTTGCCGAAATTTTGGCAAAATTCGTATTTCGTGTTAGTGTGCACTGAGTTATTGCGCACTATGGGGCAGATTTTCAAAGGGGTACACGCGTAAGATATGCGCGTAACCCCCAAAAAGCTGCCCCTTCCACCCCCTGCGTGCACCAAACTTATGTTGCATAGGCTCGGCGGCGCGCACAAGCCCCAGGACACGCGTAAGTCCCGGGGCTTTCCTGGGGGGGGCGTGTCGGGGGCGTGTCATGGCGGCACATCATTGGGGGTGTTCCGGGGCGGGGCCGTGGGCGTGGTTCTGGCCTGAGGCATTTCGGGGGCATGGCCGAGGCCTCCGAAACTGCTCCCGGGCCGGGGAATCGCGTGCCGGCAGCCAGCCGGTGTGCGCGAGTTACACCTTCATCGGGCAGGCGTAACTTTTATAATATAGATGGGGGGGTGGGTTAGGTAGGGGAAGGGAGGGGAGGGTAGGGGGCGCCGCAAAGAAAGTTCCCTCCGAGGCTGCTCTGATTTCAGAGCGGTCTCGGAGGGAACGGAGGCAGGCTGCGCAGCTCGGCACGCACAGGCTACCAATTTTGCACAGCCTTGCGCACGCTGACCCTGAATTTTAAAAGATACACGCGACTACGCACGTATCTATTAAAATCCAGCATACTCTTGTTTGCGCCAGGTGCGAGAACAAAAGTACGCTTGCGCGTACTTTTTTAAAATCTGCCCCTCTGTGTGCTGTAAGTTCTATTAGGGTGCAGTAACTAACCAGTTACTGTGCACTAATGGGCCTTAATGCACATGAACATCTAGCTAGTGCGCACTCTTTCGTTCAGTGTACTGTGCACTAATGCGGAGATAGTGCACACCAACTGGTTGTTAGTGCGCAGTAAGGCCCATTAGTGCGCACTAACGCACTATGTCAAAAATTGCCAAAAAAAAAAGAACCAAGGGAAACCGAAATTTTTCACAGAGCGCCCAATCCAAAGCCCAACCCGATATGTTTAAACAAAGCACATCTCTAGTGCTTTTAGATTTTGGAGAGTTAGGTGGCAGTGCGGAGCATTGTTTTTCATTGCATTTTCAGGCCTACTTAGAGGATCCATGTAAACCCTGCCTGGAGATCTTTAGCAAGGTCATGACATGGTCTACTAACTGGCTAGTTGTGGCCTTCCTATGAGTTATTTTTTCAGGTTTTTTGCATTTTTATGGTAGGAGCCTTGCGAGACCCTCGGGTTTCTCCTAGCATTGGGATATGGGGAACCCTGTGTTTGGGGTACTCTAGGTAGGGAAGACCCTCCATACTCTCAATGAGGAAGGAGATACAGTGGTAACCTGCAGGAGAGAAGGACTCTGGTGATATCTTTGGTTGAAGGGAAAAGGACTTTGGTTGTAAGATCCAGGAGGAAGTGTTTTGGCTGCCCCTTCCTTCCTGCCATAGAACATAGAGAGCTGCCTATTCCATAGAGGATCCCTCCCCTCATGGGATCCATGAGACAGAAAGAGAGAAAGAAATTTCACTTAACTGTAAGAACCTTTGAGACCATTGTGGACCCCAAAAAGCGTCTTCACCCCTGGGGAAAGAGAGGATTTGGACCTCCTGTGTATGGACTGTTACCCAGTTTTTACCAGTATTAAAGAGGTTTTGCTGGGTAAATGTAACATCAGGACTTGCTAGAGACATAAAGTTCCTGGATATAATAAATTATTGCTTCATGGAGCAATTGGTTCAGGAACCAACAAGAGAGGGAGCTATTTTAGATTTAATTCTTAGTGGAATGCAAGATTTGGTGAGAGAGGTAATGGTGGTGGGGCCACTTGGCAACAGTGATCATAACATGATCAAATTTAAAATAATAACTAGAAGGGGGACAATAAGTAAATCTGCAGCTCTAACACTAAACTTTCAAAAGGGAAACTTTGATAAAATGAGGAAAATAGTTAGAAAAAAACTGAAAGGTGCAGCTGCAAAAGTTAAAAGTGTTCAACAGGCGTGGACATTGTTTAAAAATACAATCCTAGAGGCGCAGTCCATATGTATTCCACACATTAAGAAAGGTGGAAGGAAGGCAAAACGATTACCGTCATGGATAAAAGATGAGGTGAAAGAGGCTATTTTAGCCAAAAAAATATGCTTCAAAAATTGGAAGAAGGATCCATCTGAAGAAAACAGGATAAAACATAAGCATTGTCAAGTTAAGTGTAAAACATTGATAAGACAGGCGAAAAGAGAATTTGAAATGAAGTTGGCCATAGAGGCAAAAACTCATAATAAAAACGTTTTAAAATATATCCGAAGCAAAAAACCTGTGAGGGAGTTGGTTGGACCATTAGGTGACCGAGGGGTTAAAGGGGCTCTTAGGGAAGATAAGGCCATTGCAGAAAGACTAAATTAATTCTTTGCTTCCGTGTTTACTAATGAGGATGTTGGGGAGATACCAGTTCCAGAGATGGTTTTCAGGGGTGATGAGTCAGACGAACTGAACACAATCACTGTGAACCTGGAAGATGTAATAGGCCAGATTGACAAACTAAAGAGTAGCAAATCACCTGGACCAGATGGTATGCATCCTAGGGTACTGAAGGAACTAAAAAATGAAATTTCTGATCTATTAGTTTAAAATTTGTAACCTATCATTAAAATCATCCATTGTACCTGAAGACTGGCCAATGTAACCCCGATATTTAAAAAAGGCTCCAGGGGCGATCCAGATAACTATAGACTAGTGAGCCTGACTTTAGTGCTGGGAAAAATAGTGGAAACTATTCTCAAGATCAAAATTGTAGAGCATATAGAAAGACATGGTTTAATGGAACACAGTCAACATAGATTTACCCAAGGGAAGTCTTGCCTAACAAATCTGCTTCATTTGTTTGAAGGGGTTAATAAACATGTGGATAAAGGTGAACCAGTAGATGTAGTATATGTGGATTTTCAGAAGGCGTTTGACAAAGTCCCTCATGAGAAGCTTCGAAGAAAACTAAAAAGTCATGGGATAGGAGGTGATGTCCTCTCGTGGATTACAAACTGGTTAAAAGACACGAAACAGAGAGTAGGATTAAATGGTCAATTTTCTCAGTGGAAAAGGGTAAACAGTGGAGTGCCTCAGGGATCTGTACTTGGACCAGTACTTTTCAATATATATATATAAATGATCTGGAAAGAATACGATGAGTGAGGTTATCAAATTTGCGGATGATGCAAAATTATTCAGAGTAGTTATTGTTGCTATGTTACGTTAAATTGTGAACCGAGGTGATGTTTCTAACGTGCCCCGGTATATAAAAAATCTTTAAATAAATAAATAGTTAAATCACAAGCGGATTGTGATACATTACAGGCGGACCTTGCAAGACTGGAAGATTGGGCATCCAAATGGCAGATGAAATTTAATATGGACAAGTGCAAGGTGTTGCATATAGGGAAAAATAACCCTTGCTGTACTAGTTACACGATGTTTGGTTCCATATTAGGAGCTACCATCCAGGAAAAAGATCTAGGCATCATAATGGATAATATTTTAAAATCATCTGCTCAGTGTGCTGTAGCAGTCAAAAAAGCAAACAGAAAGTTAGGAATTATTAGGAAGGGAATGTTTAATAAAACGGAAAATGTCATAATGCCTCTATATCGCTCCATGGTGAAACTGCACCTTGAATACTGTGTACAATTCTGGTCACCGCATCTCAAAAAAGATATAGTTGCGATGGAAAAGGTACAGAGAAGGGCAACCAAAATGATACAGGGGATGGAACAGCTCCCCTATGAGGAAAGGCTGAAGAGGTTAGGGCTGTTCACTTTGGAGAAGAGATGGCTGAGAGGGGATATGATAGATTTCTTTAAGATCATGAGAGGTCTTGAACTAGCAGATGTGAATCGGTTATTTACACTTTCGAATAATAGAAGGACTAGGGGGCATTCCATGAAGTTAGCAAGTAGCACATTTAAGACTAATCGGAGAAAATTCTTTTTCACTCAATGCACAATAAAGCTCTGGAATTTGTTGACAGAGGATGTGGTTTGTGTAGTTAGTGTAGCTGGGTTCAAAAAAGGTTTGGATAAGTTCTTGGAGGAGATGTCCATTAACAGCTATTAATCAAGTTTACTTAGGGAATGGTCTCTGCTATTAATCGTATCAGTAGCATGGGATCTTCTTAGTGTTTGGGTAATTGCCTGGTTCTTGTGGCCTGGTTTGGCATCTATTGGAAACAGGATGCTTGGCTTGATGGACCCTTGGTCTGACCCAGCATGGCAATTTCTTATTTTCTTATGTCCTAACAAGGGATACCTGGGCCCCTTGAGGAACCTCACTTAGCCAAGCCCTGGAAGATGAGTGTTTCTCCATGCCCTGGTATGTGAGACACCTGTACAAATAGAGTGAGAAACTGTAATTTACAAGTGCATCTGTGCTGCTCTAAACTGAGCTTATTGTGCCATTTTTCACCTGGATTACCCATCAGTAAAGACTTTAATTTGGATTCATAATCTGTGGCTCCAGTGTATTTTTTTGACATTAACAGCATACAGTGGGGAAAATATCCCTCTTCCAGGTTAAAGAAAGAAAGATAGAGTCACCCCTTGCACTCTTGAAAGGAGTTTCCTTCCCCCCACCAGCAATGAATCCAGACCCTGGGGAAAAGAGACATTAAAGAACTAACCAGGAGTCATTCCAGCCTCCAAAGAGACAGTAAATATTTTTTATGGCCCCATCAGTGGTCAGCTGCCACTGAGCCACCCGAAGATGGAGTTACAGTTTTATCTAGCTAACTAGTCTAATCGCACAGTGGCTGAATATGAACTAACTTACCATATTATGGGGTGAATTATCAGATTTATGTGGGCTTGTATGTGTGTATGTAGCTTCAGTGTGGATGAAGTGAATTTTCAGAAGGACACACGTACATGTGTACTTTTGTGGTGTGAAAAAATGTATGCTCGGAGAAAGAGAACTTTTTGAGGATATTGTGGGAGCATTTGGGGTGGAATCAGAAATTGCACACATACATATATAATTGGAGTGGTGGAAATGAAATCTGACTTTTCATTTACGCACAGCAGTGGTACAACTGCATCATGTACCCAAAAAGAAAATAAAGAAATGGCAGCAAGGCTTTAGTGCATTCTCAGATATAATTGAGAGAAGGTGAAACGTTTCTTAGCATGGGCTGAAAACTGACTTTGCTATACTTCCCAGCTAAGGACAAACAAGAGAAGGACTGATATCCTGAAGGCAATCAAGTATGTATGGCTTATAACTGGGAGGTATCCTTAGCTAGAATAGTTGAGATAGGGCAAGCAGGCAAACAAGTTGGAAAGATTATCCTACTGTTTACGTGCCATGAAATACATACATGCAATGAATGGCGACATCCTGTTACATCCTTTGTTATATGCTGCAAACATAATACTGACTGCAATTCCCACAATGTGATATATCTCATATAATGACCTTGTAACAAAATTTACATAGGGCATACATCACGTCTAATCAGGATACGTCTCATTAAACATAGCAGCCACCTAGGGACCCTAATAGCCCATTGGTTATCATTTGGCCATGCCTCTGTTGACCTCTACTGGACTATTCTTGAACATATTCCTCTTTCACCATGGGGAGGCAGTGTCAAGACCCTTCTCAATAGATGAGAAAATTATTGGATATTTTTATCTAAATCTGTTGCACCCTTTGGCCTAAATAATCAGATTGAATGGTACACTGTTTAAACATTTTTAATACAGTTCCTGTAATGTATTTTGTTGGCCCGATACATGATCAGTTTTACATAAGAACATAAGAAATTGCCATACTGGGTCAGACCAAGGGTCTATCAAGCCCAGCATCCTGTTTCCAACTGTGGCCAAATCAGGCTACAAGAACCTGGCAAGTGCCCAAATACTAAGAAGATCCCAGGCTATTGACGCCAGTAATAGCAGAGGCCATTCCCTAAGTTATCTTGATTAATAGCACTTAATTGACTTCTCCAAGAATTTATCCAAACCTTTTTTAAACCCAGTTACTAACTGCACTAACCACATCCTGTGGCAAATTCCAGAGCTTAATTGTGTGTTGAGTGAAAAAGAATATTCTCCAATTAGTTTTAAATGTGCTACTTTCTAACTTTATGAGATGCCCCCTATTATCCTAAAGTGTAAATAACTAATTCCAATCTACTTGTTCTATACCTCTCATGATTTTAAAGACCTCTATCATATCCCCGCTCAGCTGTCTCTTCTCCAAGCTGAACAGCCCTAATCTCTTTAGCCTTTCCTCCTAGGGGAGCTGTTCCAACCCCTTTAATATTTTCCCCCTTTATCATTTTGGTCACCCTTCTCTGTATCATCTCCAGTGCAATTATATCTTTTTTGAGATGTGGTGACCAGAACTGTACACAGTACTCAAGGTGTGGTCTGACCGAGGAGCAATGCAGAGGCATCATGACATTTTCCGTTATATTCACCATTTCCTTCCTAATAAATTCCTAATATTCTGTTTGCTTTTTTGACTGCTGCAGCACACTGAGCTGACGATTTCAGTGTATTATCCACTATGATGCCTAGATCTATTTTCCTGGGTGTTAGCTCCTAATATGGTACCTAACATCGTGTAACTACTGCATGGGTTATTTTCCCCTATATGCAACACCTTGCATTTGTCCACATCAAATTTCATCTGCCATTTGGATGCCCAATCTTCCAGTCTCGCAAGGTCCTCCTGCAATTCATCACAATCTGCTTGTGATTTAACTACGCTGAATAATTTTGTATCATCTGCAAATTTGATAACCTCACTCATCATATTCCTTTCCAGATCATTTTAAAATATATTGAAAAGCACCAGTCCAAGTATAGATCCCTGAGGCACTCCACTGTTTACCCTTTTCCACTGAGAAAATTGACCATTTAATCCTACTCTCTGTTTTCTGTCCTTTAATTAGTCTATAGTCCACGAAAGGACATTGCCTCCTATCCCATGACTTTTTAGTTTTCTTAGAAGCCCGTGGCAGGAACATAGCCACGGCACACTTAGATGACATCAGCTGCTTCAGTCCCTATAAGGGCCCTTCTCTCTGCCAATGCTGTCTCAGCAATGGGCTGATTACCCTCCAGGTAGGGTGAGTTGATGCATTCATCTCTTCAGCCTTGCCCAACCTTGCCTTCAGCCTGCCTTCGTCTCCTCAACCCTACCCAGCCTTGACTTCACCTCTCCTCCTTGCTCAGTCTCCTGCTATCTCTCTCTCGGATGGACCTCTGATATTTGATTCTAGCCTGGACTCTCGATATCCTTATTTGCTGCCTTCCACTGACCTCATTCTGGACTCTCTATACCCTTGTCTGTCGCCCACCACTGACCTTAGCCCATACTCTTGATATCCCTGCTTACTGCTCACCTTTAACCTCAGTCAGACCCCAGATCTCCTTGTCACCTATGCACAAGAAACTGTCACCTAAGACCTACTGGCCAATGGAACCTAAAGGCTCAACCTGAGGGGGAAGAGGTTAGTACAGGCGAAGCTCCAGCCTCTGTCTCTACACTGGCCGGCTCTGCTAGTTACCGGTAAGGACCTACAGGGCCTCCCCTGCAGGTTGTGTGAACATCACCCCAACACAAGCGTCCTCAATCCTAACACTCAGTTTTGATACATCTGTTGTTCTTGCAAACATCCAGTTTGGAGTGTGTAAGCATTTTGTATTTCAGATTATTTGTGCTATCCTTGTCTCGTTATAAAAGTAGTACTTTGGTGAGATGTTAACTGTTTTTAATTACATCTGACAGGTGCCAGATTCAAGCATCACTTTTTGAGAAATGCATTCACATGAGAGATTACATCTATATATATTTCCCCTGAAGAAGAATGCTCATTTCTAAACACTGCAGTGTCGGGTTTTATTACATCATATATACATAATACCTCATGAATTAATTGGCTGTTGAAGATCCTGGACAATTAACACCATGGAGATAAGTACCTGAGCACAGAGATTTATGTGATATGAACATTTGAAATGATGTACATTACAGTTTAATTGCAAAGAAAATATGCTTGAAAATATAATTGTTTGAACGTTAGCCTAAGCACCCGATGTTCATGACCTATGATTATAATTTATAGGTGCACAATAGGATGTGAGACATAAGGTGATTCCTTAGCACTGCTTCCATCTTGCTATGAAGATTATCTAATACAAATTTGCTGCTTTTGTTTGATATTTTCTGACACTGTTACTTTGGTTAATTGGATGAGATCTTTTTTGTATACTTTTGATTTTCTCACTCCGATGGTTTATTTTTACTAGTAATAAAATACATCTTTACACATCAAAGATCTGTCCATGTTCTGACCAAATTTGTTCTAATGATTAATAATGCAGATGCATGGGTTTGTTTCTCTAGTTTTTCAATAGTGGTATTAAAATATTACATTGAAATGAACTTTATATTACAGCAACAATTAGAGGGATAGCCAGGTTAGTATAACAAAAATGACATGAGGTGGGTGGCACCTTATAGACTAACCTATAGTTATTTAGATTAACTATATACTTCTATGCAGATAAATAAATGTTTCAGCCTACAGTCCTGGCATTCACTGAACACTTGGGAGTAATTTGGTTACAATGAATATTAAGAAACAATCTTGATTACCTCTTTTGTATTAATGTATTAGTTACTATGCCCAGAGGACATATATACTATAGAGCTCAGAAGATAAAAAAGAATTGAATATAGTAATGTACATGAGAGGGAGTATATAGGACACTTCATCAGAATACCTTAAAGGACCAGCCTCAGATATCTGGCCCAGTCCTCCTTAAGACCCAAGCCAGCAAGGGATTCTGGGCCCAGGGAGGATCCATGCAGTTTAGCATAAGAAGGTAGGGCCCAGAAGGGTGCAGGCGGCCCTAGTGAGAAGAAAGGAAGTCAGCCTATGCCAGAACTACATACCTTTGAATGTTTTGTTAACCAAAGGGACTGCTGAGATAAGTGGCCTGTGTGCTGCATTTTTGTTTGCCTGTAAATACGCTATCTTTCTGTATGGACCAAGCCGGATTTTGGCCTTTTTTTGTACCTCTGGCTATTTCCAACCCATTGCTGCTCCTGAGAGACCACAGTATAATATAGCAAAAAAGATATTTTAGCATATTGTTGCTTACATATCTTTCATATTTGGGCTCACAGAGTATAATATATATACCAGGGAGACAAATTTGGTGACTTATCATTTCTTTGAAGAGTTATTTCACCCCTGGAGATTTCATATATTGACTGTATACTAAAATAAACATTTTTTTTTTGGTCCAGCAGCTTCTACTGATTCTTTTGGCTTCCAACTCAATCAGAACCAGGTCCTACTAGGGAAATAGTACCATGAGCCTTTATTAGAACATAAGCGCAAAAGAATTGCTAGGATAGTCAGACAAAGGTCGATCGAGCCCAGCACCATGTGTTCGACAGTGGCCACTGGCCAATCCAGGTTGCAAGTCCCCGACAGATCCCATAAAGTAGATCTAATTCCTATTACTTACTCCCAGGGATCTTACTTTAGTCTATCTCGCTAATAGATAGATTTTTCCTCAAGGAACTTGTCCAAACCTCTTTTAAAACCCTACTATGCTAGTCACCTTGATCATATCCTCCAGCAACAGATTCCACAGCTTGATAGTGTATTGAATGAAAAAAGTATTTTCTAAGATCTGTTTTGAATCTGCTGGTTATTAGTTTCATGGCGTGTACCCTTGTTTTAGTATTATTTAAAATGGTAAATAGCCATCTTTTATTTACCTGTCCAATCCCACTCATTATTTTATAAACTTCTATCTCATCCCTGCTCAGCCGTCTCTTTTCCAAGCTGAAGAGCCCTAGCCTGCATAACTTCTCATCATAGGAAAGATGTTCCATCGCCTTTATCATTTTTGTCACCCTCTGTACCTTTTCTAGTTCTGCTATATCTTTCCTGAGATGGGACAACCAGAAATGCACACAGTACTCAAGGTTCAGTCACACCATGGTTCCTATACAGAGGCAATATGATATTTTCCATTTTATTCAGATCAATCCTAACATTCTATTTGCTATTTTGACTACTGCCATACACCAAGCAGAGGATTTCCATGTATTGTACACAAGGGCTTTTTCCTGGGTAATGACTTTCAATCCAGAACCCAGCATCATGTACCTAAGAACATAAGAACATGCCATATTGGGCCAGACTAAAGGTCCATCAAGCCCAGCATCCTGTTTTCAACAGTGGCCAATCCAGGCCATAAGAACCTGGCAAGTACCCAAAAACTAAGTCTATTCCATGCTACTGTTGCTAGTAATAGCAGTGTCTATTTTCTAAGTCAACTTAATTAATAGCAGGTAATGGACTTCTTCTCCAAGAACTTATCCAATCCTTTTTTAAACACAGCTACACTAACTGTACTAACCACATCCTCTGGCAACAAATTCCAGAGTTTAATTGTTCGTTGAGTGAAAAAGAACTTTCTCCGATTAGTTTTAAATGTGTCACATGCTAACTTCATGGAGTGCCCCCTAGTCTTTCTATTATGTGAAAGAGTAAATAAGTGATTCACATTAACCCATTCTAGACTTCTCATGATGTTAAACACCTCTATCATATCACCCCTCAGCAGTCTCTTCTCCAAGCTGAAAAGTCCTAACCTCTTTAGTCTTTCCTCATAGGGGAGCTGTTCCATTCCCTTTATCAGTTTGGTCGCCCTTCTCTGTACCTTTTCCATTGCAACTATATCTTTTTCGAGATGTGGTGACCAGAATTGTACACAGTATTTGAGGTGCAGTCTCACCATGGAACGATACAGAGACATTATGATATTTTCCGTTTTATTCACTATTCCCTAATAATTCCCAACATTCTGTTTGCTTTCTTGACTGCTGCAGCACACTGAACCGACAATTTCAATGCACTATCCACTATGACGCCCAGATATCTTTCTTGGGTGATAGCTCGTAATACAAAACCCAACATTGTGTAACTATAGCATGGGTTACTTTTCCCTATATACATCACTTTGCATCACCTTGCACTTATTTTATTTTGAATTTTTATGTTACTATCATTGTAAACCGCTTTGGTCAATCTTGTATTGGTAAAACGGTATATAAATATTTTAAATACATATTTTAAATAAGTAAATAAATATTAAATTTCATCTGCCATTTGGAAGCCCGATTTTCCAGTCGCAGAATGTCTTCCTGCAATTCATCACAATCTGCTTGTGATTTAACTACTCTGAACAATTTTGTATCATCTGCAAATTTGATTACCTCACTCATTGTATTTCTTTCCAGATCATTTATAAATGTATTGAAAAGTACGGGTCCCAATACAGATCCCTGAGGCACTCCACTGCCCACTCCCTTCCACTGAGAAAATTGTCCATTTAATCCTACTCTCTGTTTCTTGTCTTTTAGTCAGTTTGTAATCCACGAAAGGACATCGCTACCTATCCCACGACTCTTTACTTTTCCTAGAAGCCTCTCATGAGGAACTTTGTCAAATGCCTTCAGAACATCCAAATATACCACATCTACTGGTTCTTTATCCACATGTTTATTAACTCCTTCAAAAAGTGAAGATTTGTGAGGCTGACTTTGTTCCATTAAACCATGTCTTTCTATATGTTCTGTGATTTAGATATTTAGAACACTTTCCACTATTTTTCCTGGCACTCAAGTTAGGCTAACTGGTCTGTAGTTTCCTGGATCACCCCGGAGCCCTTTTTAAATACTGTGGTAACATTAGCCACCCTCCAGCATTCAGGTACAATGGATGATTGTAATGATAGGTTACAAATTTTTACTAATAGGTCTGAAATTTCATTTTTTAGTTCCTTCAAAACCCTGGGGTGTATACCATCCGGTCCAGGTGATTTACTACTCTTCAGTTTGTCAATCAGGCCTACCACATCTTCTAGGTTCACCGTGATTTGGTTCAGTCCATCTGAATCATTACCCATGAAAACCTTCTCTGATATGGGTATTTCCCCAACATCCTCTTCAGTAAACACTGAAGCAAAAAAATCATTTAATCTTTCCACGATGGCCTTATCTTCTCTAATTGCCCCTTTAAACCCTCGATCATCTAACTGTCCAAGTGACTCCCTCACAGGTTTTCTGCTTCGGATATATTTTAAAAGGTTTTTACTGTGAGGTTTTGCCTCTACGGCCAACTTCTTTTCAAATTCTCTCTTTGCCTGTCTTATCAATGTCTTACATTTAACTTGCCAATGCTTATGCATTATCCTTTTCTTCTGTTGGATCCTTCTTCCAATTTTTGAAGGATTTTTTTTTGGCTAAAATAGCCTCTTTCACCTCCCCTTTTAAACATGCCATTGATCGTTTTGCCTTCTTTCCACCTTTCTTAATGTATGGAATACATCTGTACTGTGCTTCTAGGATGGTATTTTTTTAACAATGACCACACCTCTTGTACACATTTTACCTTCGTAGCTGCTCCTTTCAGTATTTTTCTATTTTTCTCACTCTATCAAAGTTTCCCTTTTGAAAGTTTAGCATGAGAGCTGTTTGTTTGCTTACTGTCTCCCTTCCAGTCATTAATTCAAATTTGATCATAGTATGATCACTATTGCCAAGTGGCCCCACTACCATTACCTCTCTCACCAAATCCTGTGCTCCACTGAGAATTTGATTTAAAATTGCTTCCTTTTGTGTTGGTTCCTGAACCAATTGCTCCATAAAGCTGTCATTTATTCCATCCAGGAACTTTCTCTCTCTAGAATGTCCCAATGATACATTTACCCAGTCAATATTGGGGTAATTGAAATCTTCCATTATTACTGCACTACCAATTTGGTTAGCTTCCCTAGTAATTTCTCTTACCTCTAGTTGGTCTAACATCTACTCTGTTAACTTCTAATTAATCATTCCCATGGATGTCAATGCTGACTTTAGGCACTACTTTCTCACCTACATGCATGCACAAAATAAGGACAAACAGCTTGGTGTGGCTATTGACTAGGGATGTGAATCGTTTTCCATATCGTCTTAACGATAGAAATCGTGTGGCAGGGCAAGAAAATCGTCTTAGGCACGATTTTTTTAGTTAAAAAATCGTTAAAAATCGTTTTTTCCGATTAGTGCGCACTAACTCGAGTTAGTGCGCACTAACGGGAGTTAGTGCGCACTAACTGGGAGTTAGTGCGCACTAACTGGGAGTTAGTGCGCACTAACTGAAAATGATACAATTTGACACTTTTCAGGTCAGTTAAGGTCAGTTTAGGAATGAATATGTATTCCTATTGGCTGCCCTCTTATTTATTCATGTTACCAAGTTTCCTACTGACAGTATATGGGGGATGGGAAATGGAAACAGTTGGTAGCTTGACAAAACAAGTAATGTGATCAGTCAATGTGACTAGAACTTGTGCCCTAACCCTGATACCAGGGGTATTGTGATCTTCCTGCACACAGTGCCCTATCCCTATTAATACCAGGAGTGTTGTGATCTTCCTGCACACAGTGCCCTATCCCTAATACCAGGGGTGTTGTGATCTTCCTGCACACAGTGCCCTATTCCTGATACTGGGGGTGTTGTGATCTTCCTGCACACAGTGCCCTATTCCTGATACCGGGGGTGTTGTGATCTTCTTGCACACATCCCGATATCAGGGATAGGGCACTGCATGCAGGAAGATCACAACACTCCTGGTATTAATAGGGATAGGGCACTGCATGCAGGAAGATCACAACACTCCTGGTATTAATAGGGATAGGGCACTGCATGCAGGAAGATCACAACACCCCTGGTATCAGGGATAGGGCACTGTGTGCAGGAAGATCACAATACCCCGGAGGAGTGAGGGTCAGGCAGCTCCCCCCTGTCTGTGAAGCCAGCCTCTCACTAGTAATGCAGGGAGGGAGCTGTCTCAGACTTCACCATCCTCCCCCCCCCCCCCTTACCCACACACCATTCACTAGCTGGGACATGGGGGAAGTCAGGAGTGAGGGTCAGGCAGCTCCCCCCTGTCTGTGAAGCCAGCCTCTCACTAGTAATGCAGGGAGGGAGCTGTCTCAGACTTCACCATCCACCCCCCCCCCCCTCACCCACACACCATTCACTAGCTGGGACATGGGGGAAGTCAGGAGTGAGGAACAGGCAGCTCCCCCCTGTCTGTGAAGCCAGCCTCTCACTAGTAATGCAGGGAGGGAGCTGTCTCAGACTTCACCATCCTCCTCCCCCCCCTCACCCACACACCATTCACTAGCTGGGACATGGGGGAAGTCAGGAGTGAGGGTCAGGCAGCTCCCCCCTGTCTGTGAAGCCAGCCTCTCACTGGTAATGCAGGGAGGGAGCTGTCTCAGACTTCACCATCCTCCCCCCCCCCCTCACCCACACACCATTCACTAGCTGGGACATGGGGGAAGTCAGGAGTGAGGGACAGGCAGCTCCCCCCTGTCTGTGAAGCCAGCCTCTCACTAGTAATGCAGGGAGGGAGCTGTCTCAGACTTCACCATCCTCCCCCCCCCCCTCACCCACACACCATTCACTAGCTGGGACATGGGGGAAGTCAGGAGTGAGGGTCAGGCAGCTCCCCCCTGTCTGTGAAGCCAGCCTCTCACTAGTAATGCAGGGAGGGAGCTGTCTCCGACTTCACCATCCTCCCCCCCCCCCTCACCCACACACCATTCACTAGCTGGGACATGGGGGAAGTCAGGAGTGAGGGTCAGGAAGCTCCCCCCTGTCTGTGAAGCCAGCCTCTCACTAGTAATGCAGGGAGGGAGCTGTCTCAGACTTCACCATCCTCCCCCCCCCCTCACCCACACACCATTCACTAGCTGGGACATGGGGGGAGTCAGGAGTGAGGGTCAGGCAGCTCCCCCCTGTCTGTGAAGCCAGCCTCTCACTAGTAATGCAGGGAGGGAGCTGTCTCAGACTTCACCATCCTCCCCCCCCCCCCCTCACCCACACACCATTCACTAGCTGGGACATGGGGGAAGTCAGGAGTGAGGGTCAGGCAGCTCCCCCCTGTCTGCGAAGCCAGCCTCTCACTAGTAATGCAGGGAGGGAGCTGTCTCAGACTTCACCATCCTCCCCCCCCCCTCACCCACACACCATTCACTAGCTGGGACATGGGGGAAGTCAGGAGTGAGGGTCAGGCAGCTCCCCCCTGTCTGTGAAGCCAGCCTCTCACTAGTAATGCAGGGAGGGAGCTGTCTCAGACTTCACCATCCTCCCCCCCCCCCTCACCCACACACCATTCACTAGCTGGGACATGGGGGAAGTCAGGAGTGAGGGTCAGGCAGCTCCCCCCTGTCTGTGAAGCCAGCCTCTCACTAGTAATGCAGGGAGGGAGCTGTCTCAGACTGGTATCAGGGTTAGGGCACTGTGTGCAGGAAGATCACAACACTCCTGGTATTAATAGGGATAGGGCACTGTAAGAGATGACTGTAGTAGATTGAATAAGATCTGATGTTTCTGCTCTCCTCACACCAAACAAAAACAACACACAAGCAGAGAAGCCCTTCTTACAAAGCTGAGCTAGTGAGTTAAGTAGGAGGAAAAGTAAACATACTGGTGCCAGTGTGGCTACTTAAAAAATACACTTACCAACAATCAATTACATATATTTGAACTGTGTACAGTTCCAGCCAGGACCACCTTTCTAAAATGCACAGTGATTGGCAAATTCAACATGTACTAGCATTTCAGGTGCCTGCTAACAAAAATAATAAACAAACAAGTTCTAGTCACGTGAGTGCTGATCATTACATTACTTTTTTTGTCAAGCTTCCAACTGTTTCCATTTCACATCCCCCCAACCATATTGGTAACATCAATAGATAAGAGCACAGCCAGCCAATAGGAATACATACATACATATTCATTCCTAAGTGACCTTTACTGACCTGGGAAGTGTGAACACTTTGTTTCATTTTCTGTTGGTGTTCGTTAGTTTCCAGTTCCATTTCCCATCCCCCCAACCATCACCTCAGTGGTAACCTTGGTAATATCAATAGATAAGAGGGCAGCCAGCCAATAGGAACACATATTCATTCCTAACTGACCTTCAGTGACCTGGAAAGTGTTTATTTGTATCATTTTCAGTTACTGCGCACTAAATCGAGTTAGTGCGCACTAACGGGGAGTTAGTGCGCACTAACACGATTTAACGATTTTTAACGATAAATCGTTAGAATTTCTATTGTATCGTGTTCTATAACGATTTAAGACGATATAAACATTATCGGACGATAATTTTAATCGTTGAAAAACGATTCACATCCCTACTATTGACTGCTAGCCCTATCTGCCTTTATCACCATAGAATATCTCTACAAAGGTACATATGTATTTATATGTATGGTATTACACATTATAGTCATGACATACATGATATGCCTTTCTTATAAATATAGCTCACCTTGGCAACCTTCTCCTACACCTCTTATAGCTGCCTCTAAAAATGTGCTGAGGACCATCCATTCCACTTGAGTGAAAGAAATTTGGTTTGCAAGCCCCTCAGGCCTCATCCTGGCCTGTTTCATCTTGACCTAGTGTCAGAGGCCTCGCCACTTGTGACTCAGGTCTTGCACACTCCTGTTATTGTGGAGGATTGCGTTGAGTCAGAGGATCCCACTCTCCATTACTTTTTCCCATATAAGATTTGCTGGCCCTTCTTAACCTCCTTCATCAGATTGTGCCAGCTGTGAAGCTGACTTTCTTGTAGAGAAACATTCCCACTTTCTATGTCCTCCATAGGATTCATAAGTTACATCAGAACCCCCTGGCCACCCCATAGTGATGGGGATTGGCTCCCTTTTGGAGCCCTCATCTAAATTTGTAGACAAATGTTTTTCAACTGTTTGTTTCCTTGAGCCCATCTTATGTGCGAGACTGGGGGCACTTGATCAATAGCTAAGGACAAATTACATTTCCTCTACTGCATTTTTTTCTTGTCATCTTAGACATAGAATCGCTGTACAATATTCCCCAGGAAGCTGCCATCACTAATGTTCAGTCTTTTGTGAATCAGAAGGTCCCAGGATCTCGTGATTCTCCTGAATTTTTAGTAGATCTTACTTGTTTTGCTCTGTGACATAGAACTTTTCTGTTTTTAGAATTCTACCTCCAGCTCTATGATGGTCCCAGGTATCGCGTGCCTTTATTTTTCCTACTTTGCACCCATTTGGCTGTATAATTCATCCTTTTGGTCAATGATACCACTTTGGTTACAATATATGGATGATATCATAAGAACATAAGAACATGCCATACTGGGTCAGACCAAGGGTCCATCAAGCCCAGCATCCTGTTTCCAACAGTGGCCAATCCAGGCCATAAAAACCTGGCAAGTACCCAAAAACTAAGTCTATTCCATGTTACTGTTGCTAGTAATAGCAGTGGCTATTTTCTAAGTCAACTTAATTAATAGCAGGTAATTGACTTCTCCTCCAAGAACTTATCCAATCCTTTTTTAACCATAGCTATACTAACTGCACTAACCACATCCTCTGGCAACAAATTCCAGAGTTTACTTGTGCTTTGAGTGAAAAAGAACTTTCTCTGATTAGTTTTAAATGTGCCACATGCTAACTTCAAGGAGTGCCCCCTAGTCTTTCTATTATGTGAAAGAGTAAATAACCGATTCACATTTACCCATTCTAGAACTCTCATGATTTTAAACACCTCTATCATATCCCCCCTCAGCCATCTCTTCTCCAAGCGGAAAAGTCCTAACCTCTTTAGTCTTTCCTCATAGGGGAGCTGTTCCATTCCCCTTATCATTTTGGTCTTTTTAATTTGACTAGGCAGATATTCAGTTTTTTTTAACTTTTTGATTGGCTTAACACCTATGATCCAAACTTATGGTTTCCGTTCCATATATACCGTACACTCATCTCAGGTGCTTTTTTAGATATTCTAATTTCGGTATGTGATGGCTCATTTTCCACCTCTGACTTCCATAAATCCACTGACCATAATACACTTCTTTGCTATACTATTCACCATCCATGTGTCCTCCATGAAAACACCCTAGCTGAACAATTTTTTCATTTGCACCACTTATGCTCAACTCATACTGATCTTTTGAAACAAGCACAAATTATTATGGATCAGTTTCTTTTAAGAGGTTATGCTATGAGAGAACTGAAGTGTGCCCTTAAATGAGTACTTGTGTCAATCATGACCTTTTTTTGTCTCCTCAACCCGAAGAATCATCAAACAGACTCACTTGTGTGTTACCTTTTCCAACAAGGGTCAGCCAGGTTTGTTCTATTATACGCTATTAGCCAGTTTTATTCCCTCACCCTGTTCTGCATGAATTTCTCTGATTGTCGTTTTACCTTGGCAAGAATTTAAAAGGCAGGTTAATTTCATCGGAACTATGGGATGCTGATGCTTATGGTACATCCATTTCGGTCCACTATCCTTGTCACCATTGTACCACGGGCTATTTATCCTGTTCTCTTTCACAGTTCACTTACACTATTTCTGAGCAATCTTTTTAATTAAAAACCATTTCAGATTGCTGCTCTGTGGAGATTGTCTACATTATAATTTGCCCATTTCCCCATTTGTGTAAGAGCAAATAATGATAGATGTTAAAAACACGCACTTTGGAACATCTTAGCTACATCTGTAATTTTAGGGAGGAAGCACCTCTGGTAGTATATTGGCTTGAATTAAGCATTCCATCTCTGATTAAAATTTTTTCAGCATTGAAGTCCCACAGCTCTGAAGCCATGGTGGGAATTTTGATGAATGGCTCATCCACCACAGGCAGTGGTGGATATATACCCTGCAAACTCTCATTCCCACCGGACTAAACCGCGAGATTGAGTGGCCTGTATTTTTTGATAGTTGTTTTTTTGATGGTTCTTTTCTAATATCTCTGGTCTCCTGTAATTGTTCTGTAATTGGTGTTTTTACAATGTTTTTTTCATCTTTTTGACATTTCTTGTAGTATCTGTTTATTGGCTTCCCTGACCCATGTGACATCTTTTTTTCATTCATTATTTTTTGTAGTATCTGCCTATTGGCTGTTCTGATCCATGTGATCTCTCTTATTCATTCAGCATTTCCATCACATAATTTACTGTGCTGTTACTTTGTGACTGCTTATTTTGTACCTTGTGACCTTTTAGGCATAATTTTCAAATCTTTTTCTATTCCTTTCTGATGCTAGTGGTGAGAAGCTGTTTAGAAATTGCCTTGTGCAAAATTTGTTTTAATGAATTGATGGAATGAACTCTTTTTGGATTTTAAATTAGTATGTGCTGTTACTAGCCTGTTATATGTTCTGTCATTTATGTATATTTATTTCTGTATTTACAGTTTGAGGTGTCTCTCTCATCGCAGCCATATGGCGAAAAATGTTCTAGGTTGGGGGACTCACCATATGTATGCATGAACTTTGTAATTCAATTAAATCCGTGCAAAATTCTATAAAGATCACTTGGTGTGATTGTTTCTGAGGACAGATCAAAAATTGTTTAGCGATAGATACACTTTTCAATTCTATCCTAAAACCCCAACAAGTTAGATATGGCTCCAGGGGAGGGTTGGGAAATACTGAAAAGGCTATAGGAGAAACCAAGCTATTATATGGAAGACCACAAAAAACCCATGGGATATAAAATTATTACTGCTACTTTTTGGTATCTGCAGACCTTGTGTGTGTGTCTGTGTAACTGTATACAGTATCTAATGGAATTATTTCTGACTACTCTGGCTGAAGATGTATTTAGAGATTAGGCTGTATGGATTCAGAGTTGTCACTCAGACACAGACTAGTTTGTCCAGCCTCTGAGTGAACTTATATTTACTGTTTTGCACTGTGAAATGTTTACAAACAGTCAAGAATCTGCTTATTGTATTTATGCCAGTAGTTCTATGGTAAGAAAGAAAGCAATTAACTGATACTAAAGCCTGAGAGAGTGAAGGCCACACAGCTGCACCTGAAATTGATACACTGCAGCTCTCCTAAGCATTTAGTCTATAAGGAGAAATAACAGCTAGAGAGAGAGAGAGAGAACGCTTTTGGATGTGATAGCACAGACTGATCCTTTGGAAACATGTAAGATATATATATATATATATATATATATATATATATATATATATCTGCAACTGATCTGATTTTATTGCTAAAAAAAAAAAAAAGTTACTGTCCTAAATACCTGGAACTGTGATGTACTAAATCAAAATTTTTGTGTGGCTATATGTGTGGGGAATAAGCTCCTGAGTTCAAGCCCCCAGGTATAATCCCAGAAATCGTGTGTGCTTACATTGGGTAAGCTCCCGAGACAGTCCTGTGTGCATGCAGGTGACAAGCCCCTCAGGTTACTCCCAGTCTAGACCCCAGTGAGATTAGCCTCCAGGTCAGAGCCCTAGGAAGAATGTCAGTGTGCACAGGCTGAACCCAGAACAATATAATGAAGTATAAAAATATGATTGTATATAATCTACAGCACCAGAAATTAGATCAGGGCTAGGCAGCTCTGGTCCTAGAGTGCCACAAAAAGGTCTGATTTTCAGGATATCCATAACAAATATATATGAGATATATGTGCATGCACTGCCTCCATTGTGCAATATATCTCGGGGTACATATTCAAAAGTCATTTAGACAGATAACGGGAAATTTATCCATGTGAATAGACCCACACGTACAGCCCTCCAAGGAACCCTACGTGCCCAACCCATCAAATCTTTCAAATTATCATCTACCATAAGCAGAGCTTTCTCTCTCGCTGGCCCCTCCATATGGAACTCCCTGCCTCCCGATATACGCCTGGAAACATACACACCCACTTTCAAGAAAAAACTGAAAACATGGCTCTTCCAGCAAGCTTACCACACATCACCTGCCATTACATAAACCCCCAGTTTAACTAAAAATTGAGTAACTAAGAATTTGCTACATGACTAGGAATCTATTTCTCGGAATACGTCTCATGCCCATCGATTTTGTACTTTGACTCGGCTATTTATGTAATTAGCTTTTGTAAATAGTTGTGATTTTGCTGATTTTGCTGTATCTATTTATTGATATCACGGACGCTCGCGGCATAGTCAGCTCTATACCCTATCCCACTTTTAACCACCTTGTTCTCAGTTACATGTAAGGGCCCTGCCCAAAAGTTAACCTGTTTTTTCAATGTTATATGTAAGGGTTCTGCCCATTTGTTCCTTTTTAACTGTAAACCGATGCGATGTGTAAACGGTCATCGGTATAAAAGAAACTTTAAATAAATAAAATAAATAAATAAATGGCTTAGTCTCATATTTAAAAGGCTTATCCGGCTAATTTCTAGCCTCATGTACATTTATAGTAGATATCCTGATAACCAGACCTGTTTGTGGCACTCCAGGACTGGAGTTGCTTACCTGAATTAGATAAAAAAAATTAGGACACAAAAGATTTTATACATATTAACAATATATGGTGAAATTACATAAGATATTATGTTGAAATGATGTCATAATTTCAGCTAGACCCTTTGCTCTTTGAGCTGAGATAGATGTCACCACATAATCTGTCATCTCTTTGTAGACTTCATTTGACTCAGTCACCTGCAGAATTTAAATGTGTTTCGTGGCCAAAAAGCGATTACAAAATCAGCATGAAATATGTTTTTAGTTTTAATCTATACGATATAAAGAAGGCCACTGGCCAAGATTTCTGGAGATTATTTTCTCAGCATTTTCTCTAAAACATACTAGTAGCTTATAACATGAAAGGTAGACCAGGACTATAAAGTCTTTTTTGTTATACAGCACTCTGAGGAAAGTGCTCATTATGGTAGAAACACCCTTTCCTGTCTGTTGTAGACCTGGAATTTGCTGATAGCAGACAGCAAGACTGCCGGCTTTTCCCCAGATAGTAGATGTCTGTATCAAGAGGGAGTAGTCATAAATCACTTCATATTAGATATGAATAGAGAGTGATCACTTATCTAATAAGAAAATACCTGTTTTCACAAGTGAAATATGCACATGACTAGGAAACCTAAATGTGCTGAAATATGACTGTTTCTCACACACAGACCTAGTTTATTTATACTCCATTCATTACGTTTGATTTTTATTGTAAGGAATGAAACATGGCACATAGTAAAATGCCTTTATTGCACAGAAATGTGCTGATATATGTGTGCCATTAAATTAAAGATTTCAGTGGTGAATCAATTCCAAAGGCTAACAATGTCAAATGGAGTACACAAAGAGGTCCATATTCAAAGGGGTTTGTTGTCTATCAGACTTCACCAAGTAAACCTAAATTGCTGAATTTCCTGCCCAGCCGAACAGGCAATGACTTACCCAGATAAAACTTACCAAGCTAAAAGAGAGGTGGTTCAAGAGCATTCCAGGGGCAGAGCTTAAACTTAGCCAGGTAGCATTTACAGTCAGTAAATATTCAGCCCTCAGTGGCTAGTTAAGTTAGCCGGACACACGCATCCGGCTAACTTAACTGGGATATTCAGCAGAGCAGCTACACCACAGAATATACCTGGATAAGTTAGAATTAGATGGATATGTGGCATCCAGCTAACTTTGGACCTGCCCTAGGGATAGTCTCACTGGGGTCTAGACTGGGAGTTACCTGAGGGGCTTGTCACCTGCATGCACACAGGATGGTCTTGGGGCCTTACCCAATGTAAACACACATCATTACAGGGATTATACCTGGGGGCTTGAACCCAGGAGCTTATTCCCCACACAAATAGCTAAGTTTAGCCAGTTACATTTCATCATGGTAAAGAGCAGGTCTAAAGTTGTCTGGGAACATTTAACTTGATAACTTTAGACCTAACCAGGTTAAGTAAAAAAAAAAAAAAAAATTATATCTATATCTATATCTATATATATCTATATCCCGGGCACAGTGGCCATTTGCCGCTGTGCCCAGGATATAGATATAGCCCGGGCACAGCGGCAAATATATATATATATATATATATATATATCCCGGACACAGCGGCCATTTGCCGCTGTGCCCGGGATATAGATATATCCCGGGCACAGCGGCAAATATATATATATATATATATATATATATCCCGGACACAGCGGCCATTTGCCGCTGTGCCCGGGATCGCGGGACGGCTGTCGGCCGGCACACGTAAGTTACGCCTGCGGGGAGGCAGGCGTAACTTCTTCAACAAAGGTAAGGGGGGGTTCTAGGTAGGACTGGGGGGCGGGTTAGGGAGGGGAAGGTGCGGGGGGGGGGGGGGGTGGAAGGAACGGAGGCAGGCTGCGCGGCTTGGCGCGCGCAAGTTGCACAATTGTGCACCCCCTTGCGCACGCTGACCCTGGATTTTATAACATGCGCGCGGCTGTGTGCGCATGTTATAAAATCAGGCGTAGATTTGCTTGCGCCGGGTTGCGCGAACAAATCTGTGCCCGCGCACAGGTTTTAAAATCTGCCCCTCAATGTATTGAGGGGTGTGGAAGCCAAAGTATTTTATTTTGTTTTGTTACGTTTCATTTCATTGGAGAGAAGTTTAGGGGTGCAATCAGAGAGCCACTGAGAGGAAAAGGAGAATTTTGATATTTTTTCCTGTCCAGCATGCAAAAAATCCTACCCTAGCCTCTGAGTCATTTGCATTTTTGAACCCACAGAGTCTTGTGCCAGGACTGCAAAAAACACCCCAACATCAGACATCGTTACTTAACAGTATTCTTTTGCTCATTTCAGATGGAGCATCTGAATAGATCCATTTTCCTTTTTTGTTTTATTTATTTTGATATGGTGGTTTTCTCCTTCTCCTTTGAGCTTCCAGCCCAATAGGAACTGGTCTCCACTGGGCTAGGGGGCCATGGGCCTTGACTGGTAATTACCCAGGATCTAGAATTCTTCCTCATTTTATAGTCCCCTTTTTCCCCCCCATCTAGCCCAATCACTGCAGTAATAAACCTTGGTCAGGGTCATACCATGTCTCATGCCAGAACCTGGTACATGTGTACCAGGAGTCTTCTAGAGTCGTCAGCATTGTATCACAACTGGGTTCCCTCAGTTCTGGAGGTTGAGAGTGCTAACTCCACAGCATTCCTAGTCTGAACGAAGGAGTTAAACAGAAAAACACTCCAAAAAGTGGCCAAATACTCTATCTTTTTTTTAAATTTTTTTTACAACAGTAGATATTTGAGAAATCCTAACATTAGGCATTGTATATCCAGCTGAGGTCCAAACTCTCACTAGTAAATCTAGCCCTATGTCTCATGATATAAGAAATATGAGGCAACTGAAGAAATTATCTGGTGGCTTGTTTAAAACAAACAAAAGGAAGCATGTCATCACAAAACACAGAGTTCACCTTTATTTGATTTGATTTATATCCGCCTTTCAGCCACTTCAAAGCGGATTATATTCAGTTACTGTAGATATTTAGAACTCGTTGTAGAGGTAAATAATTTTCGGTGTTTCAAAAAGGGATTAGTCAAATTTATGGAAAATAGGTCAATCAATGGCTTTTAAACATAGGGATGGTAACTTTTAATGGACGTACGGGTGCACATATGCTTGAATATGTCAGCACGCACCCAGGGACATGGGGATTTTATAACTTGTGCACCCATAAACACACATATCTGGGCAAAAGTGTGCCCAGTTTTAAGCTTGTACATGCCCAGCCGCATAAATTGGGTTTCGGCCATGTAAGTGAGGGAATTTTAAAACTGGTGTGCATCCACGCCATGACCAGTTTCACCAGTTCCTCCACCAGTTCACCCTTGGTAGAGCTAGGTCCTCAAGATGCCATTGGTTTCATAGCTTGCACTCCCCCCAGTTAACCCAGACCCCTCAAACTCTTCTGCGATGCCTGGAACTGATTTTATTTAGATTTACACGTCGTCAATAGCAGAAGTAAAGTTATGCAGCACTGGACCTGCGCACACGCCCTGGCACATACATATTTACATGTACATCTCTTGACCCCATCCCGAAACGCTCACACCCCTTCCAGACCATGCCCCTTTTTCAATCCAAGTGAGATATGCACGCCGCAGGAGATATACGCATATCTGGACGGCTTTTAAAATACAGAGAGTGCGGGTAAGCCCTAAATGGTCGCGTATCTCCCAATTTTGGCATGCACCGGGCTTTTAAAATTCACTTTTGTCAGGCATTTAACCCTAGATTCAGTATATCCTTACAGCATGATTGCTCTAAACTGGACGTGCATGACAGAGGACTGTCTGCTTTATATGTGACCTGTTCTTATATATGTCTTGTAAGCATCTCCAGTTTGCTTCTGTTGGAGATAGGATATTGGGCTAGATAAACTAAGCCAGTATGATACTTCTTATGTTTATGTTTAAGTAATTCAAAATGATTATTACTATGAACCATATGTAGTTCTGAAATATGGAAGATAGTTACAATATGTTTAATTCCAATTTCAAAATCAGAGATAAAATAAAACTAGGGCTAAATTTTAAAACATTTAGCCATACATATAAAATAAGGAATGTACATGTAGATTAACTAAATGTGCTTAAGTGGATTTCTAGCTTCCTAAAGCGATATATATCTATATATATGATATGCATGATGTAAGTCGATATTCAAATAGTTTGGCCAGATAACTTTTGGAATTACCTAGATAAAACCCATGATTTAAAAATTGTCCCCTGCTCCCTAGCTAAATTTTGTCTGGGTAACTTATTGAATAATGTCGTCCATCCCCCCCTGACGGCATCAACTTTAGTGGCCATAAGGGTGGGGAAAGACCTTTTTTGCAACCCTGGAACCAGTAAAAATCTAGAGTTCAAATCCACAGGGACCAGCAAATTTGGGAACCCAAGTAAAGGCTTATACTCAGCCAGATAGAGCAAAATAAAATGAGAACAATACAGCTTCAGTAGCACAAGTCCAGAACAAAAATCTAACAGCTTTTCCACTTCTATAGAATCACAGAACATAGAAACATGATGGCAGATAAAGATCATATGGCTGATCTAGTCTGCCCATCCATCCAACTAATTTAGCTTTACAAATTTCATCACTTCCTCAGAGATCCCGTATATTTATCCCATGCTTTCTTGAATTCAGATACTGTTTTTGTCTCCATCACCTTCACTGGGAGGCTGTTCCATGCATCCACTACCCGCTCTGTAAAATAATATTCCTAAGATTACTCCTGAGTCTACCCCCATTCACCCTCATCCCTTGTTTTAGAGCCTCCTTTCCAATGAAGAGGCTCACCTCTTAGAGGGATGTGCAAAGGGACGCCATACGTTACATTCGGGATTCGTATTTGTCGGGGGGCAGATACATTGCATTCGGCAAGGGGGGCCCCCGATACGTACATGTGTTAATTTTTATTCATTTCCCGGCTAAAATTGAATTAAGTACAACCCCCCACCCTCCTGACCCCCCCAAGACTTACCAAAACTCCCTGGTGGTCCAGCGGGGGGTCCAGGAGCCATCTCCTGCACTCACACCCTTGGCTGCCTGTATTCAAAATGGCGCCGATAGCCTTTGACCTATGTCACAGGGGCTACTGGTGCCATTGGTCAGCCCCTGTCACATGGTAGGAGCAATGGATGGCCGGTGCCATCTTGCGCTCCTACCATGTCATAGGGGCTGACCAATGGCACCGGTAGCCCCTGTGACATAGTAAGGGCAAAGGCTATCGGCACCATGTTGATTACTGGCAGCCGACGGCCTGAGTGCAGGAGGTCACTCCCGGACTCCCGCTGGACTTTGGCAAGTCTTGTGGGGGTCAGGAGGGTCCCCCAACACTTGCCAAAAGTCCCTGGTGGTCCCTGGTGGTCCAGGAGCGATCTCCTGCACTCGAGCCATCGGCTGCCAGTAATCAAAATAGCGCCAATCCAGCGGGGGTCCAGCCATCCATTGCTCCTACCATGTGACAGGGGCTGATCAATGGCACTGGTAGCTCTGTGACATTGTAGGTCAAAGGCTATCGGCTCCATTTTGAATACCAGCAGCCAAGGGTGTGAGTGCAGGAGATGGCTCCCGGACCCCTTGCTGGACCACCAGGGAGTTTTGGAAAGTCTTGGGGGGGTTTGTTTAAATTGGCTTCTTTAGATGGCCGAATAATTCGGCAAAGATTCGTTGTATTCGTGGGGAATCACGATACGTTTCGCTTCCCCATGAATACAACGAATATGCCCCTATACGTTGCGGATTACAAATAAGTAGGAAACAAATGCACACCCCTAACCTCTTGTTCATGGAAACTTTTGAGATAGGGGAGATATGATTCTTAAATGTCTCTTCTGGCTTTTCCTCTAGGGTATACATGTTTAGATCTTTAAATCTATCCCCATATGTTTTAGAAAGAAGACCACCCTCTGAACCAACTCCAACCAGTTTATATCCTTTTGAAGGTGTGGTCTTCAGAATTGTATATACAGTATCCCAAATGAGGTCTCACCAGCACCTATACAGGGGCAATATTATCACTTCCTTTTCACTGCTGACCATTTCTCTCACTATGTAGCCAAGCATCTTTCTGATTCTTGCCATTGCTTTATCCACTTGTTTGGCCGTCTTAAGATGATCAGATATGATGACCTCCGGATCCTGCTTTTCTTTCATGCTTAGAAGAATTTCACCTCCAATACTATATCTCTCCCTAGGGGGTTTTCAGCCTAAATGCGTTACTTTGAATTTTTTAGAATTCTAATCTCCACAAAAATCTCAAGATGTTTCTCACAGTTTCTCTTTATGTCAAAATGTATCCTCTTGTCATGGGTTTTCCTCGTCCAACCCCACCAAGATCTTTTACTCCTCAGGAACTTAGATGCAGTACTAGAATCTCCGCTGCACCTGGTCAAATATTTGTGCCAAGCTGTGGGCTTTCCAAGGCAGAACAGCAAAGCTCAGCTGAGGACTCTTATTTTCTCCTGGAAAACCCTTCCTGGGTTTCTTCAGTTCTTTTATCTTCTCAAAACCAGAAACACTTTGAACACCCACCAAGGGTGATTGCCTCAGACTCAGCACCCTGACCTCATGGGAGTCTCAGCCCTTTGCTTCAAGTGCTCCTACATCTCTCTCTTGAATTCTCCCTCGGTGCTTGTGGAATACCTTATGTACACTTCCTCTTGACCCATCTCCTTTGGGTGAAGGCACCCACCATCACTCAACCACTGGGTACACATACCAGAACCTCCCAAACCCTGGAAAGTTCCCCATGTTGAGTAAAATATCATTAAATCCTATAGTAAGGCCTAAGCTGCCTCATGCAGAAAAATTTAGCTGAACAGAGGCAGTGATGAAGGATGTTACGGAGCATGGTTTAAATCTTAGCCAGTGAATGTTGATATTCAGTGTTTCGTTAAGTTTGGTTAGGAAAATACTATAGCTGTCTTAAAGTTACCTGGGTAAATTTAAGCAGGTATAGTCAGCAGAATGCTCCCCCTAGATAAGTTCCGCTAAATATCTGTGTAAAGCTACCCAAGTAACATTTCTGCTTGCTGGCCTGCTGAATATCTGTCTCGTGGTGTCGCTCTCTTGGTGGGTTGATCAGAGTTGCTGATAACCACCAGGGGGGGAAGCTCTCTGCCATCTGCTGATACTGCACTAAGCTTCCCACCGCCAGGCAAGCACAACAGCACTAGCTGATGGAGTCAGGATGCCTGGCAGCTGCAAGAGAAAGGACGTATGTAGACTAGCAAGTTCAAAGGAGGCAAGGGCATAGTCTGGAAGTTGGAGATAGATGAGAGTGCCGGGTCCCAGCAGATGTTTTCCCTGTTGACATTTCAGTGAGCGTCAGCTAGCAAGTTCTTAATGCACAGGAATTTGGCACATAAAAAAGAGGAGGGGTGGGGACAGAGAGCAGAGCAGTGTTTCGGAGGCATATTATGAATCTACACACAGAATTTCATTTTTCAAGAAGTATGCATGCAATCGACATGCCAGTGTTGAGGTCATTATTCAAAATGGGATAGATTTTTTAAAAATATGCATGCGCGCTACCCGGCGAGCACACATGGACACGCGATTTTATAACATGAGCGCTCCAATTAAGGAGCGGACTGGGAGGAAACTTCCCTACCCTACCCTATCCTCCCTTCCCCAACCCCTAAATTAAATTTATTTTTTTTTTTACGTTTTTGGCACAACTTACTTCAGCTCTTGAGCTGAAGTAAGTTGCGCGTGCCGGCAGTTGGCCGGCGTGCGAGGCTCCGGGACAGCGAACAATGGAGCTGTCCCGGCCCACCCCCACCCTGCCCCTCCCCACCCAAAACACGCCCTCCGGCCCGTCCCTTCCAAGAGGCCCAGCACTTGAGCATGTTCCAGCATTTACGAGCGTGGCCGGGCCTCTTGGAAGATTCGCCCGGCGCGCATAAGGCCTGGCTACGCACGTAAAAGCCAGGATTTACGGGCACCGGGCATTTAAAATCTCCCCTAATGTGTTCAGAGCTATTTAGCCACAATAGTATAGCTTATGTGGTTAAGTAGCAGCTGCTGAATATGCACCTATGTTCAGAGGGCACTGCTTACCTGTATGAGTCACTTATGCAGCTACAAAGTTAGCTGAATAAGTTGTGGGCGTGTGGTGTGCAGACTGGGGGGGGGAATGAGTTAGCTGCATAACTTATGCAATTAACTAATCGATATTCAGTCCTAGCTGCATTAATTTTGTGGCTAAGATAGACCTGCCATAAAGCAGGTCTAACTTACATGGCTAAGCACATATATATATATGTGTATATTAAGCGCCATATCCGTGCTGCTGAATATACCTTGTAACTTCACAAGATAAGTTATGGATATCCGACCAGGTTACTTGAACAGCCAACTTTCAACGTTGACCTCAATGTGTCTACTTAAGCCATGATTTTGAAATGGGTAGAGCTGCACGTGTGCCTTTATTCTTTAATTTATAGCACAGCTACACACAACAATGCTCAAAACAGATAACAATAGTAACAGTGCATTCATAAAAATCAGCACAATTACTCAGAAACAAAACATAAAATGCCATTATAACCTCATGTTCAAATACGATTTGGGTGGGTTCAATGTGTTTGAAAATTAGAGTTGCTGAGAGCATGCTTACAAGCATAAGCACAGCTTTGCAATTAGCTGCCCTACTGAACATTTACCCCTAAATGTTTTCTTGGTAATGCAATGTCCTCTAATCAAACCCTGGTACATATAGGCTGTTTTCCATGTCTTGTGTTACAATGAGCACCATCCAGCCCCATACAGAGCCCCAGAAAAGTTTCTGAAAAAAAAAAAAAGAGGGCTAAATTGTCATGCCCAATCAGTATACAAAGTCCCATGATAACAATATAACTGTTTGCAATGTGCAACAGATAATTTAATATCCATTTTAGAACATATGAGCTATTAAATCCTTCCGGAAGATCATTGACTGTTGTTTAACTGTTTTATTTTCAATTAGCAGTGAATGGAAACATCAAGCTTTTTTTTGTTGTTGTTTTTTTTTTTTTTAATTTGAAATGGTAGATCTGAAGGTCCCAGGCTCATTTTTGCAGTTTATATTATGCAGCACCTGGCAACGCAGTCAGTCAGTAGTGCTGAATTGTACTGTAACAGATGAGAAGGTGGCGTTACCCTTATTTGCAACTCTTCCACTGTCTCTCCCTCTCTCCGAATGCTATGATACTGCCAAGTCCCTGATTCTGGACCAGCATACTTAGGTTTTATTTTCCTACTACATTCAAGTCGTTGCTGTTTTCCCCTCCCTTTGGGCTATGCGGCAGGGTGGCGGTTAAAACCAATGGAATGGGAGTGGCAGGAACTCTCCTCTGCCTCCCACGCACATGCACCTTCCCTGCTTTTAAGCCAGACAAAGTGAAAACATTCACTGAATACAGAATTCTAGGGCATGGCTATAGTCTGTTGATTTGAGGTAACTGTAATCAAAAGGTTCTTTAAAACGGACCTGGTCTATTTAACAGGAATGCACATTTTAATATATCAAGTTACAGTATTTTCATTTGGTTTTATTTCTGTGGGATACAAAAAAAAAAAAAAAAGGGGCATGCTTCTCAGAACTGCAAGCGCAGAAAATTCTTCAGGTTTTTGGTAGCAAGAATATCTCCCAGCTAAACATATCTTGGGAGTTCCAGTGCCCCCGGAGGTTTGGGCTCCAAACTGTGACACCGCGGTCCGTGTTCTCTAAGGAGTTTGCCTTACTGTATTGATGGACTGGCTGACAAGGATGTTTAAAAAGATGAATAGCATTGTCTGTTGCGTGCAAAATTATTACAAATACAATTATTAACCTTCAACTGCAACCATAAAGATGAATTTTCAAAAGTTTGTGTGTGTAAAAATTAGCTTATATGCAAAGTAGCAGCCTCTACTTGTGTATTTCATATTTTATAAAAGTCGAATATATGGGTGTATTTTCACTTTTGTGGCTGACTTACGTAAGTCCTAATTTATTTTCATCTATAAAATATATATGCATTTATTTTTAAAATAGGTAGGAAAAGTATGCACATTCAATGCATTGATATATGTGGTTTCAGTGCATTGAATGTATTTCCACATAAGCATACATAAATGCATTTATTGCAGGATAAAGCTACATCAATTTTATAATACGTGTGGGTTATAAAATACCATGGTAAAAATATGCATGACAAAATACATGCATATATGCTGCAATGCACAGTTGTTTGAAAGTTATCCAACCAATGTTTTCTCTGAAGAGTGGGTTGTTACTAGTGGTGTGCCTCAGGGATTAGTCCTTGGACCAGTTTTTTTTTTACATTTTTGTGAGCGACATAACAGAAGGATTGTTGGGAATGCTTTGTCTTTTTGCCAATGGTACAAAAATCTGTAACAGGGTGGACAGTCAGGAAAATGTTGAAACCATGAGGAGGGATCTAGCGAATCTCAAGGAATGGTCTAAGTTCTGGCAGCTCTCATTTAATGATAAAAAATGCAGAGTAGGAGGTGGAGGAGAAAGGAAATTGCCTGTCATCGCTTACCCGTTGCAGCTGATACTGGGGGTAAGGAGAGCTGCCCTGCCCCAACGGAGCTGCAGGGAACTTCCGGGGCCTGACTTCATCAGGGAGGAGCTGGCGAAGAGGCCATCAAAAGCCGACCCTCCTGTGGCCAGACCAGTGAGGTGGAGGAGAAAGGAAATTGCCTGTTATCGCTTACCCGCTGCAGCCGATACCAGGGGTAAGGAGAGCTGCCCTGCCCCGATGGAGCTGCAGGGAACTTCTGGGACCCGACGTCATCAGGGAGGAGCCGGCAAAGAGGCCTTCAAAAGCCGACCCTCCTGCGGCGCACAGCCCAAGCTGTGTGCGCCTAAAGGGCGCGCGGCTTTGCCCATGATTCTTGGACTTTGGCGATTTACCCAGATCTCCTCCACCTGTAGTAAGTAAATCTTTTCTTATCTTTCTCTGAAGCCTCCAAAAGCAGGAATTAAAACAAGCAATATTGGAAAAAAAAAGTTGAATACTTTCAAAATTACTTGAAGCTTATTTCTTAGGGTATTGAGAAATGCCACACACTAAAAGGAAGGGGAAACTGAGGGAGGTAGCAACCACATCCTCCCCAGTGAACCCTTCCCAGCCAAAAATTGAAAGTTTTTTCCACTTAAGCCCTGAAAATACTCCCGTTGAAGGAGGCACTGTGATATCCACATCTGAGCTTAATGTGGTTTCACCAGCCTCGGCCATCTCATTGAGTCCGGGAGCACCGAATACTCCTTCCCCTCCCTATGGAGAAAGATTATCCATACCTGAAGTGCCTGAGTCAACCCCTTTAACATCTGGGGAAAAGGTCCTGCAAGGAGGAGTTGGAGTAGGACTTTGTAAAAGGGGTGAAGGAGAAATCTCTGACACACACAAAGATGTGATTGGTGTCGGAGTCCCAGATTTAGCTGCTGTTATTCCCAAAAAATTTGAAAAACTACCAGTAATTACGCTTGATCATGTCTGGACTACATTTATGACCCTAGAAAAATCTATATCCACTTTGACAAATGTAGTAATGGATGTAAATAAAAGGATGTTAAAAATGGAACAACAGAATGAACTACAGACAGAGTACACAAATGAAGGGATTGGATCAGAAGGTATTACAATTAGAGAAAGTACAAAGTGGGTTAATACAAGGGGAATCAGTTCAGCTAAAGTAGATGGAAAGAATTGAAAATGAACTGAGATATTTGAATTTGAGGGTGATTAATTTTCCTCAAATTATATGCATCTCGATTCAAGAACAATTCAAACAATACATGAATACGGTATTAAAAATACCAGTAGAATCTATCCTACCATTGGCAAAAATATATTTCCTATCTGATAGAAGATCGAAAGAGGAAGAGCAACAGGGGCCTCTTAATGTAACTGAGCTGCTTGAGTCATCAAATGAGGAGATAGTTGAAAAAAGAGGAACAGTTCTGGTTAAATTTAAATTTCCCTCTGATAGGGATATGGTACTTAAATTATATCTGAAAAACCGGACTGTTAAATATTACAATCAACAAATCTGGATCTTCCCAGATGTAACAAAAGTGACTCAAAATAGAAGAAAGGAATTTTTAGCCTTGAGACAACTGGTAGATCAAGTGGGAGCTCAAATGATAATTCGTTACCTTAGTAAATGTATGTTAAAATTGAATAATATGAATTACATCTATTTCGAACCATCAGATTTAAAAAAACTTTTAGAGGCTAAGAATTTGATTGGGGATATGGTAGCTAAGTAAGTGTATTTACATAGTAAAAATAGAGAGGACAATATTATTCCAGTTTAACTTAAGTATAATTTTTTTTCATTGAATTATGCTCAATCTAAAAATTTTAATTCTTGCTTATTTCATTGTAATAGGATGTCTAAAATGAGATATGTTAATGATTATTTTGATTTTCTTAGAAATCTATGGATTATGTCTCTTTTAAAATAACTGGTTTCAGATGTATTGTGGAAAGTAGATATCCATAATGTAATATGGCAGTGTTTTGTCATGAATTGAAAAAGTTATAAATTTAAAAAAAATGCAGAGTAATGCATTTATGATGCAAAGACCCAAGGGAAAGGTACAGTATTGGAAATGAAATTCTTATAAACACAAAGGAAGAGCAGGATCTGGGGATAATTGTATCTGATGATCTTAAGATGGCCAAACAGGTGGATAAAACAGTAAAAGCCAAAAAAATGCTTGGCTGCCTTGGGAAAGGAATGATCAGCAGAAAAAGGGAGCTGATATTGCTCCTGAATAGGTCCCTGATGAGACCTCACTTGGAAAACTGTGTACGTCTGGAGACTGCACCTTCAAAAGTATATAAACAGGATGGAGTTGGTCCAGAAGATAGCTACTAAAATGGTCAGTGGTCTTAAAGATCTAAACATGCACACCCTAAAGGAAAGGCGAGATAGGGGAAATATGGTACAGATATTCAACATCTTAAAGGTTTCCATTCATAGGAGGTGAGCCTTTTTCAACAGAAAGGAGGCTCGAGAATGAGGGGTCTTTTGATGAGATTGAAAGGGGGTAGACTCAGGAGTAATCTTAGGAAATATTTCTTTACAGAAATGGTGCTGGATGGGTGGAACAGCATCCCAAAGGTAGTAGTGGAGACAAACAATATCTGAATTCAAGGGGATTTCTAAGGAAGTGAGGAGAACTATAATGAAAATTTATTAGACAGATGAGCAGATTGGATGGGCCATATGGTCTTTTTCTGCTGTCATGTTTCTATGTTTCTACTTCTCCTTGTTTCACCTGGCAGGACTCTAATTTCTTTCTTTCTTTTTTTTTTAGGACAGCTTAGTGTCGGTTCTGCATCCTGTGAACTCCCTACCATGAATAGATTAGTCTTTAACCATATGTCAGTAGCACATTGAGTTCAGCTATTCCCTTTAACTGTGTGGATTTCCTGTAATCTTACAGTGCTGCGTGCATCACTTTAAACAGACTCTGTTATAAAACCGTAGTGATCTATGTGTCTAGGCCATCACAGTGCCCCTTTCTTAACTTTATAGATTTTGAAAGAATCTGGCATTAACGAAGAATGTGGTAAACTCACAGTTTGTAGATCTCTCTCAGCTTTGCAGCTTCCTATGGATTCCAGCACACAATATAGATGGCATTAAGCCTGCAGTCTGTAATCCTCTTTCAGGTCCGCAGACTCTGGCTCAACCCCACATACAATGTGGCAAGAAATAAACTTACAGTAGCCTTCTTTTGGCCTTACAAATTTCTGGAAGATGCCAACTTTGCTGCCTGCACAAGCAGCCTCGCTTTCAACCTCTCTCCCTTGAGTCAGCACAGCTATTTCACATTTAATCAGGGGGCTGGGAAGTTGTGCCCTGCCCCTGCCTGGGACTCCACCCCCAAAGCCTTCCTTTCTCTTCCTCTGTCAATCACCCAGGCCAGCCTCTGTCTTTAGGGGAACCTGGAAACTGGCGTTTCTAGCGGTGGCCACCGTTTCCTCCCACAATACATTCCCTGGTTAAATTTTACAGATGAGGGATGCTGGTTGGAGAGCCGCAGAGCCTAGTTTGCCTTTAATATTTTTTTTCAATTTTGCGAAATTAACTGAATCTAAATAAACATTAAGCAAACTGAAAAAATGAAAAACAGCTCCCCTGAAATGAAAAAACAAACTGAACTGAAATGTTTTATGGTAGACCTCCCTAGTGGGAGAGGAACTGAATGAACCTTGGGAGCAGGGCCGGAGGAACCACTAGGCAAGCTAGGCCTGTGCCTAGGGTGCCGAGTGGTAGGGGGCGCAATGGTAGGCGGCAGAATTTTGAAAGGGCAAAAAGTGCCTTTTCAAAATTCTGCTGTCTACCGCGGCGCCCTGCCTCCTCCCCCCCCCCCCATGGCACCCTCCCGACGCCCCACTGGTGGTCCAGCGGAGGGCCCGGGAGCGATCTGCTGCTCCTGAGCCCTTGGCTGCCACTAACCAAAATGGCGGCGGTGCCCTTTAGCCCCTACCATGTGACAGGGGCCAACCAATGGCACCGGTAGCCCCTGTCACATGGTAGGAGCTGAAGGTCACCGCCGCCATTTTGGTTAGTGGCAGCCGAGGCCCTGGGAGCGGTAGATCACTCCCGGGCCCCCACTGGACCACCAGGTGAGTTTTCTTTTGGGGGGGGGAGTCGGGGCTGCGACCGGGGTGGGGTGGGGTGAGGGCGGCGGCGCACGGCAGAAATTGCCTAGGGTGCCCAATCCCCTTGCACCGGCCCTGCTTGGGAGAGGAGTAAAGGAGAGGAAACTACAGATGTCGGCATGGCATTTGTTTGGGCCTTTGTGTGCATGACTTTTGCTTTTTCTCTCCATTCTTCCAGGTCTGTGGGTGAGTGAGTGAGTGCATTTCAGTCTTCTGTGCCAATAAGAGTTTTTAAAGAGTGGAGTTGGTGAGAGGATGGAGTGTGAAAGAGAGACAGCGGCTGTACATGTGGGTTGGCATGAAAGAAACATGAGGAGTGACCGTGTGGGTAGATCTGGGAGGAGATGGGGATGGGTTGTAGTTCCAGAATAAAAGCTGAGGGTACATGAAGGAGGTAAAGGCAGAGAGGGAGGAGGTAGTGGTGGGACAAATGCAGAGCAATTAGGCCAGATGGGTACAGGAGGGAGCCCACATTAGGGGTGTACATTTATTTTTATGTTTAAACATCTTTATTGAATTTTCAACAAAGAAAATGATAACAGAGAATAGACTTTTACAATGCCATTAAAAATTACAAGGCACACCCTAGGATCTTCTTCCAGAAACAAAGTGAGGAAGCCATAAAAAATAACATGCTCCATAATGTATTCAAAAAATAGCCATACAGTACAGTAAGAAACAAATTGGACATCGTACTCATAGGGTATAATTAAATGTTCAAATATAAAGAAAACAGAGTAAAAACATCATTTACCAAATATAGAATGGAATCAGAGAGAAAGGAAGAGAAAGAAAAGAAAAGAAAAACTAAAACAGTTAAGAAAAGGAGAAGGAAAAAAGGAAAACGAGTGACAAGCGAGATGGAAAAAAAAATTAAAGAGCTGATAGCAGTCGCGCCATGAGAAGGACAGAATATAGATGGAAAACCCATATTACAGTGATTGAGATGCAACATAGTCATCAAGCGGCTTCCACACCTGTACATTTATTTTTAAATGAAATGAAAAATTATTAAACCCTTATGTTTCATTTCATGTAAAAATGAAACAAAACAACTGTCCCCCCATAAAATTCTCTTTTTTTTATCGTTGTTGACTATCATTTGAGTAAATCAATGGAAAAGGAACAATGAAATTTAGCCCCTCCTTCCCAGACCATGCTTATTAGAGATGTGAATCAGAACCAGAATCGGTTCGGATTTCAGTTCCGATTCACATCTCTAATGCTTATACCTTCCACAGGAATCTACCCTGTAGAAAGGTGCCGGAGCATTTCCTAATTGCTCCTGGCTTGCTGATTCCCAATTCAAAATCTATGCTGGCCTGCCCTGAGGCTACAACCATTTTGTCTTATGGCTGTGCAGCATATGGCTGTAAAACAAAACGACACCGGCCTCAGGCCTGTCCGTGCCATTTTTGGACTGGGAGCCAGCCATGTGCAAGTGACAGGGGATCATTCCTGCTCCTTTCTGAGTCTGCAGAAGGGATAAGTACAGTCTGGGGAGGTGGAATGCTGTTTCTTTTTCTTTTCTTTGTTTTTAAATGTAATGTTTTATGGCAGGTCCACAAATAAATCAAAATCTGAATTTACCTTCCTCCCCCAAAACATAAAAGACAAAACACTTTTTTTTGTGCACCTCCCTAGCCCACACACAGTGGACCCTTGACTTATGAACTCAATTGGTTCCAGAGGGCTGGTTGTAACTCAAGTTTGTTGTAAGTCAAGAGTATTTTTTCCATAGGAAATAATGGAAATACCCGTAATATGTTCCAAACCTCTCAAAAGCACCCCTTACATTTCTATAATAAAAAATGGTTGTGTGTCTGTCACCAATAATTTCCTAGTGTACACACCAAAAAGTTATAAAATGTGCCTATCCTACCAGAAACAACAATTTCACCTCCTCCACCAGTTCCTTTACGATATCTGCAGATGGACTCTCTACCTGGGTAACATCAAGCTAGGTTGAGAGAACATTGCACAAATCTCATCTTTGGGTTAGTTTCCTCACTCCGAAGGTCATCAAAACTTCCCAAGAGTGCACTGTTCTATTCATACGTTACACTCTGCATGTCAAAGTGGCCCCTAATCCTACACTAATACCTACACCTCACCTTGAGTAACTAGGCGGGCCTCATATAGGGGTATAAATACCTACCTATTATGAGGGCATTATGGATAGTCTCTCTCTCTCTCTCTCTCTCATTTGGTTAGAACTCAAAACCAAAATTTTGTTCGTAACTCAAAACCTGAAAAGTTGGTCGTAACCAGAGTTGGTCGTAACTCAAGGGCCCACTGTAGATCAAGTGAGGCCTATTAGAGAGCAGGTGGAGGAATGCAGGACAGCACAGCAGAGGGAGGAAGGAAGGAGACATTAAAGAGATAAAGACTCCCAAAAGTATGCATTTCTTATTTCTGTCATGGAGACAGAGGATGTAAATGAGAAGGAGGAGCAAAAATGGAGAAATGCCCAGAGAAGCAGGCTTGAGGGTCAGGAGATGGAGGCTGTAACAGGAAGTACAAAGGCAGGTGCATGATCACATCGGTGAATGTTGCACTTCACTCAAGAAGTAAACAATCACATTCTGGAGCTCATACTAGAAAAAACAAATGTGCTATTTAGGAGAGACTCCACAAGAAAATCCCTGTCAGCAAAGGCATGCATTTGGAAAACAGCATCAGGACAATAAAACACATTAAACATCAATATCAGGACATTAAAAGGGGCATAGATTCATGGCTGAAGAGCCCTCCTTCCTTGTTTCTTCTTTTTCTGTCCTCCATCTACTCCAGGGTCCCCCCCTGTCTCTCTCCTCTCCCCATCCATCTTTCCCTCCCACATTCTCTCTCTTCCCGCTACCACTCCTCAATTTCCTCTGTTTTTCTCTCTCCTCTTCTCTGTATCTCTTGTTATCTCCTTCATTTCTCTCCTGTCCTCTAATCCAGTCCTCCATCAACTCCTCCTGCTCCAGCAGCTACATCTCATGGATTTTGATACCCAACATGCACTCATTAGCTGATCTAAAACATTAACAACTGGCCTGAAGTAGATGTCAAATCTTTGGGCTTTGTGTGCAGGTAGAAGGTAGCATTCCATGCTATTCAGTGCACATGGCTAAAGCCTTATTCCATCTGACATTCCTTCATTTACATGTGCGCATTCATATCTTATGGACTGGTTTAGCATGCACACCAGGGTCCTCATGCATAATACCCTATTCCTAGTGCATGTTAAATGGCTTTAGCATGCATGCTATGCTGCAGAACATAAGCCCTTCTATATCACTTCAGCAGAGGCCTATTCAAGTTACAGCACAGAGCCTTTATATTCTTGCTACTTTTGAATGATAGTCATACACAAAGATAAAAAAAAGTAAGTAAACACTGTTATTGGAATGAGCTTGTACAGAAGTAAGATATATGTCAACAATAGCAAACATCTCTTTCCGTGTTGCATACTAGATGGCACGTAAAATCTTGAAAAATGGAAAATAATTTTAGTTTGCTTGTACGATTATGTTGCTACTGCCTTTCGCAGCACACATAGTTACGGTCTGAGTTTGACAGCAGTTCTTTAAGAAGAAAAAAATGTCACGTATAAAGAAACAGATGATTCAGTCAGATGGTGAAGTATTTTAACCACTTTTCATGCTATTAGAAAATTTATGGAAAACAAAACATTGTGGTTCCCAAATGTTATGTCTAAGTTTAGATACTGCTGACTGATTAAAGTGATACACCTCATTAGAAGCTCTCTAGAGCTCTACCTCTAAACAAATATTGTCCCAGTATAACAGCGTATTAAGATAACTCAGAACAATGGAGCACCAGAAAGCACTTCAAATTGGCTTATTAGGAAGAGAATGGTTAATAAAACGGAAAATGTCATAATGCCTCTATATTGCTCTATGGTGAGACCGCATCTTGAATACTGTGTACAATTCTGGTCGCCGCATCTCAAAAAAGAAATAGTTGCGATGGAGAAGGTACAGAGAAGGGCAACCAAAATGATAAAGGGGATGGAACAGCTCCCCTATGATGAAAGGCTGAAGAGGTTAGGGCTGTTCAGCTTGGAGAAGAGACGGCTGAGGGGGGATATGATAGAGGTCTTTAAGATCATGAAAGGTCTTTAATGAGTAGATGTGAATCGGTTATTTACACTTTCAAATAATAGAAGGACTAGGGGGCATTCCATGAAGTTAGCAAGTAGCACATTTAAGATTAATTGGAGAAAATTCTTTTTCACTCAACACACAATAAAGCTCTGGAATTTGTTGCCAGAGGATGTGGTTAGTGCAGTTAGTGTAGCTGGGTTCAAAAAAGGTTTGGATAAGTTCTTGGAGGAGAAGTCCATTAACGGCTATTAATCAAGTTTACTTAGGGAATAGCCACTGCTATTAATTGCATCAGTAGCATGGGATCTTCTTAGTGTTTGGGTAATTGCCAGGTTCTTGTGGCCTGGTTTGGCCTCTGTTGGAAACAGGATGCTGGGCTTGATGGACCCTTGGTCTGATCCAGCATGGCAATTTCTTATGTTCTTATACTACTGTTTAATTCTCATTCTCCCCGGCTCTCATTCATACCTTTGCTATTTTTATAGCAACTCATTTGTCATACTCAAAAGATCATTAAAGTCAGATTGCAGTTTTAAAGATGGGAAATTAGCTGCTGACTCTTCACTTTTGGACCTTCTCCCATTCTCTCTCATGCAAAGGAAACACAAATCCTGAAGCACATTTGTGATTAAAATGAAATCAGTTATTGCTGCGTGCAATAACAAATTAGCAAAGCAGATTTTTTTTTTTTTTTTACTGCACTGCATAATATCGAGAGGGACATTTGGAGAGCAGGAAGCCTGCTTTGGAGAGGACTGGCACAGAATTGTTTGAGTGAATCAAGTATCAGTGGCCTAGAACCCAAGCAGAGAAAATAATGTCAGTCAAACAAGCGGTTAAAACTTAACATTGGATAACCTTATGAGTTGTCTTATGGAAGCAGACAGTGGAGTGCAGGTCTCTAGACCACACTGAGACAACAGAGTTCCGTGAGACATTTTATTGCATCTGGTTGCAGAAAAGGGAGTTTGAGCAGATATTACTCTTAGGATGCAATGTGAAAAGTTAGCTTAGCTTTCCAAAGCTTGTTTACAGATATGGGTGAAGTTGAAGTCTCTCTTTGCTTGTGCATGTAATGTTACAAATGAAAGGTACGTTCAGAGTGTCAGACAGAGAATATTGACTCAAGTGTTCGGTTTTCTTCTATCTCTTCTCTCATAATTATACTGCTGTTCAGTTTTCAGCCCGAGAGGATCTTCTGGAGAATTTCTATTTGCCCAGTTTTGTTAGTACAGTTCAGTTTTTTTTCTCCTCTGTAAACTGACCCTGCTGAATAAATTATTCTCTAGAGTCCCAGTTTTGGATCCATACCAGGTGTGCGATTATCCAGAAAATATTATGAATAATCAGAGAAGCCCTCCCAATCCAGTTCATAACTTATGCACCTTCTAACACTGTTATTAAGGCAACACCTCCAAAAATGTAAGCATAAGCTTTATTTGAAAATGGGTTGTGGAGATGCATCCAAGATCCTGCTGGTAGGAAGGGGGTGGGAGTGGGGGCAGTTTTCAAAGGATCTAGCTAGCTAAATAATGAGCTATCCAGCTAGATCAAAGTCTTTGAAAATGTACCAGGCTGAACAGCTAAATTTTAGCATCCTAAATTTCACTAGGTGGTTAAATTTAGCCAGCTAAGTTATGGGGGTGGGATTAGATCAGGGACAGAAAGGTGGCTAGCACTGATTTTCAGCAGTATTTTCCTAACTTGATAGGCCAAATGTTGACGTTGCAATGGCAGGTCTAAATTTGTCCAGCCAATTACCCTCCCAACCAAAAAACAAAACTATTTGCTGCTCTGACCTTGCTGCCCCTTGCCTTCCCTCCCAACTATCAAAAAAAAAATTCAGGCTGCTCCATTCCCCAATGTTCCAAAAATAGCATGCAGCCCGGCTCCCCTTTGCTTAGCAAAAAAACATCCAGACCTCATGTCTCTCTCCCTCCTGATCCCCACTCCCCAGAAGCCCTCCCCTCAAAGGTCTCCCCCAGGCCAAGCAACGAGGACAGAGGCCTACACAGAGCCTGCTTGACATCCATTGTTCCTCAGCGGGTATTTGAAAATCTACCTCACACATCTCCCCTCTGAGATTATGACTGCCAGAAATGTCCTTTTTCTTTTTTAATTGCTATGATTAAAAAAGGAAGCTTATCTGGCAAAGCCTCTTGACTCCCCAACAGGAAGGGTATCATCATGCCGTTTGTTGTCCAAAGTTCAGGTTTGGACAAACACACAAAAGGACTTAATAAAAACATTGGCCATCTCACCCATTATCAGACATAAGCCCTTTCAATTGTAAAGTTGTACTGTCCCATCACCTCTGGCATCCTCTTCTCCTTCTTTTTACTGAGCTAGAATGGCATATGCAGGCAGCCTAAGACCTAGCTGGCTTTGTGCTATTTAAACCCAGTGTTTCTTCACTGACCTGTTGAAGAGAGGATGATTCTCGAAAGCTGGTCACAGACGTATTGTTAGGTTTCACCTGCAACTTGTCTATAACCCTTAATCTACACATTCAAATGGATAAACACGGCAACCACAACTCTTTACCCAGGTCTTGGAACGTTTGGTGGATGAGGTCTCCCACAGTGCAACACTTTTGGTATCTTATGCCCTTGTACCAGACGTGGACTGGACTTTTTTCCAGCACAGAAGAGAAATGTTCTTGGGTTCAAGGATACTGGTTTTCTCCAATCTCTGTAAAATTGCTTAGAGTAAAGGAAAAGATTAATTCTCTCTTCATCAAAATGCTCTTCTCATGTTATCGGGGTAAATGTTTAATTGAATATGTTGGTAGCAGATATATCTTTCTTGATACTAAGCAATTAAACATGTATTTTAGGGATACATTGTCCAATTCTCCAACTCGGTGCTGCTTAATATGTATAAAAGTGCAATACATATAAAAAAGAGTTTTTCTGACAAATAATACTGCCATCTAATATAAAAAGACTTCTTTACAGAAGAGATCCCCCAGTCAGTATCTATGGCAAAACCCTAGAAATTGAGCCCTAAACTAATTAAATTGTAAGATATGGCACCAATTGCTGTCCGTCTCCACTCCTCACAAGTTGTTGACTCCCCCCAATGTCTTGTGGAGACATCTGTAGACCCTTAGGCTGGGGCAAGATGGGCTCTTCCTGCAGGGAGGAGCCCCACAGTTTCTCTCCTCCAATAGGCGGACCCTGGCGAAGCAGAGACCAGTAGAGATTTCACGTATACCAGCCCTCGTTCCCCTCAGGTTGAGCCTTTGGGTGCCGGGGCCAACAGGACTTAGGCAAGGGTCTCTGGGTGCAGGCGAAGTAGCCGAATCCAGAACTAGGCAAGGGTCAAAGGTGGGCAGCAGGCAGGCAAAAACCAGAGTCCAAGCGAGGGTCCATGGCAGGCAGCAGACAAGCGAAAACAGAAGTCCAAGCAAAGGTCAAAACCAGATATCAGTCCAAGGAGCTACGTGAGTGGAAGACTAGACAGGAAGAGGATCAGGCTGGGCAGACGAGACAAATTCAGGCTGGGCAGACGAGGCAGGATCTGGCTGGCAACACGCAGGGCGCTGGACCAGCCTTAAGTAGGGAGAAGAGCTGACATCAAGTAAGGGCCCTGCAGCAGTTTTCCTGCTGCGGACCCTTTAAGAATTGGAGAGTTGGCATGCTTGTGTGCTAGTGGATGCCAGTGGCGTCCTGCCATACCAGTGACATCAGAGTAAGTAGTGCAGCTCTCAGGGAACCCCGTGAGCCACAAAATGCAACACCATCTATATCACATTTCAGAAAAAGGACCTACCCTTAGGGGGATGGACAATGTCATTCACTCTATTGTTAGCTCTATAGCCCTTACCACACCTACTGCTGGAGATTTCCATGTTAGTTCTCTGTTTAAAGCCGAACAGTCTTCAGACCTTTATTAATAATAATAATAAGAAGAAGAAGAAGAATCATTATATATACTGTATTTAGTTTCATGGTGTCACACTCCCCATAAAATAGCTCTAAACAGATCTGTATATAGTGCTTACATTTTCCAGTCATGGACAGCTCATGCTAGTGTCTGCAACTCATCAACCCTCTAGACACTATGCTACAGCAGCAGCCAACTAAAACATATTTGGCAAAATATTTCAGATACAAAAAAAAAAAAAATTAAATATCAGTCTTGTCAGGGATAATTATTTGTTTCTGGGAAAAAAAGACATGATGGTTTTTAAAGAGACACTGGGAAATATTTTGATATTAATAATTTTCGGTTGCTGTTTGGTTTCCCTGGGTCATTCACACTTGATTGTTTACATTGAGGGGACCAGTGGAGAATGGGTGGAATGTAGCACTTGAATATAAAATCCTGTTCTGCTACTGGTTATTTGCATAATTGGATGTTTTCTACTATGGCATACCATACATCACAGTTTGTTTAAATTATTCTGTGTCAGTACTGTCTTACCTATGGTGAATATACATCTGATGGGGCAAGGGAGGTAGAACACCACATCATACAGAGGTAAATAGATCGAAATGAAAAAGGAAGACATATTAAAAAAACAACTAGGCTGCATTTGTCTTCCCTGATGGCAAAATATTAATTCAGAACTAGAGCAATGCAAGTTACGGCATAGTAAACTTCTATAATTCCTCTTACCTTTTTCTATGATATCTAATAATCCCTTTTTTACTACTTTGTAATGTCTGTATTATTTAAAAACTAAACACAAATTCATTGTAATTATAAATAATAGATATTTTTTTAAATATGTTCAGCCTATTTGAATCTATTGCTTGATGAGTTAATGACCTATTTAACAATCAATATCTGGCTGCTAAGGCAGATCTAAGGAGACATACAATTACGACATCTGCACTCATTTTGTATACAGCACCCATGATTTGCCTATTTGTTCCATAGCTCAGAAAGTATGCTACTACTACTATTACTACTACTAAAAATACTGTTATGCCTGTCAGTTGCAGATGGCTACGACCGCTGTTGCTCACCTCTTTCTTCACTTCCCTGACTCTGTGAGATAGACTAGCAGCCTCCGCCAGCTGCTGACGGCCTACCTACCGCTCCCAGGCCTCCCGGGGTGGCATGGACACCACCGACCGCCATCTTGCCGTTGGAATCCCTTAGGTGCACGCGCGCACGGGCCAGTCTTAAGCACGTCATGGTGGGAACCTTGGGGGCAGATCCTCCGGATGACGTCATCCCTCCAGGACATTTAAACCAGCTGGCCCTGCCTACCAACAACTTGGCAAAGAGATCCCTCCTTGCTAAATCTGCCTCGCTTTCAGAGGACCTTGCGTTCCATTTCCTGCTTCTGGCGTAAGATGACTCGGGTACCCACTCCTGGGGGGCCCTCTCCTCGTCTTGGCTATCCGCTCCTTGGGGGGCCTGACACTTGGGACTTCTGCCTGCCCCGTTCCCCGGGGCTTGCTTGGAACCATCGCTACTCTTTGCATGAGTACCCCGCTCTGCGGACTACTTCCTGTTCTACTGAGGACCTCTCTGGTGTACCCCGCTCTGCGGACTGCTATCATCTCTACTGAGGACCCTCTCTGGTGTACTCCACTCCGCAGACCATTACCATCTCTACTAAGGACCTCATCGGCGTACCCCACTCTGCGGACCACTACCGTCTCTGCTGAGGACCTTCTTTGGTGTACCCCGCTCCATGGGCCACTACCATCTCTACTGAAGACCTCATCGGTGTACCCCATTCTGCGGACCATTACCAACTCTACAGAGGTATCCTCTCTGGGTATCCCCCATTCTACTGACCTGTATCTCCTCTCTGGCACCCCCACTCCATGGGTAGTGCCACTATATCTCTTTAATAAAGACTCTAGTCTGATACTGTGTCTGACATCAGCTGAGACCTCACCTCCTGACAAATAGTAATAAGTTCAAAAGTATTAATATTATAATATAATGCTATGTCTTTTTAGAGAGGACAGCTATGTGAGAAAAGTTTAGAACAAAGCTTGTGTAGTTGGTAAACTTTTTTTTTTCATTAGGTGCCTGCGCACAGGGATGCCACACACCATCACCAGCGGGCTCCCTGAACTAACTGTGATGAGAAAGAAAGAAAAAAAGGTGAAAGAATCCATCTGGAACTGAGAGGGGAGGGGCGGTGTGTGATCCTCGATTGAGAGACCCGCCCCCCCCCTGATGTCACTGAGGACTGTGACGGACATTAAACGGCGCCAGAACACTGGGTGCCTGCGCACAGGGATGCCACACACCATCACCAGCGGGCTCCCTGAACTAACTGTGATGAGAAAGACAGAAAGAAAGAAAAAAAAAAAAGGTGAAAGAATCCATCTGGAACTGAGAGGGGAGGAGCGGTGTGTGATCTTTGATTGGGAGACCCGCCCCCTCTGATGTCACTGAGGACTGTGACGGACGTTAAACGGCGCCATAACACCAGGCGTCGTGCGCTGAAGGGCACGACAAAGGGGTACTCCCCTTTGTGCATCCCGTAGTGTTAGCCTTTCCCCATGTTCTTTTATATCCCTTGTTAACAATCCCCATATTTAAATGTTTAATGTATTTGACAAAGGTAACGCATAAGTTCCTGCAAATTTTGTTTAAATGTAAACCGATGTGATATGTAAAATCGAACACCGGTATATAAAAGTAAATAAATAAATAAATAAATTAGGACACATGCTTTGCAATTCAGCCATTCCTTATACCCTGAAGTTTGTTAAATAATTGGTGATTTGTTTTCTTTCAGTATCAAGCTTTTCCTCATATGAGTGTCACTAGAGGGGTTTTTCTCATTGATTCCTATGGACCCATTGTGAATAAGTGTTTCTGAGATTGTGCAAGTGAGATAGTGTGACCATAGAAGCAGGGGCAGGATCTTTTGGCTTTTTGCTTTCCAATTGTTCTGACATCATGGTTTGAGTTTCTATAGCAAACTGATACCAGCTGAGCAACTTTGCATCTTTAAAAGGGGATAATAAGGAACATGCATATGGAAATAAAGTGGCTAATGAATTCTATGGCTCAAAGCTGGGCAGATGCAAAATGCCTCATTAAGGGGGCAATTTTCAGACTCCACATTGAGCCAAAGTTCACAGATATTTTTAACCTACGGAGTTTGTACCAATTTTCAAAGCAAAATATTTATGTACTTTCACTTTGAAACTTGCCACAGGTACAAAGTGTGCAGAACCAATAGTCAGTTCTTGCCTTCCACCAGCAGGAATTGCTGTGGGCATCTGGGACTATTAGGTTAGTTCCTGCTGGTGGCCATCTTGTTCCTGTCTGGACACATATATACTCCAGGTATCCAGTCTGCGGCTTGCCAGGGCTTGGTTCTCATTCTCCGATCTCATCGTTGGAGGCTTGTTTCCAGACTTCATCTTACGACATCAACTCTATCTTCTTCCTCGTCTCACCGCATTTTTGGATTCACTTTATTTTGTCTTCTTGGGTTCTAGAATCCACCCAAGCTTTTGTATGGATCTATTCAATTCCTCTTGTGTAAGTCCAGCCAGCCAGCAGCATCTGAGGGCTCAATCCAAGAAGAAGGTGGCTGATGCAGATGATGGCCTGCATTTGCACAGTTGGAACCCATCCGATTTGCCTTACTAGTCTACTGCCTGCTTTTGGCTTTCGAACACATCTCTGGTGCACTACACTGTTACACAAGGTACCCCTAGACATTTCTACCTGCTTTTGTATGCAGGTACTTTTTTCATTGAAAATGTATGTAGATTTGAAAATAAAAGCTATGCTGCATTATTTTCTTCCCCAAACTAAACACTTCCATGGAAATGCCGTCTCTCAATGGGCGTGAAAGTATGCACACTGTGGAAAAATACACTTACTTTTAGGTGCCATGAGAAAGGGCAATTTTCAGATAGCCGATTATACAGATAAAATGTTTTTATCCATTTAAACTGCTTAGAAAATTGCCTTCTAAATACCCATTTATTCCCTATTCACCCTTATTTAGCCATCCTGGCAGTTTAAGAACATAAGAACATAACAAATTGCCATGCTGGGTCAGACCAAGGGTCCACCAAGCCCAGCATCCTGTTTCCAACAGAGGCCAAACCAGGCCACAAGAACCTGGCAATTACCCTGCTCCAGGTTTGAATAGCAAATATTTTAATTTGCCGGGTTGTCTGAACAGCTATCACCTTGGACTCCCTTCCTGCATCTGGACTGTCTCACCAATGCAGCATGCTTCTTCACTTTTTCTGCAGGAAAGAATACAATACTACATTAGAGGAGATGCATGAGTAGGATCCAGCTATGCTGAATGCCTTTCCCATGTGGGTGATTGTGGGATCCTGTGATATGTGCTGGCATAGCTTCCAGCATGATACATTTCAGGGAGACGTGCCATTTTCTTCTTCTGGAGTTTCTGTTAGAAGCTTTTTTTTTTTTTTTTTTTTTTAATAATTTTTGCTTCAGAAAATGTGAAGAAGAATGCTTTAAAAGAATTCAGGAATGCGAGTCTTAAAATGATCACACACTTTGGAACTGGCAAGAAATGACTCAACAAAGACCTATGTTTCTCAACTCATTATGAGACATAAAATTATACTGCCTGTCACTTTGATCACCCATCAAACCCCCTCCCACCTCTGTTCTCTCTTCCCCTTCACACTATCATTGGAATGCCTTTCATGATTCACTTATATTTTCTGATAATGTCTTCTTTTCCTCATTCTTTTCTTATCTATTAGCTGCCAAAAGCTAGTCAAGAGATGTATTGTTAGTCCAATAAAAAGGTATCAGCTTATATATTTTTGTTTTTATGTGTTATCCTTTATTTCTGTAAATTCTTAGATATAGCAAGAACAGACAAAACAGTGAGTCACACTTAAATAATTAGGTAGCACTTCAGACTAATGGCCTGATTTAAGTTGGATGTTTTTTTTCTCCCCATCAAAACAGAATGGGAGAAAAGTCTTAGTGAATCAGGCCCTAGGTGTATCTGATACACATTTTATTATCTTCTAAAAATTGATAGCAGTTATTGCAATTTAATAAAATAGGCTGTTAAATGCTTAACTTGCTGTTAACAGTGTGTTTGCTAGTTAATTAACTTGCAATACAGTACTTAACTTTTCAAATACCGATTAAATACATATTAAAGGAACATAACCCTTTGTAGCCTACAAATTCTAAATACTGACTGCTAGTTTTAATTCATTTTGTCAATTTAAAACTACTGATTCCTGATGCAAAAGATTCAATTAACAGCATAACAAGTTAATGAAATATGTGCAGAACTTTGTTAAGAGTCTTTTGCTATGGATTTTAATTGGCTTTCAATCTAAATTTATAATATGACAATTATATTTAATTGAGGCATGTAATTGGAAGTACTCTAGTACTACTCAAACCGTTTTTGAAATGAAGTCAGCAAAAGGATGCGGTACTGCTGTAGAAACACTTCTTGTCTATCAGCCGCACAGTTCCACAATTTACTACTGAGCAACCAAGTCTCAGTGCATGATTAAGTGAGAGTTTCACTTTTAAAACAAAACACTTCAGAGTTATCTCTAAACCTCTCAAGATAATTCATCTGTGCCCATTCACAGCTTATTTATGTCTATACATTTATTTCAAACATCTAGATTTACCAAGTAGGTCATATGTTATACACCGGAGAATCATAACTGACTGACTGCCAGAAATCAAGTCCATAATACGTAAGACCATATGGAGAAATATGCCAGCTCAGAGGACAATTTTCAAACAATTTTACCCGGATAAATAAGCATTTTGAAATCCCTGCGAGTGATTTATGGCATAGACTTTGCACCTGAAGCAAGGGCTGCAGGTACTGAAGTACTCACTGCACCAGTCAGCCCCAAGGTTTCAAAGAGAAACCCTGCGCAAAATTTAAAAATTGCCCGCTTAGTATTCTGTAGTGAAGAAATGCATTTAAACATAACTACATACAATGACTGCTTTCTAGGCACCATGGTCATTTTTTGCCTTATGTGAAATAATCAGTGGCAACCGGCAACATATGGTGGCCCAGATTTATTTCTTCGCCTCTTTCTCCAAGGTTCATACCTTTCTCTCTCCCCCATCTCAGGGCTGCCAAGAGGAAGCAAGTTTTAAGAGGGAGATTTTCAGTGGACACCCACACGCAGGCCCAGCGCGACCAGGTGTGCAAACCATGCAATTGCATGGAGCGGCACATTCGGGGAGGCGGCAGGGCGGCAGTGGTGGAGGGTGGAGAGATCGCCGCCATTGGAAGAAGGTATGAGCATGTTTCTTCAGCCCCCGGAAGAGGATATGAGCTCCAATAAAGGAGCAGACTGGGAGGGAACTTAACTAACTCTAATCCTATCCTTCCTCCCTCTACCCCTCTCCTCTCTGACCCCTAAACCCTTCCTAACTAGTGTTTTCTTTATTTTTTTGAGAAAGCACTTACCCATTCCTCCAAGCAGGAGTAAGTTCCGAGTGCTGACCAGCTCCTGGCATACGCTTCGCCGAGACAGGGCCTAGTGGCCGCTATCCCAGACGATCTCTGCCCCGCCCCTTTCTTCAGGCCCATTACTGTATTGGGAGATACATGTGTTTCTGAGCCTTTTTCAAAATGCACTTGATGTGCTCAAGGCCTGGCCATGTGCACATCTCTCTAATTTTACACGTACGAGCCTTTTAAAATCTATTTGTAAGTCAATTTGATTATTAGCAATTAATGGACATCTCCTCCAAGAACTTATCCAAACCTTTTTTAAATCCAGCTACACTAATTGCACTAACCAAATTCTCTAGTAACGAATTCCAGAGCTTAATTGTGCATTGAGTGAAAAATAATTTTCTCCAATTAGTTTTAAATGTGCTACTTGCTGACTTCTATTATCCTTCTATTATCCAAAAGAGTAAATAACCGATTCAAATCTACCCGGTCTAGACCTCTCATGATTTTAAAGACCTCTATCATATCCCCCCTCAGCTGTATCTTCTCCAAGCTGAAAAGTCTTAACCTCTTTAGCCTTTTCTCTTAGGGGAGCTTTTCCATCCCCTTTATCATTTTGGTTGCCCTTCTCTGTACCTTCTTCAGTGCAACTATATCTTTTTCAAGATGCGGCGACCAGAATTGTACACAGTATTCAAGGTGCGGTCTCACCATGGAGCGATACAGAGGCATTATGACATTTTATTCACCATTCCCTTCCTAATAATTCCTAATATTCTGTTTGCTTTTTTGAGTGCTGCAGCACACTGAGCTGATGATTTCAATGTATTATCTACTATGATTCCTATATCTTTTTCTTGGTTGGTAACTCCTAATATGGAACCAAACATTGTATAACTACAGCATGGGTTATTTTTCCCTATTTGCAACACCTTGCACTTGCCCACATTAAATTTAATCTGCCAGTTGGATGCCCAATCTTCTAGTCTCGCAAGGTCCTCCTTCAATTTATAACAATCCGCTTATTTAACTACTCTCAATAATTTTGTATCATCTGCAAATTTGATTACTTCACTTGTCGTATTCCTTTCCAGATCATTTATAAATATATTGAAAAGCACTGGACAGGTACAGATCTCTGAGGCACTTCACTGTTTACCGTTTTCCACTGAGAAAATTGACCATTTAATCCTACTCTCTGTTTCCTGTCTTTTAACCAGTTTGTAATCCACGAAAGTCCTATCCCATGACTTTTTAGTTTTCTTAGAAACCTCTCATGAGAGACTTTGTCAAATGCCTTCTGAAAATCCAAATACATTGCATCTACCAGTTCACCGTTATCCTTTACCAAAAAAATGAAGTAGATTTGTGAGGCAAGACTTCCCTTGGGTAAATCCATGCTGACTGTTTTCCATTAAACCATGTCTTTCTATATGCTCTGTGATTTTGATCTTTAGAATAGGTTCCACTATTTTTCCCAGCACTGAAGTCAGGCTCACTGGTCTATAGCTTCCGGGATCACCCCGGAGCCCTTTTAAAATATTTGGGTTACACTGGCTACCCTCCAGTCTTCAGGTACAATGGTGATTTTTAATGGTAGGTTACAAGTTTTGACTAATAGATCTGAAATTTTATTTTTGAGTTCCTTCAGATCTGTGGGATGCATATCATCAGGTCCAGGTGATTTGCTACTCTTTAGTTTGTCAATGTGGCCTACTACATTGTCCAGATTCACAGTGATTTGGTTCAGTTCATCTGAATCATCACCCTTAAAAACCATCTCTGGAACCGGTATCTCCCCAACATCCTCATTAGTAAGCAGAAGCAAAGAATTAATTTAGTCTTTCTGTAATGGCCTTATCTTCCCTAAGAGATCCTTTAACCCCTGGGTCATCTAATAGTCCAACCGACTCCCTCACAGGTTTCTTGCTTCGGATATATTTTAAACAGTTTTTATTATGAGTTTTTGCCTCTACAGCCAATTTCATTTCAAATTTTCTCTTAGCCTGCCTTATCAATGTTTTACACTTAACTTGACAATGCTTATGCTTTTTCCTATTTACTTCAGATGGATCCTTCTTCAAATTTTTGAAGGATGATGTTTTAGCTAAAATAGCCTCTTTTACCTCACCTTTTAACTATGCCGGTAATCATTTTGCATTCCTTCCATCTTTCTTAATGCGTAGAATACATCTGGACTGCCCTTCTAAGATTGTATTTTTAAACAATGTCCGTGCCTGTTGTACACTTTTAAGCTTTGCAGCTGCACTTTTCAGTTTTTTCTATTTTTCTCATTTTATCAGTTTCCCTGTTAGAGCTGTAGATTTACATACTGTCCCCCTTCCAGTTATTAGTTCAAATTTGATCATGTAATGATCACTATTGTCAAGTGGCCCCACCACTGTTACCTCTCTCACCAAATCTTGCATTCCAAACCTGCACAGCCACAGATTAGGAAAATGGACGCTCATTAATTGAGCATCCCTTTTCCTAACCTGACCGCCGGCACACTTTTTTTTTTTTATTTTTTTTTTTAAACATTCTGTTCCTTTTGGTTCCTCTGACTTAATATCTCGGCGATATTAAGTCAGAGGATGTGCACAAAAGCAGAATTTTCTACTTTTCTGTACACTTTTTGGGCTGCTCAGAAATTAACACCTGCTCTGGGCAGGGATTAATTTTTGAGGGTAAAAATGTGCACATCAGGCGTGCATTTTTTTTTAATCGGGGAGAATAGCTGATAGCCTCATGATGAGTGCTATTAGCTTCATGGGGGGTTGGACGCGTGTTTTGTACTCACTAATCCCCTTATTGAATAAAGGTTTGTGGATGCACGTCCAAAACCCATGTCCAACCACAAGTTAAACAGTGCGCTCGGCCCCATAGTTCAAATGTACCCCCTCCCTCCCACTCTTGTTCTCTCTCTCTTCATCCTAGCACAAGCACTTGCCAGAAAAGGCATGGCACCACAGACCTTGGGGAGGAAAAAGGTGTCAGTCCATGTTGCATTGCTGATTTTAGACAGATGGGGAAGGGAGGAGACAGAATTTACCCTGTTTTCTGCTCCCCAGCATTCAATCCCTTCCTCACTTCCCCAATATGCACCCCCTTTTGGGCCAACCCCAAGCATTCATCCCCTCTCTTTCCCCAGAATTCTCCCCTTTCATGCCATCCCCACAAGATTTCACCCTTCCTTACTTACCCCCAAACATTTGCTCCCTTGCCTTCCCAACATTCATCTCCTCTTGCATGAATGACCTTCATTCAAGCATTTTCCCTTTCTTCACCTCGCCTCCATTCAGCATCTACCTCCCCTCTCTCTCCCTATACATTACTCACAGTTCATTGACAAATGCTCCAGATTGCTCTTTCCTCTCCAATCGTGAGATCCCAGACAGCTGATTCTGTCCCTTCCACCTTTCCCTCACTGACAATAAGACAGGAGGGGAGGAGTGAATTGGAAAGTTTGGGATACAGCAAAGCATAATGTAATTGCTGTGTTCCCTTGTCCAGCCCTCTCCTTCTGTTCTCCCCACATACTGCTTTTGACCTGGGGACAGACAAGAAGGGAAGGTGTGCCAAATTTTCCTATAGAAACTTTAGAACTCCTTAAGAGACTGGTCCCAGCAGTATCGGCCTGGACCAAACTAACCCAGGGCATTCTAGGGTGTCTCTTCTGAGAGGAATAAAACATAGGCTCAGAAGAGAGCAAGGCAGGCCCTGGGGAGAAGGAGAAGACAGCCTTCTATAACATAACTGACCTACTGAAAGTGTTTTGCTGTTTGAATTCTTTTTGTTGTGTGAAGAATAAAGTTGTGGAAGAGAGAAAACTGGAGTCCAGACTGTCCTCCAGTCAGTCAAAGACCGCGTGTGCTCTGTGACCTATGATGTCAGGTTGGGGATTTTCAGCACTAAGTGACTGCACAGGCAGAAATCCAAGCCTCCTAGAACTGTCTGAACACAGATGAATTTGTAAAAAGTGTCTGCACTGGCAGGAACTCTGCTTCACTGAAGGAAGAAAAGAATTTTTTGGGGGGAAGAAGGTATTTACTCTAAGCACAGAGAAACACTAGTGCAAAAGCACACTGAAGAAAGGGAGAATTTGTTTTTAAAGTGTTTTTTCTAAGCACTGCACAGAGAAACAATATGGCAAAATCACATTGAAGGAAAAGGAGAATAGAGAATACCTAGAAATAGACTCATGGTGAACCGAATAGTAAAGATTTCCCTGGGAGAAAGGGAGTCCCATGCAGTGTTGCAAACAGAACAGCACCCTTCTAGTATGGCTATCCTGCTCCCCAAGGGTGGTGTGACCCAGGAAGCTTAGGGAATAAAGCCTGATCTGGAGGTCAACACTGAGGTGGTGGTAGAGATCCGGAGCCCAGAGGTCCAGCAGTCAAAGGAGATGTCAGACCGGTTTGGGGAAAACTGCCCCAAGAGAAAGAGACTGAGAAAGCCAGGACTGGTGAAGAAATGGAGTTCTTTGGAAATCCAGCCTGGAGAGCTCAAGATGCTAGTAGAGACTGGTGAAATGGATATTCCAGAGAACTGGATTCTGGGGTTAACCAGGGTGGGTTGCCTAGAGAACCATGAGGGCGTTGAGAGGTTGTAAGGAAGCCTCATATAAAACCACAGAATGTTTGGGGAGGGGTTCCTCGTGAGAAGAGGACGTTACCCTTGATGCAGAGAATCCCCAGGGGATAAAATGCTGGGCATTTCAAGGTTTGGAACCCCATATCCTAAGACAGGCAGGGGTAAGAATGGGAAAGAGGTTGTCCCAGATTGAGACAGGTCCCAAAGGCAAGCATAATGGGATTCTATGGTGGGACATAGCCCTGGTAGGGGCAGTCACTCAATTGAGTAACATTGAGCTGAGGGGGAGGTTATGTGACAGAGTGCCCTATGGAAACCATCAGAACCCCTTAAGAGACCAGTGCCAGCAGTCAGGACCCAGCCTGCCTTAACACAGGGCATTTTGAGTGCAGGGTGCCTCCTCTGAGAGGAATAAAGCAAAGGCTCAGAGGAAAGCAAAACAGGACCTGGGGAGAAGAGGAAGGGAGCCCTTTATAACATAACTGACCTACTGAAAGTGATTTGCTGACGTACTGCGAGGTTAGCAGTTTGAATTCTGTTTGTTGTGTGAAAAATAAAGTTGTGCAAGAGAGAAAACTGGAGTCCAGACTGTATTCTGTCTCTCAGCCAGCCATAGACTGTTCATTCTGTATGACAGAGGGGTTAAGGCTGCAGCATATACAGCCAAACAGAAAGCTTTGCACCCTTCCGGAGCCCCTGCCCTCTGCACGCTGCTGGAGGAAAAGGACTACAGCGGTAAACAGAACAGCTGTTTTCTACCACCTGAGATGATCCCTGCCTAGCAAGGATTTAGTCTGCCACAGTGGGAGTGCAGGCGATGACCAACCACAGCAGGAGCCTCCCAGCGATTGCAGAAGACTTGGCAGGTCTGCCGTCTCCCTACTTTTTCTCCAGCACTCTCTGGCTTCTTGCTCCTAGGTTTCTCTCCTTCCCCTACCTTTCACATACAGGTTCCTCTATTTTCTCCTCCAGCTTTCCCTTTCCTTCAACTCCTTCCTCCTTCCTCTATCCCATCCCCCATCAGTTCCTTTCCAGCCTATCCCACTTCATTTATCACAGTTTCCTTTCCTCTGTCTGCCCCCTTCCCATTTCTTGTTTCTCTCCCCGTAGGACCATGGTAGTAAGAGAAGTGGCGGCAGCAGCAGTGAGGGTACAGAGAGAGCACACACTCCCAGTCCTGGGGGAGGCTCCATCCCCACCCTCATGTGCTTCCTACGTAGATAAGAAGCATAAGTGGGCAGGACTGGAATAGCTGAGGTGATCAGAACGAATGGAAGGGAGAATGGGGATGCTGGGAGAGAGTAAAAGTAAAGGTGGCAGAAAGAAGAACCAGACACTGTGTCCTTCTGGGCCAAAGGTATCTCCCATCTCTTGCGACTGAAATTGCTCATGCTTTGTTTGTTTATGCTCCTTCGTACTGGCATGGTAACTTTCAAACCGGTGTGCGGGCGCACATTTGCACCCATATGTCGGCCCGCGCCAAGAGCCACGGCCATTTTATTACATATGCACGCCAGTGGCGTAGCCAGAATTGATTTTTTTGGGTGGGCACAAGGTTAACATGGGTGGGCTGTAGGCATGCAGGTCTACTAGTTGTTTTTTTACTGATAAATAATGCCAAATTATGCAGCATAGCATTCACATCTACGCCTAAGTATGAGGTTTACTTAATGATACAAACATAATTCACGGTGATTTGTGGTACTTTAGCCTTCTTATTATTACGATTTTATACACGGCTCCTACCTGTCCATAAATGTTGAGAGAGCAGTTGTGTTGCTTATATTTAAATTGCTAACATCTCAAAATATAGATATATATTTTACCTTTGTTGTCTGATCTTTGTATTTTTCTAATCAGTTGGTCCTGGTCTCTTTTTCCCATTTTTTCCCTTATAGCTCATTTCCTAATTCCTTTTCAGTGTCTTTCTTCTATTACTGTCTTCTTCCCTTCCACACACACACATACACGCTTTCTCTCACAGACTCCCTCTCACACACTCAAGCTGTCACTCTCATATGCTCTCCCCCCCCCCACCCCCCCCCAAGCTCACATTCAAGTTCTCACTTTCTCACCCCTCCCCAGGCTTATATTCTTATGCACACACAGACGCACATCCAGGCACCCATTCTCACCCACACACATAAACCCAGACTCCCATTCTCACCCACAAACCCATGCTCCCAGTCTCACCCACACATATTCAAGCTCCCATTCTCATCCATACATATACACATTTAAGGTACTATTCTCACCCACACATACACACATTCAAGCACCCATTCTTATCCACATATTCAAGCTTCCATTCTCACCCACCCACACAAAACCCAGGCTCTCATTCTCACCCATATATACCCACATTCAAGCTCCCATTCTCACCCACCCACAAACCCAGGCTCCCATTCTCAACCACACATACACACATTCGAGCTCCCATTCACCCACATATTCAAGCTTCCATTCTCACCCACATACACACCCAGGCTCCAGTTTTCACCCACACACACTTCCATTCTCATCCACACATACACATTCAAGCACGTGCACAGCTTCCGCTTTCTCCCCCAGAGCAGGAAGATCAGCTGCCTCTCCTGCTGCCACCGGACTCCTGCTATCTTTGGGCGTCGGGCCGTACTGCCCGCCGAACTTCCTGTCGGGGGGGGGGGGAGCGGAAGCGCAGCGCACAACGTCCGCTTCCTCCCCCCCCCAAGCAGGAAGATCGGCCCGACGCCCGAAGATAGCAGGAGGCCGGTGGCAGCAGGAGAGGCAGCTGATCTTCCTGCTTTGGGGGAGAAAGCGGAAGCTGTGCGCCGCGCTTCCGCTCCCCCAAACAGGAAGTTCGGCGGGCCGTTTGACCCGAAGATAGCAGGAGAACGGGTGGCAGCAGGAGAGGCAGCTGATCTTCCTGCATTGGGGGGAGGAAGCGGAAGCTGCGCGCGGCGCTTCCGCTCCCCCCCCGAACAGGAAGACCGGTTGGCCATACGGCCGCAGCAGCGCTTCCCCATGTGTGCCGTGATGGCGCGCGAGGCGTGGGTTCTCTTGTTCGCTGTCGCGGGGATGGGATCCCGCGACAGCCTTGCAGTTCCGGTGCCAGTTGGGTGGGCCTGGGTCTAAGTTGGGTGGGCACCTGCCCACCCAGGCCCACCCGTGGCTACGCCACTGATGCACGCACAGGCATGTGCCCACCAAAAGTCTGGTGCATATGTGCGCGCAAATGCCTGCTCTACCACGTAAATCAGGGGATTTTAAAAGGGGCGCACAACCACATCCACCAGCTCACCCAGTTATCAGATAGGTGCTCCAAACCCCCCCCCCCCCCCCCCCCCCATTTTGATAGCCTACAGTCCCCCTCACTTACCTCAGAAATGGCTCGATCCTTTTATGTTACGCGTGCCATCGGCGGCAGACCCATGGCGTGGCCCCCTCACCTTCTCACACAGACTCCAGCTCTTGGCTCCTCTTCGCTAGCGGCGGTGGGCCGCCGGCTCCGACCTCAGGCTGCCCCCAGTGCCTCCGGCTCTGCCTTGGTCCCCAGTACTGCAGCTCAAGATGCCATTGCTTGTCAGGCCTCTCTGTGTGGTCCGCAGAGAGATGCCACTACCCCCGCCGTGCCCCTCCCTAGGCGCGCGCACGTGCATCTTTGATCCTTATGAAAGGCCTGCGGCGGGAACCTGGCCGTGGCCCGGATGATGAGGTCAAACTCTTCAGTGTATTTAAGCGCAGGCCTCTCTCCATAGTGTTGCCTTTGCAACAGGTCTCCTTGCTATCTGAGTACTTGTTGTTACTAGAGAATCCTCTCAATTCTTCGTTTCTGACCTCCGTTGTTCCCGGTTCCTGTCTTCTTCGTTCCTGTCCTGTGTATCTGTTGGACTGACTCTACGGATATCGACTTGCTTTGTTTGACTATGCTTCAGCCTATCTCCAGACCCAGACCTCCACTACGCCTGACTACGCTACAGCCTACCTCCAGACCCAGACCGCCGCTACGCCTGACTACGCTTCAGCATATCTCCAGACCCAGACCTCCACTACGCCTGACTACGCTACAACCTACCTCCAGACCCAGACCGCCGCTACGCCTGACTACGCTTCAGCATATCTCCAGACCCAGACCTCCACTACGCCTGACTACGCTACAACCTACCTCCAGACCCAGACCGCCGCTACGCCTGACTACGCTTCAGCATATCTCCAGACCCAGACCGCCGCTACGCCTGTCTACGCTACAGCCTACCTCCAGACCCAGACCACCGCTACGCCTGACTACGCTTCAGCATATCTCCAGACCCAGACTTCCGCTACGCCTGACTACGCTGCAGCCTACCTCCAGACCCAGACCTCCGCTACGCCTGACTACGCTACAGCCTACCTCCAGACCCAGACCACCGCTACGCCTGACTACTCTTCAGTATATCTCCAGACCCAGACCTCCGCTACGCCTGACTATGCTACAGCCTACCTCCAGACCCAGACCTTTGCTACGCCTGGCTAATGTTATTGAATTCTCTGTGATCAGACCATTGCCTTGATTGACTAACGCTATTGAATTTCTCAGAGATCTGAACTCAGCATTGCTTGCCACGACCTCCGCTTTGCCACCGGCCCTGATCCAAGCCTGTCATTGACGCCTCCTCTAGCCTACTCCCTGGACGTGGACTTAATAGGCGTCTGCCTACCTTTGCTCAAGCACCCCCAACTAATCTCCATTCAATTGGTACCCGTTCCATTGCCACCCGAGTTCCAGTTCCGTACCCAGTCCAGGATAGGACTATGCCACCTATAGTCTGCTGTCTCTGGGCTGAACCAACCTTTCTTGTTAACCAACCTCGAGGCCTACCTAAGTTCTGCCGGCCCCAGCACCCAAACTCTCAACCCGCGGGGAATGAGGGCTGGTATAGGTGAAGCTCCAGTGGCCTCTACCTTCAGCCCACTCCACCTGCCGACGGTGGGGACCTGTAGGTCCTCACCTACGGGTTGCATCAACCCCACCTCAGCCCAAGGGTCCACCTCCAATGCAACATTTTTTTTTTTTAATTACACGTCCTTCAAGGTAGAAGTAAAGTTACACAGCAGGGAACCTCGGCGCAAACGTATTTACATGCACATCTCTGGTTCATGCCCCGAAGCGCCCTTGCCCCGCCCCTTTTTGCAAACTTTGGAGATATGCGTGCTGCAGAAGATTCTTGCATATCTGGGCAGCTTTTAAAAATCTGCTCAGCACACGTGAGCCCAACTTACTCATACATCCCCTAATTAATGTGTGCGCTGAGCTTTTAAACTTCACCTTTTAATATACTGACTATATAAAAGACCTAAATGGTTTACAGAAAAATACATATGTAATTTTATAAGATAGACATACTGTATATAAAACCTTAAGACATACATTTCCACAATATATTTAAAACACACATTGCTAATCCAGTTTAGACCTTCATAAATTAAAACTGACTAATGATACTTCCTATTAGCTTGGTAAAGATCCAACATTTTCATACTTCTAAACCAGGGTAATTAATAGCTCATCATTTTGACAGCAGAAGCTGTAAAAGTAATGGCAGTGACCTTTTTTTTTTTTTTTAGTAACATTTTACAGTAAACACCATAGTTTTGCTATTGAAAGAAAAACAGATTAGTGATATAACTATGGCATGTTCTGGACACATAACTGTGCAGGCACATGTCCCTTGCTTTCTCGGACACTAACAGAAGAGGGGCCGCATAAATAAAAAGGAGCTGAATTAATTCAGCCCTTTTTTGTGTCTGATACAAGGTGTCTGTCTAATATATGTGCAGAGATTTCACTTATTAGTATACAGATTGCCTTACTCTAAATCAGGGGTGGGCAATTCCAGTCCTCGAGGGCCACAAACCTGTCGAGGTTTTAGGATATCCTAATGAATATGCATGAAATAGATTTGCATACAACGGAGGCAGAGTGCATGCAAATCTCTCTCATGCATATTCATTAAGGATATCCTGAAAACCAGACTGGTTTGTGGCCCTCGAGGACTGGAACTGCCCACCCCTGCTCTAAATTATAATCCCAGTGACTTCAAACATTTTTGAATAAAAGTTCACTATATTTATATTCAAAAACAGTCAAAATGAGAGTGTTTACTCTAACATGGATGGGATACACTCCGTTTGATATTTTGTTTTAAAAGGCCAGGAAGTACACATCTTTTTTTATAAAATCTTTCTGTGATGTATATTGTTGACACAAACATTAAGCTGCAGGGTAAAATTTGTAGAGAAGGGCATGCTTTATTTTAAATATGAGCTCTTTTGATCCAAGAATATTTGGATTACTGTGGTTCAAAATGATTATACTCTCAAGACCAAAGGGAATATGAACCATTTTGGATGAGGGTAGTGAAGGGGGAGACAGGGAAAGAGAGAGATCTTATAGATTCTAAAACTGTGTAATTTTACTTGACTATTTTTGCTATTAAAGCAACACCACATTGTTTTTAGAACAAATATGATACTGAAGAGTAGATGAGCAATGAAGGAACAGCTTGGGACATTTGCACAACCTCAATAAGACCAAACAGGAAAGAAAGAACTTGGACAACACAAGGGCCGAATTTAAGACTTTTGTACCCATAGGTGGGGTTTGAGAGTGGGGGTAGGAGACTCTAGAGATTGGATAGTGGGGGAAGTTTCTTTCTTGCCCCCCACCTCCAAACGTCCCAGAGTGCCACAGCAGCTTGCCTTTCAGATGGTGGGAGCAGGCCTCTCATTGGCACAGTTGTACTCCTCTTTGGCCTGGATATCTGTTGCCTTCAAAATTTGGCACACAAGGCAATTGCCCTTGCCTACATCCGGGCCTGGCCAAGTCTATAATATAGCTGCTCCCAACAAGGAGCAGGTGTATATTGTGATCATTGGCTTAAAGAAAAGTGAATTCTCTGTATTTCAGTCAATGTTTCCATGCTATATGCATGACCTTAAATAAAAGTTTAAGCTTTCAGGCACTGTGAGGGCAACTTTCAAACTGCCTGCATTGCTGTAAAGTCAGTGGCTACTTTTTATCCCTCCCCTCTGGTTTTATACCAGTTTTTAAAGGACACGTACGCATGCACTTTTGCTTTGAAAATTCCCTCTGGAAAAAGTACCCGTGCAGATTTGCACCTCCATTTTCTGTGGATACTAGGCATATTGTTTTCTCCTTTGTCCTATCCCCACTCCAGCAACGCCTCCATTACAATGCAGGTAAAAAGCATGCGCTTTAGAAAACTATGCATATTCTGTTACCAGCACACAGGGTGGACAATTTTTAGACAGGTGGTCTCTGTGGGTAAAATGCTTTTTACCTGCAAAAATTCCTTTGAAAATTGCCCTCTGTATCATTCTATATATAGTAGGGGCCTTAATATGGGAGGAACCAAGAGGGACTTTAAATTTATTTTTATCTTTTCTCCAGGCCTTGAAAAGTGCCAGAATGTAAAACTACTCCCTAAAATAATGTTGATGTATCCTACTGGTAGTACAAGTAGAAACACCCATAGAGGTATTCACAGAGTCTGTTAATCTGGAAGACAGCAGTAAAGAGCACCTCCTTAAATTGTCCATTTCAGCTCTTTGCTGTGGTTAACAAGCTTATTGGTTCTTCTGCTCAAACTTCAGACTATGGGAACATGATGACTCCTCAAATGTTTGCTGATTATTTAATAAAAATGATGAATACTTTTGGAGACATCAGTTTATCCTAGTACACTGAAACCTATATATGTAGATGCAGTTATTTCAACTGTGCTTTGGGATTCCTATGAAAATGTATTCAAGACTGAAACTGAAAATTTGCTGATAGGATTGAAAACCTCTTCTTGTTCAATAGATCCCTGACCAACTTGGGTTCTTAATGCACTGAAAGATGTTTTAATAGACCGCTTTACCAAGCTGATTAATCTAGCTTTTGCAGAAGGGGTAGTCCCTGATATTTTGAAAAGAACTTTGGTCAGATCCATTAAGGAAAATGATGCTACAATAGCAGAAGTTCCTTCCAGTTGTCGACCAATCTATTTGTTATCCTTGGGGAAGCTGCTTGAGAAGGCAGTTTTTGTTCAGTTAAAGGATTTTCTGCAGGAACATAATATTCTACATGACAGTCAATGTGGATTCTGTTCAGATCATAGCACCAAGACGTCGTTAACAACTGTGAATGATTATTTATTGGGGGGGGGGGGGGGAGATTGCTATTTATTTGCACATCATGGCTGTTTTTGCTTCAGTCAATCATGTAATATTGCTTGCAAGACTGAGAGAGTTAGGAATTGTTGGGAATGTCTTCTTACCTGTCTGGTCAGGTTCAGCAAGTTAAGCCTGGTGATTTATGTTCTGACTGGTTTACTACTATAGCTGGGGGTTCCCCAAGGTTCTCTCTTATCATCTGCCCTCTTTAATATGTATTTGCAGCCTTTATGTGTTTTATTAGATTCTTTTCAGATTTATTTTAAGTTTTAAGCAGATGACTTGCTCCTGAATTTTCCTGTGACTAATAATCTACAAGCTGTCTTGGAACAAGTATTCTGTTGCTTGCTGGTGGCGCATGAATGGATGGGAAGGAATGCTTTGCATTTTAGTTTTTCAAAATCGGAGGCTCTTTGGATTTCAGAAGGGTCGTGACCATGTGATCTATTTTCTTTGACTATTTCTGGCAATTAAATAGCTTTTGTAGATCACATTTTTAACGTGGGTTTTCAATTTGATTAATGTTTGAGTTATACCCATCAATTAAGAGCCATTTTATCAGCTGGTTATTTTAAATTAAAGCCTCTTTGCCATTTACAACAGATACTTGGCCAGACTGATTTTCATAATATTGTATGAGCTTTTCTTTTAACATCTCTTGACTACTGTAATTCTCTTTACATGGACCTTCTCAAAACTCGGCTGTGAGTATTACAGCTCTTATAAAATTCTGCAGCTCGATTAGCTCTGATCGTGTTTCCCCCTCTACTTCAAACCTTCATTGGCTACCAATTGCACAACTTATTAAGTTTAAGATTCTTGTATTAATTTACCAACTAGTGTGCCTAGTTATTTAAAAGGTTTATGCAAGACTTACAGTGCTCCCCGCCCATTGTGCTCTGCTAGTAATTATTTTCTAGAAGTTTCTGGAGTGAAAGTGGCACAGCTTCAAGAGACAAAGGGTCCTGCTCTTTCCATAGTGGCCTCTCATTATGGAATTGGTTGCCAGAAGACTTTTGATCATTGACAGCTTTTAAATTGTTTTGAAAAAAAACCTCCTGCTGTTCCAGAAAGCTTTCAGTTTGAACTTTGGTTAATTTTAAGGGAGAGGTATTGCATTGTATTTATTGGTAAACTGAGTTTTATGAATTCATGTGATATTTGAAAGTACTGTCTATTTTATGTCATTGTTTTATGTTTTAAATTTTAATCCACCTAGCATGTATTTTTCATTATAGGCAGAATATAAATATTTTACATAAATAAATAAGTTGTGGTTCTAATAGAGAAGAAAGTACATTCAGATTGGGAGTGCTCTGCCATGCCAGAAAAGTAGGAAGATGCAGTTAGTTCCTGTTGAAGATTTGTTGGGAATTCAGGGTTAGTAGTAGATCTGGAGTGGTGTGGAGCCTTTTTAGTTGGCCTAGGGAAACTGTGTTCTTTTACCAAAGCTAATAACCTGAATCAATCTTCTAAGAAGTATCAATAAATGATTTGGGAAGTCATGAAGACTAGTGCCATTTCCAGTGACTCAGAAATTCCAAAGTCCAACCTGAGGATGGACTTGATCACTCTTATGAATGGTTCCAACTCAAGGAACAGTGACCCAGTTGCATTTAGGCAAATGTATTCCTAATGAACCTATGTTCATCTGGATGTGGGAAGTGGGAAATGACCATGAATCTGGAGTGTTGAAATGGTAGCATGAAGAAGAAACCTTACTAGCAGAAATCACTCAATGGACAGGACAGCACTGAAAGTTCTGGAGAGAAGGAATTATTTTCCTTTTGAGTAACAATTTGCTGTTCTTCCAATAGGAGACAGTCTGCTTCCTCAATCAGAGAAACAGGATAACCAGTGCAGTGGTTTTCTCTCTCTATCTCCCTGTTGCTGGAACTGTGTTCTGTTGATTTATTAGTGTTTAATGCTTATAATGATATGTTATCATATTATGTTTTGATTACTCTGCAGGAGGACTTTTTTCCACTCAGTACACCATGCTCCATACCTTTCAGGGCCAAAAATGTTTTATTGGGGGACAAAGCATATACATATTTAAGAAAAACTGAAATCCAACAACTGAATAAGTCTCCAACCCCTTCAATTAATACATGATGGAAGCACCTTTGGCAGTAATTACAGTTGTGAGTTGGTTATCAAGATTTGTCAGCATTAGACCATTATACTTTACAAAACTGTTCAAGTTCAGTCAAGTTCTTTGATGAGCTTTGATGGACAACAGTCTTCAAGTGATACCACAACTTTTCAACTGAATTGAGGCTGGGGCTCTGACTGGACCGCTCCAGGACATTCTTTTTTATTTCTCCTTTAGCCACTGCGGTGTAGCTTTGCCAGTGTGCTTTGCATCATTGTCATACTGAAAAATGAACTTTTGTCCCAGTTTCAGTTTTCTTGCAGAGAGCAAAAGGTTTTCCTTAAAGACTTTTCTGTACTTTTTCCAATTCACCATTCACTGTCTGTTCTGTCTTGACAAATGTCCCAGTCCGAGCCGATGAGGAACATCCCCATAACATAATGCTGTCACCACCATGCTTCATATTAGGGATGATATTCTCTGGTTGATGTACTCGGTTGAGTTTTCACCAAACGTAATGCTTTGCATTCAGGTCAAAAATTTCTATTTTGGTTCCATCAGACCATAAAACGTTTTGCCACATGGCTACAGTATTCCCTGAGGGCATATGCCAAATGGGATTCAAGGTGGGCTTTCTTCAGTAGTGGCTGCGGCAGTCAAAAAAGCAAACAGAATGTTAGGAATTATTAGGAAGGGAATGGTGAACAAAATGGAAAATGTCATAATGCCTCTGTATCGCTCCATGGTGAGACTGCATCTTGAGTACTGTGTACAATTCTGGTCACCGCATCTCAAAAAAGACATAGTTGCATTGGAGAAGGTACAGAGAAGGGCAACCAAAATGATAAAGGGGATAGAACAGCTCCTCTATGAAGAAAGGCTAAAGAGGTTAAGGCTGTTCAGCTTGGAGAAGAGGCAGCGGAGGGGAAATATGATAGAGGTCTTTAAAATCAGAAGAGGTCTAGAATGGGTAGATATGAATCAGTTATTTACTATTTCGGATAATAGAAGGACTAGGGGGCATTCCATAAAGTTAGAAAATAGCTCATTTAAAACAAATCAAAGGAAATTCTTTTTCACTCAGTGCATAGATAAGCTCTGGAATTCATTGCCAGTGGAGAAGTTAGTGTAACTGTGTTTAAAAAAGGTTTGGATAAGTTCTTGGAGGAGATGTCCATTAACTACTATTCATCAAGTTGACATAGGGAATAGCCACTGCTATTATTGGCATCAGTAGCATGGAATCTACTTTGTGTTTGGGTACTTGCCAGGTACTTCTAGCCTGGATTGGCCACTGTTGGAAAAAGGATACTGGGCTTGATGGACCCTTGGTCTGACCCAGTATGGCAGTTTCTTAACTTCTTATGTTCTTTTTGCCACTCTATCATACAAGCCAGATTTGTGGGGTACTTGGGATATTGTTGTCACATGCACATTTTGACCAGTCTTGGACATGGAAGCCTGTAACTCATTCAAAGTTTCCACAGGTCTCTTGGTTGACTCTTTGATCAGTCTCCTTCTTGCTTGGTCATCTAGTTTAGAAGGAAGGTCTGATCAAAACAGGGACTTGAAGGTGCCATACACTTTCTACCTCTTAATAATGTTCTTGACCATGTTCTGAGGGCTAGTCAAGGACTTTGAAATGTTATTTGATGGGGGGCTTTGCCTGTCACTAAATTATTTCCTAGAAGTTTTTTCCTAAGCCAGGGGTAGTAGGAGGAATTAGTGGTGTTTGGAATTACTCCCAATGCTTTGTTCCCACCTTTTTGGGGGAAAGGCAAGTTATGGGGTTTATAATCCCTGGGACCATGCCTAGTGGAGGATAAGGGAAGAGACAGAGTTGTAGAGTGGAGATGCATCCTCAGTCTCAATTGAGGAGAGCTATTTTTAAGATTCATCCAGAGACTCAACTAAGGAGCAGTGCTTGGACTCTTTGGAGATTTTCTCATTGAACCAGTCTGATGGGAATGGTTTCCCCCTGTCTCCCCAAGGATCTGTTTGTCCGAGCATCTAGAAAATCAAAGGTGAAGAGAACATTGTTTTAGAAGGAAAAGAGAAACAAAGGGAATCAGCTGGTAAAGATCTGGAGCAGAGAGAAGTTTGGGGAGTTTGGATCCCTTTTTTGATACTTTTTGGGGAGTAATTTTTCCTCTGAGTATTTTTTGGATGTTGGAGTTACGATCTTTTTATCCCACCCTCACTGATTGGGATATCCTTTCTCAGGATGAAGGTGCAAGAACAGGACTGGAAGTGATTAGAAGAAGAATGGACAAAGAAACCATCTGCTTTTTGGTAACTATTGGATGTATGCAGATTCTTATTTTTCTGATTTGGGCTTGAATCCTATTCTTTAAATTACAGTAAAGAGTATCTTTTATTTGAACATCAATTTGAGACTCCAGAGTTCTCTTTTAACCCTTTTTCTACCCTAGCCTGGTCTTGAAAGGGAATGGATAGACCCAGGGGCGGATTGAGGGAAAATAGTGGCCCGGGGGATTTTTCTCCATACTGGCCCATGGGTGGCCAATTACATATACAATATAATTTACATATATAATTTACATATATAATTTAAATATATAATTTACGTATATATGTACACACCCCTATATTTCGGCATGGTCCTCCCGTATCAAAACTCAAAGAATAACAACCTCACCTATGAAAAAGAATACCACAAATATTACACCAGAATCTAAAATATCAATACACCTCCTATCAGGAAAACAGAACAGGCCAAGCTACAGAGAAACCACATGCTAAAAGAATGCTTTATCTCAGTTTTTGCAGGTAGAACACAAACTCTCACCAAATACAGAATAAAGCCACATAAAGTATAAATAGAAATGTGCAGACAAAAACTAAACTGTAAAACGTATCATGCCAGACTCTATACAGTGCAACAATGGAAAAACAAAAATGTCACCATTCCTCATGAAACAATAAAATCAAGATATATAAATCATGAATCATAATTATAAAATCAAACTAATAAAATAATTTTAAAACAGCTGATGAATAGAATATCCAATAATTAAATACTCAAGCAAATTTTGAAACCTTTACCAAACACCAATAAAATATTTCAAACAGCAGACATCACATACTACCCAATAATTAAAATGGTAGTCAATCAAGAAAAATGAACTTAAAAAGCCACCTTTACTTACCCTCTCCAGCAGTTCTCCTACTCCTTTCCCTTGCAAGCCACACCAGAAGCAGCAGTAGCTGCTGAAGCTGTCCTCATGGTCCTCTTCCTTAGGGACCACAACCAATCTCTTCTCTCTCTCTCTCACACAAACCAGTCATACCCTCAAGACCAGTTTCTGTCTCTCACACACCAATCATCTCCCCAACCAGTCTCTCTCTCTCTCTCACACTCACACTCACACACACACACACAAGCACACACATACCAGTCATCTCCCTGATCAGTCTCACACACACACATGTCACCTCTCTGGCCAGTCTCTCTCAATCAAACAATGCTCTCGCTCCCTCTTATACACAGGATTTCAATCACACACATGCTCTCTCTATTTCACTTACACATAAGCTCTCAATCACACACATGTTCTATCTCACTTACAAACAGGCTCAATCACACACATGCCCTATCTCACAGCCACAAGCCAGCCAAAAACATGCTCCATATCTCTTGCACACACACATTGACACACAGAAGCACCCTCCCTGTCTCACATACACATTACACTCACAGAAGCACCACCTTGCTTTCAGACTTGCATTTTTCACTTTTACTAAAAGTGAAAGTGATGATCCCAACCATTAAATAAGAAAACCACATTCCTATCAGAAGGCGAAATGACACCCTTCCTTCAGGTTCTGTCCTCCCAAGGGACAGCCACCCACACCGTACAGCTTCTCTTGTTTTACGCTTTTCGGCAATAAAGCAAGTGTCTTTCTTCAAACTATCAGTCATATGATTATTCATATGGGAGATATGGAACCAAAAGACATCCTTAGTCAACTTTCTTTTTAAATGGGAAGATTCCAGTCTTAGTAATTTAAAAATATACATTTTCTAAAGGCTTAAAAAAAAAATAGCAAAACCATTTCAGATTGGAACTATTCTGGTCTTCATGCTTAAATTATGCTTTTAAAAAAAAACCCCAAACCCCACCTGGCATCAGTATCTTAAATTTGTGATTTTGCTGAGATGAACATTTTAAATAGTTTAATTTTTTTTTTGCTTTAGTATTTGTCTCTACCCACTTTGCTAAATTTTATTTTCCAGAAGAGGATGCTTAAAATTCAGTAATTTCATCTTTCATCCAACTTTTCAAAGGTTGCGCTACCAGTACAAAAGTTGAGGTATATGTATTATCACATTTCATTTTTTTTTAAACTGGCAGATTCCTTTCTTACATACATAACACACACACACACACAGAAGCAGCATTCCTTTCTCACATTTACACATACACATACACACATACACACACACACACACACTGAAGCATCATTTCTTTCTCACATTCACACATACACACACACACTGAAGCATCATTCCTTTCTCACATTCATATATACACACATACATACACACACACAAGCACCGTTCCTTTCTCACATACACAAAGAAGCACTCTTCCGATCTAAGGCCCCCAGCTGAACAGCTGGTCTCCGGCGGTGGTTAGCAGCACCGGTGTTCACTTCTTCGGCCCCCGCCGGCCTCAGTTTTAATTTCTTCGGCCCCCGCCGGCCTCGGTTTTAATTTCTTCGGCCCTCTGGCTTGGTCTCCGGTGGGGGCCGAAGAAATTAAAATCGAGGCCAGCAGGGGCTGAAGATATTAAAAACGAGGCCGGCGGAGGCCGAAGAAAAGAAGATGGGCGCCTCCCAGCCAGCCTCAAGAAGATGGGCCTCCCAGCCAGCCTCAAGAAGATGGGCGCGGCCCAGCCAGCTCCCACTTGAGGCTGGCTGGGAGGCGCCCATCTTCTTTTCTTCGGCCTCTGCCAGCCTCGATTTTAATATCTTCGGCCCCCGCTGGCCTCGATTTTAATTTCTTTGGCCCCCACCGGAGACCAAGCGGGAGCTGGCTGGGTGGTGCGCATCTTCTTTTCTTCAGCCTCCGCTGGCCTCAATTAAACTCTGGAATTTGTTGCCAGAGAATGTGGTTCGTGCAGTTAGTATAGCTGTGTTTAAAAAAGGATTGGATAAGTTCTTGGAGGAGAAGTCCATTACCTGCTATTAAGTTCACTTAGAGAATAGCCACTGCCATTAGCAATGGTTACATGGAATAGACTTAGTTTTTGGGTAGTTGCCAGGTTCTTATGGCCTGGATTGGCCACTGTTGGAAACAGGATGCTGGGCTTGATGGACCCTTGGTCTGACCCAGTATGGCATTTTCTTATGTTCTTATGTTCTTAATATCTTCGGCCCCCGCCGGCCTCGATTTTAATTTCTTCAGCCCCAACCGGAGACCAAGCGGGAGCTGGCTGGGCGGTGCGCATCTTCTTTTCTTCGGCCTCCGCCGCCGCCGGCCTCGATTTTAATTTATTCGGCCCCTGTCGGCTTGGTCTCCGGCGGGGGCTGTCTCGGAGGCTCCCATCTTCATTTCTTTGGCCCCTGCCGGCTTGGTCTCCCGCAGGGGCTGGCTGATCTTCTTTTCTTCGGCCTCTGCTGGCCTCGATTTTTATTTCTTCAACCCCCGCTGGCTTGTCTCCAGCAGAGGCTGGCTGGGAGGCGCTGAGGAAGAGCCATGCAGTCGAGACCACGTGACCAGCTAGACTGGCCCACTGGGGGAAGCTCGATCCCCTGATAGGCCAATTCGCCCCTGGATAGACCTTGGTTCAGTTCCTAGTTTCTGTCTACAATGTTGACTTTTGCTTCCTTGCTCTTATTTTTTACCATCTGGCACCTTTTGGAGTTATTTGACTTAGAATGTGAAGTGGTTACAGAGATTGTGATTTACTGCACCAGGGGCCTGGATCTGTAGCACCCCTGGTTGAGGGTAATTCACCAAAACGGGGTCCCACTACATTTATTATACCCATCCCCAGATAAGTGCCTTTCTACAACTTTGTCCCGGATTTCGTTTGTCATTCCTTGGTTAGATCTTTGTTTTGAAACAGACTACTAGAGAGTACCAAGAACTACTGAATTTATCCTGTAATGTCATGTGAATCAGTACAATTTAACACAACTGGGGTCAATTCACTTGATGTATACTTTTGAAGGGGATTAGTAACACCACAACTTTAAGAATTTAGGATGCTACAGATGTAAAAGGAAGGTGGACACTTATTCAACTAAACGATTCTATGTTTTTATTTTCTAAGGAATATTTTTATTTTCTAAGGAATTCTGGAATATATTTTTTACTTGGCAGTTGTGGTGTAGGGTGTGTGGATACATGGAACAAACACTGGTTTCATGAGTTTTACTTCCAGACTATAAAGCAACAAAAGGTGCTATTTTCGAAGGGGGTGTAGACTTTCTATAGCCACTATATGTAAACATGTTGAGTATGGGTTTTTTCTTCTCAGAAGGCATGAGCCATGTGACCCAAACTGAAATTCAATTCAGTTTAATATCACAATACAAAGTGCACTAACATATTAGAAATATAACAAGAATAAAGCTTATTTACATAACAGAAAATAGTAAAAACTCAAAATAAAACTGCACTATCAGTTGCTATGGAATGGGTAAGGAAATGTAATGGGCCAGGGTGTGACATGACCCTTCCCTTTACTTCAGTTGCTGCTTCTGCTGCTAAGGCTATTGGCGGTCTCTCTTGCTTTTCAATTTATTGCTGCACCTACAGGTGCAAGAGCAGCATGTTAATATGTGGCTGAATAAGAAAAGAATCAAAACACTATACAAGTACTTAAATCTTTCCCTAAACTCTCCCTAACCAACTACAATGAGTATCTCCATCCCCATACCTATAAATAATAAGAGACAGCCAACAGATAATAGGAGCGCCTAAGATAGGAAACAACAAAGAGAAAAGTAGAACAGAAAAACAGCAGAAATCATTACATTTTTCAAAGTGTAGGCACTATAGCCAAACAAATCCAACCATGTAGGAAAAATAGGAACGCTAGTTAACACTTTCAAGAATATATTTACATAGTCAAGACCAATCAGCAGAAGATGGCTGGTGGCTCAGTGGCAGTGATGTAAATTGCCATGCACGAAGTTCCTGGTTCAGTACTCAAGGAAGGTCTTCCACTCCCCAGGTTGCAAAGGCAGCATTCACAGCCCCCAAAGAAAGGAAGGGTTTGTGATCATTGCTTAATGGTGACACCTAATGGTCAGATTCAGAGTTTATGACTACAGGATTTGGAAGGAGTCTTAGCCCATGGTCTATGGCCCAGGGCTGTCACTGCAATGACTAGACACAGGCTCGGTGGCGCGCGCAAGCCCCGGGACGCGCGTAAGTCCCGGGGCTTCGAATAAGGTGCTGGCCGGGGGCGTGTCCGGGGGGCGTGGTGGCGGACCGGGGGCGGGGCCGGAGGCGTGATGGCGGTCCGGGGGTGGGGCCGAATGCTCCGACACAACAGCCTGTGCCTGGACAGGGAGCCAGCGGTGCGCGCAAGTTAACTCCACGAAATAAGGTGGGGGGGGATTTAGTTAGGGCTGGGGGGGTGGGTTAGATAGGGGAAGGGAGGGAAAGGTGGGGGGGACCCAAAAAAAGTTCCCTCCAAGGCCGCTCCGATTTCAGAGCGGCCTCGGAGGGAACGGAGGCAGGCTGCTCGGCTCGGCGCGTGCAGGTTGCACAACTGTGCACCCCCCTGCGCACGCCGACCCTGGATTTTATAACATGCGTGCGGCAGCGCGCACATGTTATAAAATCGGGTGTAGATTTGTTCACGCCGAGTTGCGCGAATAAATCTGCGCGCTCGCGTAAGTTTAAAGATTTGCCCCAAAGTATGTTTTATGTTTTTGGTGGGGGGAAACATAAAATAGAGGGAAAAAGACCAAACAGCAGAATGAAAGCTGCAGTCTCTACCATAGAAAAGAAAAACATGATGGCAGAAAATGACCAAATGATCCATCCAGTCTGCCCAGTAAGCTTATGATAATGTCTGCCGTGTCGTGCAGGCTACCATCATGCATATCAGTTTCCCAGACCGTAAAAGTCAGGGCCCTCGGATGCTGTTTGAATCCAATTACCCTTTACCCTTGCCATGGAAGCAGAAAGCAATGTTGGAGTTGCATCAACAGTATCAAGGCTTATTTGTTAAGGGTATTAACCGACACTCCGGCAAGTTGCCACCCTGCACTCTTTTCTTCATTTCCATCCTCTAGCCTTTAGGGATCCACAGTGTTTATCCCATGCCCCTTTGAATTCATTCACTGTTTTCATTTTCCTCTGGAAAGACATTCCAGGCATTTGCTACCCTTTCCGTGAAGGAATACTTCCTGACATTGGTTCTGAGTCATCCTCCCTGGAGTTTCTTTTCATGACCCATAGTTCTACTGATTTCTTTCCAATGGAAAAGGTTAAATCATAACAACACATGGCAAAAAACATGGCCAATGACAAACCTATCACTATAGACATGCTGCATAGATAGTACATCGACAGACAGTATTGGGTAGGGAGAGCTGGTCATAGGGTGCTTTGAGACCAGGGGTACCCAAGGCACTACTCGCATCAGCTAGCATGACAGGGCAGCAGCACCTGGGGAACAGCTGCGCACAGCTAATGAGGCCTGAGGAGCCTGGCTGGCAAAAGAAGCAGAATATTAAACAGCTGATCCTCTTCATCCTATCTTCTCAGCCCGGTGCAGGCTTCTGCCATGAGGTATGAGCCAAGAGATCTTTTGCTTTGGGCTTCCTTTCACACAGAAATGTATGCAAGGCAGTGCCACTGCAGGGCTTATGGGTGCATATAGGCCCCAACTTGGACTTCCATTACTAATTCTGCTGGTGCTGGCCATGGGAGTGTTTGAAGGAGGGGGCTATTTAAAGGGAGGGATGTGAGGGAGGATGGGTTTACGGTTTGGATAATGGGGAGAGGGATTGGCTGGGGAGGGTGACAGGTGAGGAATGACAGAGGTCAGTTTGGGGTTAAGAGAAGGACTTGAGGGTGAGAGAGTCAGCTGGGGGTAATGGAAAAAGGGCTGGAGGTTGTGAGAGGGGGGTTGAGCTCGGGAAGTGAGAGGAGTGGAGGTTGGAATAATGAAGGAATAATGAAAAACACTGGAGGGGAGGAGGTCCTCTGGAGGAGGAGGTGGTTGAGAAAGAGGATGGATGTTGAGTGAGGGATAACATGGAGTGTGGGAAGGGTGAGGCGTGATTGTTGGAGATGAACCCTACCCCTGCTAATCTGTTTTGGTCATCCTCTAGGGTCACACACATTTTAAAGTGCTAAAATGGGGTCATACTGTCTAAAAGTTTGGGAAGTCCTGCTCTTTAGGGCCCTACGTTTAAGAAACCTCCAAAAGGGCCCCTATATTTTAGTGCTCAGAGCCAGAATCTTTTTATATTCAAAAATTTAGGTTCCTAATTCTTAAAGCTAGGTACCTAGGCACCTAGGTCTTTTGAATTTCAAGCTCTAAGGTAAATAGGATACTATTTACCATGCACACAAAACTGATTTAGCATGCACAATAACTTTTAGTGACCTTTAGTGACTCAGAACCAAAGTCTTTACAAAACCTAAAGGCTTTTTTTTTTTATTGTTTTTTTGGGTTGGGAAGCATAGAACAGTTAAGAAAAAGCCATGCTCATGCCACAGGAGATTACATTAACTTTTTCATCTAGCTGTTTTTTAGGTGCATTTTGCTGGAGTGAGAACGTCTGGTGTCATGGGTGCATCTCTCTGTCTGTGCACATGGTGGAAGTCGGAAATCTTTGAACAGATATTGCTGAAATTCGGCATGGGGGATCAGGAGGAAAGGTTGCCAGAGAATTGTAATTTTGGTTCCACCTGATTCAAAATGAAAGCCGCCTGACAGTTTAATGTTGATCCCCTATGTTAATTTGCACTTTGGCTGAGTAGGGGAAATGAGTATTCATGCAATGCCAGTAAGCAAGCACTTTCAAATAAGATAGCTGCTATTTACTCCTTGTTGTTATGACAAATTCTTTTCAGCTAAAAAAAAAAATCCCAGTTGTAGAGGGCGTGTCATTAAACTTTAAGTCAGCCCTCAGTTACTATATGTGGTTTTGATAGATCATGAAAACTTGTAAAATCTATCTGAACCATGTCTGTGGTTATTGTCGTTGAAAATCACTTGGGATTACTGTTTTAAATAAATAGTTTCAGCTGAACTTTAATTGATGTTTTTCATTGAGTCCTGGAGTCATGTCTAGGACCCTAGCCAATTTTGGTTGAATCAGGCCTGGCAAATCCTAGTAATGTAGTCCTAAGAGAGGCATTTTCTCAAACAGCTCTACAAAACTTTGCCTAAGGTATCTATATTACTTTGCCATTTCGAGGATAGAGGTGTTAACAAAATAGAAAAAAATGGCCCCAGAGGCTCTTAAGTACCCAGGTCATTTCAGCATGCTAATAAATGCAACAACAAATTTAGTGGCCACACAGTCAAACTCTAAAATGCAACTATTGGTAAGTAATCATGCATAATACTGCTGCTGCTCCAAAGGGTTTGGTTTCAGGCATCTTTTTCCTGGTAAAGAATCATGTAAGTGGTACCACATATAGGGGCGGATTTTAAAAGGAGCGCAAATAGCCTACTTTTGTTTGCGCTCCAGGCGCAAACAAAAGTACGCTGGATTTTAGTAGATACGTGCGGAGCCGCGCGTATCTGCTAAAAACCTGGATCGGCGCGCGCAAGGCTATGGATTTTGTATAGCCGGCGCGCGCCGAGCCGCCCAGCCTACCCCCGTTCCCTCCAAGGCCGCTCCGAAATCGGAGCGGCCTTGGAGGGAATCCTCTAACGCCCTCCCCTCACCTTCCCCTCCCTTCCTCTACCTAACCCACCCGCCCGGCCCTGCCTACACCTCCCCCTTACCTTTCTCTGGGGATTTACGCCTCCCGGAAAGAGGCGTAAATCCCTGCGCGCGAGCGGGCCTCCTGCGCGCCGGGCAGCGACCTGGGGGCAGGTACGGAGGGCGCGGCCACGCCCCCGGACCGCCCCGGGCCGTAGCCACGCCCCCGCACCCGCCCCCAAAACGCTGCCGACACGCCCCCGAAACGCCGCGATGACCGTGCCCGCCCCCGACACGCCCCCCTCGGAGAACCCCGGGACTTACGCGAGTCCCGGGGCTCTGCGCGCGCCGGTAGGCCTATGTAAAATAGGCTTCCCGGCGCGCAGGGCCCTGCTCGCCTAAATCCGCCCGGTTTTGGGCGGATTTAGGCGAGCAGGGCTCTTAAAATCCGCCCCATAATGTTAAGAAGACCCTTTGAGGTTTATGTTTAAAATCCTGCTGAGTAGGTAAGATAACTGGCTAATTTTAACCAGTTATCTTCATGCAAGTGTTCAGTTGAGCCTAAGCAGCTAGTTTCTCAGCTGAATATATTTCCTAAATCTAGCTAGTCAGTTTAACTGGCTAGATTTAGTGCACTTGGGTTCCCTGACTACACTTATCCAATTAGCGCTGAAAATCTGGCACTAACTTGATACGTTTTCCTGACCCCCGACCTCCCCTTCACCTGACAGAAGATGCCCCCTACAAGACTCCCTTCCTTCCTGGCCCCAAACTAAAACTGACATGAGGGGCTGAGAGGCCCCCTACCCACTGAAAGGATCCCCTTCATTTCAACATAAAAAAAAAACTTTGCATGGGGCTGCCAGGCCCTGACAGGATCACCTCTCTGCTCCTGCACAAGAGAAAAGTTGAGTAAAGGGGCTTACAGCTCCCCTCAAGTGATTGCCCTCCTTTTGTGCTCTAAATTAAAACTGTGTCAGAGTTACCAAACCCCATGGGTTCCTCCCGCCCTCTCTCCTACAAGAAATAAAATGTTGGGTCAGGGGCTGTCAGTCCCTGTCCAGAATTTCTCCTCCCCTCTTCATCTAAAAATATTGGGGCACCCCTCCATGGTTCCCATCCCACCGCCTAGAACCCCCAAAAGTTACTTTCACAGATCCAGCAGGAGGAGTTATGCTTCTCTCCTGCTGGCTCAACATCCCTGGTTGTTTTGATAACAACGCTGGTAGCAATAACCATCTAACTTACTTCCCCTACCCTATTCCTGCCCCCAGACCTATCCAGAATTTGACCAAAAAAATGTACCCACCTGGTGAGATTTGGGAATCTATATTTAGATGGTTAGCCTGGTCAGTTTTCACATGCTTTTATCTAGCTAGCTAAGTCCTTATTTAGGGATGGACCCACAAAACAAGACGTTAACCGGTCCAGGAAAGCCACGGAAATGGAAAAACAAAAACCAGACCGGTGCCTTGGAAAGGATTTTATTCAATTATTGTTGAACATGCCCGACTCTGGCCAAAGTTTCGCTTTATGGCTGTATCAGGGGCTCTACAAGAGATTATACAAGAGATATATTAAATAGAAACTATAATAGTCTGTAATACAACCAGATATATTAAATAGAAACTGTAATAGTCTGTAATACAACCAGAACAATTACAATCACAATCACCAAACAGCATGGTAAAATGTGATAACAAGATAATAAACCTCTCAAAAAAAGATCTGAGTAAAGATGAGATCATTATTTTAAAAAAGGGGTTATCATTCGTCCCCACTCCCGGTTACACTGCATTTCAGACAAGAATAGACTTCTTCAAATTCATCCGTAAACTGAAGATTGATACCATTTCAAATAATAAAACTATTAATCCTACCTACTCTGTTGTTAAAAAATCAAGCAAATGGGTACCAACTGGACCCACTAATCCGATTATCCACACATACCAAGTTGCAGTAATGAAAGATTTGGAGAAAATTGAAAAAAAAATCATGTCACATATAACATAAAAAAAAGAAGAGAAACTAGCTATAGAAAGCTTAAGAAATAACAAAGACATAGTAATTAAACCGGCATATAAAGGTGGTAATATTGTACTTATGGACCGCACAGATTACGTACATGAGTTCAAAAAACAACTCTCAGATACCACTTTTTATGAAAGAATAGCTAGTAATCCAACAGAAAATATCAAGAAAGAGATTGATGAAATACTCAACATTGCAGAGAAGACTAACTTTCTAACAAAAAAAAAATTAGAATTTCTGACCGTCAAAAAAACCAATAATGCCGACTATATACATTTTATCAAAAATCCATAAATTGATTACATCTCTACCAGGGAGACCAATTATTTCGTCTATCGGCTCCCTTCTCGAACATCTTTCCATCTTTATTGACTGATTTCTGAGACCACACGCACTTGACATACCATCTTACATAAGGGATTCAAGTGACATGGATTTCAACACTAGAGAAATTTGAAATTAAAGACTAACATCATTATGGATTGCTTAGATATTGAATCGCTATATACAAACATACCACAATCAGATGCACTAGACAACATCAAAGATGTCTTACACACACACAATCACCATAAACATATTCTGATTTGGTTTATCATGGAACTGGCAGAAATAGTTTTGACTAAGAACTTCTTCAGGTTTGAAAATGACTTTTTCATTCAATGTAAAGGAGTGGCCATAGGTAAAGCAATGGCCCCATCAATAGCCAATCTTTATGTAGCTAGATTTGAAGAGAAAATACAGAAAGATAAAATCTATGAGGAGAATGTAATCTTGTGGCGAAGGTACATAGATGATGTATTCATGATATGGAGAGGCAATGAAACAGACTTAAAGACCTTTTTTGGTCACATCAACAATGCGGATACAAATTTGAAATTTAGCATATTATCATCACAGAACAAAGTACCATTTCTTGACATACTAATAACCTTAAAAGAAAATAAATTCAGAACAGACATTTTTAGAAAACCAATGGACACTAACAAATTTTTAGACTATCATAGTTGTCATAACAGGAATATGATGAAAAATCTACCTTACAGTTTCTTAGACTGCGACGGCTATGCACTAAAGAGGAGGTATATAAGGAAAGATCGATAGACATGAAAGAAAGATTCAGACAAAAGAATTACCCGGTGAATCACATTAATGAAGGTTACCTAAGAGCACTCAAAAGAAACAGAGAAGAATTATTGGAAACAAAGAAAAAGGTCAAATCAGACACCATTATATGCCCCCTTAATTACAATCACATGTCATATCTGATCACCAAAATCCTGAAAAAGTACTGGAATATTTTAAAAAATCTTAACTGTTTTGAAATCAGTAGACTCATTATTGCAAATAAGTAAGAAAAGAATTTAAAAGACATGTTAGTTTCTTCAGCCCTTCCACGCCCATTGACCACTGTCATTAGACCACCAGGACACCGGCTCTGTGGTTCCTGTTCTGTATGTCATATAAATATGAAGACAGATTGTATTTTGATTAGTGGCCAGAACACTCCTTTTAAATTAAGGAATTTTACTAATTGTAAAAGCGAAGGCATAATCTACGCTGCCAGATGTCCATGTAACAAATGGTACATTGGCAAAACCATAAGACCACTACATAAATGGTTAGTGGAGCACAGAAGTGCAATTAAAAGAAAAGTAGAAGGCAAACCACTAGTTGAGCATTCTATGTTAGCTTACCACAACTTTGAAGATTACAAGTTTTGTGTAATATGTAAACCTAAATTATCATGGAGAGGAGGCGACTTAGATCAGTTATTATTAAGAACAGAGCAGACATTTATTTTTAAATTTAACACAATGTCTCCAGTTGGTTTAAACCAAGACATTGATTTTATTGTATTTTTATAGTTAACATTTTAGGTCTGAACATTTTAGTGATCCACTTTCTTTTATTAATTTTAATTTTTACCTTTTATTATGTTATTATTTTTTATTTTTTATCTTTTAATTTTCAATTTTTAATTATTTATACTTTATTATTCTCATGTCAGTATTATTATTAAATTCTTATGATTTTAATGTTTAATTTCTATTTTATTTATTTTTATTTCTATTTTTATACTTTTTTACAATATTAATGATTTTAATATTTATAATTTTCTTGTAATTTTCTCTTTTGCTTTTATGACCAGGACCAGTTTTTATTTTTTTTTTTTATATCTCTATTCTTCCTTTTTAATTTCCATTTTCTTTTTACTTTTTATTTTAGATTGTAGGGTTGCTATATGATTCACTCAGACTTTCATACAATGCAACGTAAGGTTTGCTAGGATGATTGACACATTACAAGGAGGATATGATGTCATGCATTTTTCACGCGCTTTTTGAAATACAAGGTATGTCAAGACCGTAACTGTATACTGCCATTTTTTTCTGCTAAACAAGATGGTCTTTATTTTTTAAAGGAAATCTGAAGGAACGATTGCTTTCCTAAGCGGTTGGATTTGTTTTAACTAACATCTTTCGTGTCAGATAGTTGGTATATAGAAAATTCTTTTTTGATGAACAACGCGTCCTCATATACAGAACGCCGTTCTTGTAGTGAACCTGCCCGCTTCACTACCTCTGCTGTTCCCGACGTGGCATGCACGCTGCCATTGGGCCTGCCTGCGCGGCTGGAGCCGCGGACTGAAGCCCCTCCTGCGGCCTGGAGGCTGCCCCTGTGTTCTGACTTCACCGCGGCCAGAACCGCGGCCAGAACCGTGGACCTCTCTCCTCTACTGTCGCGGCTGGAGCCGCCACCAATGTCGTTGACTTCTTTGCAGCCAGGAGGCCACATCCCCGGGCTGGAGTAGCGGCAGGAGCCGCCCCTGGGGTTGCCTGCAGCGACTGGAGCCACTGCTGTCGTCAGGGCCTGCTCCTCAGGCTCTGCCCTGCTTCCACAACGCCGACGCTGTGCAGGCCGCTGTCCACGGTCCTGCACAGATCTGCTTCCTGCTCCCTAGGCGCACGGCCGTGCCTCTCTTCTGTATTTAAAGGGCCAGCCACAGGAAGTGTGGCTGACCCCACCTAAGATTGGACTTCCTGTTCTAGCCCTATAAAAGGGCTGTCTTCACAGTACGCCTTCACCTTGCATCGGAGTGTCTTCCTTCTGGAGGCTCTCGCCTGCCAGAGCTCTGTCAGGTCTTCTTGTCTTCTCCATGGAGTTCTTGTTGTCTCGTCATGTCAAGTCTTGTCTTCGTGTCTGAGGTCCCTGTCCAGATGTCCCGTCCAGGTATCCTGATGTTCCTGTCCTGATCTACGTCCTGATGTTCCTGCCTTCCTGGATGTTCTTCCCTGCGTCTTCGTATGTGCTCCTGGCCTTCTGAACTGCTGGGTCTTGGAGTGGCCAACAGATGGGATCCATCCCTGCGCTCTGGAGCATCTGTTCCTGCCAGCCGTCGGAGCTTCGGATGTCATTGGTCCCGACATCGGAGTTCCTCTTCGCCTGGATCTTCCCTGCGCATGTCCTGCTCACCTCGTGGTCTGTGACCAGCCTTCGGGCTGTGTAGGGTGCGCAGTAAGACAGGGTGGTCCGCAACTCAGTCCCGCAGGTGGGCTGAGTAGGGCGCCCTGAGAGACTGTGCAATTGTCCCTCTGCTCAAGTGCCTTCTGTGATGTCTTCGCACCAGCCCTCGTCTGTGATGCCGTTGCATCCCCACCATTGTCCTGTCTTCGTGTCAAGGCCTCCGACTGCCCTCAACCTCAGGCCAGGCCTGCTGCTTCATACTGTTCCACGCAGCAGGTCCAAAAGGGCTCAGAATGGTCAACATCTTCTTGTTGTTGGCCGTGGGAGCTTGCAGGCCTGGTAGCTTGCGGGCCGTGGGAGCTTGCAGGCCTGGTAGCCCTCCAGACACGCTGGAATACGCTGTTAACCCTCATGTCGGCCCTGGGTGCGCCTGGGGCCGGGCTGAGGCCCACGGGCACACTAAACCCATCCCGCAACAGAATGCAGGGCCTCTAGGTCACAACTGAATGCAAGGCCATGTGCTCGATGGTAATTTCAGCAATGGATTTGCCTTGTTCTGACTCTTGCCTGTGTTACTGGACGATGATGGGACAGAAATTTTTTTTTTCTGGACTGTTCTTGCCTGCTTACGACCTGCTGGAGGTGCCAGCTGTCTGGATTTCCTTTTTGAAACGACCTACAGGAGGCGCCTGTATCCAGACCCTTGTGCTATCCTGTTACCAGGTTGGCATTTTACAACCTGCAGGAGGCGCCTGCACCCCTACTGTTTTGCTGGTTTTTCTTTGCCCCCCGGGCTTCTTGTTGCTTCTTGATGTTTCTTGTTGTTCCTCGCTTGTTGCTCGTTGGTCCTGATCTTGTTTTGTTTCTTGCCTGTTCCTTGCTTGTCTTTGTTTCCTGCCTGTGCGCTCCTCGTTCCCGTGTTCGGTTCCCTCGTTTCCCAGCTCTCATTCTGTCACTTTTTCGCCCTTCGCTCCTTTCGCTTTCCGCTCTCTCGCTCTTTGCTCTTTCGCTCCTTGAGTTCCCTTGCTCTCTGCTCCCTTGCTCTCTGCTTTCTTGCTCTCTTTTTCCTTGCTCGCTGCTCCCTTGCTCGCTGCTCCCTTGCTCGCTGCTTCCTTGCTCTCTGCTCCCTTGCTCCCCGCTCCCTCGCTCTCCGTTCCCTTGCTCCCTCTTTTGTGTTTTTTGTGTTGTAAGTCGCGCGGTCACCGTTTGCTTGGTCGCTGCTCGCTCAGTCGCTGCTCGCGTGGTCACCGTTCGCTCGGTTGCTGCCCGCGCGGTCACCAGTCGTTCGGTCGCTGCTCCCTCGGTCTCATATTTGCTTGGTCCCGTGTTCCCTCGGTCTTGTCCTCTTTGGTCTCTCGTCGTGTCCTTCTGTTTCTCTGGTTTCCTGCTACTTTGCCTTGTCTCACGCTGTCCCCAGTTTTACCAGCTTCCACTTTTTGGTCCCTTGAATACCGCCATTCGGTATGGACTGATACCCTTCTCCTCGGAATTGTTGAGTGGACGCTTGAGGAGGGGGGCTTTGAGGAGGGGGTATTGTTGTGAACCTGCCAGCTTCACTCACCTCTGCTGTTCCCAACATGGCATGCACGCCGCCGTCGGGCCTGCCTGCGTGGCTGGAACCACGGACTGAAGCCCCTCCTGCGGCCCGGAGGCCACCCCAGTGTTCTGACTTCACCGCGGCCAGAACTGCGGACTTCTCTCCCCTGCTGTCATGGCTAGAGCCGCCGCCGACGTCGTTGACGTCTTCGCGGCCAGGAGGCCGCATCCCTGGGCTGGAGTAGCGGCAGGAGCTGCCCCCGGGGTTGCCTGCAGCGGCTGGAGCTGCTGCCGTCGTCAGGGCCTGCTCCTCAGGCTCTGCCCTGCTTCCGTGACGCCAACGCTGTGCAGGCCGCTGTTCACGGGCCTGCATAGTTCTGCTTCCTGCTCCCTAGGTGCGCGGCCGTGCCTCTCTTCTGTATTTAAAGCGCCAGCCACAGGAAGTGGCTGGCGCTTTAAATACAGAGGGCTGTCTTCACAGTATGCCTTCACCTTGTATCGGAGTGTCTTCCTTCTGGAGGCTCTCGCCTGCCAGAGCTCCGTCAGGCCTTCTTGTCTTCTCCATGGAATTCCTGTTGTCTCGCCATGTCAAGTCTTGTCTTCGTGCCTGAGGTCCCTGTCCAGATGTCCCGTCCAGGTATCCTGATGTTCCTGTCCTGATCTACGTCCTGATGTTCCTGCCTTCCCGGATGTTCTTCCCTGTGTCTTTGTATGTGCTCCTGGCCTTCTGATCTGCTGGGTCTTGGAGTGGCCAACAGGTGGGATCCATCCCTGAGCTCTAGAGCATCTGTTCCTGCCAGCCGTCGGAGCTTTGGATGTCATTGGTCCCAACATCGGAGTTCCTCTTCGCCTGGATCTTCCCTGCGCATGTCCCGCTCTCCTCGTGGTCCGTGACCAGCCTTCGGATCTGTAGGGCGCGCAGTGGGACAGGGTGGTCCGCGACTCAGTCCCATGGGTGGGCTGAGTAGGGCGCCCTGAGAGACTATGCAATTGTCCCTCTGCCCAAGTGTCTTCTGTGATGTCTTCGCACCAGTCCTCATCTGTAATGCTGTTGCATCCCCACCATTGTCCTGTCTTCGTGTCAAGGCCTCCGACTGCCCTCAACTTCAGGCCAGGCCTGCTGCTCCATGCTGTTCCACACAGCAGGTCCGAAAGGGCTCGAAATGGTCAGAGGACCATTCACATTCCAACATCTTCTTGTTGTTGGCCGTGAGAGCTTGCAGGCCTGGTGGAGGGTAGCCCGCCAGTCACGCTGGAATACGCCGTCAACCCTCAGGTCGGCCGTGTGTGCGCCTGGGGCCGGGCTGAGGTCCAAGGGCACACTAAACCCGTCCCGCAACAGAATGCAAGGCCTTTGAGGCCATAACAGTATGCAAGGCCTCGAGGCCGCAACAGTTCTTTATTGCATTTGACCTATACTATTTAAGTGGTCTGTAGAATAGGAGTCTATGATACACATTTATCTTTTAAGACTGGTTACAGCTGAATATATTAGTGTTCATATGGTAATCTTAACTCCGCGCATATTTGTTTTTTTCATGTAAACTTTCTTAGGTAGCTCGCAGTCTTTTTCTGTATACTGCGATATTATACGCCGTATAAAAGGACCGATTAAGGTCACCAATAGCTTCTTATAAATATATACATATTAATAGAATCACAATTGTATGGCTATGGACCAAAATATATTTTTTAACTTAAATGGTAGAGAGAGAGTTTCTTGCGCGTTAATTGCAGTTTTAAGAAAGACAGATTTGCGTTATTATTTTTCCTGCAGTATTTAAGGTATCTTTATAAATGCAGTAATTGCATTTGTATGAACTAGCCACTTCTTTTGTGATGTTTCTATAGCTTATAGAATAGTACTGCATATAGGGACCACTATCGGTAATTACAATCATTGTTATGATAAATATGGCCTGTGACCGACGGCCCGCAAATGCGCAGTAGAGACCAGCTCTACCGCGCATGTGCGGGCGAGCACGTCGCTCTGAGGCAGCTTCAGAAAGAAAAAAAAATGGCGGCGTCCAGTGGCAGCAGCGGGCGGCGGCGGCGGTACCGGCAGTGGGCGGCGACGGCGGTAGCGAGCGGCGGCGGTACCGGCAGCGCGCGGCGACGGCGGTAGCGAGCGGCGGCGGTAGCGACGGCGGTAGCGGCGACGGCGGTAGCGGGCGGTAGCGAGGGAGGGAGAAGAGAGAGAGAGGGAGGGACGGACTGAGTGGGAGGGAGGGAGGGACGGAGAGAGAGAGTGGGAGGGAGTGACTGAGTGAGAGGGAGGGACTGAGTGGGAGGGAGGGATTGAGTGAGGGGGAGGGACTGAGTGAGAGGGAGGGAGTGGGACTGAGTGAGAGGGAGAGGGGGGACTGAGGGAGGGAGTGGGAACTGGGAGAGTGAGGGAGAGTGAGTGGGACTGAGTGAGTGAGAGGGAGGGGGGAGGGAGTGACTGAGTGGGAGGGAGGGATTGAGTGAGGGGGAGGGACTGAGGGAGGGAGTGGGACTGAGGGAGAGAGAGGGAGGGAGGGAGTGGGACTGAGGGAGAGGACGGAGGGAGTGGGGACTGAGTGAGAGTGAGTGGGACTGAGTGAGAGGGAGGGAGAGAGGGGGGAGGGAGTGAGTGAGACTGAGTGGGAGGGAGGGACTGAGTGATAGGAGAGGGAGGGTGGGGAGGAGTGGGTGAGGGAGGGGGTGGTGAAGAGTGAGGGGAGAGAGAAAGAGGGGAGGTGAGAGACAGAGGGATGTAGCCCGTTTTAACGGGCTTAACGGCTTGTGATAAATATATTTAAACTACCGCTTTGAAAGATGTCATTTTACCCTTAAGTCATTGGAACCCCGATTTGACATTGGAGAATTCCTCAAACCCGCACATTTTATTTCCTTATAACCAGTTACAGATGTCCTGTCACTGAAAAGCACCATTGCATGCAGTACAACACAACGCTCTAAATTGTGGATATAAAGACCATTTGATCTGGCTACAGAGTTCTTCTCATTGAAAAGTGCCATAGCAATGACTCCAACACTCCTTGAGGTGATACATTGTAACTATTTACATTCATAAATAAGCTCAATATTTAGGTCTGTCTGAGTAAATCCATATAGCAGATCATAATTTTAATTGGATTTTATAAGTCGATAGTCTATAATTAATCTTATCACCCATTTTTACAGGATTACTGAACAAGATATATTTTATAAGTCAATCTGAAATATTAAATCAGGGAAAAAATTTTTATTACTAACTTTCTGTTAACAATTTGTTTTATTTTAACATTTTTATTCACCTGTTTTATAAAATAAAATGTTTATACATTATTAATTTTATTTTTATTTTATTTTTACATTCCCTTCTTTTTCTCTTTTTTCTTTTAGTTGAATTTTTAAACAAATTTTATTTTTATTTTAGTGGATACTCCCAGAAAATATATATTGTACTAGAGTACATACTCTAGATTTTACTCAAATTGAAGGTAATGTTGAGTTATTACTTCTTCTCTGTTCTGCTGCACTCACCTTGTCTCCTCCCTTCTTCATTTACTTAAACATATAGGGGCGGATTTTAAATGCCCTGCGTGTGTAAATCCGGCCGGATTTATGCGCGCAGGGCCCTTGCGCGCCGGCGCACCTATTTTGCATAGGCCGCCGGCGCGCGCAGAGTCCTGGGACGTGCGTAAGTCCCGGGGCTTTGTAAAAGGGGCGTGTCGGGGGCGTGCCTGGAGCGATGCGGCGTTTTGGGGGCGTGTCACGTGTGATGCAGCATTTTGGGGGCGGTGACGCGGGCGTGGTTTCGGCCCGGGGGTGTTCTGGGGGCGTTGCCGCGGCCTCCGGACCAGCCCCCGGGACCGGAACATGGAGCGGGGCTGCCGGCCGGCGCGCGCAAAGTTAGGGGGGGGTTTAGATAGGGCCGGGGGGGTGGGTTAGGTAGGGGAAGGGAAGGGAAGGTGGGGGGAGGGCGAAGGAAAGTTCCCTCCGAGGCCGCTCCAAAATCGGAGCGGCCTCGGAGGGAACAGGCAGCGCGTGCTGGGCTCGGCTCGCGCAGGTTTCACAAATGTGCACCCCCTTGCGCGCACCGATGCTGGATTTTATAAGATACGCGCGGCTACGCGCGTATCTTATAAAATCCAGCGCACTTTTGTTCGCGCCTGGTGCGCGAACAAAAGTACGCGATCGCGCAAATTTTTAAAATCTACCCCATAAAGCTTACTATTGATTGTTTATCGGTTCATTTTGATATTATGCAATTTGTTTGATTTCTTTTATTGATATTTATTGGGTTGTTTTATCACTATTAAAGTTTATATTTAATATATCTCTTGTAGAGCTCCTGATGCAGCCATAAAGCGAAACTTTGGCCAGAGTCGGGCATGTTCAACAATAATTGAATAAAATCCTTTCCAAGGCATCGGTCTGGTTTTCTTTTTCCATCTAAGTCCTTATTTAGCCAACTAGATCATTTGAATGTTGACCTCTTTATCTACTAGAAAACATAATATGACTGTGGTCCATATGTCCTCCCAGATGCCTACTGGCACATGCCTAGGAGCATTCCCATGGCATACCAGCATTCATGGCAACAAAGGGCTCTGCTGAACTGGGAAACCAACAGATCCACTGGAATTCCTGAGACTCACTTCCGACTTTCCACTCTGCAGAATTTCTGAACTCACATACTCCCACACTGAGCTCAGGCACATTCCCCCTAGAGGCATACCTGGGAACTTCTGAGTTCTGCTCACCCTGAGATTAGTGCGGGGCGGGTCGGGGTGGGTGGGCTCTGCAGACTTTCTCTCTTCTTCCAATCCTTCCCCCCTCCATATTACTTTCTTCTTAATATATATTCTCTCTCAGATAATAAAATAGTTTCCAACCCCTGGAGATCCTTGCTTGATTTTCAGGCTCAGCATCATTTTATTTCTCATTGCTTGTTCTTATCTCTGTTTTCTCTTCCCTCTCTGGTATCTTCTTTCATTTATCTTTTCTGTTTCAGTTCTCTCTCTCCTTTCCTTCGTTATCTCTTTCCTTCAGCATCAGATGCCGTAATATGTTATCTTTCTTCTTTTTCTGTCCTTCTGCTTTTTTCCTTCTTTCTTTCTTCTCTTCCTATTTATCCTACTTGCTCTGCTTTCACTGTTCTTCCTCCTGTTTCTCCTGTGCTCTCTCCTCTATTCTTCATCCCCTTCCTTCTTCAGTTTCACCCTGGAATCCTTCCCCCAACCCAGGGTCTTCTTTCTCCATCTCCTGCCACACTCACACCCCTTTGTCTTCCTCCTCCCCATTCCCTGCATTTTCTCCCCTCTCTCCTTGCTCTCATCTTCCCCATATTCAACCCTTTCTCCTCCTTGCTATCGTCTCCCTCCCCCATATTTTTCTCCCCTCTCTACCACAACTTTTGGTCTCTCCTTTCTCTTCCCCCACACTTTTGCCTCCCCTCCTTTTCCCTCCATTTCCCATTTGTTCGTCCTTTACCCTCCCTCAATTCTTGCTCTCTTCTCATTACCCCCACATTTTTGTCTCTCTCTTATCCTATCCTTACTTATCCTTCTGGCTCCCCTTCCCCCATTTTTGCTCCCCCAACTCTCTTTTATCACATAAACACACTCTCTCTCTTTTCTCATGGTTCAGTCCCAGTATACTCTTCATCTCTCCTCTCACTGCCCCCCCCCCCCCCCCCCAACTTCAATCTCACACACACAGGTTCTCTTGTTCTGTCCTCTCTTTGGATGCCCCACACCCACTCACAGTTTTTCTCCTCTCCTCTCCCTTGGGTCTCTCACACCTTATGCACAGTTTCTCTTGAAGTCTCCCTGTTTACCCTGATCCATGCAGGACTGGCAGCACTTCCCCTCCTCTCACTGCTGATTGGTTCATTGTGATAGCTATAACCAATCAGCAGCCAGAGGCAGAGAATTGGCAGCAGAACTTCCTCCTGCCTCAGACACTGTCCTAGTGCCCACCATCTCCTCAGCACAGACAGAGGAAAGAGAATACAGCTGGGCAGAACTGGTGATTTCTAGGACGCTGGAGATCCCTGGTGGTCTCCCAGAGACCCGGAGTTGTGTCTCTAAACCCTGAATCTCCACCTCAAATCTGGAGAGTTCCCAGATATGCCTAGAGGTCATCTTTCTAGACACTTACTTAAATAAAAAGGTAAAAAATAGTGTCTTACTCTTCTGTAAACCATAATCTCATCACAACCAACAGTAGTTAAAGGGATAATTTTCAAAAGGATTTATATGGCTAAAACCTATGTTTTATACGTGTTAGGGGTGTGCATTCAGTCCCTACGTATTGGCAATCCACAATGGATGTGGCCATATTCGTTGTATTCGTGGGAAAGCGAAACGTATTGCGATTCCCCATGAATACACGAATCTTCACCGAATTATTCGGCCGTCTAAATGATCCAATTTAAACTAACACCCCACCCTCCTGACCCCCCCAAGACTTACCAAAACTCTCTGGTGGTCCAGCGGGGGGTCTGGGAGCCATCCCTTGCACTCACACCCTCAGCTGCCAGTTTCAAAATGGCGCCGATAGCCTTTGACCTACTATGTCAAGGGGCTACCGGTGCCATTGGTCAGCCCCTGTCACATGGCCATCGGCACCATCTTGTGCTCCTACCATGTGATGGGGCTGACCAATGGCAACGGTAGCCCCTGTGACAGAGTGTGGGCAAAGGCTATCGGCGCCATTTTGAATAATGGCAGGCGACGGCCCAAGTGCAGGAGATCACTCCTGGACCCCTGCTGGACCACCAGGGATTTTGGCAAGTCTTGGGGGACCCTGCTGACCCCCACAAAACTTGCCAAAAGTCCAGCGGGGGTCTGGGAGCGACCTCCTGCACTTGGGTCGTCACCTGCCATTATTCAAAATGGCGCCAATAGCCTTTGCCCACACTATGTCACAGGGCCGACACATAATCATTTCCACTAAATGCTATTGGTTTATCAGCATGTTGGAGCACTCAGAGTGGTGCATTGGTTGTTTATCATAGTTTTTTAATACAAGTTTCTAAAGGTGGAAAGTTCGGCATTAAACACTTGGCAGGAAAGCCACACTTCTGCATGCTTCCTGATAATGGGTGGGAGTAGGCCTTTATTTGGTGGACCTTTTCTGGGAAGGAGTTCAATAAGGCAGGTGCTGCTCCATAAAAGGATCATTATTGAGTATCGGATCTTTTGATTTATTTTGCCGTCAGCATTGAAATGAAGGCATCATGTGAGGAACTTAGTGGTCGGGCGGGGGGGGGGGGGGGGGGGAAGGGGGCAGGGTAGTCTCTCAAGCAGTTTTGTCCAACTTAGAGCTTTGAAGGTTATTGTCAGGGCTTTGAATCTGGATCTGTAGGGGACTGGCAGACAGTGTAGTTTGTGTAGAACTGATATAATATGGTTGTGCAATTGCCTCCTTCTATCAGCCATGCTGCAGAATTTTGAATGATTTGGAGCATGGAGGGCCTTACCTGTAAGACTCTTGTATAGAGCATCCAGCTGTATGGTTACTGTTGCATGGATTACTGTGATTAGGTTCACCTTCTCAATAAGAGGGTGGAATATTCGAAGACTGAGTAGCTTGAAGAGGCTGCTTTTTACTGTGGCCTGGATATGTGGGAGCATGGTTAGTACCCTCTTAAAGAGAGGAAGAAGCTCATTATCCTGGGGCATGATGTTCTTTTATTAGGTCACTGTGTGACTAATTTAAAATGTGTCTTTGATATGATGTCCATATTTGTAGATTTCCTCATGGTATTTGACTATGCTAATGTCTATTTTTGCATTTGTCCTTACGGTATCTGATTATTATATGGTCCTGGTACAGCTATTGTATGGATGTGTTTGGTGATACTGGTGGGAGGTCACTAAAGAGGGACCAAAATGTTTAAAGGGAGGAGAGTATGACAAGGTTCTTACCTAAGTCCTGGATCATTAGAACTGTGCCCTTGGGAAAGTGTTCAGAGATGTCACTTTGTTCTACAATTGGGTTATTGTGATAAATCATTGTGGCAGAGGTTTGTTAAGGAGATTTGGGATATTCCTTTATGTAAGTGTTATGGGGAGAACCACAAGGGGGAGTTTCCTTGGGGGGGGGGGGGGGGGTTCAGAGCAGAAATTCTTTTTGCTGTGGTTTTTCTAAAGAGACTAAAAGGAGATCTCCTAGGTGAGAAGCCGTGGAAGATTAGGACCTGAATATGTACACCCCAGAGGAGAGGAGTACAAGGGAGATATGATACAAACCTGCAAATACCTGAAAGGGATTAATGATGCACAAACAAACCTTTTCCACCGTAAAGGAAACTGCAAAACTAGGAGTCATGATATGAAACTCCGGGGGAGAGGGGGAAGGAGGAGCCTCATAACCAACCTCAGAAAATACTTCTTCACAGAGAGGGCGAGGAATGCATGGAATGCCCTCCCAGATGTGGTGGTGCCGACGAGAATGGCGATGGAATTCAAAGGGGCAAGCGATAAACTCTGAGGATCCCTACAAGCTAGAGGATGGAAATGGAAAAATGGGGTAACCTATGATAACTTTAGGTGTTTATCACTTCTCATGGGGGCAACTTGCAGGGAGAAAAAAGTTACTACCACCCTTAACAGCAGGCAATGGTGCATGGAGCAGCAGTTACAAGCAAGGGCTACTTGCTGGGCAAAGAGGATGTACCTTTGGTCTTTATCTGCTGTCATTTGTGATGTTACTATGTTACCAACAGCCTTTTGGACACTTCTGTCCAAAAGGTGAATCGTTCAGATGGGACTGTGACTGAGAAAAACATCATGTGGGATCGTGAGTACTAAATCACATCTGGAGTAAGGGAGAATGGGAGATAATTTTTGTGCTATGGCTATGATATATCAGGGAAGATTGGGAGGAAAACTGTTTTTTTGTTGTTGTTGTGGTTTTAGGTTATGAGCGTCCATTTTCCTGACCTGTGCACGGCCACAGGTCAGGAAAATGGGCGCTCGTGAATTGAGCAACCGTTTGCCTAACCTGATCGCCGGCAAGATATATATTTTTTTTAATTTCTTTTCTACCTTACTCCTTTTTTTCTGTCCCACTGACTTAATATCACCACAATATTAAGTCAGAGAATAACTACAGAAAAGCAGTATTTTTTCCTTTTCTGTTAACTTTAGGGGCTTCTCAAGACTTAACGCCTGCTCCAGGGCAGGCGTTAATTTTTCAGCATTAAAAGGTGCATGTTGGGCGCACATTTATTTTTTACATACGTGGGTAATAGAAAATAGCCTCATCAACATGAATTTACATGTGATGAGCGCTATTAGCTACGCACGGGTTCAGACACGCGTTTTGGACGCGCTAATCCCCTTATTGCATAAGGGATTATGCACGCGCATCCAACCACGGAAAAACCAGTGCACTAGCCTGAGCACATGGTATTGCATGTCTGTGCTCCAAGAGCCTGCAAACCTTGATATAATCTGTGAATTTTAATATTGTTCTTCGCTGACTGCTGGAACCCCAAGAAATGAAAGTTTTGTTTCGTTAAAAATACCGTTTCATGTGAGACCTTCTTTTATCCCAAAATGTGGATTAGAGAGCGGCATGTCAGTTCAAGGAAGGAGTAGGGGGTCAGAGAGGGGAAAGAATTGTACTGGGTGCTTTCCTTATCCAGCTTACAAACGCTACGCCTGCCTCTATGCCAGCTCTACTGCACCATCTGCTCGACCATTTTTAATTTTTGTGAATCCACAGAAAAACTGCTCTTAGCTTTCAAACAGGCATCAGACACTTCTTCATTTTATGAGCCCTGTGAAGGGGTTACATTTATAGTAATGCTGTATTCATTTAGAGGGTCATATTCAGCCACTGTGTAGCTCTTCAAGTTAACCAGATATACGTATCCTGCAGCGCCACTGAATATACACAGATATCTTAAAGTTAGCCAGATAAAATATCCAGATAACTTTAGGACAGCCCTGTGGCCTGACCAAAGGTAGCCAGATACATTATCTAGTTAACTCTGAACGTCAGAGTTAGCCGGATAACTTATCCGGAAAACTCAACTCTTCTCCATTATGCCCATTTCCTGCCCACATATCTGGCTAAATACTTAAGAACATAAGAACATGCCATACAAGGGTCCATCAAGCCCAGCATCCTGTTTCCAACAGTGGCCAATCCAGGCCATAAGAACCTGGCAAGTATCCAAAAACTAAGGGCCTCATTTTCCAAGCCGCTCGCACGCAATAAGGGACCTTTTACATGCGAAAAGTCCCTTATCGCATGCGATACCAGGATGGGGGCGGAGTTGGGGCGGAGTCGGCCCCGGAAGAGGAGGAGTCGGGGCATCACCGGGGCCGACTCTGCGCCGACGCCGCGGACAGCGAAAAGGTAGGTGCCTTTTCGCTGCCTATTTCGCTCCCAATAGCTATACCTCCTATGGTGGCGCTATTGGGTGCGAAACCGGCAGCGATCGCACCGCGACAGTGCGATCGCTGCCGGCTAGCGCAGGCCCACCCCCCGTTTCGGCCCCCCACCCCTCATCTTCTAAAGTATCGCAGGCCTGCGATACTTTAGAAAATGAGGCCCTAAGTCTATCCCATGCTACTTTTGCTAGTAATAGCAGTGGCTATTCTCTAACTCAACTTAATTAATAGCAGATAATGGACTTCTCCTCCAAGAACTTATCCAATCCTTTTTTAAACACAGCTACACTAACTGCACTAACCACATTCTCTGGCAACAAATTCCAGAGTTTAATTGTGCATTGATTGAAAAAGAACTTTCTCCGATTAGTTTTAAATGTGCCACATGCTAACTTCAAGGAGTGCCCCCTAGTCTTTCTATTATCTGAAAGAGTAAATAACTGATTCACATTAACCCGTTCTAGACCTCTCATGATTTTAAACACTTCTACCATATCCCCTCTCAGCCATCTTTTCTCCAAGCTGAAAAGTCCTAACCTCTTTAGTCTTTCCTCATAGGGGAGCTGTTCCATTCCCTTTATCATTTTGGTCGCTCTTCTCTGTACCTTCTCCATCGCAATTATATCTTTTTTGAGATGCGGCAACCAGAATTGTACACCGTATTCAAGGTGCGGTCTCTCCATGGGGCAACACAGAGGCATTATGACATTTCCGTTTTATTTATCATTCCCTTTCTAATAATTCCCAACATTCTGTTTGCTTTTTTGACTGCCGCAGGACACTGAACTGATGATTTCAATGTGTTATCCACTATGACACCTAGATCTCTTTCTTGAGTGGTAGCTCCTAATATGGAACCTAACATTGTGGTAACTATAGCACGGGTTATTTTTCCCTATATGCATCACCTTGCACTTATCCACATTAAATTTCCTCTGCCATTTGGATGCCCAATTTTCCAGTCTCAGAAGGTCTTCCTGCAATTTATCACAATCTGCTTGTGATTTAACTACTCTGAACAATTTTGTATCATCTGAAAATTTGATTACCTCACTCATCGTAATTTTTTCCAGGTCATTTATAAATAAATTGAAAACTACAGGTCCCAATACAGATCCATGAGGCTCTCCACTGCCCACTCCCTTCCACTGAGAAAATTGTCCTTTTAATCCTACTCTCTGTTTCCTGTCTTTTAGCCAGTTTGTAATCCACAAAAGGTCATCACCACCTATCCCATGACTTTTTACTTTTCCTAGAAGCCTCTCATGAGGAACTTTGTCAAACGCCTTCTGAAAATCCAAATATACTACATCTACTGGTTCACCTTTATCTACATGTTTATTAACTCCTTCAAAAAAGTGAAGCAGATTTGTGAGGCAAGACCTGCCTTAGGTAAAGCCATGCTGACTTTGTTCCATTAAACCATGTCTTTTTATATGTTCTGTGATTTTGATATTTAGAACACTTTCCACTATTTTTCCTGGCACTGAAGTCAGGCTAACCGGTCTGTAGTTTCCTGGATCACCACTGGAGCCCTTTTAAATTTTGAGATTACATTAGCCACCCTCCAGTCTTCAGGTACAATGGATGATTTTAATGATAGGTTACAAATTTTTACCAATAGGTCTGAAATTTCATTTTTGAGTTCCTTCAGAACCCTTTGGTGTATACCATCCAGTCCAGGTGATTTACTACTCTTCAGTTTGTCAATCAGGCCTACCACATCTTCTAGGTTCACCGTGATTTGGTTCAGTCCATCTGAATCATCACCCATGAAAACCTTCTCTGATACAGGTATCTCCTGAAATTCTCTTCAGTAAACACTGAAGCAAAAAAATCATTTAATCTTTCCGCGATTGCCCCTTTAACTCATCGATCATCTAACGGTACAACTGACTCTCTCACAGGCTTTCTGCTTCTGACTTATTTTAAAAAGTTTTTACTGTGAGTTTTTGCCTCTAGGGCCAACTTCTTTTCAAATTCTCTTTTAGCCTGTCTTATCAATGTTTTACATTTAACTTGCCAACTTTTATGCATTATCCTATTTTCTTCTGTTGGAGCCTTCTTCCAATTTTTGAATGAAGATCTTTTGACTAAAATTGCTTCTTTCACCTCCCCTTTTAACCATGCAGGTGATTGTTTTGCCTTCTTTCCACCTTTCTTAATGTGTGGAATACATGTGGACTATGCTTCTAGGATGGTATTTTTTAACAATGACCATGCCTCGTGCATACATTTTACCTTTTTGCTGCTCCTTTCAGTTTTTTTCTAACAATTTTTCTCATTTTATCAAAGTTTCCCTTTTGAAAGTTTAGCACAAGAGCCGTGGATTTGCTTACTGTCCCCCTTCCAGTCATTAATTCAAATTTGATCATATTATGATCACTATTGGCAAGCGGCCTCACCACCATTACCTCTCTCACCAAATCCTGTGCTCCACTGAGAATTAGATCTAAAATGGCTCCCTCTCTCGGTGGTTCCTGAACCAATTGCTCCATAAAGCTGTCATTTATTCCATCCAGGAACTTTATCTCTCTAGCATGTCCCGATGATACATTTACCCAGTCAATATTGGGGTAATTGGAATCTCCCATTATTATCGCACTACCATTGGGTTAGCTTCCCTAATTTCTCTTAGCATTTCATTGCCGTCTCACCTTCTTAACCAGGTATACTCCTATCACTATAGTCTTCCCCAACACAGAAGGGATTTCTACCCATAAAGATTCGATTGTGCATTTAGTCTCATGCAGGATGTTTATCCCGTTGGACTCTATGCCATCCCGGACATAAAGCGCCACACCGCCTCCTGAGTGCTCATCTCTGTCATTGCGATATAATTTGTACCCTGGTATAGCACTGTCCCATTGGTTATCCTCCTTCCACCATGTCTCTGAGATGCCAATTATGTCAATCCTCTACCATCTTACTTCTTAGGCTTCTGGCATTGGCATACAGACATTTCAAAGTGTGTTTTTTGTTTGTATTAACAACCTGCTTTTCAATTCTTAGAGATAATTTGGAAATCTTTAGCTCAGGTGATTTTTTATATATAGGCACATGGACTATGTTTGCTTTTATTGGAACCTCTCTGTTGGGATGCCCTAACTCTCCTGCTTCATTAGTATCCTTCAAGGATACATTTCTCCGAACCATGCACTGCTGAGTGACTGACTGTCCACTTCCCCTCTTGTTCAGTTAGTCAGCCAGAGTGACTCACAACTCTCTTAATTAACAAATGCCGGTACCTAATCAAACCAAATCACACTACCCTAACACCTTTCCAAGGTGAGTGCTTAAGTTTTCAACCTTTTTCTTGGGTATACAGTGCTCCTAGCTTATTTCTAGCTTCTGGCTACTTTTTTTTTTTAATATACAAACAAATACTCTGCTGCCTTACAGACTATTAAAAATAAACACACTAACTACTGCTTATTAGCTGCCTTTCTGACTGACTATTTAAAAATACAAACAATCTAACTTCAGTTTATGCCCTGCCTTACTGACTATTAAAAGCACAAACACACACAAACACACTAAATAATATTCCCAAAGAAAATTTCCCAAGCAAAACTTACTGATTCCTTTCAGGCACCAGCAAGGTGATCTTCTCCTCTCAGTGCTAAGCTGCGCCCACTGATCCTAATTGGGTATTCAGCAGCACCACTTAGCTATATAAGTAGAAATTAGCAGCTAAGTACTGTTTTGAATATTGGCTCATTGTTCACAGATAGAGAAACTTTGGTTTTGTTGTGTCATCAGGTACATAATGCAGGCACTATGCTTGCAATTCTGGCCAATTTGTACATTTGACAGGATATATGACCCCCGTCAGAGCCCAAATTTTGATGATATAAATTTGCCACTGCAGCTGGCCTTATAAATGGAATCATGGCTGTTCTTCTTGGGGTAGGTTTCTTTTAAAGGAAACCTTCTGAGAACTGAAGACTTCCATCTTTGTGAATCCATTTTGCACTTGATCACTAATTGCAGGCTGCTACATTAAAGCATTATTAGCCTATCACCAGATACCAGGGATTTTTAATTTATTAATTTTATGTCTACAAGGAACTTATCAGAAACATAATAGTACTATGATGACCTCAATTTATCTGGCAAGATGTTCATTTGTACCTCCTCAAGAAAACAATTTATAAAGGCCTTTCTGTGGGTAAATAGGAATTTACATGTATAAACTGGCTGAAAATTCTTCTCTCTCAATATGACTAAATACAGGTGCATTGTTCCATAACCCACATACTTTTAGCCACATTCAGGGGAGGCGTTCTTAGGGGTATGTTTTGGGTGTGATTGCAAAATAATGCATGCAGCTTGTATTTTCCATTCTATGTGCTTTATATTTTGCCCTCTCACAAGGCAGCTGCCAGTGTCCATGGGTACTTTATACCTTCTGCAAGTTTCAGCATGATAGTGCGAGCTTACCTCCTCTTTACAAACTGTTGCAAAGTAGTAGGTCAAAAGTACAGGCAAACTTTCTCTCAATGTGAACAATTTAAATGTACTTCAGTACTGAGTAGAACTACCTTCCTAGGCACAATGGAATACCCCCTGATAAAATGATTCCACATTTTCATTTGAGTTTGCCACGCCCTTCCCTCTCCCTTCTGCCCAGACCAATGTCCTACACGACATATACAAATCAAAAAGGAAAGCTACGATTGGAACACAACATGGACCTCTGGCTAAAACCTAATAATTCACAAGCCTTATCGCCTGTGGCTATAAATACTCCATCCCAGTATCTACAATATAGAACATCACTGTAAATAACCAAAATAAAAAGGTGAAAACGGAGGTTCATAAAGTCAACATCTTTCTAATCGGGTACAGTCATGCTCACAGTGTGACAAGATCATTAATCATGCCTTTCCATGAAACATGGCGCCATGGCCTACAGTTGTTCTGATGAAGTACGTCCTGGGAAGAGAAATAAGAAGAGACTTAGTACAGATAAGTCACAGTTCCCTTGCTACAGATATATTAAGTGCCAAAATCTATGGGGATTATTTTATTACTCTAATATTTATGGAGACTTTCAACACTATATTTTGGTCAGAGAACATTCCATTTGCTTCTTTGGAGGAATGATTAATGATATCGCTACACAATATAAGAACAAATCACAAATCTGCAGGATAAAGATGTATTTGGCAGTTGAAAGTCCTAGCTTTATTATGTTACATCAGAGGAAGGGCTCACGTCTTAAGCATTATCTCAGAGCATATAGCATGTGATCGGAAAGCAGGATGCATGCTCAGCCTTATATCGCCTGCCACAACAAGGTCATTCAAAGACCCTGGGCATTGAACCCCCTCCCCCAGCACCCTTAGAAACAATACAATTAGAGGGTAAATTTGAAAGCCATTCAGGTAAAACAGCATTATACCCATAGAAATGGCGTTTTGAAAATTGTCCATCCTGTATGCGGGGAAAAGTACGCATGTAGTAGCCCTCGATGCATGACTTTACCCACAGAGAGGTGCACCTGGGGGTGGAGTCAGGAGGGGAAGATGTAAGTGTGTGCATGTAGTTTTCCTAGGATCATTTTCAGAATGAAAGTAAGCACAAACTTTCAATTTGAAATCTGGGACTAAGTCCATGGGCTTTGCACCAATATAGGCACCTAGAAAATGATCCCCAAATGTTAAAAGCTATAGCTTTTTTTTTTTTTTTTAATTAAAGAAAATTGTCTTAAATAGGGGAATTTTCAAAGCCATTTCTACTGGAAAAACAGTGCTTTACCCACAGAAATGGGCTTTTACAAAATTGCTCACCAGATATGCAGGTGAACTTCCATGCGAGCGGCTGGTATGTATGTAAGTTAACTACACTGAGCAGAGGCGTTCCCAGGAGTGGGGGAGGGGAAGGGTTTGCGCTTGCATGTATGCTTTAGCATTTCCAAACATAAGCGTGCAAGTTTTCCTTAAAAACAAATGTGCCCATATTAGCAAGTATAAAATGTGTATGGGCAGTTTTGGTGGGGCAATTTTCAACAGGAAAGTAAGTGCATTCTTTTACTTTGAAAATTGGGGCAAAGTCCACAGGTAAAAAAATACCTGCAGACTTTACACCAATGAATACAGACAGTTACTACATTTTCCCCAAAATAACCACTAAAGGCAATATTTGTGGCTTCTATAGTCAACAGAAAACATGCATCAAAGGATAATCAAGGAACAATTCTTTGGTAGCATAGGTCACTTTCAGTACTTAAAATCTTGAACTGACAAATCGAACTGAACCCTTCTGGGTTTGCATGTGTAATCAAAGTATCCTGCACAGCAGAATATTTGTATTTGGATGGCGTGCATAATGCATCTAATTGAGAAAAATTGTCCTTTATCCACTATGTGTAACAAAATGACAACACAAAGCTGTTGTTAAAAAACTGTACAAGTATCCATTGTATTAGGAAGATTACAAGAAGACAGGACTCTATTGCATCTTCCCTGGAGACTAATCAAACTTCGAAGAATTTTTCTTTTCATGCACAGCTGTTATGGTTCAATATCACTAAACAAAATAAATAATGTTTAATGGGAAGCAGTCTTCATCCCAGTTCATCTTGAAATGTGTTGTGAGCCAAACATATGTACAAACAGAATATTTAAGTCTCAATGCTCAGAATATTAAAAAAAAAACAGGAATTCCCTGAACTACCACCTACATTCTGAAACAGATGTTCTGTGGGCTACAGTTTGAAAACTTTCATCAGTTGCTAAGGGGGAAGTTTACCCCGTAAAGGTTGTCAAAAAGCATAAAGAACTTTGTTTGACGTCATTTCTTAGAAACCTAAGGAAGATGACTCTCCCATACCAGCAATAATAATTTTGAGGGAGTTGGGGGCTACATTTAAAAGTGGCATGTGATCCCATCATATCCTAAGCTTTATGAATGTCAGAGAATTCTATATTCATATACCATGAAAAATCAATCATAGACCTTCATAATAGGCATCACTGGCAATAACATAAGCAGCCTTCATTGCTTTATGATTAATCATGGGTCTAGTTCATGCAATAATAGCGTACAGTTCTTTTTATAATTTCAAGTTTCTGAAAGTGAAAACAACAATAACTTAGCTTTCAAGATAGTTTCAAAGAATCATTCAAGAGGCAGTGGCAACGTAGTAGAGAGGCAACACGATCCATGTTTCGAATCAGAATTCTGCATCGGGGGTATTCAATAGGATCATATTCGGATTAAACGATCCAGCGTAACCCAAATCCATTGCCAAACATCTTCAAGGACTCATATCTGACTCTGTCAGTGAGGCTGACTACATTGCCACTGTCTCTTGAATGATTCTTAGAAACCATCTTGAAAGCTAAGTTATTGTTGTTTTCACTTGCAAAAGCTTAAAAATTATAATAATAACTGTACACTATTATTGTATGAACTAGACCCATGATTAATCATAAAGCAATGAAGGCTGCTTATGTTATTGCCGGTAGTGCCTATTATGAAGGTCTATGGTAGATTTTCGATGGTATGTGCAAGTGGGCTTTTGTTAATTTAGTTATAAGATTTGCCTTCATGCAATTTTTTTGACTCTGTTGCATGCCAGAGAATTCTATATGTCATAGTGATCCAAATACAGAACTTACATGTACAGCCACATCTTTGGACAATTCTTTAGTTGATGTAATACAATGTATCACAGTCTGCAAAAGATCTGCTACTTGAGGAAAGGAACCAATAAATGTGCATACCTATGAATGCAGGCAACGGCCCTTTGTGGGCGTAAAAGACGTAATAGAATTAGAACTAACCCTCCCCCCCCAAAAAAAAAAATCAACCCGGATTACTCTCCAAGTCTAAAATGTATTCTTTACACTCACGGGGACATGGGATAACCATTTTGTATACACTAGATAGCGAAAGGTAATATAATTAGGCAGACAGGATGGACCATTGGACCATCTTTTTCTACCTCATCCATTATGTTACGATGAGATGCAAAGGGAGTGCAATTTTCAGTGGTGGCTGGCAACATGCAGCCTTGCAGGTACTTTGTGAGGCTGCAAGCAGATTTTTTAAAGGGAAACTCCTTGTGGGGTTTCCCTTATAAAGGTCACCGGCTGGGACTTGCATGCCTTGCCCCACATACTTTGCAGGTGCAAGGTAAGGAAAAGCAGGAGGAAGGAAGTGTGGTGATTTCATAATAATATCCCTCATGTACTTCTGTGCACCTGTCCTGCCCCTGCCCCAAGCACTACCCCACCCAAGGGTCTGGGCAAATTTCAAAGAGATTTTTTTCCATGTGTAAATGGGTGTTTATGAATATCTTTTGCGTATTTATTGTGGATATCCTAAAACACCACAGCTGTTTGCTGCATTCAAGAATTGAAGTTGCTACTCTGGTTTATAGCTTATATTCCAAGAAAACATAAAATAAAATATATTAAAACAGCATGGACAGGAGACCTAGGAGAGTAATATTTTGAAAAGGATGTAATAGACATAGGAAACAGGTGACATGATATTCTGAGGACTCTAGCTAGTGCACTCATTTTGAAACCTCTTGTAATAGTGTGAACATTTGCTGGCATGCTGCCGGGATTTCACTTGCAGCCAACACCCCTCCCCCTCCCCCAGCCCAATCCGCTGTGCTGGCAGCTTGCCAAGGCTCTCAAAACTGGTTTTGATCACAAAAGCCACTTTTGAGAAGATGTGCCTTTCTCTTAAAAGAGATGAGGTAAAAAAATGCTCAAAGGAATCAAATGGGGCGGCTGGGGCGAGGCCTGATTAAGCACTGGCATCTCATTTGCATCAATACCTATGCATTGCAAATTACAGACCCTACTAAGTAAGGGAGCTTTCCCACAATCTACGCAAAAGGGAAAAAAAACAACAATATTTGAATTTACCATCTGGCTTTCAAAACAGAGCAATATAAGGAGTATGCCTAGCTGTTCCCAAATAGAGACTGGCAGAGAATAGAATATGTGGATTTATTAGCCACGTCAGCCATAAATTACCCCAAAGCAGTACCAAACAATTGTTTTCTTTAATTTATATTTAACATGATGATCGAGAAAAGGACTGGCCATTCAGTTTAATTAGTTGAAACAATATAGCAACTGACTTATTTTCACACTGTAGTCGCAAATCAATGAGAAGGGGGTGTGAGACCTAATGATTGGATTTTAAGAATGGAAATCAGAAATACAGAAAGAACTCTCCACATTTTTCTCTTGACTATTTCAGTACTTGTTTTCTGCATGACCTCAGGAATGTCACTTCATCTACCTGCACGGCCGATGAAAAGGTACTAGGCGTCCTAGGTGAACTTACAACCTTGCATGATCTTCTGCAATGCAAAATCTTCTAAAGTAGCACATTAACTATGTTTGCATTGAGAAACCACATGTGAAAAGGCTTTCATTTTTGCAAAAAAAAGATTTGTGAAATTGCCTGTAGGAAATTTACACATGTAACTTTTCTATTGATTTAATTTGCATGCGAGTTCCAGTAAAAAAAAACTTTACACGCATAAATTCCCATCTTCTGCATGGATTTCAGTTCACCTAAGTCTATTGGCCTCAAAGAATTCATAATGTAAAATTATGAATAAATATTTTAACACAAAAGTTTCAGAAATACATAGCAAATGCCGTTTTATAGTATGGAAGAGAAATATGAGTTAGCAACATATCTATGGCTGGATTTTAATTTAGCTTTACATTTTATGGTATTCTCTGGTAGCACCCCTTATCGAGCTCACGAAGAAGGGGTGATACCAGAGACTGGCCACATGAAGCGGTTCAAGCTTTTCAATAATTAAAAATGACTTTACTGAAAGCTCCAGTCTTGCAAAAGCCAGATGTGTCCCGACCATTTGTCTGGAGGTTGATGCCTCTTTTGTGGGAATAGGAGTTGTATTATCACAAATCTCTGCTTAGAACATAAAAACATTAGAATATAAGGCTTGCCATACTAGGTCAGACAAAAGGTCCATCAAGCCCAATATCATGTTTCCATCAGTGGCCAAGCCAGGTCACAAGTACCTGGCAGGATCCCAAAGGGTAAATATATTCCAACCTACTTATCCCAAGAATAAGCAGTTGAATTCCTCAATTCTTCCTTAATAATGGTTAATGGAAATTTCCTCCAAGAACTTATCCAAACCTTTTTATAAACACAGCTACACTAATAGCTTTCACCACATCCTCTGGCAATGAATTCCAGAGCTTAATTATGCATTGAGTAAAAAAATATTTTCTCTTATTAGTTTTAAATGTATTACTAGTAACCTCATTGTGTGCCCCTGGTCTTTGTACTTTTTGAAAGAGTAAACAACTGATTAAAGTTTACTCATTCTCATTATTTTATAACCTTTATCATATTTCCCCTCAGCCATCTCTTCTCTAAGCTGAAGAGTCTTGACCTCTTTAATCTTCCTTCATAGGGGAATTGTTCCATCCCCTTTATTATTTTTGGTTGCCCTTCTCTGTATTTTTTTTAATTTTGCTATATCTTTTTTGAGATATGGTGACCAGAGCTGGACACAATACTCAAGATGAGGTTGCACCATGGAGTGATGCAGAGGCATTATGATATTCTCTATTTTATTCTCCATTTCTTTCCTAATAATCCCTAGTACTCTATTTGCTTTCTTGGCTGATGCTGCACACTGAGCAGAAGATTTCAACGTATTTTCAATGATGACATCTAGATCCTTTTCCTGAGTGGCGACTCTAATGTGGAACTTTGCATTATGTAGATATAATTTGGATTACTCTTCCCTAAGTGCATCACTTTGCATTTCCCACATTAAATTTCATTTTTCATTTGCGTGTCTAGTCTCCCAGTTTTGCAATGTCCTCTTGCGATTTCTCACAATCATCTTGCGATTTAAAAACTTTGAATAATTTGTTTACCTCACTTGTTCCCATTTTAAGGTCATTTTAAAATTTATTAAAAAGCAGTTGTCCCAGAGTAGATCCCTGAGGCATTCTACTATTAACCTTTTTCCATTGGGAACATACTCCCTTGCACATATTATTCTAAGAAATTCTCCCCTGCCGAAGTCAATTACGGAATCGGAGACCGAGAACTAGTAGAAGTGTAGCTAGCCCTCGAAAAATGGCGACACCTTCTCAAGGGGGCCCATCACCCTTTCACAATTTATATAGATCCTAATATCGTCATCTATGTACAGACCACCTGATAACTTAATCCAAGATAGGCCTCTTGGGCATTATTCTTTGCATGGTTCAACTTCATCCTAACATACTGACTGGCTGAAAAAAATGTAAAGGCAGATGCATTATTGAGATTCTTTGATCCTGATGGCATGTCTACAGAACCACAGTATCTCATTGACTCAGCTAAAATTCTGGCTTTGTCTCCAGTTTGTACTGCAAGCCCTCCTCTAAACAGAACCTTCGTACACAAGCCCTTCGACCCTGGGTACTGAAAAGGGCCCATGATTTGTTCTTCATGGGACATCAGAGCATCCAAAAAACACAAGAACTTATCATGCAGTACTATTGGTGGCCATGTCTTGCTCAGGATGTGCTGGCAAATGTGGAGGCCTGTTCCAATTGTGTCCAAAACCACGTTCCATGGCAAGCTGCAGGCCATCTTCTCTCCTTAACAGTGTTGCAGAAACCAAGGACCCACATCTCCATGGATTTTATCTCTAGCTTACCTCTTTCATTTGGTTTCACTACTATTTGGATTGCAGTTGACCATTTTTCAAAAATGACTCGTTTCATCCTGCATTGCTTCTGCCCTGCTGTGTTCCAGGTCTCCTGACCTCAGACTGGATACTGGACATAAGAACATAAGAAATTGCCATGCTGGGTCAGACCAAGGGTCCATCAAGCCCAGCATCCTGTTTCCAACAGAGGCCAAACCAGGCCACTAGAACCTGGCAAGTACCCAAACACCAAGAAGACCCCATGCTACTGATGTCAGTAATAGCAGAGGCCATTCCCTAAGTCAACTTGATTAATAGCAGTTAATGGACTTCTCCTCCAAGAACTTATCCAAACTTATCCTCACTTTGTTTGCTGACTGCCTTGTCGTCGGCTGAGCACAGACCTTGCTTTGCCTGCAGCTTGCTGTGTGAGGAGAGAGCCACCTTGTGGTACTCTCTCCTCACAGTGACCCAAGGGTCCACTCCTTGCCACATTACAATTCTACTAAAGAAAATGTATAAAAATGTTTCTGTTGCCACTGTTAATCATGCAGAATTGTCCTATTACTAATAATAATTTAGACTTGTAGCCCTCCATTTCAAATAATGCTCAAGGCAGCTTACAACATTATTTATAATGCAGCTGACTGTTAGAGGAAATGTTATTGGAAAAAGCTCAAATAGCAATTGTTGTCCAAGTCAATATTCTAAAATATTCAGCAAAAAAAAATAAAAAATTGAAGCTATTTGTCATGTAAATAAATATTCAGGTGGTACAGCAGGAGACACCTTAGCCACTTTTTAAACACCCTCCACCCCAGCAACACTCTCTTCCACCCATAGGAATGGCCAGAGTCTTCTAGTCACCAACATACATATAAGTTTTCATTGGCTTCAGAGAGCCATCAGACCTGAATATATTTACTCCTGTCTTGGCCAAAGTGCAAACTCTTATTACTTTTTCTAGGGTGAGATTTTTTTTAATAGTTGAAGAAATAAAGGAAAGTTATCTCAACAATTTTTTTCTTTTATTCTCTTAGATAATTTTGTCAAATTATTTTAAATCATCTCCCAATTTATTTAAATTCTGACTAAATTTTCCTATGAGAAAGCCACATTTAAAGGGTCAGTGATCATGATAATCACCTTTTAAAAGATTTTTGAACCTTGGACCTAACTTCATATATACTTATCCTATTCTGAGCCTAGCTCTACTTGCGTTCACAAATTTATTTACTCTCTCATATGAATTCTCCTACACCTTACACTTGCATGCGCCTTCTACATGGATACACACCATTTTACACACATTTATTTGAACATACAACAGACATCCAAGTGTTTAAGGATCCCCAGAACAGTAAGAATATTAATAGACACAATCAATATTGTGATATACTGCACTGCTAATTTGGAAAGTGGATTCATTCATTACATTTAGTCATTTATACACACATATAATACATACTGCTCTTTCATACCACACACACCACACCTGTGAGGCATGTGGTAGCTGAGTCCTGTTATGATGTCCGTACATTAAGGCAACATTGTTTGTATGTCTTCAAGAGAGTAAGCCCTTTTGTGTAGTGTGGTGAGGCTAATGTGAAGTGAGTATTGTAAATGATGTTGTGTCCTTCTTTTTGTATGTTTGTAGGTGATAATGGGTATTTCTACCTTTACCTTGTGGTGAACTGTATTCATATGCTCATTTATTTGTTCAAAAAAGTGCTAAAATAGTTCTTATTGATCCATCAGGGTAGTTATCAAATACACATTCAGTTTCCTGAAAATTCATTTTCACCGTGTGACCCATGCTGCAAGCTTTCTATCACTGACAAAAATAAAAGAAGAAGAACCAATGAAAGGGCCAAAGATCATGAAAAGTAATTCACTAACTAAAAGGTCTTTGGTCACATTCAAATAGGACAGAAAAAGTAAAGTTCAGCTCATAAATCATATATACAGAATTCAGAAGAGGTCTTTATACTGTGCATGCTAAACCAGTGTCATTGCCAGAGCAAGGCTAGATGTTAAATTAGTAAACCTCTATCCTCCTCTGAGCTTGACTTGGGCTTGGGTTAGGAAGCTTTCTGGGTGTGGGGGTGCAGAAGGGGGGTTTGATGGGGGCATTTATGTAAAGGAACATGAGGAAAGCTACAAGGCGATAGCTAAAGCCAGAAGAATGCTGGGCTGCATAGAGAGAGGAATATCGAGTAAGAAAAGGGAAGTGATTATCCCCTTGTACAGGTCCTTGGTGAGGCCTCACCTGGAGTACTGTGCTCAGTTCTGGAGACCATATCTCTGAAGGGACAGAGACAGGATGGAGGCGGTCCAGAGAAGGGCGACCAAAAAGGTATATGGTCTTCATCGAATGCCTTATGAGGAAAGATTGAAGAATCTAAATATGTATACCCTGGAGGAAAGGAGGAGCAGGGGGGATATGATACAGACCTTCATATACATGAAAGGTTTTAATGATCCAAAGTCAACGACAAACCTTTTCCATTGCAAAAAAAATCAGCAGAACCAGGGGTCACAATTTAAAACTCCAGGGTGGCAGACTCAGAACCAATGTCAGGAAGTATTTCTTCATGGAGAGGGTGGTGGATGCCTGGAATGCCCTTCCAGAGGAAGTAGTTAAGACTAAAACTGTGAAGGATTTCAAAGGGGCATGGGATAAACACTGTGGATCCATAAAGTCTAGACGATGTGAATGAAGAGAAGAGGAATAGGGGTGGCTTGCGGGAATGACGGCTACTACCTGGAGATAATACCTTTATTCAATAAACATACACACGGTTAATGCGACTCCAACATTGCTCTATGCTTCAATGGCAAGAGGAAATGTGGAAAATAGGATTTGCATTCACAAAAAAGAGGGGAGTAGCTTGCTTGTTACGGCGGTTACTACCCCAAACCAAATAATGCTTGATACTTCACTTTCACTGCATATCCAGCATAACTCACTGCTTCAACGGCAGGGGGGAATGAAGAAAAGATTATTTATATTCAGACAACAACCAACAAGGACTGAATTACATAGTCAGGATAAGCAAATAAGCATGGGTGTAGCTTGCTTGTTATGGCGGTTACTACCCCGAATCAATTAAGCATGATACTTCACTTGGAATACATATCCAGCGCAGCTCACTGCTTCAACAGCAGGGGGGAATGAAATAAAGTGGAATTATACTCAGACAACCAACAAGGACTGAATTGCAAAGGCTGGGTAAACAAATAAGCATGGGAGTAGCTTGCTTCTTGCGGCAGTTACTACCCCTAACCAATTAAGCTAGATACTTCACTTAGATGCAGCTCCAGCACTACTCTCTACAGCAATGGCGGGGGTGGAAGTGAAATAAAACCAAAAAGTTACTAAGGGCCAAGAGTAACAGATAAGTATGAGAAAAAAATAAGTGTGAAAACTTGCTGGGTAGACTGGATGGGCCGTTTGATCTTCTTCTGCCATCATTTCTATGTTTCTATGAAAGGGTATAACAGTGGGGGTAGGGGAAGCGTATTAGATACCCACCTTGTGTACAAATTTGAAGTGCAGCAGGGAGAAGGGAGACTAATAGTTGGGGGGAAGAGATGCTGGGAGACCTCCCAATGGCTTAACTTGAAGTATAGAATGAAGGATGGGGGATTAAGGATGGGAGATATCAGCTGAGTTTAATTTTCTTCTTTGGCAGGAGGGAGGGAAGGAGGATGTTGCCCTCCAGATATAGGTGTGCCAAGGCAGCCAAGTTAAACAGTTAGTTGTGAAAATTAGTGCAGTCACTTAACTTTCTCCCCATAGTCTAATCCTATCCCTTGCCTTACCTATTTTTTGGGAACCTAAACTTAAGCCCTCTAGTGAAAATAGGTTCTTAAATTCAGGCCATCAGCCCCAGTCGGTTTTGAAAGATTATAAAAAGGATTCAATACATTCTTTACCTCAGGGTTTAGGGGTAACTGAGAGTCTAGTATGACTCCTAAATTGTAAATTTCAATAGAGAAGGTGATAGAAGTACCATTAATCTGCGAATAGGGCAGAGCATCAGGGAGGAGAGCTGATGCAAACACTCTACTTTGCTTTCTTACATGGAAGGGGAAGGAGTAGTTGATTGCTACCAATCAAAGTGGCATTGTATCAGGCTTTGGCGAAGCTGGCTGCCACTCAGTGTGTTGTCCTGGGCTTTTGAGGGTGGACATAGTGGATCATGGGGTAGGTCCTGAAGTCTCTCTATTGGTAGACCATGACATAAAATGAGATTAAGGAATTCAAAGCATAGCAGCACTATATCTGCTACTCTGGGTGGCACATACATTTAAGCTCCACCCGTTTTGTCCAAATAGCAAAATCTACTTTTGAGAACTCCAAAGGTAAATTCTATGATACAGCAAGTTGAACATAAGGCCTCTTTGTACCTCATCTCAGCCAGCGTGTTAGGGGTGAGAAGCCAGGTCTGGCAATAATATCCTGAATCTCCTGCGTCAAAGACAGAATGGTTGCATCATTCACCCCACTATGAGTTGGAAATATCATGTTATAAGAAAGTCTAAGGTTACTTCTATGTTAGCTTGGCCCTTTAAATACTATTTTCTTACCCTCTACGTCCATGCCACTTATTTGTTGAAACTGTGGGCCAGATTTTTTTAACCTACGCACGGGCGTACATTTGTGCGCGCAACCCGGCGCGCACAAATGTACGCACGATTTTATAACATGCACGCGCAGCAGCGCACATGTTATAAAATCCAGGGTCGGCGCGCACAAGGGGGTGCACAATTGTGCAACTTGTGTGCGCCGAGCTGCACAGCCTTCCTCCGTTCCCTCCGCCCCCCACCTTTCCCTCCCTTCCCCTACCTAACCTGCCCCCCAGCCCTACCTAAACCCCCCCTTACCTTTAACTTAGAAGTTGTGCCTGCCTCTGGGCAGGCGTAGGTTGCGCGAGCTGCCCAATGGCCGGCCCGCGATCCCTGCCACAGCAGCAAATGGCCACTGTGCCTGGAGGTTCCGGCCCCACTTATGGACCGCCCTGCCCCCTCTTTCAAGCCCCGGGACATACATGTGTTCCAGGGCTTGCGCGCGTCGCCGGGCCTATGAAAAATAGGCTCGGCGCACGCAGGATGGGTTTAAAAGGGTTACACGCGTATATTACGCGCCGAACCCTTTTAAAATCCGCCCCTTTATGAACAGTATAGGACTTACGCATTCTGTGTCAGCTCTTCCCGAATGGCTAACTGCATGTGGGGTTCCTACTAACTGTGTGCCTGTCACACATAAAGAAACAAATGGTACCATTTTGTAGCAGTCATCAAACCATGGAGCTGTACATCCCAGCTGCCACACATATCCTAGCAGAAAAGCTTCAACCTTGTGGTATGATAGTGCAAGTCCCAGGCTGCTCACTGTATGTCCTCCCCAGATACCCATTGATCTGTCCTGAAACACTGAATATGCTAGTCCAAACAATGGGCTTGTCACCGCTTTTGTTTTACCGGTGTGATGGTCAAGACAAACAGTGGATGAGATCCTGGCTGACACACAGGATCTAGAAGTCCCAGCAGTGTGGATACTAAAAGAATGTGAGCAAGCAAACACATTTCTACTGCTGGAAATGTGATGCTTGGAAAGGACAAATGTTTTATGTGAAGCCTTTGAAAGTGTGTAGTGGCTGCCCACTCACAAAGCTTGGTGGCAAGTACATTGTGTGGCCACTCAACATTAGCAGGCCTCTCCAGCATGTGGAGAGAAATGCAGGCTCTGGCGCTCTGGTGTCTTCACTTAACAGAACAAGCCATTTGGCAGGTAATCAAGGCTGCAACCTTCCCCACAGCCCCCCCCCCCCCCCTTGTCCCAGCTGTTTGATGGAAACACAGAGCCAAAGAGTAATTAGCAAAAGAAGCATGTGTCTTACCTACAAGCCAATGGTCACTGTGGAGGGCGCCCTCAAATTCTTCAAAGAGTGTAAAGGAATCGTGCACAGATCCAGAGTACCAGGCCACGACGTTGAGGATGCGCAGTCGTGCATCACAGGCACTTGCACGTTGAGGGAGTGGAAGAGCTTTCTGATGTGGAAGATCTCCTCCCTGTTACATGGTGGGATGATGGCTATGTGAGCGCAGTCGATAGCTCCCACAACATTTGGAAATTGTGCTATGGCATTAAAGGCTCTCTTCATATCCATCAAGTGCTGCCTGTCCTGAGGGAATGCTATATAGCGATCAATGCATTCGGATACAGCTGTTATGACTTGGCCCAGATATTGGGAAAAAGTGCTTTGGAAGGAGCCAGATGCCAGGAAATGGAGGGTGGCCAATAGTTTGGTGAGGCCAGGTATAGCATGAGACAGTTCCGTGACCGGATCCAGATCCCCTCTGATTTCATCATATGCTTTCATGATAGCTTGAGAGCTGAGGCGATACCTACTTACCACATAATCTTCTGGCATGCCCAGCAAAGATGTTCATGGAGGGAACTTGACATGAAGTTGGACATATATTTTGGAGGCACTAGAATAATAGGATTAGCATGTTGAAACCGTGCGTCCAGACCAACATGTGGCTAATAGCGCTCATCACATGTAAATGCGATGTAGATAAGGTTATTAGCTAGTACACCAGATGCAAAAAATCACTGCGCACCTGATGCATACGTTTTAACCTGCAGAAAGTTAACGCCAGCCCAGGAGTTAGCGTTAAGTTTTGAGGCGCCCCAGGCCTCTACAAAGCAGCCAAAAAAACTGCTTTACTGTTGTTCCTCCAACTTAATATCATCACGATACTAAGTAGGAGGAACCACAGAAAGCATCATCATGAAAAAAAAGTCTTGACGGTGGTCCGGTTAGGAAAACAGATGCTCAATTTACCAGCATCCGTTTTTCTAACCTGTGCCTGTGCACCGATTAGGAAAACGGACGCTTGTAAATTGGGCATCTTTTTTCCTAACCCACAGAGCCTTGTCTCCTGGGCGCCCGATGCCAAGGAAGCCCTAGGGATGCACAACTTATCTCTAGCATGTCCCTTTTAGTGCAGCATCTTATTACCATGTCGTATCCGGTGCCCAGCAGAGGTGGATAGCTTGCGTTTGGAAGACGGGCGCTCAATGCGAGCGCCCATTTTCTACGCACTTTTATTGCATCGGCTCCAAAGTTAGGAAGCAAAACTCTTTGAAATTTGACCTCCCCCCACCAAAGTTTTCAGCTCATCTGACAAAGGACATGTACTACTACATTCAGCATGCTAATAAATATTTTCATGACATTTGATATCTTGAAAAACCAGAATATCTCCTGCTATCAGCCTCCTTTGGAAAAATAAATATTTTTCCTTTCTGAGGTCATTCAAACTTATTACATGGATAATTTTGGGCCATATATCATGGCTTTCTTCAGAAAATCCAATTGATCAACTTGGCTTTTTCTGATGGATAAAGCCCCTATACATGGCCACCTATGGCTAAGGCTGAATAAATGAATTCATTGACTTCTTTTAGTAAAGTATATCCTAAGCAAGTAGTACAGACATTGACCTAAGCCTGTACTTAAAAAAAAAAGCCATAAAAAGTAGATAAATTATCCTTAGCTTTTACAAACATGTTCCTTAATTAAGTGCTTTATTTTGTGATATTTCTATCTTTTAGAGTAGTTTTCACATTTTTGTGACTTCATCTTGATATGCACACTTTATATTCAGTTTGTAACTGTTTCCATGAAACATAAATATGCAAAATGTGCTGATACAGCACTTGGATCAGTCCAGCAGCCCACAAATCTTCCCTAATGTTCATCTGAAATTGCAAGCAAATCTGGGAAACAAATTAATGATATAAATCACTTTATCATTACTCATGTAAAGGTATTTCGCTGTAACCCTTTCACGAATCTGACTGGGCTATATTAGTTTAGAATGCTCTATAAGGAAAACATCTGTTTGTAATCAAATGACCTAGATAGAGGTGCATGTACAGTATAGCGAGGAACCAGGCATCTGTACTGTCGTTTAAAATATCCCGCTCATTATTTCAGATTTTTGCCACGGTGGTTCACACATAAGCTGATTATTCTGCATAGCAAATGGAAGCATATCCAATTTAAATTTGACATCTTAATTTCAACTAAAATTAGTCACATTAATTAATGAAAATGTTTGCATGCATTTGATCTCTCAAACTCAAGTTAGCACAAATTAAAATTTTCAACTTTATCTGTGTCAAGTGCATTTAAAATGCTGCACTGTATTGCAGGGCTTTCCAAACCTGTCCTCCTGGGGACCCCACAGCCAGTCATCGTGTGTGCAGGATGTCCACAATGAATATGCATGAGATAAATGTGCATATCTGTATCTCCATGATATGCAAATTTCTCATGCGATTGACTGTGGGGTCATAAAGTGGAAAAAATTGCAATGTTTCCTTATCTCCTCTGCCAACTAATTAATTGGTGATCCAGCTAGGGTCATATTGTATTAGGGCTTTATATTTACCCATAGAAAGTGAAGGGCCCATGCACTAAATTTTGGGTGAAAATTTCTTTAGTGTGCATTTGCTAAACATTTTAACCTGTACACTGTAACATCACTGGGAGGGTAATTTTGAAACATACCGCATAAAGTCTGCGTCTGCATTGTGCACGCCAACTCTACTGAGTGTTTACAAAGTGAAATACACGTAAGTTCATGCTGAAAATTCTCAAGTAATTGGTCGAGTATGAACAGGCAAATGACCTCGCAGAAATTTACACCTGCTCCAAGCAGGCTGTAACTTCTGCAGAGAAAATTACGGGCATACTTTTTACAATCAAAAAAGTATGCATGTAAGTTGCAGCTCCACCCTAACGCTGCCCCCCTCCTGGAATTCCTGTCTGCAGTGTACATAAAAGTACATGCACACAGAACCCCGGGCTATTTTATTGCATAGTGTGCATAAAACCTGGGAGCCTACCTTTCAAAACTGTCCTTGGTACACCATTTGCGTGTGTAAGGGGGCCTGTGGAGATTTATGCTAGCATTTTATATTCTGTCTGGCAGGAGTCACATGATTTCTAAAGTAACGCATACCTTGACCCCAAAAGTATGCATGTATGTTTCACTACATGTGTATATTTATAATGTGGGAATGCGCATACATTCTCTACCCAATACATAAAATTATGCACATATATGTTATGTGCAGAATAACCCAGAATTAAATTTGGTGGTGGGTATGTGATAAAGTATGCACATACTCTGCTTTTAAAAATACTTGTGTGAGTACTTGGAGTCACCAGTTTGCCAATACCTCCACCAATTCACCCAGATCCGCCAGCACTTCACCCTGACCTTCATCCCAAAAACTACAGGCAATAGACAAGTGTGATTTCCATTGCACGAGTCAATTAGTCAGGGGTGGGCAAGTCCGGTCCTCGAGGGCTGCAAACCAGTCGGGTTTTCAGGATGCCCCTAATGAATATGCATGAAATAGATTTGCATACAACTGAGGCAGTGTGTATGCAGGTCTCTCTCATGCATATTCATTAAGGATATCCTGAAAACCCGACTGGTATGCAGCCCTCGAGGACCGGAATTGCCCACCCCTGCAATTAGTGGATATAAATATGCATGGAAAAGGTTGGTAATATATGCATGTATAATGCTTTCAAACTGGCAATTTGACAGCATGTACTTCTGAACCCTGCCCTCTTAATATTTACGTGTGACACAGCAAGTACACGCATACTTTTGAGGTTTATAAAATTGGATATATGCATGTGCATGCTATTTATGTGCATGTATGCTAATTTTATGCAAGCAAACCCCATGCAACTCTCTGAATATTACCTTCTTACTATGCAATGAACTAAATTTTCAGTGCACTTGTTAAAACTTAGCTTCAGTACTGCGTGCATACTATTAACATGCACACTAGCACATGCTATGTCTACTTGAGTGCTCAATAGTGTGTGGCCATTACAAAAATTGCATGTGCATACTAAATTGTGCATTCTCAGTTCTCTTATCCTCAATGCTCGATCTCATTCCTTCAAGCCTGTACAAAATGTTAGCCGGGTACGTGGGGCTGGTTGTCGGTTCTAAAGGGTGAAGTAGGAGAGCAACTGGACCCCAGGAGCGGAGGGTAAAGGAGAACAGAGTGTTTCAGGAGAGGAAAAACCTGATGCCTGCATAGCTTGTATTTTTCTTGTACTCCTTATGTGTATGACCTCTTCTTTGCTTGTCCATTGTTTTAGCTCTGTGAGTAAAAGGATGAGTAAGTGAGCGTATATTTCAATTAGCTTTCTGTGCCAGTGAGGGTCTTAAAAGAGCAGAGTGAGAGGACATGGACGTAGAGAGAATAAAGCATAGAAGGGACGAACAACTGTGCATTTGGATGGGCATGAAAGGAATATTATTCTGGAACTGAAGGCGGGAGCGCTAGGGGGTTCTCCCAATTCCGCGGGAAAGAGTGTGCCCTTGGACCTCGGCAAACCAGGAGAAGAGCTCCAAGGAAGTGCCGAAGCAGGTGAGACAGGTCCTCCTCTGGGTGGAGACTGGAACCCAAGCCCCCGCCGACCTGCTTGGCCTTGGTGAGGCCAACCATGCAAGGTTGGTCTCTGAGTAGTTATCTGACCACTCCAAGCCCTTTCGAACCTGCCGCTGGGTAACGGCAGAGGCGGCAGGCCGGACATGAGGCAAGGGCGGATGAAGACCCTGGAACTGAAGATGAAGACTCTGGTGATGATGAAGACAAGACTCAGATGATGATGAAGACAAGACTCAAACGATGACAACCAGTCTCAGACGATGACGTAGACCAGACTCAGAAGAAATGAGGATAAGACAAGCTAAAATCATGTAATAAAACTCAGGATAGAGTGGAATCTGGATAACACTCTAACACCCTCAGCCATAAAGGCGGCTGCAGTGGCCAGAACAATCCTCAGGCTATCCACTGGAGCACAGTCCACTGGAGGCTAGACGTAGCCAGAGTCCAGACATCGGAGGAAGGTTAAATGTCAAGACTCCAAGGTGAAGGTTCAAGACATCCATGATGGACTCCCAGGACACTCAATTAAGGGCAGCCGGGAAGAGCGAAGCAGGATATCTAGATGACTCTGGACCCTAGAGGTGGCAGGAAGGGACATGGAAGATCCTCGACCCTGACGGATGAGAAGACCCACCAGCGCCCTACACACCCCAGCGGGGGTGGTCGCGGACTACTGGGCCACTGCGAGCCCTACTCAACCCAGCCGGGCTGGTCGCGGACCATGCAGGGATGGATCAGAGCGGAACCTTGGAAGATGCTGGACAGGACGGACATCAGGACAGACGAGACAAAAGCAGAGACCAGGAAGAGACGACAACGAGGGATCCCACGAAGACAAAAGAAAGCCAAGCAGGAGCAGAGATGAGGAGTCCTGGAGAAGACTAGCTCCTTGCGAAGGCCCTTTAAGAGAGGGAGAGAGGCACGGCCCCATGCCTAAGGAGGAAGCAGGAAGGAGAGGGCAGGACCCTGGACAGTGGCGTCTCTGCTGCTGTGAAGGAGGAGGATCAGGACCAGGCCCTAAGGAAGCCCCGATGTCGGAGGCGGCTCCTGCCACTGAAGGACTAAGGGCGACTTCTGCCGCGAGGAAACACCGGTGGCGGCCTTCATGCCGTGAAGAGGCGCTCCAGAGTGGCCTCCTGGCTGTAGAAGAGGATGGTGATGTTAGCGGCTCCAGGCCACGGGAAGCAGGAGACTTCAAAGTGGCCTCCAGGCCGCAGAGAGGTGGAGTCAGTAGCTGCTCCAGGCTGTGGCAGCGGCGGCAAGATGGCGGCCTGTGGGCTGCGAAAAGAAGACAGGCTGCGGCTTCTGGCCGGCCGCGGGAGCAGCGAAGACGGTAGCTCCCTGCCGCGAGGGATGTCTGCAGCGGCCTCCTGCCGCATGGGAGCACGGCAGCAAGGCTCGTCGTGCAGAAGATGGCATCGGGAGTCAAGCCGGCTGGCTGAAGAGAGGTAAGAGGCTGCCCATAGCTCCGGCTGCGGGCAGCATCGCAACAGCATGAGATGTGACAGTATGGGTAGGTCTAGTAAGGAGGAGACAGAGAGCTGTGATAGTACCTGGATGAGAGTGGAGGCTACAGGAAAGAGGTAGAGACAGAAGGCAGTAGGTAACATAGTAACATAGTAATAATGGCAGAAAAGATCCAAATGATCCATCCAGTCTGCCCAGCAAGCTTCTTAACGTAATATCTGCCGCACTGTGCAAGTTAACCACCATGTTTCTCTTAGAGATGGCACAGGAGCAGAGGCAGAGCAGTCAAATCAGAAAGGTGCAGGAAGCATCCCACATGGCCCAGGCAAGTACATTAGACACCAGGAGGAAAAATGTAGGTCAGCACTGCAGAGGTAGGAAGTGATTGCAGCAGAGGAAAGAGAGGAGAACTCCCTTAAGGGTAAGTCTTTCCTTAATCAAACATCTCTAAAGTGTCTGTCGAGGAGATAAAATGTGTGGAGGAGGAGGAAAGCCCGGAGGAGCCGGAGCTAGAAGTTGGACAAACAACTATGGAGGCAACAAATGTTTTGCTTCACTCATGGAGAAAACAATCACATTCTGAGTTGCTACTGGAAAATTCCAGGGTTGCCATTGGAAGAAACTCCACAAGGAAATCCTTGGCAGCAAGGGGTGCATTTGGAAAAGAATAGCATCAGATGTCAGTAATCTTGGGAGTTACCCCCAAGACAATAAAATTAATCATGAATATCAGGGCATTAAAAGGGGTATCTGAAAAAAAAATACAGAGCAAAGATTCATGGATAAAGATGCCTTCTTGTTCCTTTCTGCTCTTCCTATTCTCCTTCTGGCCCAGTGGCCTAATCGCCTGCATCATGAAACAAACAATTCATTCTGTTAGCTGATTTCCTATTTGTTGATCCTCAGAGCAGGAGCTAAAATGTTAACTCTTAATTTGAGTCTTTTTTTTTTTTTTATAGTTTTGGCCTTAGTGAGCATGTGCTAAATAGCAGGAAGAGGAGAGCATACTACCCACCAAAGCCTATTTTGCATCTGACTTTTTTCATTTATGTGTACTGTATGCACATATCCATTAACATCTTCTGGGACCAGTTTAGGGTGCACGCTGTAGCCTTTTCCCATAGCATGCTGTTGTTCTAAGTGCATGATAAATGGCATTAGCAAGCATGCTAACAGAGAAAACGCTTCAGTACATCTTTGTAATGTACATTTCCATGCAACGCAGACCATTCATGTTTATAACGATAGTTGTTTTACAGAAGACTGAAAAAAACTGTATCCGTTGTTGTACAAATAAAGAAATGCACAATCAGATGTAGATCATCAATATGCTTACCTTCATTTAATAAACAAAACTAGGAGGGGAAATATATCATATTCAAAGAAGCTCTAATAATTTGGCACTCACAAACTATAACAAGTATTATAAATGCATGATATATTAATGCTTTAGCTGACATTAGCATTGGAGGCAGGCACATAAGGTGCTGAAACACTAGTGGTGTTGGGCAGTGTATCATGGCCGAGCATTGGACTACAGTTTGCGTGGAGGCATGTCAATGGTTGAGTAAAGTGGCTGATGACACTATGTGGCAAGGAGATTTATATTATTGACATTCATTTTTTTTAATATATTGATGCAGGCAAAGATATGAACATGAACTGTTCTGGACATATTAATATGAAGAAGAACATTTTTTTTTCACTTGCATGGTAGAAAATTTGATTAAGATAATGTTTTTTATTGCATTGAAAATTGAAAAAAAAAAAAGGCACCTTAGAAGGTATTTGATTTCAATAGTACTTCTGCTGTCATCTATCTGGTGCTTAGCACCTAGTGTAGAGGCTCATTGAAATTGAGAGGTTGATATTCAAAAGGATGTGTCCGAGTAACTTCTGAATTACCTGGATAACCCTGGTTTTTAAAATTTCCTGTCCCTTTCAGTGGCAAACTTTAAGCTGATTAAGTCATTATCTGCATAAAATTTTTGCAGGATACAAAGAGGCCAGGTGGAGTGGTGATCCATAAGTATGGTTAAACATTATCTGGCTGTCACCAGTATTTAGCACTAGCCAAATAAGCTTAGTTGGGCAAGTCTGATCAAGTAAATCACTATTCTAAAGATGCTTGGCAAATTTTTACTCAAGCAACTTTAGCCAGGTATTTTCAGCGGAACAAATCCCCGGCTAAGTTCGCTGCATGTCTGACTATAATTACCCAGGTAAACTTAACTGGGTAACTTCCATTTGCTCCTCAGCTTACTCAGTATCGACCTCTAAAGCACTAACATATGGTATCTTTGTAATATTTGTTATAGCTCGTGGGTGCAGCATTGTAAGGGATGCTTGAAGCATGATATGGTTCTCCTCCCCCTCACCCCACCACCATCTCCAGTTTTGATAGCCAGATGAAGTGGATTAGGGGGGGGGTTCCTGTTTTTTACCTTCATCTAACACTGTATCCTGCTATAAGATTGTAACAGAGTATAGACAGCTCCTGATAGAACAAGATATTCAGAGGTCAACTTTCAAACTGTGCACAAAAGCATAAAGTCTGCAGGGACTTTTTCCCTGCAGACTATCCCTAAATCCAGCCACCTTATCTCCCTCCTGACTGTAATAATAAAAATAATTCTCACTCCCGATCCCTCTCCCTGTTCTCTGCAAATAAATATAATTGCAAACCACACTGTCTGCCACTCAATCCCTTTCCCATCCAGTGTGTCTGACACTGGATCCAAAGGCCTGACAGAAATAAACAATATGGGTGCCTGATCTCCCCTGCCTAATATTTAAATAAAATAATATGCACTTTCAGCACTGGATACTCCCTTCTGACTACCCCGCTGATATTTTTTTAAAAAGTGACCTGCCATGGTTCCCATGCAGAATGTTGCCTATTGGATGTTTAAACAAAACCTCAAGTACCTCTGGTGATCTCCCTATCTGTATGTATAGTGCCATGGTGCATAACTTTGAAATGCAGAGAGGCTTTCCTGGAGGATAGAGTCTGGGTGGGGTTAGCACTTATGTACGTTCCTGTACATGGATAATTCTGCTGCCAAACAGTATCCGGCATGAATAACAGCCAGTGCAGGGCTGTGAGAATACTTTTTCTGACTCCATTTTCAAAGGTTTTTTTTTTTTTTTTTCTCTTTGCAAATGGACGTAAATTCTTGCAGCATCTAAATTTGTCCTGCCAGATATAGCCAGTTAGCACTGAACGTCCAAGATCCAGAAATATGAATTCACTGCTCACTGAATCATTAGGGCAGCTGCCACATGGATACATTCTTATTGAAGTAAAACGTTCAAACTTTTAAAAGGCAATCAGATCAACACTTGCTTTGGATGGCATTGCTTTTTATGGATCACTATTTACATTTTAAAAGATCTATTAAATGAATGTTTAATTACATTGCAGTGGTATTCACTCTGAGCCCTCAAGGGTTGTGTTTTCAGGATATCCCTAATGAATATGCATGAGATAGATTTATATAAATGAGGTCAATTTTTGCATGAGCATTACTTTTAAAATCAACCTGAATGGAGGAAGTGTGCATGCAATCCATCTCATGTATATTCATTAGAAGTATCCTGAAAACCCAACCTCTTTGTAGTCCTCAAAGGCTGGGAGTGAATACCAGTGCTTTAGACTATTGCTTTATCAATTGCTAAAGAACTGTATGTAGAAAGCATGATAACTCAAAATATATCATAAAAATATTTATTTTATTTATTTTGGCATTTTATATACCATGGTTCCAAAAGAAGATCACAATGGTTTTCCAGTATTAGCATTCATATTATTGGTCCACGAACATATGTTTTGTCATTCTTCTAGCTCAACATCACAGAGTACATATTCTAGTTCGTAATTATACATCTTCATTGATATTGAAGTAGTTCCTTTCTAATTTAGTTCATATTAATTCATTCTAGAACTACATAACAGTAAAAAAGATTCTAATCATACTAGAGAAACCTTTATCTCATACATTATCTATTGATAGTTTGACTAGCTTTTTCTCTTGTCCTGTCAGAGTAAGTCTCGGTATAATGGTTGTTTATGTTAAATTGTAAGCTTTTCTAAAAAAACATGTTTCAGTTTCTGCTTGAAATTCTTTTTTTCTGTTATCTGACGTAAAGACTTTGGAAGTGAGTTCCACAGCTTGGGGCCTACTATTGAAAACATTCAGTCTCTTATGTGAGTTAGGTGTGTGTTTTGAGTGGAGGGTACCATTAGGAGATCTTTGTTTTGTGATCTTAGGTCCCTCTGTGGTGTATAGAGTTGTAGAATCACTCCTAATGGGCATGGATTGATATTGTTGATGATGTTGAATATTATTGACAACTAGGGATGTGCGTTCAATTTGTACAAATTAGGCAATTTCAACAAAATTGCCTAATTCATCCTGTTTTGGGAAACTCGAAAAACAAACAAAATTTTTCTGAAATTTCAGAAAAATTTGTTTTTCAGGTTAGCGCGCACTAATTATACATCTAATTCAGGGCGACCGAAAAATAAAAGGCCTGAACCGCGGGAAAATGAAATTTCCCACAGCGGGCCAATAACGAAGGCCGAACCGAAAGGTTCAGCCGAAGCACATCTCTATTGACAAGACTTTATAATGGATTCTAGATTGTACAGGAAGCCGGTGCAGTGCTATCAGCGAAGGGGTGATTTGGTCGAATTTCCTTGTCTTACTGATGCATTTTGAAGTAACTGTAATGATTTTAGCAGGCTTGTGGGGAGGCCTAGTAAAAGGAAGTTGCAGTAGTCTAAGGGCCTCATTTTCTAAAGTATCGCAGGCCTGCGATACTTTAGGAAATGAAGGGCAGGGGGCCAAAATGGGGGGGCGGGCCTGCGCTAGCCGGCAGCGATCGCACCGTTGCGGTGCGATCGCTGCCGGTTTCATACCCAATAGCGCCACCATAGAAGGTATAGCTATTGGGCGTGAACTCGGACACGAAAAGGGCCTTACCTTTTCGTCATCTGCTGCGTCTTCATGGAGTCGGCCCCGGTGATGGCCCGACTCCTCCTCTTCCGGGGCCGACTCCGCCCCCATTTTGGTATCGCACGCGATAAGGGACATTTCACGTGCAAAACGTCCCTTATCACGTGCGATCCATTTAGAAAATAAGGCCCTAAGTTAGAGGATATAAGAGTTTGTAAGACAGTGCAGAAGTATTGTATTGTTAACAGAGATTTTAGTTGATGTAGAATTCTTAACGTGGAGTATCCTGATTTAAATAATTTTTTATATGCTTTTTCATAGTGAAATTCTCATTGATTTGAATTCCAAGGTCTCAAACCTCATCTGATGGAGTAATGTTGATAATTACCAGGTTTAGGGTTGGTGGTTTGAGTATTGAGTTGACTCTCATATAATTTCTGTTTTTTTAATGTTGAGAGTTAGTTTCAGATGGGAAAGTTTTTGATGTATGGTCTTCATGTATGTTGACAGGGTTGCCGCAGTTTTTTCAATTGTTTTGTTGAAAGGATATAGAATTGTATATTATCTGCATATAAGAAGAAGTTTAGTCCCAGGTTTGTTAGTAGTGTGCATATAGGCAAGAAATAGATGTTGAAAAGAGTGGCTAAGAGTGTTGACCCTTGGGGAACGCCTGTGTCGCTCGAGAAGGTGTCTGAGATTTGATTACCTAGTTTGACTTGGAATGTTCTATCTTTTAAGAAGGAGAACGATTTGATGATATTTTCCCCTAATCCAATTTCATTCAACTGGTGACATAGCAGGTTGTGGTCAACTGTGTTGAATGCTGCTTTAAGGTCTATTAGTACCAGGATATATGAATTATTGTTGTCAAAGACTTGTAGCACAGAATCAGTTAAAGAGATGAGAAGGGTTTCTGTAGAGTGATTTTTTCTAAATCTGAACTGGTTTGGGTATAGAATTTTGTTGTTTTCAAGGTGGTTTTCTAGTTGTAATAAAGCTGCTTTTTCTAGGACTTTTGCAATGAAAGGCAGGTTTGATATTGGTCGGTAAGTGTCCCAATCATTGATTCTGCCTGTTTTGTTTTTTAGAATTGGTTTAATCACAGCTTGTTTAGCCTTGTTAGGGACCAGTTCTTCTGCTAGTGAATGGTTTACTATGGTGACTATTGGGGTTATTTCGCTGTTTACCTTTTTCAGGGTACTTGCAGGGATAGGATCCAGTGGGTGGGTTGCAGGTTTCATTTTAGAGATTATTTGACTTATTTCTTATTTTAAACATTGTTAATGTACACCATGTCATGCAAGGTAAATACAGAGTTGCAAAACCCCTGTCTAGTCTGAGGGCTATCTGAAATACAGTAAAGCCTTGGACACAGTTCCACACAGAAGACTGGTAAGCAAACTACTTAGTCTGGGAGATGAAACAAAAATGATAAACTGGATAAGGAGTTGGCACCACCTAGTTTACACTGGACTCATTTGTATACAAGTCCCTGCAGAAAACCTATGCATGGAAAATCATGACTTCTGCATGAAATTCAGAACACAGTAGTACATTGGCCCTCTAGAATTATTCAGCCTAGCCTTCCATGACTCCTAATGCTATTCTTCCCATACTCCAGATTCTAGCCTTCATAGTCTCCTAATTCTTGCAACCTCTGACTGTTAATTCCTCCTCTCTTTCTACCGCAATTCGCTCCCACCATGTTTCCCAGCCATCTCTCCAAAACTTTCCACCGAGACATATATTTACGAGAAGTTAATTGATATGATAGGATATGTTACAGTTTTCAATATGTTAAGTTATAATTCATTTCATATTTTTATGCCTTCTTTGTTCTATGTAACGCTCCTAAGTGAATTTTGTTGTTATTATGTAAACCGGTGTGATTTGTATTCTTACAGGAACTTCGGTATAGAAAAATTAAAAATAAATAAATAAATATTTCCTATATGTTCCTATATTTGACTGAAAGTGATTTTTATATTTTAGTTTTTCTTATTTTACCTATTCTCTTGACATTTCAAAGTACCTGAGGATGATAGATTATTATTGTGAAACCGCTGTATTAAGGTGCAACCTTCCCAACCCTGGGTAGCATTTGGCTGTCTATATGAGGGTGGAGAACAGTTTCTCACAGGGTGTGGGCTGGAGATAGGATCTCCTATAAGGGCAAACTGGCTGAAGACACTTCCAAGACAATCCATAAACTACAAAGTCCACAATTCATTTGTGCTCCAAAAAAATTTGAAATATATTGTGAAACGTAGGGATGGTAACTTTCAAACCAGCGTGGTGGGCACATACATGTGTGTGCATGCTAGTGCATGCCAAGATATGCAGTCATTTTATAACATACACGCTCATAAGCATTGTGATATAAAATAGCCTGACTGCATGCATTGGTATTTAAATCCCTTTACCTCATAAGTCAGGGAATTTTAAAAGGGGCGCGTGTCCAAGTCATTGCCAGTTTAATTAGCTTGTGTATCAGTTTGCCCAGTTAACATCTAGGTCTTCCAAACCCCTCTGGTTTGATAACCTACACTCCCCCTATTTAAACCGAGACCCTTTAAACCCTTCAAAAATGGCACGATCATTTACTCCTCTTCCCTAGCAGAAATAAACTTACATGCCAAAGGACCTGGGCATGCTCCCAGATGCATAAGTATTTACGCGCCCATCTCTTGGCCAGGCTCCATAACACCCATGCCTCGCCTTGACCCTGCCCCTTTTTTAAATCAAGTGAGATGTGCGCACAGTGGGTTTTACGTGCATATCTGGGCGCTTTTTAAAATAGGGACAGTGCACACCAGCCCGGCTAGTGCGCGCATCCCCCATTGATGTGCTCTCTGGGCTTTTAAAATTCACCTTAAAATTATTGGTAGTCAGATCTTCATGTTTAATCACAATGCAATTCACAGTCCATTTTCCTAGTTACATAGCTTGTAATTCTGGTCAGATCACAAAAAAAAAAAAGGTCTAAAAATCCAAAGCTTTCTCAAGGGCCCTCCTTAGGCTATAAGGAGTCTTTGGAAACTTCGGTTCACCTCCACTGTGGTCATCTTTGGTAGAGGTTTCTCCCAATACACACATGGCCCAGTTCACCTTTACATAGCTGCTGGTTTTATTTATTTATTTATTTTTGCAAATTTTTTTTTTTTTGTTTCCCACAGCAGGCCAAAATCACACACACACCACTCTCCTTACTTCCTTGCTCACAGTCTCTCTTTCTCAAATTGAGGACCCTAGTAGTGTCCTGGATAGATGTCTCTTTCTAAAACAGAACGCTCAAGTGTTTTCTCACTTTATAGGAGCTGTTTGGATTTCAGTCACTTCCCTTCTGGAACAGCTCCGGACAGTGCAGCCCCCCCAGTCCGTTGGGGCCAGTGCTTGTCTCGAACCCTGTGATGAAATAGCTGGCTGATGCCTCACACCTAGGCCCAGCCAGGCCCCCCCCAACACACTTCCTCAGAAAAATCTCTTAAGTACAAACCCTTCTCTTTCATCCAGTAATTCTTTCCCTTTGCAGCACGTCTCTAATCCAAGAGAGCTGATGGAAGCTCTCCAATGATCTCTCATACCATCACTTGATTCTTCTTTCTCACTTACAATCCACTGTCACACTTCTGATAACACTTCTGGGGGAGGCACCAGTTCTTCTCCTCTTATCCTAGTGGCTTGGTCCCTCCAGAGACTTTCTTACCCCATCAGCTCCTTCCTCAGCAACCGGCCCCTTTTACAGGTCAAACACTCATTTTTAAACCGGGCATAAAACTTCAACCTTTGGTCCACTTTCATGCTTGCCACTCACACACCTCCACTGGGGCTGTCCTAGCCATACCCTCTGGAATCTTCCCAGTTCAAACAATAGAATAAGCTTGTATTCTTTATGAAAAAAAAAAATCCCAAACTACCAACCCTCTATGGAATGGGCTACCTAGGGACCTCCCCCAACCAGTGTACATAATTTCCCACTTCCCTTGGTTAACTTCAGAAAGTTGCCCTGTAACAGAACATTTCTATAGTAAAGCACAGCAATGACGTTTTTCACTTTCATCCTTAAAGGCAGATCCATTAAGACCTAATCCTTAGAAATGATAGCCCTAGATCTGTCCAAAGATTGATAGCCTTGAGATCTGTCCACAGAAATTCAGACAGAAACTCAAGACATGGCTGTTCACTCATGCCTACTCCTGATAACCACCCAGTTTTCCTCTTTCTCTCAACCCCTCCCGTCAATCCTCCATTTTTCCCTAGCTGAGCTCCCCCAAGCCCTCTACGTACCTTTCCGCCCCTGTCCCGCCCTGTATATAGTCTGTACATAATGTTCCTATCCTGTATATAGTCTACACTCAATGCTACCTTGTTGCTATGTCTACACATAAAACCCTCTTGCTTCCCTGCCCCCTCCCTTCCCTTCCCCCTCCCTCACCCTAGTTTTAATATCAGTTACTATGTAAAGCCCAGTTGGCTGAATGTCCTGTTGTCTGGAAACCTATGTGATGTTTCATACGAACATCGGTATATAAAAACATTTAATAATAATAATAATCGATGCCGAACTTTCAGCACACTGTAAATAATTGTTATAGTCAATGAGTTACTTTCTGCTCTGGCTTCTTCTTCCCCCAGCTCCATTACCCCTGTTTTATTGTAACTTTTGCCTTTCTTCGCTATGTTAATGTTAAGGTTATAACCCTGGTTCCTTGTAAACCGACATGATATGATCTGTATCATGAATGCCGGTATAAAAAAGCACTAAATAAATAAATTAAATTAAATAAATAAAGGTCCACTGCCCATCTAGTGGCACCAGTGCAACAGTTAGTAGTGATTGCACCAGGATATGTGAAAACTAATCCAATCAACATGAATGAATATGATGTTGAATATTACTTCAGAACAGTAGAAATTTGACTGTTCCTTTAAACTGGCTTATAGGAAATGTGTTCCCTGTATTTCCATCTTTTTTCTCAAGTACAGTTATCATTGAAAACAGTTGCCTCTAGCAATTTGTGGCTAGAAACATCTTTGTTGTCTAAAAAACTGAAGATGTTTCCATTAGAGAAACATTTGTGTTACAGACGCTAGGGTTTTTACAGTCTTGGAATAGTTTGTTTTCATTTACAATTGTGCACCTTCGTTGGATGGGATAGTGAAGAAATGGAAAACTGACCTTTGAGTAGATGCTTATTATTGGTTTCCAGTCTCCTCCACTCAGAAGACGGGGGACTATTATTTCATAATGTTCTGAGGGATCACTGTGTTTCTGTTGCCTAGACGATTCCAGTTTATTGTATTCATTCTCTCCTAGGTTAAAATAAGAGAAAATAATAATGAGACCAATTCTAATCAATTTGCATGGAGAAGCTGTGTTGTCACATTCATGCCAAGTCGTCTATATTCTGAGGCTGAAGAAATTTATGAAGGTAAAAAAAAAAGAGCTATAATGTTTGAGACACAAACATGATCTGTCCTGTTAATACATCAAATCAGTTAGAGGTTTACGGTTGATTCATTCGTTTTCAGATTCAACCAGGCATTACTCTTCTGTGATAACAGCTACCATGCGAAAAGAAAAGGCATGAAATGAAAAGAAATAAAAAAAAAAATGCACTAAAAGAAGTGAAATATGCTATAGCAACCTCAACAGCAAAAGAAGAGAGGTTACCATATCACCAGCCTCAAGGTTAAATAAAATGGCATCACATTGGGACATTCTACGAGATCTACTTTTGCAGTGTGTTGCCATAGGTACAGAAAAAAAAATAAACTTTCTGAAAATCAGACACTAAAGCTATAAATAATAAACAGAAATGTTGATGTATTGCATATATTAACTTGCTTTCAGAAGGGTAAGTTTATACCAGCCCGCTCGACATGCAGCAAGGACTTGCAGACTTTAGCCTGAATTTCCAAAGTGAACTTATGCGCATAGGTCTGCTTCGAAAATTAGTGGGTGTGCGTGGAACCCTGGTGGCATGCATGCACACACTTATATCTGCAACTTAGTACATGTAAATGTGTGCATATAGAGTTACATGCATACATTTTGATTTTCAAATGCGTGCAGGTAAATGCTTTCCCTGCCCCAACTTTGACCCCCAAAATGCGTCTTTCTAATCTACATAAACATAGTTTTGGAATCAGTTTTAGGTGTACTTTTACATGACAACACCTTTTCCCCCCAGGCAATTTTCAAAAGTCCATTTAGACTCATAAAATTGAGTTTTATACATGTAAATCTATTGATTACTGAGCCCTAAAAGCTTCTCATGACAATGATGAACCTCTTTTCCTGTTATTATTTGGTACTAAAGTGCCATGGTTTTCCCTCATTTTATCCTCCCTCCCATCCAGCCCAATGACTGCAGTAACAGTCTTCAGGCTGAGAGTCAGGGACTATGGGTCCATACAGAACCTGGTACAAGTGCACTCATGGGCAAACCAGTTGATGTCACTGCAGTCTAATGGCTAGGACTCCTTCCCTGAATTCCAGAAGCTTTGAACACTGAATCGGGTTTTGGATTAAAACTAGGTGTCCTGTTCTGCAGCTTGCATCGTACTGCTCTGTGGCATTGAGGAAAATTACTTCAAAATACTGTATTATTGACTGCCAAGTGTGCCTTTATCAATAAGTCACTAGCCAGGCCAAGGTTTGCATGGAGTCTTACAAAACATTCTCAAGGTTTTTTAAAAGTTTTTTTTCTGGAAGCATATGAGGCATTCATTTTCATTTAAAAAGCAAAGTGGATCCAATTTTCTATACACACATGCAAATACTCCCTTTGTGTTATGTTTATAAAAAGGTTGCAGAGTGATGAGAAGAAACAGCTGTAACACAGCGTGAGCGGTCTTTAGCTGCCGGAGGACAGATAAGATTGGATTCTTATCTGGCTATTCTTCTACAGAATTTATTATTTACAGGCAAAAATCAAACAAATAAGAGCCTGCTTACCTCAGCAGTGATGGAAACAAAAATGCAGTAGCCTTCAAATAAATAGCTTTAGCAAAGCTCCTGCCTTTTTCAACTCACATATGGGGCCCCCCATTTCCCTGTGGACCCTGTCGTCTATACCTTTCCCCAGGGGAAATGCTCTACAGCCAGGATTCCCATTGTGGCTGTCTTAAGGTGGACCAGGCTAACCACCTGTTCCTAGACTTTTAAGACAGATCTAATATCTAACATACAATCATTAACAGGAGCAAATACAAGTATGCTAAATAATATACATAATTTTTCAACAAGGCTGAAATCAGTGGACTCATGTTTTCTTGCAATCAAACTATGAAACTATATAAGTATATAAGGCAATCCATCTTGGAATACTTCTGTAGTGGGTTCCCTGTTTTGGTGTGTTATCTATTACTAGGGGTGCCATGAGTCCAGGTTCAAGTCTGAACAGGGAGTAAGATTTCTCTTCTGGGGCCCCTGGCACACTTGAGCACTATATCCGTGACCATTTCACACTTTAGATCAAATATCTCCAGGAGGTGCCAGATAGTGAAAAATAAAAGCAGGGAAGCCAAAATGAAAACAATAGGGAGAAACCAGGAATCACAGTAGAGTCCATCCATCCCCTAGAAAGTTCATGCTGGATTAATCTCCAAAGAAAACACTGGAGTCTGTTTTTGGTGCTCAGATAAAAGTAGTCTTTACTGTAACATAAAGAAGAGGATCCAAGTCAAAATTACAGACATAAGAATCAACAGATATCCAAAGATCAAAAAAATACAAATGGTTTCTCTGCTCATTCTTCTTCTACTTACCTCCCTTCCCGCTCTTGCACTTCATCCTGATTGAACATATCCTCACCAGTGAGGGTGGGATAGATAGAGTGTAGTTCCAACATTCTTCAATAACAAGTAGAAAAATATTCCCAAGTTCCAGAAAAAATATCAACAATGGGGCCCAAATTCCTAAAAACTTCAAACGGTAATGCAATTATCTAAAGTTGAGGCTCTGGATTCTTCTATTCAAAAGTTCCTAAAATTGCATGACTGGACACTTGGGCAATGATATATCTGATCCCCAATACTCAGGGGGACAGGGGACAACCCTTCCTCTCAGACTGGAAAAATGCAAAAAAAAATCTGCAATAGTGAAATCTCTTCTTAATTGAGACTCTGGATGTATCTCCACTCCTTTGCTCTCCAACCTTCTCTCTTTCTCCTCAAACTCCAACTCCTTCCTTTGTTCTGAGATCAAGAGGTGATTTCCAGCTTCTTCCTTCTCCAACCTTCCCTCTAACCCACAGGGCATGCTCCCTTTGGGGGTAATTTTCAATGGAGTTATGCACATAAATGTAACATATAGGGATGTGCATTTGTTTGCGACGAAATAGGAAATAGAGACGATATTTCCTATTTCGTCGCTTTTCGGGGGGGGGGGGCAAAACGCACCTTGCGCGCACCGAGGCACGCAGCCTTCCTCCGTTCCCTCCACCCCCTACACCTTCCCCTCCCTAACCCGCCCCCCAGCCCTACCTAAACCCCCCCTTACCTTTAACTTAGAAGTTGCGCCTGCCGGCCAACGACCGACCCACAATCCTGGGCACAGCAGCAAATGGCCACTGTGCCTGGAGGCTCCCTGGACCGCCCCGACCCGCCCACGCCACGCCCCCTTTTTCAAGCCCTGGGATATACGTGCATCCAGGGGCTTGCGCGTGTCACCAGGTCTATGCAAAATAGGCTCAGCACACGCAGGAGGGATTTAAAAGGGTTACTCGCGTATATTACACGCATATCCCTTTTAAGATCTGCCCCTAAGTGAGATATAATTTTTTAGCCCTTCAGCTTCAGATAGAAAGGAAAAATATTTATGTATATATAATTGACCACTATGAGTACCTTATTTGTGTATCAGATAGATGTATATTTACATAAAAACGTATTCACAAGTAGTGAAGTATCCCTCATACTTTCTATAGTGCTCTCCAAGACTCACTATAAGGTACCGTATATACTTGTGTATAAGTTAAAAAATTTTACCCTAAAAATCGATCCTTAAAATTGCGGTCATCTTATCCACGGGTCAGTCTTCAGTAATGCTGGTATTGTAATGCAAGATTCATGACTGAATCGATCGCACGCTCCTCTTCCTGATCCCTTAACTCACCCACTGCTATAAGGACAATGGCGGCACTTACAGTTGTGCAGGCACATCCTCCCCTCTCCCAAGCCAGGATCTGATTGGCGCACCTAGAACCATGAGGTTTAAAGTGCGCCACTGGGAGCCCTGCGGGGGAGGAGGGAGGACATGCCTGAGCAACTGCAAGTTTGTTGTTGTCCTCATAGCAGCAGTGAACGTTTGAGTTAAGGGATCCTGAGGAGTTTTGGGGAGAGAAGTTGTCCTACCACTACACTGGGACACTGCGGGGAAGGAGGAAGGACGTTTCTGAGGAAATGCAAGTGCTGTCGTCCAGATAGCAGCAGATGACTTAAGGAATCGGGAGGGGGGAAGGATTCAAACTGGAGGGGCAGTCATGGTGGGGGAGGGAAGGATTCAAACAGGGGGGCAGCCATGGAGGAGGGAGGAAAAGATTCATACAGCAGGGGCATTTCTTAAGTTGTGAAATGATGTTTCTTATGAGACACTTTATTCTGCTTTAAAAAATAAATAAAAGCGATTTTCTTAAGTTATCTGTTTGTTTCTTAGTTTGATTTCACCATTTCATAAGCCCCTTAGGTTTTACCTATGACTTATCCATGGATAAATGATAAATCTTGATTTTGGGGCCCAAAAAATATCCTCAACTTATACATGAGTATATACGGTAATTTTATCTTGAATGGAAAATATTTGTCCTAATGCAGTCTTTACTATACTACCCTCTTTATTGTTGGGGAATATTTGAACATGTCAAAGTGGCAATTCTAGTTGAGTTCTCAATTTGCAGAGTAATCAAGTGAAACAGTATCTGGAGGAAGAATTTAGGATGATCCTTAATCTTTATTATATCTCCTCCTAAATTTTGGTAAAACTAATTCTGTTACTAATAATAATGCATTCAAATGGAAAAAGCTGGATAAAAGATATCAGAATGTATTATGAGGTAAATTAAAAAACCAGGAATGTCCAAAACTCTCCTTTGAGAAAGGGGGTTTCACATTGTTAATATGTAATTCATATGTCTCACTCAGTATCCAAAGACGTCAATATTAAAAAAGCTAGGAGGTTTATATTCAGTTACTGTCCGGATAGCAGTGTTAGCGGGATAAACTTATCTGGTTAACTTTAGAGGTATTTTCAGTAGTACAGCCGCACTATTGAATATAGCTGGTACCTTAAAGTTAGCTGGATACCTTTAGGTCAGTTCTTTGGCCCAACCGGACTTAGCCAGATACTATGAATATCAGAGTTAGCTGGATAACTTAGCTGTCTAATGTAACTCTACCCCGAAATGCCCCCAGATCAGCTCTAAATTTTAGTCAGGTAATAAGATAGCTCCTAAATTAGGGGGCCAATTTTCAAAGAGTTTAGGATCCTAACTTTTCTGAAAATTTACTAGGGCTGTGTTCCTAAATTTAAGCTTCTATCTTCACTAGATCCCTATATTTAGGAGTCTAAAAAGTGGGTGGTTACAAAGATGGAGTTAGGCAGGAAACAAAGTTAGGTGCTTAGCACTGATTTTTAGCAGTAGGAATATATCATAGGAGTCTAAATCTAGGAAAATGACTAGCAGCCCTGAATTTAGGAGCCTAAGTTTTAGAACCCTAAATTTAAGTGAATTTTTAGCTGAAAACTTAGGGCCTGATATTAAAAAGCATTTTCATACTTAGAGGTCAAGTTTAAAGGTGTTGCTTTCTTAAAAATGGCCACTTATGCGCATATGTGGGTCGCGTGAGCAATGCGGATTTTAAGAAACTCCAAAGTACGTGCATATATAGCAGTGCATGTGTCAAAAATAAGATGGCAGAAAAGAGGCGAGGTATGGGGATCCCAGGGCGGGGCCAACAGTTATGTGTGAAGTTCGGTATTTTAAAACCAGAGACCGCAGCACACATCGGCTTGTTATCCGTGTAACTTTACTGCTGCTCAGATGAGGAGCATGCAGTGCTGGTGCAAGGATGTCCAGTCCCCCTAGGCGGTGATGTCACCTTGTCACATAACTCTCTTCTCTCTCTTGCATGATCTCTCTCTTTCCTACACATACACCACCAAATTACACACGTCGCACCTTCACAGCTACCATCCGTGATCTCGCAGATCTCCAGCTCTGACCGTCTGACTCCTGCACTTTTAAATATGGCACCCTCACGTCCACCTATAGCACCCGCCCACTTCTGACACCCTAGGCGAATGCCCAGTCTGCCTGATACCTCCTGCTGGCCCTGAGAACAAGTCTGTAGATCTGGAGTTTTAGGACTTACAGGACAGAAAGAGGGGGTCTGAGTCATCTGGGAGGCGTGCAGGATGAAGAACTGGAGGGGTCTGGAAGACCTCAATATTAACTAGGGAAACCAGAGGAGTAACTGGAAAAACTGGGTTGTCCCTCACCCGAGCATGTTTTAAAATCTGCCTATATACGTGCGTAAAAGCCGGCAAAGTCCAATGGAAGACACGCGCACGCTAGCTCTGCTTGTGTAACCTCTTAAAATTAGGAGCATACATAGGCACGGCTACTATATTTAAAAACATACGTGCACAAGAGGGTGCACGATTTAAAAGTCCAGCGTATCTTTGATCGTGAGCCGATATGCGCGTGTATGGGTGCACACGCATTTATTTTAAAATTAGCCTGTTAAAAATGGGTTTTACATGTGTAAAAATGCACTTTACCCATGTAAGTGGGCTTTTGAAAATTGTTACAGTATATAACTTCAAATTATCTATAGATTTTACACATGAGACGATATGTGCGTGTATGGGTGCACATGCATTTATTTTAAAATTAGCCTGTTAAAAATGGATTTTACATGTGTAAATGCACTTTACCCATTTAAGTGGGCTTTTGAAAATTGTTACAGTATATACCTTCAAATTATCTATAGATTTTACACATGGAAGTGTGCACTTTTAGCAGGTAAATGGCTTTTGAAAATTGCTACAATAGTATATTACATTTATAAATGTAACTCCTTTAAAACTTACCTCCTAAATGTAGGAGCTCAATTTTTGTAATATTGGACTCTAATTTAGGAGCCCAGAAGTTTCATATCCGAAGGGCTTGTTTAGCTAAGTTAGAACACTGGGCTGAATACCCTCAAACTTTCTGGCAAAGTGAATAGCTGGATAAAATTAATCTGGATAATTTAGGAGTGTTCCAGGGACCTTCTGGGGAGGGCCCAAAGTATCCAAATATGTTATCAAAATAACACTGATATTCAGCATTATCTCTGACTAAGTTATTCAGGTACAAATTAGCGCTGCCTTAGAGCAGTCCTGAAGTTATGTGGGTACTTGAACTTTAACCGGCTATATTCAGAATATAGCCAGTTATGTCAAGAAAATACCATTCCAGCCCAGCAGGTCTGATCTCCCTTCCTCCAAAATGAGCAAAAATCATATTGGAGCATAGCATCCAATCCGCCCCCCCCCCCCCAAACACCCCCAAAAGAATTAAAATAAGTTGTGGATTACTGTAGCCTGAGGAGCCTCCCCGCCACCAATGTGAAAAGTCTCATATGGCTTTTGGACCACCTCCTAAGCCCACCCTACCCCCCTCCATCTTGTTCCCATCCACTGGAACTCTTTAGAGCCCCCCCAAACTGCTAGAAGCATAGTACATTTGTACTGCTCCCAGCGGCTCCCAGCACTGCTCTGACAGGGACACTACCAATGTCGCTGTGAAAGTATTACCTACGGTTTCAGCTGAAAATTCACCTAAATTTAGGACCCTAAATCTTAGAACCCCAAATTTAGACCTTCTACACATTTGCCTAGATCTAGACTCCTAATTTAGGTGCCTGCTGCTGAAAATCAGTGCTAAGCTTCTAACTTTACTTCCCTGCCCTAAGTCCGCTCCTAAAGCCAACCACTTTATAGGGTCCTAAATTTCGGTGCTTAGTGAAACTAGAAGCCTAAATTTAGAAACTAAGCTCTAGTAACTCTTTTTAACAGGGCCAATTTAGGAGCCTAACTCCCAAATTAGGCATTTAAACCCTTCAAGGATTGATCCGAAAAAGAAAATGTTACTTCCTTTCTAACATTTTTATGCACATCATGCTGCCTGTCTCTGGTGAACTTGCAATTTCTTTCTTGTTAAGAATAGCATTGCATCGCCTTCATTGGATGATCTGGTTGAAGTTAAAAATGCCTCCATAGCCAGACTGCAGCTCCCAGTACTCTCATCCTCCCTCTGCTCATTGTTTGAATACATTGCCAATACCACTCCAAGTGCTTGTCTCCCAAAAATAGCCTCCTGTATCCTGCAGGCTCCAATGTAGCCTTCGATTTTATCTTTGTCTTAAAGACCTGTAGATCTCTGAAGTGGTTTTGACTGATACCATGCTTCTTTTGTATTAGCTTTTCTGTTTTCAAAATGATAAATTTAACCGCTGCCTTTTTCTTTTTTTAGCACGGCTCTAGAAGTCTGAGTAGGAAGAGAACTATCGCAGGCTTGCAGGCTGGAAACAGGCTATGAAAAGGTACTAAATAAAGCAGAGAAATACAACACTTGACAAGGAGTCCCGAAGAAAAGATATCAATAAAGCTGAAAACGTAGTGTAAAATATTCAGTGATGTAACTGAAGGATTTATCACCGTCTGTGGTTAAAAAAAAATAAAGATGTCCCGGACTAACATCTCCACAGGCTGAACATTTAAGCTGTCAGTTGTTGGAGTTGGTCGCAATGCTCCCTTCCAGTTAAATCTTTATTTTTTTTTTCCGGAAAATCTTTATGGAAGATAGCTGTTCAGAAGACGCACAGAACTTCTGGTGCTGCCAAATACTTATTGCAAATGTTTCCGAATTCTATTTTAGCCCTTCTGGTAATCCATTGGCAGGAAAAGTTCCATGTACTCTGAACGGTTTTTATTACCTAACTGGTCAAGTATTCCTTCCCTTTTACATCTTTTAAAGGGAATATTATCATAGAACACAAATAATTCTCCCCCACTGTCCCTTATAACTGACTTTTAGAGAGGATATTCTGATCCTTAAATATCAAAGTGTATTGCCTTCTGGAGCATATTCTGTTCCTTACTTTATAGTAAAGAAAAAAAAATCTTAATTCATCACATGTTTGCCCGATCATTGCATTCAGTTGCAGAAAAAAACAAACAAATGACTGCAGTGACCATGATTAGGTGGATGTCTACTGAAAGACGTTTTAGGTGGCTGCAACTCATTTCTTGCTTTTTTCTTATTTACATTCTGCTACTTCAAAGCAGATTCCATGTAGGTATTTCCCTGTCCCTACAGGGCTTGCATAAACATTCTTCCCATAGTCAAAGAATGAGAAAAAAAACCTTTAGTAAATGACCCACTTAGTCTGTACCTGAGGCAGCAGAGGGATGAAGTATCTTGCCCAAGGTCACAAGGAGTGTTAGCAAGATCTGAACCCTGCTTTCCCTAGTTCATAGCCTGCTACTCTAATTACTAGGCTGTTTCTCCAATTACTGAGGGGCCTGCACTCTCTTTGGCCCATTCAGTGAGATACTTTTTTTTATTCCAAGAGCTTCCTCCAGCATACCACTGAACATTTTTATATAGGGACTTCTGTGTGCAAAACAGCAATACCTACTTTATTTTGTGCGTAAAATACCTGTATGCATGTTTTTAAAATTGGTAGGAAAAATACCTGAGCTTAATGCATATAAATAAATACTCACTTTCCATGCATTGCATGTGTTTATGCCTATGGCCCTTAGGCCACAAAGTGTATAGGATTCTATATTTTTAAAGAGGTGTATGGGAAAGTGGAGATTCCCCCTCCCCCAACCCATGAGAAGTATATGAAAATCTGAATCATCTGCAAAAGGTTGCATTGGAAACAGAGGGAAATGTTCCAGTGCATACAGCTCATCTTTTGGTCAGAAGGTGTTACATGCCCTTCTTGATTGTAGGCAGGGGTATAGTTCCTTCGGGCTTGGTCAATGGGAAAGAAATATAAACCCTGATTCTACTTATGCTCTTATGAGGAAGAATAGCCTAGTGGTTAGAGCAGTGGGCTATGATCTAGGAGAGCAGGGTTCAAGTCTAGCTGTTGCTTGTTGTGACCTTGGGCAAGTCACTTTACCCTCTATTGCCTCAGGTACAAACTTAGATTATAAGTCCTCTGGGGATAGGGAAATACCTACAATACCTGAATGTAAACAGATGTGATATCTCAGACTGAATGTTGGTATATAAATAAATAAATGTACTGTCCAAGGCAGCTCTGGAAGGATTGACAAAACTTGGAGCTGTGACCCTCTCTCAGGGTTGTAGCAGGAGTGGGACAGAGATTTTCTCTAAAAATCTCAGGAAGCCTGAAGGAAAAAGAACCCAAGGGTTGGAATAAAGTTTTAAGATCTAAAGAAACTTGTGCCTTACTGTGGTGGGCACTTGTCATGGACCAGGAGGCAAAGTGTGCCAGCAAGGACTTGTTGCAGGGCATGGGGAGGAACTCCTACCTGCTACACCAGAGGGAGTTTTTTTTCCTTGTGCTGAACCAGACATTGTGAGTAACTAACTTTACTAATGGAAAGGATGAGATGGCCAGGAAAGGACTGGGTGGAGATGGAGTAAAGAGAAGAAGCTAAAGTAGAAAGAGATACTGTATCATTTGAAAAAGCAACTATTACCAAAAGGAAGAGAACCAGGGAGTGTGAGGTGCAGGATGCCTTTGGTGTTTTGAAAAGTGAAGAGCTAATTAAGAACTGTGATTTCTTTTTTTGTTTACTTATTTTATTTTTAAGAATCTATTTTTTATTTATTCTATTTAAAAATTATTTATATTTCACTTATAGTGACACAATGATGCTAGGAGAAACATAAATAATTTTATGCTTGCCTCTACTACTGGTGTGCATCAATATGTTTTATTCTGACGACTCTGCAGTAAACTATATGTCTGTTGGCGCACAGCTATTTCTTGTGTTGCGAGTGTCCTTGGCTCATTACTGGCCATGCATGGTTATTCTACCCCCAAAGATTGTCTCCCCCACCTTGGGAGAGTGACCCCTATGCTCCCCAAGGCTGGGAAGGTGACCTTGCGTGGAACGAGGGATGCGCGCGTAAACAATTCATATGTGTATTGTATAATTTGCACATATCTGATATGCATGACTTATAAAATGCTATCGCAGATCTCTGTGCAGCCGTATACGTGCATCTATGCAGCTGGGCTGAGTTGTTTGAAATTTACCCATGTAATTGGTTTGTAACTTTTCAGAAAAAAAATGGCTTGCACCAAATAGAAGGTGTAACTTGTTTGGGGGTTGATTAGATGGGATAATTTTCAATGTAGTCTTATGTACGTAAGTCTGCTTTGAAAATTGGTCTAAAGTAGGCATGGTTTTGCCAACCTCATTATGAGGTTATTTTAAATTAGGAAATCATTTGGATGATCATTGCATGATTCATCTTCAGTGGTCATTATTCAATAGAAGTCCACTAACAAATTTTATGACTGATTAGAAAAATGAATCATAGCTCAAATATAATATTAAATAGAAGTAAGAGACTGAGCAAATAACATGGATTGGAGGAATGGCCTAGTGGTTAGAACAGCAGGCTACAACCCAAGGAAACCAGCATTCAAACCCACCATCACTCCTTGTGACCTTGGGCAAGTCTCTTTACCCTCCGTCGCCTCAGGTACAAAAATTAGATTGTAAGCCCTGTGGGAATAGGGAAATACCTATAGTAACTGAATGTAATCTGCTTTAATGTACACTTTAAAGTGCTGAAAAGCAGAATATACAAAATCTAAATAAAACATTAGTGATTTGCATGGGGGAGAGATAGCAAAATTTGAAGGTGTTAGGGAAAACTCAGAATTGCAGGAGGCCTCTGCTAGACTGGGGCACTGGGTATCTAAAGGGCAGATGGAATTTAATGCGGACAAGTGCAAAGTTGTGCGCCTGGGGGGGAAATAATCCTAACTGTATGCACACAATGCTGGTTCCATGTGAGGAGCTACTGTCCAAGGAAAAGAAGGTTGGAGTCATTGTGGACAATATGGTGACATCCTCAGAACAGGGTTCAGCAGTGGTCAGAATGTTAGTTATTCAGAAAAAGGAATGGAGACCAAAACTGAGAATATCCTAAAGCCTCTGTATTGAACCATGGCGCGACCACATCTTGAGTACTGTGTGCAGTTCTGGTTGACCTATTTCAAAAAAAGACATTGCAGAACTAGAGAAGGGCAACCAAAATGATAAAGAAAAAAGAACAGCTCCCCTCTGAGGAAAGACTAAACAGGTTAGGGCTCTTCAGCTTGGAGAGGAGATATAAGAGAGGTTTATAAAATCATGAGTGGGATGGAACAGGTTAATAGGGAACGGTTAGTTACCCTTTCAAGGAGTACCAGGACAGGGGCCTATGGGTATGCACATTTTTTTGTTTTGTTTTTCAATTTTTTTTTCCATTTCATTTGTTGTTTCATTTTTTTCAATTATTTAAAATAAAAGAAATTAAGCAAACAATTGAAATAAAAAAACAAACAAAAGGAAAAACAAAACAAAAGAATGTTCTATGCTCCCCCCCAAAAAAAAAAAACCTTCCAGAGCTCCCTCCCCCTCTAATCCCTCTCCCCCTCTTATGGTATTTTTCTTTCTTCACAGGGCATGAGCAATTCCTGGTCTCTCCTGCTTTGTGGGAGGAATGCTTAGAAACAGCACTGGCTGCTGCTATTGTAAATTTCTTCCATCTAAAATGACGCCAGCCACTAAAGTGTAAAAAAGCTGCTTCTGATATTGCGCAATGTGCTTTGCACTGGTTTTACTGTCTGGACTCTTGTCTAATGTGTGCGTGGTTGGAGGGGCACTCACACACTTGATTATTAGTGTCATCCCTCTGTGAAGATGGTCTCAACAGGTGATGCTTAGGAAGGAGGTTGGTGAGGGGTCCTGAAAGCACTTTCTTAAATTATCTGTGAAAGCAGACTGTCTCACTGAGTTGAACAGAGATGGTGGGAGCCCCTTGGTACAAAGCTTGCAGCACATCACCGATCTCAGTGACAAGATAATAAGTTATGTATCTGGCCATGGATTTCATCAGTGGACACTAATAAGCAACAGGAAGAAATATGAGCTCATTACCACAAATTCAACAAAACTGCAGTGTTCAGGATTTTACTGACAGTGGATTGTAGTAAGCAGCAGCGCAGCTTTTTTCAGCTAATCAGGGAAATTAAAACTAGTCATGGCCTGATCTGAAAAGGCCCAGAACTCATTGGATTTCTGTGAGCAGGGTTGGCTTTTGAGAGTAAGGGGTCTGTGCTGTTTGCTAGAGGGCACCATCGCATCCTCACAATGTAGCTGCTGAAGAGCTGCCTCCTCTCCTTCCAATTCAGCAGTCAGACCTGAAGAGCTCTGTGCCCCAGGGCCAAAGAAGAGAGGCTGCTCTGGCTGTCCCGTCTCCTCCCCTCAGGGCCATTCTTAGGTAGGGGCCACATTCAGGGTAATTGCCCTGCCCCCAGCAGTATTGTTTCAGCCTCGTAGCCCAATGCACAATGCTGGGGGGGGGGGGGGGGGGGGTGTATAAAAAATCAGACTATCACCTCCTTTCTCATTTAGCTATGGAAACAAAAAATTCCAGTGCTTATGCCCCATTTTGGTACAGCCTGTGCAGGGTTGAAATTACTCACTGAGATCAGACATGTAGGGAGATATCTCATATTTTACCACTGAAAGTACCCAATATGAATCATAATAGCCAAATGCTGACAGGCCCCAAACACTGTAACAACAAGAGAAAGAACTTTTGCCCAGATGAACCTTAAAACAGTACTGTCTCAGTGGAAAAACAGGAGACCTTGTCCTGATACACTGAAGGATAAGTTATCAGAAGAACATAAGAACATAAGAAATTGCCATGCTGGGTCAGACCAAGGGTCCATCAAGTCCAGCATCCTGTTTCCAACAGAGGCCAAAACCAGGCCAAAACCAGGCTACAAGAACCTGTGCCTGTTTGTAAGTACCTGTTTAAATATAAAAGCAGACAGAGAGCAATACAGCAACTTAAGCTCATAAGCCAGGATTCAGGGACCAACCAAGGCAAGTTCCAGACTTCTGAAAGAACCTCACCCTTTGAAGAAAGGGAGGGGGGTCAGTCAGAGATGGAGAAAAACACTCTGGTACGCAGCTTGGCATACAGATGTGGCAGTTTTCCCCCCGAAGAAAAGGGGAGGGGGAAAAAGCCCTGCAATGCAGCAAAGACCCTCCACCCACCACATGATGAGCTTATGCATATTTATCAGCTGGAAAATATAAGGGGGAAAATAAGGAGAAAGAGCAACCCTGGAAGCAACAGACCCCCTGGAGGCTGGGGAGAGTGACCTAGAAAGGAAGAGCAAAAGGAGAGTCTGAAACAAACCAACACTCTCTGTTATCGAGCAGGGAGAAGGCTCGGTGTGGCCAGGAGATCAGAGAGAGGAGACACCTTTATGAGAGACTGTGACAAGCAGTCTGAGGGAGCTGAGAGCAGCCTGGCAGCTCTGCCAGTACAGGAAGGGACTTAGAAGCAAGCCTAGACAGTCAGTAGCTCTGCCAGAACCCGTCCCAGAGCCAAGTCTTCTTGCCTGCCCATATTTTCCAGTTCTCCAGCCAGAGCCTGCTTTAGAGGTAAACAGGGGAGATAACCTGAAGTCTTGTCCAGGGGTACGTGAGTTAGCCATCAGTATCACTATATTAAGCAGGCTAAGGTTTATGGCACATGTGAAATCACCCATGATACAGAACTTTCTTTAGGGAAAACTGGTGCTTAGTTGCCCTTGCCAGTATGTTAGAGACAGGAATTATTGTTATTCTCTAAATGCTAAAGCCTGCCAAATCTCATAAATAAAAAAGTTATTTCTGAGAAGAACATGTTGTCTTTTTCCTGAATTAGGATTTGAAGTAAGGTGGGCGGGCAGCTGGAAGAGTTCTGTAGCAGACAGGTCCCTGTACCCTTAAACTTGCTTATAGAAAGGTAAGCCACTGCACTGCTGGCACTAATCCCCCCCATGAAATCTTTGGGGGGGGGGAGGATTTCTTGCTCATGGGAAACCCCATGGGATCATGAAATATTGAGGAGGTGTCCAGGTCACATATACAACAATTCATTAAGGGCTGGGCCAGATTTTGGGGATTAGATTGAAGATCTGTTACAATCTGGTCTCGAGGTAGCTGATTGGTTGAAGAAAAACTGTTATGCTGTCCCCTTCTCCATAGTGCCAGCAGCCCATTTCTTCTAACCTCCTCCTATCACTGACACCTGTCTTTCCCACATGATTCAGTTTACAGATCATCTGTTTAAGTCATGTGAACGAGGCTCTGGTAGCAAGAGGCAGAGGTTCTAAGTACCAAGGTCCCAGTGCTGCTCTCCTGCCACTTATGCCTGCTAATTAGGCCACAGGAAATGAGATGTAAGATGAAGGACATTGGAAGGTGAGGGAGGGAGGGTGGTTATTGAAGGGTAAGGAGGAGAGGAGCACGGAAGCAGAAGGAATTGGAACATTAATGAAAAGGTTGGAAGGTGAGGGAGCTGGAAGATAACAGAGGGGATGGGAGGGTGTCACAGGATGCTTGGCTGGACTCAGGATACAGCACCCGAGGAGCAGTACAGGACTGCAGGACTAGACATGGACCAATCTTCTGCCTAGCCAGCTCCCCCCTCCCTACAGGTTGAGCCCTTTGTTTCTGGGCTGTAGTGACAGTACATCATGGTGAGAATATGCAGGTGGGAGCAAATCTAGAAAGACTGGTCAAACTGGAGCAAGGCTAAACAGGCTTGGACAAGCTGGATAGCCTGGAGCAAGGCTTGGGCAGGCTGAGGCAGGTAAGGCTTGAAACAGGTTGGAACAGGTAAGGCTTGGTACAGGCTGAGACAGGTAAGGCAGGTGGACTGGCTGGAACAGGCAGGACTGGACAGGATGCGACAAAACTAGACAAGTCCAACAAGGCAGACTAGGGCAGGACTTACACAAGGCAGACAAGGATAACACAGAACAGAGAACATATAAGCCCAAAGGCAACATAGGTCACTAGGGAACAGGCTTGAAAGCCCCTAGGAGAAGGGAGCGGCCTAGATACACAAGGCTAGAAGCAAGAAGGCAAGAGGCCTCAAGGCAAGGCACTAGGATCAAGAAGGCCCAGAGGTCAAGAGACAAGGAAAAAGAAGGCCCAAAGGCCACAAGGCAAAACAAGGAGCAAGAAGGCCTGAAGGCCACAAGGCAAGACAAAGAACAGTGGCCAGGTCAAGTAGTCAAGGTGACTCCATGAGAAGGCAAGGTTACAAAGGCCTGGAGCTTAGGTGTAGTGCAGGCAGTGAGGAGGACGAGCTTGACAAGGATGGAGACCAAGCTTGCTGAGGACTCTTGGTGGAGTGGAGGCTACAAGACAGGCTGAGTCAGGCGGCCATTGAGGAGCTGGCTCTGAACAGAGCTCACTGGAGGCCTCAGCAGGTAGGGAGGTATCATAATAATCAGAATCAAGGTACAATGAGGCTGCATAGCAGATTAAATTGTAAATGAGGGGAAAGGATGGAAGGGAGGGAAGTTGGAAGGTAGGAGGGGAAGGGAAGGATGGAAAGTGATAGGATTGGAAGGGGAGGAAGGTGTATGGCGAGGATGGATAGAAGGTGAAGGAAACTGGAGGCTGTGGGTGGTGGCACAAGAGAGGTTAGTATTTTTCACAGTGAGCTGCCAATTTCAGTTTTCGCACTGGGTGCCAGTAAGCCTAAAGCTGGCTCTGGTAAACAAATTTCTTTCCTTTTCTTCAAATAGTTTTTTTGTACATTCTTCCATATAATGCCCAGAACAGGTACGATATGAAACATGCCATATAATAAACATAAGAACAACATCACCAACAAAATAATACATGTAAAATAATCATAAATAGCACAAATATCTAAAATTACAAAAACCTTTAAAATATTAAACTAAAACCTAAAAGCGAAATCAAAATAGTGTATAAATACCTATATATAGATTCTCATTGAACCCTACAGGAAATATCCAATTTAGCAATTCCCTCTTTTAAATATGGTTAGGCCCTACTATAGGTTAAATGAAGAATATTCTAGTAAGGGGATTTCCTGGGGGTGTAGTAAGGACAGGAAGGGTCCATTCCCTAAAGGATGAGTCATAATGCCATAGGTTATAAAAGGGGATTCTTAGAGTTTTTGAGGAGTCAAAGGCAAAGGGAGCTGGTGAGAGGCAGCCATGGGCTGTGGATCTCCTAGCTCTCAGGAAGGAGGATTGTGGTTTGCCTCTCTTTTTAAACTGAAGGTTGAAGTGGATCCCAGTAAGGAAGCCATTTGTAGCCAGATCCAGGAGGATTTCTTATGCCAGGGTCAAAGTGATCCAGGAGTTTGTCCAAGGCACTAGGTCATCAACCAGGTAGAGTGCTTCTATTCTTTGTTGTGTGAGAAGAATATTTTCCAGGATTCCAAGGGTTTAACAGGGAGAACCATGAGGGATCCCCAAAGTCCTATTTTAATAGTCAAGTGCTTTAAGCATGTTTCCTTGTTCTTTTTGGGACTACCTTGTGTACTTCAAACTGTCTTTATTCCTGTGTAGGCTAAGCTATTTTATTTTATTCAGTAAACTTTGTTTGTTTTGGAGCACACCACTGTGCGAACTGTTATTTTTGAGAGTGATCCTCTTTAGGGCTCTAAACGTTAAGCCTGTCCCCATCACAGACTCCATGTGCCAGAAGCGGCCAGGAGTTGGTCAGGGCTCAGTAATCTCCTACTAACAACAAGTCAGCAAATGAGTATAACCTTAGTGCATGGTACATTTTCATGAGTATTAATTAACATGGCTCAAAAACTGTACTTGGACTTTTGATAACCATTCAAGAAAAGCAGACAGGAGCTGAAAACCCTTGGTCAAAATTACTGATAGATATTTGTATGGTGATCCCCCCTGGTTAGCCACTAGATGATCCTAGATCCCTGCCTATTGATTTTCCAGCTTAGCGGGAGACCACAGTCCATTTCAGCTGCTCGTCTGAGGCTGTCTGTGTGGGAGGGGCTAGGAGTAGGAGCAGTATAGTCAGTGTGAGTTATCCTTTGGAGAGTGATGAGCAAATTTTTGTGTTTTCCCTCCTGGGTTGGGTCTATTAGAGGAGATTTCTCATCAGTGTACTATCTGCCTGAGAGTATCTACCTCATTTTGAGAGAGAAAGACGTTACCAATATTTTTGGATATTCAGTGGCTAGTGTGAAACTTTGTACTCTTTGGTGAAGGCCATCCCTGAATCTGATGACCAGGGACTGAAGACCTATGTGTCTCCTTTCTAGTCAGGAGAAGGAGCAGCGGTAACAGTATCACCCCAGAGTGAGATTTTGGCTTTGAAGAGAGGTTTTTGTAAGTGCAGGAGGTTCCCTTTTTTTTTTTTTTATTGTGAGGAGGATTTTGATCCATTCCTCCCCACAGGGAAGCTGGGCTTGTAAAGCTGTCTTACTGTGTGCATCACTTTCCTTCAGAGAAGTCACATCTACTCAAAGAGTGGGAAAAAGGAAGAAAACCCCCCAGAGACTCTCAACAGGATCTCTACCCCAAGGGACCAGAGCACAGGCCATGGGCAAGGGACAGAATGTTGGACTCAGGTAGGATTTTTCAGGGATTAAAGGGATTTCCCGATAGGATTTTCCTAACCAACTGGGATAGTTTATGCACTGAAAAGGAAAAGTGGTATACTACATCCCAGAATTGGAGATAAGGACATGAACCTTGAGCCAAAGCATTCATTGTAAATATCACCATTGTACAGTTTCATGTGTGGAGAATCAGAGGGACATTGATGGAAGTTTTGGAAAAAAACCAGTAAATCAGTAAGTAAGCCCATTTGTCCCAGCAGTAAAGACATCTACAGAGAATTACACACACGTAAGGAGAAGCACACCATCACTTGGGCCATGAAGGAATTCCTTCACCCCCGTAGAAAGAGTTCACCCCTTAAGATCTGTGGGAAGGGGAAAATGCCTGAGAAGACAGCCCCAGAGAAGAAATATTTTTATGGCCCTAGGGGAAATAGCAAAGGCCCTGAAAAAGGGTTACATTTGAGACCCTACTTTCTGGTCATAACCTTTTCTGAGCTCTTTGATATCACTAGACAAAGTCTCTAGTTAACGTTCTATGTCCCCCATCACACGGAAGAGTTGTCTCTGGCTCTGCTGGAGCTTATGAGCTATGAATTGTACCTTAGTGTTTATCCACCATGCTTAGCAATGGTCTTTGAGTGTCTGTTTTGAGGTCATCAGAGTCGGGAACAGTCTAAACCAGTGGTTCCCAACCTTTTTAGTGTGATGGCACACCTGGCATTGGGCTCACTTCATCATGGCACATTAGGACCTTTCCTATCCCCCCACCCCTCCTGGCATCATCATTTTCTTTTCTTCCTCACCTCACCCCACCTCACCCCCCCCCCAAACTCTGGCATCATCACCTTCCCTTCACTCTCTTACCTCCCCTCCCATCTCCCATCCCCTCATATCATCACCATCTTTTTCCCTCTCTTCCCTCTTCTTTCACTCCTCTGCAATTTTCACCTTTTCTCCACCACCCTAGGCAACATCACCTTCTCTTCTCTTCTCTTCCCTTCCCTCTCCCCACACCACCTCTGGTATCATTACCTTCTCCTCCTGTCTCTTCCCCTATTCCCCAGCATCAACATCTTCTCTTCCCTTTTCTCTCCCTTCTACCCCCTGCATCACTTCCTTCTCTTCCTTTTCTCTTCTCTCTACCCCTTGCATCATCACCTTCTCTTTGCTTTTCTCTCCCCTTTACCCCCTGCATCATCACCTTCTCTTTGCTTTTCTCTCCCCTTTACCCCCTGCATCATCACCTTCTCTTTCCTTTGCTCTTGGTATTATCACCTTCCCCTCCCTTCTCTCTCCTTCTACCATGCTGGAATCATCACCATCATCTTCCACTCCCTACTCTTTCGTGCCACCCTCTGGGCATCATCACCATAACCATCACCTTCCCCTTCCTACTCTCTCCCTCCACCCCCTGACATCATTTCCATCACCTTCTCTTCCTACCCTCTCCTTCCACCCCCTCCCCTGATATAATCTCCAACAACCTCTCTCCTACCCTCTCACTCCACTCCACTCTTCCCCTGCCAATCACTTTGCCTTTTCTGATATCTCCCCTTCTTGGCATCAGTACTTTCTCTTTCCTTCCCTTCCCTCTCCCCCAACTCCCCCAGTTTCATAGCAAATTCAGCTGCCTATTCCAACAGCACTTACCTAGCGCTGCTTCTTTCTTCTATGCCTGTTTCCCTCTGTAATGGGAACTGCATGGGGCCAGCAAGACTTGTGAGACTACAGGGTCCCCCATGCCATTTCAACTGCAGAGGAGATCCAGCAGAGGGGAGAACAGAAGTAAAAGATAAGCGCTGCTCTCTGACTCCTCCTGCTGGTGGAAGGATATCCTGCAGGCCAGCTATTGCTTAAAGAGAAACTGAAGACTGTCCCGGTACACCAGAGCCACACCAGTTGGGAAACGCTAGTTGAAACTACTGCAGTGAGCTAAATTTGTCCACTCACTCCCAATCCCCGTCTTCTGAAGTATAATTCCCTTCCCTCCAGGTTCCTACTTCTCACAGTTGCTACAATTCTCTCTCCCTCTGGTCCTCTTTACTCCATAATAGTAAACTTTCTTCTAAATTACCACTAAACTCTGAACAGTCCCTCATTGCTTTCTCTATGAAGCATTAACCACCATAACGCACACAGAATGGCTGAAACTATTGTTTTTCATATTATTGGTTTACAAAAAATTCTTTTGCAGGTTTTAGACTATTCATACAATTCAGTATTGAAATCTGTGAACAAAAGAGCTATATAAAGATAATTTTATTTTTTGCACATTCTTAGAAATGAACAGTACACTTCCATGGCATGCTTACTGATGTTAACTGTAAAATCACATTTCCTCAAAAATGGTTTTACCTTTCCACTAAACGTTTGAGCATTAGGCTGGCGAGAGGCCAAGTTATCCAGCTAAAATTAGCCCGATAACTTGTCCCAGATATTCAGTGGGATAAATACCTCCCTTAAAGTGCTCACCTGAAGTTATCTGATTAGTTTTGAAAGCTATCCAGCCTTCTGGCGCTTCTTCTGACAGAGAAGCACTGGCAGCATTGTTGGGCAGGAGGTGGACCTTTGGGCTGAGGTGGGGTTGATGCAACCCATAGGTAGGGACCTACGGGTCCCCACTGTCGGCAGGCGGAGTGGGCTGATGAACAGAGGCCAGCTGGAGCTTCACCAATACCAGCCCTCGTTCCCCGCGGGTTGAATCTTTGGGTGCCGGGGCAGGCTGGACTTAGGTGGGCCTCTGTATGTAGTCGATATAGAGATCGGTTCAGCCCAGAGACAGCAGGTGAGAGATGGTACAGTCTTACACTGGATGAGGTAGTGTCCTGGAGACGCGGGCACCAAAGGAATGGAGGCAGACCGGGGGCGCCCGAGCAAGAGCAGGCCGAAGCCTGAATAGACCAAATCCAGGAGGTAAGCTTGAGAAGCGTCGAGGAACAGGCTTGAGTCAGGGCCAGTGGCAATCCAGAGGCAGTGGCAAGCAAGGCTGAGGTCTGATCACGGGGATAGTCAAACGTAGTCACACGATGCGGGGGTCTGGGTCTGGAGATAGGCAGTAGCATAGTCAGGTGAAGCAGAGGTCTGGGTTTGAATAAAGGCCGTAGCGTAGTCAAGCAAAGCAGAGGTCTGGGTCTGGAGAGGCAACAGCGTAGTCAGGCGAAGCAGAGGTCGGGGTCTGGAGATAGGCAATAGCGTAATCAAGTGAAGCAGAGGTCTGGGTCTGGAGAGGCAATAGCATAGTCAAGCAAAGCAGAGGTCTGGGCTTGGAGAGAGTCAATGGTGTGGTCAGGCGAAGCAGAGGTCCAGGCTTGGAGAGAATTAATGGCATGGACAGGCGAAGCAAAGTCAAAGTCCATGTAGGCAATCCGAGGTATGGAACAAGACAGGAACATGGAGACAGGAACCAAGAACAATGAGGAACTGGAACGTAAGAGTAGGACGAATCTCTAGGAGGCAATGAGTACTCAACCAACGAGGAGACCTGTTGCAAAGGCAAAGCTAGGGAGCAGAGCCTGCACATAAATACTGAAGCTCCACTGATGTCACCATCCGGGGCCGTGGCTAGGTTCCCGCCATGGTCCCTACTTAAACATCAGTGATGGGCGTGCGCCTAGGGAGGGGCACATCGCCGAGAAGGAGCTTCTCTCCGCGGGCCACGTGGAGAGGCCCGATGAGAAGCAATGGATGCAGTGGCTAGACCGGGAATGCTGGGGACTACAGCAGGGCCAGAGGTACTGGGGGAGGCCTGAGGACAGAGCTGGCGGCCCACCGCCGCCAGCGAGGAGGAACCAGGAGCTGGAGTCACTGTAGAAAGGTGAGGGGGGCCGTGCCATGGGTCTGCCACAGATGGCACGTGTAACAAGCATGGGGAGCAGGTAAGTGAATAGCTCCCTCTCCTCTGGGGTCTTCAGAGTTTGGAGGGTGGGGTGGTCATGGACAAAGAGGTTACAAGAAGGTGAAGTAGGGGCAGGAGAAATAAAAAGGCAATGGGGAAAGGGGCGGGGGCTGGCCTGCAGACCCCAGATCATATTTCTCAACATCAGTGGGTTTTCAGGAGGTGGAGGGTGTGCAGCCCAGCAAAACTATTTACGACATGTTTGGGAGGAGGGTGAGAATCAAGCTGCAGGCCCATGCAGCACTTTCTTATTTTTAACTTAACAGTGCCACTTAACTGGAGATCTCTGAAGCAGGTTATCTGGCCAACTTAACTGGAGATAAATGAAAATTGGCTAAGCTATCCGGATAATTCAGGACCATCTCAGAAAGCCACTGGAATGCCTCGTCCTTCATTTGGCTAGATTTAAGCTGGATAAGTGGTCCAACATGTAAGAACTTGCCATTTGACTAGCTAACTTGTGAGTTATCTGGCTAAATGGCTTTGAATATTGATCCTCTAATTTCCTTGTGTTGTCTTTCCATTTCTATGGTTGAGTCAACTGGTCCTCATATTGTACAAACTTAAATAACTGGATAGACAGAATGGTGTCGTTTTACTTACTAGAGCCTTTGCTTTCCTTGTGTACAAATAGTTTTCAAATTTTTAATCTCTGACTTCTATTGTCCTCATATGACTTCTTAATCTGCCATTTTATGATTCTCAAACAGGAACAAATCTGCATTTCTGCCTACTCAAACAAAGATATATTCAATTGTGTTAACAATGTAATGCTAAATGGTGTTACCAAATTGAGATTCATTATCTAAAGACTCAAGCAGATCCAAAAGCATCTCAGGGTCCTTTGGATGGTGAGAGAACCGTGAATTAATACTGCATATAAGAACAAATGTCAAGAACATATTTTGCCCTTCGAATAGGGTGCAGTCAGATGACTCAGGTTGTATGCTAATACAACACTCAAAACATCTGCATGCAACATATTTTCCACTTTCTAACATTCCATTTGTCAAACAGAACAGACTTTAGGGAGCTAAATATATAAAAAAAATACTGGATGTGAATTGGCAGCCTCATCTCTCCTCTTCTCTAATGCATACAATAGAGGATTCAAATTATACAGTACATGATTACAACTCCATAAGGAGTCAGACATTGGGCTTGATTCATCAAGGTATTTTCCCATAGACACAGAATTTAAAAAAAAAAAGCCTTAGTGAATCAGACACATTATGATTCATAATGGGCTAATTACTGTGATGGCCATTTTCAAAAGGGTTTGTCCAGATAACTTTTCAGTTATCCAAATAAAAACTTTCAATTAAACATTTTCCCCCTCTTACTGGCTAAATTTTAACCAGGCAACTTTTTACTCAGGTAAAATCTAGCCAGGTAAAAAGAAAGTGGGTGAGAACATTCTAGGACAGGGATTAAGTTTAGCTGGTTAGTGCTGATATGGAGTGCCACGCAGGTAAGTCTATCGTGTGATGGGGCAATGGTAGGACCTCAGCTGGCTGGCGTCATTTTGAAGAATGGTGATGCTAGACCCAGAGCTATAGAGGATGTGCCAGGCTCTCACTGAATCACCAGGGAAGGTGTGAAAGCATCAGGGAGGGGGGGGGGGGTGTTCAGGGGGATGAACATGAGCTCCTCAGGGGGGGTTGAGTTACCAAAGGGAATGGAATTGGGGAGGTGCATGGCTTACACCCAGGGCCTTCATTATTATTGCTACTTTTATTCCTTACTTCGGCTCCTTCATGGTGCAGCAGGGGGTAAGACAGAGGGTCCCGAGAGAGCCCCAGGAATTAGACTTGTAAGGAGGAGGGGTTATTCAGGCTACTAGGACCATTTAAAGCATGCCCTGGGGCATCAGGTCACAATTCCACATCACAATGCTTCTGGGAAAATTTAGCTACATCTCCCGAGTTCTAACTAACTTTCCATAACTTTGTGATTTTTCAGGCAAGCTGAAATATTTTATTTACTTAATAATGCCTATTAATGAGCTTCTTTGTATGTATTTGCATGCAAAAAAAACTCATTACCATATTAGTATTATCAGCGAATAATGCTTGCATAGCACAGGTATTTACTGCTCGATAATTGTTGTTTACCAAGCGGTAAATGCCTAATGCAGCTTGGTAAATATACCGCTTAGCCTGGTAAGTCCTACTGAAGTACTCCAGGCTGCTGAATGTAGAGCTCTTTAGGTCTACGTTGTAAGGCTTCCTGATTTCTTAAAATGTTCTCTCATAGACATAGAATGTGAGAAAAGCCAGGCCCAAAGTATCACCATAGCCCAGTTAATAAGTCAGTTTGTCTTCCTTTTTTCTTACAGTTCAGAGAATCATAGCTGACAGCAGAGACGTTGCCAGGTAATTACTTGGACTCATATAGTCTCCTTCTGAGATTTTGATAATTAAATTCAATAATCACGATCAGCCTCTCTCCCCTCCCAAGTACATTTCTGTAAAAAGACAGAAGACTAGTGTTTCTGAGATCCTACTGGCCTTAAGGAGACAATTTTGAAAATAAGCACCAAACATACTGGAAGAACAAATGCCCTGGAAGAGCCGAGGGGCTGTAATGTGCTGCATGATTCCTATACAGTCAGCAATAGACTGGAAGTTTCTTATCAAGGGCTCGAGCCAGCTCTGTTCACTTTGGGAAACACTCCCTTTTACAAAATTATTTAACCCCCCACTACCTCTCTCCATTCAACAAAGATAAATTGTACATAGAACATACAAAAGTTTATAATGAAATTTGGATTCCAATTGCAGATTCTTGGCAAACTCTAAAGCCTTCTACCGGATCAGTGAATGAATTATCCAGAAATATTGTACATGAACTTTTGAAACTACAGAAGTCCCCTCTCCAAATGTCACATCAGAAATATTTTTCCCTTCTGAAGACATTTCTATGTGGTCTTAATTGCCCATATACAACATTTTGGGATTATTCTTACATTGACCCACTAAAAGCCAATAAGCCTGCAAAGAATCCAGTTTATTGCATGAGCCACACAGCTACTAGATCACTACATTACATATTTCAGTCATTATAATTAAAATAAAAAGCTTTTTTCTACCTGTGTTATCAGAGTGGGGTTTCTTATGCTTTGCTCTTGGTCTCTTTTTCCTGAGTTCCTTTTATTGATTTTCTCCCAAATTCTTTTCCAATCTCTCCTTTCCATGTTATTTTTCTTTTCACTCCTGACTTCATCACTTTCTTCCCTCCTCTATCTGAATTTCATTTCTATTCATTTCTCTCTTCTCTGTTTCTAATCTCTCCCTTACATAACCCTCACTTCACTCTCGCTATCCATTCATACCTGAGTCTCATCCTTCACTCCTTCTATCCTTCACTATCTTTCACCTCCAGTTCTCCCTGTACCAACACTTTACATGCTTAATTATCCCCTCCATTGCCCATCTCCCCCTCACTGGGTTCCTCCCCTCATCAATCTGCTCCTACTTGGCTCCTGTGAGGCAGTGCCCCTAGCGGTCCCCTATTTACCTGTGCAGGACCAGGCTAGAAGCCTGGTTCACCTTCAATCCACTAAGGAGCGTATGCTCTATGAGAGGGATCCTGGGGGGCAGGTGGAGCTCAGGGGGGCGGGGGGTAACCAGAGACTGGAGAATGAGAGCTGGGATCCAGGTGGGGATACCCAGACCAGGCCCACGTCTCCAGGTGGAAGGCAGCTGCTGTTACGAAACACTGTTTAAACACTGAGCTGAGATGAAACAATGCAAACTGTGAATAGTGAGAGTATACTGTATGAAGGTAAAGGCAATCTATGTTGTGTATATGATTGAAGCTGTGAATAAAGATTATGTTTTAGGAAAGGCTGGAGTCAGACTAGTTCATGTTTCCAGGCCTGTGGGAATCACTGCTTGTTCCCACATATGGTGTATGTATGGGATTTATTTTCTAAAGCTTTGCACAGAAAAAAATACCCCCAGCCTCCAAGAAATTGTCTGTTTTGAGTAGAGAAAGAGTTGTGAAGAGGACCTGTGGTTCTAAACATAGTATAGAACACGGGGAGGGGCCCTTTGGCTCTAAAACAAAGTACAGAGCGCAGAGGAGCACAGAGCACAGTAGTTTGGGTGAAAGGGTGTGGCTCAGAAGCTGCACTGAAGAAAAAAAACAAACCCCAAAATGTAAAAGTTTCAGGTAGAGTGGAAACTGTGAGTGGGCCTGGTTGCAGGGACAGCTAGGAAGTGGTAGGTTTGTATCGGCTAATGGGAGAAGCCCGGCTGGAGGGAGATAGGGATTAAAAGTGATTTAGTTATTGCTGGATATGCAGGCTATTTTAAAACTTTTATTTGCCTTGAAAAACAAAAAGTGGAAGGAACACTGGTGCAACAAGGCTGTGCTGAATAAAGTGTGACCCTGGACAAGCTGCTAGAGTGCGCTATGAGTGCAGTGAATGGAAACAGGGTGGGGCCCTATTCCAGCAAGCAAGCTGCTCTGCAGTGAAGGAGTGCAGCCATGCACATCTGATTGGTAGGAGTTACTTCCCAGCTCTCCAGAGCCAGAGGGAAGAGAGAACCTGAGGCTGGAGGTATGCGTGCTTGAGAAGAAAGCTGAGGCTGGGAAGCCAGAAAGCCCACTCCCAGATGCCCTGGCCCGGCAGGGAGATGGATGGGTAGAGATGATGGTAGAGATAAAGGTGATTGTAGCAGAGATTGACCAGGTGCTCAGTGAGCTCTGGCAATGCGCCCTAGGAAGAGAGGCAGTGGTGAGACCAGAAGGGAGCAGCATTGAGAAGCCAGAGGATGGTGGTATAGGTGGTCTAGAGGAAGGTCCTGTAAGTTGCCCAAACACTGCCGTGAATCCAGAGACTGCTTTTGTGAGAAGCTTTGAGAAGGGGACGGTGAAGAACTCTGAGAAAGGGGTCACAGGGAGCCCTGGGGAGGAGGACACAGACTACCCAGGAGGAGACAATACTGGAAATGTGAAAGCTGGCTCTGCAGGAGGACCCAAGGAAGACCCTGTAGATGCCCAAACATTACCGGGAGTCCGGAGACAACTCCTGTGAGAAGCCTAGAGAGAAAAGGGATGGAATGGCAAGTGAGAGATGCCATGGAGAGCCCAGAGTGTGGTGCTGAGGAGATCCCAGCGAGTGAGGCTGCGGAGGAGCCAGCAACCGGCATGGGTGAGTAGTCAGAGTATACCAAAGTGGAAACTGTGGAGAGCCAGAGGGGAGGCACTGCAGAGTGTACAGAAAATGTAACCACAGAGAGCCCAGAGGGAAGCATTGCAGAGAACCTGGAGGAAGGGTCCATGGGAGGATGGTGCTGTGGAGACACCAGCAACTGAGGATACAGAGGAGCCAAGGAGAGATAGCAGATGCCAGGAAGCAGGTGCAGCTGGTTATAGAGGAACCAGCACTGGTGGTCCATAAAGCTCCATTGGGGTAAAATTTGAACGTGGAGCCAGCAAAGGACTCAATTAAAGGACTGAGAATGTGCACTGTATGAACAGTACACTGGGTGGTGGTCATGTCGAGAGTATCCCTAAATGATGGGGGTGAGCATGTCACTAGGTCACCATTCCCAAGCGAGCTGCTGGGAAACCAGAGGAAGGGGAATGGGTTGTCTTGGATTCTCCTGGATGGTATCCAGGATGGAGTAGGGACACTTTGCCTGATGGGTCCAAGCCAAGGGGAGGGGTATATGAGGCAGTGCCCCTAGTGTTCCCCTATTTACCTGTGTATGTAACCCTTTCAGTGTTTACCCCCTCTCTCTCCCCATATATCACAGCTCATTGACTTGTATAACAGAGTGCCTCCTTCCTCCTCCATTCTGTCCTCAGCTGTGTCCCCAGTCCTGGATTACAGGCTGTGTCTGTGCTCCAAGGCCTGCCCTCCTGCTGCCTATAGAAACAAGGAGACAGGTTGGGAGGGGATGGGACTGGAGTGGACACAGCATAACAGAAAACAATTGCTCTGCTCCCTTCTGCAGCCCCTCCCCCTCCTGTGCCTCCTCATTGCTACTTGCAGCGTCTGCTCCAGTCTCACCCCCTCTTCCTCTGGCCACATGAGTGGGAGGAGGTGAAGCTGGAGCAGCACTGCAGCAAAGACATCAATCGCTCTGCTCCCTTCTCCAGCCCCTCCCCCTCTTCTGCCTCCTCATTGCTACCTGCAGCATCTGCTCCAGCCTCACCCCCTCTTCCTCTGGCCACATGAGTGGGAGGAGGTGAAGCTGGAGCAGCCCTGCAGCAAAGACATCAATCGCTCTGCTCCCTTCTCCAGCTCCTCCCCCTCTTCTGCCTCCTCATTGCTACCTGCAGCGTCTGCTCCAGCCTCACCCCCTCTTCCTCTGGCCACATGAGTGGGGAGGAGGTGAAGCTGGAGCAGCACTGCATCAAAGACATCAATCGCTCTGTTCCCTTCTCCAGCCCCTCCCCCTCCTGTGCCTCCTCATTGCTACCTGCAGCGTCTGCTCCAGCCTCACCCCCTCTTCCTCTGGCCACATGAGTGGGGAGGAGGTGAAGCTGGAGCAGCACTGCAGCAAAGACATCAATCGCTCTGCTCCCTTCTCCAGCTCCTCCCCCTCCTGTGCCTCCTCATTGCTACCTGCAGCATCTGCTCCAGCCTCACCCCCTCTTCCTCTGGCCACATGAGTGGGAGGAGGTGAAGCTGGAGCAGCACTGCAGCAAAGACATCAATCGCTCTGCTCCCTTCTCCAGCCTCTCCCCCTCCTGTGCCTCCTCATTGCTACCTGCAGCATCTGCTCCAGCCTCACCCCCTCTTCCTCTGGGGACATGAGTGGGAGGAGGTGAAGCTGGAGCAGCACTGCAGCAAAGACATCAATCGCTCTGCTCCCTTCTCCAGCCTCTCCCCCTCCTGTGCCTCCTCATTGCTACCTGCAGCATCTGCTCCAGCCTCACCCCCTCTTCCTCTGGCCACATGAGTGGGAGGAGGTGAAGCTGGAGCAGCCCTGCAGCAAAGACATCAATCGCTCTGCTCCCTTCTCCAGCCCCTCCCCCTCTTCTGCCTCCTCATTGCTACCTGCAGCATCTGCTCCAGCCTCACCCCCTCTTCCTCTGGCCACATGAGTGGGAGGAGGTGAAGCTGGAGCAGCCCTGCAGCAAAGACATCAATCGCTCTGCTCCCTTCTCCAGCCTCTCCCCCTCCTGTGCCTCCTCATTGCTACCTGCAGCATCTGCTCCAGCCTCACCCCCTCTTCCTCTGGCCACATGAGTGGGAGGAGGTGAAGCTGGAGCAGCCCTGCAGCAAAGACATCAATCGCTCTGCTCCCTTCTCCAGCCTCTCCCCCTCCTGTGCCTCCTCATTGCTACCTGCAGCGTCTGCTCCAGCCTCACCCCCTCTTCCTCTGGCCACATGAGTGGGGAGGAGGTGAAGCTGGAGCAGCCCTGCAGCAAAGACATCAATCGCTCTGCTCCCTTCTCCAGTTCCTTCCCCTCATTTTCCCTGCCAGGAAGATAAGAGTTTGGAGCAGTAAATAGCCACAGCTGTTTTCAGCAGTCTGAGATTTGGGGCCCTGGCCAGTAGATTTGGGCAGGAGATATTGTGTGCCCATGGCTAGCTATGGCCTTAGCTGACAGTTCGTGAAACCAAAAGAACAATGGACGTTTGGAAATGTTTTAAAAATAAAACTTGACAGGAAACCCATCCTTCCTCAAAGTTTGTCTGGTTTGATTGCCCTGCATGACTGTCTTCCTTTCCTAATCTAGACTTTTTCATGTTCTGGTGATAAAAATGGGGACCATGGTTCAAAAGGAACCTTTTATTCTCCTCTCTAACTTTAATCATTTTGTAGAGATAGAAACGCTTCAACCTTACACTGGAATTTTTAACCCACAGTGCCCTTTACTTTGGAAGCAGGAACAGGAGAGCGAGGAGGTAGAGTCCTAATGTCTCAGAGGTTGTGAGCGGGCCGTGACCCCCCCCACCCCCCGCACAGACTGATTCCTGGCTCCCCTGCAAGTCCGTGCATGACACAGGAGCTGGGGGGGGGGGGGGGGGGGGGGGGCTGGGTACCAAGCAAAGCGAGTGCTGATGTCAGAGGTTGCAACAGAAGGTGATTCTGGCACATCTGGTGAGCCCTCGACCCGAATCATGCCAACCCCGCGAAGAAACTCTGTAATGCACATTCACTCTTGAATCATGGACTTAAGCATGACAAGGGATGGGGAGAGAAGGAAAAGTTAAAGAAGAGGACATAGAATTAGTACTAAGAGTATAAAACACTGCCAGTTCCAGATGCCAGGGATTACAGTTAGAATTTTAAAAAATTCACTAAAAAAAACAAACTTTCCAATGTTATATAATTAGATATTTATATTGAAAACGTTAAAAAGAAAAAATAATGTAACCTCCCCCCCCAGATCATATTGAACGCTCTCCATTGCTTTCATCTCCAGGCTTTTCCTGACTCCTGTCGCTGTTTTTCTTCCTCTATTTTAGTTTTCCTTCTGTGACTCTGCTCCTATTCCATGTCATGTCTTGCAGCCTCTCCGCTCTGCCTTTCTGACACTCATCAGCACTTCACGCCTCTCCTTCTGATTATTTCCTCTAATCCCATCATCACCTGCCATCACCCTGTCCTAGCGCTTCCTCTCCTGCCTCTTGCTTCAAGCCAGCCCTCTTTCTGTTATCTCCGGCTGCACCTCCCTCTTACCCTTTCCCTTCACCTCCCCCTCATCTAACCACCTTGTATCCACTCTTATCCTCTCCCTTACCTCCTGGTAACCGCTCTGAACCTCTTGCATCTCCTCCCTTCTTTTTTTTTTTGCTCCCTCCTCTGTGGTCCCCTCTCCTTTCCCCTTCCTCCATCACGTGTAACTGTCTGCCCTCCCATACGGTTTTCTTCTGTTCCTCTCTTTCCCTTGTGGCCTCCCTCTTACCTTTTCCCCATCCCTCCAGGCCCTTCCCTTTCATTTCTATCCTCTCCCTTCAAGCTTCCCAGATTTTACAACAGCTCCAAAAAAAAAGCAATGTGGTTGTTTCACAAAGGTATTGTTAAAACGAGGCTTTCATAGCTTACGCGGTAGGACACTACAACGCTTCGTACGTGGGTTTACCTCAGAGGTCTTTACAAAATGCCGCCACTAGGATCCTAGCTAATTGTAATTTTAGAGATCATATTTTGCCAAACTTCAGAAAGCTGCAGTGGCTTCTCGTACCCTTTAGGCCCCAGTTCAAAATGTTGCCTTTCATATTTAAAGCTTAGAACTATTTGGGGACTAAATATATTAGAGAGAGGTTAAAGTCATATATTCCAGATTGGTGCTTAAGGCCATCCCATAAAATTCCTACTAAGTATCCCAGCATTTTCAGAGGCTAAATGAAATGGACTAGAGGCTTTCTCAATAATTGCACCTCACCCATAGAAATTCACTGCTAATGGATGTCCACTTGTGCAGAGACTCTTTTTGGTTTTTAAAAAGCAATTGTTTCAGAAGGTTTTAAACCCGTGAGTGCAAGAGACATGCACACGAGAGTCAGTATACTGTCACACTGAAACTTTTACACGGCGAAGGCAGGAGGCTGTCCCTAAGTCACTGCAGTGCACATACTGCAAGAAACAGACAATCTGTCTACATCTTTCCTGCAGCCACTGGCACAGCATCAGCTCTAGTGAGAGTCTTACCCTGTTGATACACAAGGTAACTCTCTTGAAAAGATGATTGACCTTCTCCTCCTTCTAAGTAGCAACCCAAACCACAGCTAGACACAGTGAGGCCAATGTAATAAGCTGCGGTAGACCTGCTGTGGGTTTTACTCATGGGATTATGCACGTTTTTCCGCACTAATCTTTCACGTGTATGTAACAACGCAGTTAGCGCTGAAAAAATGAGCGAGAAACCCGCTCAAAAAACCATGGCTGGTTTAGCATGAACCCATGCTTCCATGCAAAGGAGGTAATGCAGAGAACCTTGCTGGTGTTAGTGAGGGGAGTTTTATGTATGATTTCTAGTGCTTGGATTGGGGAAGGAGTTAAGTTTAAGCGCCTGTCTGGAGGTCAAAGAATTTGGCAGCAGAAGCCAGAAGAGAGGTCAGAGAGGGAACAGGCATATGTCAGAAATGCTGAATGCTGAGCCCAGCTTCACTTTTACTTCGCATGTCACTGCATTGTGAAATGTGCAGCTGTTGCTGCACCCTTGAACAGAAAACTCCTGACACTGTGGCCGGCTGCATCTGGATGACGGTCTCACAGCTGGGTGGGTAATGGGAGGCTCTGAGGCAGATGCAAGCCTTGCCATGTAAGCTCCATCTTTCAAAGTTTCCTTGTGCTCGCTTATAGCCCCTTCCAAATCTCTGCTGCATTTCCCCGCTCACAGGCATTCGCCATTACAGCTCTCACGTGGTCAGTGATGAATCTTACCCACCTTCAGCCCCACTCCCAGACTGCTAACTCACTACTGTCTTATGAACCGAGAATCGATCATGGGTCACCACATTTATGCGGATTTATGCACGGTTTATTGCATATGGCCTTTAGCGAACGTTGTAGCGCACGTATGCGCCTGGATATTTGTTTTGTGCTGATTTTCTGTGTGTATCTCATTTGCATGTTGTCCCCTTATTCCATCCCATGGAGGCGCCTGTTTTTGCCATGCGCCCCAAAAAAAAAAAAACACGCTGAAAAATAGCGCTGATTTCACTGTGGGTCTTATTACATCAGCCCCAGTATGAGTGACTTTAATAGCACACTTTGCTTTCTCCTATAAATTATCTTTTTTCTAATCATTTTTTTTTCACTGTAAGTTGTGAAGCATGGAGCTTCAGAATTTCTGCCTTCTCTGAAATCCAATAAAGGTATGACTGAGAACAAAATGGTCACTGCTCAAAGTTCTTTTAGTTTTACTTTTTCCTAAAAGAATATTAAAGTCATGACATGCAGCTAACAGCTGGGATAAGTTAGTTGAAAAAGTGCTGAAACATAATTGGCTCTGCTTCTTCTTGTCCCATCTGCAACCAGCTCCAGTCTTTCTGGCTTCAAGCTGATGATGAACTCTGGAAGTCACTACAACCCAACGTAGGCTTGAGCTACTCTCATTCGGCATTCGTAGAGTAGCCGGTCAGGTACTTGGGAGGTTGCAGGCCTCTCCTTATTTCCTATGGCTCCAATATATTTTCTCTTTCTGATGCTAATTCCCCATATTCTTATTCCTTGTTGCAAATCACTACTAACACCAAATCTACCTTCCCTATTCCCTACATATTTTATCTCACCTGACATTCTGTCATCTGCTCTGTCCACCTGACATTCTGTAATCTGCTCTGTCCATCTTCAGTATTTTCCCTTTCTTTTGAGCATCTCTACTCTCCCTGATAACAGTTCATCCTTGTAGCTGTCATCACACCACTACACTCTCTTCTACATATTCTCCTGCTCCTCCTCCTACTCTCAGTTGGGGATGTTATTCCCAATCCTGGCCCTCCAAGGCAACTTTCACTCCATCTGTACTTATCAAATCCACTCCAATCTTATCACTACTTTACTTCTCCTTCTCCCTCTCACTTCTTTTCCTTTCTCATACTCCCTGTGAAATACCTACTCTATTTCCAAGAAGCTTGCCTCTATTCATGACCCCTTTATGGTTTGAAGAAAAACATCCAGTGTGAAATTGCTGCTATTCATATGCTCGTAGACACATTCAGGAGCATGGAGCACCACTTTGAAATATGTCTGGCGGAAAACGGCAATCACTTCCAGCATCACATGTAATGCAAACGATCACACATACATCAAGGTATGTAGCGTATTTTTTTTTTGTTCAGATTGCTTCATCCTAACGGAAGATACAACAGAATATTTGGGGCCCCTTTCGAGTGACTCTCCCTGTACCATACATCTCACGCAATAGTATGTAGTGTTGGTGTTGGACTGCTGCTCTCCCACTCCTGTAGGTTTAACCCTTTCCACCTCAATCCCACTATTTTTCTTCCCTTGAGGCCAACTCCATCTGCCTATTCATCCTACTCCCTCTCCGGCAGCTGTCATTTATTGACCCTCTGATACATCACTGCACTCCTTTCTTATCGACTTTGATTCCTGCTTTTCCCTCTTCCTTGATCCATCTTCCACTTCCCTTAATCTTGGTGTCTTTAACCTCCATTTTACTGACCCCTCTGACTCTTATGCCTCAAAACTTGTTTTTTTAATCTACACATTTGATCACCAATTCTGCTCTATCACCCCTACTCATATTCACTATCCCAGACCATCATCTGATAACTTTCACTCCAAACATCCTCCCCCTCAATCTCATCCAGTCACCACTAACACTTTCAGGAATCTCAAAGCTATCAACTCTTTTATCTTATCCACTATCTTTTCATCTCTCCTTTCCTCCATTATATTGTCTGAATGAATTGACCGTCATGATTTTCTTTCATCTCAAATGATTCTTGATCCACTATAATCGGGTTTTTGTCCTCTATATTCCACAGAAACAGCTCTTGCCAAAGTCTCTAGTTATATATTTATCAGTCCTTAGCCTCCTTGATCTATCTGCGGCTTTTGATACTATTGATCATTACCTACTCCTTGATACTCTGTTCTCACTTGGATTTCAGGACTCTATTCTCTTTTGGTTCTCTTCTTATTTCTCCCATTGCACTTTTAGTGTTTCCTCTGGTGGATCCTCCTCTTCTGCCATCCCACTAACAATTGGTATGCCTCAAGGTTTTGTACTGGAATCTCTTCTCTTCTCTCTGTATACTAATTCCCTTGGTTCTCTGATTTCCTTTAATTGCTTCCAATACCATCTTTATGCTGAAACCCAGATTTACCTCTTTGCACCATAAATTTCATTAGGAGTCTAGTCCCAAATCTCAGCCTACTTGTCTGAAATTGCTGCCCAGATGTCCCACCATCTCCTTATACTTAACATGGCTAAGACAGAGCTCCTTATCTTTCCCCCCAAACCCACTTCTCCTCTTCCTTCTTTCTCTATTTCTGTGGATAGTATTCCAATCCTCCCAGTCCCCTCAGTCCACAACCTTGGAGTCATCTTTGACTCCTCTCTCTCCTTCTCAACTCATATCCAAAACACTGCTAAAATGAGCCAATTCTTTCTCTTTAACATCACCAAACTCCATTCCTTCCTTTATGAACATACTACCAGAATCCTTATCCACTCTCTCATTACCTGTTATGGTCTGGCAGGCTGGAGTCAGGGAGCACCCCTACAGATGTGGTACAGGATTGCCGGATAGGACTGGAGTTGGTCTTTTGCCTAACCAGCCCCCTCCCCCACAGGTTGGGCTTTGGGGGGCAGTATGACTTTTGTCCTGTAGAACATCATGGTTGGTGCCAGCACAAACTGGGAGCTGTATACAGGTTGAGAGCTGGAGTCAGGCACAGGCTGGGAGCTGGGTCCAGATACTGACTAGGAGTTGGATCCCAGCACTGGAAGTAAGGTTGGTTCAGAGGATAGGCAAGGGCTAGATATAGGCAGAGCTGAACAAAGATCAAAGGCAAAGCTTGGGAAACAGACAAGGACAGGACCAGACAAGGATTGAACAAGACAAGGACAGGACCGGACAAGGACTAGACAAGGACAGGATTGGACTGGACAAGGACTAGGCAATGACAGAACTAGGACATGCAACAGTAGAGATGTGAATCGGAACCGGAATCTGATCGGTTCCGGTTCCGATCCAAATCTTAAATTTTTTATCGCCCAGCCCGATTTGAGTTTTGATTATCGGCTGCGCCCGATCCGATAATCAAAAAACCCTCCCCCACCCTCCCAAACCCCCAAAAAAGGTTTTAAAATTACCTGGAGGTCCAGTGGGAGCGCGGGGAGCGATCTCCTGCTCTCAGGCCATCAGCTGCATTAATAAAAATGGTGCCGATGGCCTTTTGCCCTTACCATGTGACAGGGCAAAGGTAGCGCCGGTGCCATTTTGAATACTGGCAATACGGCCTGAGTGCAGGAGATCACTCCCGGACTCCTGCTGGACACCCAGGGACTTTTTGCCAGCTTGGGGGGGGCCTCCTGACCCCCACAAGACTTGCCAAAAGTCCAGCGGGGGTCTGGGAGTGACCTCCTGCACTCGGGCCATATTGCCAGTATTCAAAATGGCGCCAGCGCTACCTTTGCCCTCACTATGTCATAGGGGCCGACGGTCGGCCCCTGAGACATAGTGAGGGCAAAGGCTAGTATCGGCACAATTTTCAGTACTGACAGCTCCTAGCCTTTGCCCTCACTATGTCACAGGGGCCAGCCTTCGGCCCCTGTGACATAGTGAGGGCAAAGGTAGCGTGGACACCATTTTGAATACTGGCAATACGGCCCAAGTGCAGGAGGTCGCTCCCGGACCCCCGCTGGACTTTTGGCAAGTCTTGTGGGGGTCAGGAGGGCCCCCCAAGCTGGCCAAAATTCCCTGGGGGTCCAGTGCCGGCCATCCAGTGCTCCTACCATGTGACAGGGGCCGGCCAATGGCACGGATACCCTGTCACATGGTAAGGGCAAAGGGCCATTGGCACCATTTTTATTAGTGGCAGCCGATGGCCCGAGGGCAGGAGATCGCTCCCCGTGTCCCCGCTGGACCACCAGGTAATTTTAAAAGGTTTGGGAGGGGGGGGGGGGGTCGGGAGGGTGGGGGAGGCTAAGGGGGTCATTTTAAAGGGTCGGGTGGGTTTTTTTTTTATCGGGCCATCGGCGCCATTTATATTAGTGGCAGCCAAAATGGCGCCTATGGCCCAAGAGCGGGAGATCACGCCGGGACCCCCCACTGGACCACCAGGTAATTTAAAACATTTTTGGGGGGTTTGGGAGGGTGGGGGATTTGTTTTAAAGGGTCGGGTGGGTTTAGGGGTTGTTTTGGTGTGCCAGTTTTCCCGCCCTCCCCCCTCCCCCCTCCCCGATTTACGATTTTTCACGATAAATTGGGGGAATTTCTATTGTATCGCGACTCTAACAATTTTTGACGATTTAAAAAATATCTGATGATTTTTTTAAATCGTCAAAAAACAATTCACATCCCTATGCAACAGTAAACAATAAAACCCAACAGGGCATGAGACAGGGCTCAGAACCCTAGTAGGTTCAAAGACCACAAGGCAGGACAGGTAGGCCCAGTAGGCCACTGAGCAATGCAGGAGAGCCTAGAAGGCTGTAGAGAAAGGCAAGGAAGACTGGAAAGCTACAGAGCAAGGCAGGAGACCAAGATAGGCCACAGAAGAAGGCAAGAAGGCAAGGTTATAGAGCAAGGCAGGAGGCATGGATAGGCCATAAGGCAAGACAGGAGGACTGGGCAGGCCACAATGCAAGGCAGAAGTCCCAGAAAGGCCGCAAGGCAAGGTAGAAGGTCTGTGTAGGCTGCAAGGCAAGGCAGAAGGCCTGGGTAGGCCACAAGGCAAGGTAGAATAACAAGGCATGGCTGGCCAGATCAAAGAACCGAAATTACTCATTGAGCAGGCACCAAGGGATTGGATAGGCTGGATTAAGTAGGGCTGTTGCTGAGGCATCAGATGATCAGCAAGAAGGTAACTTTTGTAGCTGTGAGCGGTGCTTGCTGAAGACTTCTAGTAGAATGGAGACTGTGCAGCAGGCAGAACCATAACAACCTCCTGATCTGGGGCACCATGCTTCCTCTCTTGCCTTATTTAAATCTCATTAAAAAATGAAATTCCCATAGTATCTTTTGCCTTGCATATTTGTTTCAATTAGATTGAAAGCTTTACTGATAAGAAACTGTCTCTTATATGTTTTGTAGTAGTAGTAATAGTAGTAGTAGTAGTAATAGTAGTAGTAAGTCCAAAAAATGCATTGCTTTGCTTCCCCCATAGACTACAATGGGAATGAGCCAAATGAGCTAAAAATGATTTGGATTTTTTAGGGACCACACCCATTCAATTTGGTTGAACCAAACTCAATATCAACTAGGGATGTGAATCGTTTTTGAACGATTAAAATTATCGTCAGATAATTTTAAAATCGTCCAAAATCGTTAGAGTGCACGATACAATACAAATGCCCACGATTTATCGTCAGGGGCATTTGTATTGTATCGTTAAATAGGGGGTGGGAAAACCGGCACACCAAAAAAACCCTAACACCCACCCCGAACCTTTAAAACAAACCCCCACCCTCCCGAACCCCCCAAAATGTTTTAAATGACCTGGGGTCCCGGCGCGATGATCCCGGCTCGATGTCCCGCTCTCTGCCCACGGCTGCTGTGAAGAGAAAAGGCGCCGGTGGCCCGTTGCCCTTATCATGTGACAGGGCAAAGGTAGCGCCGGCGCCATTTTGATTCCTAGCTCCCGACGTCACGCGTCCAGGAGATCGCTCCCGGACCCCCGCTGGACCCCAGGGACTTTTGGCCAGCTTGGGGGGGGCCTCCTGACCCCCACAAGACTTGCCAAAAGTCCAGCGGGGGTCCGGGAACGACCTCCTAAACTCGAATCGTTTTGCTGTACGGCAAAATGGCGCCGACCATGCCGTACGGTCGGCACCATTTTGCTGTACGGCAAAACGATTCGAGTTTAGGAGGTCGTTCCCGGACCCCGCTGGACTTTTGGCAAGTCTTGTGGGGGTCAGGAGGCCCCCCCCAAGCTGGCCAAAAGTCCCTGGGGGTCCAGCGGGAGTCCGGGAGCGATCTCCTATGCTCCTGACGTCGGGGGACAAAAAAACAAAATGGCGCCGGCGCTACCTTTGCCCTGCTGTCATATGACAGGGCAAAGGTAGCGCCAGCGCCATTTCTACAATGCACAGGAGGTCCGAGAGTAAAAGATCACACCGGGACCCTCCCTCTGGACCCCAGGTAATTTAAGGCATTTTGGGGGGGTTCGGGAGGGTGGGGGATTTATTTTAAAGGGTCGGGTGGGTTTTAGGGATGTTTTAGTGTGCCGGTTTTCCCGCCCTCCCCCGATTTACGATTTACACAATATTTTAAAAAACAAAACCGCGACGATAAGATTCCCTCCCCCCCCCAGCCGAAATCGATCGTTAAGACGATCGATCACACGATTCACATCTCTAATATCGACTCATTCATCGGGTTTTCCATTCTGATCAAAACAAATGTTCATCCCTACTGGTTTTCTTTTTCTCTTTCTTTTATTTACTTTGCTGACATAAAGCTCTATTGCTCTTACTAAAATTATTTTTAGTTTAGCCCATTGTTCTTCCAGTTCCTCTACTATCTCCCACCCTGACAGAGCCTCTCATTTTACCAGAATCAGTATTTTTGAAATTCAGGACCTTGTGGTTTTTTTGCCTTCTCGCCATTTTACCTTTCTTTCTCTAGTGTCTGTGACTGGCAAAGGGAAGGGTAGGAAACCATTCCATGAAAATACAGCTATAAAGTTTCTATACTCTCCCTTTACAGGGGAAACCTAACCTCACCCTCTAAGTCCTGGGAAGTTCAAAAGTTACCAGCTGAACCTTACAAGCCCTGGGGGTGATGCCAGAGGCCTAGATACAGAGCAAGTCAAACGACTTAAAAATGCCCTCATGAAATGTAAAACGCAAAAATAATCAAAGGCACGGTGAAAAGAGTAGCTGGTGCAGCTGTTTATCTGTTCCCACACATTAGATTTAAAGCACTGATGGTCTTTGAGTTTTGTAATTGTTGTGCTCTGGGCAGCTGTGTCTGCTCAATCTTGCTGCTTGTGCTCCACTCCCCCACCCAACAGAAGATGCCACCCTGTGTAAATGCACATATTGCACTCCCAGTTGCTCTGGTCCCATAACCAAGTGATTTGTTGATGCATTGTACCTGCGATGTTACATAGTTTACCCAGCCTCAGTCTCTAGCCAGATAAAAAGTAAACATCTCATAAAACACAAGCCCTGTGGCTTCATTCAGGATACACAGTAAAGTACTATTTAAGTAATGAGCTGTAGTTATTTTAGTTGAATATGTTAATACATGTATTCATTTTATCTGAATATCTTAACAATCATTTTTTAATAAACAACAACAAAAAGATGTATTTGCGGATTCCCCTATCAATGGTTCCTGTGTGCTTCTGCAGTCATTGATCCATCCACCTCATGCTAAGGTACATCAATCAAACTTTCACAGCATAGGATCACAGACTTTGTCTCTGCTCATCTGCTTTCACAGCAGCTCAGAAGCACTTTTCCCTGGAGCGGTAAAGCAATTTTCTTTGTGCTATTGCAGACTTCCTGCACTAAAAATGCCTCTTACATTTTTTGTTGTATCTTGGAACTCAAATCAAGGAAGTAGGCTTCCATCAAAGGAAGCAAACACTTTACTGCAGGGCAACTCCAGGCATCCCTAGGCTGAAATCTCTTCTTATATTTTCTAGGGGCATGCACACACATTTTTTTTTTTTGCTTTTAGGGGTTTTTTTCTTTCATTTTTTTTCTTTCAATTCATTTCATTTACTGAACTGAAATAAGCAATCAATTAAAAAAACATAAAAACTAAATAAAAAAGCAAAAATACATTGCCCCCTCCCAGTTTCAAAACAGCATTACCAACCCCCCCTTTGGCATTCCCCAGTAGCCCTCCCACCCATAGGTCTCTTATTCCTTCCTGGGGTCTGTGAAATAGAAAGTAGCAATCCTCAGTCTCTCCTGCTCCACTGGTTCCCAGTTAAAAAAATGGTGCCAGCGGCCCTGAGGCTAAACTGAATGATACCAGGTTCATGGCCCTAAGGTTAGTGCCATTTTTGAACCGGGACCTGATGAAGCAGGAGCAATTGAGGATCCCTTCTGCCCCTTTCTATTTTGCATTCCTCAGGAGGGGGCTAAGAAACCTCTGGCAAGGGGCAGGGGGAAGGGAGCTTATGGGAAAAGCCCAGCAGGTGGAAGAAATCATTTTGCTGTTTTGGTAGTGCTCTGGTTTTTTGTTTTCTTGATTTTCTAAAACTAAAATCAATGAGAAAAAAAAGAATTTCACAGAGGACTTTTTACACTCTTTTCATCAAATGTTTCATAATAAATGCACATCCATATATCCTAATGATTAGAATGTCATCTACAAGTACAACATCTCGCGTATCCTATATTAAAACCTAGTTTTTCCTTGCATTCATAACTTTCTTCGAACTCTCTCACAATTGTACTTCACTCACTTATTATGTGCAAGCAGAGCCTTTTCCTTTTACTCACTTTTATCTACTCGAATATAGTACATACATAGTACATGTACATGACTCTATATTCCCAGGACTACAAGGAAGGATACCAGAAGACCCATATAGTACGGTCATACTACTTAGCTACATTATCAAGTATGACTCAACCACACAGACTACTGGTAACAGTAGGTAGTACTTCCATAGATGAGTATGACAGTTGTTAAAGGGATTGACCTGCATAGATCCTTCAGGCTGAAAATCACCCTCTCTTCAGCAGCTAAATCTAACTGCCTTGTTTTACAAGATGGCTGGATTTAGCTGTGGGAATAAGGGCCATTCCCTGGGCACAGGGGGAGGGCAGAAATTTTGATTTTCAAATCCTCGTGCATATTTTCCCTTGCTGGCCCTGCTTGAAGTTAAGAGGTGCAACATCTGCGGGTACTGTTGCACCTGTGGACTTTGCAGAAGTGCATTTTCAAAGGGAAATTTACTTGTATAGTTTTGTACCTTAGGTACAAAAGTAACCATGAATCTTTGAACTACCTGCCTGCTGAGAATCGCCCCCAGAGCATGCAATCTACTGCACACAACACATCCCATGCTCATATAACCTACACAACCATAGTGCTTACAAATCCACAGTCAGATCTTCCTGTATGTACACATCACAACACAAAACAAGAAATGCCTGGGCTAAAAGAAATGCTGGAGGCTAGAGCTGGAATGCAGCCATTTGGAGGGCAATCAGAAACTGAAGCATGGAACAAAGACTCAGACAGGGTGAAGTCAACTAACCAAAATCCCAGGGCTGGTGAGGCCCCCATAACCCTAGAGTCCCAAAGTAAAGGCTGCTCTTGAATCTTGACAGGAACCATTGCAATTTTACTTCTGCTTCTTTAGAAGAGAATGTGCTAATATTTCTCTAGTTTTCTGTGTTATTTTATGCAAAGAAAATGTAACTACCTACTGTGAATACTGCTGCATATGCATGTTATTGATTCAAATCAGAAATGAAGCTTGTGACTCAGTTAACAACGTTTACTGTATGCTTGTTAAAGGCATTTGAGGTCACTGGAACTTACCAGCTGAATCATTTGAAGGGAAAAAACTGTGAGAAGACAGAAAGAAAGAAAAAGAGAGAGAGAGAGATAAAATCTCCATTCTCCACTGTAGAACATGCTGTACCCCCAAGCAGTTTGGATCATCTTAATCCCTTGGCTTCTGGAATACAACTGCTGCAAGGCTCGAAGCCTGTACACAATAAAAGGTTTCATTCAAGGAAACATATGACGCCATCAGTCATGCAAACCCATGTTTGGCACAAATTAACAGAAAAAAAACTCAAGACATCTGAAAGCTAGACATATAAAAGCACAAGTTTTCTAGATCGATGCAACAGTTTTTATAAAGTGCTATGGTCAATCTGTACGCAATCTATTCATTTCTCTAGCCTATACTATACTTCGTTCTGCACACCAGCAAGTTCATATCCTGACATATTATCTTGGTTTACATTGCATTTTGTCTGCATTAAATAAATCAGACATGTTGCTTAGTGCCAATAGACAATCAGTGGACCTGATTTATCAAAAACATTTTCCTCAGGTACAGAATGGGAGAAAGCATTTGGTAAATCAAGTTCAGTGTTTCAGATTCCTCTGACTGATGTAACCTTTTGATTTAGACTCATAACCAGCCCATTGTTTTATTCGTCACTCAGAGTCATGCATTTTAGTTTAAAGCAGTCCTGATTAGGGATGGGTGATTTAGCGGTGACCCAACTCCCATTTCCAGATCAGACTAGCCTATCCAACTTCAGTTTTTCTTCTGGATTTTCAGGTTAACTCTGACATGGCTTGGTTTAAAATTCAGATTTTATGGGTTGACTTCCAATTTTTTTTTCAGCCTTCTGACCTGAATTTTAATGTGCACCATATCATACTTTAGTAATTAAATTTAGGGGCTCTGGTTTTTGGAAGAGTGGGCAAGGGAATTCTTTGCAGTCAAAAGTGCTCTCACATCTAACATACCACATTTGCTAAAATTATGCATTTGGGGGCTTATTTTCAAAAGGATTTATGTACATAAACCCTGTTTTTAAGTGCACAAATGGATGTTTGAAAATTGCCAGGGGGGGGGGACATGTGTGTAAAAGTTTGCATCAAAACGTTTTTGCTCGCCATACAATGAGGCATTCTGGGGGTGGAGTTGGTGAGGGAAAGAACTTGCATGCACACTTTCGACTTTCAGCAGTGTGCGTCTGAGAGAACAGGCACAGCGTCATGTCTGCTGCCGAGCAGGTGCAACTTTGTGCATGTATTTTGTTGCTCGCTGCACGCATACCCCTGAATTTTCAAAGTGGATTTATGCACAGAAATTCTGAGGGGGGGGGGGGGTACAAAGTACCTGCAGATTTTTGCCTATGCGTGCTGTTTGAAAATTACCCTCTAAGGCAGGGGTGGGCAATTCCAGTCCTCGAGGGCCACAAACCTGTCGAGGTTTTAGGATATCCTAATGAATATGCATGACATAGATTTGCATACAACTGAGGCAGAGCGCATGCAAATCTCTCTCATGCATATTCATTAGGGATATCCTGAAAACCAGACTGGTTTTGTGGCCCTCGAGGACCGGAACTGCCCACCCCTGCTCTAAGGGAGTAATTATGTAACAGCCTGCATAAATTTACCAGCTGTGAAGTGCCTAACTTGCAGCCATTTTCAAAGCAAGCTTAACGTGGGCAAGTTCACCTTGAAAATGACCCCAGCAAAACTACCCCCAGACTATTACACCAGCTATGATGTGCAGTAAGTTTGCTGTGAAAATTTACATGCATAGATGGTAACTTCAAAACAAGCACGCGGGCGCACATGTACCTGCATATGCCAAAGGATGCAGCCGTAAAATATGCAACAGTATAAAAGACACGCGTCCCAACACAATTACCAGTTTACCCAGCCCATTCCCAATTGCTCAAAGGATGGGAGTTCCTAAACCCCCCTAGTTAATATGCCTCCCTTTTATCCTTAAAACCCGGCTGACTAGTCTATTGTTTTTATTCCTGGACTTACACATCATCCATAGCAGAAGTAAATTACACGGTAGGGGACCCCAGCACATGCTTGTGTACATAAATACTTATGCGCAGATTTCATTAAGAAGTCTAGGAACTCCCATGCCCTGCCCGTTTTTTTTGCAAATAATTTTTTGGGTGCTTTCCGGGAGATACCCGCATACTCTTACGCTTTTTAAAACCCGCGTGGCGCGAGCCAGCACGACTTCTGCACGTATCTCCTGGCTTTGGCATGCGTAGGGCTTGTAAAATTCGCCCCATACTTTTTAAAATCAAAAAATATGCAGTTACATAAAATTCCTGCCCAGACCCTGCCCTCGGAAGGCAGGTAAAAGTGCGTGCATGTGAGCCTTATTTGAGTACTTTACCCACATATGGAGCAGGCCATTTCTAAAAAACCCATTTCCCCGGGCAAAGGGAAGCAGCTTTTAAAATTGCCCTCCCTGAAAGTTATTCTTCAATAAGAAATTAATGTGCATAAATAGATGCAATTCAGGTGTGGGCAGCTCCGGTCCTCAAGGCTCACTAATCGGTTAGGTTTTCAGGATATCCCTAATCGTTCATGAGAGAGATTTGCAGCCACTGTCACAATTATATGTATGTCTCTCTCATGCATATTCATTAAGGGCATCCTGCAAAGCCAACTGGGTTTTGTTGCCCTTGAGGAACAGGGTTGTCCACCCTGATGTCATTCTATCTGAAACCTCTTTAATTTAATTAATTAGAGATTTATATTCTGCCTTTCAGGACTGGGCAGCAACTCAAAAGTAGATTACAGTGAAATAAAGGGATTAAAGAAATGACACATAGAAAACAGCAACTGTTAGACAATTCATTTACAGGGAATTGATTACCATAAAAAGTAAAAAAAAACAAGTTCAAAACTATAACTTTAAGGAACACTTTGCCACTGGAGGGCAATTGTGTTGAATTAGAGAGTGATCCATGCCCATCATATTTATTTTGTACCTGTACATCTTCATCCTTCATTTTATATTTGAAGTTAAGTTGTCATCTTTTCTGTTCTCAGAATGTGTTTTCTATGTCAATTCATTAAAATAGATATAAGAGACTGCTTAAAAAAAGGACACTACCTTTTCTACATGATTTTTAATAAACAATTTTGCGTTTATTGAAACATCATTTTTGGTTTTTGGATAATTAGTGGGTTTCTGTTAAGCTTTTTCACTCTTTGCTTCTACATGAAGACTAGGCAGTAATATCCTTGGCCACGTTAAATGAGATGATGAAACACAGGGATTCGGGCCAAGTTGGAGATGGCCCAGATTTTGGTGAAACAAGTCAGTCTGGTTTGGATTTGATTAAAAGTGTATCACATTTGATTCATCTCTGCTTGGATGTGGCCCAATGAAATACCAACTGGCTTGTCCCTTCCTATGCTGGTTATTGAAATATGACACTGGGAGGATAACTTTCAAACAGATGCACACAGTGGCACAGATGCACATATATGGCCGCGAGAAGATCTATGCTAGTATTTTACAACCTACGCATATGATCTACGCACGTTTTATAAAATATGCATATCTTTAACCTGCAACATACGTGCAATGCATTGAAAGAGTGTGCTGAATGTGCATGCTTTTCCTACTTATTTTAAAATAAGCACATATATTTTACATGTGAAAATAAAGTAGGACTTACTCCCATAAATCAGGATTAATTTGCGTAAGTCAGTGTATTTTAAAACATGCACATGTCAAGGAAATTACCAGTTTTGCCAATTCATCCACCAGTTTGCCCAGTACTTCTCCAGGTCAACAGAACCCGCCTGGTTCTTCAGCCTGAACTTGCCTCAGTTCACTCAGACCTCCCATCCAGTCAGTACTCCACATTAAACACGTTTATTTCACTTGTGCCAGATAATTAGCAGATGTAAAATTACTTGAGTTAAGTTGGAAAATCTACATGTGTATCTGTTAAAATAGCAACTTATGTGCATAAATGTTGGGCCCACTAGACTGCCCCTTTTGCATGAGCATATGTGTGGGCGAAAGTGAAAATACATGCATACTTTTTACTATTATAAAATACAGAATACGCCAGTAGACGCGACTTATGCATGTATATGCATAACATTTTGAAAACTCACCCTTAAGTTTGCATAATATCACCTAATAAAAAAGCAGATTTTAAATTAGCTATTTAAATGTCACAAAACATTTATTTAAAATAGTTTATATACTATTTTTCCAGAAAACTATGCAAAGCAATGAACAATGTTACTGATAAGCGGTGTTGAAAACATTATTAGCATAAAACAAATATCTCATGAAGACCAGACATTAAATAAAGAGAACCAGAGTCATAAATGATGTTCAGCAACAAAATTTAGTCAAGCCAAATACCTGGGACTCCACACAATTATCTTGCAAAAAAAACCTAACTGCGCTCAATTGAACAATAACCCATTTCAACAGGCATGTTCAAACTGATTAGCATACTATTCAGCATTAACCAACTACATTTGGATGGACAAATCCAGGTGCTGTAATAGCAGTCCTAAATTAGTCTGACCAACCATTCCTGAGCCACTATATAAAACCCTCGTTGCAGGCGTGGATTCTTAGACCAAGATGGGGTTGACACAACCTCTAGGGAGGAGCCCTGCAGGTCCCTACCATCAGCAGGCGGACTCAGATAAGGCAGAGGCCTAACTGGAACTTTGTATTTACCAGCCCTCATTCCCCTTGGGTTGAGCCTTCGGGTGCCGGGGCCAGCAGATCTTAGGAGGGGTATTCTGCAGATGATGGAGATTCTTCTACGTAGCAGGACTGGAGGAGCCTGGGACCAGGCGTATCTTGAGACAAACCGGGGTCAGTGGCAGATGGCGTACAGAATGTCCAGAAATCAGGCTGAGGCCAGTTTCTGGGTATCCAGTCATGGGAAAGACAGGCTAGAGAGGCAGGGCAGAAGGACAAGGAGTAACAAAGGAGGCAAGGCACATTGGAGAACTGAAAACTGACCACAGGAACTAATGGACAAAATGAGGATTACAAGAACCGAAGAACCAAGGCAATGGGACTGAAGACAGGAACAAAGACCAGGAACTGAAGAACGAAGACAAGCTGGAACTGAAGAACAAAAGCAAGCTGGAACTAAAGATGGGTCTCTGGTAACTCACACTACTATACGAAGCCGGCAGACCAGTTGCCAAGGCAAGGAGTGAAAGGAAGAGGGGCCTTTTATAGGACAGGACTCATGACATCATCTTTAGGGGCTGCGGGGCTTTTCCCACTCCACTCCCTTTAAAGCCCAACAAGAGACGCATATACCTAGGGGGAATGCGCAGTGCAGGAGCCATAAGTGGCGTCTCGCTGCATCGGAGAAGAGTGGTTGGCCTTTATAGGACAGGACTCATGACATCATCTTTAGGGGCTGCGGGGCTTTTCCCACCCCACTCCCTTTAAAGCCCAACAAGAGACGCATATACCTAGGGGGAATGCGCAGTGCAGGAGCCATAAGTGGCGTCTCGCTGCATCGGAGAAGAGTGGTTGGCCTTGAGAAGCTGGCAGCAGTATCCTGCTGCATGCACTGGCGGTGCCCCACCTCAACTCAGGAAGGGCTGGAGGTAAGAGTGGTGGTCTGTGGGGCAGCCGGTGGACCACCGATCACAACCCCCTTCTTCCTGACAGGCACCAGATAAAAAAAAGACACCCACTATGCCTCAGTCTTCCTCCCTCCCTTCCGATGTTAACCAATATAAAAAATGCTGAATTTCATCTCCTGCCCTGTGGGAGGAGGATCAGGGAGCAGAAGGGGTGGGCACATTTTCTATTTTCAATCAGGTGCCTATCATGGAAGAAAGGGGGAAGAATCAAGAATTGTCAGCTTTTGTTTTCAAAGAAGACTTACCTGGTTAGCCTTGATTTTCAACACTAACAGGGCAAATTTAATAAACCTAGCCAATTTAAATTTGACTGACTAGATGTATGTATATATATATATATATATATATATATATATATATATATATATATTAAACATCTATCCCAAGGGGCCAAGGTTGATATGTAAACAAAATTATCAACATAAAATCAAGTGGAGACACATCATCAGAATGTGTCTTAAACCCAAATACATGTCTTGTCACCAATCAAAATAAAATCTGCAACAGTAGGTACTAATAGCAGAAACTAAAACCATCCTCCTAATCCTCAAAATAGAATGATAAATGGCCTTCAAACTCTTTAAAAAGGCAAATTAAATAAATAATATTTTAAAGACTTGCAAAATCTAAGATAATCCTTTTCTAATCACAGGTCTTTAGGAATTCCATAAGGATGGAGCTGCACCCGTAAATGCCTGTGATTAAGTTGTAACAAGCCTGCATTTCTTCACTGAAGGAACAGATAGTAAAACATTACTAGCAGACCTCAAGGGGAAACTTGGCATATATTTACAGAGCCTTTCCATTAAATATTGAGGCCTAGACCCAGGAAGCGCCTTTAAAGTCAGACAAATTTAGCCAGGTACTCACTTGCAATTTAGCCAGATAAATGAGGTTTGTGAGCACCGCCGAGCCTATGCAACCTGGCACGAACAAATCTACTCCCGATTTTATAACATGCGCACACTGCTGTGCGCATGTTATAAAATACAGGGTCAGCGCGCGCAAGGCTGTGCAAAATCAGCAGCCTGCGCGCGCAGAGCCACGCAACCATCCTCCCTTCCCTCCCGGCCCCCCCCCCACCTTCCCCTCCCTTCCCCTATCTAACCCACCCCCCAGCCCTAACTGATTCCCTGCCCCTACCTTTATTTTACAAGTTACGCCTGCCTAAGGCAGGCGTAACTTGCGCTCGCCGGCCAGCTGCCGGCGCGCCATGTTCCAGTCCGGGGGCTGGTCCGGAGGCCGCGGCCATGCTCCCGGGGTTCCAGCCCGGGGGGCCCCTGGGCTGGAACCATGCCCGCGGCCCCGCCCCCGGAATGCCCCCGATGACGCGCTGGCTGTGACATGCCCCGACACGCCCCCAACACGCCGCCAGAATGCCCCCCCCCCCCCCCCAGGAAAGCCCCGGGACTTACGCGTGTCCCGGGGCTTGCCGCGCGCCACCGAGCCTACGCAAGATAGGTTCGGCGCGCGCAGGTCTTAACTGTCCTAAATCCAATATAATCTTTGCACAGATTACTGAAGAAATTGGAGAAAGAATATTTTCACTCAAAATACAATTAAGCTGTGGAGTTTGTTGTCTGAGGATATGGTTGAGGCATCTAGCACAGTTAGGTTTTAAAGTGATTTGAAGAAGTTCAATTATTAGCTAGTTGGACCTGAAGAAAGCCACATCTTAATCATAGCACTGAGCAACAAAGAATTAGATCTACTCTTTGGGATCTCCTGGGTAATTTCTCATGACCTGGATTGGCCATTCTTAGAGACATGATGCTGGGCTCAATGGACCTTTGGTCATACCTAGCATGACAAGTTCTTATTAGAGATGTGCACTTGTTTGAAACAATAGGGGGCTATATTGGGCCCTGAGCTATTTAGCACATTCATAAATGATCTGGAGAAAGGAACGATGAGTGAAGTGACTGAATTTGCAGATGACATAAAATTATGAGTCATTAAAACAGCAGCAGATTGTGAAGATGCAAAAGGACCTTGTGAGACTAGGAGACCAGGTTTCTAAATGGCAGATGCAATTTAATCTGGGCAAATACAAAGTAATGCAAATAGGGAAAATAATCCCAACTACAGGTACACCATGCTGGGTTCCATGTTAGGAGTTGCCACCCAGGAAAAAGATCTTGGAGTCCTTGTGGACAATACCTTGAAATCTTCAGCTTAGTATGCGGCAGTAGTCAAAAAGGCAAATAGAATGTTAGGGATTATTTGGAAAGGAATAGAGAACACATCTGAGGATATCATAATTTCCTTGTATAGCTCCATGGCGTGACCACACCTTGAGTATAATGTGCAGTTCTGGTTGACCCATTTACAAAAAAAAAAAATAGCAGACAGAGAAAAAAACACAGAGAAACATGATAAAAATGATAAAGGGATAGAAAATCCCCTTATGGAAAAAGGTTATACAGATTAGGTCTCTCTAGCTTGGAAAAGAGATGACTGAGAGGAGATATGATTGAGATTTTAAAAAATCATGAGTGGGGTGGAACAGGTAAATAGAGAACTGTTATTTACCCTTTCAAACAATGGTAGGACTAGAGGACACTTCATGAAACTAGCAACCACCAGTTTTAAATCAAATCATGGGAAGTATTTTTTCACTCAATGCACAATCAAGCTATAGAATCTGTTGTTGGAGGATGTGGCCAAAGCAACTAACATAAGTGGCATTCAAAAGAGGACTGGACAAGTTCCTGAAAGAAAAGTCTATAAATACTTATTAGCCAAGTAGACTTGGAAAAGCCAGCGCTTATCACTGGGAGTGAGATACATGAAATAGATTAACTATTGGGGATCTGACAGATACTTGGACTGATCACTGTCAGAGACAGAATGCTGGGCTCAATGGACTTGGTCTGACCCAGCATGGCACTTCTTATGTTCTTAAAATTTGAATGTTAAGGTGAGCACTTTGAATTGGCCTCTGATCAAAACAGGGTGCAAGTGTAGACTCTTCAGCACTGGAGTTATATGATCTAAGTAGCAATAATTTGTCAAGATCATTTCCATATTTTTCACCCCAATCTTAAAGCTCCTACCCTGTTACCTTTAACCACAAAGTTCTTCGGCTCAGATCACAGTAGCAGTCTACTGTGCCCTAGGCCTGGCACTTCTGCAATTACTAGGGGAAATGTGCTGGAAGCGTATGCTCCTAGCATAAATGGAAGCCATGCAGTAGCTTTATCTTTTTTCATCCAATCTAAACACCTCAAGGAAAGGCAAATGTGAGCCATTTTTCTGAATACTAAAAGGTGAATTTTAAAAGCCAGGTGCGCGCTCAAATCAGGAGATGTGCATGCTTCTAGCACACGTCTACCTGATTTTATAAGCCACCCACATGTGCGCACAAGAACCAATGCACGAACATCTCAGGAAAAAATGGAGCGAAATGTGGGCAGGGCATGTGCATTCCTGGGCGGGGCCAGGAGATATACGTACAAGTAGCTACATGCCTGGACGCATGCCCAGGTATATTTTAGTGCAAACTTACTTCTGCTATGGATGAGGTGTAAGTTTTAATAAAACTATTTCCAGGCATCTCTGAAGTATTTGAGGGGACTGGGTGAACTGGGGGGGGGGGGGGGGGGGAGTAGAGGCTAAAGAACCAGGGGTGTCTGGAGGACCTAGTTCTAGACTGGGCAAACTGGTGGACGAACTGGTGAAACTGGTCATGGGCTGGATGTGCATCTGTTATAAATTTCCCTCACTTGCGTGCCCCAAAGCTGACTTATGCTGCTGTGAGTGCACAAGCTTAAAATGAAGGACTGAAGAAACAGCAAGGAAGGCTGTCTAACAAAGCCGTGAGGGCGACAAAACAGGATTAGCAGCCAGATGTCCAAATGATTTCCTTTATTGGCTGCTAATCCTGTTTTGTCGCCCTCAAGCTTAAAATGAGGCACACACATACATGGCATGTGCTAGGGCTATTTTATAACGTGCGCATATGTGTATGCAGGATATAAAATGGCCACCTATCTGGCCATGTACTCATATACACATGTGCGCCTGCACATCTATTTTAATACTTACCTTCCTTGCCATCACTAATCATACTTCTTTTGGCAACACGTTCCACAAAGTCAAAGCGATAACAGAAAAGGCTAGATTTTCAGTACTAAATCAGCTTCATCTTAGACACTGATGGAACCTGAAGAAGTTCATCTTGGAGAATCTCAAAGACTTCCCTGGAACATATTGTGTCAATTCTTAAAGCTAAATTGGGCCTAGTGCATGTAAGGCTGTAAATGCATATCTTGAACTCCACCCTAATCAATGACTGATTTAGGATTTTGCTGCCCCTAGGCCCTGATGATGCTTTACCGCCATCCTCCCCGCTAAGTAGGTCTAAGGCATAGCCCCTGAGTTTCCTATTGCAGCTCAGGGTAGATTCTGTGACAAGAAATGTGAAAATTCTGAAGAACATCGACAAACATTTATTTATTTTATTTGGCATTTCTTATTTTCCACTATCTGCAGACTCAGTTTGGTGTGGATTACATAAAACTATACACAAATAAATTAATAAATAGCAATAATAAATATAGCAATATAAATAAAACACATAAAATATAAATGCAATTACAGCTAAAATATCCATTATAGATTAAAAGCGATTGTTACACTGAGCTTCATTGGCCAATGGACAAAACTAATGAGATGTAGAATGTGACATCATTGAAATAATTGCATTAAACAGGTGCTGAGATATATAGTCTATTAATGCAGCCTGAATTTGACCTGTGTGGGAAGGAAGGGGGTGACCAACAACATGGAGGATAAACAGTAAAGGGTCTCCAGATATGATAATTCCAACTCCTAAATAAATCAAATGAATCTCAAGTCCTAATCCTCCCACTTCCAACCATCCTCTCTTGACATCAAAGGGTCCGGTGGTCCCCGCTCAGACTTAATTCACCCCTCAGAGTCACCTAAACCTTCACCAGCATGAGGAATCCAGTTAGAATCTAGCACTTAATAAATTTAATACATGGGTATTATCAAATACCTGCTAAAAATGTAGTGGGTGGCAACCCTGTAATGGAATTACTTAGCCTGAGTCTGACTACTCTGGCTAAGGATGTTTTAGAAGCCAGGGCTTAATGGTTTCAGAGTTCTCACACCAACATATACCACATGACTGTACACAACTGTAAGACCAGAAGAATTAAACAACAGTGTGCAGGATCTGTGATGATGGAGTTGGAATTGCAACAGAAATCCTGGGCTGAATTTTGGGAAAACCTCCTGTGTTTCTCAAAACATGGTTTCAGATGCACAGATGGAAAGAGTATAACTAACCGAGGCAGAGGAAGGAAAATGACAGAGGGACACACAGTGAGAGAGAATCCTTACGAACAGAAGCAATTTAGCTGCCCTAATAAAGGTAAAAAAGTATCCTTACTACATTATCATCATATATCTATGTATTCTGCCTGGCTTTCTGGAATGTAGCTTAGCATTAATAATACACACTATTATCCTGGTATCTATTGTGTGCTGACTCAGTGTAAGTGTATGTAGACTTAGTTTTTGGGTACTTGCCAGGTTCTTATGGCCTGGATTGGCCACTGTTGGAAACAGGATGCTGGGCTTGATGGACCCTTGGTCTGACCCAGTATGGCAAGTTCTTATGGTTTTGTCATTTCTGGGTAATGGGTCCTCTTAATGGGGTAAGTGCCTATAATATAATGATATATTGGCTTTGTGCCTGGGGGTGGTGGGTCCCCTCCAGGTTGGGAAGAGCCTGTTGTGCCTCTGTTTCTTTCCCTTTATCACACTCATACAGAATGCACCTGCAATAAACCTACAGTCCAAATAAATCCAAAACAAAAGTGGAAAAGCCTAGCAGCAATATATAAGCAATCATAAGACAAGAAATCTCATATAATAGTACCACTGAACCAATGAATCCCACTACAACTGCACAATAGTGTAACAGATGAACATAATACCTTCCTTTTACCTTTTTTAATCCAAGGAATACATGTTTTCTGCACTTTCAAGATGGTATTTTAAACAATGCCCTCACCTCATGCAAACTTTTAACCTTGGCAACTGTTCTTTTCAGGTTTTTTCTAACCAATTTTTCATTCTATCATAGTCTCCTTTTTTTCAAGTTATATGCAACTGTAGTCATTTTCCTTAATGTCCTCCTTCTAATGATTATATGATATTTAATTGGATTATGATTGCTATTGCTAAGTGGCCCCATCACAGTAACAACTTGCATTTTTTTATATTTCATTACAAACCTTGCTTGTGCCTGTTTAAGTTTCCTTTTATTGGGTGAGGAAAAGGGATCTGAAGTATCATTACAGGGAGAGACCTCAGGGATGGCGAGAGGAGAAGGAGAGGATGGAGAGGAGCAGGGATGGGGAGAGGAAGGGTGGAAAACCACGAATGGGAAAAGGAGGAGAGAGGACTAAAGATGGGAAAGATTGCAGGGGGAAGGGAGAGAGGGGTTGGAGCAATCAGGAATCTGGGATGGGAGGAGGGAGGAAGGGGTTAAGGATGGATTCCAACATCTGGAGATAGGGAGAAGTAGGAAAGATCATAGGTTCCTGGATCTGGTGGACAGAATCCAAGATAGAAGGCAAGAGGTTGTTAATTGCGGGGGCAGGAAGCAGGTGTCCCTACCATGTTCTGGTCTTGCACCCCTGCTCTAATCTCTTACTCAACCTGTCATAGACATAAGCGCACGCACACACACACACACAACTCTAATCCCTTCTCTCTTATATGCAAAAGCACTGCCTCCTTCTATATTCCCTTCTCTTTCTCACACAGACGTGCCCTCTAGCCGATCCTTTCTTATCCCTCAATGGTTCTCCACTCAGTCACTCCTAACCTTCCCAAAATGATGCCCTTCTGCTCTGACTGCTCCAAGCGCACTCCCTCTCCTCCTGCACACTGCCTGGTAGGGGAGGGGTTGGGTAAGGAAGCAGAGGGCTGTTCTCTGCCGAGTGAGATTCAGCACAGCTGTAAAGCAGCAAATCTTCAGCCAGCCTGCTGACCCCCCAGATTTGACAAATCCAGGCCTGACCCTAATATGAATGGCCAAACAGTGGTGGTGTTCAGGGATCAGAGTAATATAATCAGACCTGCTTAGGGTTGCCAGCTGGCTCCATTTTTTTTCAGAACAGGTTGATCCAATCCTAGTTTTACCACATTTCCTGCACTGACTTATCACTCTGGTGTCCCTATTTATTTTCCTAAGAAAAGTAAAACTACAAATCCATGCAGGCAGTTGGGTAAAACCTGGATTGAAGCAGCCTGTCCTGAATATCTGGAGCTAGTCAGCAACCCTAGATCTTCTGCTATTTGTAAAAAAAAAAAAGACAGGCAGCTATATTTTGTATAATTTATAATTGTTGGACTTTTTTAAAATCTGAGTGTCAAGTTCCCACCCTTCAGATACTTGCAGTCTCAGGGCAGGGCTGAGATCTGGGTGTGGGTGCATAGGCCAGACTTAGGACAGGCCAAGAACAGTCTGGAAATCTGGCAGGTTGCAAGCATGAATGGGACCTGGCTGCAGGCTGGATTGGCAGGCCTGGAACCAGAATCAGGAAGAAGTTATATATTAAAGCATACTGGAGTCATTAAACAGTTGTAGACTGAAGCAGGCTGGAGTAGTAAGCTGGAGTTATAGAGCAAGTTACAAACTCAAAGTATAATGTTCAATAGCAAGAGTTAGGTCAGCTTTTGGATTGCCGTGTTGCGTTTCATGGCTCGCGGGAGACCCCCACTAGCCACAGTACTCACCCTGACATGGCTGGGCCTTCTCTGCAGACACAGTGACACACCACCATCCCTGATGGCATGGCAGGATGCCGACGCTCCCAGATTTAAAGGGCCTGCAGCGGGAAAACCCCCACAGAGACCTTAGGTGACATCACCCAGTTGTTCCTATTTAAGGGTAGTCCAGATGCCCTTCAGACACTTCATCAACAGATCTTCCTGTGTTCTGTAGTATCTGGGTCTGCTTGCTGATGGTGAGAGCCTGCAAGGCTCCTCCCTGTTGTTACACAATGTTAGGTTCATATTAGGAGTTACCGCCCAGGAAAGAGATTTATGCATCATAGTGGATAACACATTGAAATCGTTGGCTCAGTGTGCTGCGGCAATCAAAAAAGCAAACAGAATGTTAGGAATTATTAGAAAGGGAATGGTGAATAAAACGGAAAATGTCATAATGCCGCCGTATTGCTCCATGGTGAGACCACACCTTGTGTACTGTGTACAATTTTGGTCGACACATCTGAAAAAAGATATAGTTGCACTGGAGAAGATACAGAGATGGGAAACCAAAATGATAAAGGGGATGGAACAGCTCCCCTATGAGGAAAGGCTAAAGAGCTTAGGGCTGTTCAGTTTGGAGAAGAGACAGCTGAGTGGGGATATGATAGAGGCCTAGAAAACCATGAGAGGACTAAATCGGGTAAATGTGAATCGGTTATTTACTCTTTCGGATAACGGAAGAACTAGGAGGTACTCCATGAAGTTAGCAAGTAGCACGTTTAAAACAAATTGGAGAAAATTCTGTATTACTTAACACACAATTAAACTCTGGAATTTGTTGCCAGAGGATGTGGTTAGTGCAGTTAGTGTAGCTGAGTTTAAAAAGGGTTTGAATAAGTTCTTGGAGGAGAAGACCATTAACTGTTATCAACCAAGCTGACTTAAGGAATTGCCACTGCTATTTCTGGCATTAGTAGCATGGGGTCTATTTAATGTTTGGGTACTGTTGAAAACCGGATACTGGGCTTGATGAACCCTTGCTCTGACCCAGTATGTCAACTTCTTATGGCCCAAGTACATTACATCTTGCACTCTCCTTTGGTCACCCAATCAAAGAAATTGATTAGATTTGTCTGAGGGCAGTCAAATCTACTGGTTCCATGGCTTCGGCCAACTGTTACGAACTGGTTAGTGGAACCAAAAATTGAAGACAGCCTACCTTATCTTGTAGAGATTCAGGAGTGCAAGGAACAGTCCGGACCGGATCAGGCAGCAGATGACAGAACCAGAGCAGCGTAATCCAAAGGCAGGCAGCAAGTAGCAGATCCAAGTAACAGCCCGGGTCGGGGCAGGCAGCAGACAACAGAACCAAGGCAGCAGAATCCAAAGGCAGGCAGCAGGCAACAGGAAGAAAGGTCCAAACAGTCTGGGTCAGATCAGGAAGCAGAAACAAGCAGCAATCCAACAGAGCTCCAACACAAGCTAACCTGTGGCTGAAGCACCGCTCTGCTGGAGAGCTCCTCTTAAATAAGGCTTTTTTCCTGCACTTAGTGGGGACCTCCGCCGGCAGCTGATGTCAAAAAGGGGGCAGTGTCAACCCGCGATTCGTGGGGTGCTGCGCCGGAGCAGAAGCCGGCATTGAGCAGGGATGCCAATGTCAACGGGAGTCTTTCTACAGGTAACACCTTATATCACTAACATATCTAAAGTCCTGCCACCCTGTTTTACAGTATTTGCTATTTTTTCTTCTATTTGAAATTGTGCATTCCTGACTACTTTTCCAGCTTCTCTTAAATTTTTACAGATATTGTTGGCTGTCTGCTTTGTGTTCTCTTGTAGTTTATGAACACTGACCTTTTCTCCCATCTACTACTAAATTCTTTCTAGTGTGACTATGACATTTTATCATACAAACCAGAATATGGATTTAAAAATGATTCAAATACTTTTTCTCAATGCTGCATCCTTAGGCCACCAGCAGGTTCTCAACTCATGTCTAGTCTTTTGTAGTGAAGAATATCATGGCTGACATTTTCACATGTAATCTGAAAACTGATGCATTTGCAATTGCAATGCTTGATGTATCTGCTTATACCAAATCAATATGTGTGCATAGCACCATACATGAATTTGGTGTGGGGACTCTGTGGACCGCCATTCAGAGAGAGCTTCACATTGCCCTTGCATATTTCCTGCCCCATCAGTTGAATTAACAATGCATTTCCTTACTTTGATAATGATAGGGCTAGATTTGAGAACTTGCATTATCAATTGGTACGACTGTTTTCTAGTTGAGGATTGGTACCCTACCACTGCAAGCAGCTTTTTATGAATTTGACCTGTTAAGTAGTGACCAATAACAAAGCATTGATCTTGAGTCCTCATGTCTTGTATGGTGTCATTTTGTACTGAGTACATTCCAGCTTCTATTATATCACTTGCAATGGTTTCCTGAATGAGTTGCTGGATTTTTTTTCTACAATTGCATGAGTTACCAAAGACCTTCTGCCTTTTCCTCCTGAGGAATTAAACTATCTTCTTTTTTCTAGGCAATAGGTTATGTGCTCTTGCATGCAAAGGACATAATTACTAAGAAGAATATCAAATCCCCCCAAATTTTCCATGATTTAAAGCCTTGTTCTCCAGTGTGTAGGCAGCCTTTGATTTATTTCCCCTACAGCTGAGTCTGTGCTTGCCCATCACTTTGACAATATTAATAATTCACTCCAGAACGTGTTGCTTTTCCGCACTTGTTTGTGTTAAGTGTTCATTTGATTTGAGAACAGTAAAATTCCTATATCTGTGATGCTAGCCTTCAAAAGATAAGCTTCAGCGCAATCTGCGAGGATTATGCATTTTTCATCTTCTTCTCTCCTTTCATGCATATCTCTTCTGTTTTTCATTCCTTCAACAAAGGGACTTGTTTCAGAGTTCTTGGAAAAGGCCAAACTGGCTGAATAAAACGTAGCATATTTTTCTTTGCAGTACATCCATCCATTCACTTGATGTTTGTTTGTCCTTGCAATTAATAACTTTTATTTTTTTTTTTAAATCACATCATTTCCATAATTTTCACACATTTTCCAGCATTGGCTTCTATTATAATTTGTTTTTTTCTCCTTATTTATTTTATCCAATCTACCATTTCATTTTGTTTATGTTTACATTTTATATTTGTGCTCCTCCCAAAAAAAAAAAATATGTACACACTGGCACTAATTAAAAAAAAATATCCAAATTTATATTTCTCTTAATTAACACCACCATCACCATATCATACTATATATTTCTTTTATAAATGTACAAATTCCAGATTTTTTGAAAATTGTTTTTTCTCAAGAACTAACAGCTCGACATCCTATGCAAATATTCAGCTACATAAAATTTTGAGGTGTGTAAGTTCTCTGATTGACATCAAAGTCTGTGAGCACATAATTTGAAAGGGTTCAATGGAGATTTTTTATGATTTTTGCATATGGTTAAATTCAAGGAACACCTATCTAAAATTTATGGCTAATATTCAACCTTACTGTATTACCTTTTTGGACATTAAAATAATGAACGAGAAAGACAGTTTTACATCGTCCGTCTATCGGAAAGCAGTTAGTAGTAACACATTGTTACATTTTTCGAGTGCTCACCCTAGATTTTTGAAAGAGAATCTACCAGTGAGTCAATTTCTCAGGATTTGGAGATTATCCTCTGGTGAATACCAAGACAATCGTTGTACTTAAGTCAGAGATTTGCAGCTAGAGGTTATCTGAAACGATGTATAAGAAGAGCTTTTTTAAGAGCCAAATACACCCATCATGAGTAGTTATTTCTTCCAAAATCAAAGGAAGAAGAATATATGTTAACATGTGTTGTTCCTTTTTCCCCGATGTCCTCTATGGTGAAAAAAGTGATTCATCAAAATTGGTTCATCCTCAAGTTATGAAGAAATTCAACAAAGGTCATGGTTCACTTATATTAAGGATTCCAGCCTTAAAGATCAGCTGGTTCATTCTGATACATCTGCAAAAAATTGGCAAAACATACAGGGTTCACATACTGCATGTGGTTCTTGTGCAGTGTGTCACTTGATGATAGAAACTGACTCTTTGTTTTTCCAGTCCCTTCAGAAATCTGTACCATTGTGTTTATTTATTTATTTATTTTTCTATACCGACATTCAATATGGTATATCACATCGGTTTACATCTAACAGAATGTCTAAGGCTGGCCTTAATGACAAGATACAATATAACAGATTAATTGAGAACCTAGCTAACTATATACAGCAGGTTAACTTGACTTATTACAGAATATATTCAGTTTAAGGTTAATTATGTACAAAGGCTGGACTGGGAACAGGAGCGGGTAAGGGGAATTGTTGGAGGGGGAGGCGTGGTGGGATTATTTATCTGGGGGGAATGCTTTCCAGAAGAGCCAGGTTTTGAGGTTCTTTCAGAAGGTAGGTGTGGAAAGGTCAGTCCTGAGGGCGGGTGGAAGGTTGTTCCAGAGGTGAGGGCCCACTACGGATGCAGCACGTACTCTAGTGGAGACTCTATGTGTTTCTTTGGTGGGGGGAGTGTGGAGTAGGCATGTGTTGGATGAGCGGAGATTTCTGGTGGGATTGCGGGGGGTCAGCGGTCCTTGTAGCCAGCTGGCTTTGTCATTATGGATTGCTTTGTGTATGAGCATGAGTGTTTTGTATTGGGATCTGAAGGGGATGGGCAGCCAGTGGAGTTGTTTGAGTGCGGGCGTGATGTGGTCTGATTTTTTCTTATTCGTTTGTTACCGTGCGGCGGCATTTTGTAGAAGCTGGAGGGGCTTGAGGGTGGACTCTGGGAGGCTGGTTAGGAGGACAAGGTGGAGGACAAGGAACTGTCAGCTGAGGTAATTTATATTATACAGTGTCCTTGCGATAAATTTTATGTGAGGAAAGCTCAGCGCCCATTAAAAATAAGAATCATAGAACATCGATCCAATGTCACTAATCAATGCTTGATGGCCCCGTTAACAACATATTGTTTAGAATTGCAACATACGTTTGATGATTTGAAAGTATGTGTCCACAAACAAATAAAACCACATTGGCGAGGAGATGATCTAAATTTAAAATTGCTACGAGCAGAACAACATTGGATACATACTTTAAATACCATTCATCCATTTGGATTAAATACTGCATTAGAATTAAATGTGACTCATCATAGTTTATTTTGCAGATTTTTAGCCCACGAAGAATATTGTAATTAATTTCGTATATATTCTTATCAAGACAATCTACTTATTTGTGTGATTTGGGACACAAGGATCCAGCGGATATTCATACGATGAATTAACAACGTCAAGTATTCGTCTACTAAGAACATTTTCATCTATATACAATGTTATTATGTTATTTGTTAGATTTCATCATGTTGCTCATGATTGGGTGATGAAGGGCTCCATGGTGACACAGTATATACTTTTATACGTCATCACGTCCTTGTCGAGTGGTGGCATGAAGACTCAGCGGGTATTTAAATGGTTGACTAATCGTTGTGTGGTCTCTGTTCCATTTGTGAAGAGGTTGAGACAAGATGTCCAGGAAGAAATTGATGGTATTACCAACACTGAGATAAGTATTTTTTTATTATTTTTTCCTAGGTGAAGTCATTGACAGTGGGTTCTTATTGAATTTGTAGAAGCCAGATATGGGACACACAAGTGATATTGCTTTTTAGCATCTACCTTGTTTTTTCAGAAGTAGATGAATATATGGTTCCTGAAGAAGCAGAACATGCAAAACTCCGGCCGTTCTTGAGCCATTGTTCAAAGGACAGTTGTTGCTAGACATTTTTGCTAAAGTTGAAACTTAAGTTACTACTTTGTAACATCTTTAAAGAGAAACCGCAATGATTGAGTAGTCCGGAAGACCTGATCGGGTGACGAGGTACTTCGTCAGGCTTGCTGATGCAGTCTCATTTATATATAGAGAGAGATAATTTGATTGGAAATAACTACAATTACATAAAACTAATAAAAAATGAAGATTAAAAATAAAAAGTGGTTTTTCTTGGGAGTGGTGATATAGAAAAATGAGTATTGATGTTCTCCTTTTTTGTTCAGTTGTGTTCTATATAATTTCTACCCTGTTACGGATCTGGCAGTGGACCCTTGGTCTGAAGTAGAGTTAGCGCTACCTAGGAAGGTAAACCCTCTTAGGTCCCTACCGTCGGAAGGCGAGGCCTGATGATGTAGACGTGGAATGAAGACTTCACCCTGGAAGCTCGTGATTCCCCCAGGAGGAGCCCGTAGGAACTGGCTGCTGGGACTTAGGAGACTCCCTGAAGACCAAAGATCTGGATGCAGGCGCCTCCTGCAGCTCATGTAATCCAGATAGCTGGTGCCTCCAGCAGGTCAAAGTCAATTCAAGTGTAGATATCTGGAGATTGGTCCGAAGCCGGTCCAAGGGTCGAAGCCAGAGGAAAGATCGGAAGCTGGTCCAGGGGTCGAAGCCAGAGGAAAGATCGGAAGCCGGTCCAGGGGTCGAAGCCAGAGGAATAGTCGGAAGCCGGTCCAGGGGTTGAAGCCAGAAGAATGGTCGGAAGCCGGTCCAGGGGTCGAAGCCAGAGGAATGGTCGGAAGCCGGTCCAGGGGTCGAAGCCAGAGGAATCCGTCCAACGAGAGGAGAATCAGGAACAAGGACTAAGAAGAACAGGAACCAGGCGAGCAGGCAGTGGAACAAGAACTCGAGGCACAGGAACTCACAGAACAAAGAGCCAAGATACCAAGGCAAGGTCTGAGGAGCAGACCTTGCCTTAAATACAGGAAACCAGGAAGGAGTCCTAAAGCGAAGCCATGACCATTTCCTGTCATGGTCCCTTTAAATTACCTCAGCAGCCGTGTGCGCGGCTCTAGGAGACCCGGTGGGGGCAGAGTCAGCAGAAGCGGTGGCCATCTTGGAAGCAGCATAGCCACAAAGAAACTTCAGCGGCGGCTGCTGGCTCCTGTGGGCACCCCAAGGGGAGCCCAACACTGTGGGTAAGTGGCCGGTCCTGGTTGCGGACCGCTGCAGCTGGTGGCCATAACAGTACCCCCTCCTTTAAGCCTCCCCCTAGAAGGCTTGGGCTTTCCTGGATGATCTATGTGAAAGTTGTATATGAGGTTCTTATCCAGAATGTTCTTGACAGCTTCTCAGGAATTCTCCTCAGGCCCGAATCCCTCCCAAGCTAGGAGATACTCCCACTTACTGCCTCGTCTGCGGACATCAAGATCCTCACGAACCTGGTATATAGGGCCTTCCTCCGCTGTAGGTTGCGGAGCTGCAGGAACCTTCTGAGTAGGCCAAGTAAGAACCAAGGGCTTCAAGAGAGACATGTGGAAATAATCGTGGATTCTTAATGTGGCAGGCAGATGAAGTTGATAGGTCACGGGACCCAGCTGCCGCAGCACCAGGAAGGGACCTATGTAGTGAGGAGCAAGTCGCATGGATGGAACCCGTAGATGAATATGCCTGGTGCTAAGCCACACCTTTTCTCCTGGACGGAAACGAGGAGCTGGTCTTCGGTGTTTGTCTGCAAATCTTTTCACGGTGCAGGCCACCCGTAGTAGCATTTGCCGGGTATGCACCCAGAGTCTTTTCAATTTTGTTGTCGTTAGCTGTGCTGCTGGTGAGGGAACAGGCAATGGCAGAGGTAACGGTGGCCTGGATTGTTGACCAAAAACAATTTGAAATGGAGAAGCCCCAGTCGAAGAACAGGCATGAGAGTTGTGGGAGAACTCGGCCCAAGGAAGAAGTGCTGCCCAATCGTCCTGACGGGTGTTAACATATAAGTGTAAAAATTGTTTCAAGGTACGATTAGTCCGTTCTGCTTGACCATTGGCTTGTGGATGGAACACCATGGTACAGTCCAAAGAAATATGAAACTTCTTGCAGAGATTGGACCAATATCGGGCCGTAAATTGAGGTCCGCGATCAGATGCGATGTGCTCTGGCAATCCATGGAGGCGGAAAATATGAGACATGAATAGTTGGGCCAGGCGAGGAGGAGACAGGAGGGAGGGAAGCGGGGTGAAATGGGCCATTTTGGAGAATCGGTCCACTGCTACCCATATTACTGTATTGCCCTTAGAGGGTGGAAGATCCACGATGAATTCTGTGGAAATGTGAGTCCATGGCTTCATGGGCGTAGGAAGTGGTTGTAAGAGACCCCAAGTTTTTCCTGTTGGAATTTTATGTTGGGCACAGCTTGGGCAAGAATCGATGTACGCTCGAATATCCTTGTGCATCTCAGGCCACCAATAAAATTGCCGAAGAAGATTCAGAGTCCAGTCACATCCTGGATGCCCAGCTAACTGGGAGTAATGTGTCCAGGCTAGCACCTTGCTACGGAGCCTTTTTGGCACCACCGTTTTCCCCAGTGGTACCGTAAAGGTAGCAGAGATGATGATACGAGCCGGATCGATGATATGCTGAATGGGCTCATCTGAGTCTTCTGCAGAGAAAGAGCGGGACAGGGCATCTGCCTTAATGTTCTTACCAGCGGGTCAATAGCGGAGTTCGAAATTAAAACGTGAGAAGAGCGTCCATCGAGCTTGGCACAGGTAAAGACATTGGGCCTCTTGGAGATATATCAAGTTCTTATGGTCAGTAAAAATTAGGGATGTGAATCGTTTTTTGACGATTTAAAACAATCGTCAGATATATTTTAAATCGTCAAAAATCGTTAGAGCCGCGATACAATAGGAATTCCCCAGATTTATCGTTAAAAAATCGTAAATCGGGGGAGGGGGAGGGCGGGAAAACCGGCACACCAAAATAACCCTAAAACCCACCCCAACCCTTTAAAACAAATCCCCCACCCTCCCGAAGCCCCCCAAAATGTTTTAAATTACCTGGGGTCCAGTGGGGGGGTCCCGGCGCGATCTCCCGCTCTCGGGCCACGGCTGCGTTAATAGAAATGGCGCCGTGGCCCTTTGCCCTTACCATATCACAGGGCAAAGGTAGCGCCGGCGCCATTTTGGTTCCTGTCACCCGACGTCACGAGTGCAGGAGATCGCTCCCGGACCTCCGCTGGACCCCCAGGGACTTTTGGCCAGCTTGGGGGGGCCTCCTGACCCCCACAAGACTTGCCAAAAGTCCAGCAGGGGTCCGGGAGCGACCTCCTGCACACGGGCCGTATTGCCAATATTCAAAATGGCGCCGGCGCTACTTTTGCCCTCACTATATAGTGAGGGCAAAAGTGATTTTTTATGATTTAAAAAAAAAAAAAACATGACGATCAGATTTCCCTCCCCGCCCAGCCAAAATCGATCGTTAAGACGATCGATCACACGATTCACATCCCTAGTAAAAATGGTTATATGATGTTGTGCTCCCTCAAGCCATTGACACCATTCTTCTAGCACAAGCTTAATGGCTAGGAGCTCCTTGTCACCAATAGAGTAATTATGTTCAGTTTGCAGCTTCAGTATCTGAAGGTATCTTACTTATTTATAAATTTATTTATTTATTTATAAATTTATGACCCACAGTTAGTCCACAGTTCAAAGCAGTATTCAACATAAAAATCATACAAATACAATAAGAACAGATGGCTAGAAATTTTGATCTATTAAAGATCATATGATAAAAACCTACAAGGTTTAAAAGCTTGGACCACAAAAGAGGCAACCTTTCTGCTAGAATTAGAAAATGCTCAGATAGTGTACTGCAAAAGATTGGCCTGCACTAGAAAAAACTCTCTCTGGTCTCAGCAAGATGTGCCAATTGCAAAGATGGGACATCAAGAAGATCACCTTGAGCTGATGTGAACACGCACAGAGGATTATAAATGCACAGCATGGCACTAATCCATGGAAAAATGTTATTGATCAAAAGTAATTGAGAGCTGTGAAGATCAGTGGCCGTAATTAACATGGTCCTGAGCCTGGCCCAGTTAGCATTCAATCATGACCCAAGAGTAAGGTAAGAGAGGGGGAGTTTGAAGGTGAGTCATGCATTCTCATGTGGCTTGGCTATGGACATAATTGCGTGGCATTGCTGGTTGGCTGAGAGACCTCAAGGAGGTAGAGCACAAGTTTAAATGATGCATCTTAAAGGCTGCTGGCTTGTGAGGTTCATCCTCTTTGCCCAGTTATCAGGATCAAGGCAATCCAACCTCTCTTCCTTTGTTTTTTGGTACATTTTTTTGTATCTTGAGTGCTGTCACTGTTTGGGGTAGGAGACCTGAGCCAGTTTGCTGACTTTCAGGCCGATCAGAACGGTGCGCTCAGCTGAGCACACTGTTTAGCCCCCATTTGCCTGCACGTTTTAAACATGCTATTATTACCCCTTATACTGTAAGGGATAATAGTTCGTGGAAAACATGTGGCCAACCCCCCCGAAACTAATAGAGCTCATCACATGCAAATGCATGTTGATGAGCCTATTAGTTATTCCACCAGAATACTGAAAGTAATATGTTTGGCCAAGCCGCACATTTTACTCTCAGAAATTAACACCTGGCCAAGGGCAGGCATTAATTTGAAAGCACCGGGAAAGCACTGGAAAAAGTGTACAGAAAAGTAGAAAACACTGCTTTTCTGTATACCCTCTAGCTTAATATCATAGCGATATTAAGTGGGAGGCACCAAAAAAACACACACACAAAAAAAAATAAAATAAAAACCTGCCTGCCGATCGGTGGGTTCGAAAATGGATGTTCAGTTTTGCCAGCGTCCATTTTCTGAACCTGTGGCCGTCAGCAGGTTTGAAAACCGACACCTGTAAAATTAAGCGTCTGTTCTCGGACCCACTAACAGCCACCGCTTCCGCTAATAAGGAGGCGCTAGGGATGCGCTAGTGGCCTAATTTGAATACAAAATCGTGCACCCAGGAGAGGTGCCTGGGCGCGTGTCGGGAGAGCAGGCGCTCAACTCGGAGCACCTGCTCTCTCGCACATTTTATTGCATTGGCCTGTTTGTGCATTGAGGGGGAGAGGCACTGTTTAAGTCAGAAGTTAATCTTGCAATTTTGGGATTGGAGGATGCCAATGGTATGCTGGGAGCTGCATGTTGGATATGTGGTCAGGGGTTGGCCACTAGCATCTCTTTCCCAAGGAGCCTTTCATGTAGGCATCGACTGATGGAGGTAGTCCATTGGTTGCAGTCTAATAGAGTCATTTATCAAAATGCTATAAAGGTGTTTTTGCATGTGTTAAGGGCTTATTGCATGCAAAAAGCGCCTTTAACGCATGCGATAGCACCATAATGTATGGTGCGATGCAAATCTGAAAAAGAGAAGAAGTTAGGGGCGGGAGAGAGCCTAACCATAATGCCTCAATACTATATAGGTATTTATATCTCTATGGGAGGCCCACCTAGTAACTTGAGGTGAGGTTTAGGTATTAGTGTAGGGGTTAGGAGCCACTTTGACATTCAAAGTGAGACGTACGAACAGAACAGTGCTCTCTTGTGAAGATTTGATGACCCTCGGAGATTGGAAACTCACTCAAAGATGATATTCGTGCAATGGACTCTCTACCTGGGTAACATCAAGCTAGGTTGAGAGAACATTGCACAAATCTAATCTTTGGGTGAGTTTCCTCACTCCGAGGGTCATCAAATCTTCACAAGACAGCACTGTTCTGTTTGTACGTCTCACTTTGAATATCAAATTGGCCCCTGTCACATGGTCACTGGCGCCATCTTGTGCTCCTACCACATGACAGGTAGGTCATGTGGCAGGAGGTCGCTCCGGGACCCTCGTTGGACCCAACCAGAACTTTTGGTCAGCTTGGGGGGGCCTCCTGACCCCCACAAGACTTGCCAAAAATCCAGCGGGGGTCCGGGAGCGACCTCCTTTCACGCCGTCCGTCCGATCCCAATACTCAAAATGGCGCCGATCGCCGCCATTTTGAGACTCAAAATCGCTGTCCCTCCAATACTCAAAATGGCGCCGATCGCCGTCATAGTGAGGGTAAAGGCAATCGGCACCATTTTGAGTATTGGGATCGGACGGACAGCGTGAAAGGAGGTCGCTCCCGGACCCCTGCTGGACTTTTGGCAAGTCTTGTGGGGGTCAGGAGGCCCCCCCAAGCTGGCCAAAAGTTCCGGTTGGGTCCAACGAGGGTCCCGGAGCAACCTCCTGCCACATGACCTGTCACGTGGTAGGAGCACAAGATGGCACCGGTGACCATGTGACAGGGGCTGACCAATGACACCGGCAGCCCTTGTGACACAGGCTATCGGCGCTGTGAGGAAACCGCAAACGAGTGCAGGGATTTCTTCCTGACTCCCCGCTGGACCACCAGGGAGTTTTGGTAAGTTTTGGGGGGGGGGTCAGGAGGGTGGGGGGTTGTAGTTAATTTAGTAGTAACGTATTTACAGATCGACAACTTATTGAATTCGCCATACGTTCGCATTGAACGGAATTGACCCCCCACGAATACGTATTGCGTACGCAACGAAAACTTTTTGCCTGCACATCTCTAGCATTTTGATAACTCCAGGCCTAAGGCCCTAGTGAGTCATAGGTTAAGCTTTGGAGGAGGGGTGAAGCAGGTGTTCTTTGTTATGGCTCGGGTCATATATTTGTGATTTATACAATAAAGCTGTGGCCTTATTCATCCAAAATGTTGTTGGTAATTTTGTTGCAAGATTGTAAGAGAAGGTCAGTGTGGATGGGCCAAAGTGCTTCGGTTGCCGATATTAATACAATTTGAGACTGTCTTGTTCATTTTCTTTTTACATTTTGTTATAAAAATAGAAGTTGTCCATTTTAAAAAATCTTTAATTGAACATTTCCTTCTCTCACTGGGCACATTTTAGCTGGGAAACTTTTTTATCTAGGTAAAGTTTAGCCATGTAAAAGGAGGGAGGGTGGAAAGTGTTTTGGGAGAGGCATAAGTTTAGTCAGATGGCACCAATATTGAGTGCTACCCAGCTAACATTATACTCAGGGAAGTGTGCCTGGGTACTTTAGGCGAGTACAGTAAATGGCAGACTTTCTTGGGTACGTTCCATTGAATTTCTCTCCTGAAGCTGATCAAGTAAACATATCTTAGTAATCTTCCACCCTTCATACTCCTGACTATAGACCTTTGTTATTTCTTTATCTCATTTTTATTGTCAGTACCTATATAACTGGCTTTGTGTAGTAGCAAAATAGATGTAAGTTATTAAGCATAGTTGAATATGTGTGTGCAGCATGCAGGTTGGGTGTTAGTTGTTATGCGTGCGTGCATTCGTTTGTAGGATAGAGAATTGATTTATGTTGTAATGCTGGCCACTGTAGTAAGCAGCCATTTGAGTGAGTCAGTCATGCTTGATACTGTAGCACTGCTATATGCCAATACTGTATATTTTCATATCCCTGCAATCCTGATGAGCCATACTGCCATGGATATATACTGTGTGCTTGAAAGGATGAGAGCTAGATATGCAAATAGAAAACATGCAGTGCACTGATATGAGTGTGTAAGGTATGGCTGAATGAATGCGAGAGAGGGAGTAAAGACGTGAATGAAATGTAAATATAACATAGATTCTGAGAAGACAGATAACAACAATATAAGCAGTAGGGGAGACCAAAGCAGTTTTTAAAAAGGTGAGTTCTATGATCCCCAGAAAGAAAAAGCAGCATTGGCCCTTAAAAGTGGCCTTTGCATGTAAATCTTTAGCTAGTATTTAAAATTAGGTTGTTAAATATTAGAATAAAAGAAAAGGGCACGATCAAGCTTACTTTCCTATTTTCACACATGTAAAAATTTAAGTTCTCAAAATCGTTCTCATTAGAGGTAATGGGAGCTGCACAGTTATGGCAGCTGTTTGATCCACACTGAGCCAGCCTGGATCAAGAGTAATATGTTCTGACCTGAGGGCTCTTAGAGGTGTAAAAAGGAAAGCATGCATTTGGGTAAATGAGCATTTGTGCACTGGACTATAGTTGGAGCAGATGGCATTAATGGAATATCTATGGTGGTACCTCTTGATGCATGCTCAGAATATTTTGTTTTGGAGCTGTGATGAATACTTTTTTATTTTCTGAAGCATTTCCTGAGTATTTTCTTCACAGCAGTAGCTATTTGGCTCTTTTTGAACTCCAGCAGTCAAAAAGAATTTGGATGAATCAAGCAAAATGTGATTTGCTGCTGAAGTCAGAAAAAAAATGCATTACACACCTTTATATTTGCAGCCATGAAAAGCTAAATTTAGCAAAGTATCTTTAAAAATCCATGATTATGGAAATAAGAATCCTAACTTTCTCAAATAACCTGATGCCTATTTTGCTTCCACTCCCTGAAAAAAATGTGACCTTGAGCACTGGGAGAACCTGAACATTACTAGCAAAGGTCTGGTAGCATTTATATAACAGAGACCTTTAGGGAAGAGCCCACTTGATTTTTTTTTTTTATTATTCTCTCCTTAAACATTACTTCTCATTGCATAATAATTTAACGGAAGAAAATATCTAAGGAAAAATATAAATAATTTACATTAGAATTTAATTTAGAGATAGTAATTCAAAGATATTGTAATTATCGAGAGAGAAAACAGGAAATAAAGATCATGGCTAGAGGTGGAAAGGGCAATTTTCCAAGCCATTTCCGTGCACAAACAGTGTTTTAAGCTTGGAAATACTGTCTTTGAAAATTGCCTACCCAATCCGAGTATAAAAGCGTGCATGTAGGGGCAGTACACGCATGCTTTTACATTCAGTGTGCAGAGGCATTCCTGGGGCTGGGGTCTGGGCAGGGGTAACACTTATGTGCCTCGGCGTTTGTGTTTGCATTTTATTTGCTGGGAAAAGCCCCACACAAATAACAGCGGCAGGTCTGGGAGTGTTACTTGCTCAGACTCCATTTTGAAAGCCAATTATATTTCTTTTGAAATTTGATGGAAAGTCTGCCAGTAAACAGGACTCTCAGACACTACACTTCCGAGTACAGTTTCAAAGTTGCTCTCTAATTTCTTGATTTCTTCCTCGCAAACATAATGCATTTTTTAAATAAATCATTAATTTATCATTAGGTGCCAGAAATTATTTCTCTATTTCCTTTTTTTTGTTTGTTTTATACATGCATACTGAAATACCAGAATTTCTATTTGGACTTCTTTGATAAATATATATTTTTTTTATAAGACATTGATGTTCGTGTCTCCAGTATCTCCTGGAGGTAAATGTCAATGAGGATTGCATAATATGTTTGATAATGCTGAATTTTATTAGCTCTTGATTTAACAAAAACATTCTCAAGATTTAACTGCAAAACCACAATCCTTCAAGAGAGTATCATTCCTTAATGTTTCCAGAGAGGGTAATTTTCAAAGGGACTTCTGTTGCATTTGGGGGTGGACCCTTGTCCTGGGGCAGAGGTGGAACGCCTCCCAAAAGGGAACAGGAGTTAATTGCCCCCAGGGGGCGGAGCACTGGAGGAGACAGAGGTCCCCCCGGGAGGAGCCCGTAGGGAACCAGGCCGCTTGGACTTAGATGGGCCTCGCAGGGTCTCCTAAGAGAGTGAAAGTCCGGCATGCCCACGGAGACAGGGGGAGTGCGATCGGGTTCAAAGGTGGCTGCTGGTTGGGACAGGGAGAACCAGAACAGAGTTGGTGATGACAAGGCGAGGAACAGAGCCAGAATCTGGAGATGAGGTCAGGCAGGCAAAGGTCAATGTCCAGAGGTCAGTCCGTGGAGTGGTCAGCAAAGCAGAGGTCAGATACCGGAGGTCAGATGGGGTCAAAGGCAGGCTTAGGTCTTGAGGCAGGTGGCAGGCAGGCAGGCAGGTCAGGAGCAAGCTGAGCTCTTTGAGGCAGGCAGACAGGCAGGTCAGGAACAGGCTGTGGTCTTTGAGGCAAGCGGCAGGCAGGCAGGCAGGTCAGGAACAGGCTGTGGTCTTTGAGGCAGGCGGCAGGCAGGCAGGCAGGTCAGGAACAAGCTGAGGTCTTTGAGGCAGGCGGCAGGCAGGCAGGCAGGTCAGGAACAGGCTGTGGTCTTTGAGGCAAGCGGCAGGCAGGCAGGCAGGTCAGGAACAGGCTGTGGTCTTTGAGGCAAGCGGCAGGCAGGCAGGCAGGTCAGGAACAGGCTGTGGTCTTTGAGGCAGGCGGCAGGCAGGCAGGCAGGTCAGGAACAAGCTAAGGTCAGTACCAGTAAGACAGTCCGAGGGTACTACCTGGGTAGACAGACAGACGAACACAAGAACAAGCAGGGCACAGGAACTAGGATGCAGGAACAGAACTGGAACAGAAGGCTCTTGGAACGAGACTAGGAACAAACAGGAACAAGTACAAGTGCAGAGGCAATCTCAGAACAAACCGACCCGACTGCCAAGGCAAGGAAGCAGAGACAGGAACTTCCTTATAGTGGGGGATCAATCAGGGATCGCCGTGGAGCTAGGACCCACCCTTGGCCCTACATGAGTCCGGGCAGCCCATGCGCGCTTATGGGTGTGGCCAATATGGCCGAGGAAGCCGAACCTTGGCGTAAGGCCCGGCGAACGCTGCCGCGGGACGCCGGGGCCTGGCAGGACTGGCAACTACCGTGAGGGAGGTCGTCCCGAGAGGTGGTTCCTGCGTGTGGGACAGCCACGAGTGGGGCGCATAAATCTGTGGGTAAAGCAATGCTTTACCCGCAAAAATGGCCTTTTAAAAAAATGCACAGCAGATGCACGCATAAAATTATGCACATACACACAGTATGAATGGACTTTTATGTGCATGGGAGGAGAGGCATTCCAGGGAACTAGAGTTATTTATTTATTTTGAGCAGCTCAAACCACTAATTCCAAAAATACGTAATCATAGTTTGTGCTTAAATTCTTTTGGCAAAACTATGTGCACCAAACAGCAGATATCATTGACATGTAAGTTTGCAGTGAGTACTGGTGTGTCTTGGCTGCAGAGAAGCCCGCAAATTTCTGCGGCTTTTTACAAAAGTATCCCCTTAGACATAACTTTAAAACAAGCACGTGTATGCCCATATACACAGCTATATAGACATGCAAATGCACATATATTTTATAACATGCATGCAAATGAACTTAAATCTACCTAACAATATGTTTGTGTATGTTTTAGATATGCAGCAGGTGTTTTCAACATAGCTGGGTAAGTTTTGACTTATCCAGCTAAGGGGCGGCAAAAGGCCGAAAAGCCTCAAAAAAATGCTATTTCTCCTGCTAAGTAAGATAAGTAAAAGAAAAGCGCTACTTAGCTGGCTAAGTAAGATAACCAGATAACTAATGTTTGAAGTCTTATCTGGCTATCTTGCTTATCCAGTTAAGTAGTACTTTTTTTCAGGCTGATCCGGATAAGTAAATGTATCCGAATAAATGGTGTACATCTGCTCTGCACAAGTATTTGTGCTCCTAATTTTAATTATTTACATAAGGAAATGTAACATATTTTCCTTAGCACTTGTCAGCTTTTACACATGTACATCATCAAATTTTATAAATGTGTATGTAGGAAGCTACTATAACCCAGGTTCCTGCTCCCATGAGTTTAACATGTGTTGGCACTTTACAATGTGGACAGAGCTGTGGCTGGATCTGAGTGATGTACTTTGGACCTGTGAAAAAGGAGTTTTCAATCCTGCAGAGACTGCAAGTAGCCACAGCCAAGGGGAAGAAATATAAAAATATGTCAAAAACCTCGGTATGCTCTCCTATGAATGACAAATGTTCTGCAAGAACCAGCATCCAGCAATAACAGTGTTAACAAGTTGGGAAAAGGGCTATACTCTTTAGCTGGCCCAGAAAACAGCACTACATAGCCAGCAGAGGAGGAAGTCAAAGGAATGCTGAGAGACCATTTAAGGTAGAAAAGGCACAATTTGGCTGACTGCCTGTGTGGGCGGGGTTGGGACGGACAGGAGTTGGAGCCAGGGAGAGAGGAGTGCATCTGGTAGCCCTGTAATCAGTTCTCCTGAAGATCTAATTATCAAGCGGGAGAGACAAAAGTCTGCACTCTGAGGAAATAGAGTGACAGACAGCTGTTCTCGCTTCATAGCCAAGTTACATGTAAAATCCCAACAAGGGACAGAGAAGCTGATAGACTGAGGGACTTCCTTTCCATTGATATCCTGGCCCAGGAGCACATGGCTGGATCACCCTCCTAAGAGACTGAGTTAAGTAATCTAAACTTTGCACAGAGAGTATTCTAGCAGTGGAAGGAGAAGAACATAAGAACATAAGAAATTGCCATGCTGGGTAAGGCCAAGGGTCCATCAAGCCCAGCATCCTGTTTCCAAAAGATGCCAAACCAGGCCACAAGAACCTGGCAATTACCCAAACACCAAGAAGATCCCATGCTACTGATGCAATTAATAGCAGTGGTTATTCCCTAAGTAAACTTGATTAATAGCAGTTAATGGACTACTCCTCCAAGAATTTATCCAAACCTTTTTTGAACCCAGCTACACTAACTGCACTAACCACATCCTCTGGCAACAAATTCCAGAGCTTAATTGTGCGTTGAGTGAAAAAGAACTTTCTCCGATTAGTCTTAAATGTGCTACTTGCTAACTTCATGGAATGCCCCCTAGTCCTTCTAGTATCCAAAAGTGTAAATAACTGATTCACATCTACTCGTTCAAGACCTCTCATGATCTTAAAGGTTTATTCCTTGCCTTTTGTCCTCAAATTCATTATCTTATCTTAATCACGTCAGTCTTTCAGTCAAAGTCAAGCATAAACCCTTGCTGGGAGGTACTGGGAAAGAAAACCTAGTGAACCGTGATCTTTCTGTAAGAGAAGGAAACCAGATCATTTTTCTACTAAGTACCAAGTAAACAATTTGGGGAAGCTCCTCAGAAGAGAGAGACCTTTCACACACTGCAGTGTTCATCTATTTGATTTGTCATCTAGTCAGCGCCACCATCAAGAGGATCTTCTTCATTTTTTTCTTGATTGTTTTTTTTCACACAATTTTGTGTTTGGGACAGGGTGCACCCTTTACAAACTGGTGTCATTGGCGTGGATCTGTTGCCCCCCCCCCTTTTTTTTTTTTTTTGAGTACTCAGGAGTAAAGACAATTTTTGAAAGTTATGTTTTTCACTGCCATCCCCCCACCTTTCTCTATTAGCGTTCCTTATTTTTTTTAACTATCCATATGTTGAGTATGTTGGTTACCCCGGTAAACAGGCCATACCCATTATTATTTTTGCATTGCTTGGTAATTTATTTATTTAATGTCTATTTACACAATACTAGTAAAAGGGTTAATTACTGTTTTATTCCCGTGTGATGATTTTATCTGATCTGTGGTGCCACAAGTGAGATGTTGTTTGGGAAGAGCACAGAATTGTGGTATTGAGGTGATGAGACTTTGTCTCGTCCCCCACTCAGGTTATGAACTTGAAGTTAATCATATAATTAAATATAATTTCTCATGTGGTACTTCCAATTCCAAGCATAGGGGTAATTCATAGTCCAGACCAGGGGGGACCACTCATATATGAAGAAAATTACCAATTTTATCAATTAGTCCACCAGTTTTCCCAGTCTATCTCTAGGTCATCAAGATCCCCCTGTTTCTTCAGTCTAAACTCCCTCCTGTTTATTCAGACCCCTCACTCAATCAATATTTAACTATAAAAAATGTGATTCTGACTTACACCAGTCTCTCCATTGGCTCCCTTTACAATACCATATACAATACAAGGTTCTTTCCATAATTCACAATTTTATATACAAACCATCTTCCATCTGGTTATGTTCTATACTAAGATTTTACCGTCCACCTCACCAATTAAGATTCTTAGATAAATGTATACTCGAGGTCCCCACCATAGAAACAGCCAGATTAGACTAGACGTGCCTTTTCAGTGGCTGGTACAACTTTATGGAATTCTCTCCCAGATCATATCCGTCTTATTGCAAATTCCAAAGACTTCAAAAAAGCACTCAAAACTCATCTATGCACCCTTGCATACAGCTAGCTAAACGACTCTTACTTATAATTTATTACTTCAATGTACTGCTCTGTTTGTTCCCATGTATTGCTAAGTTGTCCTATGTGATGTTTTAATTATTGTTATTTCCCCTACTATGATATTTTTTATTATTATGTATGTTTTAATCTGTTTGTAAACCGCTTAGATCCACCACAAATCGTAAGGGTGATGTATAAGAATTTTTAAATAAATAAAAATAAAATAATTAACAGGTGTAAATATGCGCATATTTACACCTGTTATGTCACCTTCATAAGTTATAAAATAGCAACTTATATACATGGTTTTTGATTTATTGAAATTTACCATGACATTATAAATTTCATAGAGGTTTACATTAAAATGTCCATAATCATACAAAAACACAATAAAATATCATACAAAACAAATAAACAATATAAATGCAAAGTGATAAACAAATTATAAATCAATATAAGTTTTCTTCAATAGGAAAGTTTTTAAAGCCCTCTTAAAGGACTTAATGCAAGGCCCCAGCTTAATCTTGTCCAGGAGGGAATTCCTCAAAATAGGGCCTGCAGCAGAGAAGGCCATATCTCACATGATGTTAAAGTAAGCAAACATTACTGGTGGAACCTAGAGTAAATTCTTTTGAGCAGATTCTAAGGCACATGGAAATACCTACAGTACCTGAACGTAAACTGATGTGATATCTCAGATCAAATGTCAGGATATAAAAAATAATAAATAATTAAATAAGCATAAAAGCTTATACATTTTTAACACAGAACTCACCCAGCTGAGATGATCAGAATTGAAAAGCTTGTAGATAATGACAGCCATCTTATACATAATTCTCCACCTGATGGGAAGTCAATGCAAATCATCCATGATTGGAGATATGAGGGTCACTAAACTTGCACCAGACAATACATGGGCAGCGGCATTCTGAGCTAAATGTAATGGTCTCAGAACAATATTTGGGAGACTGGCATATAAAGCATTACAGAGGTCGAAATTACTAAGAACAAGTGCCTGAAGTATCGTATGAAAATCACTGGGAGCAAGCAAAGGATGAAGTTTCCTTACAAGATGTAATTTGTAGAAGGAACTTTTGGCAACAGAATTAATGTGGGCATTAAATGAAAGATTGGAATCCAGGAGCATGCCAAGGTTACGCACTAGACTCCGAATGGGAATGTTGAAATTGTTAAAAGAAAAGTGAAGGAAATTTGGACAAGACCAATATCTCAGTCTTTTCCACATCTAGAAGAAGTTTTTTTTATGAAATAACCTTTTTTCCACAAACTCTAAACAGAGTTTAGTTTGTGTTTGAAATATGTTTGAAAGTATCTGACCATGAGGGGGAAAACAATTGTTGGCCCTGTCCCACATTACCCCTAGCCCACCCCTAACCCACCTTTTTTTTTTTACAAGCAAATGTATTCACTCTCCATTAATTTCCTGTATATGTTTGACGTTTATAATATAGTACTTACATGAATATGTGCCATTTGCCTGCACATGTGCTCTTTTTAATGCACATAACTCTTTTAAAACTTACCTTTTAATATCTAAAACCAGGACAAAAAACTTAGCTTCAAATATTTCCTTTTGCAATCGCTGGTCTCTCTTCTGTTGCACATATGCCAGATCTTGCACAAACATATACTGAGTTTAGGCAACCTCATGCATAATTAAAACAAGTAAGTTAAAAGTTGCTGTGAACTGTTCCACTAGCACTGGAACCATAATATTGCCCTTGAAAAAAATTGTTCAGTGTTGGAAATATAGAATCAGGAACAGGCTGAGATTTCACATCAGGCTGTTATAAAATCCGAGTGGTAGGTACTATACAAAAATCTGTCCAGGGCTGGCCCAAGCAATAGATGAACTAGATCATGGCAGAAGGAAAGCAGGAAAAGAGCAGGCTGATTGGAGCTTGAGGTGACTGGGTCTGCCCTGCTGTTACAGCAAGGACGAAGAGCGTGGGTCAATTGCGGCCTGAGTATGTGAATGTGTGTAGATGTGGGTGTGGATGGGTGGGGAGCTGCCGTCCAAAACAGACGATGATGCAGAGAGAAGGGGGTGGGTGGGAAGAGGATGCCGTAGCAGTTCATAGTTGCTGCTGCTTGCGACAATGTATTTTCTGCCTGCCCTCTGCACCAACCCCTCCGGCTTGCAGAGGAGTCAGCGAGCAATACTTCTTACCTGTTGGAGATAATTTTACTAGGGGGAATGGTGGAGATAATTATGCTGTGGGGGTTCAAGGCAAAATGTTCTTCTAGGGTACCCAACAACTTTCCTCTGGCCATGAGTATATTATTTTCTAAACTTACCAGGTTTTTCCATAGTCTGTTAATTCATTTGAAGCATTTGCTGAGATTTTCACCAAAACTAGAATTTGATATTCCTTGAAAACTGTTTACTTTGTTCCACTGTGCTAAAGAGAGAACATATTTATTAGAGATGTGCTTCATTAAGCCCTGTCGTCTTGGGCTTTGTTTCGGGGGCCCCACACGTGAAATTTCGTATTTCCCGCGGTTCGGGGTTTTTTATCGGGCATCTAGTGAGCTCTCGCTGGTCTTTTAAAATCTAGTGGACATAGCAGATATACAAATGAGAATTTTCAAGGTCGAGGCGGAGGAGGGTGCATGTGAACAGCGGTTCAACATGGGTCAGAGGGTAGATACATGCTGGCTATACCCGGGGAGAGTTCCCTTTCCTTTGAGCTGGGAAGGGCTCCCCGGAATGGGTTGGCCCCTAGTGTGGAGCACAAGCCTTCAAAGCATGGCGATGTGGAGCAAGATGCCATGTGAACACCAGTTCAACATGGGTCAACAGGTACTAAGAGATAGGCTGCAACACCGGCGAGAGTTTCCTTTCTTTGAGCAGGAAAGGGCTTCCTTGGAATGGGTTGGCCCCTAGAGTGGAGCACGAGCCTTCAAAGCGTGGTGATGTGGAGCAGGGTGCCATGTGAACAGCGGTTCAACATGGGTCAACAGGTACTAAGAGATAGGCTGCAACACTGGGGAGAGTTCCCTTTCCTTTCAGCGGGAAAGGGCTCCCTGGAATGGGTTGGCCCCTAGAGTGGAGCACAAGCCTTCAAAGCGTGGTGACGTGGAAGAGGTCTCATTGTGAACAGTGGTTCAACATGGGTCAACAGGTACTAGGAGATAGGCTGCAACACCGGGGAGCGTTCCCTTTCTTTGAGCAGGAAAGGGCTTCCTTGGAATGGGCTGGCCCCTAGAGTGGAGCATGAGCCTTCAAAGCGTGGCGACATGGAGCAGGGTCTTATTGTGAGCATAGTCTCACTGTGTTTGCTACAGTCTAAGTACCTTGGAGATCTTTTCTCGGTCTGAACATGGATCAACAGGTACTAAGAGATAGGCTGCAACACTGGAGAGAGTTCCCTTTCTTTGAGCAGGAAATGGCTCCCTGGAATAGATTGGCCCCTAGAGTGTGCAATGGTACAAATTGTTAGGATTTAAGCATTTGCAAACAGATCATGATTTCATAAGCAAGACGGAGGAAGTTCTGTTCTCTGCCTTGAAACTGAAGAAAACTGTTTGTTTTATTTAAGGATCCATGCTGTGAAGGATTATTAGTTTTAATTATCAGAGGCTGAGGTTTCCCTTTGCAATGAGGGTTCAGCCGTTAGGACTGGACATAAGGCCTGGACGAACAGGCACAGCAATCGAGGACAGAGGTCAAGCCTACATAGGAACATAAGGCCTGGACGAACAGGCATAGCAGTCGAGGACAGAAGTCAAGCCCACGTATGGACATAAGGCCTGGATGAACAGGCACAACAGTCGAGGACAGAGGTAAAGCCCACATAGGGACATAAGGCCTGGACGAATAGGCACAGCAGTCGAGGAAAGAGGTCAAGACCACATATGGACATAAGTCCTGGATGAACAGGCAAAGCAATTGAGGTCAAACCCTTGTAGGGACATAAGGCCTGGATGAACAGGCACAGCAATCGAGGTCCAACACTTGTAGGGACATAAGGCCTAGACGAACAGGCATAACAATCGAGGTCCAACCCTTGTAGGGACATAAGGCCTGGACGGACAGGCACAGCAATAGAGGACATAGGTCAAGCCCACTTATGGACATAAGGCCTGGACGAATAGGCAAAGCAATCGAGGTCCAACCCTTGTCAGGACATAAGGCCTGGATGAACAGGCACAGCAATCGAGGTCCAACCCTTGTAGGGATATAAGGCCTGGATGGACAGGCACAGCAATAGAGGACAGAGGTCAAGCCCACATAAGGACATAAGGCCTGGACGAACAGGCACAGCAATCGAAGTCCAACCCTTGTAGGGATATAAGGCCTGGACGGACAGGCACAGCAATAGAGGAGAGAGGTCAAGCCCACATAGGGACATAAGGCCTGGACGAACAGGCACAGCTGTCAAGGACAGAGGTCAAGCCCACATATGGGCATAAGGCCTGGACGGACAGGCACAGCAATCGAGGAAAGAGGTCAAGCCCACGTATGGACATAAGGCCTGGACGAACAGGCACAGCAATCGAGGTCCAACCCTTGTAGGGACATAAGGCCTGGATGGACAGGCACAGCAATAGAGGATAGAGGTCAAGCCCACATAGGGACATAAGGCCTGGATGAACAGGCAAAGCAATTGAGGTCAAACCCTTGTAGGGACATAAGGCCTGGATGAATAGGCACAGCAATCGAGGTCCAACACTTGTAGGGACATAAGGCCTAGACGAACAGGCATAACAATTGAGGTCCAACCCTTGTAGGGACATAAGGTCTGGACGGACAGGCACAGCAATAGAGGACAGAGGTCAAGCCCACATAGGGACATAAGGCCTGGACGGACAGGCACAGCAATAGAGGACAGAGGTCAAGCCCACATAGGGACATAAGGCCTGGACGAACAGGCACAGCAATAGAGGATTTCCTTTGTGCAGGTATGTTGTGGTTTGACCTGTCACTTCTTCCTGAACTGGTTCACTGCCAGAAAAAAATGGCATCTTTTTCATTTCTGAAAGATAATTCAACAGGATACTTTTAGAGCAATAGAGACTGCCATTTGTGAAGCAAGAACTGAGCTGGAGATTATTTTTGAATACCCAGAAGCTATTAACTGTACTTATGCACTTCAGCTATTGACAAAGGAACATGAAGAGCTCTCAGAAATAAGAAAACCGCTACACAAGTCAAAATCTACAATATAAACCTCTGTTGACTTTGTGGTTTACACAGTGCCTCTGTAAACAATGGGAACACAGAGGATGAACTAGAGTGCAACTACCACCGGTTACTGTTGCCAAGCTCATGAAAAATATTGAGCATATGACATATGCAAGGTCCAAACATCTTAAGTCAGCTTTTTATGTTCTTACATTCCAAATGTGGATGAACAGGCACAGCATTAGAGGTCAGGCCCTTGTAGGGACGTACAGCCTGGACAGTGGATGGACAGGCACAGCGTTTGAGGTCAGGCCCTTTAAGGGACTTACGGCCTGGACAGTGGACAGACAGGCACAGCTGCATATCCGTCTACATGTGCTGCAGTGCTTATATTATCTGGAGCATAGGAGGCAGTTTAAGCTGCTGCAAGGCTTTCAATTGCTTTCATTCATCTTGCCCTTCACAGGGAAAATTTGGAAACCCAAGCAAAGGCAGGTTTACTTTCAAAAACACTAGCATTTCCATCAACTCCGGTGCCAGCCTTGAGCGGTGAGGGCTCATGATATCCCCTGTCATTGAAAAGACACATTCACTGGGCACACTGGTTGGTGGACATGACAGATATTGCTGAGCCACTTTGGCTAGGTGTGGCCAGACAGTGGACTTGTGTGCCCAATATGCCAGTGGATCTGTCTGCATGTTCTCTGTCGGCTCTGAGAGATACCGTGTTACTGACAGCTGTGCTGGTGTCTCCTTTGCTTGGGTGGGCTGAGAGTCACTCATGCCAGCTGCTTTCTCTCTCACCCATCACACAACAGATGAATCTTTATGGGCAACATGCCTTTGGCGTTCTGAAGTGGAGGAGGAGGAGGAGGTACTATCTACCACTGACAGAGTGCTGCTCCTGCTTGGGCTAGCACAACTCTCTGAAGTGCCTGCTGTTTCCACTTCTGCTTCCCGCCTAATCTGTCTCTGCCTATGGCACTCCTGTTCACAGACTTTTGCTAACAGCAGGTCCTTCACCAATAAGAGACAATCGTACTGTAGGGCGAGTTTCCCTTTCACACGGGGATCATAGACTGTGGCAAGCATGTATGTGTTCTGTTTTGTTAAAGGCCTTAATCTCTCTTCCACCTGCTGCTGAAAAACTTCCAGACAATGCAGCACCTCAACTGTCATTCCCTCTTCCTGTTTAAAGGCCTCCAAATGTTCATCCAGGAAATTAACTATAGGGATGATGTCAGCCAAGGTGGCACTTCTGGAACTCAGCTCCTCCGTGACATCCTTGAAGGGATGCAGACTAACTCATGACTAACTCATGACTAACCAATCATGATGCCCTAGGGGATTCTGCACACCTATGTCCATTGTACCAGAAAGTTCATGAAGGGGTGTCTGCAGCTCCACTAACCTCTCAAGCATCATAAAGGTGGAATTCCACTGGGTGGCAATGTCTTGAATGAAACGCTTGTGAGGCATCTCCAAATCGGTCTGCTTTTGTCGGAGAACCTGCCCCACCTTCACACTTCTGTGGAAGTGCGCTGCTATGTTCCTGCACTTCTGTATTAACCTATGCAGGTATTCATTCTCTTTGTCACTAGAATCCAACCCCAGAGCTGACTTCACTACCAGGTGCAGAGTGTGTGTAAAACATTGGATGTTCTTAAAGTGCCCGTCGTTTATTGCCTTAACTATGTTTGCACCATTGTCTGTGACAAAGAACCCTCTCTGAGGATTCCTGTCTCACTGGTGTAGTTGCCAGCCCTCCAGCATCTATCTGATGCATGCTAGAATATTGGCTGCGGTATGGGCCTTGTCCATCAGGTGGGTGTGCAGTAAAGCCCACCTCCACCCTGATACTTGTTCAGTAATAGAGCTGCTGCCTGCCCCTGCCTCAGCCAGGTCCCACCAGTGTGCTGTCAGGGAGAGGTAAGAATGTGCAGCATTCATAATGGTCCAGATATTGCAGGTGAAATGCACTCTCCCCTCTGCCTTAGCTGCAGCACTTGCATGCGACTGCGATACTGCTTGTACAGGCTGGGGATGACCTTTCTGCTAAATGTGGTTCTGGAGGGGACTTTGTAATTTGGAACTAGAACCTTCAGAAAATGCTTGAAACCCACATTCTCCACTAACTGCAAGGGCTGGTCATCAAGAGCAATCATTTCCCCAATGCTCCTGGTTACAACTTTTGAGGCTGCCTGCATCCTACCCCGGGATAGTGTTATCGCACTCCACCCCATTTCCTCCATGGTGGATTGTCGCTTCTGCCACATGTCAGGGGGTTGCTGGCCTGCCACCTGACTGCTAGAAGGTGATGAGGGTGTGGGCTGACTCTGCTGCTTTTGAACCACTTTACGCTGCTTGGAAGGGGTCCCCTGACTGGTACTGCCACCATCCCCAGATGGCAATACTGTTGTTGGGTGTTGCCTCTTCATATGATACATCATGCCAAAATTAGATAGATTTCCCATTTGCTTGCCTCTGCTAATACCCCTGCCACAGTAATTACACTGAGCAAAACGCGGGTCTTCCATCACTTTAAAGTGGCTCCAGATCGCAGATGTCTTTCGTGATCCTCCCTTCCCTAAAGCCTTGGGGGTGGATGCTGGCACTGGAGCTGAAGTAGTGGGTGCACCCTGAGAAGCAATGCCAGGGGCCTCAGTCACCCTCTGTGCCTGCGCTGACTGCTCTTCCTCCTCCTCCTCAGTTTCATCTCTCCCCTGCTGCACTGAAGTGGAGGCTAAGACAGGACTAACTGATCCTCCTAAAACTTCGTCAGCTATAACTTCTTCCGTTTCTGATGAGAATCCTACACGAGATGATTCTTCATTTGAATCAGAAGCAAACAGTGACTGCGCTACATTGTCAACGCTAAGTCTTAGTCAAGACTTCTGTCCCCCTGCTACTTTTGGGTGTCGACATTTTGTCTGGCATGACTCTGCCTCCCCTTCCCTCACCTCCAAAACTACAGGATCAGAAACAGGTGGTGGCGATGGTGATGCATCATGGTCAGATTTCATTTTTTTCTGGAAGGAACTGCCTGCCCCTCCAAAGAGTTTAGATTGCAACAGGTCCCTTTTTAACTTTAATGGGGGACTGGCACTAGTGCCTTTTGAAGTGCCTCCTCTGCCAGGCCCAATCACTCAACCACATCTAGATTTCCCTGACATTATGGATTTAATGTCACTGTCTAGTGCCTACTGCCTGCCCACTGTCACAGTGCCTTGCTATGCACTAATGTAATGTGTGTGGTGTGCACACACACACACAGCTTGCTTGTAAGCACAAAAGAGGCAGACTGTGGATTTCACTGCACAGACTGTCCCAATAATAAAGTTCAGTCTGCTAAACTACCCACTGCCCACTGTCACAGTGCCTTGCTATGCACTAATATAATATGTGTGGTGTGCACACACACACACACAGCTTGCTTGTAAGCACAAAAGAGGCAAACTGGGGATTTCACTGCACAGACTATCCCAATAATAAAGTTCAGTCTGCTAAACTGCCAGCCCACTGAAGCCCAGTGCACAGAGAGACTGAATGAGTTGAATTAAACAAACTCAGTTTAAAAAAGTTGGAATTGCTGGCACAGCAGGAAAATCGATGAAATATATTTTTCAATAGAAATTCTAGCAAACTAGCTAAAAATTGAATATATCTCTCCCAGCCACAACACGCAAATGGTTCTTGCTTGCAGCCTAGCCCAGAAGGTGAATTAAACAAAATGGCACTGCTAGCAGCTTCTCTCCCTGGCACAGAGAGACCTTCTCAGATCACCTAAATATATTGCTTAAAAAACAAACAGGGCTGCAGCAAAATAAAGAAATATCTTTTTCTCTTAAGTAACTAGCCAAGTTAGCAATTCAATATAGATTTCTGAACTCAGACTAGCTCTGAGTGCAGTCACCTTCCGCAGAGACCACCTTGCAGACCACCCCTGCAAAGAAAGTGCGTGGCACGCCGCGTGTTTAAGTATATATAGTGCTAGGTCATCAGGAAAATTGTCACCGAGCACTGAATGACGGCGCGATTGGATGCATTCAGTGCATTTCACAAAATGTTATTGCTCTTGGAGGAGAAGTCCATTAATGGCTATTAATCAATTATACTTAGGGAATAGCCACTGCTATTAATTGCATCAGTAGCATGGGTTCTTCTTAGTGTTTGGGTAATTGCCAGGTTCTTGTGGCCTGGTTTTTGGCCTCTGTTGGAAACAGGATGCTGGGCTTGATGGACCCTTGGTCTGACCCAGCATGGCAATTTCTTATGTTCTTATGCTGATATGCTGCATTCCAGTATCCGTGCCAACCTGTCCGACCCACTCTGACAGGACTGTGAGGTCACTGATGACTCACAGGAAAGGGCTTGCTTTTGGCTCTGGATACACCCAAATGGCGTCCTCTGATTGCAAATGGCGGCGAAGAAAAGTGCGCGCTGCCAAACGGATGAAACGGACGAGATGTTATATTCGTGGGGAGTCGCGATACGTTTCTCTTCCTCATGAATACAATGAATAGGGACATATACATTGCGGATTGCCAATATATCGAAAACGAATGCACACCCCTACTGACTGCCACTTCTGGACAAAGGACTGAACCACTGCAGGCATCCTTAGGGGGAGGTACTGCTAGAAATGATCTGTCCTCTTCACTATCACCAGCAGGGCCAGCTAGTGGGAGACAAAGGGTCCCTCCCATAAGGTTTATAGAACTAACATGAAAAGATGCAGTTGAACCTTGAGCTGAACACCAAGGGGCAGATTTTTAATCCTACGCACGAGGGGTACATTTGTGCGCGCTACCCGACTGGCACAAATGTACTCCTGATTTTACAACATGCATGCGCTGCCATGCGCATGTCATAAAATCCGGGGTCGGCGCACGCAAGGGGGTGCACACTTGTGCACCTTGCATGCGCAGAGCCCTAGGGGAGCCCCGATGGCTTTCCCCATTCCCTCCAAGGCCGCTCTGAAATCGGAGCAGCCTTGGAGAGAACTTTTCTTTTGCTCCTCCCCACCTTCCCCTCTCTAACCCACCCCCCAGCCCTACCTAAATCCCCCCTACCTTATTTTATTTTTTATGCCTGCCTCTTGCAGGCGTATCTTGCGTGCGAACCTCCGGCCCGGCCGCTGTGCCAGAGGACTTGGGACCACCCCCATACTGCCCCCGGATTGGCACCACACCCATGACCCTGCCCCCTTCCCGCCCCTTTTTCAAAGCCCCGGGACATACGCGCGCCCTGGGGCTTGTGCATGCGCCCTGGGGCTTGTGCGCGCCAGCGAGCCTATGCAAAATAGGCTCGGCGCGCTCAGGGGCAGGTTTTCAGGGTTATGCGCGTAAGTTACGCTTTCAAATGGCAGATGAAATTTAACATGGACAAGTGCAAAGTGATGCATATAGGGAAAAATAACCCTTGCTGTAGTTACATAATGTTAGGTTCTATTTTAGGAGTTACCACCTAGGAAAGAGATCTAGGTGTCATAGTGGATAATACATTGAAATCATTGGCCCAGTGTGCTATGGCAATCAAAAAAGAAAACAGAATGTTAGGAATTATTAAGAAGGGAATGGAAAATAAAATGGAGGATGTCATAATGCCTCTGTATCACTCCATGGTGAGACTGCACCTTGAATACCATGTGCAGTTCTGTTCACCGCCTCTCAAAAAGGATATAGCTGCATAGAAGGGCGACCAAAATGATAAGAGGAATGGAATGGCTTACCTATGACAAAAGGCTAAAGAAGTTAGGGCTGTTCAGTTTGGAGAAGAGATGACTGAAGGGGGATATGATAGAAGTCTACAAAATCATGAAAGGACTTGAACAAGTTAATGTAAATCGGATATTTACTCTCTCAGATAATAAAAGGGCCAGGGGGCACTTCATGAAGTTAGCAAGTAGCTCATTTAAAACAAATCAAAGAAAATAATTTTTCACGCAGCACATAGTTAAGCTCTGGAATTCATTGCCAGAGGATGTGATTACAGAGGTTGGTGTAACTGGGTTTAAAAAAGGTTTGGATAAGTACCTAGAGGATAAATCCATAAACTGTTATGACAGTAATTAATAAGCAATAATAGCTTGTGATCTATCTAATGTTTGGGTTATTGCCAGGTACTTGTGACTTGGATTGGCCACTGTTGAAAACAGGATACTGGGCTTGATGGACCCTTGGTCTGACCCAATATGCCATATCTTATGTTCTTATGTTCTAACCCTCATTCTCCACTACCTGTAGGGACTGGTCATCAAGGGAAATTATTTTTCCAGTGCTCCTCATTACAATTTTTGATGCTTTCTGCTTCATGCTTTGATTCAATATTATGGAGTACTACTCCATTTCATCCATGGTGTTCACCATTTTGGATGCATGGCAGGGTAGCTGCTGGCCTCCATTTCAGTACCTTTCCTCTGGCTATAACCTGGAGTGGCAGAAAGGGTCTCCAAGCTAGTACTGCCACCCTTCTCTGATGCCAGGGCTAGCAGGCTGCTTCTCCAGGTGATACTGTATACCAGTGTTTTTGAAATGCCCCATTTTCTTTACTTGACTAATATCCTTCACACAATAAATATACTGAGAAGATGAAAGTCCTCTTTCACTTTGAAGTGCTTCCAGATCAGGGACTTCTGTAATCCTTAGGGGCAGATGCTGGCACTGGAGTTGAGATAGAGGGTGGACCCTGAGGAACAGAGCCAGGGGCATCACTCAAGCTATCTGCTCTGTCTCCTCTTTCTCAACATCCCCTGTTTCCTCTCTCTTCTCCATCACGTCACAACCTAGTGCCTTGGTTGCATCTTGCCTTGCCTTGCTAATATGTACCTTTCCTCTGCATCTGTCTGAGTGACTCTGTATAATGATACCAGCAAGAAGGGGGCCAAAATATCTTTGAGCACAGAAATTAGTGCCAATGTTGGGGCAAATTTTATGGTGAGTCCATAACCCATGGACTTACAAACTTCAGAAAAATGTTTTGGAAAATCAAGCCCAGAGGTATGGACAGTCTGGATGGACCATTGTGGTCTTTATCTGTCATCATCTACTATGCAACTACGTTACTGTCTATTCAGCAGAAACTGGAGGTGCTTAAAAACATGATCTCGTAGCAAGTACTGCTAAACTTCAGCAACAGTAAAGTGTTGGTCAAGCACTAGTAATGCATGATTTAAAGTCATAGAAAGACAAGATGATATTCATGGTTACTGCTGCTGCTGCTGCATATGAATTAAGGCTCCTAGAAAGTCCAAGGTTCCAGTAATCAACCGCAGAAGAATCATCCTACTCTACCCAAACACCAGGCCCTTTGAAGTCTTCATACAGGCACTACCCCACAGCAGTTTCCTTGGCAGCAGCAGCCTCTCCCTCCTTGCTGGGTTATCAAGCTGATTGTATGCAGCTATCCCATCAGTCAGTGACCAGTCGGACACGCTGGTACCACCTTCGAAGATCTATTTGTCACACCACTTGATGTAATGAGTTCTTCTACCTCAAATTATACTAAACTAGATGAATACATAGCACTGTTACCATTGTTATTGTGTATTCTGTGCAAGCTGAGTTATTGTTTATTATACAGAACTGAATAAACAGCTGCACTTTGTACAGTCATTGGTTTTCTATTTATTTTTTAACATATGTGGGAACTTCCATTATCTGTAAATACCCATTAACCAGAACACCCATGGTTCCAACCCTTTTTGGATAATAGGTGCTTTTTTTTTTTACTATATTACAAAATTCTGTTGATGTAGCAAAGATGAAGTTACTAATTCCAAGGGAAAATTCAGTCTGTTACTCATTTTTTATGAAGGTTTTCTTGGTAGCACACTCCCCCATCTGCAGACTGAGCTTTGAAAATAATTTCCATATTGCATTTTCAAGCAGCATCTTCTAGATTGTGCATCATTAAGCAAATAATGAAAGAATGGGCATTCATTTTAAAATGACATGAAAACCACAACGAAATACTGTTTCTTTTCATTTCATTTGAAAAAGAAATGAAAAGAAAAACCCAATGAAATTCATTGTCTTTTTCTCTTTTGTTTTGGAATCCACACACTGCTACCGCCAAACCATAAGAACATAAGATATGCCATACTGGATCAGACCAAGGGTCCATCAAGCCCAGCATCCTGTTTCCAACAGTGGCCAATCCAGGCCATAAGAACCTGGCAAGTACCCAAAAACTAAGTCTATTCCATGTTACCGTTGCTAGTAATAGCGGTGGTTATTATCTAAGTCAACTTAATTAATAGCAGGTAATGGACTTCTCCTCCAAGAACTTATCCAATCCTTTTTTAAACACAGCTATACTAACCATATCTTCTGGCAACAAATTCCATAGTTTAATTGTGTGTTGAGTGAAAAAGAACTTTCTCCAATTAGTTTTAAATGTGCCACATGCTAACTTCATGGAGTGCCCCCTAGTCTTTCTATTATCCGAAAGAGAGAAAAACTGATTCACATCTACCCGTTCTAGACCTCTCATGATTTTAAACACCTCTATCATATCCCCCCTCAGCCGTCTCTTCTCCAAGCTGAAAAGTCCTAACCTCTTTAGTTTTTCCTCATAGGGGAGCTGTTCCATTCCCCTTATCATTTTGGTCGCCCTTCTCTCTACCTTTTCCATCACAATTATATCTTTTTTGAAATACGGCGACCAGAATTGTACACAGTATTCAAGGTGCGGTCTCACCATGGAGTGATACAGAGGCAGTATGACATTTTCCGTTTTATTCACCATTTCCTTTCTAATAATAATTCCCAATATTCTGTTTGCATTTTTGACTGTCGCAGCACACTGAACTGACGATTTCAATGTGTTATCAACTATGACGCCTAGATCTCTTTCTTGGGTAGTAGCACCTAATTTGGAACCTTACATTGTGTAACTATAGCATGGGTTATTTTTCCCTATATGCATCACCTTGCACTTGACCACATTAAATTTCATCTACCATCTGAATGTAGCCAGTTACTCAGTTAAGCTGTTATAATGTACCATGTCATTACAAGGTCCACCTTAGACATATTGTTATATGTAAACCAATGTGATATCAAACAACCAGAACAAGAGAGGGAAAAGGATCAATCGTCCAATTCACAACTTTAACTGAATCATAGGCAGATGACAATATCATACAAATCTTTGCTTAGAAGTCTCAATCTGCGGCCTCTCGCCTCTCAATGGGCCGCAAGCCTTAATCAGCTTACCAAAGCAGCATATAATGTTTAATCATTTATCGTCATCTGCTCATGTCAGTATTTAATCTAATTAGAGTGTAATAATTTTACCACAATTTTATTTCCAACCTACCCTAAAAAAGGTTATAAATATGAACCAAAAACTATACTTCCCACCAACATTAAAATCTGAAAAATTCCCAAAATTCAAAAATTTGTTGAAAAAGAGATACTTAGCCGATGCCTTGTAGAATGTCACATTAACGCATTCCCGACACGAATCATGTTTCGGTTGCCGAAAGCAACCTTCTTCAGGGGATAACACTCAACAATATTTTACATGAAGCGGCCAAATTTCTTCAATCTCTCCTAAAGACAAACACAACACATTAAAGATTAAAAAGTGCACTCATATCCAGTTATACAAACCCACAGATATCCAATTAAACCAGGATTAATCCATACCTAACATGTATCTCAGAAAGAAGAGCTTACCCGGACAAACTGTGTCTCAGCTATTGTTTTCAAAAAATGGCGCCACGGCGTCTCTGACTCACACCCGATACCACATCCTTTTAAATCCTGCAAATACCTTATACGTCACCGGAAACCAACGCTAACCAGGCAATGAGAAAACTACAAATCCCATAATCAAGAAGTCGAAAAAGAAACACCACTTCCCAAAAAAACTCTTACGCTACCCATTCACATCAAAACATAACCAGTCTGTACTGTCAAGTAAAATTAAAACACAAACCAGTCAATCTCTCTGTTCAATCCCTTAGGGGCCACGGTGTCGAAATAATAAATCCATTTCTGCTCCCTTCGCAGGAGATAGTTGTCAAAATCCCCTCCTCTATTACTAGGTGTCAGCTGTTCAATAACCGCAAATCGTAATGAATCAAACAAGTGTCCATTTTCTAAACAGTGTTGCACTACGGGTGCTTCTACCCTTTGCCTAGCGATAGCACTCTTATGTTCAATCATACGGGTTTTTAAATTGCGTTTGGTTTTTCCAATGTATAATAAAGGACACTGGCACCACAACCCATAGATTACCCCTTTCGATTGACAATCCGTATATGCTTTGAATTTAAATTTACCTTTTGCAAAAAAAGGGAGAAACTCTCCTGAGAACGATTGGTTACAAACACTACACTTATTACAAGGAAAATGACCCTTAGATTCTCCACTATCAACTGTGATGCTTGAAAATTCATCAGAAATGTCAGAACATACCATCAAGTCTCTTAAGTTTTTATTGCGCTTAAATGCAAAGCGAGGAACTTGCTGCAACTCTGTATGTAAACTTAACACATGCCAATATTTCTTGATGATATTCTGAACAGAGTATATCTGCGATGAATATGGAAGTACACAAATGATATTTTCAGAGGCTGACCGATCTTGTGATTGCAAAAACAACAGATCGCGGTTCACCCACCTGGCACGTTTGTAAGCCTTTTTAATGATTGTTTGGGGATAACCTCTCTGTAGGAAATTAAACATCAATTGCTTCGCCTGTAGTTTATAATCTGCCAAATCAGAACAAAGTCTTCTAAGACGTAAAAATTGGCCATAAGGCAAATTTGATTTTAAATGATATGGATGGCAGCTTTCGAATCGGAGTAAAGTATTCTTATCAGTGGTTTTACGGTACAGGGAAAAAGTAAAACCAGTAGTATGTAGAGAGATGGAAATGTCCAAATAAGCAATACAGGATTTGTCAAATGTATAGGTGAATTTAATGTTTCTATCACAAAGGTTTAACCATCCCATAAAGGATTCAAACATATCCTCATCACCCTCCCATACTACCAGTATATCATCAATATATCGTCGCCAGAATTTTACCCGGCCGACGAAGGGATTTCCCGGTAAAAATCTCTTCTCAAAATCCCCCATATATAGGTTGGCGATGTCTGGAGCCATCGCAGCGCCCATAGCGACCCCTCTGCGTTGTAAAAAATAATCATCACCAAATTTGAAGAAATTGTTCTTCAAAGAAATATCAGCTAGCGCTGAAATAAATGATGATGGAGTCCTTGAGATTACTTCATTCAATTTCAATCTCACTATACCCGATGCCTCTTCCTGCGGGATGCTGGTATAAAGAGACACCACATCTATCGTGGCTAATGCCAACCCTGAACCCGGGAATAAAGAACGTGTATGCATGTCCAATTGTCTCATCAGGTCCGATGAATCTCGAACGTATGAGGGCACCTGTTTTACCAAAGGTGCAAGGAACTTGTCCACAAAAATCGATAAGGGCTCGAGCAATGAGCCCCTTGATGAAACAATCGGTCTACCCGGAGGTTTTACAAGTTGTTTATGAATTTTGGGCAACAGGTATAGTACCGGCATCTTCGGAAAATCCACTGTCAGAAATTTCCGAAGATGCCGGTACTATACCTGTTGCCCAAAATTCATAAACAACTTGTAAAACCTCCGGGTAGACCGATTGTTTCATCAAGGGGCTCATTGCTCGAGCCCTTATCGATTTTTGTGGACAAGTTCCTTGCACCTTTGGTAAAACAGGTGCCCTCATACGTTCGAGATTCATCGGACCTGATGAGACAATTGGACATGCATACACGTTCTTTATTCCCGGGTTCAGGGTTGGCATTAGCCACGATAGATGTGGTGTCTCTTTATACCAGCATCCCGCAGGAAGAGGCATCGGGTATAGTGAGATTGAAATTGAATGAAGTAATCTCAAGGACTCCATCATCATTTATTTCAGCGTTAGCTGATATTTCTTTGAAGAACAATTTCTTCAAATTTGGTGATGATTATTTTTTACAACGCAGAGGGGTCGCTATGGGCACTGCGATGGCTCCAGACATCGCCAACCTATATATGGGGGATTTTGAGAAGAGATTTTTACCGGGAAATCCCTTCGTCGGCCGGGTAAAATTCTGGCGACGATATATTGATGATATACTGGTAGTATGGGAGGGTGATGAGGATATGTTTGAATCCTTTATGGGATGGTTAAACCTTTGTGATAGAAACATTAAATTCACCTATACATTTGACAAATCCTGTATTGCTTATTTGGACATTTCCATCTCTCTACATACTACTGGTTTTACTTTTTCCCTGTACCGTAAAACCACTGATAAGAATACTTTACTCCGATTCGAAAGTTGCCATCCATATCATTTAAAATCAAATTTGCCTTATGGCCAATTTTTACGTCTTAGAAGACTTTGTTCTGATTTGGCAGATTATAAACTACAGGCGAAGCAATTGATGTTTAATTTCCTACAGAGAGGTTATCCCCAAACAATCATTAAAAAGGCTTACAAACGTGCCAGGTGGGTGAACCGCGATCTGTTGTTTTTGCAATCACAAGATCGGTCAGCCTCTGAAAATATCATTTGTGTACTTCCATATTCATCGCAGATATACTCTGTTCAGAATATCATCAAGAAATATTGGCATGTGTTAAGTTTACATACAGAGTTGCAGCAAGTTCCTCGCTTTGCATTTAAGCGCAATAAAACTTAAGAGACTTGATGGTATGTTCTGACATTTCTGATGAATTTTCAAGCATCACAGTTGATAGTGGAGAATCTAAGGGTCATTTTCCTTGTAATAAGTGTAGTGTTTGTAACCAATCGTTCTCAGGAGAGTTTCTCCCTTTTTTTGCAAAAGGTAAATTTAAATTCAAAGCATATACGGATTGTCAATCGAAAGGGGTAATCTATGGGTTGTGGTGCCAGTGTCCTTTATTATACATTGGAAAAACCAAACGCAATTTAAAAACCCGTATGATTGAACATAAGAGTGCTATTGCTAGGCAAAGGGTAGAAGCACCCGTAGTGCAACACTGTTTAGAAAATGGACACTTGTTTGATTCATTACGATTTGCGGTTATTGAACAGCTGACACCTAGTAATAGAGGAGGGGATTTTGACAACTATCTCCTGCGAAGGGAGCAGAAATGGATTTATTATTTCGACACCGTGGCCCCTAAGGGATTGAACAGAGAGATTGACTGGTTTGTGTTTTAATTTTACTTGACAGTACAGACTGGTTATGTTTTGATGTGAATGGGTAGCGTAAGAGTTTTTTTGGGAAGTGGTGTTTCTTTTTCGACTTCTTGATTATGGGATTTGTAGTTTTCTCATTGCCTGGTTAGCGTTGGTTTCCGGTGACGTATAAGGTATTTGCAGGATTTAAAAGGATGTGGTATCGGGTGTGAGTCAGAGACGCCGTGGCGCCATTTTTTGAAAACAATAGCTGAGACACAGTTTGTCCGGGTAAGCTCTTCTTTCTGAGATACATGTTAGGTATGGATTAATCCTGGTTTAATTGGATATCTGTGGGTTTGTATAACTGGATATGAGTGCACTTTTTAATCTTTAATGTGTTGTGTTTGTCTTTAGGAGAGATTGAAGAAATTTGGCCGCTTCATGTAAAATATTGTTGAGTGTTATCCCCTGAAGAAGGTTGCTTTCGGCAACCGAAACATGATTCGTGTCGGGAATGCGTTAATGTGACATTCTACAAGGCATCGGCTAAGTATCTCTTTTTCAACAAATTTTTGAATTTTGGGAATTTTTCAGATTTTAATGTTGGTGGGAAGTATAGTTTTTGGTTCATATTTATAACCTTTTTTAGGGTAGGTTGGAAATAAAATTGTGGTAAAATTATTACACTCTAATTAGATTAAATACTGACATGAGCAGATGACGATAAATGATTAAACATTATATGCTGCTTTGGTAAGCTGATTAAGGCTTGCGGCCCATTGAGAGGCGAGAGGCCGCAGATTGAGACTTCTAAGCAAAGATTTGTATGATATTGTCATCTGCCTATGATTCAGTTAAAGTTGTGAATTGGACGATTGATCCTTTTCCCTCTCTTGTTCTGGTTGTTTGATAATATTGGAGAGGTGTGCTGCTTCTTTGTTTGCTGATTATTAACCAATGTGATATGCCAGATTGAATGTCGGTATAGAAAAATAAATAAATAAATAAATTTTCATACCCAATTTTCCAGCCTCACAAGTTCTTCCTGCAATTTATCACAATCTGCTTGTGATTTAACTACTCTGAACAATTTTGTATCATCTGCAAATTTGATTACCTCTCTTGTCGTATTTCTTTCCAGATCATTTATAAATATATTGAAAAGTAAGGGTCCCAATACAGATCCCTGATGCACTCCACTACCCACTCCCTTCCACTGAGAATATTGTCCATTTAATCCTACTCTGTTTCCTGTCTTTTAGCCAGTTTGTAACCCACGAAAGAACATTGCCACCTATCCCATGACTTTTTATTTTTCCTAGAAGCCTCTCATGAGGAACTTTGTCAAATGCCTTCTGAAAATCCAAGTTCACTACATCTACAGGTTCACCTTTATCCACATGTTTATTAACTCCTTCAAAAAAGTGAAGCAGATTTGTGAGGCAAGACTTGTCTTGGGTAAAGCCATGCTGACTTTGTTCCATTAAACCATGTCTTTCTATATGTTCTGTGATTTTGATGTCTAGAATACTTTCCACTATTTTTCCTGGCACTGAAGTCAGGCTAACCGGTCTGTAATTTCCTGGATCGCTCCTGGAGCCCTTTTTAGATATGGGGGTTACATTAGCTATCCTCCAGTCTTCAGGTACAATGGATGATTTTAATGACAGGTTACAAATTTTTACTAATAGGTCTGAAATTTCATATTTTGGTTCCATCAGAACTCTGGGGTGTATACCATCCAGTCCAGGTGATTTACTACTCTTAAGATTGTCAATCAGGCCTACCACATCTTCTAGGTTCACCATGATTTGGTTCAGTCCATCTGAATCATTACCCATGAAAACCTTCTCCAGTACGCGTACCTCCCCAACATCCTCTTCAGTAAACACCGAAGAAAATAAATCATTTAATCTTTCCGCGATGGCTTTATCTTCTCTAAGTGCCCCTTTAACCCCTCGATCATCTAACGGTCCAACTGACTCCCTCACAGGCTTTCTGCTTCGGATATATTTTAAAAAGTTTTTACTGTGAGTTTTTGCCTCTACGGTCAACTTCTTTTCAAATTCTCTCTTAGCCTGTCTTATCAATGTCTTACATTTAACTTGCCAATGTTTATGCATTATCCTATTTTCTTCTGTTGGAGCCTTCTTCCAATTTTTGAATGAAGATCTTTTGGCTAAAATAGCTTCTTTCACCTCTACTTTTAACCATGCCGGTAATTGTTTTGCCTTCTTTCCACCTTTCTTAATGTGTGGAATACATCTGGATTGTGCTTCAAGGATGGTATTTTTTAACAATGACCACGCCTCTTGCACACTTTTTACTTTTGTAGCTGCTCCTTTCAGTTTTTTTCTAATTATTTTTCTCATTTTATCAAAGTTTCCCTTTTGAAAGTTTAGCACGAGAGCTGTGGATTTGCTTACTGTCCCCCATCCAGTCATTAAATCAAATTTGATCATATTATGATCACTATTGCCAAGCGGCCCCACCACCGTTACCTCTCTCACCAAGTCCTGTGCTCCACTGAGAATTAGATCTAAAATTGCTCCCTCTCTCATCAGTTCCTGAACCAATTGCTCCATAAAGCTATCATTTATTCCATCCAGGAACTTTATCTCTCTAGCGTGTCCTGATGATACATTTACCCAGTCAATACCCAGAAAGATTCAATTGTGCATTTAGTCTCGTGCCATCCCAGACATAAAGCACCACACCACCTCCCAGGTGCTCCTCTCTGTCATTGCGATATACTTTGTACCCCGGTATAGCACTGTCCCATTGGTTGTCCTCCTTGCTCCTTCCACCATGTCTCTGAGATGCCAATTAAGTCTATGTCATCATTCACTGCTATACATTCTAATTCTCCCATCTTACTTCTTAGACTTCTGGCATTAGCATACAGACATTTCAAAGTTTGTTTTTTGTTTGTATTTTCATTCTGCTTTTTATTTGATAGGGATAAGTTAGAATTTTTTTAGCTCAGGTGAGTTTTTAGTTACAGGCACTTGGACTACTTTTCTTATTATTGGAACCTCACTGTCGGGATGCCCTAATTCTAATGCATCATTAGTATCCTTTGAAGATGCCTCCCTCCGAACCATGCACTGCTGAGCGACTGTCAGCTTTCCCCTTTGTTCTAGTTTAAAAGCTGCTCTATCTCCTTTTTAAAGGTTAGCGCCAGCAGTCTGGTTCCACCCTGGTTAAGGTGGAGCCCATCTCTTCGGAAGAGACTCCCCCTTCCCCAAAAGGTTCCCCAGTTCCTAACAAAACTGAATCCCTCTTCCTTGCACCATTGTCTGATCCACGCATTGAGACTTCGGAGCTCTGCCTGCCTCTAGTGATCTGCACGTGGAACAGGGAGCATTTCAGAGAATGCTACCCTGGAGGTTCTGGATTTAAGCTTTCTACCTAACAGCCTAAATTTGGCTTCCAGAACCTCCCTCCTATATTTTCCTATGTCATTGGTGCCCACATGTACCACGACAGACGACTCCTCCCCAGCACTGTCTAAAATCCTATCTAGGTGACGCGTGAGGTCCGCCACCTTCGCACCAGGTAGGCATGTTACCAGGTGATCCTTATGCCCACCAGCCACCCAGCTGTCTACATTCCTAATAATCGAATCACCAACTATGTTGGCTGACCTAACTCTTCCCTCCTGGGCAGTAGGCCTTGGGGAGATACCCTCGGTACGAAAGGACAGTGCATCACCTGGAGAGCAGGTCCTTGCTACAGGATCCTTTCCTGCTGTACCAGGTTGATGCTCTCCAATCATGAAACCTTCTTCCTCCAAGGCAGCACCAGGACTGCCAGTCTGAAGTTGGGACTTGGCTACTATGTCCCTGAAGGTCTCATCTATATACCTCTCTGTCTGTCTCAGCTCCTCCAGGTCTGCCACTCTAGCCTCCAGAGATCGGACTCGTTCTCTGAGAGCCAGGAGCTCTTTGCATCGCATGCACATGTACAACTTCTCACCGGTGGGTAAAAAACCATACATGTGACACACTATGCAAAAGACTGGGAAGCCCTCCCCCCCCCCCCCCCCCCTCTTGCTGCTGGACTGCTGCCTTCATCTCAATTTTGATCAATTCCTAGTTAAGTTTTAGGTTGCTCTGGGAGTAGGAATGCGTCTAATTAACGTCCTTTAAATGTATTAGTGAATTCACTATATGTCTGGTAGTGGCCTACAGGGGTCTGATCAAACTCTCAATAAAGTTTTTGTTGTTGGGTTTGTTTGTTTTTTTTGTGAAAGTGGTACCTGCCTATAAATTAAAGGATGAGCTAGGGTTGGGTTGGGAAATACAAACAGTCTAACTTCAGTTAGTCAGCCAGAGTGACTCACTGCTCTCTTGATTAACAAATGTTGGTACCTATTCAAACCAAATCACACTACCTCAACACCTTTCCAAGGTGAGTAACTGAACTGAACTTTTCAACCTTTTTACTTAGGTATACACTGATCCTAGCTTATTTCTAGCTTCTGGCTACTTTTTGGGTTTGTTTTTTTTTTGGGGGGGGGGGATTTTTATTTTTATTTTTTTTAAATACAAACACTCAGTTCTGCTTACTAGCTGCCTTACAGACTTTTAAAAATAAACACACTACCTACTGCTTACTAGCTGCCATATTGACTGACTATTTAAAAATACAAACAGTCTAACTTGTTTATTCACTGCCTTACTATTAAAAACACAAACATACAAACACACTAAATAATATTCCCAAATAGTTAACTTTGCTCCAATACTTTTAAAAAAGACAATGTCCCAAGCAAAAAATACTGATTCCTTTCAGCCACCAGCAAGGTGATCCTCTCCTCTCAGTGCTCCCACTGGAATGACCCCATCAGTACCCCCAAAATATAGACGTTAACCTCTCTCCCCCTTGACCCTTCTGATATTATCCCAACCCCCCCCCCAATCCATAATCATATCCCATATGTGTAGTTGAATAAATCAAAGTGAGCAAGAGCAATTCCCAATCACTCCTGCCCTTCTGGGTCCTGTTGTCAAAATGGTGCCAGCCGGACATGAGACCAGCATCATTCTGTTGTATGGCCCATATAACAAACTGGTACTGACCGCAGGGATCTAGAGAGCTCAACTAGGAGAGCTGCTTTTTTAGATCAATGACAGAGTACTTGGCTAGGAGCTAGAAGGTTGCATGTTCAGATTCTGGCTGGGGCACTGCAAAGCACACAGTGAGGTTTGGATCTTCACATGTGTTAGCAGTGGTGGCATCCTGTACCCAAACTAGGGTCAGATGGGGAAACTATTTCCCTCTTCAGCAGGAGGGTCAGTAACAGGGTAAAATGACAAGGGGATTGATATGAGTAAGTAAGCTAAAGAAAATAGGGTTCTCCTACTAGCTTAGTTATGGGAGCTGTTTCTTTAGTTCAGCAATCGAGTCCTTGAGTTGGAGCTGAAAGACTGCAGGCTCAAATCCTGAAACCTCCAGTAAGAAACACAGGCTGGATACTGTGATGTGCACGAGGAGTGCTAAACTTTCATATCTGGATGTGATAAACAAATACGGATTCTATAAGGGAGTCAATACCTGGGTCCATCAGCTCTAACTTAGAAATATCAGGCTTTGCAGTTGAGAATACGGATTTCATCTAATAAGGCTAAGCAAGACAGATATTAGTTTCCGCAGCACAAACACATGTGCTTTCTCATTTCCGGTGGTCATTTCATAAACAAGCACAGAGTTTAGTCTCAAACAGCTAAATTCTAGTTCAATAAATAAACTGGGAACCAGTCAGTTTTATTGTGGGGGATATGCTGTTGTTTCATTTTGACTAGTGTGCAGTAAGTTCTAGTGTGCAATAAATGAAATTAGTATGCACTAAATGGGTTTTTAGCATTCACTGTAGTGCACATTAAAATACAACTATAGAGAAAACAAAATAACAAAATAAAAACTTTTTGGGCAGCATATCCCAATTCTTTTGTTTTTCATCTTCAGAATGTGGAAAACCAAATGCAAATAAAAAAAAAAGTAAAAATCTCAGATGGGGATTTTAAACAGAGATATTAGCCACAATTTTGAGAATGCACAATTTCTAGGCTGCATAAATATTTGGTGTACACTATTTGTGCTCATGCTGAAAAATATTCCTGGCCCTCCTTGCAAAGATTTGGCCATGTGCCATTTTTTGCATAGCTCTGAAATTTGCTGAGTAAGTGCCTAAGAGATGGAGGTGATTCGACTCTCTGTAGCAGGGGGGAACATATCTCAATAAGGTTCAAGAGAAAGTACATCATGTCTTGCATCACTGAACATAATTCAGACCAGTTCCATAGAGGGTAATCACATTTTTGGCCAGGTCATACTGTATATAATCCTGCTTATTCCAACAGGAAAAGGGAGATGGTTACTATAGGAAAACCAGCTCATCTTCCTTTCATTCACTTATACAGGGATTCTGACTCACAGAAGTGCACATCTGTTGCTATCTGGCTTTAGTTGTAGACTAGTTGTGCAATGTAGTCATGTAGTGCTTAGAGTCAAGATCTGCAGACCTGGATACTCCCCCAAATCTACTTTCTCTATGCACACAGGAAAATCATCTGGCTCAAGGTCATAAGTCCTGGTTTTTCAGCTTTTGTATTTCAACTTTTCTAAAGTTTCTTGGTGCATAACATCTTATTAACAGGAAGTAGAAAAAGTGGACTGAACCAGCTACCTTTTTGACTTGGATTTAGATGGGCAGTCTATATCCACCACTGACTGCAGAACCTTGAGAAAGTCACTTGACCATCATGTTTCAAACTTAGGGGCTCATTTACGCTGCAATATTTTACCACAGGAGGGGACAAATATCATGATCTGTGGTAAAACACCATGGAGGGGCGTTCCCATGGTATTTTCCCCTCTGTGGTAAAATATCATGATGACTTCACTGTGGTATTTTTCTTCAGGCACTGAGATTGTGTCTGGAGGGAGGAGGATTCAACCTCCAGAGTCTAAGGCACATGTGGCTGGTACATGGGGGTTTTACCCAAACAAGGACCCAAGAGGAAGAACACCGAAGAGGGAAAAAGCCAGCTTTGGGTAGGTATATGACATCACCCAGCATGTCAGCCATGCACAGCATTCAGGATTTATAAAGCAATGAGACCATGGAGCGTGCCTGAGTTAGCATGAGGAGATTGAAACCAAGTGTGTGAATCGCCATCGAGAGAAGCTGGAAGTGAAATGAGAGGAGAGGTCTGTTCAATTGGAGAGAGTGATTTGAGTACTTTGACAAATCAAACAAGGCAAGCCCATTCCAGTCTGGGGTGGGAGACAGCAGCCTGATGTCATGCCCTGAGGAGGGACAGCCTTCAGCATCCAGACAGTCAATCGAGAATGGTCACCACTAGAACCCTTTCTTTTCTATCAACGGGAATGGGGATGATGTTTGGACCACAGGAGAATCTGAAGTACCTTTACCTGCAGGGATGGTTACATCTCTTGCTCATAGGATGTGGTGGTGTCCTGCATTTCATAGATCTCAGCTGATTCCCATACTGTGCTTCAGATGTAGTGTTAGCTGGTTGTTCAAAGTGGATGCAAATTCTGTTCTGACCCCACCAGCACATATTGATCCGAATTTAGTAAGTATTTTGGAGCAAGTAGGCCTGGGAACAGGAATGGGCTCTTCTCCCTAGTAGAGTCAGAGGACATCAGGGAAAGCAGCAGCAGTCGAGGAAGGGATAAGATCAGCAGGCTGAGCATCACATCAAGATCCCAGTTGAACCTCCAGATAGTTAGTGAAGCAAAGTTTGCTATGCCAGCCTTCTGGTGCCCAGTCCAGAAAAGGGTCTAGATATTGTGGTGAAAGGAATTACTGAGGGGCCAATTCCTAGTCCAACTAGAGATCTGTAAAAATTGTAATGGTTGATTCAGTTCAATACTGCTGAGCATGCTACAAGGGAGGAGCTTGTACAAAGACTGGAGAAAAGGGAGCCTGGCCCTGCAGACGCTCTTGCCATCAGCCAGACCACAAACCACACCTCACCATTGACTCTCTTTTTGTGGGCCTAATTGAAGCTTGGAGATGGGCCAGTCCTCCAATGAGGGATCTACCAGCTCATGGTCCCTCAGGAAGGAGGGGAACAATGTTGTTCTGTGGAGTAAAGATGCCAAAGAATGGAACAGTGCTGTGAGCCCCATCTACACTCATCCGGTTCTCAATGGTGACTTTAAAATGTAATCTGTTGGTGAAAGGCCTACTATTTATAGAGAATGTGTCAGGTGGCCATGGAGACCCCCAGGGCCAGCTCAGAGTTTTCATCACAAGAGGATTAGCCAGTGGTGCCAGAGGATAGAAGATCTTCCAAGCAGTGGGCCTGGTAAAATTGTGGAGGATCAGCAACTGGACCAGTCCCTTTCTAAGGCAATGCGGGACCAGTCTTGGGCAGTACTTAGCCTGTTGGAGCCCAGAGAGAGACCAGTATGAGAATCACATAGCTAACTACCCAAAGTAATTACAGAAGAAAATTTCTGAGATCAAGAAGGGCAAAAATGTGTGGAGGAATCACCAACAAATATCAGATTGAGTGCCTCCTGGCTAATGGAAAAACCATCAGGAAGCCTTCATCCAGGGCACTATAAACCTGCTCTTTTGAAGAGTGAGGAAGAGGAGCAGGAGTAGGGTGCCAGTTCTGAACTATTCTCTTTCCCCCAGAGGGACAGATTTAAATTGTTTGCTTTTATTGTTTTTACAGTTTACTCAGTTAATCCAATCTGTTTTGAAAGAATTGGGAAACCAGTGTCTTATCCTCAAAGGAAGACTAAAGACCATACTACCTCATGAACTTTTCTCCATGAAACTTGATGGCCTGGGCAGAGAATAGATGAAGAAGACATGAAGGTAGTTGGAGTTTGATTTGACATGAATGTTTGTTAATCCCATGTGATGAATAGGATGTGTTATGTTTCTCTGTCATGTAGATAGTTATTATGTTTGGCAGTTCGCGGGATGGCCCTGCGAGCCATCACACTCACCCTGACACTACTGGCATTCCTTCACAGCTTGCTCACTGCTTGACGCTGACCACCTAGACACTCTCTTCTGGGCTTCCCCTAGGCACACATGCACCCAACGGGCTGACACTTAAAAGGACCAAGACTGGAAGGCAATCCCGGCAATCTCTGATTTCCTTACTGCTCTCCACTATTTAAGGCTCTTTCTGCGGAGTAGCTGATGCCTCAGCAATGGGTCTCTTTCCTTGTGCACTACATGTTGCTCTTGCATTCCAGCCTTTCCTGTGTTCCTGCATTTCTGTCTCATCCAATTTTTTCTTACCCATCCTACCTCACCCAGCCTGTCTCATCCAGCCTTGCCTTGCCCAACCTGTCTCATCAAGCCTTGCCTTGCCAATCTCAACTTGTCCAGTGTCCACTGTCTCTTCTCTTGTTCTCATCCTATCCTTTGACCTGACCTCCTAGTACTGTCTTCTAGCTTTGGACCTGATCATGCTTGCTTGCCTGTCACCTATACCTAACAACTGCCTTAGACATGAACACACTTGTCTGCTGCATCCACAATTCCACAGTGCTAAGGGCTCACACCTACGTCACTCATCACAATTATTATTTGTGCTATTTTTTTAAAAAGGGAAAAAAACCCTTCTACAAAATTCACAAATTTGAAAAAAAAATGGTGTTCCTTTGTATTGCTTTAGCTAATTATTGCCTTAACATTGTGATTTTCTTTAACCTTTTGAGAAGGGATCCTTATCCTTCAAGATTCTTTCTCAACTTAACCTTGTTTTCATTGCAGTATCAGCCATCTGCTGGGACTCCTGTCTACTGTTAGAGGAAAGGATGTTTTAATTTGTCTTTGCTTCCATAGGTTTGGTTGGAGGCAGCATTGAGAGGAGGAAGGAGGGCTTAGTCTCAAAACCTGAAAACCACAAGAGCCAACAATTATATCTGAGAAATTACTTCTTAGTGTTTCCATCAGAATGGATTAGACGTGTTACGCTTTGAATATATGATATGGTAATGGTTGTTGATATTGTTTTGTGAGATGAGCAGGCTTGAGTGGGTCAGCCATGGGGACCAGTATACATTCCTTTGGAAGGATCTCTTCATAAGCTGGTATCTGGTATCAAGCATGGATTCTTGGTGCGATATCCATGACCCTGGGGGTTTCTAGTAGTGCCCCAGTATGTTTGATAAAGAGAAGTGGAGATGGCTGGTTAAAAAAATTGTTCTCCACCTTGGAGGCCAAATATGAGATTACATTGAGAATCGGAGAGTAAATGGTGAATATTAATGTTAAGTGTAACATTGGTATGTATTGTTTTTTTCTTTTTAAAATTGTGGAAGGTCTGTGCTGGATGCAGCCAACATTTGGGCTTTAACTCCCCAGTGATTTCCTGTGCATGTGTTAGGAATTCAACAAATTGTTGTAATTGTGAATTTAGTCCTTGGAAAAAATAAACCGTGCTCATATCCTAGCCAAGTTATTTTTCTTTTTAAGGATGGGGGGAATATAAGGACCCTTGGGAGTCCTCTATGTCAATATTGTGGTCCCTGGTGTAATCTTTGGGGTAGGTGGTAGATCAGGATTTTACAGATTGTCCCTGTGAGGCTACTCCTACAGGTTGTCTGGATGTGTTCTGCAATTGGCACAAATGGAGGCAGAAATTGAGAGCATTTTGCTTCCCACTCCAGAGTTCTGGGGAACATTTTTTTTTAAATATATTTTCTTGTTTGGAAGTTTTTTTCTGCTACCACACTTGTCCAGTCTCATGGAGTCTGTAGCACTGGATTTATGCTGTTGGGGCTTTCTTTCCGAGGTGCCCTGGAGAAACATCAAAACAGAGACAGTAGTATCCCCATGCCTTGCTAGGAGCTTGGTTCTCCCAACTTGAGTGCAGGGTGTTTCTAGTGCCTGCTACCAAAACTATAATAAGCCAATGAGACAGAAACGTGACGAGGATATTTATATTGAATATTGTTTGAAGATTGCTTTGAATTTATTGGTTGAGTTATGCAAGACTTTAGTTACAGTAAAATTTATTTTTTTGAAACCCCCCCACTAACGAGCCCTGTGTGCCATTGAGTGTTGGATGTGAACTTCCTGTCAAGACAGCCAACCATGATTACAAAAGGGAGAGAAAGGGATCGATAAAAGAATGTGCCATCCCATAAACCTTGGGTCCTGGAGGTTGAATTGTCTTCCCTATCGGCCAGAACCCCGGCACCTGGGAAAAAAGAGAAAGAGTGGAAGGGAGAGTTGTGGCCCCAGGGCACTACGTGTCCCTGCATTCTGGACACACTCTGAGAGGGGGGCTACATTTGAAATACCTATTTCCATAGGTAAAGCACCTTTTCACCCATGGAAATGACATTTAAAATTACCTCTGACTATCATACATGGGGACGGTTACTTTTAAACAGCCGCGCGAGCATACATGTTCGTGTGTATGCCAGCTTGCACGAATGGACACGGACATTTTATATCATACACGCATATACGCACGTGTGTTATAAAATCGGTAGTACGTGCACACATGTGCATTCAATTTTATATGGATGTACGCATGTGCGCGCAAATGCCGCTTCTACCATGTAAGTGGGGGAGATTTTGCAAGCATGCATGACAATGCAAATACCCGTTTCCCCAGTTTATTCCCAGTTTGCTCCAGAGAAGGATAGGACTTCCTAGCCTCCCTTTTACCCTATTAGTCCCTACACTTCAAACCCTGCTGACTATCCCTGATTTTTTTATTTTAAAACTCACACGCCATCCATAGCAGAAGTAAAGTTACGTGGTAAGGGACCCTGGTGCACGCTTGTGCGCATAAATACGCACACATTTCAAGTGACCTTCCTGGAACGCCCAGATCCCACTCATGTCCCCAGACCACACCCACTCCCCGCCCCTTTTTTAACTTTTAGATTTGTGCGCGTACTGGGAGATACATGTGTATTTGGGTGCTTTTATAAAATCTGCGCGGTGCATGCCAGTCCAAGAACACGCGTATATCTCCCGGCTTTGGCGTGTGTAGAGCTTTTAAAATTCACCTTTAAGGGGGTCTATGAACTAACCATTTTTCTTATAGACACAAAATGGGAAAAACTGTAGTACAACAGATTCTTAAATCTGTATCTCATTTTTAAGGTTCTGAAGACAAAAGCTTGCAAGTCACATAACAAGCTGCATATGTTTTTCTGTCCCTTACTAATCTCATTAGAACTGTAACACATAGACGGTTGAATTTTGGCTTGGACATATATAGTTCAACCCTGATATGATTAAAGTAAAAACATATACTATTTTTGCTTCTCGATTATCCTCAGGCCCTCTTCCCCCGTCACTGTCGTAGGTATTCCACTCCCATTCAACTCTCCACTGCCTCTCCACATCCCTACTTTGTAGATTGTTGATGGCCCTTTCCCACCCTTCCCAATGCGCCTCTCTCCGACCCATAACTTCCGCTATTCATCCAACCCCCTTCCTGCAGGCCACAGTTCCCTTTACACCTTCACCTTCCAGGCTGCAATTTCTCCCAGCTCCTGAAATTCCTCCACCCCTAATCCTTCATTCCCTCTTCCCTTCCTCCTTTCCCCCCAGGCGTGGAGAAGTGGCCTGGTAGTTAGGGAAGCAGACTAATACCCAGTGATACCAGTGTTCAAACCCTTCTCTCGCTGAGGCTCCTTCAAACCTTAGGCAAGTCACTTTGCCCAAGACTGTAAGCTCTCTCTGGGACAGGAATCTACCAACTGTACCTGAATTATAACTTACCATGAGTATGGGTTTGGAAAGGTGAGTAATCAAATCCAAGACTCCCCTTCTCCCACTACCTTTACTGCCACTATTTAGTTTCCTCCTCTCCTCATTTCAGCTTGCTCTTGCTACTGCCATAGTCACTAATAGCTGACAATTCATGTTTTCTGAGCCCCAAGGTATGCCAAGACCATGTTGCACTTTCTTTAAGTACTTGTTTCTATAGCTTGAGAAGCACAGTATTTCACTCTGAACCCTTCAGATCTCTATGGAGTATTTTTATTCTTTCCTTTATCTATCTGGAGCTTCAGTGCAGTGTGTCCTTGTACTGGGACTCCTGCTGCACTGTTACATCCCGAAGATAATGTATAGTATATCTCTGAAATACTAATACTGTAAAATCTGTGGATCTGTGATTTGGATGAAAGCATTAAGATACATTTTATTAAATTTGGATAGGTAAAGACATGCATTACAAAATATATTATAATTCAATGCTTTTAAACATATTTTGCTATTGCTACTACCACCCCAGCTAGAACATGGAAAAGGACGTTTAGCGTGACGAGGTCCATATTCAATCGCTATCCGGCTGAACAAGATAGCCAGAAAAACATATCCGCCTAACTTGTCTGGAATAATCAGTAGTGCAGTTGTGCTGCTGAATATATCCAGATCACTAATAACAGATAAGATTACCTGGCTAACTTTAGACCAGCTCAATAGCAGGCCTAATTTATCTAGCTAACTCACGGGGTCATTTATCATTTTGCATTAAGGCCCTAACACGTGTGATAATGCTGTAACGCATGTGATAAATAGTGCAATGCACACTAGTATGCAAATGTGACATTTGCTATGCAAGTGGGAGGAGTTTGGGTGGAGTTAATGGTAATAAGTAGCTAACATCAAATGCGATAGAGTAATGCACAGCAACGCAGGTTTTAGCACCAGAAATAATTATACCTGGGAACTTTTGACTTCCAGTCACCCTGAGATTACCATGGATTAGCGGTGATGGGGAGACAGGGGGGGGACAGGGAGAGGGCAACTGCACAGTGGGACCGGATGCTCACAAATTTGCTCTCATAAACACTCTTACATGTTCACACTTACGTTCACTGCTCATTCTCTCACATTCTCACATGTCCATTTACACCTTTACTTCTGCCATTCTCCCTCCAACACACACTCACGTCTCTCCCTCTTCCATACACACATGCCCACTCACTTTCACACCCATGCTCACTTGCACTCAGCTCTCTCCTACTCACCCACATGCACCACAAATACACACTTACTCGCTCTCACAGACATGCTCATTCATTCTCTCTCCCCCCCTTTCAAAACATACTAGCAACAGCAGACTCTAACTTGGGCTCCTGGAGCAGCAGCAGCCCCTTCCTTCTCCTGCGCTGTGGAAGTGGATGCTGCCTGTTTCTTACTCCTCGTTTGATGCATGGGCAGGAAATCGCAATGTCGATTGGCCAAGGCAAACAAGATGGGGGCGGGCAAGTGGCTGGATACAGGAAACAGGCTGTGCAGGAGCAAGTGGTGTCACGAGGAAGCGAAGATAAGAGTTAAAAAGGTCCGGAGATGGTAGAAATCACTGTCGAGTTCCTCCTTTTTTAGCCACGCAAGACCAATGACGTTCCTTTCTTCTTTCCGGGTCCAAGCAGATTGGTTTTGCTGCAGCACCCGGAGATTTCAGGTATTGGCCCGGAGACCCGGTAATTCTTTTAGAATGCCGGAGTCTCCGGGCCAAATCCAGAGTTCCCAGATAAGGAAAGAACTACATGTTTTTTCTGTGCATTTTGCCTGCATCAGCTGTGCATTCCCAGATGAAAAGGTTTTTATCGCACATGTGGAGAGAGAGAGAAAGAAAGCCTCAATACAAATCAATTCCTCTTGTACCATTCATCAATTGAAATGACAGAAAATCCTCAGTAATGTGTACTGTACTGTTCGTACCCAGGGCTGGTGCAAGGGGATTAGGCGCCCTAGACATCTTCTGCCTTGTACCTCCCCGCCCCCCCCCCCCGGTCGTACCCCCCCAGTCACACCATTACATCCCCCTGGTCGCGCCACCACTCAGCAGTCTTGGCCCAGGCTCCTACCTCATTCTTGATTTTCTGGGCCTCAAGCAGGTTGAGCGCTGCTCGTGGCCCATCAATCACGGCCCCACATGACTCGCACCCCCTAATGGTAGATGCCCTAGTTTGCCTAATGCTTCCGCTGGCCCTTTTTGTACCAATTACTATGTATGTAAATCCACCCCCAAACCTACCCCCACCCTGAGTTAAAAGTGCCCCCCTCTTACAGTGGTATAAATAGTAAAGTGACATATTGTTCTCTACAGAGTCTCTCTCTCTCTCCCCTATAAATATTGCATTTTGATAAATCTAGGGATCAGTACCTGATCCACTAAGGGTTTTTCCCATAGATACAAAATTGGAGCAAAGCCTTAATGAATCTGGCCCTTAGCTGGATAAATCTGAATATCACCACTTATCCAGTTAACTTTATAAATACACTGAAACACCCATCCCAACTACCATTTAGCCAGAAAACTATTTAGCTGGATAAATAGTTATCCAGTTAAGTGGCGGCCACTGAACATGGATGAATATTCAAGCAACACCATCTACTGCAGCTGGATAAATCCATTCATCTGGCTAAATGGCTCTAAATATTGACCTCACAGATTTTAGCTAGTATTCATAACATGTTACGAATACTCAATGCCTCCTTCAAAAACAAACCCTTTTGTCAAGAATGATATGACTGGGGTGAGTTTGAGACATACCAGATTGGGTTCACTGGACTTTACCATTGCACAAAGACCACATCCGTAGGCAATATCCATCTTGATGCAAATGTTTATCATCAGGTTTCTTTTGAAAGTTCATTTTGAATAACCAAAGAAAGATGAAGGAAGCAAATTTCAATCTATTGACTTTGAGACAAAGACAAAGCAAACACAGCTTTTTACCTGTGGACTTTGCACCAGGATGCAAAAAGAAAGTATGGCTGCAGTTTCACATTGAAACTTGCCATGGGTAGGACTTTTGCACCATCCTTGTATGCAGAAAGATTTTCTACAGAAAACAATGCACATAGGCTTGAAAATGAAATGTACACACATTATTTTAAAATCCCACCCAAAACACAACTTTATAGAATGCCTCCTGTAAATGTGGCTACGATAAGCTTTCTTTTAGCTGTATTGAGGGTGGTCAATTTTCAGATAGCCAGTTTATAAGCATAAATCATTATTTAACTACATAAATGGCTTTAAAAAGTTCCTCAAGAATGATACCACCAGAGCCTTCACAGTTGATTGAAGCCTTCTTGGTAGGCGAAAGTACTTCCAGCCTCAGTTACAAACACAAAAGTTCAGTTTAGCAAGAGCCTTTTTATGCAAACATTTATTTCTATAAGATGACAAGTCATGTGTTCCTATTTAAATATAATTATGCAGCCTCCATGTGCTGTCTCTTTCAAAACCATCTTGTGTTATGTGCGTGCTGTAGCTAGTGCTTGTTTTGATGGGAAATTATCCAGAACTTCAGAGCACAACCTAGTTTAAGCTTTGTTTTAGTTTTTGCTTTGTTCAAAATTGAGTCCTTAGAAAGCCCCCAGCAGTTGATGTGAAAATTACAATAAGATGTTGAGCTGGCAGCTAACAAAACTGGCTTAATTGTATTTGATACTGAGGACGCTGATTGTTGGAGATCTTAGTCAGCGAAACAACACAAAGAAAAAAACATTGGGCCCTAGACACCATGTACATACCACTCTGAAGCAAAATGCCTTTCATAAAGGAAGCTGCATTTTCCACCAATTTTGGTGGTAATATGTACAAAGTGTGAGCCCTTACATGTTTAAGCTAAATGATCTGATGGCATTTTGATCAATTTCAAGAACTTAACCAGTGAAAAAGAGCAAGGGAAGTCATTCTCTTTCATTTGGAGAAACAGAAAATAACATTAGATAATGTTGTGTTCGGCGGACTGAGGGCCCATCCCGCGGCACACCGCCCTTACCTACAGACTGGGCCCGGGCCACTTGGCTTCCTGATGCTGCATCTTCCCTGCTGCTTGTGGCAGCTCCTGGCCAGTGCCCTCCTCTAAATGCAACAGGAAGCTATGCCACGCCGCTCCTCTCCAGTGTGGTAAGACGCCGCGGGAACATTGGGGCCTATACCACCTTCTGGGAAGTCTTCTCTCCTGCCTTCCTAGGTATGCACGTGGCTGATTCTCCCACACTTAAAGGGCCAGTGGTGAATGGCCAGGCGGCGCCCTCTGAACACATTACAGGTTGGCCCCCATATAAGGCTGCTCTAGATGATCCTCTAGTGCCTTGGCAATAGGTCAACTCCTTCTGGAGATGTGCTTTGCCATTGTTCCTGATCCTGCATCCTTCTTCCTGGTTCCTGTCTCCACTGTGATGTTCTTGAGACCGTGTCTGATGCCCTTGGTTCCTGCTGTCTTGATTTGTTTCTATATCTCTTTATCTATGGTTTGTCTTCCTCCTGTCTATCTTCAACATCTCCTTATGTCTTGTGGTCCCTCATCTTCCTCCTCTTTGCCATTCTCCTCGGCTTGATCTTCTGGCTTTGACCTTGGACTGGACTTTGACACTGCTGACCTCCGCTTGCCATTGACCACAGCCTGTGCCTTATCTTCAATTGAATTCATATAAGTATCCCAATTTTTCAACTTGTTTGCAACTTTATTTTATCTCACTTTATTATATGTGTTTTGATCACTTACCCCAATTATTTTTGATTTAACTAGCTTGTATTATTCTATCTCAACTGTTCTTTAGATGTAACTAGCCTGTTTATTATTCTAATTATCTCAATTGTTCAATTGTAAAGCACCATTGCTATCCATTATGTTAAATGGAAACCGATGCGATGTTACTAAATGAATGTCGGTTTAAAAAAAGCTGGAAATAAATAAATAAACAAATAAATAAATAAATAAATAGATAAACTCTGCCTGCCTCTGACCTCTGCGTCGTTCAGACTCCATTGCCAGTCGCCTGTCCAGATGGTGGCCTGACGTTTCTGCATTCCCTACTGTGCTGGCCTAGCTCATATAACAAGCTTCAGATCTTCACCTCCACAGAGGCCCATGCCTAAGCCCAGCCAGCCCCGGCACCTGAGGGCTCAATCTAAGGGGAACGAGGGCTGGTATTGGTGAAGCTCCATTTGGGACTCTGCTCCAGCCAGCTCTGCCTGACGACAGTGAGGAGTCCCTGCAGGTTGTGCCAACTCTGCCTCGGCCTAAGGGCCCACTTCTGCAACAGATAAGGACCACAAGGATCCTAAATTAGACACATTTAGGGGTGGAAATATCCCAAGTACCTAAAACCAGCACCTGATGTCTGTTGTCAACCCAGGCACAAAAAGAGCTGCCACTTCTGAGATCAGCCCAAGTGCACAAAGACATACTAAGACTTGGGTGGATCCCAAAGAGGAGAGGTTTGAAAGAAAGAGGACCAAAACAGGCTAGAGGAAGAGAAATGGTGAAGAAAGGTGCTTGCGAGAAGGAAAAGACTAAATAAATAAATAAATAAATAAATAAATGGACCAAAATTGAAAATCTTTGGATCTTCCAGCCTTCAGCTTTTGTCCTGTGAGCTTTTTATTTCTTACTTTATGATTATGTATGTTAGATTTGTAACTCGCTATGAACGAAGGATATGTACGAGTTATAAATTTGTAAAAGTAAATAAATAAATAAACAGATAAATAAATCCCAAGAAAAACTGTTCAAAGAGACAAAACAAAATCAAACCACAAAATATTACAAGAAAAATGAGCTTTGCCTTGGCTTCTAAAATTGTGAATGTCATCCAAGTTTTCTAAATATTTTCCCCTAGAAATATGATGGCTGAAAAAGACCATATGGCCCATCTGGTCTGCCCATCTATCCAATTTTTGTAGCCCTTACAATTCCCATCACTCCCTCATAGATCCTCTGTGTTTCTTCCATGCTTTCTTGAATTCATATACAGTTTTTGACTCCACCACCTCCACCGGGACAATATTCCATGCATCCACTACCCTCTCTGTAAAGAAATATTTCCTAAGATTACTTTCATAGAAACAGAGAAACATAGAAACATAGAAATGACAGCAGAAAATGACCAAATGATCCACTCAGTCTACCCAGCAAGCTTATGCTAGTATCTGCCACACTGTGCAGGTTACCCCCATGCTTATCAATTTCCCAGACTGTAAAAGTCAGGGCCCTCATTGTCATTGGATGTTGTTTGAATCCAATTTCCCTTTACACTTGCCATGAAAGCAGAGAGCAACGATGGAGTTGCATCTAAAGTATCAGGCTTATTGGTTAAGGGTAATAACAGCCGCATCAGCAAGTTATCCCCATGAACTCTTTTCTCAATTTCCATCCTTTAGCCTTTAGGGATCCACAATGTTTATCCCATGCCCCTTTGAAATCCTTCACTGTTTTCGTCTTCACCACATCCTCTGGAAGGGCATTTCAGGCATTCACCACCCTCTCCATGAAGAAATATTTCCTGACATTGGTTCTGAGTCGTCCTCCCTGGAGTTCTATTGATTTCTTTCCAATAGAAAGGTTTGTCAATTATGAATCATTAAAATCTTTAATGTATCTGAAGATCTGTATCTTATCTCCCCTGCACCTCTTCTCTTCAGAGGTATACATATTCTGATCCTTCACCCTCTCCTCATAAGTCTTCCGATGCTGACCCCACATCATTTTGGTTGCTTTTCTTTGGACCATCTCTATTCTGTCTTTATCCTTTTTGAGATACGGGCACCATTATTGAATGCAGTACTCCAGATGAGGTCTCATCAAGAAGTACTGCATTCAGTAATGCCTTTACAAGGGCATTATCATCTCTTTTTTCTTACTGGTTATTCCTCAAGCTATGCAGCCCAGCATTCTTCTGGCTTTAGCTATTGCCTTGTCACATTGCTTCATCGCTTTCATATCACTAGACACTATCACACCAGTCCGTGCACATTAGTCTTTCACTGCCCATCACATACAGCTTTTTTGGAAAAACACTCCACAGATACATGACTGCACTTCTTGGCATTGAATCCCAGCTGCCTAATCTTCGACCAGTCTTCAAGCTTTCTTAAATCATTTTTCATTTTCTCTTCCCCTTCAGGCATGTCCACGCTGTTTCAGATCTTAGGGTCATTGTCAAATAAACAAACTTTACCTTCTATCCCTTCTGCAATGTCGCTGACAATGATATTGAACAGAATCGGTCCCAAAACCAATCCCTGTGGCACTCCACTTAACACCGTTCTTTCTTCAGAGTTGATTCCATTTACTATAACACGCTGTCTCCTGTCAGTCAACCAGTTTGCAATCCATGCTACTACCTTGGCACCCACTTCCAACTTCTCATTTTGTTCACATTTTATTTATTTATTTGTGTATTTATTTATTTATGAACTTTTAATATACCGACATTCGTAGAACACATCACACCAGTTTACAATTAACTCAAAGAAAGGAAAATTACATTTAACGGGGGTGGGGTGAGGGGATCAGGCAAGAAAAGGGGAGAAGAGAAGGGCTGGGAACGGGAGGGACTAAGAGTAGAGAACTGAGATGAAGTAAAGAGGAGAGCGTGGAGAGGAACCAAAATAGCTATAGAAACTTACTATATTTACAACATTGGGAGAGTACATAAAGTAACTGGGCTAGCTATATACATAAATATATTGTATGTGGGACTGAATGTAAAGCATTACTAAAATCCAAGTAAATCACATTGAGCGCTCTTTCCTGATCCAATTCTCTAGTCACCCAATCAAAAAAATCAATCAGATTTGTCTGACAGGACCATCTCCTGGTGAATCCATGCTGCCTCGGGTTGAACAACCCACCGGATTGAAGATAGTTCACTATTGTTTCCTTCAGCAGAGTCTCCATTAATTTTCCCACCACTGAGATGAGGCTAACCGGCCTGTAGTTTCCAGTCTCCTCTCTGCTCCCACTCTTATGAAGTGGGACCACCACCGCTCTCCTCCAGACAACAAGCCCCTGGAATGTGATAAGGAAGCTGCAGCACTGGCTGAAGGTTCAAGTGGACAACAGGACTAGTGAAGATCTAGCTCCCATTTAGCAGTTCCTGCAGTTATCATTGTTTCAGAAACATCAGTGGAAGAGACAAAGAAAGTTTGTGGAGGCTTGGAGGAAAAGCAGAACACTTTGGAGTTTTGCAAGAGACCATCTATTGACAAGACAAATGTGGAGTCATCTAATCCCCTCCCTCCATTGATGAAACTGCTGGTCGTGACCCGAGACTCAATTTGGGAAGTCCTGGTAAGAATGGATTCCTCATTTTAGAAATCTTCTATGGACACTAATTCTTTGAAAAAAAAGAGTGGATAATTTAACCAAGAGAATTCAAGGGGAGAATAGAAATTTTGAAAAATAAGACTAAAGAATTGAAATTTGTGAATAGTAATTTGATTCAGGATAAATTAGTACAGGGACAGCAGATTGGGGGGAGCTATGCAAATTGCCTCCAACTCCACCCCCAAATATCATTCTCTTACAAACATTGGATCTGGGGAGGAAGGAGGGTAAAGCATCTGGGAATGGGAAGAGAGCAGATCACAGAAGAAGGAAATGAAGGAATCTTAGACGAGAGATGTAGACAGATAAGGGATAAAGGAGGACAGAGGGAGAGGGAAAGGGAAAGGGAAAAGGAAAGGGAAGAGATGATGGAGTATTCAGGGAGTATAAGGAAAGGGTCTGGGAGGAAAGAAAGGAGGGGAGAAAAGAGAGGACAGGAGTGGGATGGAGGAGGAAGGTTCAGGGATGCTAAGGAGGATGGGGTGGAAGAGAAGGAGGAAAGAAGGAGGGACTAAAGATGGGGGTGGAGGAAATGGAGGAGGGAAGTTTGGGAAGAGGTGGATCAAGAAGAAAGCCACAGCCCCCTTCATACCTTCATCCCCTCTTTCTCTTATCCTCCCTTCCAAAACACCTATGATCTCATGATCCCTCTTTCATTTTTTTCTCCTCACCCAATTCCTTCATTCATCCTGGTTTAGCCCCTCCCCCTGTGAACTCCTCACTCATCCTGGTTTGTGGCTGCCCTCATCCCATCTCTCTTTCCTTCCCCGCACCATGATCCCCAGTTTACTCCATTCCTCCCTCCCCCAAAATTCCGTTTACTCTCTCCCTCCTTTTCTCTATTCCCAGTTCACTCTGTCCCTTTGCTCTAAACCTTCCCTTGCGACTGGTTCACTCCCTTCCTTACCCCTAATCCACAGTTCACTCTGTCCCTTCCTCTCTCCCTCATTCCCAGGTCACTCCCTTCCCAGTTCATCCTGTCCCTTCCTTCCCCCACAATCCAGTTTACTCTCTCCCTTATTTGCCCCATTCCCAGTTCACTCTGTCCCTCCCCATTGTGATCAATTTACTCCCATCCTTATCCTCAGTCTTCAGTTCACTCGTCCAAACCTCTCTCCCCATCCCTAATTCCCTTCGTCCTTCCCTTCCTCCTTCCCGATCCTTAAAAGGTTCACTTCCCCTGCCCCCCTCCTGCATTGCTGAGTCACTCCCTCTATGCCCCCCCCCCTCCCGATCCCCTTACTTAATGCTAATGAGGTTCAACAGGAGGAGGAAGAGACAGGAGGCTTTGCAGAGCCTCAGATGCCTCTTTTCCTCCTCTCCTGCCGGGTCTGAGCATCGTGCATTGAATTGGGGCCCAGGCAGGCAGGTGAGCAGGCGGGAGAGGGACAATGAGGCAAGTGTTGTCTGAGGCAAGTGTCATCCCACTGCCACCAATTCATTTTTTTTTTTTTTAGAAGATCCTTCTCCAGCGGCAATTTGGAAGTGGAAGCGGGAGGGAGAGGAGTCGGCAGAATTTTCGGGGGGCCATGGCCCCCACAACCTCCCTCCATTCTGACACCTATGAGTTAGTTCTTCATTGGAATATGGAAGTGTGAGAACTTTTCCAGACATCTGAATCTCACTTATTAAATTTTCCTAAAGTTTATGGCTCTTCTCTTAGGGATCACTTCAAGAAATATTTAATCGAAAATTTGGGCTTATTTCTTGAAGCAAGTCCTCCTGTGGCTAAAATGTTTTTTCTCCCATCCAGGAAGACTAGTAGTGTTCAGTTTCAGGCTCAAAGCCCACCCCAGGTTACCTTAGATAGTTTAGATGTTACAGTTGTTATGGAAAAATCAATTGTGGAAGGCTAGGAGAGAGCCAGTTTGCTCGTAGTTTGTTTTTGAGCAAGGTATAAGCTCTGTTATGTAGCTGTGTTTCAAGTAAGCTTAATCAGTATTCTTGGGGCAAAGAAGCACTTTTTCCAGTTGTTAGTGCAAGGTCCAGTACTGTCCCTACCTTATGGGTTCTGTTACCAATAGAGGGGCACATTCATTTTCAAACTAAATGAAAAACATGAAGAAACCTTCGCATTTCATTTTGTGTGAAAAAAAGAAACAAAAAAAACTATTGCTGAAATTTGTTATTTTTTGGGAATGAGCTTCGTTTCAGAAAGTAAGTGAAAAAACGTCTAAGAGCTGCCACAATATTTGTATTTAAACTCCAACTCCTTCCAAGCAGTATCTTACCCCCATCTCTGGCATCATAGCAGCCCAACTAGTACAGGAGCACCAGCCAGACCCAATATCAGTGCCGTTTTGTTATACAGCATTATGTTGTACGCCCTATAGCATACGGCCATAAAACAAAATGGCGTTGGCCTGGGGGCCTTCAGGCTGGCACTATTTTGTTGTATAGCCATACAGCATATGGCTGCATAACAGAATATCACTTGCTGCAGGGCTGGCCAAAATCATTCTGAAGCCAGGATCCAGCAAGGCAAGAATGACTGGGATTACTTCAGTCCCATTTGGAATATTGTGACCCAAGCTACTAATATACCTGGGATCCTTTCAATTACAATCATCCTGAGAATGCTGAATAGAGGGCATGGGGGAGAGTTGTGGGGAGGAATCCATATCAGCTTATCAGCTTTCTCTCTTCCATCTCCCCATACTATATCTCTCCCCTCTAAAGATGACGCCCCCATCCCTTTGTTTCCTCCCACCCTCTCTAAGTCAGAGCTCCCTGGCTAGTGCATCCTCATTCATAGTAACATAGAAATGACAGCATAAAAGGACCAAATAGTCCATCCAGTCTGCCCAGCAAACTTCATATGGTAGCATCTGCTGTGCTGTGCCATGCAGGTTACCTCATGTTTTTCTTAAGAATAGCAATTGCTTCTCCATGCAGTTATCCCCAAGCCTTATGATAACCCATAAAAATGTACTGCTAGCAACATTTTTGCTGGGTGATGAGCCTTCTTGAAAATTCAGACAGTGCTGCTTGAGGTGCTTTGCTTATGGACTTGGCCGTAGAAGCAGTCCAGTGTTTTTTTTCCATTATGTCTGCACATCAGTATCCCAGAGTGTAAAAACGTCAGGGCTCGTGCAGGTTGTCTCTGAATCCAATCTTTTCTCCCGTCACTCCTCTCCCCCCCCCCCCCCCCCCCCCCCAATTGAAGCAGACAGCGTTGTTGCAGTTGTTTCAAAAGCATCAAGGCTTATTGGCTATGGGTAGTAATCCTGTGCCTTCTGTTAGGGATAGTAACATCTGCTCTGTGCAGGTTACCCCCATGTTTATCTGTTCAGCAGACTGTAAAGGTCAGGGTCCTCATTGGTTGCTGTCTGAAACCAATTCCCCTTTCCCCCCTGCCGTTGCAGAGGAGAACAATGTTGGAGTTGCATCAAAAGTATCAAGGCTTATTGGTTAAGAGTAATAACGGTCGCACCAGCAAGTTATCCCCATGCACGCTTTTCTTCATTTCCAGCCTCTAGCCTTTAGGGATCTACAGTGCCCCTTTGAATTCTTTCACAAATTCCGCCCTCTACCCTAACCCTTCCTCTACTTTCCAAAAAATCTAGTCCCTGGAGGCCTGGAATCCCTCCCCATCCTAGCCCACCCCCTGGACCCTTCCCTTACAGACAAAATTATCCTTAGAGGTTCAGTGGAACCCCCACCCCCCAGACCCATTCATTTTATGTGAAAAGATCCTTTGTGGTTTAATGGACACCTCAAGTCCCCCTTATGCACCAAGAAGTCCATGATAGTCTAGTGGGGGCCCAGAGGACCACTAGCCTCTGGGCCCAATGGCAGCCATTTTCTAAAATGCCCATCCTTTATAACTATTTATTTTATTTATTTATTTTAACTTTTTTCTATACCGTCATTCAGATGGGTACCATCACAACAGTATACAGTAAGGCACATAAAAATGATGCTAAAATATATCAAATTACACAGGTGCCATTAAGGCTCGGTAACATAGGGCCTCATTTTCTAAAGTATCGCAGGGCCGAAACCACGCCCGTGGCACTGCCCCCGAAACGTCGTGTCACGCGTGACACGCCCCCAAAACACCGCGTCACTCTGGGCACGCCCCCAACACGCCCCTTCATGCAAGCCCCGGGACTTACACGCGTCCCGGGGCTTTCTCTCTTCCATCTTCTCTTCCATCTTCTCTCTTCCATCTTCCTCCCTCCGGGAGGCGTAAATCCCCCGACAAAGGTAAGGGGGGGGTTTAGACAGGGCCGGGCGGGTGGGTTAGGTAGGGGAAGGGAGGGGAAGGTGAGGGGAGGGCAAAAGAAAGTTCCCTCCGAGGCCGCTCCGATTTCGGAGTGGCCTCGGAGGGAACGGGGGTAGGCTGCGCGGCTCGGCACGCACCGGCTATACAGAATCGATAGCCTTGCGCGCGCCAATCCAGGATTTTAGTGGATATGCGCGGCTATGCGCGTATCTACTAAAATTCCGCGTACTTTTGCTGGCGCCTGATGCGCCAGCAAAAGTACACCAATTCGCGCGGTTTGAAAATCTACCCCAGTATGTACCGTAGTAGTACGCTGTAACTAATGTTAATGCACACTAAAAAATTGCAACTTAAAAATTAAAAAGTATCAATACAGAGGAGTTCATTAGCTAGAAAGACAGTTACTGCACACTAACAGATATGTAGTCTGCAGTAACTCCATTAGTGCGCACTAACATGAAATACAATTTTTTTGCCGGATTTTCTTCAAAATGTGCTTCGGTTTTTGGGGATAACAAACAGTCATGAATTAGGCAATATCCCTGATATTTTTTAAATCGTGAAAAACGAATGCACATCCCTATTATTAACCCTCTAGGATGTGGCTGCTCTCACTCCCTTTGTAAAACAACTATTGTCCCACTCCATGCTGTCTTCTTCACATTCTCATTAATTACTTTGTGTCATGTCCATTACTTATGTCTTCACTTTTGTAAACTCCTTAGAACATGGGTGCACAATTTTTTTATGCCTGTTAAGCTTTATGCTTTTTATTTTCTCTCACCTCTTGTATCCTTCCACATTTCTCTGCACAAGCAGAATACTGTGTGCATTTATGGTGCTTTAGAAGTAATCAATTATGAAAATCTGAAAACCTGAATGTGATGAACCATGCATAGGCTGCTGCCATCTCTCTGGTGTGCATTCATTTGCTCCCCAACAGTCATTATCACTTTCCCTCTTCTCTCTGGAGTCTCCCTCTCCTCCCCCATCTAGCTCAGGAGTTATTGTGGTCTGGAGCAATTGCTCCTGTTATAACTGCTACCTTATTCCAGATCTATCAGTTCAAAAACAGTTTTTCCAGTCTTACAATTGGCTTCGTTTTCTTCTGGTATGAAAGCCAGTTGAGGCTTGCAGAGTCTTCGTCTCTCAGCAGGTAGAAGGCTGGGCTCTTCACCTTGAATAAGGCAAACCACATGACTCATGAACCCATTTCATTCTTCCTTTCCTTCCCCTTCTTCTTCCTCTGCATGGTCCCTCCCTTTTTAAAGGGAGGAAAACAGGATGGGGTTATGATGGAATCTGGGATATCCCTCACCGCTGGACCCTGTCCCAATGTAGTAAGACTTCCTTCCTTCTTGTCTTTTCGTTTCTATTAATTACATAAGAAGTGCCAAGCGGGGTCAGATTACGGTCCATCGAGCCCAGCATACTGTTTCTGACAGTGGCCAGTCCGGGTCACAAATAGTTTCCTCCCTTTCCCCTGCCCTCCCCCCCCCCCCCCCAGATCAATTAGCCTGATCCCTAAGGCCCCTGCTTCCTAGTTTGTGCTCATCCTTCTGTCACTGTCATCCTTTTCCTCTATTCACTGAAGCACTGTTTTCAGTGATAAAACATATTTCACCATTATTTAACCAGATAATATAGTATCACATTGACAAAGCTCCAGCCTCTTTTCTAAAACATGTCCTGACACAACCAGCAGTAAAATACACATTATAGTTAAAAGGGTATAATAGTCAAGAATTTTGGCTCTATAGGATGAATATCTCTTTTTGCTAGCACAGTGCCTTGTGCGTCTCTGCAAACGGTACTTTACCAAAACTAATGCACACTGTACTGCATGGTAATATACGGTGTCATGCCATGCTTAGTACAATCTCTTTTATCCCACTTTGTACAATATATTAGAATTCCCTGCACGTGGCATACAATGTACTTTATCACATATCATACATTCTGTGCGGTACAGTCTTCGCCATCATGCTACCTGCACACAGTTTTATTAAGTTCTCAGTAATTGCATCAGTACTAGGACTATTACAGTTATATACACAACAGTACCATCACAGGGAGTTCACAATCTATCCCTTTTAGTAAAAGGAGGACAAATATGCTTCATTTGCCTTTCTCCCCAGATCATAGAATCAGAGAAATATAGAACATGATGGCAGATAAAGGTCGTATGGTCCATCCAGTCTGCCCACCAACATCTCCTGCTCAGTTTTATATTTCCTTTCTATCCCTCAGTGATACTCTGTGTTTGCCCCATGTCTTACTGAATTCTGATAAGGTCCTCATTTCCACCATCTCTACAGTGAGGATGTTCCATGTGTCATCGTCCTTTTTTGTGAATAAATATTTCCTTAGAATACTCCTGAGTCTACTCACTTTCACTCTCATCCCATGACCCCTCGTTTCAGTACCTCCTTTCTGTTGAAAGAGTTCTGCCTCATGTGCATTGATTCCTTGGAGCTACTGAAATATTTCCATCATATCTCCCCTTTTCTTTTCCTCCATGGTATACATGTTTAGATCAGGTCTGCCCCATATGTTTTATGATGAAAACCATTTTAGTACCTTTCCTCTGATCCGACTCCATCTGGTTCATATCCTTTAGACGTTGCAAGTCTCCAGAATTGTTCATATTGCTCTAAATTTGTTCTCACCAGAGACTTATACAGAGTCAATATCACCTCCTTGCTATTTATTTATGTATTTAACTGATTTAAGGTCTCCACAATCCAAAATGCTTGGTGAATTACAACAGTCATGCACAGTAGCCACAATAAAATACACAAAAGCAAAAATAAAATATATACACTGACAACAAAGAATTAAAACCAAAATAAAAAGAACATAAAAACAAGATAGATTAAATAATGAAATAAAACAGCAAAAAAGTAAATCTTCCAAATCATGGCACAGAAACACCATGCTAGATAGTGATTACATATCCAAAGGACAGATTATCATCATGAGCTCTATGATAAACTGTTAGGGAATGCCTGTTGAAAATAAAATGCCTTCATCTACTTCCTAAAAGTGGCATAACATTGAATTGCACATATGCCATCGGGAAAGGCATTCCTGCTTTCTATTTTTCTCCCTATTCACTCAAGCATCCTTTTGGCTTTTGCTGTTGTCTTGTCTATATGTTTGGCCACTTTAAGATCATCACATATGATCAATGATCATCACCAGATCCTACTCTTGATTTGTGCACAGAACAACTTTACCTTGTATATTGTGCTGCTCATTGGGTTTTGGCAGCCCACATGCATGTCCCTGCATTTTATAGCATTGATTTTAGTTGCCAAACTCTAGACCAGTGGTTCTCAACACAATCCTAAAGATAATCCCAGTGAAATTTTCAGGATTTCTACAATGAGTATGCATGAGACAGCAGTGCAAGCAAATCAATCTTATTCATTTTCATTATAGATATCTTGCAAATTAGACTGGCTAGGTGTGTCCCAGGGTCTAGGTTAAGACCCCCCTGCTCTAGAACATTCCTTAAGCTGCACTAGATCCCTTCTCATGTTTCACAAACCTTGCATGGTATCTAATCAGTTGCAAATTTTGGTATCATCTGCAAAAGTCAAAGCTTTCCTGATAGTCCTTCTACATTATCACTGACGAAAATCTTAAAGAGAACCTGACCGATGACTCATCCTTGTGGCATACCACTGGTAACCCCCATTTTATCTGAGTGAATTGCTTACAAATACCCTTTGTTGCTTCCCACTCAATAAGTTTCTAATGTAATCAATCACTTTAAAGACATACCTAAGGCACTTAGGGGGTCATTTATCACCAGCCCTAACGCCGGTCATAACACCATAATGCAAGCAATAAATACAGCATCGTGAAATGCATATGCAAATTTGAAAAATGTATTCAAGGGGGAGGAGTAAATGGAAATGAAGGTTGGTTAGCTTGGCATGTGATAGAGTAATGCAGGTTATAATTACACCTTTTTTCTGGGCGCTATGCCTGTGTTGCTGGCTGAACATGTTTTTTTCACAAATTTTGGATTGGGGAGGGAGAGCCACTGTGGAGGCTCACATACAAGTCAACTTTGTATACCATTGTAAGAGGGAGCATTATTAACTCGGGATGGGGTTTTGATGGTGGGCTAAGTTTTGGGGGGCAGTTTTACATGCACAGTCAGAGGTATGAACAGCACAGTTGCATCAGTAATGATCACATGTAGCCCCTCTTACAGTGGTATAAATAGTTAACTTATAGGTTCAATTCTGTACAGTCTCTCTCTCTCTCACCTTGTGATGTGAAAATAACATGGGTGTGATAAATTTAACATCAGTACCAGGAAAATTACCCTAATCATGCTCCCTTTTTTTTTTATCACGGGCTTTATTTTCACCTTAGTTTGTTTATAAGTCTTGCTGATATCCAAGAACATTACATATAGCACTCTCCCCTGATTTTACTCTCTGGTCATCCAGTCAAATAAATTGATTAGATCCATCTGGCAAAGCATTAATCTAGTGAAACTATGCTGTCTCGCATCCTGGAGGTATATTAAATAAACTACATTAAACTGTAATCCATTGGATTACAGAAATTGCACTGTCCTCTGTTTTAGCAGTGATTCCATTAATTTACTTACCATTGAGATCAGACTAACCAGCCTATAGTTCTCATACTCCTCCCTATTTCCAGTTTTATGAAGAGGAACCATATCTGCCTTTCTCCAATCCTTTGAAACCCTCCCGAGTCTAAAGAAGTGCTTAAAAGGTTAAACACCAGAGCTGCAAGAACTTCCCTACATTCCCTTCAGACCCATCCAGTCCCCTTTCTTTATATACTTATAGTTTTGCTAGCAATTCATAAACATAGTCTTCTGAAAATTGGTTGAGACCTACCTCACTTCCATTCCATTATGGTAGTTATCTGTGGTTTTATTCCATAGGATTGTGCACTTGAAAAATTGTATTTAGTTTTGTTTTTCTTTTTTTGTTTTTCATTTTATTTCTTGCTTATTTCATTTTTTTTAAATTAAATTAAAAAAGAAAAGAAAAACCACAAAAAAAACAAAATGAAAGAAAAGTTTCCCCTTCTACTGCCCACCAAATCCACTTAAATGAAGAGTTCCCTCCAGCCCCCAGGATGCCTCCAACCTCCCACCCACCCCTTCAACTCAGGTCTTACCTCATAGGCATCAATAGTCATTTCTGTCCCACAGCTATGACTTTTCAAAATGGCCACCAGTTAATGAATCCTTGAGTTACACTCCCAACTTAACAAGGTTAGTTTTCCTGAAATTCAGGAACACTGCCCATGTTGTAATACTGAGCCACACCATCTGGTGGTCACTAGATCCCAGGTGATTGCCCACTAATACAGAGGAAACATTCTCCCCTTTGTAAGCACTAGGTCCAGTATCGGCCTCTCGTGTGTCAGTTCCATTACCAGTTGCCAGAGCAGCTCTTCTTGCAGACAATTGAAGGGCACCCTGTTTCGAGATGACAACACAACAGGGATGTCCCAATCAACATTTGGCAGATTGAAATCACCTATTAGCACCTCTCTTTTCATGGTAATTTTGTGAATGTCTTCAATTAAATCCATTGCTTCTGCTTGCAAAGGGGTCTATATATCACATCAGTATAAATGCATGTTCCATTCCCTCTTTCCAGATTAACCCACAGTGCCTCCTCCTTAAGCCCTGCAGCTCAGTTGCTTTAATATTTTTTTTTATATAGCACCACTCCTCCTCCCTTTCTTCCTATTCTGTCTTTCCTGAATAGACTATAGTTTGTTACAATTATCCCAGTCATGGTTCTCTATGTACCACATCTCTTTGACTGCCATTATATACAAATCAGCCTGTTCCCTGAATGCCTTTAGATCTGGGACTTTATTTCCCATACTATGAGCATTAATGTACATAGCTTTCCAGATGTTGCCCTTATGTCCAATTTTTCTATACGAGTGATGGGGCTTTGTCAGTCACTAACATTTGCTCCCAAGTAATTTTTCCAGCAATAGGCAGTGGGAGAGGGTTTTGAAATTTGGAATTCCTCCTCGTGCCATGACCCCACCTTTTTTGGGGAAAGTTCTTCAGTGGGGTATAAAACCCCCTGGAGCATGTTACGTTTTTCAGTGGGTTGGAGAGTGTAGGAAGTCATCTGGAGAAGGAGTAGGAGCTTGGCTGTTGGATCGTTTCCTCATTCCTGGGGGACTTCATCAACAGTTAGGGTTTTGGGAGTAAGAAAGAAAAGAGATTTTTGGAAGAAGATTGCTTCAGTCTGGAGGGAAGTGGGTTTCCCCAGGATCTGAAGAACTGAATTCAAAAAGAGTTTTGCTTGTGTGAATAGAGAAGCAAGGATGAGAAGAATTTGGGACTCTTGACAAGAGAACTCAAGAGACCTGCAGTTTTTGGAGAGCTAGATTACAATGTAAGAGTTTTTGGCTATTTGGACTTGGCTAGATTTTTGAGCTTGGGGATAATTTTCCATCTTTCGACCCTTGCATGCTAGAACTATACTCCAGCTACCCTACCCTTCAAGGGTAGGGGTTCTTTAACATGGATGGTTGTGCAGGAGAAAGGAAACCAGTAAGGCAATCTGAAATGGACACGGAAACTATGGATTTCATCACTTTAATATACTTGATACTATTCTTAATTTCTTTCAATTCTGGCCTGGATACTCATTTGAACACCACTCAGGGCTTTTTTTTTGTTATTTTTCAGGTGCCCATTTGTTGTATGGATGGACATTGGATTGATTGCTATTTTCCTTTTGCCAATTTTTACTTCCTTGCTCCTCTTCCGGACCCTTGTGCACTTGGTGGACATCATCCAGCTGGAGTGTGAGTCTGAGGATTCATGAGCTCGTGATCATGCCAGGACCCAGGAAGATAACATTCCTCCCACTGTACTTGAACTCTGGTCATCCGTAGCACCCCAGCTGAGGTTCACAGCACAAAGGGGGGCCTGGCTACACATGTTTAAAGATAATACTTCCCTAAGTATTTTTGCTTACCATAGTGCTTAGTTCACCTATCCCCAGCACCCTTAGCTCAAGGCAATCTGCTGCTTGAGGCGAGGGATGAAATGGTGCCTTCCCCCAAGGCATGGTGCCGGTCAAATAACCAAAAGGGCCAAAGGGGGAATCCCCTGGGGAGTCTGGCCCTTTTGATGATTTAAAATGCTGGGGGAGGAGGGAGGCCAGGGGCCAGGATTCTCAGCAGAGTGGTAGATAGAGGGTCAGTGATAATATTTTAGGAAGCTGGCAACCCTGCCACTCTGCCACCTGCCTCCCACATTTCCCCAGCATGTTGCCCCTGGAGAAGTGGAAGATGGTTGAATAATGAGGGTATGTGTGAGGACCAGTGCAAGGGTATTAGATGTTCAAGGCAAATCTGACATCCTTGCACCCCCACCTACCCAGACCTCACCACACACAAACATTATGCATTTCTAGTAACAGATTTTACATGAAAAAGAGCATTCCAAGTACAGTCTGCAGAGATAAAAAATATCACTTACAACATGTACATTATATTTGCATGCACTGCTGTGGTGTCAACAAGGAAGCCCTGCAAAAAAAAGATACTTGGAGCATATATTGTTTAATCTGCTCTGAAAAATACATTGGAAATAGTGGAATACAAAAGCTTTTCAATTAAATAAATAAATATAGGTCTATTGTTAGGTGTGTTGGGTTTAAGCTTGACCCTCAGAAAACCAAGAATAAAATGACCTACAAATTCAATATAATAAATATCCCATACCAAAACTGCCCAAACTGTCAGTACTCAAACAGTAATAACCCTACCTATGAAAATGCAACACTGCAAATATTGCACCAGGTCGTAAAACATCAATACATTTGTTATATTAGGAAAACAGAACAAAACAGGCTGCTATAGATCTTTATCCAGAAACTATACGTATCAGAATATCTCACCTCCATCACACACCAGAATACGGACAGATCATAAAGTATAAATAGAAACGTGCAGACAAAAACTGAACTGGAAACCACAAAAAGCTAGACTCCGTATGTAGCAACAGAAAAACAGAAACATCACTAACCCTCATAAAACAAAATCAGGAAATATAAAGCATCAATCATAATAGTAAAACCACACTAATAAAACAAATAAATATGGCAAAATAGCTGATTAAAAGAATAACATTCTATAGTTAAACTCATATATACATTTTAAAAAAGCTCCCCAAAAACAATAACATATTTCAAAACAGCAAACACATCAAATAACATTCAATAATATTTAAAACCAATAAGGATTTAGAAAATTCCCAGCTTTTCGTATCTGGGAAGCTTGATTTACAGTAACCCTGGTATTGTCCTGGATGAATAGAGGTTGGGAGGCTGCACACAATCTTTGTCCACTCAGACTCTAACACATATGTTCATTCTATTTTAGACACACACACACATGCTCTCTCTCGCTTACACATACACAAATCTATCACTCGCTCATGCATGCAGACACGCTCACTATTCTCCTCCTCCGGAACACACAAGTAGCAGCAACCTCTACCTTCAGCCCACACAGCTAACTGGACTCCTCCTCTTTCCTCAAGGGCTAAGGCCGATGCTGCTCATTTCTTCTGACCATGCAGGCTGATACTGATCCTGCTTGTCTCAGCAATAGCGATTACACTTCCTTCTTTCCACCCATGCAGGCCCAGATGACACAACTTCCTCTTCTGGGCCCATGCAGGAGGGAAGAACAAGGAGGCACAATCTTTGCGGTCCTACCACCCCCAAAACTGTAGCACTTTAAGCAGCCATCTAATCCGCCTTATCGTTCCATTAAACAACACTGCACTCTCTCCCATTCACTCATACCTTATAGCAGGGGTCAGGAACCTTTTTGGCTGAGAGAGCCATAAACGCCACATATTTTAAAATGTAATTCCATGAGAGCCATACAATATGTTTAAAACTAAATACAAGTAAATGTGTGCATTTTATGTAAGATCACACTTTTAAAGTACAATAAGTCTCTGAAAATATTACACCAGGCCTTAAGACACCAATACATCTCCTATTAGGAAAACGGACCAAGTCAGGCTGCTATAGAGTCCTACACAGAAACTACACGCCAGCAGAAAACCTCACCTGAATCACGTGCTGTCCCTCACCTAACATAGAATAAAGAGACCAAAACGCATAACAAGAAGCATGCAGACAAAAACTGAATTGGAAACTGCAACAAGCCAGAGTCTCTGTATGCAGTGTAACAAAGGAAAAAAGAAACATCACACATCCTTATAAAACAAATCAAGAAATATAAAATCATCAGCAGTAAAACTGTACTAACAAAAAGAACATATTTCGAAACAGCTGATGAGTGGAATATCCAATAATTAAAAACTCATATAAAACATTTCCAGATACCAACAAAATATTTCAAAATAGCAGACACAAAGATCCAGTAATGAAAAATAATAAGGATACAAAAATTTTTTTGCTCTGCATACCTGGGAACGTTTGATATCCAGGTGTCCTGAGATTGTTCTGAATTAGCAGGAGGTGGGGTGGTTTGCTTGGAACTTTCTCCTCTCTCAGTCACATACCAGCGCTCTCTCTCACACTGGCTCTCAATGACACACCTATACACACATGCTCTCAGTCACTCACATATACAAATGTTTTTTCTCTCTCACTTATATAGGCTCTTAATTACACATTTACACACATGCTGTCTATCTTTTCACGCTTACACACACACAAGCTTTCAATCACATAAATACATGCTGTCTTTTTCTCTCACACACAGACTCTCATTCACATGCTTACAAACATGTCCTCTCTTTCTCTCATTTACACACAGGCTCTCAATCACATACTCACATGCTCCCTCACCTAAATCAGCTCTCAATCACACACAGACACACATGGTCTCTCTCTCTCATTTAAACACAGGCTCTCAATCACATACTCACATGCTCCATCACCTAAACCAGCTGTCAATCAGACACAGACACACATGATCTCTCTCATACTTATACACACAGGCTCTTAATCATACATACACATGATCTCTCTCACACACAAAGGATCTCAATCATACACACATACTCTTTCAAACAAACAGGTTTTCAATTACAAACTTACACATACAGGTTCCCAATGGTAAACTTACATTCATGCTCTCTCTCTCACAGGCAGGATCTCAATCACAGACATACTCTCTTTCACATATACAGGCTCTCAATCATTCACATACATGCAATCTCTCACTCACACACACAGGATCTCAAACACACATGCTTGCTCGCTCATTCATTCACTCTCTCTCTCCCCCTTCCCCCCCCCCCCCGGGAACTCGCGGCAGCAGCAGCCACCTCCCAACGCTAACCTCCTTCATTTTCAGCCCTCGCGGAGGCGAAGGCGGAGTCCCATCGGCCGCGGTTGAAGATTTTCATTTTCCTCCGAGCCGCGCTGCAGTCTTCTTCCCGCGCAGGCACCCGATGCTCTCCACTTCCTCTTCCGGGCCGCGGGAAGAAGAGAGCACCGGCGTGCTCTCTTCTTCCCGCGGCCCGGAAGAGGAAGTGGAGAGCATCGGGTGCCTGCGCAGGCACCCGATGACTCCAGCGCTGGCACCCGGCTGACACCCGATGACTCCCGCGCAGGCACCCGGATGACTCCAGTCGGCGTGCTCTCTTCTCCTCCCCCCCGCGGCCCGGAAGAGGAAGTGGTGAGCATCGGGTGCCTGCGCGGAAGAAGAGACCACGCTAGTGTGGTCTCTTCTTCCCGCGCAGGCACCCGATGCTCTCCACTTCCTCTTCCGGGCCGCGGGTGGGGGGGAGGAGAAGAGAGCACGCCGGTGCCGCTGACTCCAGCTGTCCTGCCGCGTTCCGCCCGGGCTGACAGCATTTTAAGCCCGGGCGGCGGAGGACCGGGGAGCAAGCTGGGTCAGCGGGGAACCGCGAAGTATGGCGACACGTGTCTGCGAGCCAGATGCAGCCCTCAAAAGAGCCATATCTGGCTCGCGAGCCATGGGTTCCCGACCCCTGCCTTATAGTGTAACTCCCTCTCTTTCCCAAACTTTTCCCCTTTTTTTTTATCTGACTCCCCTTTTCCATTTCACTGACACCCCTTTCATTTTCTTCCCTCCTACACACACATTCCCCTCCCCTCTCACTCACCTCCCCTTTCTCTTCTCTTCCATCCCCTTGCAATCAACCCCCAAAAACTCACTTTCCCTTTCCTTTCTCACTCACCCCTTTCCTTATCACTCACTTATCCCCTCCCTTCCATTGCCATTCCCTCACGCCCCCCCCCCCCACCATCCTCTCCCCTCTCACTCACCCCCCCCCCCCCCAATTCCCTTTCCTCACAATCCACCCACCGGTTCCTTTTTTTCCCTTTCCCGCGAGATGCCAGAGCTCTGCTGCTGCTAGCATCTTCTTCTTGCCCATGGAGCTTGGGATCCCCGCAGGCATATCATTTCCTGGCGGCCATAGCACCACAGGACTCTGCCGTTATCAGTTTGCGACAGCAGCAGCAGCACCACTAGGACTCTCATGTGCTATTTTATGGTGGTGCAGGCACCGCTAATCTTCTTCTATCCCCACGGGGGCTCCACGTTATCATTTGGCGGCAGCGCCTCAGGTGTCTTCTTCGTGCCTGCAGGGCCTGGGATCTCCGCAATCATGTCATCAATGTGACACCACACTGCTAGAATCTCTTTCCCGCCCCACGAGGGATCCCACATCATCATTTTGGGGGCAACAGTGCTGCTGCTAGCATCTCCTTCCTGCCTGGGGTGCCTGGGATTCCCGCAAGCATGTCAGACTCATCATTAGGCGCTGCCGTTGCCAGCTCTTTCCCTCCCTAAGGGTGTATTTTCCATTTAGAAGGAGGGTGAGGCAGCCATCACAGAGGTGTTTTGGGGGGCACTTTTTACAGCTTCCAAGTTTTGCTGCCTGAAGTGGGGCCGCCTCGCCCTGCCTAATGATAGTAAACCACCCCTGCCAAAAATGCTTTGAACTCTGGACTAGTGAACTGCTGATTAGGGATATGCAGTCATTTTGAAGGGGTCTGAACGCTTCAACCTGACAAAGGACTTCATGTACCAGAATTCCCTGCTTCATGACGGGTTTACTTACAGTCTGCAATACAGCTGTAATTAGGACATTGAGAAACTCTCTGTCAGCACATTGCACATTTTCATTTTTTGGCTTCGCTGTTCTTATTCTCTGATAAGCTTTCACTGCTGTAACCTAGATTAGAACAATGGATGTATTATGTGATGGGCTGTATTACTGCAGACTCGCGAATTCCTTTCCAGAACTGCAAGTCCCAGCAGCCTCTCCTGCAGAACATGGGAGAAGTTTCACGAAAGTTCCAGGGTGTCTAGGGAGGGGGTCAGTAGCCCCTTCAGCCGGAATATGCTTGCTCAGCAATGCTTAGAACGCATGTGTAAAAGATAAGAACTGTAAAGTGCTTAAGAGTCTGTTCCTGAAGGGGAGGGGCATGCAGTTGTACTGAGCCTTTGTCTTAGCTGCATCTTGCTGGCAATAAAAGTCTATCTTTACGGATCAGTTGTCTGGACCTCCTTACTGACTAAAAAAAGAGACGGTTACATTTGGCGAGCCAGCCAGGAGGTACCGGGGACGCTATTTTAGCCCCCCAGTTGGTCCAGGGGATTTTGTGGCGGAGTGATCCCCCAGACTTGCCTGGTGAGTGGCCACCGCTGAGTTCAGTGATCAGGTATCTGAGGGGGTCATTCCACGGAGATCCTCTGAGACCTTTGGGCTGGTGATCTGGGAAGAAGGCTTTCGTGACGATCGGAAGAACCCTGCAGGCGAGTATTATGGGAATGATGGGAAAAGTGAAGAATAGCTAAAAGAGTAGCAAATAACCGGTCCATCCGTGAGGGGACCGAGGGGGCTTTGATCACACCCCAAGCGGTGGTTTGGTAGGAATTGCATTCCGAAAGCCACGCGCATAAAAAGAGGAAAAAGAAGTAACGCATACGATAGTGGGAATAGGTTTCTTGTTGTGTGAAAGTGACCCTTTTGTGTCTGACGGATACGGACCCCTTACCTATCCGTCTTCCCTTCCCTCCTTTGTCTGTGAATTCTATCCTGATGGGAGGGGGCGGTTCTACTCCATTAAAAGTCATGACGGAACACTAGAGGGAAGTGTTCGATAGACATAAATGTACAAAGCCCGGAATGATTCAACAATGTACCCATAGGTGGCCCAGTTTGTGTGTAAACTGGCCTCCGGTAGGGACTTTCGATTTCCAAACGGCCACAAGGGTCCAGAATATAGTTATACGAGAAGGGAATCCGGGTTGCCCTGAGGATTAACCGTACATAACTGCTTGGATTGCAGTTATTGAAAATCCTCCGTCGTGGGCAAAGAAGCTAGTAGAGGGAGCCGCCCTCGTAATGGTAACTCAAGTACGCAAAATGGGGAACCGGAAGTCCCCAGTGTCTGTCTGTCTGTAAGGTACCTGTAAAAAAAAAAAAAAAAAAAAAAAGGACATTGGGCTAGCCTGGGTAATGAAGACAAAGAGAGAGAAAAATTGTTTCGTTTGTTTTAACAGAACATTATTGAAAGTTAGTTCATGGTGTGCGTATGTGAATAAAGATAGAATTGTGGTATGTTAATTAAAAGAAATTGTAGCTCCGAGTTTCTGCTGATTAAATTTACTCTCCAAGGTCCTTGCTAAAACTGTCTGTAATCTGACAAAGGATTGCTACTTGCAAAGAAATACCAGAACCAAGGGTCCCTTACAAATCATTTAGTGCCTTATGATGCAGGCTATTTTTAAGACATTTTATAGCAGCAAATTAATTGTTACAGTACAAAGTGGAATGGTGGTGCGTCCCACTGCGCGTCAGTACGTAGTGCGTAGGCATTCAATATGGCTGTGCGTTTCATGCTGGCATTGCTAATCAGAAGTTTTAGTTTTCTCATATCTTCTATCCCAGTGTCCTCCCTATGCTTATCTTTCTATTCTCTAATACCATGTTAATTATTGTTCTTACTTGTCTCCTATATATTATCTGTTATTTAAAAGTTACATTGGAACGCATGATAAAGTATGAACTCTCTTTTGCTGACGCAGTTTATTTTGAAGCTGTCTCTGGGAAATTTAGAGAAATGATTAAAAAAAAAAAAAAACCAGAGAAAACAAAGACTTAATATTAAAAATTTTGATTCAGTGGCAGGCGCAAGATAAGGATTATTGGAAGTTGTGGGCAAGAGAAGGGGCCACTATGCAAGATTAGGAACAAGAGCAAATATGAGTCGACCCAAATGATAAAGTGGTGGCCCCCCCCCCCCCCACATATATATATATATATTGCAATTATGTTCTTTTACCACTGGTGGGGGCTGGGCTCTGGCTATTACCATATGTTCTTAGTGTTTGCAATGTAATTGATACAAGGCTTCCAAGGGTTTGATCATCACTCCTGCACACCTAAAGCGCCCCCCTTGGATCCTTGCCTGCAGATCCAGGTTTACTTTATTGAATTAACCCAATGCCAAACTTACAAGTAAGAAGGAAGCAATGTTTTGCAGCTTCTCAGCCTCGTCAGAACTGATTTGCCTCCAGGCGCAGGTCACCTATTCAATTTCCAGATGGACAGTGATCTTTTCATCGTATTTTGAGATGTATGGGAACAGGGATCAGGAAGAGAAGAAAAGGGCCCGTCCCTGCAACCAGGAACTTAATAATAGAAACCCGACATCCGAAAGAAGCTGCAGAAGGCCGAAGGCTTTGAGGGCATGAGCCTCAGCCAGTTAAAAGCTATAGCAGACCAGGTATGTGGAAATAGAGAAGTGGAAGAGAAAAGAGAGAAGCAAGTAGACATATGAAGGAGAAAGTGACTGTTAGCCGCCGCTCTCGAGGACACTCGGACGGGAAGGAGCCAAGACAATGGCAGACCGCGAAGAGGAGGGGGAACAAGACCCCCCTTTGGGAAAGAATCAGTGTGCGTACTGCAAAAATGAAGGCCATTGGAAGAGAGACTGTGAAGAATGGCAAAAGAAATACGGGAGCCCTGCAGTGAATACTAACGACAAAAATGGACCTGCACCGACACAAAGGGGCCGAGGAGGAAGGAGATCGGACAACCCCCACTGGCAGATGGCGGGGGAGGCGACAAGGAGCATACAGCCTGAAGAGACCGGGAGGGAAGAATCCCCACTGACCCTCTGGTGGAGATCCACGAGGTAACACAACAAAAATCAGGGGCCTGTTGGACTCAGAGGCCAACGATCTGTCATGACTGCACCAATCGGCCCCCCCGACGAAAGAGACTGTTTCTATAGTGGGCGCCTCAGGTCAGGTACTCACTGCCCCTCTGCAGAAAGAATGAAGTATACAAGTAGGCGGGACCATGGTATCCCTTATCTGATGGAACCTGCTGTGTAAGCCTCAGACCACATTGAGATTTCAACCAACAGGGGAAGTTAAAGCCTCCTTCGGGGACCATCCAGTGATACTCATCTATCCCCTCCAAGAAGAATGGAGACTACATCTTACCATAGTCGAACGAACCATCAAACATCGATATGAAAACAACACCCCCTCAACAAAAACGAAGACAACTGATGGATAGTGTACCCCAAGTATGGTTCGAACAGAACCCGGGAGGAATAGCTATCGACGCTACCCCCATATGGATAGAGATGAAACAGAATGCACAGGTGATTAATCAACCTCAATACCCCATTCCATATATGGCCAGCAAGGAATCCAGATACACCTGCAAAGACTGTATGATTTGGGCATTCTCCGGCGAATCCGATCTGCTTGGAACACCCCTTTGTTGCCAGTAAAGAAGCCTGGATCTAATGACTATCGACCAGTACAAGACTTAAGAAAAGTGAATAGTCAAGTAGAAGATCTAGTAGCCCTCGTGCCAAATCCATATTCAATCCTTGCCCAAGTCTCTCCTGCATCAAAGTGGTACAGTGTCATTGATCTGAAAGATGCCTTCTTCTCCGTTCCGGTAGCGGAGGAATGTCAAAAGATTTTTGCTTTCACATGGGAAAATGCAGATACTGGAGTAAAAGCAGCAGTACACATGGACTAGGTTGCCTTAAGGGTTTAGGCACTCACCTACGCTGTTCGGTGAGCAACTGGCAAAAGACTTAAAGATGTATCAAGTAAAGTATGGGCCAGTCATACAATACGTGGATGACCTTCTGTTGTTTCGAGAGACGTACCTCGAATGTGCGGTATCCACTCTTCAGCTGCTAAAGACGTTATACTCAAAAGGGTATCGTGCAAGTAAAAAGAAAGCGCAAATCTGTGAATTGGAAGTAGAGTATTTAGGCTTCCAAATACGTGGAGGAACCCGATGTCTGGGGATTTCTCGCACCAGTTCTATAAGAGATCAACCTGTACCCACTTGTAAGAAAGAGCTCCGGGCGTTCCTGGGAGCTGCAGGATACTGTAGGCTGTGGATTGCTAACTATGCAGTTATTGCCCAACCCCTATACGACAAGCTGCGGGGTAAAGAAGCAGGATCTCAACCCTTCCAGTGGGAAGGAAACGAACTGGCAAGCTTACGACAACTAAAAGAAGCCTTAATTGAACCACCTGCCTTGGGGTTGCCAGATGTGATGAAACCATTCCATCTATTCGTCGACGAGAAAAAAGGCATGGCCATAGGGGTATTGACTCAAAGTTTAGGATCATGGGAACGACCTGTTGCATATCTGTCAAAAGGAATGGACAATGTTGCAAAAGGATGGCCGGGATGCCTCCGAAGCATTGCTGCTGCATGCTTACTGATACCCGAAGCTGTTAAGCTAACATTTGGACAGATTTTACAAGTAACAACTCCTCATACTATCCAAGGACTGCTAGAGACCCATGGACCAAAATGGATGACTAATTCACGTCTCGTCAAGTATTAAGCCTTACTGTGTGAAACACCTGAACTTCAAATACAGGACAGCAAAAACTTGAACCCGGCCACTCTTATGCCGGCACCTGAACCAGTTGCCCATGATTGTGAAGAAGTCATGGCTACAATACATTCCAGTAGACCAGACCTGAGGGATCAACCCTGGCAAGGAGCTTGGACTTTATTCACTGATGGGAGCAGCCAAATCATTCATGAGATACGTTCTGCTGGATATGCTGTTGTATCCGAAGATGAAATCGTTGAGGCTCAACCTCTTCCCCCAGGAAAGCTGCACAAAAAGCTGAACTAATTGCCCTTACTCGAGCTCTGCAGTTGGCAGAAGGACAAACTGTAAATATCTATACAGACTCTAAATATGCCTTCCTTACAATCCAAGTGCATGGAGCATTATAGAGGGAAAACAATTGAACAATGCATCAGAAGTACGTGAATTACTAGACGCAGTTTGGCTACCTCGCAAGGTGGCTGTAATGCATTACAAAGCACATACCAGGAAATCAAACCCTATTGTCAAGGAAATCAGAGAGCAGATGAAGCAGCAAAAAGGGGCAACTCGGGAACCCTTCCAAGCAGTATTAATTGCATCGAATCATCAGGCTTCAGGCAGTCCTGGAGCTCATCACCAACGACTGCTTTCGCTCTTAAACTCTGGGCAAAACAAAATACCAAAATTATGACTGCAGTGTACCAGAATAGATTGGTTTTAGATTACCTTCTGGCCCAGAAAGGAGGGTTTGTGGAACATTTAACCTCTCCAATTGTTGTTTACAGGTAGATGACCAAAACAAGGTTATCCAAGACATCACTGATCGCATGGTCAAGATGGCACACGTCCCTGTCCAGCAATGGAATAGTGCTTGGGACTGGACCAATGGATTCCATGGTTGGTTTTCCATGATCGGTGGATTTAAGAGCTTGTTTGTTATCCTAGCCAGTTTAATTCTGTTTTGTCTTTTAGGACCCTGAATTATTCCTTTCTTGCTCAAACCGCCTTCGTCGGATGATGGAGGACATTGCTGAACGCAATACAGCCACGCAGCTCCTGTTACTGTACATGTATTCCTCTGAGCCTATAGAACCTGTTTAACCATCCTCATGTTTTATCCTGGGCCATCTTCCCATACATGACAAGTTCGGGCTACAAAGGGGGGTGGAGCCATTAGGGCCCATCCGTCTCAAACCCGTGAAGAAACCATCGGACTGTTTGGGAAATTAGGGCCCCCTGAGAACTCAAATTGCTAATTTTTCTTGTTTCTGTTTCTTTCAGCTCCACAGTTGCGTTGTGATGGTGTGATACTTTTCATAAAGAATGATAAGTATCAAAGGGGGGAATGAAGGGGTCTGAACGCTTCAACCTGACAAAGGACTTCATGTACCAGAATTCCCTGCTTCATGACGGGTTTACTTACAGTCTGCAATACAGCTGTAATTAGGACATTGAGAAACTCTCTGTCAGCACATTGCACATTTTCATTTTTTGGCTTCGCTGTTCTTATTCTCTGATAAGCTTTCACTGCTGTAACCTAGATTAGAACAATGGATGTATTATGTGATGGGCTGTATTACTGCAGACTCGCGAATTCCTTTCCAGAACTGCAAGTCCCAGCAGCCTCTCCTGCAGAACATGGGAGAAGTTTCACGAAAGTTCCAGGGTGTCTAGGGAGGGGGTCAGTAGCCCCTTCAGCCGGAATATGCTTGCTCAGCAATGCTTAGAACGCATGTGTAAAAGATAAGAACTGTAAAGTGCTTAAGAGTCTGTTCCTGAAGGGGAGGGGCATGCAGTTGTACTGAGCCTTTGTCTTAGCTGCATCTTGCTGGCAATAAAAGTCTATCTTTACGGATCAGTTGTCTGGACCTCCTTACTGACTAAAAAAAGAGACGGTTACAATTTGAAATTCCTGTTTCATTTTGGTTCATTTCTAAAATGAAACAAAAGGAAAATGAACAAAAATGTGTTTTCCTTCATTTTATTTTTAAACCATTTTCACCGTAACCGCCATCAACAACAACAAAAGAAAATCCCTCCCAGACACCTCGGCTGCAAACCATCTTACCATATTTTAGTTTCTTCAAGGGGCAGAAGCAATTCCTGGTCACTCCTGCCCTACAGGTGGGATTGCTTGCAAATTACGCCGGCAGACCAAGGCCATAAAATATAAAAATGTCATACAGGCCCAGATCCAGCCTGGCACCGTTTTGTATGGAAGAAATTAACAATGGCGGGAGCCTCAGTCTGCATCCACAGGTGAGGAAGGAGTGAATGGGGATTGTTTCTGCTCCATGAAGAAACAAAAACATGATAAGAGGGTTCGGGGATTGGAAGGGGGACCTAGGATAGTTTGGGGTTTTTTTATTTTCTTCTCCAGTGGGACCTGACATATTTTGTTTGTTTTGTGTTTTTTCTTCATTTTAAAATTGTCTGTTTTTTTTGTTTTCATTTTAAATTCATGAAAACACTGAAACAAACAACAAATAAAATGGAAAAAGCAAACAAAAAATGAAAAATAAAATGATTTTAAAAAAAGTCCGCGCACACCGATACGGCTCATTCATTTAGGTTTACGATCTCACCATGCAATTCATAAATTGTGATCCCAACTCTGAGGGAATTTGAAAGTAGCTGCGTGCAGGCAGAGGGCAGTGGCTCGTGATTTGTGAATGGTGCTTCGCCGATGGATTCTGATTGCAGGGAGTTATTTTGGCTCATCTGCCACAGCTTATTTCAAATTGCACTTTACAACGCTACCCTGTGCAGCATGCTCTGTTTTTTGTTTTTTTTTTACCACGATTTGCAACCGCTGCTTTGCTTCACTATGGTGTATTAATTACTCTCTCTGCACTATGCATTGCTTGCTCTACACTGTGGCGGTAAGTTAGATCCTGCAGCAAATCATATTTGCCGTGTATTTGTTTTGTGTAGCGACTCGGCACGAGGGAACGGCGCCCGCGTGCACGTTTCGGAGTCAAACTGCTGCACGTGGCGCTCTGCTGAGCTGCGTCCAGCCCGATCGCATGGCACACGTTTACCTACACTGCTAGGCATGCGCCTGTGCTGCTCTGCTGGCACTGGCACTGGACCCTGCCGACCCTGCCCCGCGTTATTTGCACACACCGCTCTCGGATGACCTGCCTGTGAGCTGTGAGGGTATAAGGGCACAATCAGGAAAAGAGCTGTGCTGCACCCTCTCCCCGAGCCTCTGGCGGGGACGGGGGGCACTTTCTTTTCTCTTGCTCTGCCGGGCACAGCCCTGCACCAGGCGCAGGCTACCTTTCTGTGCTACTGTCTCTTCCGAGGCAGACGGCGTCCTCTCTCCAGCCCGCCCTCTGCAAGCAGTCAATCGGTCAAAAAAAAAAAAAAAAAGTCCAATTAGCCGGAGCCCAGCAGAAAGACACAACGGGGCTGCTCGGCAGACAAGCAATCAAGACAAAAGACTTCAAGGAGGAGCTTCTCAAGGCAAAAAACTCAAAGGGAATTGTTCAAAAGGAGATGATCTGTGACTTTTTTATTCCCCCCTAAAGTGCAGCCGAAGTGCTAAAACTTGTCAAAAGCTGCCACATGCACTCCAGTACATGAAGGAAAGCGTTTTAGACGGGAACTTACCCTGGGCGCTGGAAGAAGTCAGCCCGTTAAAGGTTAACATTAGCACCAGGAGCTGGGCTGGGCGAGGAGAGCGCTGTTCAGCTCCGAGGAGCTTTGACATCTTATCCCGTCTGACAGACACCGCTCATCAGCTGGCCCGGGAGAGGAGCACCATAATATACAGTTACAGAGAGCCGGGACTCAGAGGATGTGAGAGATTTCCTGCATGGAGTTAACTCCAAAACCCCTCCTGCTGATGATCTAGTGTTTCTTTCATAAAGTTTTTTTTTTTTTTTCTGGGTTGCTTTTTTTTTTTTTTGGCAAGGAAAATCTGTTGACCGTTGCAATAAATGAGCAAACTGTCCGTGTTGGCTAGTAGGAGGCATGAGGATCGTTAGTGAAAGAAGGCAGGCCTGTGAAACCTATCCCTGCCAGCATTTACAGTTCTCATTACAATGGAACAAATTATTTTCCTCCTGTCCCGGGACCGGAATCCACGGGGCCTTAGAGCTGGCCAACTTTCTGCAACACACTCTGCAGGGGGATTACTCAGTATGGGAGGCTTTTGGAGACAGGACACAGACAGATTCCTTCCAAGCAGGCAATGCCTTTCACCCTGAAAATATGCAAAGTCAACTGGCTGGGTTTCCCAGCTAATGAAAGAGAGAACAGGAGAGAAAACATTTAAGGAAAGATTAAAAAGAAAAAAAAATTGCTATTGGCCATTTTCTTTAAAACCTGTTTCTAAATGTGGAGATTGGAAATATTGCTTTTATTTTAAAATTAAATAAATAAATAAATAGGGGATAAAATTAGTTTTTGTTGTAGGAAAAATGATCACATCACATATTGTATTCATTTTCTGCATCCTGAGATGATGCCTCTGACAGAAGACTTGTAAAAATTGACTCTAGAGGGCTTTAAAACTCCTAGAGACTCCTTTTCTGCTTGCAATGTCCTTCCTGGAGTCCAATTCAAATTATCCAACTCTCCCCGTACACCCTGATTTTATTTTCAGCTCAGGTGGACTCTTACTTATTAGTAAACAGAATAAATACAACAAATAAATATAGCTATTCTGAAACAAAAAACCCCAAACCCATGCAGAGTTCAAAGGGGAAAATCAGTAACTTAGAAAAACAATTGTTTATTCTGTAAAGTAACTCACTGTATAAAAAGGGACAATCGATTCCATTTTTTTCAGTTTCCGGTTTACACTTTGGCATCAAAAACAAGCAATGGCGAGTGAGGGTAATTCTTAAAAAGTATTTTCAGTCTTAAAAATGAATTATATGCTGGTTTGCCTGTGTATGATTAAAACAATTAAAATCTAATTTAAGATATTCTTATTACATTGTATGTTGGGCACTCAATGTGTGAATATTTTATAATATTTTTCTTACCTATTTTCACTGTAAAATAGTAGAAGAGCAACAACTAAATGCGTATTTAAGTGTAAAGACATTGCGAACAAAGGATGAAGTCCCCCTGATGCAGACTATTGCTCGAAACACAGCTGCATGTCAGAGAAGTCAGCCTACACAAAGGATCAGATAATTTGCCTAAAATTCAATACCGGCCTATGATGAAAGAGAAGGCAAGGAAGATATTTGGATACCGGGAGTGCCTATTATAATGGCCATGACAGATGGTTAAAAATCATATTGAGAAAGAAAAGTTATATTGTATAGCATGTAAGAAAAACATGTATGCAGAACAAGACCATACATGCTATCTAGCCGGCCCATCCACACCAACTATTCGGCTTTACAATCTCTTCCACTCCCTCAGAGATCTTCTGTGTTTCTTCCATGCTTTCTTGAAGTCAGGTACTCTCTTTGTCTCCACCATCTTCATGGAGAGTCTGTTCCATGCATCCACTACCCTCTCTGTAAAGAAATATTTCCTTAGATTACTCCCGAGTCTACCTTTCATGCTCATCCTATGACTCCTTGTTTTAAAGCCTCTTTTCCTTTGAAAGAGGCCCACGTACTCTGCATAGAAACCTTGGAGATATTTAAATGTCTCTATCATATCTCCTCTGCTCTACCTTTTCTTCAGGGTATCCATGCTTAGATCTTGAAGTCTGCCCCCATATGCTTTATAATGAAGACCACTGACCATTTTAGTAGCCACTCGCTGGACCCGCTCTAACAGGTTTATATCCTTTTGAAGATGTGGTCTCTAGGATACAGGATTCCAAATGAGATCTCACCAGGAACTTGACTGGACCCATGCACACCTCAAACCCCCAGCAGATTATGGGTCAGATCAATAAAGAGTGATTTAGCCTGAATCTATCTAAAGCTGAAAGAAAAATATATTTACAATATAATGTAAAATGAAATGTATGATTGTCTTTATTAAATTCCATTCTCTTTTCCCTTGGGCTTGATTCATCCAGATTTGGGTCTTAGCCATCTGGAAAATAAAAGCTATCCACATTATATGTTTAAAAACGATGCTTCATAGGCATTGAGTATCTCAGAAAAGGTATGTACACAACATTTTGCTCCTTTGTGCAGGAGGGTCCCGCACTCCAAATTTCATAATAACCTCCATTGCTTGTCCTCATTATCCCTTCCAAATATGCAAAATTGCTATCCTAATATCACCAGCATCTGGAAGTGAGCAGAGGAAATGATCTCAGCTTGAACTAAGGGCAAGAAGCCAAAAACGTCCCCAAACTTCAGACATCACACCAACTAATTTAAATATGATTAAAAGTACTTATGACATCAACTCCATATGAAACAAAGGAGAAAAAGGAAAAGTTGACATCTCTAATATTTAACTGAAAACTCGTGCACATACACATATGTTTGTGGGTGTGTATACACACACACAGACACACACTATCTATCTATCTATCTAACTATGTCTATAGAGTATTAGCAGACTGGATGGAGTTGATGATATTTCAGCCACTAAACAAGTTTATTATGTCTGTCTGACAAACACCCTTCCATCCAAACCCCATTCTCTCTTTGCCACACTCACCTCTATCCTCTAACTGCCTCTGCCTCCCATTCCTCCTTCACTTTATCCTAAATAACACCACTCCTCAAGAAACATTTAATGGATCCTATCTGCCATGTGAACTATTGTCCCATCTTCCTCCTCCTTTTCATATTTAGTCTGCTTACACGTGTTCACTTCTGCTGCCTTAATTTTCTTTCATCTTAAGTCATTCTTGATCAACTTCAGTCTGGCTTTCACTCTCTATATTTCACAGAAATTGCCCTTGCCAAAGTCTCCAGTGACATCTTTACAACCAAGGCCGATGGCCTTTACTCATTCCCCATTCTCCTTAATTTTCCTGCTGCTTTTGACATTGTCGATCACCATCTACTCTTTGGCACACTGTACTCAACTGAATTTCAGGAGTCTGCTCTATCTTGGTGTCCTTCTTACGCCTCCCATCATTCTTCCAGTGTATCCAGTGTCAATTTTCTAAAAAAAAAAAAAAAAATAGGATGCGAAGTTAGGGCCAGGGGTGGCCTCTACTTTCTACTTTTACCCAGTGGGCAAAGGAAGCAAGTTCAAAAAGGTTCCAGGTCAGTGACCTTGCATGATCTGGCAGAAAATCACCACCGAGTGTGTCCTTCCTCCATCATGATTCTACTATCAGTCTGTGGCCTTCAGGGCTCTGTCCTGGGCCTTCCTCTCTTTTCTTTCTACACTTGTTCTCCTCCCACAGCTTTCAGTATCATTTTTATGCTAACGATGCCCAGATCTACCTGTTTGCACCAGAAATCTCACCAACAATCTAGTCCATTCTTTTATTTAGATTTCTTGTTTTCATCTCTCTGCATTTAATAATTTTTCTTTTTTTGTTCACATTCTCTTCCTCTTCGATTTCTAAATTTCCTTCGTCTGTTACCCATTCTAATTTACAGCCATGCCTCTAGATTTCCTCACCCTGTTGCCATCTCTTTTCTTTTGCATATGCCATTCCTATGTCTTTTTTATCCTACCATTCTTCCATTCTCTTCTCACCTGTACTCCTCTTTCTCTCTATCCCAAATATATCCAATTCTCCTCCCCTCCTCACAAACATCCTTCCTTCCCACACTCACCCTTCGTCACAGCTTATTTCCTGCTCCTATCACATATCCCTCATATGTCCCCTCATTTATATTCTCCATCACACCTCTTTTCTTCCTTGTCTCTTCCTGTTCTGCAAACAATTTGGCCATGTCAGGTCCCCTGAAGAAGGACATTTTTCCGAAATTTGGTGATGTCGGGAGCTAAATAAGATGAGCTAAGTAGTCTGCGCTTTACAATGGATTTGCTCAATGAGTGATTTTTCAATACATTGACTAATGGCTACAGCTCTTTTAGTCAACTTAGGTGTTTTGAGGCACTACATTGGTTTATAAAAAATAAATAGGTGGTTGGAGGTTGGTTAATGATTATATTTAGATCATTTTAGGTAACCTGTGGAGATACCAATAATAAATGTATATGAAACCACCTCTATCCATCTTCACATATTTTTTGAAACATATTTTTTTGAAATATATTATTATGTAGTTCCCTCATTTCATGTGGTTTTTTTTTTAGAAGTAGTTTGCACAAGTACAAGTAACAATAGGCATACCATGAGTGCTGTTATGAGGAAGAAGACATTTGTTGAAGGATGAGGTTATCTTTAACACTCCAGGGAATTATGCAAGCAAACTATTTCCCTAATAAGAAAGCACTCTGATAGAGTATTTCATCACTCCAGGAGAGTAATTAAAACACTGAAAACTAAGTAGGTTTGGCTAAATACATTTATTTTTATGTAGCCAGATTGTTTATCTTTTGGCACATAATTTTGTTTTTCTTTTGCATAACTCCATAGGGTATAAGATTGTCATGAGCGACTTTACCAAATGTCATCTGATATTCCAGTTCTCCTTTATCTAAATGCTTATTTATACCGTCAAAGAATTCTAGTAGATTAGTAAAGTATGACTTCCCTTTGCTAAAGTCATGTTAGCTCTTCCTATTAGTGTGGAGGAGTAGCCTAGTAGTTAGAGCAGCAGGTTGAAAACCAGTGAAGTGAGGGGTTAAATATCACTTCCACCCTTTGTGACCCTAAGCAAGTTACTTCACCCTCAGGTACAAACTTAGGACCTGAATTACTAAGGTTTCCTCCCATTGTGTGCCTGTGGGAAAAATACTTAGCACATGAGGCCCTTAGATTGTAAACCCTCTAGAGATAGGGAAATACCTATAGTACCTAAATGTAATCCACTTTGAAGTGTCATAAAAGGGGGAATATTAAAAAAATACATTAATTGAGCCAAGTTTATTATATGCCAAATATTTTTTTTCCTAACGACTTCCACAATTTTACTCAGCAAAATTAAGCTTGTCAGCAGTGTTCAGGATCATTTTTGGAGCCCTTTTTACAAACTGATGTTATACTAGATACCCTCCAGTCCTCAGGAACAGCGGCAGATTTTAATGATAGGTTACAGATCACCAGTATTAGGTCTGCAATGTCATATTTAATTTCTTTCACAACTCGGGGGTGAATATTATCATAGGTTGGAGCCCCTCCTATAGTTTATCATTCTCCCTCAAGAAATTTTCAGATTTTTATTATGATACCTATTGCCGAATGGCTTCACCATTGATACTCCTTGCACCAGGTCCTGCACTCCATTAAGAACTAACTCTCATTGGTTCCAGGAAACAGTCATTTATGGCATCTAGAAACTTTACCTCCATAGTGTAACGTACTTCTCCCATCCCAGATACTTCCTTTTCTCCCGTCCACCTCTCTTCTCCTGTCTCCATAGTGGGACCTCTCTCCCTCTTCTCCCCTGGTTCTTTCCCTCTTTCCATTACTCTCCCTCTCTCTGATCCTCTCTCTGTTTCCTCTACCTATCCCTGGCCGTCTGGGGGAGGCAGGGGAGAGAAAGACAGAGAGATTGGGGGGATAAGGCAAGGGGGTAAAGTTGGAAGCTGCTGTTCACAGGGGAAGAGAGAAGATCAGGGGATAGTGATGCTGAGCAAAGTGGTAGTGCTGGGCATTGTTACTGAGACTGGTGCTGGGCTCGAGAAGCAAAGTACCACAAGTAGGGGGAGGTGTAATGTTGGGGCCATCAAGGCCCTGTTCTTGCGGGTGGTGGGGGTTAGCGATGTGCATCCATTTTCCACGTATTTGAAATCCGCAACTTATTTTTTGCTATCTGTTAAATATGTGGGGAGGCGAAACGCATCGCGACTCCCCACGTATTAAACAGATTTCTGTTTAATTCGGCCTAAATAAAAATTTAAACCCCCCCACCCTCCTGACCCCTCCCAAGACTCACCAAAACTCCCTGGTGGTCCAGCGGTGGGGTCCGTCATAGTGAGGGCAAAGGCGATCGGCGCCATTTTGAGTATTGGGATCGGGTGGCCGGCGTGAAAGGAGGTCGCTCCCGGACCCCCGCTGGACTTTTGGCAAGTCTTGTGGGGGTCAGGAGGCCCCTCCAAGCTGGCCAAAAGTCCCTGTGGGTCCAACGGGGGTCCCGGAGCGACCTGCCGTCAGACGCCAGGCCAGGACTCAAAATGGCGCCGATAGCCTTTGCCCATACTATGTCACAGGGGCTACCGGTGCCATTGGTCAGCCCCTGTCACATGGTAGGAGCACAAGATGGCGCCGATGGCCATGTGACAGGAGCTGACCAATGGCACCGGTAGCCCCTGTGACAAAGGCTATCGGCGCCATGATGAAACTAGCACTGAGGGTGTGAGTGAGTTCCCGGACCCCACCGCTGGACCACCAGGGAGTTTTGGTAAGTCTTGGGGGGGTCAGGAGGGTGGGGGGTTGTAGTTAATTTAGTAGTAACGTATTTACAGATCGACAACTTATTGAATTCTCCATACTTCCGCATGAAACGGAATTGACCCCCCCACGAATACAGATCATGTACGCAACGAAAACTTTTTGCCTGCACACCTCTAGTGGGGGTAGATGTTATATAACAAAACATCCCATTCTCCACAATGATTGGAGCAAGGCAGTTAAGAACATAAGAAGTTGCCATACTGGGTCAGACCAAGGGTCCATCAAGCCCAGCATCTTGTTTCCAACAGTGGCCAATCCAGGTTACAAGTACCTGGCAAGTACCCAAAAACTAAGTATATCCCACACTACTAATGCCAGTAATAGCAGAGGTTATTTTCTAATAGGGATGTCAAAGCCCGAACCTTTTGTGCAAACCTCCTTTAAAGTGTCAGAATTCCCATTGCTCAGGCCATAGCACAGCTTGCTATAGTGCAGGATGATCATGTCTGGAGGAGAAGCATAGTGGTTAGACCAGTAGCCTGAGAAACAGAGAAGTCAAATTCTGCTGCTACTCCTAGTGAGCTTTGGCAACCCTTCATTGCCTCAGGTACAACTTAAGGCCTAATCTTTACTTTTTCTACCAAAGAGGAAAATACCACGGCATAAAAAGGCCCTTAAAATTCACATGCTGGTGGCCCCAGGACTGTCGTGCTGCCATGTCCTAAATGGACTGACTGACATGGAGGAGTAGCCTAGTAGTTAGAGCAGCAGGCTATAACAGCAGGGTTCAAATCCCAGAGCCACTCCTTGTTACCTTGGGAAGTTACTTCACCCTCTACAGACTCAGATACAAACTTAGATTGTGAGTCCTCTGGGGACAGAGAAATACTTAAAGTACCTGCATTTAATCTGCTTTGAAGTTCCAAAAAGCAGAATATAAATAAACAATGCCCCAAAGGTACATGAAAGTCCCTGGAGGTCTCCATAGACCCTGTCCTGTCACCCCCTGGAGGTGGCTGAAATGTTAAAAAATAATAATAATAATTAAAGTTCTTTACTTACTGGACAGGCCCCACCAACAATCTCTTTCCTTTGACATAAGATTCTGATCCCAGGAACACAGGCCTTCTACCCCACTGCACAGCAGTGGCCATTTTTCAAAACAGTACCAGCGACCCCATCATGAGATAGGGACAAAGGCATGTTACAGCCAGCTGGTGCTATTCTGAAAAATGACCATTGCTGGGACCAGTAACTAGGAGGTGCTCTGGGCCCCCACTTCTTCACCAGAGCTTCAATTGTGAGTGCCGAGGATTTGAATGGTGGGGGAATCAAGGGTCAGATTTTTATATCAAAGGGGAGGAGTTGGGGATTGGGGGTATGGACTGCCCTGGAGGTAAATAACTTTAAATATGTTTTTTTTTTAACATTTCAGCTGCCTTCAGGGGGCAGCAGGAAAAGGGGGGGGGGGGGAAGCTACGGAGAACCCTAGGGCAAATCACACATTTTGATCAGGGGATTAGTTGATTGGCCCCTTTAAGACATAGCCCTGGGAGCATCAGGACATGTGTTAACATTCTGATGTTCTTTGGGGAAGTTATCTATTTGTCTTGAGCTGTAGCTAACTTTTTTTGAGGGAAGCCGTGTTATTTGATTTGCATATCATTATAATATGCCCGATGCTGGCAGCAGAGCAATGTATGGTATTTTAAATACATCATGTTACCACTTCATTAGGCCATTTATTGCATGGTAAATGAAGCTCTTAGGTTGCAAGCCCTATGGGGAAAGAGAAATACACTGAATGTAACTCACGCTGAGCTACCATTGAAAAAGGTGACCGCTAAATCTAAATAAATAAACTCCTATGTGACTGGGCTGGACAGGCCTGATCAAGCCACGGAGATGGCACACATGCCCAGGGAGGGAAGGAGGAAGATGGTTGCCCTATTGTGGTGCTTGTTCTTCAAGGGGTGTTATCTAAGGCGCACCTCAGAGAAAGCACTCCTCCCAGCTCTTAGGCTAGTGAGGGCTACCCAGAGCCACCTGGGCATATTGTCTGGGAAGGATGCGAACACAGAAGGTGAAAAGGAAGAAAAAGAAAGAACCAAAGGTGTCTGAATCACTCCAATAGTAAATACTTGGAGCTGCAAGTCTGTGCCAATGCTGTGGCCTGGAGTTATGCCAGGCTTCAGCGGGCATGGCCCGCGCCATTTTTAAAGATGGCGCCGGCCATCCAGTACTCCTACCATGTGACAGGGGCCGGCCAATGGCACAGATACCCTGTCACATGGTAAGGGCAAAGGGCCATCGGCGCCATTTTTATTAGAGCAGTCGATGGCCTGAGAGTGGGAGATTGCCCCCCGTGCCCCCACTGGACCACCAGGTAATTTTAAAACGTTTTTGGGGGGGGGGGGTTGGGAGGGTGAGGGAAGCTAAGGGGTCGGTTTTTGTTTATTGGATCGAGCGCAGCCAATAAACAAAAACCCAATTGGGCCGGACGATAACAATTTTAAGATTTGAATCGGAACCGATCAGATTCCGGTTCCGATTCACATCTCTAATTGGTATTAAACAAAACCTGGTCACTAGCAGAAAGTATAGGTTGACTGCTTAATTTGTCTGATAGCAGATAAGCATTCAGTTATGATTTTCAAGCAAAAGGACAACAGAAGCACAAAAGACCTGCAGGTGAGTTTGCATGCACACTCTTGAAATAATGCACTTTTTGTCCAAGGATTTCCTCCAATTGCAGAAAAGGAGAACATATTCTAGATAAAAAGTTATGCAAGCACAACCTGGTGCAAACAGTGTGATAAGACTTTTGTCCAAAAGTGCTACATGTAAGAATCAGACCAAAGTACCTATGTAAGTTTTTAGCTTGCATGATATTTTCTCTAGAAATTTTCCATTCCAGAAATTAAAAAAGAAATTAAATCCTTGAGCCAAAAGCAGTGTTTATCTCAAAATTCTGGAAGCAAACTTATTTATAAGTTTCTTGCACTTTTATTCCTTCCTTTTGTTTCAAAACTTAAATCTGGTCTGCATAGTTCTGTAAATGTATGTAAAGGGGTAATAGAACGGAGAAAACATAAATTATTCACTCATGTTGATTATTGTACTTCAGGGAAACAAACTGGCAGCTAAAATACATACCTCTTGTCTTAGAAAATTGTGGAATTTGTAATCAACATGCATGCTTATTGCTTTGGTCAATGAAGGTAAAATCTTGGCCATGTGATAGTAAACTCACCTGCTCTGTGAAATGATAAAATGACTGTTGAGCTCTGTGTTTAATTTCATAACCTCAGAGATGTGTTTCTTTTCAAGACGTTTTGCTAATGCAATGAGACCAACTGTGTGCAGATTGTGTATGGAACTCCCTATATCCACCGAAAAAATAACTTTCTCTGATTTCCTCTTTGCAGAATAAAAAGTTGATCGCAGCTTAAAGTAGAATTGAGTCTAAACTAAAAAAATAAATGTTGCAGCTTTAGCTCTCATGAAGCTGATACAGTGACATCATTTAAGCAAAAGAAATGTACAGAGGGAAGACTGCAGCTGGGACAATAAGTTGTGTTTTTGACACTTAAACAGTTGTATGCACAAATATGTCAGATAAGTTCAGTGTGTGTTCATCCAATTATATTTTTGTTATTTTACTCATAATTAAATATTAATTTAAATACAGTCAGCACATATACGATTAGCACGGCAATCGTAAATAGCATCTCCAACCCACTTTTCAATTAGAGTATATTATTGAACAATGTAACCGTAAAATATTGGCACCGCTTGGATAACTTAGAAAACTATCAAACCTATTTCGTGCCTAAATGTAAACCGTTGTGATGGTGCACTACTAAACGACGGTATAGAAAAGTTTTTAAATAAATAACTAAAATAAATAAAAAATTACAAAATTTTGGTAGGGTGATGTTCACATTTATTCTTGAACATACTCTGAAGGCCTCTACGGTATTTGAAAATGGTTTCCTACTAGGACTGATACTTTGCTAGTGGTGTATGAGCAGGAAACATGTTTTTAGCAAGCAGTCATGAGCGATGCTTCTCAAAAACCACTAGCACTTTGAGAGGTTCAAATGTAATCAAATAACAGCAACCTCCTGTCTATACCCTTTATTTATGATATTTTAATATAATGCTTGTATTTGGCACTTGCAAAAATGCCTTTTATCCATAATGGTCTCCCCCATACCTTTTTAAATAAAAGCGTTTCTGAAAAACACACAAGCAGCTATGCTACCTTTTATGTAAATTGTCATTGACACTGACTTAGACACTATATGACAGCTTCTGAAGAGGAGCAGAGGGTAAGGAGCAATATCATTACTGTCTAGATACATCTGACTAAATCAAGACACGGGGAAGTGAAAAACCAGTGATGATTTTTAGTATTCTCTAAGTTCTGCCTAATCCTAGTCCATTGCGTAGCCAATCCCATTATTACTGTTGGCACACGCTCACTTGTAATTATTTTTAAGTGAATTTTAAAAGCCCTAAGAGTACTGAAGCCGGGAGATACATGCATAAGTCAGGCTGGCATGTGCTGCGCAGATTTTAAAAAGCATGCGTGTACGTGCATATCTCCCGGTACGCGTACAAAATGTTTTTTTACAAAAAAGAGGCGGGATGTGGGCATGGTCTGAGCGAGGCACGGGCATTCCTACATTTATCAATGAAATTTGCACACACAAGCACACGGGGTCCCCTATCATGTAACTTTACTTCTGCCATGGATGGCGTGTAAATCCTGAAACAAAAAACAACTAAAGCGGCTAGCAGGGTTGGTTGAGGCTAACAGAGTAAAAGGTAGGCTAGTTAACTTGGGGGGTTAGGAAGTTCTATCCTTTATCTGAACAAACTGGGAACATTCTGGGGAAACTGGTAATTGCGTTGGTACACATATGTACCAAAATCCCCCCCATTTACACGGTAGAGGAGACATTTATGCGCACATGCGCACGTCCATATAAAATTGTGTGCCCGTATATGCGTGTACAGCCTATTTTATATCATGCATGCATATATGCGCATATTTATAAAATGGCCATGTCCATTAGTGTGAATCGTCATATGTGCGTACATGTGCGCCTGCATGACTGTTTAAAAGTTACTGTTTCCATGTTTACTAATCGCATTCAGAAAAAGCATTCAATACTGTAAAAGCTAATCTGAAATAAACATTTATAGCATCATAAATAAATGACAATTCATACAGGCACGTGATGTGAATGCCATTTTCCTCATTCATGAATCTTATAGTTTCATTGGATTCTCCAAATGACCATCCATTTTAGCAAGTAGACTACATGAGAATCAATTTCATCTTTCCACGCTAGAAACTGCCATTTCTAAAGTAGCTATGGAAATTGTGTGTACAGTATATTCCGGAGAACAGATCAGTGTCAGCCTAGGGGCAACCTATTCCTGACACCATTAGTGAGTTGATAAAATGGCAGTACAAGCAGGGAAAACAGCTGTAAAGTTGTTGGGGTTTGGGTTTTTTTGAGAGTTATTGAAGCTACAACTCTATCAAAGTCTCTTGTCAAACATACAAGAATATATTATTAGGCCTGCATTCTGGATGTGTCTTTTAAAACTGGGAAAAGTACGCTTTTAAGAATGGCAATATGAGGCAAAAGACCAAAGGAAGTTTAAAAAGAATGTCTTTTAGTGTCCCAAAAATCAATCCCACATTCTGATGTGAAGAATTTAAAACAAGACTATGAGACAATATCAGGCGTCTGAACATTGAAGATACAGTGGTGAATGCAAAAGTTCTCACAGGAGCTACTCCCCAAAGATAAAAACCTACCCAGGCGGGCTTTTAACTAGGATCATCAGAGATGGGTGAACAAAGCCCCATGAGTAAAACATTAAACACTTGTATATAACTGAGAAAAAAAGGACAACATCTGGAAAACTAGGTACACTAATGCTCATTTTGTGGGAAACAAAGTCCCGGATCTAGAGGCAGTCATGGAAGAAGCTGACTTAGAGGTAGTGACTGTCATAGAGACATTGTATACACAAAACCAAGATTGGAATATACAGTAGCTATACCAGGAAGTAAGAGAGAAGGAGTGGCACTAAATATAAAAAATAATATTAAAGCAACAGAATTGCAGGGCCTATGAAGTAAGGGGGAAGCAGTGTCAGTTTATCTGGAAAAGGGGAATTGGACATCTATTTATATTGGTGTAATATACAAATCTCCTTAGCAAACAAAAGAAATATATACAGCTTTAATGGAGGATATTTACATAATTGCTATGAAAGGTAAGGTGCTTTTGCTAGAAGATTTCAGCCTGCCAGATGTTGATTGGGACATCCCGACTGCGGTGTCCTCTAGAAGCAGGAAGATCCTGGATTCTCTGCAGGGAAACTGTTCAGTGGTCACAGAACCCACAAGGGAGGGGCCGATAGTGGATCTGATGCTTATCAATGGTGACAGCGTGGCTGATGTTGTAGTAGACAATCATCTGGAATCCAGTGATCACCAAATGGTGCAGTTCAGTATTAGAGTGCCGGCGGTGAAGTTTCATTCAAAGATCAAAGGCCCTAATTGTCGGGAAAACTAACTTTGTTAAAATGGAGGAGCACCTCAACAAGCCATTAGCTGGATGGAATATCTAGGGGAAGTAAGCAGTGGACAAAAATATTTGGCAATAGTATAAGGGCAAATAACCTTTTTGTTAGGAAAGTAAATAAAGGAAAGAGGAAAAAGAGTCCACTCTGGTTATCTAAAGAGGGAGGAAAAGTTTCATGTTCATAAACTACAAGAGATCACAGAAAGAAGAAGACGAGCAACAATAAATATCCGGAAAAGGTAAGAGAAGCCAGGAAAGAAGTCAGGAATGGAAAGTAGCAAATACGGTGAAATGAGGGGACAAGACTATTTCTAGATATGTTAGTGATAGGAGGAAGTGCTAAAGTGGCATTGTGAGAGTCAGAGGTGAAGGAAAGGAATATGCAGAGGTTGACAAGAAAAAAGTGAAATTGCTTAACAGATATTTCTGTTAGGTGTTCACTGTGGAAGGGTCAGGAGCAGGATCACATAAAATGAACACAAATAGGACTGGAAGTGGAGTAAGCCTCAATCAGTTTTCAGAAAAGTGTGTGTATGTAGAGCGATGGGGGTCAGCTGGCATACATCCAATGGTTATAAGGGAACTTAGGCCTGGATTTTCTAAAATCGCAGGCCTTAGTGAATCGCGCGGTATCGGAGGGCGGGGGTGGTGAAGCGGGTGTGTGGGCCTGCGAAAGCCGGCAGCAATCGCACCACCGCAGTGCTATCGCTGCCGGCTTTTGCAAACCAATAGCACCACCGTGAAAGGTGGTGCTATTGGGCGCGTTACTGGCAGCGATAAGGGGCCTTACCTTTTCGCCATCAGTGATGTCTTCGCTTCATCTGCCCCGGTGCCGCCCTGACTCCTCCCCTTCCGGTGCCGCCCTGACTCCTCCCCTTCCAGTGCCAACTCTGCCCCAATCTAGCTATCGCTTAACTAAAAACGTCTGCCACCAAAATCTCTATTCAACTTCCAGGAACAGATCTTAGTTCCAAAACAAAGCCACGCACCACTTTGGCGCGCACGACTTAGGCCGCGCGCAGGCGTCGATAATGGGCCGGCATTCTCTGTGCGCCACAGGGGAGCCCGGTTTTAAACTTACTGGTCCCTCCCCGTTGACATCAGCGGTGCATCAGGAAAAGGGAGTGGGGTCTCTCCTCGCCCTCATTGGCAGCGTGGAGTGCAAGAAACAGAAAAAAGTCTCCAGGCAAGTGGTAAATGTAGCGGGATTCCTCCTCACCTCAAGGAAATGGCAAATTCCTCTCGCACCTAACCTGCGCACTGCAGGGGAGCCCGGTTTTAAACTTACCGGTCCCTCCCCGTTGACATCAGCGGCACGTCAGGAAAAGGGGGCGGGGTCTCTCCTCGCCCTCGGCAGCGCGGAGTGCAGGAAACAGGAAAAAGTCTCCAGGCAAGTGGTAAATGTAGCGGGATTCCTCCTCACCTCAAGGAAATGGCAAACTCCTCTCGCACCTCATCTGATGATCTTAAGGCAGCCAGACAGGTGGATAAGTTAATAACAAAATCCAGAAAAATACTAGGTTGCATATGGAGAGGAAAGGCCAGCATAAAAAAGGAGGTGATATTGGCCCATATAAATTCCTGACAAGACCTCTTTTGGAATATTGTATACAGTTCTGGAGACTGCTTCTTCAAAAGCATATAGACTGGTTGTAGTTGGTCCAGAGGATGGCTACTAAAATGATCGTTCTATAGAGTATGGGGAAAGACTTAAAAATGTAAACATGTATACCCTGGCGAAAAAACAGACTAGGGGAGATATGATAGAGGCATTTAAATACCTTTAAGTTTTCCATGCAGAGGAGGCAGGTTTCTTTCAAAGGAAAGGAGGCTCTAGAATGAGGGGTCATGGGATGAGGGTTAAAGGGGGTAGATGTAGGAGTAATCTAAGGAAATATTTCATTACAGAGAGGGTAGTGGATGCATGGAACACTTTCTCCGTAGTAGTGGTAGAGTTAAGTACTATATCTAAATTCATGAAGGCATGGGATAGGCACAGAGGATCTCTGAGGGCGTGGAAGAGATCATAAAGCTGAGCAGTTGGTGTGTATAGGCAGACTGCATAGGCTGTAATGGCCGTTCTGTGCCATTATGCTTCTATGGTGACGCTTGATGGTCAGATTTAGAAACCATGGTTGCAGGGTTCCAGAAGGAACTTCAGTGCATAGCTTCCTCCTGAGCACACTTGCTGCAATGTTTGGACCAAAGTAAGCTGGGAGGACTTATAAAATAAGGGGACAAATTCTCAAGTGATTGCAAACAAAGGCTAATAGCACCAGGCCTCAGAACTCATTTTGACTGAGCTGGAAGCCAAAGGGAGCAGGAGGAAACTGCAATGTCAAAAGAACATAACATTAAAAAACCACAAAAATTGCAATTTCACAATTGTCCGCAAGACTATGTCTAGAATATAGTGCCTGGTATCTTTTCTTTCAGGAGTGGTCATGAGTCTGTTCTTACTGATATGCAAATGTGCCAAATACATGCAGCACTAACTACATGCACATGGCTTCAGATTATGCTCAAAGAATCCTAGACTACTGTATAGAGCACCCCATGAACGTAAGTCCCTGACATCAGCATTTCAAGATCTGTCACAAAGGCAACCTTGGATCTCTGATCTTTAGGGTAGCAACTCTCAGGTTAGTGAAGGGGTCTCCCCTTCCCAACAAAAGGAAAGAAGGGAGAAATGAGTTCATTATGTGGTATAAACATAACAGAGTGTGATATTGAGATCAGAAGCCACCTCCTGGCTAAAAGGAAGCATTACACTCTTTTGGAGGACTGCAAAATGGCATTTCTATTACTTGATAGGTTGCATTAACTTCACATAACATTTTCCCGTGTTACTATGTCAAGTAGTGCACATTGACTGGCACTTGCAAATTTTTAACTTATTTTTATTAGGGCAGTGTGTGGAGCCAAGCTCTTCACTAATGCTTCCTTACATTTTGTTTGTCAGACAAATTATACTTAAAGGGAATTTTTTTTCTGTGAGTTTTCAAATGTCAGTTTACATGAGTTCTGACAAATACAGCTTCTAACAGAGGAAGGCCTGGGAATTCAGAGTCATTTCCCATCTGCTTCTTCCAGGGGATGACACAATCAACCGCTCTGTTAAACAATAAAGATATGTTTACTTTAAAAGAAAACTGGATCTACTCTGTAGTGTGCTGCATTTCAGAACTGTACAAAATGATCTGTATTAACCATCTGTGTTCATTTTTCAGGTAGGGCAATATTTTTGAAGCCCTTTAACTGTCACTTTTCGATTCCTGTACCTTTGGAAGAGTGTCTTAAATCACATAATAGTATTATTGACCCAGTTGCTGGAGACTGGCTATGATATTGACCTTATCATGACACCCTGCTTCAGCCATTTGAATAACAGTGTGATGTGGCATTCTTGCCAAGATGACAGCTCCCAGGATTGCCAAGGGATTGCAAGGCAGCAACAGCATAAAATATTCTGGAAAGCGAAGGGATGGAAACTGGCCAGAGTTCAGTCACTGTTGGTAGAAGAATTTTATTCGTTTTTAGGGGTATCTATTTGGCAGCAGTATTTTGAATAAATAATTTATCAGAAATCTTGTGACCGGTCCAGAAATTGAGCACAGTGCTAAAGGCAGGTGGGAGAGTAACAAGTGGAAGAAATGAAGGACCAGGCATGAGTGTGTGTTCTATTATATGAAAACGTAGAGTGCCAAAGAGGGGAAAATACAGGCCAATGTGCAGAGGGTGGAGGTGCAACTGCATCAGGTTAGGTTATAACCCTAGCAATACGGGGGGGGTAATCAATCTATAGCCGCAGTTACAACCTTCACAGTAGCAGTATGACCACATCATGTTTCCATGGAGTCTGGGATAACATGGCCAGTGTAGTGATTAAAAAGGAGCCGGGAAAACCCATAAAGAGTGGAAGTGACAAACCTGACTGCACTGGCACCAGTCTTCTAAGAAGATGGGGCATCTTAACTTGCACACAGTGAGTATGGTTAAAAACCAAACAGGCTGGATGTTTTTGGACAACAACCTCACAAATGTTGGCGGCTGCACTGATTTTTACAAAATGTGGTGGTATGGAAGAGGGTCTGGATGTTGGATTAAGTATTGATCTTGTAAGAATAAAAAGAAAGATAATTTGTTAAATGGCCTACCAGTGGAGATGGCAGAGGCTAGCGCTGTAACAGACTTGGAGGGCAGTGGTAGAAACAGCGTAGAAGTAAAAAACTCTAAGGGAGGAGTGTGCAGGAGTTGGTGTTGATTTAAGCAAATTCATTTATATGCTGATCTACTCAAGTTAACTGGCTAAATAGCTTTGGATATTGAAAGCATAATTTAGGGCATCATTTCAGTAAGTTCTGAAACTAATCGGAGAAAGTTCTTTTTAACTCAACGCACAATTAAACTCTGGAATTTGTTGCCAGGGGATGTGGTTAGTGCAGTTAGTGTAGCTGTGTTTAAAAAAGGATTGGATACGTTCTTGGAGGAGAAGTCCATTTCCTGCTATTAATTAAGTTGACTTAGTTTTTGGGTACTTGCCAGGTTCTTATGGCCTGGATTGGCCACAGTTGGAAACAGGATGCTGGGCTTGATGGACCCTTGGTCTGACCCAGTATGGCAAGTTCTTATGTTCCCAAAGCATGCCTAGTCTGGTCATTGAAATGATGATTCTGGGCTCTGCTGTCATTAGGCCTGAATCCAGCCACTAGTTGTCATCCTTGAGTGATGACAGGACTCCTTGCCTGCCAGAGACTGTGAACACTGCCTCCATAGTATCTTCAGCCACAGCTGACCTGGGGAGCAGAAGATCCAACTTGGGGATTGAACCAAGAACCTTTTGCATGATAGTACAATGTTATATCGCTGAACCACTGGGATGTCCTTTAACATACATCTCTTGTTTATTCTCATTCATACTAAAGGGCCTGCTTTTTAAAAAGCATTTATACACTTAAAATGGGATATTACACATGTAAATGCAATTTACCCATGTAAGTGGGCTTTTGAAAATTGCTATATGTCATTGAATTACACTGGTCTACATCAATTTTGCTGACTACAAGATAACATGTGATCTTTATGTATTTTAGTGTGCTGAATCCAAAAATCACATCTGTTTCCTCCAGGCACGTCCGTTTTTTCCGCAAAATGCTGTCTATTCATAAACTCTTATAGTAATAAAGTAACATTATTATTTAGATATGCTGAATACGCAAAAGATAATTAATGCACAGAAAAGCATGCTGAATATGCAATCGGTATAACCAATAGGAAGACTGCTTATTAAACAGTTTAAAACTGCTGACGTTGGCATTTTATGGCTATATAAGCAGCATGAAAACCGTTGGAAGCATTCATTCGTTCAAGAGGCTTAGAAGTCGCAGCAAATTTAATTCTGTTAAATCTGTTTTTGTTGAATATGTCATAACACTCAAATAGTTCATGGACGGTGCTGGAATGATCCTGATATATTCTGTTACATTTGTGGTTGTTTTAAAACACCCAAACAAAGGACAAATATATCTGACTTTGTACGAAAATCTTATCATGCATATTTCAGGATTAAACTGGGTGACCAGGACAAACCTTGGGCACCACATAAAGTGTGCAGGACATGTGTTGAAAACCTGAGACAGTGGTCTAAAAGTCGGAGAAAACGTCTCAGCTTCGGAGTTCCAGTGGTGTGGTGAGAGCCCCAAAACCATGTTGATGACTCTCTAACAATGCTCCCTAACAATTAAAATTTACACAACTATTCCTCTCTTGGTTAGACGATAGACTCGTTTTTTGCATGAAACAAATATATTACGTGCTATCCCTTCTTCAGAACTTCTTATTACCCTTGATATTCAACTTTATAATCTTTAATCAAACATTTCTCATTTGTGACAGAATTTGATGTATTGCATATTTTTTGACTTCATATTTGGAATCAGCACCTTTCAATTGGATAAAATCACAAAAATAATTAGGTCAGCAGAAAACTTGTTTTCATATGTAGACCAGTGTTATCAATAGGTTTTATTCATGTTAAGTGCAGTTAACAGGGTTAAATGGCTTTTGACAATTGCTACAATAATGTATGTTTACATATGTAACTCTTTTGAAAATTCACCTGTTAATGACTAGTAATGGCTAACTCCTTGCAAAAATGCATAGAATGAAACAGCATTCCTGATTTTGTTTGTAGAAACCTGTTGTTCCTTTCTTTTCCATTGTTATTAATGCCAACACATCACCTTTACTGGAAGACATACCGGAACCCTCGCTGAACGACCTCCTGCAGTCGATCTCCTGCCGGCGCCATTTTCCGTACGAAAACGATTCGCGGCGGGAAATCGCTCCCTGACCCCCGCTGGACCTCCAGGAACTTTTGGCCAGCTTGTGGGGGGCCTCCTGACCCCCACGAGACTTGCCAAAAGTCCAGCGGGGGTCCGGAAGGACCTCCTGCCGTCCAATCGTGTTCGTCTATGGCCGCCGCCATTTTTCGGCGCCATTTTGGAAAATGGCGCCGGCTGAAGACAACAAGATTCAGGAGCAGGAGCCCGTTCCGGACCGCTGCCGTTCCGGACCGCTGCTGGACCCGCAGGTTATTTAACTCATTTGGGGGGGGGTTCGGGAGGGTGGGGGATTTAATTTAAAGGGTCGGGGGTGGGTTTTAGGGGGTTTTAATGTGCCGGTTTTGCGATTTTTAGATTTTTAGATTTTTCACGATTTTTCACGATATTTTACCCCCCCAAACGGCAACAATATGATTCCCTCCCCCTCCCAGCCGAAATCGATCGTTAAGACGATCGAGGACACGATTCACATCCCTAGTTACCTCTAGGAACTTATCCAAACCTTTTTTAAACCCAGTTACACATTCTCTGGCAATGAATTCCAGAATTTAACTATGCACTGAGTGAAAAATAACTTTCTTTGATTTGTTTTAAATGAGCTACTTGCTAACTTCATGGAGTGCCCCCTGGTCCTTCTATTATCTGAAAGAGTAAATAACTGATTTACATTAACTTATTCAAGTCCTTTGATGATTTTGTAGACTTCTATCATATCCCCCTCAGTCGTCTCTTCTCCAAACTGAACAGCCCTAACTTCTTTAGCCTTTCCTCATAAGGCGGCTGTTCCATTCCTTTTATCATTTTTGTCGCCCTTCTATGCACTTTCTCCAGTGTAGCAATATTCTTTTTGAGATGCGGTGACCAGAATTCTATACAGTATTCAAGGTGTGGTCTCACCATGGAGCGACACAGAGGCATTATGACAATCCTCTGTTTTATTCACTATTTCCTTCCTAATAATTCCTAACATTCTGCTTGCTTTTTTGATCGCCACAGCACACTGAGCCTACAATTTCAATCTATTATCACTATGATGCCTAGATCTCTTTCCTGGGTAGTAAGATAGAACTAAGATAGAACCTAAGATAGAACTAAGATAGAACCTAAGATTGTGTAACTACAGCAAGGATTATTTTTCACTATATGTATCACTTTGCACTTGTCCACGTTAAATTTCATCTGCCATATGGAAACCCAATCTTCCAGTCTTGCAAAGTCCTCCTGCAATTCTTCACAATTCGCTTGAGAATTTAACCAATCTGCATAATTTTGTGTCATCTAAAAATTTGATCATCTCACGCATCGTACCTCTTTCCAGATCATTTATAAATATATTAAAAAGCACTGGTCCAAATACAGATCCCTGAGGCACTCCACTGTTTACCTTTTTCCACTGTGAAACTGAGCATTTAATCCTACTCTGTTTCCTGTCTTTTAACCAGCTTGCGATCCACAAAAGGACATCGCCTCCTATCCCATGACTCTTTAGGATTCTTAGAAGCCTCTCATGTGGGACTTTGTTGAATGCCTTATGAAAGTTCAAATACATCACATTTACTGGTTCACCTTTGTCCACATATTTATTCACCCCTTCAAAAAATGTATGAGATTTGTGAGGCAAGACTTCCCTTGGATAAATCCATGTTGGCTATGTCCCATCAAACCATGTCTATCTAAATGCTTTGTGATTTTATTCTTTACTAGCTGTACCCGACCACGCGTTGCTGTGGCTCAGTCTGGTTAAATGGAAAAGAAAGAAAAGAGAAAGCGCACATTTCGAATATGGTTAATTTCACAATGCTTGTGGGTATGCAATATTTTTTTGTTGTTCCATTGTCTGTGCAGATATAGAGATTGTCTGGTTTGCCGACTCTAGAACATGCAACATATAATTGTCCATGTGAAAAGCAATCTGTGTCTAGATGTACCGCATAATTCTAGAAATGAAAAAGAATGAAAAAAGAAAAAATGAACTATACTCACTAAATGAACGGTATAGTAAATGACACAGCTCAATTCCAACACAATGTCACACGAAATAATTAAATCAAAATGAAAATAAATCGAAATCTATGAAAATTCAATTTAACAATGCAATCGGAAACATTGAAATGGAATCGTAAAATATTTAGTCCAAGCCGTTAAGCCCGTTAAAACGGGTGAGATTTTTGTCCCCTCTCCTCCTATGTCTTTGCTCTGCTCCGTTCCCCCCCCCCCCCCCCCCAGCACCACGAAGGGCCAGAGGTGGCGGCGGTGGTAGGAGCTGCAGTGGTGGCCGAGGGGGATCTTGAGAGGTGTAATGGTCCTGCAATCCCAACTCCCTCCCCCGTTCCCTGGTGGCGGAGGGACAGGCTCAGACCCCTTTCACTCTATCCTTACAGGCCCCAACTCCTTTGCTCTCCCATTCCCCTCTACACTGAACCCCTTACACTGTAACCTATAAGTGGAGAGCTGGGGGGGGGGGGGTAGAGAATCTCTCTCTCATACAGCTCCCTACATAGACTTCCTCTCTCTCTCTCTCTCTCTTGCACATACACTCTCCCTCTGTCCTCACACACGCACGCCCAATCCCTCTCACACACATACACAATCCCTCACATAGTCTCCCTCTCTCTCTGGCACTCACACTCGCCTTCAGCGCACATTACCTCACTTCTCTCTCACACAGTTAAAACGGGCGGGATTTTTGTCCTCTCCCCACCTAATTCTTTGCTCTGCACTCACAAGAGTTTGCAAAGTTCCCACTCCAGTTGTGTCTGGGAGAGAGAGGAAAACACTCCGCCCCCCCCCCCCCCCTCACAAAGGGCAGGTAGCAGGCACTGCAACAGATTTGGGACACGTTGTCTAGCTTACTTTGCTCTTTCTGGCAGACCTGTGCCTTTAAGAAATCCAATCGGGGGCTTGAGAGGGCGGAGGGAGCAGGGCTCTGGCTTTCACTTTCGTCACAGTGCTTTGCTGGGAGTGGGGTTGGAGCGATGCCCATGTAAACTCTTTTCGTGGCGGTTGAGACCCGCTAGCGGGCTGACAGCACTGCCTCCCCCCCCCCCCCCCCGCAGTTGTGGGATATTTACTTGGCTTCTCCTTATCTGCAGGACTCAGGGGGCGAGGGAGAGGGCGAGCTGTTCTCTGTTCAGCTCTTTGCACTTTGGCTGCTGCAGGCTGAAGCTGCTTGTGATCACTTCACAGCCGCTTTCTACTGCATTTGCTCTGCTCTGGCTGTCCCAACGCCCTCCCCCCCTTGCACGGCGGTGGACGGCTGGCTCGGTGACTCTTCTACTCTTTCCTCCTCCTGTGTGTAACTGTCCGGCAGTTCCTACTCCCTCCTTCCCCAGAGGGGGAGGAATGGGCTGAGCCGTTTCTCGAAGTGGCAACTCGTCTGCACTTTCCTCCTCCCCTCTGTGACACCCAGCACGTAGCGCAAAGCTCAATGGTCCGCACATGCACGGTAGAGCAGCTCTCTACTGCGCATTTGCGGGCTGTGGGTCAGAGCCCATTGGTATTGTAGATAGCATGTGTTGCTTGTACATCCAACAGATGGTGCTGTTTTTTCCAAAAAAGCATGTTTTTACCTGTCAGAGGTGTGACATCTATATAATATAGGTATATAAAAACATGTGTGTGTTTTTATATACCTACCTGTGTCAAAATTTCAAAGCAATCGGTGAAGAACTTTTGGAGATTTAAGAATTTGAACAAATGAACATTTACATTTTTATTTATATAGATAACAGTTTCCACGATTTTTCCTGGCACTGAAGTCAGGTTCACTGGTCTATAGTTTCCTAGATCATCCCTGGATCCCTTTTTAAATATAAGGGTTACATAAGAAACAAAGGAAATTGCCATACTGGGTCAGACAAAGGGTCCTTCAAGCCCAGCATGCTGTTTCCAACAGTGGCCAATCCAGGCTACAAGTACCTGGCAAGTACCCAAAAACTAAGTATATCCCATGCTACTGATGCTAGTAATAGCAGTGGCTATTTTCTAAGTCAACTTGATTAATAGCAGGTAAAAGACTTCTCCTCCAAGAACTTATCCACACCTTTTTTAAACCCAGTCTTCAGGTACATCAGATGATTTTAATGATAGGTAACAAATTAATTGAAACAGGTCTGAAATTTCATATTTTAGCTCTTTCAGAACCCTGGGGACTATACCATCTGGTCCAGGTGATTCACTACTCTTCAGTTTGTAAATCAGACCTACCATATCTTCCAGGTTCACCATGATTTGGTTCAGTTGATCTGAATCATCGCCCATGAAAATTTTCTCCAGAACAGGTATCTCTCCAACATTTTCTTCAGTAAACACTGAAGCAAAGAAATTGTTTGATCTTTCCACAATAGTCTTATCTTCTCTAAGTGCCTCTTTAACCCCTTTATCATCCAACAGTCCAACCAATTCCCTTGCAGGCTTTCTTATTTGGATATATTTTTAAAAGATTTTATTGAGAGTTTTTCCCTCTATGGCCAACTTCTTTTCAAATTCTCTCTTAGCCTGTCTTATCAATGTCTTACATTTAATTTGCCAATGCTTATGCTTTATCCTATTTTCTTCTGATGGATCCTACTTCTAATTTTTGAATGAAGATCTTTTGGCTAAAATAGCCTCTTTCACTTCACCTTTTAACCATGCCAGTAATCATTTTACCTTCCTTCCACCTTTCTAAATGCATGGAATACATCTGGTCTGTGCTTCTAGGATGGTATTTTTAACAATGTTCACACCTGTTGCACATTTTTTACCTTTATAGCTGCACCTTTCACTTATTTTCTAACTATTTTTCTCTTTTTATCAAAGTTTCCCATTTGAAAGTTTAGCGCTAGAGCCATGGATTTATTTACTGTCCCCCTTCCAGTCATTAATTCAAATTTGATCATATTATGATCACTATTGCCAAGCGGCCCCACCACCATTAACTCTCACCAAATCCTGCACTCCATTGAAAATTATATTTAAAATTGTTCCCTTTCTCATTGGTTCCTGAACCAATTGCTCTATAATACTGTCATTTATTCCATCCAGGAACTTTATCTCTCTAGCATGCCTTGATATTTCACTTACCCAGTCAGTATTGGGGGTAATTGAAATCTCCCATTATTACTGCACTACCAGTTTGGTTAGCTTCTCTAATTTCTCTTAGCATTTCACTGTCCGTCTCACCATATTGGCCAGGTGGACGGTAGTATCAATATACTCTTCCCCAACACACAGGGGATTTTTACCCATAAAGATTTGATTGTACATTTAGTCTCATGCAGAATCTTTATCCTGTTGGACTCTATGCCATCCCAGACATAAAGTGCCACCCTGCCACCAAGATGTTCCTCTCTGTCATTGCGATAGTTTGTACCCTGATATAGCACTATCCCCTTGGTTATCCTCTTTCTACCATGTCTCTGAGATGCCAATTAAGTCTATGTCATCATTTACTTCTGTACACTCTAATTCTCCTATCTTAATTCTTAGACTTTTTGCATTAGATTACAAAGATTTCAAAGTGTGATTTTTGTTTGTATTTACATTCTGCTTTTTAGTTGACAGAGATAAATTGGAATCTTTTAGTTCAGGTGAGTTTTTAATTATAGGCACTTGGACTACTTTCTTATTATTGGAACCTCTCTGTTGGGATGCCCTAACTCTAATGCTTCATTAGTATTCTTTGACGGTATCTCCCGCTGAACTATGTGCTGCTTAGTGACTGTCGGCTTTCTCCTTTGTTCTAGTTTAAAAGCTGCTCTATCTCCTTTTTAATGGTTAGCACCAGCCGCTTGATTCCACCCTGGTTAAGGTGGAGCTCACCCCTTTGGAAAAGACTCCCCTTTACCGAAAAGGTTCCCCAATTCCTTACAAAACTGAATCCCTCTTCCTTGCACCATTGTCTCATCCACGCATTGAAACACCAGAGCTCTGCCTGTCTTTGGGGACCTGCGCGTGGAACAGGGAGCATTTCAGAGAATGCTACCCTGGAGGTTCTGGATTTCAGCTTTCTACCTAAGAGCCTAAATTTGGCTTCCAGAACCTCCCTCCCACACTTTGCTATGTTGCTGGCGCTCACATGTACCACGACAGCTGGCTCCTCCCCAGCACTGTCTAAAATCCTATCTAGGCGATGTGTGAAGTCCGCCACCTTTGCACTAGTTAGGCATGTTACCAGGCGATCCTCATGCCCACCAGCTACCCAGCTATCTACATTCCTAATAATGAAATCACCAACTATGATGGCTGACCTGACTTTTCCCTCCTTGGTAGAAGCCCTGGGAGACACATCCTCAGTATGAGAGGACAATGCACCTCCTGGAGAGCAGGGTCTTGCTACAAGATCATTTCCTGCTACACCAGGTTGATGCTCTCTGATCATGAGACCTTCCTCCTCCAAGGCAGCACCAGGGATGCCAGACAGGATTTGGGACTTGGCTACTATGTCCATGAAGGTCTCATCTATATACCTCTCTGTCTGCCTCAGCTCCTCCAGGTCTGCCACTCTAGCCTCCAGAGATCAGACTCATTCTCTGAGATGCAGGAGCTCCTTGTATCGCATGCACACTTACAACTTCTCACCACCTGGTAAAAAAAATCATACATGTGGCACTTGATGCAAAAGACTGGGAGTCCCCCCTCTTGCTGCTGGACTGCTGCCTTCATCTTAAATTTGTTGAGTTCCTAGTTAAGTTTTAGGTTGCTATGGGTAAAAGATTGCATACAATTAGAGTCCTTTAAATGTATTAGTGTATTTACTATATATCTGGTAGTAACATAAAAGGGAATGATCAAACTTTGGATAAAGTATGTGGAATTTCAGAGTTTAAGTTAAAAGGCAGATTTTTTCAATTTATTTTTTATTTATTTTTATTTTATTTTTATTTAAAGTCTGAAACTGGCACCTGCCTATAAATTAAAGGATGAGGTAGGGGTGGATGGGTTGGGAAATACAAACACACAAAGTTCTGTTTGTTGCCTTTCTGACTATCTATTTAAAATAAAACACACAAACTTCTGTTTGTTGCCTGACTTTCTGACTACCTATTTAAATGAAAACACATGAACACACTAAATAAAATACCCCAATAGTTTTAAGTTTTAAAAATGTCTCCAAGCAGTACTTACTGATTCTTTCCAGCCACCAGCAAGGTGATCCTTTCCTCTCAGTACTTCTACTGGATTGATTTGGTTGATATCAGGGAGTTGATGCATCATGGTGTTATGCTTCCCATGTTTGCAGGGCTTGCCTCCTGAAAGCCCATGCCAACAAAACCCTCATTTTTATTTGCATGCTCATATATCTTTTGCCTAGAATATTTGAACAACTTCTCTATCATAGTGATCTACAGGTTTTGTTGCGCTGGAGGTGGACTCTTGGCCTGGTGCAGGATTGGTACGGCCCTCTGGTCGGACCCAGAGAACGCCTGCCACCAGGAGGCGGAGTACACAAAGAGACAGGGGCTAGCTGGAGCTTCACAATAACAGTCCGGGGTTTCCGCAGGTTGAGCCCTTGGGTACCCGGACCACCTGGACTTAGGTGGGCCTCTGGTGGTCTCCTGGAGAGGTATTGGAGAGGTGTGCCCACTACGAGCAAGGGTGCACGGCTGATGCAGAGGGGTGGACTAGACCAGAACCGGAAGCTCCGGAGACCTCAGGAAGGCAACAGTTCAGAGAGGTCCTCCTGATGAGACAAGCAGCGCCTGCAGGTCCATCCACGTGGAAGCCGCAGTTGTTATCCAAGTGAGTAGGCCAAACGTCACCGGGGGCCAGAAGAGTGCCCAAGTGAAGCGCAAGGGTCAAAGCCAGAATATCAGTCCAAGAGAGGTCAGCCAAAGCGGGGTCAATACCAGTCCATGCATAGTTGTGGCAAGCGAGGGTCTGTTCTAGGTGGCAGGCAGAAGTATGGTCAGGCAGACAGTGGTCAGTTCCAGGTGGCAGGCAGAAGAATGGTCAGGCAGGCAGTGATCAGTTCCAGGCGGCAGGCAGAAGAATGGTCAGGCAGGCAGAGGTCAATACCAAGAAGTCAGTCCAGATAGGTACTACCTGAGAAGGACACGGGAGCAGGAGATGTTGGAACAGGAGACACTGGAACATGAAGGCAAACTTACTACACCAATGGTGTTGACCCGATTGCCAAGGCAGGGTTCATGGGTTTGAGCCCTGCCTTATATGGAAGGCTGATAATATCATCGGGGAGCACCTCCCGAAGGTTTTCCGAGCTGGGCTCTTTAAGTATCGTGAGGTCGGCCACGCACTCACCTAGGGGCGGGGCCGAGCCAGCTGAGGATGCGGAGCCCTGATGGGAGCTCCACTGTGGGGCCTGTAGAGATGGGACACTGAGGGAGGCTGTAGTGAGCAACAGGGATGCCGGGGGTTAGCGTCAGTGGGTAAGCCTGCGCTAGTGGACAGTAATGCCAGGTGAGCAGGCCCGGTAGCAGCACCCACATGGCTGGGACGCACAACAGGTTCCTCAACTCGTCCCTGTAGTTCTGCAATGTTTTATATATTCTAAGGGAACAAGTATCTTTATATCTAATCTCCAGTTGGTGGATCTTGCACTTTAGTGATTGTTCTTTTATGCTTCTCCTTATTGAGGAGGCTGGCAAAACTAATAATCTGGCTTCTCAAAACAGCTTTTAGCATCCCATAGCATTACTGGTGATTGTTCTGCCCCTCATGTACCTCACGAACCTCCTTAAGAGCCTCGGAGTTTATAGCATGAAAGTTTTCATTCCCCTGACCATCTCTGTCCCCTGAGTAGTTGCATAGGCAAAAGTACAGGATGGTAGTCTGAAGAGAACACAAAAGAATGTCCATTGATCCCGTCAAAGACGCCAACCTTCCATCATAAAGAAAAAAAATGTATACAGCTGTAAGTATTCTGCCTGGGGGAGAAATATGTATAATCCCTACCTGTAGGGTACTGGGTTCTCCAAATATCAATTACTCCAAGATGCTGCATCAGGTACCAAAGCCCACCTGCTTTTTCTTTGACCATCCTATCTTGGGAAGACAATCCATTTTGGGTCCAGGCAACTGTTTCAGTCCCTTCACATAATGTAGGGAACAAGCAAGAAGCCATCCAGTCACCTAGTCAGCTGCTTGTAGCATGCATGCTGCCCTCATTGGGCCCATACACTTTTATCAGCATAAATGACTTCCCATATAGATTGTTTTCAAGGGCTAAAAAAAATTCCCCTCAGGATCAGACTGAATTTTGCAAATAACCAAAGGCCAAGCCTTTTGAATTAATATGCAGCCTCCCCTGCTCTTAGTGGTATAGGAAGCAGAGAACACCTGCCTACCTCTTTCACAACATAGTTAATTATGCTCCACTCCAACAAATGGGTCTCTTGTAAAAAAAAGCAAGATTTTCCCCTCGGGATTTCAAAAAATTCAGAATTATGTTTTGTTTAGTTGGCTATCCTATGACCCGCACATTAAAGAAAAATAATATTTATCAAATAATATTTATCAAAGTGCAAAGGGATTGGCAAATTTTAAAATATGCATTTGCATTACATGCTTTTGCTTATTCTGACTTGAACTTGATGGTATTATTAAAACACTTGTTTGTTTACATTTGTTACCAGGCACTGGCCATCTCCCCAAAAATTCCACCTTGCAACCTTGGCAACACAAACAAGTAACTAAGGTGCAGCCAATGGGAATGAGAACCATACTTCTAGCTAACAAACTGCTCCCCAATTGACACTTTCTATGTCCTTAAATAGGGAACCTATAGTTAGGGCCAGATTTTCAAAGGGGTTATGTGCGTAAGATATGTTAAAATAAGTTAAAAAGTGTGAATTGGAGAGCAGTTCGTTAGCTAGAGGCTGCAGCTTAGTTACTTTCCCATTGGCTGCAGCTTAGTTACTTGTTTGTGTTGCCAAGGTTGCTAAGTCCCGTTAGTGCACACTAACACGAAATACTAATTTTTCTGAAATTTCGTAGCGCTCCCGAAACAAGACGAAATAGGCAATTTTGTTGCCAGTCTCTATTTCATTGAAAACAAATGCACATCCTATTAATTTCATGACACCGTAGTTCTACTGTTTGCTTTCCAAATTTTTCAGGTATCTGAAGGTCTATATCGTATCTCCCCTGAACATCCTGTCTTCCAGGGTATACATATTTAAATCTTTCAACCTCTCCTCATAAGTTTTCTGATCCAGACCCCACACCATCCTGGCCTGCCTCTATCCTTTTTGAGATATAGTCTCCAGAAATGAACACAGTACTTCAGGCGAGGCCTCATCAATAACCTATTCAAAGGCATTATCACCTCCTTTTTCTTTCTGGTTATTCCTTTCTCTATGCAGTCTAGCATTCTTCTGGCTTTAGCTATCACCTTGTCACATTGTTTCGCTACCTTCAGATCACCAGACACTATACCTTAATGTCCCTCTCCTAGTCTGTGCACATTAGTCTTTCACTCACTATCACATACAGCTCTTTTGGATTACCTCACCCCAGATGATTGATTGTGCACTTCTTGGCATTGAATGCCAGCTGCCACGTCTTTGACCACTCTTCAAGCTTCCTTAAATCACTTTCAATTCTCTCTATTTCTTCAGGCATTGTCCACTCTGTTGCAGATCTTAGCATCATCTGCAAATAAACAAACTTTACATTCTATCTCTTCCGCAATGTCGCTCAAAAAGATATTGAACAGAACCAGTCCCAAAACTGATCCTTGAGGTACTCCACTTAACACTATTCTCTCTTCAGATTAGATTCCATTTACAATTCCATGCTGTCTCCTGTCAGTCAACCAGTTTGTAATCCACTTTGGCGCTAACTCCCAAGCTTCTCATTTTTTTCATGAGCCTCCTGTGTGGGACCTTATCAAAAGCTTATATAGGCAGTTCTTGAATAAAATGAGAAGCTTGGGAGTCAGTACCAAAGTGGTGGAGTGAATTATAAACTGGTTGACTGACAGGAGACAGAGTATAATGGTAAATAGAACCTATTCTAAAGAGAGAGAATGGTGTTAATTGGAATTCCACAAGGATTGGTTTTTGGACCAGTTCTGTTCAAGTGTTCAAACCCCTGGCCCTCCCTCCAGAGCCTACATTACCTTAACCTGGATCCCACGTTGGGGATGGGTGCACCCTCACATCCATCCTGGTTGGTGCCATTTTCCAAAATGGTGCTGACCTGTCCTTCCACAGCTATGTGAGGTAGGGTCTGGGGGGGAGGGCAGTGGGTGTTGGGGTGGCAGCCCTGTGTTGAAATGGGGGTCAGTACTGACCTACGCTCAAACTTCCCGTTTGGCTGTGTTTTTTGGGGGAGGCCAGCAGCCCTTTAAGATCATAGCAGTCCCATGAGGGGGCTGTCATCTCATTAAAGGGCCATTTGCAGCATTATTTTGTGTCACAGTGTTTGGGATCCCTTCTGCAAAAACACATCGCGCCTTGATGAATTTAGGTGTTGGTTTGGCGGCTTCTGCCTAATATTATATGCCCTTGCTATTTGTTTCAATGGGCACATTTTAAGAGGTGTGCATTGGCACCATTACATTTTTTTTTTACAATATAGTTAATATAAAAATATGATTTTAGCCTAATCAGGTTTGGAAACTTAATTTCCATAAAGCAAAATACAGAGGAAAATATACAAAATATATAGTTCCTTTTCTTAGCAACATGTTTTTCAATTTTGTCTTTGCTAAGAAAATTATTTTTTATTCTTCTTCTTCAGGGTTTACATTTTTATACATCAAAAAATGGGGAAAATAGTCATTTTCCTCACCTATTGTATTTTTATGTCAATTGTTTTCTAACTTTGCTTTTACAAATTAGCAAAACAGTGTGCAGCCGGTCTCAGATTGTGCAGGAATATCTCTCAGACTTCTCCATTTCTAAATGCACTTGGCCTGGTCGGCATCCACTCTCCCAGCATCCATTAGTAAGGTAAAAATATCCATTGGCTCACTGTGTGCACCTTAGGATGAAAATCAAGCACAACTGAATCAAATGCATGAATTCTTTTTTTTTTTTTTATAAAGCCCCCACTGAATGAGTAGATGAGGTTATTCTGCATATAGACTGACATGGTAATATAGCTAAATACATTTAAGATTACAGTCTTTAGAAGTTCATTTCTTACATATTGACCCTCCCTGAACTATACAGCAATGTTAAAATCACTATGCTAGTCTGCAGGGAGGGACTGGAACTGTGAGAACATTTTCTTGAGATATCAGCTCGTTTAAATATAATGGAAATGAAATTCATGACATTTATTTTGCAATAAAGGCAGTGCAACATTAGTGATTTTATTGTAAAAATTCTTAATTACACCTCCCCGAGGTGTTGTAGGTTTTTTAGAAATTGCCAGATTGATCAATTTTTCACACATAATTTTTGCTATGCAACAATCACTGATAACCTGATTTGCATGATTCTTTGGCTCATTAGGGGTTATGCATTATTTTTGTGACTGCCTTTGCAAATGCAAAATTATGTGTGCAAAAGCAGCAAATAGCTTGTGTAAAAATTTGCAAATTTGATTATGGACATTATTTTCCATTTTTTTGTGCATTATCATGCCTCTATGATGGCAGAGTGAGAAAACCGGGCAGCATTGTGGAGATGGCAGAGGGCAAGTCTTCCCTAGCCTGGGACTCCCAAAGAGAGGCTTCCCCATGTCCTTCCGCGAGGCAGTGTCCAGGGTTCTCACCAGGCTTCTTACAAATTAAAGCATCTAAAAATCCCCTAAACAATTTGGAATATAGTCCGTACCCACCAGGGAGTGGATAAGCGGGGCCAGTCTCCAACCGATCTCACTGACACCAAGCAGGATTTGCTAGTCCTAAGAGAAGACCCAAAAATCGAACATAGGAAATTATTCCTAAACACCTCCTCTAACTCCCAAACTAAACCACATTGCCCCAGAGCTCTGAGGAGAGATCTCAAAGGGGATGTCCATTCCAGCTCCCACAAAGGGAAGGGCTATATATGAATGACTTCACCCCCACTCACAAATTTACTCAGAGAACTTACCCAGGGCACTACAGGCAATGTGCCCGGAGGGGCCAATATACATGGCAGTGGTTAGCAATGGAAATACAGAAAGAATTCCATGAAAATCAAACAAAGCATGCAAATCGATCTCATATATATTCTTTGCAGATATCCTGAATACCTGTGATTGGTGCATGCTCCCCGGGACAGGTTTGGGAATCACTGCGCTAGAAGATGTATATATAGCTCCATGTCAAGGAAGATAAGCAGAGCCAGTCCTTGCATGCATAGACTTGTAATTTGATTTTCCCATTGTTGTCCCTAACGAAAACTATTGTCCAGGCATGCAATCGGACAAAATCAGGACTGGCTTAGCCTGTTCCCCTTGACATAGAGCTATATAGTTATTCCTCCTCCCCCCCCCCCCCCCACACACACACACACACACATAAACCTCACCGCTATGTCAGAACATGAATGCACATGCATTTGTCTGAGGATGGCAGTAAATGTGCTGCAAAGCACTGTTGACCTTTAAAGCATAAAACAGTTTTACACAGACTCAATTCATAATTTAGCCTTCTTACTTTTCCTGTCTTTGTTCTGGAGAGATAAAGCAGCTATCTGCAAAAAATAAACAAACTTTTCTGTTGTGGGTTGTTTGGGTTTTTTTCTGTCTCTTGGGTTATTTTGATCTTCTTCATTCACTTGCCTCAAACTTTCGAGTTGTAATATCCTTCCATAAATTTCTATAATCTGTCTCCATAAATCTTTTCTTTCTCCCAAGCTCCCTGAAGTGTCTCCATAAGTACCGCTGTCCTTCTTTAACCTTGGTTTTGTTTTGTTTTGTAAGACCAATTCCTTACGCAAAACTTTTGGATTATGTACGTTTTGGGGGGAAAGAGAGCTGATAGCGGACAGGATGCTGGCTCGCTTTTATCAGATTTGTCGGCGTGCTCTGGGAAATTCTTTGCTGCTTTGCATAACAACTGCTGCCACCGTCAGTTTCTAAGTAAGGGTATGTTGGTGCCTGGTATACCGAGCACAGCATACAATGGTAAGTTCTGGAGAATGCATTACCTTGGCAAGCCCACAGGAGATTATTAATCGCTATGTACCTCAGCCTAAAAGAGATCACAAGCATTACCCCATGCCATACAAAGAAAAGTAAACTTATTTGTAAGTAGTGACCAGAGGATGCAATGGGAATTTGGAGGCTAAGGTACCAAGGAGCCTTCTAAATATAACTATTCCTTCCTCCTGAGATTGCCAAATATCTGCTTGCAAAGTTCAGGTAAAAGCCCCTGCTTTTCAGTATTGTGTTAGACATAACTTTTCCAGTGGGTCTTACCATCCTTCTTGTATGAGAATGCAACTTTCAAGCTGTGCACGGAAGTACAAAGTCTGCAGGTACTAGTGTTTACTGCTGCGGCTGTCACTCTGATGTCTTTTTAAAAGGGACCAGAAGAGGCTACAAATGGAGCTTCCCTGTATCTCTTCTTCCTGAGACGTTTTTCAATTCTATGCCAATGAAAGTGGATACAGTACAGGCATACAGTTTGGTATGTGTCAGCTCCCTTGATTTTGCACAGCAAGAAAAGAAAAGAAAAATTGCAATTGTCATCCCAGAGGGAATAATTGAAGACAAAAGGGACCTCGTCCTGCTCTGAACTAGAGAAAATATAGGAGGGTAATGGGCTTTGAAGAGGTGAATCAAAGCAGCATATCAAAATGGGGGAGTAGTCATTTGTGGAAGGTATGAAACTCCATATTGGAGAGCACAAGCAAGCTCTGACTCCTGCCTGCCATGTATATCTTTTTCAGGCCCTTTGACATAACGTGTTGGAAGTTTAAAAACAAAAGTAGATATTTGTGAAAACCCGGTATTTGGTCATTATTTGCCTTTTGGATGCCAAAACTACCTGGGGTCAAGCAACCTCCTTCTTCCTACAAGAGGAGCAATAATGTCTTCTTTCAAGGTAAACAAAATATTTAAATTAACTTCATTCTTAGACTAAATAAGAACAAAAGAACATAAGAAACGCTATGAAAGGTTAGACCAAGGTTCATTAAGCCCAGCATCTTGTCTCTGACAGCGGCCAATCCAGGTCACAAGTACCCGGTATGATCCCAACCATACCTGATGATTATTGTGAATGTCCTGAAAACCAGATAATTTGTGATACAAGAGGACTGGGAGCGAACACCCCTGCAACAGGGCAAACAGGAATGGCTCATCTTGATAACCTGAAGCTTTGGTAAACTTATGGAATTGTGTTCATCCTCGCTTCCTGTTCCAGAAGTTAGAGATGAGTACAACACTTTACCATGCAGACAACCATAATGTTAAGAGCAATGGTTCTCAGTTCTGGTCATTGTGGCACCTGTTTAGTTGAGGTTTTCTGGGTAACAATAATTTGCAAATTTACCTGGATTTTAGATCAAATATATCTTATGCAAATTCTTTCTAGATAGGGTGAAAGGAGGACCAGAGTTGAGAATCACTGGCTTAGGGAACTGGGAGTACATTATCCTTTAAAGGACAAGCTAACAGTGAATGTATTCAGGCTGAAACACATGTAATAAGTTTGCGATGCACTGTCATTGATCCGATTAGAGTTTTGCCTTACCAAAATTATCCTTGTTTAATGAACACCATCTGGAGTCAAACTGACGAAATTCATTTTGGCACTTATTCATGATTTCAGATTGCAAAAACCACCAAAACTGTGATTGACTCATTCCTGGTTTTACATTTTCATTCTGGTGAAAGCGAATCTCACTTTTAAATGCACATTGACTCATTTAGTATCCCATGGCATTTCTGCACCCTATAAGGCCTATATTCAAGGAAACCACTTATCCTTTTATTTCAAGATTAAAAAGAGTGAAAACCAAGCTTAGGCTTCTTCAATATTTTCCCAAGCCACGTGACAGTATTGCTTGCTGCTTTAATCCTGAGAAAGTAGGACTTGTTATGCGTGTCTAAATATTTGACACTGGTTGTAGCAAATCACTGAAGTCCCAATGGGTAGAGCATAAAGAAACTAAGAAAGAGCATTTTGCTGAGTTCTGAAAAAAAGACAAAAACCAAACATCTAGTAATATACTATAATATTGGTATGATAATTTACAACAGAGTGCATATGTGCATAAAAGAGCATGCACAAAGTTATGCCTGTACTTTATAAACTGTGCTCCCTCAAACGTACGTGCACATATTTTATTATGCGCACATTTTTTAAATGAAGGGAGCAGCATACTTTCTATATGCATTTTACGAAAATACACACAGGGACGGTAACTTTTAAACAGATGCGTGGGTGTACATGTCTGCGCGTTTGTCGATCCGTATCTAGGAAGTGGCCATTTCATAACATACACAAGTATACACACGCGTGCTCTAAAATAGCCTGAAGGAGCACATGTGCACACAATTTTAAGTGGACGCACGCTTATGCACGCAAATGCCACTTCTACCGTGTAAGTGGGGGATTTTAAAAGATATGCGTGTTGCCATTACCAGTTTTACCAGCTCATTCCCAGTTCACCCAGGTAAATAATAGGACTTCCAGACCCCCCATAGTTTAATAGCCTTCCAACTCCCCTGTTAGCCTCAACCCTTAAAACCCACTCGTGTTTAATTTTTTTTTCTTTTACGACTTACATGCCATCCATAGTAGAAGTAAAGTTTTGCAGCAGGGGACCTTGGCGCTTATCTGTGCGCGTAGGTATTTACACGCAAATTTCAAGATGAAATCCAGGAATGCCCCATGCCCCACACAGACCACACCCACATCCTGGCCCTTTTTCAGACCTTTTCATTTGTGTGCATAGTAGGAGATACGTGCGAGCATGGGCAGCTTTGAAAATGTGCTCAGCGTGCACCGGCCCAACCTGTGCGCAGATCTCCTTGTTTTGGCACATGCCAAGCTTTTAAAATTCACCGTATAGATTTTATGCATGAAAATGTGCACATAATAATTACCACAGTTTACGCACAGAGGCAGGTATTTTAAAAAGTATTCATATACTCCACTTACTAAAATGCTTGTACACATACTTTTAAACATCAGTTCGCCAGCACCTCCACAAGTTCACCTAAACCTCCACCTAGCCCCTCCAGCACTTTACCCTGATCCACCAACCACTTATCCCAGACCTCCCAGTGAAAAACTGCAGACAAAAGACGTGTGATTTCAGTTCTGTGACTCAATTAGAAGATGCAAAAGCAATCATACAAGTTAGAACATAAGAACAAAACACTTGCCATGCTGGGTCAGACCAAGGGTCCATCAAGCCCAGTGTACAACAGTGGCCAATAAGATCACAAGTACCTATCAGGATCCCAAGGGGGTAGATAGATTCCAAGCTGCTTATCCCAAGAATAAACAGTGGATATCTACAACTCACCTTATTAATGGTTTGTGGACATTTTCTCCAGGAACTTGTCTAAACCATTTTTAAATGCAGCTTTTGCTACCTCCTTTGGCAACAAATTTCAGAACTTAATTATGCATTGAGTAAAAAAATATTTTCTCTTATTAGTTTTAAATGTATTACCTAGTAACTTCATTGTGTGTCCCCTGGTGTTTGTACTCTTTGAAAAAGTAAACAACGGATTAATGTTTGTTCATTCCATTCCACTCATAATTTTATAAACCTCAATCATATCTCCCTTCAGCTGTCTTTTCTCCAAGTTGAAGAGTTCTAACGACTTTAGCCTTTTCTCATAGGGGACTCATTCTATCCCCTTTATTATTTTAGTCGCCCTTCTCTTTACCTTTTCCAATTCTGCTATATCTTTTTTGAGATCTACTGAATAGATCTGCACACAATACTCAAGATGAAGTTGCACTATGGAGCGATACAGAGGCATTATGATATTCTCTGTTTTATTCTCCATTCCTTTCCTTATAATCCCTAGCATTCTATTTGCTTTTTTGGCTGCTGCTGCATACTGAGCAGAAGATTTCAATATATTATCAAAGATGACGCCTAAATCCATAGCAATATGGTAATGAAGGCAGATAAAGACAAGATGGTCTACCCAATCTGCCCAGCACATTGAGTGATGACTCCTAATGTGGAATCTTGCATTGTGTAACTATAATTTGGGTTACTCTTCCGTCTTCCCTAAGTGCATTACTTTGCACTAGTCTATATTAAATTTAATTTGTCATTTATATGCCCAGTCTCTTAGTTTTGCACGATCCTCTTGCAATTTTTTACAATCCTTTTGTGGTTTAACAACTTTGAATAATTTTGTGTCATTGGCAAATTTGATTACCTCACTTATTCTCATTTCCAGGTCATTTATAAATGTATTAAAAAGCAGTGGTCCCAGAACAGATCCCTGAGGCACTCCACTAGTCACCTATCTCCATTGGGAAAATATACCATTTAGCCCTACTCTTTGTTTTCTATCTTTTAGCTAGTTGGCAAGCCACAATAGGACACTGTTCCCTATCCCATGACATTTTAATTTCCAAAGAAGTCTTTCAAGATGGACTTTGTCAAATGCTTTCTAGATATCCAGATGCACTATATCAACCGGCTTACCTTTATCCACATGTTTGTTTACGTCCTAATCTTTATGTGTTATTTGTGTGTCATTATAACTGAAGAATGCAATGAATGAATTTATGTAGTCTGTTCAGTGAAATGTATGTTTTTATGTACTGTCTAAGCACCTAAGTTGTTTGTGGTTTTGAATATTGTATGTTACCTTATAGTGAAGTAGGAACATTATGCAGATTAGTAATATGTATGGGATTATTAGATACAGGTTGTTATTGATATGATGGAATTTTATCATTTATTAATTTGAATTTGTTTTGCTCTTTTATTAGGCTTTAATCCGTAACATATACATCTAACTTAATAATGAGTTAAGAGGCTATGCTTCGATGTAAAAAATGCACCATACTGGGAGAACTGTATACGCCATTTATCAGTGATTTAAGAAATCATCCCATCCTTTGCCACAGAAGCTATCTTGAACCCTTCATTATATGGACTGAAGTGCGCACACTTTATGCCTGATCTTCTCTTTATGTTTTTCTTGTTCTATGGGGGGTGGCCTTACCTAGATGCTGTTTTCCTTTGTTTTATGAGGAATTAATAGTTTCAAGGACAAGCGTGCCTATTAGTGCTGTCTGCTAGTTGTCAAAAGTCCTAAAAAAAAAAAGTAGCAAATTGGCGAGGCAAGATTTCCCTTGGCTAAATTCATGTTGGAATTTTTCCCATTGAACCAGTGGTTCCCATCCTTTTTTATGTTGTGGCATTGTGGAATTGTGCTCACTTCATCGTGACCCACCAGCACCTTCCCTGTTCCACACCCCCCTGGTATCATATTTCTCTTTATTTCCTCCTACATTCTCCCCCCTGCCCCTGCATCATCACCTTTTCTTTTCCCTCTCCCCCATCTCCCACCCACTCAGGTCATCAGCTTTCCCCCCTCTCTTCCCTCTCCCTTCTTTCCACTGCAATCCTCATCTTTTCTCCACAACCTTTGGCAGCATCACCTTCTCTTCTCTTTCCACTGCCTCCCCACCCTCCCTTTGGTATCATCACATTCTCCTCCCATCTCTCCCATCCCTCTCCCCCTATCCCCCAGCATCAAAGCTGTAGCTAAGCCATTTGGAACCTATGGCCCAAGTGAAAATGTGCACCCTCACCCTGAACACAATGAGATGGGAGACTGTTAAATGTAGGGGGCTTTAATTTTTATTTTTATTTTCCCCTAACAACTTCTTACTGTTCTTTGAATTTCCAGCTCAACTGGAACCAGTACAGAGATTTGGTGTCATGAGCCTTCATTCAAAAACTGAACTGGAAACCCAAAAAGCCAGATGTTGCATGTCATGCAGCACCAGAGAAATGTATTCATTTATGAAATGCATTTCTATTTCTATGAAATAGAAACAGAAATGTTTTTCCTCCTGTATTGCACAAAATAAAGTATCATGAGTCATACATTCCTAAAGTTGGCTTATTCTTTTTACTAAACTGAATATAAAATGTTTTTTTTTTCTAATAACTTTGGTCCTATTTGGAAAACAGAACAAGCCAGGCTGCTATAGATCCCTACACAGAAACTACATGCGGAATATCTTGCCTCAGTCATATATGTAGAACCCATCAGATCCTCACCAAATACAAAACAAAGAGACCATAAAGGGGAAGATTTTATAAATGTACGCCCGCGCGTACTTTTGTTCGCGCACCAGGCGCAAACAAAAGTATGCTGGATTTTATAAGATACGCACATAGCCGCGCGTATCTTATAAAATCCGAGGTCGGCGCGTGCTGCCCGATCCCTCTGAGGCCGCTCCAAAATCAGAGCGGCCTCGGAAGGAATTTTCCTTCGGCCTCCCCCCACCTTCCCCTACCTAACCCACCCCCCCAGCCCTATCTACACCCCCCTTACCTTTATCATGAAAGTTACACCTGCTCCAGGCAGGCATAACTCGTGTGCGCCGATTGGCCACCGCCGCGTGATTCCCCAGTCCAGGAGCGATTTCGGAGGCCTCGGCCATGCCCCCGAAACGCCCCCGGGCCGGCACTATGCCCCCGACATGCCCCCCGGAATGCCCCGAATGTCACGCCGCCCATGACATGCCCCCCGACACGCCCCCCAACACGCCCCCCTAGCAAAGCCCCGGGACTTATGTGCGTCCTGGGGCTTGCCTGTGCCGCTGAGCCTATGCAAAATAGGCTCGGTGCACGCAGGGGGATTTTGAAAGGGTTACGTGCATAACTTATGCGTGTAACCCTTTTAAAATCTACCCCAAAGTATACATCGAAACAGACAGATAAAACCTGAGCTGGAAACCACAGTGCAACAAAGGAAAAACAGAAACATTCTGTTTATATAAATAATGACGGTATTACATAAGCATCATCAAAATCAATCACATATATAATAAACAGATGGTATCATAAATTTACAGCATTTATTACAGAATCATACTAATCTATCTTAAATTGACTGTTTATTACACACATAACCCCATAAAAACCAAACACTCCCCAAATATATCCCTACTAGGACCCTAGTTTCAATGACTCATGGTTATCTTCTTCAGGGGATACCCTCCTTTAAAAAACAGCATACCCCAATTTTTTACTACATAATAAATATAAAATTATAATTTGTAAACAATATTTCACAGGTTATAAACTCATTAATTAGTATATTTCATCCTTGCATGATGTACCTAAAAACAAGAACAAAAAAAGTTCTCTTATCTCATAAATAATCTCACATCCTCCTCAGTGAATACTGAGCAAATAATTCATTTAACCTCTCTGCTATGGCTTTGTCATCCCTAACTGCCCCTTGTACCCCTTGATCATTTAATTGTCTAACTGACTCCTTCACAGTCTTTTTATTTTGAATGCACCTAAAAAGTTTTTATTATGAGGTTTTGCTTCCACAGCAAGCTTCTTTTCAAATTCTCTCTTTGTCTTCCTTATCAATGCTTTGCTTCTAACTTGCCAGTGCTTATGCTGTTTCCTGTTTTCTTCATTTGATAATATATGCATGTATACCGATTGCAAAATACTAACTTGTGCGAGAATTTCCAAACATGGCCTGGAATGCCTCAAACTACTGCTTTTTCTCCCCTTTAATATTTTATGCGCAGCAATGCTTATACGCCCATACTTCCAGGTTTTGCAAAATGCTTCTTACACGTGTACATGCTGCTTACATGTTTAACTTCCAATTACATGTGCTGAAACCTTTTGAAAATTGCCCTCTAAATGAAAACTGAGAATACTTATGAAAATTAACTGATACTTATATTTATTTTTAGGCTGTACTTCATGCTCACTTGCAAAATCAGACTCAAAATCTGTAGTAATGAGAAAATATGAGGTACTATACTGAAGTGCACTTAACTGGATCTCTCGGTAATGTCTCATGCTAATGACAGCTTTTTCATTTCTGAGAAGCTTGCTTGAGCCATCCACACTGCTCTGCTCAAGAACCTTTTCATGCTGATGGGAAACAGGTGTTCAGGGGAAGTGAACACAATGAAAATCAGGAGGCTTCTTACTCCAGGGAACCCTTGAGCATTTAATTGTGACATGACAAGTAGGGATCATTTAAGCAAAATTTAAAAAATAAAATGTTCTTTGAACAGGATGACACTAAAGAGGATGGACATCTCTGACTAGAAGTCCAAGCTCCTTAGTGAGGCAAATGTATTACTTTCCTTCCTTCTGAGTTTGCTAAGTGCCAGAAACTTTGTAACTGCCATTTTGTAGCCTTTTATTAAGTGTCAGTCTACAGGTAGTCTTTTAGCATAAATGCTGAGCTCCAAACAATTTCTACTGTACTGTTTTATGACAGAAGAAATGAGAATATAAATCATACCATTTTAGATTTCAGCAACACAGGGCATCAGCATTCAATAAAAGCAGGCAAGGAAACAAATAATGATCCCTTCCCCCTAAAAAGAAGGCAGTTTTAGCTCTCTCTCTCCTCCTCAAATATACGTTTTTTGCTATATAATGCTAGTAATTTGCACCACCACTACTGTGAAAATATATGGTGGTATAAATTTTGATCTTCTACATTTCCAGTGATGGTGGCTGTACAGTGAGTAACCCCAGTGCAGAGAATCTGATAGCCTCGCATCAATTTTACAACTAAGAGTTATTCTGAAACTGGTCTTCCTTTTTCTAATGATGGTAAAGCAGCAATTGCACTGTGGTGTACCCAGAGCTGATTTTGAATTCATGCTCTGAAATATGTAGAAGATAATCAAAGAGTTTTTGTGTAGGTCAAGAAAAAGGACCTAGGACCTTGTCATCACACTAGACAGCAAACCTCCTCCTTACAGTTATATGATTTCTAGGTGCCAGAAGTTCCTGAATCAGAGAGGATTTAGGAACTTATTACAGTGCTCTTTAATATTCAAGTTGTGAGGATGGGGGACTGGAGGTTGGAGTGAAATAACATTCCCTGATTCTGTGATATTAGAGTTAGAAAAATGTTGAACTTGATTGGTTTCCTGATGGATAAATCCCAAAGGCTTGGAAACCAAATCTCTGTGTCTGCCTTGAGAAAGCTACAAGAATCATAGTTCTCTGATCTCTTCTGAGTTTTACCAATGTTTTTGCCATTAGAGGTATTGGGGGAAATGCGTTGAGCTGTGACATCCCCCAGTACAGGGACACCATGCCCAATGCCAGCTGGCTTTCTGGTCTCCTTCTGAAGCATAAAGCTGGTGCCTTTCTGTTCCGAACTATTGTGAATAGATCTCTCAGGAGTTTCCCTCCAAGAATAGATGCTGTTTTCTACACTCTGATTCAGGGACTATTCGTGAGGGTCTAACTGGCAACTTTGACTGTCTACCAGAATTATTTCTGACCCTCCCAAGTAGGTGGCTTTTATAGTCATCCAATTTGAGACAATCGAGTACCACATTCTGATGGTTTGCTGCACAGGAGAAGACGCTATTTCTTCTTGCTTGTTCAGGTTACTTGAGTATTTGGCTAGATCAGGGCAATGTGGTTGGTCACATGATTTCTAAAAACCTTTAGAGATTTGCACTTAGTTCCTCAAGGGTGAGATGTTGCATTTTTTCCTGGAAGGACTAGGTGCCCCGGATGGGAAGTCCACATAAGTGAGCTCCCCAGCTCAATTTGGATGTATTTGTGGTCAGGATAATTGACTAAGGTTAAGCTTGGAAAGACATGCCCTTTCTTAAATTGGAATGTGAGAGCCACCAAGACAGAATACCTAAGTTCTTCCAACACACTGATGGCTTCCTGAAGTCCTTGAGTCTCTTGTTTCCATTGGAACTTTAAAGTCCATTGCATTTGTCTCATATGAAAAGCCATAAAGTCTAACATCCTCAACATGGTACAGACTGATGTACCTTACTTCTTTCACTACAGACACTAAGTCCAAAATTTTCATAGCAGAGAGAAAAGCCATATTTTGAATCATGACTAGGAGAACACCTATGAATTCCAGTTGAGGTGTGGGGGGTCAGTTTGGATTTGATGTGATTGATGATGAATCATAGTAACTACAGCATTTGGATGGTGTTCAGCATGAATTTGCTCATCTATTCTCAAGAAGTGCTCTAAATTAGCAAATTGTCCAAGAAGGGAAACACATAAACCCCTAGTTTGCAAAAGAATGTCATGATGACAACAAGACATTTTGTGAATAACTGTGGATCTGATTTTAGGCTAAATGAAAGAACATAATATTCACTCATTACAAATCTGAGATGCTACCTGAGGTTCAGATGCATCTCTTTCTGTGCATATGCTTTCTTTAAATCCACAGAATATAGCAAGTTTTCTTTTTTTGAAAGGTGTATTAATGATTCCAGGGTAACCAACTTGAACTTTTCTACAACATCTCATGGACTGGCCAGCTGAGTCTTAAGATTCCCCTTACAGCACTATAGGGTTTCATGGCAGAGCAGAGCAAGGTCTTCCACCTGGCCAGCCAGTTCCCCTTTGGGTTGAGCCCACAGGTTCTGGTGGCCAGCAGGACTTTCTTGGCATGGTACATTGCAGGCTGAGGTCATGGCTGGCAGCTATCATGCAAGGTCAGAGTCCAAGTGAAGGTCAGGGCAGGCGGAGATCAGAAAATCTAAAGCAGGAGACAGTCCAGGTCAGCAGCTGGAAATCCATCTGAAGGAGACTGATTGTGAGGTAAGACAAGGTAGGAATAGGGTAGCACATCTAAGTGGGAGCATGATAAAACAGGGGTGCAGGACAGAATTTGGACAGCACAGCATAGGTAGGCCACTGGGAGATCTAGACAAGACAAGGACCAGACAGGGGAACAAAAATACATAAGATAGAGCAGAATTGGAACAGGGTGCAGGGCAAAGAACATACAAGACAGCTAGGACACTAGTAGACTGCAGGGAAGCAAAAGGGTCATGGGAAAACCCAGGGAACCAGGAGGACCACTGAGAGACCCAGACAGGATATTACAAGAATGGAACAAGGACACCAGAACAGGGCAAGGTATATTGACACAGGCAAGGGACTAAAGGCAAGTAAAGTACATATAAGATAGTCTACAGACTAGGATACCTAACCAGGCGGCAAGGCAAGACTAGAAGGCCCAAAGGCATTGAGGCAAGAAGGCCAAGGAGGCTGCTGGACAAGGCAAGAAGGCCAAGCAGGCAAAAAGACAAGACAAGACAAGGCAAGAAAAGCAAGAAGGCTACATGACAAGATAAGAAGGCCACATAGTGACAAGAGTAAGTACAAAATTGGCCAAAGCAAGAAGATGAAGTGATTTGATGATGAGGCCCTGAGTGCAGGGAAAGACAGGGTTATATAAAGCAGGGCTTGCTGCATCATGCGGCCTTCAGGGTAGCCAATAGAGTATCTCTGAGCATGGGCAGGGAGGCTGCCTGACAGCTAGATTTGTGACACCCCATTAGCATCAGGAGGGGTTGAGTGAAAGGAAAGACAGCCCTAAGAGAAAGAAATTCTTTTATGTGCCCTTGGAGGAAATGTCCCTCCAAAGAAAAGGGTTACACCTGAGCAGGTCCTGGAGACCAGAACTCTCTTGTGTAAGTACTTTGAAGGAAATTTCAGTAGGCATAACCTGTAGCCCTTGGCAATCTGAAAGATTCAGATTTTGGAGGCTACAATAGGCCAATGGTTCATGTAGAACTTCTATGTTTGACCTACATAAAGTTCTATTGGAGTGAGGCAATCATTTCTGAAGTCAGTAAAAACTTCTTACCTGGTTATGACTGGGTAGCTGTGTAGGTCTTAGAGCTTGTACCTTCATAGTATATAGTCTGAAGCCCAGTTGTCAGAACTAGCTGTACTCTGGAAGTTCTTTGCTGAAAAAAGTGATTTATGGGTTCTAGACTATAGTACCTTCTGAAGGAGGAGATTGGTTTTGAGTTTGTGGTAGAGTGTTCCATCATGAACCTTTAGAATATTTACAGGCTTCTTGAACTTATCTCCAAATACATTTTCTCTTGTACAATGCACTTTGGTAAGCCTTTCCTGTATGTTCTCATGTAAGCCAGATGCATGCAGCCATAAGAATCTGCACTCATTTGAAATCAATGACATTTGAAAAGCATTGTATGCTGAGCACATAAGTTGCTTTTTGCATTTTTTTATCTAGAGCCATTAGTGAGCAGAAATTACCTTGAACCTCTTGGGGAAAGTGGTCAGTGAATTCATTTGCCTTTTCCAGGATAATATGCAAGAACTGGACCATGTAGGTCTTGTGGGATGCTATGAAGAGCTTTCAGGAAAGATTGGACTATCAAAAACTGATACAGGAATTAGGGCAGATCGATCCCTCCACTGCCTCTACACAACATTTGGTGTCTACCTTCTTAACAACACAGAATATAGGGAGTGGACTTGCTCATATCTTCCTACATCCATCTTGATAATAGACAGATACTGCTACTAATTCTTTTGGGGCATCCAGGTACTTGAGAAAGTAAATATGGATAGTCTGAGTTCTTGTTCAACCTGCAACTCAATTGGAATGATTTTGGCCATTACCCGAACATAATCCGAAACAGAGAGATCTTCTGATAGAAAACTACTCCTTACTTGAGGGGTTGGAGGGAAATCAGATGAGTATTCCTCTTTAGAAACCAACTTCTTTAGTCCACAGAAGAACCCCAATGATTGCATAGAGTCAGTCTCTATAATAACTGGATGTGACATGTGAAATGGCATGATCTTAAAGTCAATTTGGTGCTAAAGACTGACTCTTGAACTTGGAGCTGATTGTTATCAAAGATTTTCAGAAGCTTCCCTCTCAGAGGCTGTTTGACTCTGACTTGGTGCACCAAATTTCAATATTCAATAATGGTGCTAAGATGCTTGGCACAACAGGGGAGGCAACAATAAGTTGGCCTTTCAATGTTCTGAGTGGAGTCAAGCTTGTTGATAACAGTTGCTTGGAATATTTTATGAGCTGAGCAACTGCCTAGGCTATTTGCCTCCAAAGTTCCTCAATAAGTCCATGGGGCTCAGAAGAAAGGTTGATCATCCTCAGAGTGTCTTAAAACTTGAAGCTGGAAAGACACAGTGTAAGAGGTAGCACTTTCCTCCAGGTGCAGCCACTTCAGAGTTCAGAGAGTACATTACAATACTCCCCTGCTCTTAGAGCTATATAAAGATTGGCATCAATGGTCGTTATCCTTCAATGAGCACTCAAAGGTATTTCTCTTGGATTCTGTACTCAAGCGCTCAGAGATAGATGCTCGCAATCTTTGGGTCTATCAGGATCAAAGTAATCAAAGTTTCCATGGTGCTTATGCTTCAAATTCATTTCTGGAGTCTATTCAGTAGAAACAATCTTTTTCTTTATTTCTTTAAGATGAGAAAGTATTCTCATCTTGTAAATCTTAATTGCCTCAGCGACATCCCAGAGCAGATACTGTAGTGGGAAATATCATGAACCTCACTGGGATGCTTATTGATGGACATCTTCTGCATGCATTCTGATCAAAACGGTCTTTGCATCAGAAAAATCTATGATGCAAAATCAAAGAATACAGTTTAACTCCAGTAAACGCAACCATGGAGAAAATAGGGAGTTGAGTGGAGGCCTATCCTGAAGCTGTAGAGAAAAACAACCTTTGACAGTTTCATGACAGGGATAACTTGTAAGTTGATGCTTTACTAAACAGAGGGTCATCACTAAGTGGCACAATGGGAATCAACATGGAAGAAAAAAAGGGGATTGCAGGGAGAAGTTTACAGAGTCAGATGTTGATGTGAGTACTGATATTAACAGTAAAACTTCCTGTTTTAGTAAACTGCCTCCAGTCTCTTCTGTATAAGCTACCAGATTTACAGACCATGCAATTACACAGGGCAGTACACCTGGGTTGCCATGATGGTAGCAGAAGTGAGGAAGGAGTGCACGAAAGGAAGTAGAAAGAGACAGGCCCATGCGGCCATCAGTGGAATCCATCCCAAAGGCGGATGAAGAAAGAAGATGCCCACAGGTTGCACCTTGGCCTGCACAAGACATGACTCAACCAGGAACCGAAGAAGAGGGAGCCCACTCTGCTGCTCCTCCTTGAGTGCTGGCCTTGTGGTATTTAAAGTCATGGGGCTGGCACGTCCTCTATGCTGATCATGTGATACATGAGATAAGCATAAAAGAAATGCCAACCCTACAAGTTTTGAATATCGCAGGGTCAGCACATGAAAAGGAGTAGCAGAACAGTCTCCTGCAATGACAAAACAGCTTCATGCTTTCTTTCCCCAAAAAGGCAAGGGGCAGCAGTAGCAGCCGAGGCATAAAAGAGGCGCCAGTGGGGCTGCTGGCAAAAAGAGGGACCTTGCCTGCATAAGATAGACAGTGGAGTCTGCCTTGGTTGTGTGTGAGTGTGAATGAAAGTCTGCCTGGGTTTTGTGTGTGTGGGTATGAATGGGAGCCTGCCTGGGGTGTGTGTGTATGTATGCGAATGGGAACCTACCTAGGTTATGTGTATATGTGGGTATGTGTGTGGATGAATGGGAGCCTGCCTGGGTTGTGTGTGTATGTGTGTGTTGTGTGTGTATGCGTGTGTGTGAATGAGAGCCAACCTGAATTGTGTGTGTGTATGTGTGAATGGGAGCCTGCCTGAACTGTTGTATGTGAAGAGAGTTTGTGACATCTCAGTAATCAATGATAAGCTCAAGGTGACTGGAAATCAGAAGTTTTCAGGTATGGAGAGTGGAGGATTTAACCATCCTTATTAGTTTTAATTATTAGGTATTACATGTATCTGCTATTTTGAAATATTTTATTGCTGTTTGGAAAAATTGTAAAACTTTTTATATGAATTCTTAATTATTGGATGCTATTCTATTCATCAGCTCTTTGGAAATATTTTTGTATTAGAATGATTTTACTATTATGATTGATTTATATTTTTTTATTTTATTGTCAGTCAATTTACTCAAGGCTTTCTGAAGGCTAAGCCCACACACAAAATATGTTACAATAGACCTAATACAATATGGGTTATGTGTGTTTTTTGCAGGTTTTTCGGAATGGCACCAGCCGCAGAAGTGCATAAATTTCTGTACAACAAAATGGTGCAGGCTACGAGGGAAGCTGGCGTCATTTTTGCATACTGATAGATGGGGCAGAAGCACCTGGGGGTCACTCTTGCCCAATTTAGGAATTTTGGACCTCAGATGGTGTAAGTTAGTTTCAAGGAGTGCGTCTATTTTGAAAGTTTGGATCGCTGGAGGGAGCAGGGCTTTTTTCAGAGGGGAATGGGGACCTGGGACAGCACGTGAGACTGACAGTATCTATTGTGTGTTAGTTATTGGAAAAACAACAAAAATTCTGTGTTTAAAAAAACCAGAATGAGCAGGGGGACAGCACATTAATTATTCACATAAGGCTGCAAAAACACTTAGCACCGGCTCTACTTCTGTGAGTGAATGGCTGATGCCTGAGACTGAGTGGAGTGGTGTAAAACAGGAAACTTCAAACATTACCTAAAAACCTGACTAGAAATTAAGAGAAAACCACTAAGACACATGGCAAACACAAGAAAATAAATGCGGAATGGGAGAGACATGTACTCTGGTGAGCCAGGGTGAAATGTGTCAGATGTCTAGAACTGAAAATGATAAATTGAGGCATACCGCACGATTGAGTAAGTACAAGTACTTAGTAGCCCATAGAGAGCATTTAGATTTTCCTAGAAAACTCTGGAAAATGAGTCCATGTCTGTGCTGTCAGAATGACGTCACCCACAATTGTGAATGTAGTGCATTGCTTTTCTTCAGAGAATGCAAAAGAAAGCTTAAGTAAATCAGGCCTGGAGCATCAATGAAAGATGCTAAAAATAAAAAACTAAGTAATTTTTTTTTTTTTACTTACTGTGTAATTTAACATGACAATATTTGATAAAAGATTCAACTCATAATTATCTAGGATCCCAAACACTTAAGCAGTATATCATTAAATGTAGGCACCAAATTACATTTTTACATTGTATCAAGTGCAAAAATTATATACCTGCACTCAACTGTATTAAAAGATAACTATATCTATTTGGCAACTACTTGCAGTAAGTTGCTAATCATTGAAATTCTTTTGATACTTGCTGAAATAATATTAACCACAATGAGCTCACTGAATGATAATGTGGCACTAATACCTAATGTTGTAATTATTCCCTAACAATCACTAATTAGTATTTAAAATATTGGACCCAAAACATTAAAAAACACGTAAAATAAGAACATTCTTAAATATATGGTAACATATTAAATGACATATACATTCATCTAAAGATTTAAACAGATTCTGTAGAAATAATGTACCAGGTTTTCTGATTCATAACAGGACAAGAAGGATATTAACAGATAATATATACTGAAGTGAATTTTCAAAGGGGTTTCAGTGTAAAAATAGCATCCACATGCATAAGTAGCATGCACGCACATATACACTATTTCATCAACCTGAAGAGTTCATGGGCACTTGCAGTATGACACGGACATTTTATGGGGGGGGGGGGAGGGCAATCTAGGGATGTTTTGGGTGGGGTTTAGAAATACACATGCAAGTTGCTTTTTTGTAAGAGGTATATGCACATACATTTTCAAACTGAAACATTTTTTCACCTGCTAATGGACACACCCAGTTGAAATGAGATAGGCCTTTTGTCTGCTGTTTTTGGGCGGGAGGACTGCTTAAACTGGTGGGGGAGTTAAGGGTCAAGTGTTAGAGGAGCTAGATGGAGCTAAAGAAGGATGAGGTGAGCTGGTGGAGGTATTGGCAGACTGGTGGTTCCAAATATGAGCGCAATTATTTTTAGAATGCTTTATTCACATGCTTTATAAAATACCTGCCTCCACGTTTAAATGAGAGTAATTAGGTGGACATATTATAGACTTGTCTTTCATGTGCCGATAAAGACATGTGTAAGTTTATAAAATAGGTAGAGAAAGTGAGCATTTTCTGGCATTGGAAATATATATGTTTTCTACAATGTACGCACGTACTTTTGGAGCAAATATATTTGGCATTTTGTAAACTGCACGACACCCACCACAGAGTTTATAAAATACTTGCATAAATCTTCGCGCATCCACTTATGCATGCAAATAGTGTACTGCAGTTTTGAAAGTTGGACTCAATGGTTTTGCATTTATTCATGTTAGAATAATCCTGTTGAGCATTTTCTATAATTCTATGCACAGCTAGCATATCCATAGATTTCCTTCTTCTCATCCTGTATCTGGTAGGCAGCTGATGTACATTTATTTATTTATTTATTTTTAATTTTTATATACCGGAATTCCTGTATGCAATACAAATCAGTCCGGTTTACAAGTAACGAAAAGGTTGCCCTGGTCTGGTAGATTAGACTGGGGTTTTTTACATAGAACATAGAATGACAACAATCAACTATTGAACATTATTACAAGGAACATGCATATATATATACACACACACACCTATTTGATTCTGGAGATCATTAAAACAGGAACAGTAAACAGCTGTACCTCCTACAGCTTTGATATAGGGCCAAGTGGAGCATGAGAGATGCTCATCTTCGCACACATATAATTTATTTCTTCTAGGGGAGGAATACACCATTTTAGCTGAGCAAACATGAGCTGAAGACTTGGATCATGACCTGCTGAAATGCCACCTTCACTAAATGTGGCTTAATATAAACTGTTACAGTGAATGCACGTATTAGCTTGGGCATTTGTAGCTGTAATGACTGAGGGCATCTAAGGAGGTTAGTCCATAAGCCTTGTTTGAATGTTTGTTTCCTTTTTCGAATGAATCTTTAAGACATACATGAAGATAGGGTAATAACTAGAAATTGTGTATCCATCATTGTTAGCCAGTGAAAAAGAGAAATAGCTCAGATATTTTAAATTGCAATTGGAAAAGTATGTTGTAATAGCATATATCCCTTTTCTTCATTTTACTTATAGTTTTGCTGAATGAATTTTACTGTTTTAAATAAACACCGGGGCTTGAACTTTAGGAAACAGAAACCTCTAAGGAGGACCCATGGTGAATGTGAATATATAGGATTCCTCCAATTGTCATCCTGTAGCCTGGAGAAGAGTGAATTACTTCTGATTTGTTCTATGAGGCACCCTTGATGGTCAATTGGTTAGGATACCAGGAATTCCTAGATTCACATTGGGGCTGATTCACCAAAGTTTGCTAATATTTAGTGGGCACACTAAACTGCTTTAGCATGCATGTAGGGTTATCCTTATTATTAATAGGCTTTATCCTTAAGTAGGAAAAATATTATAGCCCCATGTGCCCGTAAGATAATATGAGGATTTATTATACCAGTAGGAGGAGTTATGAATGATGCCCTGGAGGGTGTGATTATGGTTTTTTGGGAAGTAACCTGTTAGCTGAGAGAGAGGGAGCAGGAAAGCACAGCAAAAGCTTTATGAGATTTTTTGCTGTGCTTTGATTTTGGTTCAGATGGACACTAGGACCAAGCTAGCTGGCAAGGGAATACTGTTTCCATGCTGGGGATTCAGCTAGAGGCTTACAGCAATCTGTATGAAAGAGTCATAGAAACATAGAAACATAGAAATGACGGCAGAAGAAGACCGAATGGCCCATCCAGTCTGCCCAGCAAGCTCCACACATTTTTTCTCTCATACTTATCTGTTTCTCTTAGCTCTTTGTTCTATTCCCCTTCCACCCCCACCATTAATGTAGAGAGCAGTGATGGAGCTGCATCCAAGTGAAATATCTAGCTTGATTAGTTAGGGGTAGTAGGGGTAGTAACCGCCGCGATAAGCAAGCTACACCCATGCTTATTTGTTTTACCTAGACTATGTTGTACAGCCCTTGTTGGTTGTTTTTTCTTCTCCCCTGCCGTTGAAGCAGGGAGCTATGCTGGATATGCGTGAAGTATCAGTTTTTTTCTCCCCTGTCGTTGAAGCAGAGAGCCATGCTGGATATGCATTGAAAGTGAAGTGAAGTGAAGTATCAGGCACATTTGGTTTGGGGTAGTAACCGCCGTAACAAGCCAGCTACTCCTCGCTTTGTGATTGCGAATCCTTTTTTTCTTCACCCCTGTCATTGAAGCTATGCAGGATATGCGTGAAGCATCAGTTTTGTTTTTTTTTTGTTTTTTTGTTTTTTCCCCTGCTGTTGAAGCAGAGAGCTATGCTGGAAATGCGTGATGTATCAGTCATTCTCCCATGCCGTTGAAGCAGAGAGCCATGCTGGGTATGCATGGAAAGTGAAGTATCAGGCACATTTGGTTTGGGGTAGTAACCGCCGTAACAAGCCAGCTACTCCCCGCTTTGTGAGTGCGAACCCTTTTTCTTCTCCCTTGCCGTTGAAGCAGAGAGCTCTGCTGGATGTGTGAAGTATCAGTTATTCTTCTCCCCTGTCGTTGAAGCAGAGAGCTATGCTGTATATGCATTGAAAGTGAAGTATCAGGCATATTTGGTTTGGGGTAGTAACCGCCGTAACAAGCCAGCTACTCCCCTCTTTGGAGTGCAAATCCTTTTTTCCATTTCCTCTTGCTGTTGAAGCTTAGAGCGATGTTGGAGTCACAGTAAGCATGTGTATGTTTATTGAATAAGGGTATTGTGTCCAGGCAGTAGCCATCATTCTGGCGAGTCACCCACTCTTCATTGGCGGCCTCTTGACTTTATGGATCCACAGTGTTTATCCCATGCCCCTTTGAAGTCTTTCACAGTTCTGGTCTTCACCACTTCCTCCGGAAGGGCATTCCAGGCATCCACCACCCTCTCCGTGAAGAAATACTTCCTGACATTGGTTCTGAATCTTCCTCCCTGGAGCCTCAAATCGTGACCCCTGGTTCTGCTGATTTTTTTCCTACGGAAAAGGTTTGTCGTTGTTTTTGGATCATTAAAACCTTTCAAGTATCTGAAAGTCTGTATCATATCACCTCTGGTCTTCCTTTCCTCCAGGGTGTACATATTTAGATTCTTCAATCTCTCCTCGTACGTCATCTGATGAAGATCCTCCACTTTCCTGGTCGCCCTTCTCTGCACCGCTTCCATCTTGTCTTTGTCTTTTTGTAGATACGGTCTCCAGAACTGAACACAGTACTCCAGGTGAGGCCTCACCAAGGACCTGTACAAGGGAATAATCACTTCCCTTTTGTTACTCGATATTCCTCTCTCTATGCAGCCCAGCATTCTTCTAGCTTTTGCTATCGCCTTGTCGCATTGTTTTGCTGTCTTCATATCATTAGACACTATCACCCCAAGGTCCCTCTCCTGCTCCGTGCACATCAGCCTTTCGCCCCCCATCGAATACAGTTCATTCGGATTTCCACTCCCCATATGCATGACTTTGCACTTCTTGGCATTGAATCTCAGCTGCCATATCTTCGACCACTCTTCCAGTTTCCTTAGATCTCGTCTCATTCTCTCCACTCCCTCCGGCGTGTCCACTCTGTTGCAGATCTTAGTATCGTCCGCAAAAAGACAAACCTTACCTTCTATCCCGTCCGCAATGTCGCTCACAAAGATATTGAACAGGACCGGTCCCAACACCGATCCTTGCGGTACACCACTTAAAACCACTCTCTCTTCAGAGAAGGTTCCATTTACCATCACACATTGTCTTCTGTCCGTCAACCAATTTGCAATCCAGGTCACCACCTCGGCACTCACTCCCAAGCTTCTCGTTTTATTCACCAGTCTCCTGTGCGGAACCATATCAAAAGCTTTGCTGAAATCCAAGTATATGATATCGAGCGCTCTTCCTTGATCCAATTCCTTGGTTACCCAGTCAAAAAAGTCAATCAGATTAGTCTGACAGGATCTTCCCCTGGTGAATCCATGCTGCCTCTGGTCCATCAATTCTCCAGACTGTAGATAGTTCACTATTCTCTCTTTCAGCAGTGACTCCATTACTTTTCCCACCACCGAAGTGAGGCTAACCGGTCTGTAGTTGCCTGCCTCCTCCCTGTTCCCACTCTTGTGAAGCGGGACCACCACCACTCTTCTCCAATCACTCGGCACCACTCCCGTTTCTAGGGATCTATTGAACAGGTCACACAGCGGACCCGCCAGAACATCTCTGAGCTCCCTCAATATCCTTGGATGAATCCCATCAGGCCCCATGGCTTTGTCCACTTTCAGGTTCTTTAGTTCTTCCCACACATTTTCTACTGTAAAAGGATTTTCATCTATTCCACTTCCCTCCAGTTTCTTGTTGTGTAGAGATGGTCCTTCTCCAGGGTCTTCTTTAGTGAACACAGAGCTGAAGTATTCGTTTAATATTTCTGCCATTTCATCGTCTCTCTCCACACATTGATTCGTCTCTCTCCACACATTGATGCTTGAAGATTTAGGAGAAGCTGATTCCATAACTATGAATTATTGAAAACATTCTCTGTATGGACTATGTAAGTAAAATCCACCCAAGGGATGAGATTTGAAATTCACCTCTACTAATATACTCTTGAAGTTTGCAATCTAATGAAGACAGACAATAAACAAGGGCAAAGCATATGTGGGAGGAGTGGGCCTTTAAGGACCAGATGGCATATGGGTAGGATTAATTGATGAAGGGACCATTTTGAGGAAAGCCACTTGGAATTAGATATTTTAGCAATCTATAGAAGAGCAGTAACCAATGAGGTGAGTGAGTGAGGGGGTGTGGGAGAGGAAATAAGGAAAACAAATTAACATTTCATTTTTAATTTTTTAATAGAAATGTAAGAAATAAAAATAAAAAAATGCAGGAAATCATTAAAACACAACTTTTGACTCCTTTCCCAAGTGCTAAGGGAAGAGCACTGAGAGGGAGACTGCAAATTTGTATGTAATAAGGCAAATTAACACTTCACACTTATTCTTTAACAGAAATGCAGAAGGGTGACCCCAGCATGTCACCAAGAGTGGAAAGGCCTTGGCTAACACTGCTCATATCATGAGCTCATCCATTTGCTCTGGTACCTGAGGGCTCTTGGTTCTGGCTTGAGGAAAGAAGTACACCACAATGGATGCATTGCCTGACATTATCCCAACCATCTGAGCCTCTAGAAGCTCAATGAATCACAATCATGTCAGCTGAACTGCATCTGTTTCAATCAATTGAAGCTCCTTGGCACCCCAGTGATCCATACTACCATTTCAGCATTTCCAAGGAAACTCCCTTCCTGAGAAGATCTGCTTGCAACCACCACTGCAAGGGGATGCTTACTTCCAAGAGAAACCTTACCATGTAGTCCACAGGGAAGTTGTGCTGAAGAGGCTGCATATGCGCTTTTGCCTTGGGTAAATCCCCAACATGGCTGCCATCAACATCAGGACCTATAGATAAAGGATCTGCACTAGAGCAATCAACTTTTGAAAAAGTCTACCTGTCTGAAAACACTCAGCCCTGCTAGGAAACGACATGGATGACAAGATACTCCAGCATCTGGCCAAGTTCATCACTCAGGCTAGCTCTTGCCATGTGAGAAGCCAGGTTACTCTCTTCCAATGCATATACAGGGAGCCAAAACACCACCCCTGTGGAAGGAAGCCACTATCAGCACTATGGCCTTAAAGAAGGTCCTGGACACAGTGGCCAGACGGAAGAGCAGGGCCTGGAACTCAGAAGGACATCCCAGAACAGCACACTTCAGAAATCGTGATGTTCCCAAGGATTGGGATTATGTAGAAAGCCTAAATCTAAAGATGGAGGAAATATCCTTATTGCACTACCATTGTAAAGGCGCACAGAGTTTCCATACGGAAATGAGTCACCCACAAATGTCACTTATGGAACAGTGTCCTGTATTTTCTTGTGATCCGAGAACAGGAATTATGGCCTTCAAGTCCAAGAGCCTCCTTAAGGAAGTCTCCACTGCATCCCTTTTCTGTAGGGAGTTGAAAGGTGAGACCACAAGGCATCCACAGGGATGCGAAGAAAACTCCAGAGCATAGCCTTCCTTAACACTTTCAGGACCCTTGCACTGACATGATCAGGACTCAGCTTCAATAATGGCAAGACAGATGAGATGCTCCGCTCCTGGAGTCCGCCTTCTTCCAAGGCTTTCTAGTTCAAAAGGATGGAGACTTACCAAGAGGACGAGAACTCTGAGTAGTCGCTTCCCTATAGGGATGACAATGGCTGCAGCCTCTATCACAGTCTCTTGTCCAAAAGGACACGGTGATGACTTCTTATCCTCTGGCAAACAAGGGTCCTGTTCTCCAATTCACTTCCAAATAAAAAAGGAACCCTTAAAGGGTAACATCATGAGATTGGATTTAGAAATTGAATCTGCCAACCAATTTCGCAACCACTGCTGTCATCTAGCTACTCTCAAGTCACAGTCCTTATCAACTAAGAAAGTGGCCCTGGTTGCAACAGCACTCCGCTATTTGACCCCGCTCCCCCAAGCTCCAGAGAGAGGAATAGACTCACCTGAGCAATCAGGGAGCAAGAAGAGGCAATTTGCAAATTCATTGCCATGGCCTCAAGGCTTGCTTAAGGATTGCTTCAATTCCCCTATCCTGATCATCTTTTAAAGTTGCCCCTCCTTCTACCGGAAAGGTGTTCTACTTAGACACAGAACCCACCAGCAGTTCCACCTTCAGAAAACATAACTGTTCCAAGCGGTACCATCCTGCAAAGTATATCACCCTTTAAGGTTTACTTCTGGAGCATCCTATACAAGGGCAATCAGCTCTTGAATTGTATCCAGGAGGGGAAAGAAACAAGATGCTTGTGTAAGGTGACCAAAAATGGATCTGTCTTTTGCGCACCCATAGAGTTATCCCTAGTCACTCCAAGCAGCCTCAGAGTCTGAAATAGCAGACTTGGTAACTCATCAGCATAAAAGATACAGAGCAGAGTTCTATGTGGTTCCAAGTCCAGGGAAATGTCCCTTTCAGCCAGAGGGGAGAAACCCAAATCTTCACCAGAACCATCTGTATCCACATCCTCCTGCACCGAGATGATAACCTCTAAAATAGAGCGATTTATACTTATATAAGGAAATTATTTATGAGAAAAAATGAACAATTTACTCCTATTATACTATCTAACCATTGTTTTACTCTGCAAGAAGACTCTTAAGGTGGTCTGGATCAGTAAAAAGATATTTTTTTCCTTTATAATCAATGGCACACCTACAGGGGTATTTAAGTAAGAAGGAACCTCCTTGATCTATTACTTCTTTCCTCAGGGCTGGAAATGTTTTTCTCAGGAGTTGAGTACTCCATATCACACCCGGAAATATCCAGATTCTCTGCCCATAGAATTCTTTTAATCTATTTCGAAAGAAGAATTTCATTACATTATCTTTGTCTGAAATAAAAGCAAATTGAATCAATAGAGTCCCTCTATCTGTAGCTTGAAGTTCTTCTTGTGATTTCTATAAAATATCTGAGATATTAATCGAAGATTCTAATATCTTGTTTTCTGACTTTTCCTGTTCTTTTTTCTTTTTCCTCTTGTGGTATTACCATCTGCTCTAAAACATTTTTTCCTTGGGCCAACATAAAAGGCTCTAACAATTATTTATTTATTTATTTATTTATTTAAAGCTTTTATATACCGGCATTAGTATGCAAACATCATACTGGTTTACATTGTAACTAATAGACTGAAAATACAATCAACAGGGAGGGGAAGCGAGAGAGAGTAAATACAGAGGGGTAGATTTTTTAAAAATGCGCATTCGCGTACTTTTGTTGGCGCACCAGTCGCAAACAAAAGTACGCTGGAGTTTAGTAGATACGCGCGTAGCCGCGCGTATCTTCTAAAATCCAGGATCGGCGCGCGCAAGGCTGCCGATTTTGGGCAGCCGGCGCGCGCAGAGCCGCGCAGCCTGCCTCCGTTCCCTCCGAGGCCGCTCCGAAATCGGAGCGGCCTCGGAGGGAACTCTCTTTCGCCCTCCCCTCACCTTCCCCTCCCTTCCTCTACCTAACCCACCCTCCCGGAGGGAGAAGTAAATCCACGCGCACCAGCGGGCCGCTGGCGCGCCGAGACGCAACCCGGGGGCGGTTCCGGAGGGCGTGACCACGCCCCCGGACCGCCCCGGGCCGAAACCACGCCCCCGAAATGCCACGTCCCGCCCCCAAAATGCCGCGTCAATCGGCCCCACCTCGACACGCCCCCGACACGCCCCCGACAAAAAACCCCGGGACTTACGCGAGTCCCGGGGCTCTGCGCGCGCCGGCAGGCCTATGGAAAATAGGCGCGCAAGGCCCTGCTCACGTAAATCTGGGCGGATTTATGCGAGCAGGGCTTTTAAAATCCGCCCCATAGTGCAGAAAGCATTGAAAATTACAAGCATTAAATTTAAACGGTAACAGGCTATTTACAAAAGTCTATATATAAAGTCTTAAATGGTAACAGGCTAATTACAAAAGTCTATATACAATTTAGGTACCATTTATATGGGGGCTGTTCGTGGAGTTGGAAGGAGGGGAGGTAGATGGAGATAATTAATCTGGGTAGGCTTGTCGGAAGAGCCAAGTCTTTAGTTTCTTTCTGAACTTAGAGTAGCATGGCTCTCTGGAAGACACTGTTCTGGAATTTTTAAAACTTGAGTGATATAGATTTTTTTTTTTATAATTTAGAACTTTTTATTGAGTATATCAACACATACAGTAATGTGTGGTCATGTAAACATGTGAACAGTAAAGTGAACATGTACCAAAAGCAATTATTACAGTAAAGTAACCATTATAACTGATACCTGATAAGCGGTATAGGATCTCACTGTATAAGTTCCCACCTAACTCCAGGGGACTTAGCTGTCTTATTATAGGAATATTAGTAACTCTTAGGTTCAGAGCTCTTATTGAGTTTTCTAGATTTTCAAATCTTTTCTGATACCTTATTTCTGTTTTTAACGATGGGTGAGGTGGAACAACAGTGGGCCAAACTGAAAGGAGCTATTACAAAGGCAACAAATCTATATGTTAGAAAAGTAAACAAAGTTAAGAGGAAAAAGAAACTGATCTGGTTCTCAAAGGAAGTGGCTGAAAAAAATAAAGGCAAAAAGAACAGCATTCAAGAAGTGTAAAGAATCCCAAAAAGAGGAACATAAGGAAACATAGAAACATAGAAATGACGGCAGAAGACCAAACGGCCCATCCAGTCTGCCCAGCAAGCTTTCACACTTTTTTTTTTCTCATACTTATCTGTTACTCTTGGCCCCCATCAGCAACCCCATGGTTCCAGTTTCCCTACACCTCCTCCATCGATGTAGAGAGCAGCGCTGGAGCTGCATCCAAGTGAAGCATCCAGCTCAATTGGTCAGGGGTAGCAACTGCTGTAATAAGCAAGTTACTCCCACGCTTATTTGTTTACCCAGCCTGTGCCATTCAGTCCTTGTTGTTGTCTGAATATAATTCCTCTTTTCCTTATTTCCCCTGCCGTTGAAGCAGTGCATTGCGCTGGATATGTATTCCCAGTGAAGTATCAGGCTTAATTGATTCAGGGTAGTAACCACTGTAACAAGCAAGCTACTCCCATAATTATTTGTTTGCCCAGACTGTGTAATTCATTCCTTGTTGGTTGTTGCCTGAATATAAATCCTCTTTTCCTCTTTACCCCCCTGCCATTGAAGCAGAGAGCTATGCTGGATATGCATTGAAGTATGAGACTTATTTGGTTTGGGGTAGTAACCGCCGCAACAAGCAAGCTACTCCCTGTTTTTTTTGTGAATGCAAATCCTTTTTTTCCACATTTCCTCTTGCCGTTGAAGCATAGAGCAATGCTGGAGTTGCATTAACAGTGAGTATGTTTATTGAATAAGAATATTAATCTCCAGGTATTAGCCATAATTCCCTCAAACTACCCCCATGCCTCTTCTCTTCATTCACATCCTTTAGACTTTATGGATCCACAGTATTTATCCCACGCCCCTTTGAAGTCCTTCACAGTTTTGATCTTCACCACTTCCTCCAGAAGGGCGTTCCAGGCATCCACCACCCTCTCCGTGAAGAAATACTTCCTGACATTGGTTCTGAGTCTTCCTCCCTGGAGTTTCAAATTGTGACCCATGGTTCTGCTGATTTTTTTCCAATGGAAGAGGTTTGTCATTGTCTTTAGATCATTAAAACCTTTCAAGTATCTGAAAGTCTATATCATATCACCTCTGCTCCTCCTTTCCTCCAGGGTGTACATATTTAGATTCTTCAATCTCTCCTCGTAAGTCATTCGATGAAGACCCTCCACCTTTTTGGTTGTCCTTCTGTGGACCGCTTCCATCCTGTCTCTGTCCCTTCAGAGATATGGTCTCCAGAACTGAGCATAGTACTCTAGGTGAGGCCTCACCAAGCACCTGTACAAAGGGATAATCACTTCCCTTTTCTTGCTCGATATTCCTCTCTCTATGCAGCCCAGCATCCTTCTGGCTTTAGTTATTGCCTTGTCACATTGTTTCGCTGACCTTAGATCATTAGACACTATCACCCCAAGGTCCCTCTCCTGATCCGTGCACACCAGCCCTCCCCCCCCCCCCCCCCCATCGAATACCTAGTGAAATTGAGGGAGACAAAGAAAGAAATCAGAAAAGCAAAAGGGTCAAGTGGAAGAAAGGATTGCCAAAGAGTTAAAGCAAGGTGTCAACATTTTTTTAAGATGTATTAGAGAAAGAAAAAAGGTCCATAGTGGTATAGTGAAATTGAAAGGTTATGAGTAACAATGTGTGGAGAGAGATGAAGAAATGGCAAAAATATTAAACAAATACATCAGTTCAGTATTCACTAAAGAAGACCCTGGAGAAGAACCATTGCTTATAGACAAGATCGTAGATGGGGATGGGGTAGACAAAACTCCGTTTATGGAACAGAATGTATGGGAAGAGCTAGGCAAACTGAAGGTGGACAATGCCATGGGGCCAGATGAGGTGCATCCCAGGATACTGAGGGAGCTCAGAGATGTATACCTATAGTACCTGAATGTAATCTACTTTGAAGCACTGCAAAAAGTGTGAAAAGTGGAATATAAATCTAAAATAAATAAATAAAATAAAATAAATAAAATGTGCTGGTGGATCCACTGAAGGACCTTTTCAATAGATTCCTGGAAATGGAAATGGTGCTGTGGGATTGAGAGAAGAGCGGTGGAGGTCCCATTTCACAAGAGTGGTAGCAGATGGAGGCTGGAAGCTACAGGCTGGTCAGCCTCACATCGGTGGTGGGAAAATTAATGAAGAGTGAAGACACTGCTGAAGGAAAGGATATTGAACTATCTACAATCTTGTGGGTTGCTGGACCTGAGGCAGCATGGATTCACCAGAAGCAGGTCTTGTCAGTCAAATCTGATTAATGTTTTTGATTGGGTGACTAGAAAACTGGATTGAGGAATAGTGCATGATGAGATCTACTTGGATTTCAGCAAATTCTTTGATGTGATTCCGCATAGGAGGCTTGTGATTAAAATGAGAAGCTTGGGAGTGAGCACCAAGGTGGTGGCATAGATTACAAACTGGTTGACCCATATGAGAAAGCATGTAATGGTAAATGGAACCTACTCTGAAGAGAAAGCCGTATTATGAAGAGTGCCACAGGGATCGATGTTGGGACTGGTTCTGTATATCTTTGTGAGCGACATTGCGGAAGGGATAGAACGTAAAGTATGTCAATTTGCGGATGATACTAAGATCTGCCACAGAGTGGACACACCTGAAGGAGTAGAGGGAATGAAATGTGATTTAAGAAAGCTGGAAGAGTGGTCAAAGATTTGACAGCTGGGATTCAATGTCAAGAAGTGCAGAGTCATGCATTTGGGATGCGGTAATCCAAAAGAGCTGTATGTAATGGGAGTGAAAAACTGATGTGCACAGACCAAGAGAGAGATCATGGGGTGATAGTGTCTGGAGATCTGAAGATGGCAAAGCAATGTGAGAAGGCAATAGCTAAAGCCAGAAGAATGCTGGACTGAATAGAGAGAGGAATAACCAGTAAGAAATAGGAGATGATGATGCCCTTGTACAGGTCCTTGGTGAAGCCTCACCTGGAATATTGTGTCAGTTCTGGAGTCCATATCTCAAAAAGGATAGAGACAGGATGGAGGTGGTCCAGAGAAGGGTGATGAAAATGGTGGTGGTGGTGGGGGGGGGGGGGGTTCTGTATTGGAAGACCTATGAGGATCTGAATACGTATACCCTGGAAGAGAGGAGGTGTAGGCAGAGGTGTACCTAAAGATTTGGCACCTGGGGCAGATACTTCCTTTAGCACCCCCTCCCTCCATATATAATTTTTAAATTTCCTAAACATCGATAAAATATTTAAAAAAAAAAGGATTTTAAAAATCTCCCACTCACCATAGCTGTCATCCTAAGATTGTCGTAGACTGGGGGCACACATGTACACACACAATATGCGCCCTCTCTCACACACATACACACACACACACATACATGCTTGGTGAGAGATGGAGGGAGCATGTGTGTGTGTGAGAAAGAGAGATAGAGGAAGTGTGTGTGTGTGTGTGTGTGTGTGGCCTTGGGCCATATTTTCATTTTCCTACACCCAGAAACCCACTGTTACTTTCAACCATCAAAAAAAGTGTGAGGGATAAGAATGGACTGGGGAGTTTGTAAGGATATCAGCTGGGAGTAGATGGAGTGAAAAAGAATTGGTGCTCTGGAAGGGAGACAGGCAGGTATATGTGGTATGTGTGTGTGTGTGTGTGTGTGCACGCGCGCGCAAGGAGGGGAGTTGTGTGGATCGGAGAAGGAATCAATGTAGAGTGTGTATATGCCTGAGAGAAAGAGGGGATAATCACTGGGTATGTGGGAGAGAGAGAGTATCTGCACTATGTGGGGAGGAGAAGTGAGATGAGTCCTTGTTCTCTCTTGCTCTCTCCCTCCCCCAATCTCAGATGCCCCTCCCCTCATCCTACCTCCCTCTCCCTCTCCCTTGCCTGGTCCCTGATCCCATCTCTCCCATCCTTCTTTCATACCTTATCCTACTAATATTCACCTCCTTTTCCTCATCTCCCAGCATTTTTCCATTCTCTTCCCCTGTCCCCAAGATCCTATCCCCATGCTGATCCCCCTTCCTTCCCTGATCTCTAAAGCAAAACTGAAAAAAATCAACATAAAATTAGTCAGACACATAAGAAAGGTTAGAAAACAAATTTATTTTTATAAAGTGAAACAAAATTATTATTTAACATGCAAATATATGCAAATGTGCCTCAGAATTGTTAAGATTTTTAACAATGTTTCCGCAGAATTTTCTACCTCTTGTCTCAGAATCTACCCCTGAGCTGCCACAGGAAGCTGGAGGCATCGCTTGTAGTATAAAGTTACTATTTTTAAAATTTTATTTAACATTAATACAGTGCTTTAGAAAAAGAAACAAAATACAGATGTTTGAACATTATAAAGATTAACAATTGAGGAATCTTTCTGTCTTACAATATCACATTTCATTTTTCTATTAAGGTCAAAGGTTACCAAAATAACCACATCAAAGAAATTTCACTTCAGGGGGCAAAAACAGTAGGATTACTAGTTTTCATTTTAGGTTTTGGGAACCCTTAGGGAAGAACCTAACTAAATCAAAGATAGCATTTAGGAGTTAGAATTTGCTTACAGTAGCCATACAGTAATGTGAATCTCCCGAGCAGGTAATTTACTGACACCTTTTTAATTGGTTCATACCTATGTGCAGTAGAATGCCTGTTAAATATTCAACAGTTATTTATTTATTTATTTATTTATTATTTTTATTATACCGAGTTTCATGATGGAATCACATCAACCCGGTTTACAATTAACAATGTGAGTAAAGGCAGAGAGTAACATAGTAAAACATTTCCCAATTCAACGTCACATATAGAATGAAACTTAACAGGTATAATAACAATATTTAGGATGTGAGAAAGTTACAAAAAACAGGGAAAAATAACTAGGATCTGAAAGGGGAGGAAATTGAAGGAAGAATATTAACATTTTATCCAACTGTTACTAGAGATAGACACCCATATTACTTTAAATAGTGATTAATGAATGTAATTTTTACCATGTTAGCTGGTTAGCTTCAAATGAAATAAATTGACATAGAGTTTAACATACTCCATGGGGCGGATTTTAAGAGCCCTGCTCGCCTAAATCCGCCCAAATCCGGGCGGATTTAGGCGAGCAGGGCCCTGCGCACCGGTAAGCCTATTTTACATAGGCCTACCGGCGTGCGCAGAGCCCCGGGACTCGTGTAAGTCCCGGGGTTTTCGGAGGGGGTGTGTCGGGGGGGGCGTGTCGGGGGCGGGCCCGAACCGCGCTGCGTTTTCGGGGCGTGTCGGGAGCGTTTTGGGGGCGGGTCCGGGGGCGTGGCTACGGCCTGGGGCGGTCCGGGGGCGTGGCCGTGCCCTCCGTACCCGCCCCCAGGTCGCGTCCCGGCGCGCAAGAGGCCCGCTGGCGCGCGGGGATTTACGCCTCCCAGAGGGAGGCGTAAATCCCCCGACAAAGGTAAGGGGGGGGGCTTAGACAGGGCCGGGTGGGTGGGTTAGGTAGGGGAAGGGAGGGGAAGGTGAGGGGAGGGCAAAAGGAAGTTCCCTCCGAGGCCGCTCCGATTTCGGAGCGGCCTCGGAGGGAACGGGGGTAGGCTGCGCGGCTCGGCGTGCACCGGCTATACAAAATCAATAGCCTTGCGCGCGCCGATCCAGGTTTTTAGCAGATACGTGCGGCTCCGCGCGTATCTACTAAAATCCAGCTTACTTTTGCTTGCGCCTGATGCGCCAGCAAAAGTAGGCCAATTCGCGCTATTTGAAAATCTACCCCATTGTGTGTCATAAAAATAAAAACCGAATAAACAAATAAAAAAAAAAAAAGAAAAAACCAGTGCAAATTATCTCCTCTCTCAATTCAGGGGCTGATGCAATATCGTGCACTCAGGATAATGCACAGCTTATCCAGCAACTGGACACATGTAACATCCTTTGCAATAAGGGGAATAGCAAGTCCAAAATGTGCATCCAAACTCATGCATAGCTAATAGTGCTTATCACATATAAATGCCATGTAGATGAAGCTATTAGCTAGCTATTACCCCGATGCATAAAATTGCCATGCACCTGACACACACTTTTTAACATGGCAAATTTAACGCCAGCCCCAGAGCTGGCATTGTCTGGGTTCATTAAAAACAAAAAAATCCTGCTTTCTTGGTTACTCCTATATTTAGTATTGTTGCAATACTAAGTAGGAGGAGACATAGAAAGCAGCAACCTGAAAAAAAAAAGTCGTGATGGCGGCCAGCTTAGGGAAAGGACACTCAATTTATCAGCATCCATTTTCCTAACCCGTGGCTGTGCGCACAGCCTCATCTCCTGGGCACCCGATGCCAAAGATGTGCTAGGGACGCACAATTGATCCCTAGCGCATCCTTTTTAGCGCAGTATCTCATTACCATACTGCATCTGGCGCCTAGGAGATGTGGCTGTGCGTGCATTAAAAAAACAGGCACCCAGTTTGGACGTGCGTTTTTATGCATAGCTTATTGCATCAGCCCCTCAGTGTATTTAGGACAAGATTGATAAAGGGTTGATATAGCATGAAAATATAATCTCTCCATTTATGTCTTCTTTGATTTCAACTTCTTTTCTAGGTACACTTTCAAAATGTGCTGATGCCTATCCTCTCCCTTGGTTTCCCAGTTGGATGTGTTTAACAAGTTATCTTGTTTTGTTATTTTATTTTATTTTGCATTTAGTTGTTTTCCTTTGTTATTTTTCCCTGTTACATGATATGTCACGCTAAGCATCTGCTGTAAAGCTCTTTTATTTATATGGAGTTGCAGGCTGGGGCAGCTGCTTTCCTTAGCAATAGGAATGCACTAGAAAATGCACCTCTGGCTCTTCTGATGCCAATTAATACTGAATAAGAAAATAGTTTCAATGACTTTTAGTTGGCTAATGTTCAGGATATAGTTTGAGCATGCATATTTATTATTCTGACTTTTTCTTTTCCGATGGAGTTATCAGCACAAATCCTTCAGGAACTAATAATCTAGGACGTGTTTTTTAATTGTTGCTATCAAGTTTCAAGGATATAAACAGGTTGTTTTAAACCTCAATCAATGTGATGCAGGAAATCACATTTATGCTGGTCTGTAAAGTACAATTAGCATGTAAACCACAAAACCTATTTATAACCAAATTCTATTTTAATATTTCCTGCAGGCAATAACAATTTGCTTTAATAATTTCAAGTAAAATCTTTAGGGGAAGATTTTCAAAGGCTATGCACCTAACATATGAGTGTAACCCGAGAAAATCTGTCCCTGCGCGTGCCGAGCCTATTTTGCATAGGCTCGGCGGCGCGCGCAAGCGCCGAGACACAAATATGTCCCGAGGTTTGTAAAAAAGGGGTGGCCTGGGGGCGTGGCTGGGGGCGTGGCGTCGGTCCGGGAGCGGGGTCGAGTGTTCCCTTGCAAGGAACGGGGAAAGCCATCGGGGCTCCCCTTGCGCATGCCGACCCTGGATTTTATAACATGCACGCGCAGCGCGCGCATGTTATAAAATCGGGCGTAGATTTGTACGCGCCGGGTTGCGCGAACAAATCTAAGCCCGCACATAAGTTTTAAAATCTGTCCCGCTGGGGTAGATTTTATAATTCTATGTGCACGTGTACTTTTGTTCGGGCACCAGGCGCGAACAAAATTACGCCCGATTTTATAAGATATGCGCGTATCTTATAAAATCCGGGGTCAGCGCACGCAAAGGGGTGCACATTTGTGCAACTTGCACACGCTGAGCCCTGCGCGCTGCCCATTCCCTCCACCTCCCCCCACCTTCCCCTCCCTTCCCCTACCTAACCCACCCCCCTGGCCCTATCTAAACCCCCCCCCTACCTCTGTCGCAGGAGTTACACCTGCTCGAAGCAGGCGTAACTTTGCGCGTGCCGGGCCGGCTGCCACACGCCGTGTTCCGTTCCTGGGGCTGGTCCGGAGGCTGCGGCCACGCCCCCGGAATGCCCTGGGCTGAAACCACGCCCGTGGCACCGCCCCCGGATGACGCGCCGACCGCGTCATGCCCCCGACACGCCCCCGATGATGCGCCGTCCACGTCACGCCTCCCGACACGCCCACCCCAAGAAAGCCCCGGGACTTACACACATCCCGGGGCTTTGCGCGTGCCGGAAGCCTATGCAATATAGGCTCGGCGCACACAGGGGGGGGTTTAAAAGGGTTACGCGCGTACCTTATGTGCGTAACCCTTTTAAAATCCGGCCCTTAGGGGCGGATTTTAAGAGCCCTGCTCGCCTAAATCCGCCCAAATCCGGGCGGATTTAGGCGAGCAGGGCCCTGCGCGCCAGTGAGCCTATTTTACATAGGCTCACCGGCGCGCGCAGACCCCGGGACTCGCGTAAGTCCCGGGGTTCTCCGAGGGGGGCGTGTCGGGGGCGGGCCCGAACCGCGCGGCGTTTAGGGGGCGTGCCGGGAGCGTTTCGGGGGTGGACCCGGAGGCGTGGTTACGGCCCGGGGTGGCCCGGGGGCGTGGCCGCGCCCTCCGGACCCGCCCCCAGGTCGCGTCCCGGCGCGCAGGAGGCCCGCTGATGCGCGGGGATTTACGCCTCCCTCTGGGAGGCGTAAATCCCCCGACAAAGGTAAGGGGGGGGCTTAGACAGGGCCGGGTGGGTGGGTTAGGTAGGGGAAGGGAGGGGAAGGTGAGGGGAGGGCAAAAGGAAGTTCCCTCCGAGGCCGCTCCGATTTCGGAGCGGCCTTGGAGGGAATGGGGGTAGGCTGCGCGGCTCGGCACGCGCCGGCTATACAGAATTGATAGCCTTGCGCGCGCCGATCCAGGATTTTAGTGGATACGCGCGGCTCCACGCGTATCTACTAAAATCCAGCGTACTTTTGCTTGCGCCTGATGCGCCAGCAAAAGTAGGCCTATTCGCATAGTTTGAAAATCTACCCCTAAGTGTTTAATACCAGTACCAAAAATAAATGATAATGACTATTACACATATTGAGGTAGATTTTAAAAGGAGCGCACGCGGCATACATGTGTGCGTGCTACCCGGTGCACACACATACATGCCCAATTTTATAACTTGCGCATGCAGGCGCACGCAAGCTATAAAATTGGGGGTCGGCGCGTGCAAGGGGCTGCACAATTGTGCACCTTGCACGTGCCAAACCGCTCTGCCTTCCCCCGTTCCCTAACCCCCCCCCCCCCACCCCACCTTCCATTCCCTTCCACTACCTCCACCACCCTTTCCCCCCTAACATTTTTTTGGGGGGTCTTGTTGCCGCTGTGCCGGGAGCCTGACCCCGCCCCCTCCCTGTCCCTTTTTTCAAGCCCTGGGACTTACACATGTCCTGGGGCTTTATGCATGTCGCCGGGCCTTTTTAAAATAGGCCCGGCGCACGTAACCCTTTTAAAATCCGGCCCATTCTGTTTTCATATTGTTTTCCTATTTATTGATTGATACACAGTGGGTATTATTAGTTATGTGCACATCTGAAATACTGAGAGGCACAGAGGGGGCAAGTTTTCTTTTTAACGTACTTTCCAAATTAGTCTTTAAACAATGTCTGCAGCAGGTAACACAAAGGCAAGCTTAATTAAAACACACATAACATGTTTTCAGTACAAAACATTACTGTTCAATTAATTTTCCTCCGTTTCTTTTTTTTCCCTTTAGAAGTATACCTTGTATTACAAAAACAATATTTCACACAACTAATTAAAATGCTATCATGAGGAATAAATTCTAAAAAAAAAAATTATATGCTGAGATGTTGATCACTATTTAAGTGATAGTATCTGGAACAGTGGGCAGTGTGTATTGAAAACCTCGAGATCTATATTAAAAGCATTTAGCCTGCTAACACAGAAGATAGCTGGCTAAATTAATATTTGGGTACATATCCAGCTAAATTCTAGCCAGCTTATAAATGTATCCGGATAAGCTTGAGGCATTTTGAGACATTAACTGGGAGGAGTTGAGCTAGCCGCTAAGATTTAGCCAACTAACCCCTAGATTCATCAAAATGTGATAATAACACATATATAATGTCCACACTAAGAAAAAGGGACGTGTTTATAGAAATTGTAGAATTACCGCACTATGCAATAACATACCGCTTCGCAGCGGTAGTATCGCTTGGTGCCTCGCGATAATTCCTATTTTGCATCTGGCGCTGAGTGAGAGAGAGAGAAAGACTCTATAACAGGGTCAAGCTAGGCCGAAATTACATAGTACAAAATTTCATCTTTGTGAGACTTCCCTCATTCCAAATGATGTGAAATCTTCACCAAGTTGTACTGTGCTGTCATACATCTCACTCTACATGAAAAACTGGCCCCTAAACCCTAAACCACCACCACCACTTCACCTCAAGCTAGTAGAAGTCCCTCCAATAGGCATATAAATAGTTGCACACTGTGCGGGCCTCCCTAGAGGTATTCTCTCTCTCTCTCTCTCTCTCCCTCCCTCCCTCGCACTGAAATGCAACTTTAAAAATGAATTGCATTACGGCAATTTTACACAGATTAACGATTGTACACAGATTAACCGGCCGTCTGCCAGGAATGAAAATAGACGCCGAGTTTATCAGCATCCATTTTCATTACTGGCAGACGGCCGGTTATGAAAACTGATGCCGAGTTTACCGGCGTCGGTTTTCATAAGCGGCAGCCGCCGTGGGGTCGCGTTAGCAAGGAGGCACTAAAGTTGCGCAAGTGACCCTAGCGCCTCCTTCCTAGCGCAACCCCCTAATTTGGATATTGCTTGGTGCCCCCCTTGCGGGCACCATGCGTGCATTAAGAAAGCGGGCGCTGAAAAGTCAGTGCCCGCTTTCTGCGAAAATTATTGCATCGGCCCCCCAGAGTCTCTCTCTCTCTCTCTCTGTAATAAAAGTCTGTCTGGGTACTTCTCAGGTGATGTGGTATCAGGAAAATTACCCTAACAATATCACAGGCAGAATTATTTTGCAATTTTATAGCAAAATGATAAATCTAGGTTTATGTCTGGTCAGGCCTAAAATTAGAGGGCTAAGTTTAAGATAGATGGCTATATTGAATAGTACGGCTGCACTATTGCATATATCTCCAATGTTAGCCAGATATGTTTAGTCGGCTAATTTTGTTATCTGAACTGTGTCTGAATATGGACCTCCACATATCCAGAGTCAAAAGGTAACAGTAGCAAATATAGAGGCAAGATCATATATCTGACTACAACGGCCAATGCCAAAAGCATGATCACTATTAGAATACAGAAATATTATTATTTTTTTTTTTTTTAAATTACTTTTAATATATTTTTTGAATGGTCACACAGGTAACAAGATTTAACAGCCATCTACATCAGTTAGTGCCCACTGAATCTGGCCACTGCTTGCCTTGCTTAGCTAGTGAAAATATTTCAATTTCTAATGTTTACTGTCTAATTATTGACTATGAGAATGTGGCCTTAGTTTAGAGAACCAAAATCTTTGTGTCTCTTGATTTACTGAGTGAAAGACAAAATCATTCTACCTGCAAACATTTGCTAAATCAATTTAATCAGATTTCAAAGCATCAGAAATGAGTCTATTCATTTTGGCATTGTTCTAACACCATTGCTTTTTTACACAAAAACAGAGACTGTTCTTTGGAAGTATACATTTCATGTAAGCAGCAGGATTAATTTTATTCTTCGTGTGTTCTATGCACCCTTAGATGTACACTTAGAAAAATTTCAGGCACCAAGATGGTTATCGACTTGAACAAACAAATAATTACATCCCAGGTTATATGCAAAATGGCCCAGAGGACCTGGGTATTTTAAGAAAACAGAATAAACCCCCTTTATCTGGTTTTATTTAACCCAAGCCTTACTCCAAATCAAATAATACATTATCATCTTAATTACCATAGGATTGACGCTCATTATCATTTTCCCAATTCACAACAGTCCCTTTCCTGAAGTCATCAACATCTGGAATGGGGTGGAAGAAGCAGGTGTAAAATTGCACAAATAAGTTGCCAAATTTACTCACATAAGTCTGTAATAAACTAGCAATGTAGAGGTGTTTCTCTTGGCCCCACCTTGGAACATCCTTTGACTGCCCCATTTTTGTGTAGGTGAATGTGTGTGAAACCGAAAATAAGCGCATACTTTTCATGTTTGTAAAATAGCACGGAAAAAAGAAAGCGCTAAATGTTTTTCCATCCAAACAATCCTGCATCCAAAAAGGAAAAACTCAAAAGACACCTCTCTGTCTCTTGTCAACACTCACAATATAGGCTATAGCAGATATTATCAGTTTATGTATATATATACCGCATAAGCAAGCCTGACGACGTGCCAACCCACAGTTTTTTCAAGGGGAGGCCGTCCGGTCTTTTAATTATCTGCAGTTAGAGTAAACTTACATTAAGCCCATCACGGTGCAATTAATATATTCAATCGTGGTGCAGTTGAAAATTGTCAATTTTTAAAACATTTTTCAATTGTTAATTTTTTATCCTCTCTGCAATCCCACTGGCATCAGCTCGACACCCAGCCAATGTTTCGCTAGACAGCTTCATCAGGAGCTGCTGATATAATCCTTTGCCGCCATTTTTAAAGGGATCACCGCTTCATACTTTGTTCACATAAATATTCAAATTCCTTTTGTCTGTTCAGCATCCTTCTAACAGGATGTCCATCATCTCAACAGATTAGAATCCACTGAGACAAGTTACTTACGGGCATATATGCTAATTTTACACATGTAATTCCTTTGAAAATTAGCTCAAATGTGTGCAGATATATGTCATACATAGTCATTATGGATATCCTGAAAACCAAAACTGTGTGTGGCACTCCTGAAATGGAATTACCTACCCCTGATCCAAAGGATGGCAAAACCCCACTATAGTCACCAGCAAACCTTATGTTCAGGTAAAAATAAGAAGGTCCTGGCTCTCAAAGGCAGAAGGTTTGGCTGAGCTCTCAGAAATAGTATTTTCAGATCACAACAATTAGGGCTGTTTTTACTCTCCAGTTGTACTGAGGCCAAAACTGGAAAATTGGTTTGCATCTTATTTTAGTGGAGGGAAGAGGGACAGGGCTGAAGATTAACTTCATATGAAAGTGTTGACCTCTAACTTCAAGTAATGTAAAATGTTTAGGATGCAGTAATTTGGAGCACAAAGGAAATGAGAACAAAGAAAGAGACTATAAATAGGGATGGTACTTTAAAATGAGGGCATGTGTGCCTACATATGCACACATAAGTGCACAAGCACAGTTACACTGGGATTTTAAATCGTCCATAGAACTGCGGGCATATGATTTAAAATATATCTAACATGCATATGTGTGCCCCTAATTTTAAGCAGTTACATGAGCAAACATTAGTTGTGTACCTTCCTTAGGCGTTTGTCGGCTTTCACATGTACAACACAGCAGATTTTAAAAGAAGTGAATGTGAAAGAAATGACCAGTTTGATCTATTACTCCACCAGTTTGCCCAGTCTATCTCTAGGTCATCCAGACTCCACTGGTTCTTCAGCCTGCACTCCCCCCAGTTTACCAAGACTACTCACCCAGTCTCTTTAGACCTAAAATGAGTTTTCTTCAGACTTACACCTCATCAAGAGCCAAAGTAAATAAGCGCGGGCATGGGAATTAAAATCTGGATTCATAGTCATAAATGTTGTCCTCACCCTGGAACACCCCTAACACACCCTAACTCCACCCCTTTTTTCTGCACTTTGGATTGCTCATGCACATGCAGAAGTAGTTATAGGGTCCAGCAATTATCAAAATTATGTTTTGATAGGTGGCCATGCCCACTTCCTGGGTTAAGCCTGCCCATTTTTGCACCCCTTTTTGATGACATCACTTCTGTTAATGCCCCCCTGTTGAGCACAGACCGGAATCGGAAATATGTTTTTCAAGATGGCGACAGGTGCCTGAAGACAGGAAATGATGCACATCCAAGATGGCAGCTGTTGTGGAAGAGCCAGAAATGATGTCACAGCCATGCATGCACAGTAAAACCAATACAAAGCATGTTTTAATTGTCACATTGTGAACCATGCTGCAGGTAGCCATCTTGGAATGACATCACTGACCATGACATCATTCCTCCGCATGCTCTGGCATTTTGCTTACAAGGAGAGAGCATGGAGAGCAGCCATGTTGGAAGGAATGAGCATGCTCAATAAGCAGCTGTAGGGTTTGAAAGGGTAGTCGACAGCGGTCATTAAAATCCTTCTGTTTTCTGTCATTAAAATAAAAAATACATCCTTTTGTTTTTTTCTGCCACAAAGCATATTTTTTTTATGCCAGTTTTTTCTTTTTGGTTTTATCAAAGACTGTGTGGTTTTCAGAAAAAAGAGAGAAAAGACTAGTTTTATATAAAAAGCTCCTGCCTCAGTAGAGATGTTACAACCTCTCACTGCTTATCCCACCCAGCCACCCACCCTGTACTTGCTGTAGTTAGCACAGAAAGCAGTGAGCAAGGGGGAAATGCATTTTTATCACTCAAAGGTAGACCCTATCATCTTTTTAAAAAATGTTTTAAATGTTTGAAACTAAAAAAGACAGATCCTAGAATATAGTTTTGAGTAGTTGTATAATTCTAAAAATGAGTAGAAGCCAGGATTTTATTTTTGTGTTGTAAAAGTAAAGAGGCCGTTTTATCAGCAAGTCATAAATTAGCTTCTGTTTTCTTTAGGAATTCCATAGCCCCTCTCCTTACATCCCCCTCTCCTCCTTCTTCCACTAGAGCTCCATTGCCTTTTTTTTTATTACAACTGAAGCCATTACACAATGCACAAGCATATAGAAAAAAATATTGTTTTTTAAAAGCAGTGCTGCCTTCCAAAGTAAGTGAAATGTTTTATTAGCTATGAAAAAAAGAAAAGACAAAAAGAGATCATGAACTCAGATCTATATTGGCAGTCATCATGGAATATGCAAGGAATCTTGGGAAAAAGAAATGCATCCTGCATTCTTACTGTATGAAACAGCACTGCACCCTCCTCAAGGGCCAGAAAGGGAGGTGGGGGTTTACCAGAATTGACATCATCAAATGGGACAAAAAAAGGGTGGAGTATGGGTGGAAGTATGACAGATGTTAACAAAGGAGCAGGGCTAAGGTGGGAAAAGTGGCAGGATTTAACCTGGATGTAAACGTTGATTGGCTGAGAGGGGGGTCAGTGGGTGGCGCTTGACCCACAAGTGGGCATGGCCACCTGTCAAAACAAAGTTTTGACAAGTGCTGTACATATACCTACTTGCATATATGTGCATAATTGGGCCATTTTAAAATAAGAGTTGCTCATGCTCGGCCTAGATACTTGCATATATATGGGCCTTATAATGTGAGTAACTCTTTTTAAAATTCACCCTAAAGTATCTAAATCAAAAAACTAGAAAGGGAAATATTTAGTACTGCTGCAGTGAACTGTTACATTCATTGACTTTGTGTTAAAAGCAAATAAAAAACAAAACAGCAAGAAATGCTAAAAGCATTCACTAGAATCTGTTCATAGAAAGTTTCAAAGAGAATATGAGAAATGTCTTTATGATCGTATTTTCACAAATTACTTTTTATATTCACTCCTTTATTGCTTATATTCCTTTATGTCTCATAGTTAACCATATTAAAAGTGGAATGGATTGGATAACGTATCTGCCAATGCAACATCAAGATAGTGTTTATCTTGTATAATAAAGACATGTGAGCCAGAGATTGAGCAGAATAGGAACGCTTTATCAGTCAGCATTTCTCTGAAGGATCTGGTCAAGTAGTTTCTGAAAAAACAAACAAACACATTGCAAGTTACAGCTTAACTGCATAAACTCCTCCCTGTTTACCACATAAATATTTTTCTTGCTCTTGCTAAATCTCTTACCTTCTTGAAAAGTTCAACTCTCTGTCTGTTGCTCTGGAAAAGTACTCTCTTCTTTTCTTCTTCTTTCTTCCTCTTGACTTCAGGCAAGTTGTTGTAAATCCTGAAACATGTTTGTGAAACCTTGTTTTAAAATGCGGAAATTGTTGAAGATAAACTCTCCTAACGGCCAAGATTCATGATCTGGAATTTGCAATGCAGGAGACCCAGAGTTCAATATATTCAGAAAAGCAGTGTGTGGACAAGAATATTAGTCCTACAGCGTTGCTGTCAAGGCAACACAAAATGGCACCAGGAGCAGAATGCTTCAACTGCAGCCCTGGCAGCCAGGGCCATTTAGGAGGTGGCAGCAGAATTAGGAGGGTTAGGGATGGCTTGGACAGGTGGTAGGGAGGTGGAGGGAGAGGAGGAGGGTACTCATATTGCTGAAAGTTTGAAGCACTGAGGGAAGGGACTGCTTGCCTCCTTGGGTCTTTCAGTCTATTTTGAATATATTTGGAGGGGTTAAGTGGGGATAGCATGGGTCCGCTGGCCCCAACCACAATACCACTTGTGGGCCTTAGCAATTGGACCAGACTTTTTACTTTTTAAAATTCATTAGCGTTTATCCAGCTATATTCTTTGAAATTGGTTGCATAAACATAAATATATAAGGGAACATTTTCTCAGATAACTTCAGCCCTGCTCCTTGGGACATCTAGAGTTAAGTGTAAAACATATTCAGCTAACTCCAAATACTGGAGTTAGCCAAATAAGTTAACCGTCTAAAAGATCCCTGCTCCAGAATGCTCCCAATACTCCCCTGAGTCATATTGCCAAATTTTACCCAGATAATGACTTCTCAAAATCATTATTATACAGTATATATCCATTAGCATCTTTTAAACATTTTTATTTATAAAGATTCCATCAGAGTTAAATATTTCAGCATCTTAATGTTTCCATACTTTTTACAAGAAGCATTCTATACTTTTCTATTCTAACTGCAGTTTTACTCATTCTCAGATATATATACTGTATATATAATGTAGAACTTGCAGTGTTGTTCTCATGCAGTTTAAGAAACTCTTTTATACTCTTTTAACTTTTCTTATTAAAAATAAAAACATATTGGGCCTCATACTGAGCCGTTATCCAGAGATATTCAGTGGTGGGGCCATGCCACTGAATATACTCAGCTATTTTAAAGTTAGCAGGATAAATTTATCTAGCTAACTTTAGAATAACCTAATAGCAGTTCTACATTTATCTGGCTAAGGCCTAGATTCATCAGAATTCTATAAATATAGCAGGAACAGTGCCCATGATAAAAAAAAAAAAAAAAAAAAAGGCATGGTTAGGCTAATTTCCTGTGTACTGCATTGCATAGGCAATTTTCGTGAAGCGTGTTACGTTATCGCATCATGCGTAGTGTTAGAACATTGTATGGCATTTTATGCGGCGTGTGTTGATTTATGCATGGCACATTATTTTTCTGGTTTATATATACTGGTTTCCTGAAGCTGCCTCTTTGAGGGTGAATCAGGCATTTGGATAGAAGAGAGGAAAGTATGTGAATTGGTAGTTGGAGATATTTAGTGAGTTCTGAGTGAGGTCTCCTGTGGCATGTTTCTCATCTGTTTTCCTTTCCCTTTGTCTATGCTTTTGATCTCTGTGTGTGAAAGTTTTTGTTAGTTTGTCCTGTTTGTCTGTCTTTGTGTTTGTGTGAGTCATGGTGGTGAGACGGAGGAGGAGTGGTGAGGTGTGGTGGTGAGGCATAGTGGTGAGGCAGAGGAGGAGTGGTGAGGCATAGTGGTGTTGAGGACTGGAGAGAATGGAGCGTGAGAGGCATGGGGAGAGAGGAGAGGACAGGTATCAGGAGAGAAGGGGAGGAGGGGAGGAGGGAGGAAGGGGGAGGAAGGATGAGGGAAGGAGTGCTAGGTGGAGGAATAGGTGTAGGGACAGGGACAGGAGTAGAGTTAGGCAGGAGGGTAGGGATAGGAGGAGGTGAAAGGGGGAAGAGTACAAGTGTGGAGGGAGGAGGATAGCATGCTAGGGATAGACAGAGAGAGCTGGGGGGAAGGCAGTTTGTAGGCCGGGGCAGGAGGGGGGGGGAGAAAGGGAGGGGAGAAGGGAGTGGGAACAAAACTGAGGAAAGGGAGGACACCTCTCAGGAAGCAGAAGTGACACCCCATTTTGACAGCCAGGCAGCAGGGTGCGCTCATCTCAGGGCTTTGAAGATCAGCGTGGAGGACAATGAAATGATTATCACTGGGGTCCTTGAACATTATTCTATTTTCTTAAGTAACCATGCCACCAGGACATCAAGGGCATCCAAGGGCCAGATCTGGCTTACCATTGCCCAGGTGATATCTAGGCATAGCAGCGTGAAGCACAATGGGGAGCAAGTGGCTCACAGACAGGGACGGCGGAACCACTAGGCGAACTAGGCCTGAGCTTAAGGCGGCAAACATTAGGGGGCTTGAGCCATGTGGGGCTGCGAGCGGTGGCGCCGCAGCAGCAAAGAGGAATGGAGATTGCCAAAGTTGTATAGTGGACAAGTGATGCAGCAAACGTTTGCAGCTAAACCTGTCCCCTAAAATCAACAGCAGAAATGTGCCACCACTTCTATGTACATAAATCATATCGAGCTACATATGACAGAATCTTTGGAAGCCTAACCTGGCAGCTTAGTCATATGGCAGAGTAAGTCTCAAATTATATGACCTGGTGTGGCAGCCTCTATGCTGAGTGTGCAAAATATGTTCTACAGAGAGGAGGGTAAGTAGGCCACTGTCTCAAAAAAGGGAAGCTCTAAGAGGAGTGCTGGCAGGCCTTAGGCCCCCACCCACCCCAAAACAGCTAATCCTCCCTGGCAGATGCAGCTCTTGGAACCATGCACACCCCCAAATAACAGGACAATTAGGCCCACTCCAGATACTAGATGGAAGAGCCTCAGGGTCTGGGGGAGGTGGGAGGTGGGAGGTGTACACTACAGGCAGATATCTACTCATCCAGAAATATGACAAACCATATCTGAGGTCTGACGCTGGCAAGTTGCACAACACTCCTCTTGACGCAAGTAATAAACTGTGTGAGCCCCAGGTAGAAGGTAATTTGACTTTGCATTAGGCCATGTTCTCCCCATCCAATACATTCATATCTCTGAGGTGCCCCTTGTAAAGAGTAGAAGCATAGGATCACTGATATCCAAAGGTAGTGTGTGGAAAATGGATACACACACACTGTGTGCTGTGGAGTATGCATAGGTGTGGTAATGAAGGGAGCAATGAGGCCAGACACAGATCTAGACAGAGGCTAACAGAGCATGTCCCTCACCCAGATGCACACACTGACACTTCTGTTGGCCCATAGTATGGGCCAACTCTCAATCATCAGCTCTGTGTATAGCATAAAGGCTATAGTATGGGCCAACTCTCAATCATCAGCTCTGTGTATAGCATAAAGGCTATAGTATGGGCCAACTCTCAAGCATCAGCTCTGTGTATAGCATAAAGGCTGCAGAAGGTGTTGTAAGCTGATGACCTCAGGAGCCTACATCCTGCTTCATTCTGAAACCTGCCACTGTGCTGATTGAATAGGCCTACTGCTCTCAGAGGTCTCATGTGTATAGCATGATGGCTTAGGCACTTTCTGTGTTGGTCTCTTACAAGACAAGCATTTAGTAGCACCTGAGGGCTTGAGGAGCCCGTGTCAGTAACTCTGACTAAGTGCTTATCATATATGCTTCTCATAGATGTGTGTCATGCTGGCAGGTGTAGATAATATTCTGTGTGAAGTTAAGACTCTGACTCCCTCTTAAGGCACTTATGGACCAGGCTGCCACAGACATCATTGATGGCCGATTAGAAACAGGGCAAGAACCTACACATTGGCCATGTGTAGGTGAACAAAGTGCAGGAGGTAGTCTGTACCCAACTATCATGTCATGTCAGCGATGCTATTACATCCCCCACAGTCTGCCCATGTCTGTGCCATTTGTTACAAACACATAGCCAGAGAGGGAATAGAGAAAGAAGCATCTCTCTTACCTATGAGCCAACTGTAATCGTAAAGGCGGTCCTCAAAATATTCAAAGAGGCCCAATTGCCTAAGTATAAAGGAATCATGCGCAGCTCCCCGTTTCCTGGCCACCATGTTGAGGATGCGTAGTCGAGCATCACAGACCACATGCACGTTGATGAAGTGGAAGAGCTTTTGATTGAGGAAGATCTCCTGCCTGTCAGGTAGTGGGATGATGACTATGTGAGTGCAGTCAGTAGGTCCGAGAACATTGGGAAAGTTAGTGAAGGCATAAAAGCCTCTCTTTAGTTCCATCAAGTCCTGCCTATCCTAAGGAAATGTTATGTAGCAATTAATGCAATCAGACACATCTGTTATCACCTGGCCCAGACAGAGAGAAAAAGTGGTTTGAGACATTCCCCCAATGACCCCTACTGTCAACTGGAAGGAGCCGGATGCCAGGAAATGCAGGGTGGCCAATAGTTTGGTGAACCCCGGTATAGTGTGGGATCTTTCTGTGACCATATCTAGATCCCCTCAGATTTCTTCATATAATTCCAGGATAGCCTGAGAGCTGAGATGATACCTGCTAACCTCATAATCTTCTGGCATACCCAGCAATGAAGCTCGTGGAGGAAAGATGCGCTCCCTGTATCTCCTCCGCCATGGCATCCTGCATGCCAAACATGCCGTGGGCCATGACACTCTCACTGCAGGGACAGTGGCTTGGGCTACAGTGCAGGGACTTTTCTACATAAGAACATAAGAAAATGCCATACTGGGTCAGACCAAGGGTCCATCAAGCCCAGCATCCTGTCTCCAACAGTGGCCAATCCAGGCCACAAGAACCTGGCAAGTACCCAAAAACTAAGTCTATTCCATGTAACCATTGCTAATGGCAGTGGCTATTCTCTAAGGAGGGGGTTATACCTTCCTTTGCCTGTTCTTGTGGTTATTGTTGTTGTTCTTGTTGATGGCTGCGATGAGCATCCTGAAACAGCCAGTATCCCCTAACAAGTAAACCTGCCACAAACATAGTAGTGTTAGGAAGACAGACCAAGTCAGAAATGGTGTTTTTATTGGTCCAGGAAGTCATGGTAGGTGTCTCTGATAGAGGGTCTCATTTTATTGTGTGCGATAATAGCTGCGATAATAGCCACAATCCACAATAACGGCCACGGTTGCTCAATACAATTTTTTTCCCTTCTACTGTTAAAAAAAGGTGTAGTTATTTCTGATGATAAATCCCATGTTAGTGTGCATTAATCTATTGCAGAATGTGATAGGACACCTTAATTTGCATTAACTCCTCCCACTTGCATATTAAAATTTAAATTTGAATGCTTGCTTGCATTGTGATATTTATCGTGCATGCAACGCACGTTAGACCCCATTTAGCGTGCATTAAGGCCCTAACACATTTTGATAAATGGCCCTGTAAGCCGGATAACGCTGAATATTTGCATTTATCAGGTTAACTGGGTGATGCATCAAGCTGTGCTAGTACTTTAATGCGTGTATATCACATATATCGTGCTATACACGTGATAATTTGCATCTCCCTGCCCAGATGCCCTCCCCTTTTACAATGACCTTCTTTGCATGCAATTTAGCATGCATGAATAATGCAAATCATGGCAAAGAAGGCCATCACTAGTCAATTTTATGTAAATATTTTACTGCAGCCAACTGAGAAGGTGATAAAATATTAAAATATAGCTGTGATAAACTATCTACACCTATTTGAAATGCGTTACATAAGTGGTGGGAGGCCTGGGACCCTAATGCAGGTTCTGAGGCTCCTGCCACACATGTAAAGCAGCAGGAAACAAAAAATCACTGCAAACAGGAAAATTGAGCGGGGTCAGTGCTGACCCGCATATCAACAGGGCCACCACTCGAGGCGGCCCTGACACTCCAAAAAAGTTAAAAAGGAAAAAGTATGCACATGATGGCGACTCCGCAAGAAATAATTACTCCCAGCCCCCCCGGGGCCTCTTACCATGCCTTCACAATAGTGGGACCCCCTCCTGCAATAAAACATCGAGGCTTAGTGAATCTAAGGGTAAGTTAGCCAGACAAATGACTCCACCAAGAACACACCTGTCCCACCCTTTACTTAGACAGATAACTTTTTAGCTAGGTAAAACGTTAGCTGGCTAAGTGGCAGCCACTGACTACAGCTGGATATTCAAACAGCACCTTTTAGCCGGCTAAGTCTGAACATAGCTGGCTAAATTTTGCTGAATATCCGGCCCACTGTCTTTTCTGATTGTAGAAAATGTTTGATACCTTTTAGATCTCAGTAGCATCTCTTTCTCTGAAATGATTCTCTCCTTTGGTTTGAACAAATTATCTAAAACAGAAATGGGATATGCATGTTTCAAATAACCTTGTTTCGCTTGGTAAGTAATGCAAAAACCTTGACCACTGTACTCTTTCCACTGGATCATATGCTGCAAGTAAAAGTATTTATCCTGCAATTATATATTTAATTTTCAGCTCAGATTTATTCAAAATTTGTCATTCAAGCATATGCAAAAATAAGAGGTTAACAAATACTGTAACTTGTAGGTGATACATTTTAATTGGACTTATTTAATTAATTTGTAGCTATCTTTCAACACAAAGGGGCCTATTTATCAAAATGGGGGAAACAAGTAAGCGTTTACATGCACTGTTAGCAATTAGGCCCAATAACATTAAAGGGGTCTGTTGATAAATGACGCACTGATCCTTGTTAACAGACTTTGCATTTTAGTAAACAGCCAAGCATGAAGTTGCCCAAACACAGAAGTAAATTACAGGTCATGCTTAGCTCATTTTTTTTGCTGGCCTGATCCAGAGGGCCTAGTTCTCAAAAGTCATTCACAAATATATAAAGTTAGGCCAGTAAAAATTGACCACCTATAACGTATTTGTTAACTTTATTTCTACATAGCAATGTGAACTAGCACAGTGACCACATTATTTTATTCCTACAAGTGTAGGATGGGAGAGAAGTCTTCATAAGCTAGGCAGGCCTTTTTTTTTGTTTTTCTGGAGAAAGAAAAGACATGGAATCTCATATTCAGAGTGCCTACAATTGGGTAAGTTATCTGGTATTAAACTACCTGGATAATTTTACTTTGCAGAATGCAGCCCGTTATGACTTCCACTGAACAGAACCTAGACAGTCTAAGTTATTCAGATAAGGTTATCCGGGTAACATTAGGACTGCTCTCTGGTGCAACCACTCTTTCCCAGATGACTTACTCAGAGAACACTGAATATCAGCATTATCCGACTAAGTTATCAGTCCCATCCTGGAATGCCACCAGAATGCCTCTGGTTTATCCAAGTACATTTTATCCTGCCAAAAACTTACCTGGATTAGTCTGAGGTGGTCAGAACGGCAGGATTTTTTTTTATTCGTACAATTTGTCAGGCTAAATTCCAAACTCAGCTGGATAAACTGAATATGGACCTCATGGAGCCCTGATGGAGAATGAAAATGCAATATATTGTGCTTCATAGTTCATGTTTCCTTGTGCTCTTTTCACAGATAGTTACAGAATGCTTGATCCAGCCAAGTTCAGGACTTAGAAATCTTTTCTGGAGAAATGTCTTCAATAGTTTTGATGAATAAGAATAATCACATCTTATGGTGTAATGCCCTGCATATTTCAGGAATTATGTAGAATTTGGTGGCAACAGCAAACCAAGCATGCTTTTGACGTGTTGTTCGCTTGAAAAAAGGGCAAGAAGTTAAAAATGCTTTCCCAAACTTAAATCACAATACTGCATCATTGAGATATGCTGAAAACCATTTACACGCAGTCTTACTCCATAGAATTCAATGGGGAAAAGGAAGTGTAACAGAAAAACACAAAATCTTTCAATTCTGATGACAAAAAAACACTTTTGAGCTCAATATTTAGAGAGCCGGCAAACGGGTAAGTTATCCAGATAAAATTTGCATATAACTACCCAGATATTCAGTGGGACTTATACGCATTAGTCTTCCATTGAATATACTCAGATAAAGTTGCGTGCATAACTTTATCCAGATAACTATAGGACTGCTGTTTTGCTGACCAGACGGACTTCTGCATGTACCTTTAGCTGGACAAACCTCTGCAGGTACATTTTCCCTTGCCAATTCCCAAAGGCAAGTATACGTATATTTTCTTTTTGAATACTGGTACAAATTCTGTGGGCTTGGCATGTACCTACATTGCTTTGAAAATTTCCCCCTTTACCTTCACTAGAGAAGTCTCCATTGATCCCCACCCTACACCTCTTCTCTTTCTTTCTCCACGTTCCCTTATTCCCCCAGACAGTACCTGTGATGGAATTTAAGCATGCATGGGACAGATTGAGGACGTGATAAGAACTGGGATGAAAGATGAACTATAGTTAATGAAGTTAGCAGGTTTCCCTTGAACCCCGTTATTATTGTAAAGCTTGTAGCTGTTATTTGTGTTACCGTTTAATCTGTTATATGTAAAGCCTGTTGCTAATTTATTGTTTCTCTGTAAACCGAGGTGATGTATAACTATACGTACCGCGGTATAAAAGAATCTATAAATAAGTAAATAAATAAATAAATAAATAAAATAAGAGAAACTGAGTGGGTTGGTGGGGGAGGGGGGCGCAGTGTTAATTACTACCCTTAACCGAATGCATGGGGGTAATCTGCAGGGAGCAGCAGTTATTACCATAAGAAACTTGCTGGACAGACTGGATGGACCATTTTACCTTTATCTGCCGTCATTACTATGTTACTATGGAAACTATGGGAACTTGTATACTTATCTATTCAGAATGGTAGAGGACCAATGAGGGGAACAACAAAACTGACTTGCATAAGGAACAATATCTTATGGATGGTCAAGCATGTAGAGCTGACAGCTGGGGATATATTCTTAGAGCAGTGTAAGCAGGAACAATGGGGCGGGATGGTGGGGGGGGGGGGGGGGGAGATACGGGGGAAACTGAGTGAGCCAACTGATCCTTATCATCAAGCATCTGCAATGTTATTATACATATTGCACCCTTCCTATCATGCCATTTACTGATATCAGATGCACCATACAAAACAGAGTTCATTATTCTAAATGGGAAGGTTAGGAGATTTAGCAAACGGAAGAGCTGTAGCTAGCTTATGACCGATATGTCCATCGCCATAGGTGCAATCCATCCCAAGGTGCCACCTCTCTTGCACAATGTTGGGAAAAGCCATCTCCCCTCCTTCCAATTCAGCCCTGAGGTCTGCCACTAGGGAGAGGAGAAATGAACTGCTGCGCCTGCTCTTAGTGTCCCTCCTCCCCTCAGGGCCATCCATGAAGGTGGAGGGAATCAGGACAAAAATACCAATGCTGCCGCAGCAGTGGAGGCAGCCTGCACAGGATTCCCTCCCTCTATAGTCCGGAGCAGTGTGGTCTGAGGTGCCATGAGATGAATCGGTGGCCTCCCCAGCTCCAGTCATGAGTAGAAAAAGCAAAGTGCCGGCCAGTTTGAAGACGATGCCTTGGACCTCCCCGTAAATGCAGTGAGAGCAGCACAACTTATAGGGACCGCAAGAGACATCAGCTTCTTTCGCCCTGGGCATTCAGGAGCAGGAAGCGCAGCATGGCCTGCGGGGCCGCAGGAGCAATAAATCATCTCCCCTTCTTCCTCCCACAGTCAGGAACAGTAGGAGCAGCACTGCCTACTCACCAGAAGATTCAGCATCAGCCTTCCTTCGGTCTGGAGCGGGAGAAAGAGCAACGCAGCCCCGATACTAGAAGGAGGATTCTGGTGGGCCCTGTGGCTGAAGGAGGAGTCTGCTGCTGCTGCTTTTGCTTTTCTTGCTCCTGCTTCCAGAGGGGGGAAACAAGTAAGAGAGTGTGTGTGTGTGTGCGTGTGTGTGCGTGTGTGTGCACGTGCGCGTTTGGGTGAGAATAAGATTGAGCATGGCAGACAGCACGTGTGTGGGTGTGATTTAACATGGCAGAGGGTATGTGTGGCTATGATTGAGCATAGTAGAGGGTGTGTAGGTGTGATTGAGCATGACAGAAATCGTGTATATGGGTGTGATTGAGAACAGCAGAGAGTGTGGTTGTGAAGGACCATGGCAAATTGTGTGTGATGGGTGTGACTGAGCATGGCAGAGTTTGAGGATGTGGATGTGATTGTGCATGACAGAGGAGAGAGCGTGTGTGTAGGTGTGATTGAGCATGACAGAAATCGTGTATATGGGTGTGATTGAGAACAGCAGAGAGTGTGGTTGTGAAGGACCATGGTAGAGAGTGTGTGTGGGTGTGTTTTAGCATGGCAGAGAGTATGTGTGTGTGTGTGTGCGTGTGCATGGCATTGAGTATGGCAGATGTTCTGGATGTGTGGGCATGATTGAGCAAAACAGACACTGACAGTGTGAGTGAGATTGAACATGGCAAAGAATGAGGTGTGGGTGTGATTGAACAAGGCAGAAAGTGTGTGTATATGTGTGTGTGTGTGATGTGTGTGTGATTGAGTATGGGACAGAGTGAGGTGAAAGTTTTTGCACAACCATTACTCTACTCTTCTTCTGCTAATCCACAACAATTTCAGGGCATCTGGAAATTGAAAGTTGCCAGATATGGAAAGCAAGTGATTTTTAAAAATCCTTATTAGCTTTTATTATTGGGTGTTATATGAATTGTATGCTGTTTTGAAATATTTTATTGGCATTTGGAAAAGTTTTATGAGTTTTTAATTATTGGACCTTCTATTCAGCTATTTTGAAATATTTATTCTTTTTATTAGTATGGTTTTAATATTATGATTAATGTTTTATATTTCTGGATTTTATTTGATGCTTTATGAGGAAAGGTGATGTTTCTGTTTTTTCATTGTTGCATTGTATACAGAGTCTGGCTTGTTGTGGTTTCCAGTTCATTTTTTGTCACCATGTTTCTATTTATACTTTATGGACTCTTTATTCTGTATTTGAGGGTTTGTCTGTGGACCCTGCAGGACCCTCAAATACAGACTGTGATCGAGGTGAGAGATTTTGCTAGTTTGTAGTTTATGCATAGGGATCTATAACAACCTGATTTGTTCCATTTTTCTAATAAGAGGTGTATTAGTATTCTAGGACCTGGTGTTATATTTACAGCATTGTCTTTTCATAGGTAGGGTTGTTAGAGTTTGTGCTGGGTTTTGTTCTACTCTGGTATAGGAGATTCATTCTCAAGCTCCTCCACTGGCTGCCTATAAAGCAAAGGATCCTATATAAAGTACTCACCGTAATTCATAAATCCATTCACAATATCTCTCCTCTTCAATTATGTAACCAACTACGCCCTCACTCCTCCTCTAGACCCATCAGAGGAGCATATAAAGGCACACTCTATGTACCTTCAACAAAATCCTCGCATCATAAACGTGCCATATCTACAGCAGGCCCCATTCAATGGAATGCGCTCCCACCAGACATTCGGCTTGAGTTCTGCCACTCTTCATTCAAAAAAAAAAACTTAAAACCTGGCTCTTTAGCCAAGCTTTTCCAGGACCATGATCATCATTTTTTCCCCTCCAACCAGCAAGAACATATCTTCTTCACAAACCCCCATTTTCCATACCACTACCTACTTCGGTATCTAATCTCTTGCTGCAGGACACTTGAGACGTTCTCACTTATACGTTATAATTTTTATGCTCAATAAGACCTGTCAACTTAATTGTTTAAGTCTTTTTTTTTTTTCTCCTTTATCTTTTGGTCATCAATGTTACAACGTTATCATTAAATTTTGAACTTATGTACACTGTTCCAAGTTTCATAACCTTGTTCTATGTAATGCCTTTTGGCAATTTTCATGTTCTGTTTCAATGTAAACCGATGTGATCTTTATTTCATATAGGAACACCGGTATATAAAAATCTAAAAATAAATAAATAAATAATTGTAATTATAATTCAGTTTACTTATAACTTTCTCAGGACCAAGCCCCCAGGCCAGTGCATTCCATTACACAAATTAGGTAGTCGCCTAGGGCGCCAATCATTAGGGGGTGCTGAAGAGCAACCAGGTGGGGCTGCAAGTGGAACCTATCCCATTCATGGCAAAGAGGAGTAGAGATTCAGCGGGTCATGAGCAGTGCCCAACCTGCTCATGGCCCAGGGAAGCACACACTCAGCGGGCATGAATGAGGTAGGAGCCGGGGCCAAGACCATGGGGGGGGGGGGGGGGGGCGTTATGACTGTGGGGAGGGGGTACAAGGCAGAAGTTTCACCTAGGGTGCCTAATACCTTTGCACTGGCCCTGCCAAGCCCAAATGCAGAACGCGTAACCATAGGCATAATACCGGTATATAAAAATTAAAAATAAATAAATAAATAAATAAATATGGGTTCCAAGCATCTTTTTTGCTTTTCTGGTTAGCAGCACAGCTTGTAAATTTGATATTCATGCTGTTGGTGATATATTTACCTCAGAAGACTGTACTTTGAATGTTCCTTTTCATGATTATAAATGCATAATTTTTGTGTGTGGGGTGGGGGGAGGGAGGAAGAGCACAAGGCTTTAAGGGGAGGTTGGAGCTGGCAAACAACATGCTGAGGTTTCATTTTGAAATTCCTGCGTGTGCTTAATGGTGTTGACTTTGTATCTGCTACAAAGCAGGAGCAAAGTCTGTGGGTGTGCAAGTACCCAGGGGTCCAACTGGCTCCCAGATTTTCAAAGAGAAACGTCATGGGCAGTTCCCCAGCTTTTTACATTAGGTACATTGGATATGTCTGATGATATTGAATCCTCTGATCTATCCAGAAGAAACAGATAAAAATATTATCCATGCTCATTATTTCAACTTTAGAAGCAATTTAAATATGGTGAACAATATTTGATGCACTAATGTATAAATATTTTTGTTTGCCATGTTTGTGAACCTTTTGATGCTTATAAATTTTAATCTGTATGTAATTTTGTACCCCGCCTAGAATTTTAGATAGAGCAGATTATACAATGTTATTAATACATAAGGCTCATGGTGCCAAGATCCAAATACTAGTTCCAACTGAACTGGAAGCCTAAAGGAACAGGAGGAAACTGCTGGGTTAAAATAAAAATTAAAAATTAAAGTCCCCTACATTTATAGAAGCTTCTGCCTTGTGGTATTGTATGTGGTAATCAGGGTGAGGGCGCACTTTTTCACTTGGCCATAGGTGCCACATGGCCTGGCTACGGCTCTGGGAAATGGCACCACTTTTCTATCATATATGATAATCGTATGAGATGTACAGGACAATAGTTGCTAACCATATCATCCACAAAGGAAATGACATATTTCCACACAGATGTCTGAAACAATGATAAAAATTAAATGTAGGATATGTTGCATTTATTATAGCCATTTTAAGCTAAGTGGATGTTTGCCAACACAGTTCTGTTATCATGACATATTAGTTCAGTCACTCCCTAAGAGAGATCCAGGAAATTATATATGCTTTTTTTTAATAACCCCCAAAACACAATTTTAAATTCAAATCCTGTTAATTGAATTAAAGTGGTCCCCTCAAAACGCACACAGATACCAAATATTGATAAACTTTCTACTTTACATAAGAACATAAGATATGCCATTCTGGGTCAGACCAAGGTTCCATTAAGTGCAGTATCCTGCCTCCAACAGTGGTCAATCCAAGTCACGAGTACTTGGCAAGAACCTAAACATTAAATAGATCCCATGCTACTAATGCCAGCAACAAGCAGTGGCTATTCCCTATTGATTAATAGCAGTTTATATCTTCTCCTCCAGAAACTTATCCAAACCTTTTTTAAAGCCAGCTACACTAACTGTCTTAACTCTTAACCACATTTTCTGGCAATGAATTCCAGTGCTTAATTGTGTGATGAGTAAAAAATAATTTTCTCTGATTTGTTTTAAATTTCTACTTGCTATCTTCATGGAGTGCCCCCTAGTTCTTGTATTATCTATTTCAAATTTAACGATTCAAGACCTTTCATGATTTTGTAGACCTCTATCATATCCCCTCTCAGCCATCTCTTCTCCAAGCCCTAACTTCTTTAGCTTTTCCTTTATCATTTTGGTTGCCCTTCTCTATACATTCTCCAGTGCAACTATATGCTTTTGGAGGTATGGCGACCAGAATTGCACACAGTATTCAAGGTGTGGTCTAACCACTGAGTGATACAGAGGCATTATAACAGCCTCTGTTTTATTTGCCATAGCCTTCCTAATCATTTCTAACATTCTGTTTGCTTTTTTGACTGCCTTAGCACACTGAGCAGGAAATTTCAATGTAACATCATATTGATGCCCAGATCTTTTTCCTGGGTGGTAATTCCTAAAATGGAACTTAACATTGTGTAACTAACTACAGCATGGGTTATCTTTTCTTATATGCATCACCTTGCACTTATCCACATTATATTTCATCTGCCATATGGACATCCAATCTTCTAGTTTTGCAAAGTCCTCCTGCAATTTATCACAATCCACTTGTGATTTAACTACTCTGTATAATTTTGTGTCATCTGCAAATTTGATCATCTCACTTGTTGTACCTTTTTCCAGATCATTTATAAATATATTAAAAAGCACTGGTCCAAGTAGAGATTCCTGAGGCCCTTCACCTTTCTCCACTGTGAAAACAGACCATTTAATCCTATTCTCTGTTTCCTGTCTTTTAACTAGTTTGCAATCCACAAAAGGATATCTCCTCCTAGCCCATGACTTTTTAGTTTTCTTAGAAATCTCTCAAGAGGCACTTTGTCAAACGTCTTCTGAAAATCCAAATGTGCCACATCTACCAGTTCACCTTTATCCATATGCTTATTCACCCCTTCAAAAAAATGTAGCAGATTTGTGAGGCAAGACTTCCCTTGGGTAAATCCATGCTGGCTATGACCCATTAAATTATGTCTATCTATATGGTCTTTGATTTTATTCTATATAATAGTTTCCACAATTTTCCCGGGACTGAAGTCAGGCTCACCAGTCTATAGTTTCCCGTATCACCTCTGGAGCCCTTTTTATATATCGGGGCTACATTGGCCATCTTCCAGTCTTCAAGTACAACAGATAATTTTAATAATAGTCAGAAATTTCTTGTAATATGTTTGAAAATTCATTTTTTAGTTCTTTCAGAACCCTGGGGAATATACCATCCAGTCCAGGTGACCTAATGCCCGACCATGGACTGTGTTCTGGATCTGCTGTTTGCCACATGCCCTGACCTTGGACTGTATCTCTGAAACTGCTGTCTATTGCTTGCCTCTGTGGTACCTGGTCTTGTGTTGGATTCTCCCCATGCTGGTTCCTGCCATATCAAAGGCCCACAACTAAGTCCAGGTGCTGCCGATTTCCAAGGGCTCAACCTGTGGAGAACGAGAGTTGGTAGCGTTGAAGATCCTCAAAGACTTCCTCGGTGACCAGCGTCGCCAGCCAACGGGGAGGACTTACGGGGGTTCTCTTCATGGGTAGCAACAACCTCGCCTCAGCACAAGGTCCACGAACACAACAGTTCCACCTTTCTTAATGTGTGGTATACACTTCTAAGATGGTATTTTTTAAACAATATCTATGCCATTTGAACACTCTTAACTTTTGTAGCTGCACCGTTCAGCTTTTTTTCTAACTATTTTTTACATTTTATCAAAATTTCCCTTTTGAAAGTTTAGTGCTAGAACTATGGATTTACTTATTGTCCCTCTTCCAGTCATTAATTCAAATTTGATCATGTTAGGATCACTAAGGCCAAGTGGCCCTACCACTGTTACCTTTCTCACCAAATCCTGTTCTCCACTAATAATTAGGTCATTAGGTCTAAAATAGGTTCCTCTTTCATTGGTTTCTGAACCAATTGCTCCATAAATCTGTCTTTTATTCCATCTAGGAACTTTATCTCTCTAGTATGCCCTGATGTTTTACTTACCCAGTCAATATTGGGGTAATTGAAATCTATATAGAAACACGTGGTATTGAAAAATTAAACAATCACAGCGCTATGAAACTTTATCTTGTATGTTTAAGGACCATCATACCACCCACAGTGCTCACAAGTCAAACTTGCATCTCATGCACTTTCACGGGGTCACATTTAATCAATTGGTCCAGATGGAAGGCATCAAAATTCAATTTTGTGTACTTTTTATGAATTTTTTACGATATATATTAAAAAGGCAACTTCCCTTGTTTCTGGGTTATCGGGGTTACTTATCTCCCTGCCTAGTTAACTAGGCAGGGAGATGGTGTCGGCGTTCGAAAAATTGATGGACCTTCGGCACCTTGTATGAAATCCTTTTGCTTGTACCCCTGCTAAAGATACGGGGATGTGCTGGATCAGGAGAGTTTGAATACGGATGTCTCTGAAGCAGCTTGTGTGGCGAAACGCGCGCGTTGGACAAGTTACCCCAACAGCTACGGGATAAGTAACCCCGATAACCCAGAAACAAGGGAAGTTGCCTTTTTAATATATATAGTAAAAAATTCATAAAAAGTACACAAAATTGAATTTTGATGCCTTCCATCTGGACCAATTGATTAAATGTGACCCCGTGAAAGTGCATGAGATGCAAGTTTGACTTGTGAGCACTGTGGGTGGTATGATGGTCCTTAAACATACTAGATAAAATTTCATAGCGTTGTGATTGTTTAATTTTTCAATACCACGTGTTTCTATATAGTTCATTTCAATCGTGGGATTTTTCATTAAGAGAGTTTGTGTGTTTGGTAATTGAAATCTCCCATTATTAAGAACATAAGAAATTGCCATGCTGGGTCAGACCAAGGGTCCATCAAGCCCAGCATCCTGTTTCCAACAGAGGTCAAACCAGGCCACAAGAACCTGGCAATTATCCAAACACTAAGAAGATCCCATGCTACTGATGCAATTAATAGCAGTGATTATTCCCTAAGTAAACTTGATTAATAGCCGTTAATGGACTTCTCCTCCAAGAACTTATCCCAAACTATTTGAACCCAGCTACACTAACTGCACTAACCACATCCTCTGGCAACAAATTTGAAAGCTTTATTGTACGTTGAGTGAAAAAGAATTTTCTCCAATTAGTCTTAAATGTGCTACTTGCTAACTTCATGTAATGCCCCCTAGTCCTTCTATTATTCGAAAGTGTAAATAACCGAGTCACATCTATTCTTTCAAGACCTCTCATGATCTTAAAGACCTCTATCATATCCCCCCTCAGCCATCTCTTCTCCAAGCTGAACAGCCCTAACCTCTTCAGCCTTTCCTCATAGGGGAGCTGTTCCACCCCCTTTATCATTTTGATTGCCCTTCTCTGTACCTTTTCCATTGCAACTATATCTTTTATGAGATGCGGTGACCAGAATTGTACACAGTATTCAAGGTGTGGTCTCACCATGGAGCAATATAGAGGCATTATGACATTTTCCATTTTATTAACCATTCCCTCCTAATAATTCCTAACATTCTGTTTGCTTTTTTGACTGCTGCAGCACACTGAGCCGACAATTTTAAAGTATTATCCAGTATGATGCCTAGATCGTTTTCCTGGGTGATAGCTCCTAATATGGAACCTAACATCATGTAACTACATCAAGGGTTATTTTTCCCTAAATGCAACACCTTGCACTTGTCCACATTAAATTTCATCTGCCATGTTCTTATGTTCTTATGTTCTTATTGTGCATTTAGTCTCTTGCGGGATCCTTATCCTGTGGGACTCTATGCCATCCTGGACATAAAGCCCCCCCCCCCCCCCACCAAGAAACTCCTCTCTATCATTGCAATCTAATTTTTACCCTAATATGGCACTATCCCATTGATGCTCATCTTTCCACCATATTTCTGAGATGTCAATTAAGTCTGTCTCATCACTCACTGCTATACACTCTAACTCTCCCATCTTACTTCTTAGAATTCTGGCATTGGCATACAGACATTTCAAAGTGTGTTTTTTTATTTTTTTATTAACAACCTGCTTTTCAGTTGATAGGGATAATTTGGAATCTTTTAACTTACTTTTGCTTTTATTGGAACCTTTCTGTTGGGATGCCCTAACTCTCCTGCTTCAGTAGTATCCTTCGAGGATACCTCCTTCTGAACCAAGCACTGCTGAGCAACTGTTGGCTTTCCCATTTGTTCTAGTTTAAAAGCTGCTCTAGCTCCTTTTTAAAGGTTAGTGCCAGATAATTTGAAAAAAAGCAATGATTTAGAGTCAACTGTAGTCAGAAATCCAGTCATCCACAGAAGCATGGAATCAAAAGTAAGGGCAAAATGATTAACTTTCAAAAAATAGAAAGGACCACAACTGAAAAACACAGGAAAGAATTCTGGTAAAGTTGAAAGAATTGGGACAAGAAGTCAGGATGGCCAAAGCATGAGCGGAAGACAAGAGTGCAAAAGAGGTAAAGTGAGGCAATTAGACTGTCTTCTGCTATGTCTCTGAAAGAAGGATGGCCAGAGGTGGTATTCTAAGACTGAGAGGAGACAAAAAACAGTGTGTGGAGAGAGTAAAAATAAGAAATGCTAAATAAATAATTCTGTTCATTTTTCACTGATGAAGGTATTGAAGAAGGACCACTGATAGCTGCCAAACATACATATAGGAGTGGGATAAATTCAACATGAATTATAGAAGAGTGTGTAATCAACTCACAACACTGAAGATGGACAAAGCTATGGGGCTGGATGGGATGCATCACAGAATATTAAGGGAGCTCAAAGAGTTTCTGGCAGGTCTGCTAATCAATAGATCATAAGAAATGCATGTTGCTCCATGGGACTGATAAAAGGTGATGTGGTCCCGCTTCATAAAACTAGTAACAGAGAGGAGGTTGGAAACTGATGATTAGTTAGCTGTACTTCGGTGGTGGGAAAACTGGAGACTCTATTGAAAGAAAGGACGGCAGACAACTTACAATTCAGTGGATTGCAAGATCCAAGATAGCATTGTTTTGCCAGAGGTAGCTCCAGAGGGGAGCATGTGTGTAAGCCCCCCACCCAGACAAGGAGATTTCCCCCCCCAAAGTCCCCATCCAGTCTGTCTGGACCACTTTGATTGGCTGGAGGGAAAGGCACTTGGCACTTGTCCACCCTGAAATTCACTGTGCTTCCTCTTTGCATTCCCATTACAAACATTTATGGAGCTGCTGCTGCCAGAGGCAGATCGTCTTAAACTAATTTCATTGATTTCTTTGATTGGGTGACGAGAGAATTAGATGTGCTGAATGTGATTTACTTGGATGTCAGGAAAACTTTTGATATTGTCCTGCATGCAGTCGCACAGAAGTCTCATTAGTATAATGAGCAGTCTGTGTTTGGTCCCATGATGGAGGACTAGTTTAGAAACCAGTTGAGTGTTGGACAAGAGAGGGTAATGGCAAATGGAATTCACTCTGAGGAAAGAAAAGTGATTAGTGGAGTGCCTCAAGGAATGGTTCTGGGGCCAGTTCTGTTCAATATTTTATTGCTAGGTATCCTCTCTAAACTATGAATTCAGTGTACACTATGTAATGCTACCTATACAGTTTTCGCATTGTTCAATTTCCAGTTTTATGTTCTTACATCTTCTCCCCCGAGATATATGTACTGCAATTCACATCTTTCTTTGTAATCTGCCATGTTCCTTTCCTAGGAAAAGGTAGAATATCAAATGGAAATAAATAAATAATATTTGTTAGCAATATTGCGGAGAAGTTACAGGGAAAGGTTTGCCTTTTTGATCATGACATAGAGTGGACACCCCTGAGAAAGCAGACAGAATGTGAAGTGATTTAAGAAACCCTGAGAGTGGTTGAATACTTGACAGTTAAGATTCAGTGCCAAAAAGAGCAGAGTCATATACTTATAATGCAAAAATCAACTGGAGCAGTATGTGTTAGTGGCAAAGGCCAGGCAGCACCATTTTGAAAAATGGCCACTGCCAGGCCCAGAACCTAGGGGCCACTGCCAGGATCCACTGGACCACCAAGTCTATTTTTGTGAGTAATGGGAGGTTCAAGGAGGGGTGTCCTGGCCTCTGGAGTGGACGTGGTTTTTGAAAAGGAAAGACTTGTCTTACCAACTTACTAAATTTATCTGAAAGGTGCAAATAAACATGCAAATAAAGGTGAGCTGGATGATAAAGAGTATTTGGATTTTCAGAAGGCATTTGACAAAGTCCATAATGAGACACTACTCAGGAAACTGGGAGGTGATCTGATCAGAAGCAGTATCCAGTTGTGGATTGGTAACTGGATAAAAGGCATGAAATAGAGGGGAGGACTAAATGATCCAGAGCCATGGCCAGGTCATTTAGCACCTATGGCCTAGTGAAAAAGTGCACCCTCAACCTGATCACAACATACAACACCACAAGCTGGGAGACTCTGCTACATCAAATAAAAAAAAAAGAAAGCCCCCTACATTTAACAGTTTCCTCCTGTTCCGTTAGACTTCCAGCTCAATTGGAACCAGTACAGGGAGCCTTGGCAGCATGAGCCATATTTATTTATAGAAATGTTATAACCCATTCTATTTAAAACTCTAGGCAGGGTACAAAATTACATATATATTAACACTTATAACCATCTAAAGGTTCACAATCTAGACAAACAAAAATATTTATACATCCTTTCATCAAAAATTGTTCACTATATTTAAATTAGTTAAGTTGCTAATGTTGAAATAATGAGCATCTGTATCTTATGGATAGATCAGAGGATTCAGTTGTTGCGACCACGAGGCCTTCAGATCCTGTTGCGGGCACAGCCTACAGCTGGTGAGAGCATTGAGGCGCGGTTGCTAGCTCATGGGAGAGCGTGAGCCCCTGGACCATGGCACGACTCGGGGAGGAGCCCCAAGGCACACTGTGGGAAGTGAGCATGTGCAAGCAAGGGCGGAGCAGGAACAAGGCAGGATCAGCCCTCCGCTGGACCTACACGCACCAGTGTGACCCAGCAACGCAATGCTGGTCACAAAAGTAGCCCTCTGGCCACTTGGTAGCCCTTTCGGACCCGCCGCTTGGGAACGACGAGCAAGTGAGGCCAGACGGAGGCTGAGAGCAGGAACAGGACAAGACTCAGGTTACTCGGAAGACTCAGACGAAGACTTGGATACTCAGGAGACTCAGACTCAGACTTGGATACTCAGAAGACTCGGACAAAGATTCAGGTTACTCAGAAGGTCTCAGGCAAGGATTCAGGATTCAGATGAAAGTAGTGGGTGAGAACTGCATTGCAGCATGCCCTACAAAGCTGCCCATGGCTGGTCGCAGACCACGCTGAACGCGAAGCAGACTCCACGCAAGGAAGTGGAACTTGAGACTGGAACATGTCGAAGATTCAGTAGAAGCCTGCACTGGGGTATGCCCTACACAGCCGCCTGTGGCTGGTCATGGATCACGCTAAAGCAGAGCAGGTTCTGGCAGAGTCTTGGGCATGGACGGAAGCAGGCACAAGGAACTCCAAAGACCGGGATAGGATTCAAGACTCAGGATTCAAGACTCAGGATTCTCAGAAGCAAGGCATTAAAAACAGGAGTCTCTTGGAGGCTTGCGCTGCAGACGAGAAGACGGGCCTTGTGCCACGAAGCGCTCTACACAGCCCCTCATGGGCTGGTCATGGATCATGACGGTGGCAGGCCAGGAAAGGTGGACGCAAGGAATCTGGGAACTGGATGCAGAGGTGAAGACAAAGACATCAGGACTAAGACATCAGGAACACAGAACCTCTAGACATGGAACAACAGGACATCTGGAACAGACAACAAAGGAGCTCCGATGAAAGACAAGACCAGGATCATCAGGACGAGACCAGGAACACCAAGAACACAGAACGAAGAGCCATCTAGATAAGTGAAGACCATGGAGGACCTTGATCCAGCAAAGAAGAACACGGACGACCATGGGACCCAGATCCGAAGGCCCTGGGGAGCAGGAACTGAGCCCTTTTATAGGGCAGAAGCAGGAAGTTGACAGAAGATGACATCCGGTGGGGCCGCGGGCTTTTCCCGCCACTAGCCCTTTAAATACAGTGAAGAGGCATGCACTGGCACCTAGAGGGCCTGGGGGCAGGACCAAGGAATGCGGCGTCCCTGCCACGTAAACAAAGGAACAGGCAGGCGTCAGAGGCGGCCTCTGAGCCGCGGGATGGAGTCAGCAGCGGCAGCGGCCTCCCTTGCCGCGAAGAAGGAAGTCAGCGGCGGCCGCTCCCTGCTGCCTAGAGAGGGAGCAGGGCCCAGCAGTACCAGGCCGTGAAGATAAAACGAGCAGTATCAGCACCATGCCGCGCAAGAGTGGAGTCAGCGGCAGCGTCTAGGCCACGATGATGAAGAGCGGCAGCCCCTCCTGCCACGAAGGGAATCGGCGTCCTGCCACGATGAAGAAGGCAGCGATGGCGGCTGGGCTGCGGGGAGCGGCCTAGTGGTGAGTGAGGGCCTGCTCATGGGATGGGCTCCGCAGGCAGTATCGTAACATCAGTATCATCAGACTTATCCAATGTACAGAATGTAAGAGAATGGGAAACAGCCTGCCAAGTTTTTTTTTTTAAATCTGGAGGCCAGCCAGAACTGTGGGTACCTTGCACACCCACAGACTTTGCACCTGTTTTATAACAGTCACAAAGTCAATGCCATAAAACGCACGCAGGAATTTCAAAATGAAATCCCAGTATGTTGCCTGTGGCTCCATCTTCCCCCTTAAAGCCTTGCACACCCCCCAACCAGTTACATCTTCACCACGCATAATTATAAATCAAACGCTTTCTGAAAATCCAAATACACTATATCAGCTGGCTCACCTTTATCTACATGTTTATTCACGCCTTCAAAGAAATGTAGCAAATTGGTGAGGCAAAATTTCCCTTGGCTAAATCCATGTTGACTTTATGCCATTAAACTATGATTATCTATATGTTCAGTACTTTTATTTAGAATACTTTCAGACAGTTTTCCTGGCACTGACATTCAGCTTACTGGTCTGTAGTTTCCTACATCATCCCTAGAACCCTTTTTAAAAAACAGCATTGCAGTGGCCACCCTCCATCCTTCAGATACTGTAGCTGATTTTAATGATAATTTATGATTACCAACAGTAGGTCTGCAATTTCATTTTTCAATTCTTTCAGCACTCTGGGATGTCTATCCTCTGTCCAGGTGATTTGCTACTCTTTAGTTTGTCAATTTGCCCTAGTACATCTTCCAGAGTTACTGAGATTTGTTTCAGTCATCTGAATCATCACCTTCTGGCATGGGTATCTGCCTTACATTTTCCTCAGTAAAGACTGAAGCAAAGAATTCATTCAATCTCTCCGCTATGACCTTGTCCTCTCTTAGTTCCCCTTTTACCCCTTGATCATCTAATGCAGGGGTGGGCACTTCCGGTCCTCGAGGGCCACAAACCAGTCTGGTTTTCAGGATATCCCTAATGAATATGCATGAGAGAGATTTGCATGCACCCTGCCTCAGTTGTATGCAAATCTATGTCATGCATATTCATTAGGATATCCTAAAACCTCGACAGGTTTGTGGCCCTCGAGGACTGGAATTGCCCACCCCTGATCTAATGGGTCAACTGACTCCCTCCCAGTTATTTTGCTTCAAATATACCTTAAAAAGATTTTATTATGAGTTTTTGCTTCTACATCAAGCTTATTTTCAAACTATTTCTTTGCCTTCCTTATCAATACTTTGTATCTAACTAGCCAGTGTATATGCTGTTTCCTCTTTTCTTCATTCGGATACCATTTCCATTTTTTTGAAGGATTTTTACTATTGTAGAAGAGGAACAGAAGGCTTATCTGCATACTGTTCCCAGCATCCCCCAGGAGAGGAATCCAGCAAATGATCCAGGCTTCAAACTCCACAGCCCCAGCTTCCAGAGGCCTCGTGCCTTTTGCAGTAGAAAAGGACCAGAAGCACGCGCCTAATGGCGCACAACTCTCAAACCTCTCAATCCATTGAGAGAAGGTCAAATTAATGGTGGTTGAAGAGGATTGGTAAGAATAGCTTTGGGAAATCTTAAGACTTACAGAAGTTTGGAGAGAGGTGAAATAGTGGAATATATTCATTCGAGTTTGTGTGCATCTGAGATAATAAGCAAGCCTGAAGGAGTTAATTCTAGGGTGTGTCTTTCCCTCCCACCCACCCCTCGCTCAACCCTTGATTTTTAGGCAAGAGGCACTGTTTCATTAAAAATCAATCAGGCTCTTATCTAAATCATACTATTGCACCAGCCTTTATTGAGAGTTTAATCATCCCCTTGTAGATCACTAACCGATTAATTAGTGAATAGTAAATACACCAATAAATTTAAAGTACTCTAATTCCAACTCCATTAGGAATCTAAATTTAACTAGGAACTCAATAAAATTAAGATGAAGACATCAGTCCTGCAGCAAGAGGGAGCTTTCTAGTCTTTTGCATTGAGTGTCACATGTATGATTTTTTACCCACCGGTGAGACATTGTATGTATGCACCCGGTGCAAAGATCTCCTGGTTACCAGTGAACAAATCAGATCTCTGGATGCTAGAATGGCACACCTGGAGGAGCTGAGGCAGACAGAGAGGTACATTGATGAGACCCTCAGGGACATAGTACCCCAGTCCCAAATCCAATCTGGCAGCCTTGGTGCTGCCTTGGATCAGAAAGGTCTCCCGGTTGCAGAACATCACTCTGATGTATCAGGAGCTGATCCTGTAGCAAGGACCTGCTCTCCAGGTGATGTGTTGTCCTCTCACTTTGAGGACAAGTCTCCTAGGGCTACTGCCAAAGAGGGAAGGGTTAGGTTGGCCATCATAGTTGGTGATTTGATTATTAGAAATGTAGATAGCTGGGTGACTGGTGGACGTGAAGACCACATGGTAACTTGTCTGCCTGGTGCGAAGGTGGTGGACCTCACGTGTCACCTAGATATGATTATAGATAGTACTGGGGAAGAGCCAGCTGTCGTGGTACATGAAGGCACCAACAACATAGGAAAATGTGGGAGAGAAGTTATAGAAACCAAATTTAGGATTTTAGTTAGAAAGCTGAAATCCAGAACATCCAGGGTAGCATTCTCTGAAATGCTCCCTGTTCCACGTGATGGTCCCCAGAGGCAGGCAGAGCTCTGGATCTCAATGCATGGATGAGACAATGGTGCAGAGAAGAGGGATTCAGTTTTGTAAGGAACTGGACAACCTTTTGGAGAAGGGGGAGACTTTTCTGAAAGGACAGGCTCCATCTTAACCAGAGTGATACAAGGGTGCCTGCACTAACTTTTAAAAAGGAGATAGAGCAGTTTTTAAACTAGAACAAGGGGGAAGCCGACAGTCACTCAGCAGTGCATGGTTCAGAGGAATGTATCTTTGAAGGATACTAATGAAACAGGGCATCCCAACAGAGAGTTTCCAATAAAAGCAAAAGTAGTCCATGTGCCTATAAGTAAAAAATCACCTGAGCTAAAGGATTCCAAATTATCCCTATCAACTGAAAAGCAGGTTGTTAATACAAACAAAAACCGCACTTTGAAATGTCTGTATGCCAATGCCAGATGTCTAAGAAGTAAGATGGGAGAGTGTATAGCAGTAAAGGATGAGATAGACATAATCGACATCTCAGAGACTTGGTAGAAGGAGGATAACCAATGGGACAGTGCTATATCAGGGGTACAAATTATATCAAAATGATAGGGAGGATCAAACTGGTAGGGGTGTGGCACTTTATATCCAGAATGGCATAAAGTCTAGCAGGATAAAGATCATAAAAGAGACTAAATGTTCAGTACAATCTATATGGGAGGAAATCCCATGTGTGTTGGTTAAGAGTATAATGATAGGAGTATACTATCATCTACTTGGCCAATATAATCAGACAGATGATGACATGCTAAGAGAAATCAGGAAAGCTAACCGATTTGGCAGTACATTTATAATGGGAGATTTCATCCACTTGACTAATATAATCAGACAGATGATGAAATGCTAAGAGAAATCAGGGAAGCTAACCAATTTGGCAGTGCATTTATATATTGGGAGATTTCAATTACCCCAATATTGACTGGGTAAATGTGACATCAGGACATGCTAGAGACATAAACTTCCTGGATGGAATAAATGACTGCTTCATGGAGCAATTAGTTCAGGAACCAACATGAAAGGGAGATATTTTATATATAATTCTTAGTGGAATTCAGGATTTGGTGAGAGAGGTAATGGTGGTGGGGCCCCTTGGCAATAGTGATCATATCATGATCAAATTTGAACTAATGACTGGAAAGGGGACAATATGTAAATCTACTGCTCTAGCAATACATTTTGAAAGGGAAAATTTGATAAAATGAGGAAAATAGAAAAAAACTGAAAGATGCAGCTGCAAAGGTTAAAAGTTTTCAAAATGTGTGGACAGTGTTTAAAAATACAATCTTAGAAGCTCAGTCCAGATGTATTCCATGCATTAAGAAAGGTGGAAGGAAGGCAAAATGATTATTGGCATGGTTAAAAGGTGAGGTGAAAGAGGCTATTTTAGTAAAAAAAAAGAAATCCTTAAAAAACTGGAAGAAGGATCCATCTGAAGAAAATAGGAAAAAGCATAAGCATTGTCAAGTTAAGTGTAAAACATAAGGTAGGCTAAGAGAGAATTTGAAATGAAGTTGGCCATAGAGGCAAAAACTCATAATACAAATTTTTTAAAATATATCCGAAGCAAAAACCTGTGAGAGAATCAGTTGGGCCATTAGATAACCGAGGGGTTAAAAGAGCTATTAGAGAAGATAAGGCCATAGCAGAAAGACAAAATTAATTCTTTGCTTCTGTGTTTATTAATGAGGATGTTGGGGAGATACCAGTTCCAGTGAGGGTTTTCAAGGGTGTTGAATCAGATGAACTGAACCAAATCACTGTGAACCTGGAACATATAGTAGGCCAGATTGACAAAGTAAAGAGTAGCAAATCACCTGGTCCAGATAGTATCTACCCCAGGGTTCTGATGGAATTCAAAATGAAATTTCAGATTTATTAGTTAAAATTTGTAACCTATCATTAAAATAATTCATTGTACCTGAAGTCTGGAGGGAGGCCAATGTAACCTCATATTTAAAAAGGGCTCCAGGGGCAATCTGGAACTATAGACCAGTGAGCCAGACTTCGGTGCTGGGAAAAATAGTGGAAACTATTCTAAAGATCAAAATCACAGAGCATATAGAAAGACATGGTTTAATGGAACACAGCAAGGATTTTCCCAAGGGAAATCTTGCCTCACAAATCTGCTTCATTTTTTTGAAGGGGTTAATAATCATGTGGATAAAGTTAAAATGGTAGATATAGTGTATTTGGATTTTCAGAAAGTGTTTGACAAAGCGCTCATTAGAGGCTTGTAAGTAAACTAAAAAGTCATGGGATAGGAGGCGATGCCCTCTCATGGATTACAAACTGTTTAAAAAACAGGAAACATAGAGCAGGATTAAATGGGCAATTTTTTCAGTGGAAAAGGGTAACCACTGGAGTGCCTCAGGGATCTGTACTTGGATCTGTGCTTTTCAATTATTTATAAATGATTTGAAAAGGAATACGACGAGTGAGATAATCAAATCAGATGATACAAATTATTCAGAGTACTTAAAGCACAAGCGGATTGTGATTGATTACAGGAGGACCTTGCGAGACTGGAAGATTGGTCATCCAAATGGCAGATGAAATTTTATGTGGACAAGTGCAAGGTGATGCAAATAGGGAAAAATAATCCATGCTGTAGTTACATGATGTTAGGTTCCATATTAGGAGCTACTACCGAGGAAAAAGATTTAGGTGTCATAGTGGATAATGCATTGAAATTGTTGGCTCAGTGTGCTGCAGCAGTCAAAAAAAGCAAACAGAATGTTAGGAATTATTAGGAAGGGAATGGAGAATAAAATGGGAAAATATCACAATGCTTCTGTATCGCTCCATGACGAGACAAGCACCTTGAGTACGGTGTACAATTCTGGTTGCTGCATCTCCAAAAGATCTAGTTGCATTGGAGAAGGGTAGAGAGAAGGGCGACCAAAATGATAAAGGGGATGGAAACGGCTCCCTATGAGGAAAAGTTAAAGAGGTTAGGGATGTTCAGCTTGGAGAAGAGATTGCTGAGGGGGGGATATGATAGAGGTCTTTAAAAATCATGAGAGGTCTAGAATGGGTAAATGTGAATCGCTTATTTATTCTTTCGGATTTTAGGTGGACTAGGGGGCACTCCATGAAGTTAGCAAGTAGCACATTTAATACTAATCGGAGAAAATTATTTTTTCACACAACACACAATTAAGCTCTGGAATTTGTTGCCAAAGGATGTGGTTAGGGCAGTTAGTGTAGCTGGGTTTAAAAAAGGTTTGGATAAGTTCTTGGAGGAGAAGTCCATTAACTGCTATTATTCAATTTGACTTAGAGGATAGCCACTGCAATTACTAGCATTAGTAACCTGGGATCTACTTAGTGTTTGGGTATTTGCCACTTGCCAGGTACTTGTAGCCTGGATTGGCCACTGTTGGAAACAGGATGCTGGGCTTGATGGACTCTTGGTCTGACCCAGTATGACAATTTCTTATATTCTTATGTTCTTAAGGATGTTTGTTGCTCTGTGGACCTTTGGGCTGAGGCACAATAGGTCCATAGTGAGATGAGTCATAGGCAGACTGTAGTCAGATGCATGTAAGGTCTAGGCAATGCTCAGTGGCAGGTAGTGGTCAGTCATATTCTAGGTCCAGGCAATGATCATTGGCAGGCAGTGGTCAGTTGTATTCAAGGTCCAGGTAATGGTCTGAGGTAGGCAGTAGTCTGTATCTAAGGTTCAGGCCGACATCAAAACAGGTATCTGTCTGAGGTAGGAGAAGAGGGACGGATAGACAGGCTGGGCAGGTGAGGTCAGGAAAAGGTGGGCAATGTGAATGGAGCAGGCAGAGATGAAGACAGAAGACAAACCGGAGATAGCTGGATGAGAACTGAAGCCAAAGCTGGATTAAGAGTGAAGACAAGGCAGAAACAAAGACTGAAATGCTGGGAAGCAAAATGCACTACTTAGCAAGTAGTTGGACCTGTTGCTGAGGCGAATTGCTTCTGAGATGTCCTTATATAGGGCTAACCTGGTGATATCATCTCTGGGGGCCTTGAGGACTTTCCTGCCATGGTCCCTTTATATTCCAGATGGTGGTGTGTGCGCACGCCTAGGGAGAGTCATGGTGTGCGGTGTCAGTAGCATCTTGTCACAACAAAGAGGAGCATCTTGCCATGTTGCTGACCGGCGACATTTGCCATGTTGAGGAGGGACCCCCGCTTACCTAGCTGGGAAGGTAAGAACAAGCGGTTTGTGGGGGGTAACCTGCAGACCACTGAACACAACAGTGTTATTTTGGTTGAATAGACTCTCTCACCTCACCTTTTAACCATACCTTGATGTAAACTCTTGACCTTTGCAGCTGCTACTTTCAGGTTTTCCTTTCTTAATTTATTATAATCTCCCTTTTGAAAGTTAAATGCTATCACAGTAGATTTCCTTAGCGCCCTCCCTCCAGTTTTCAAGTCAAATTTGATCATGTTATGATCACTATTACCAAGTGGCCCTAACACCATTGCCTCTTTCACCAAATCATGTGTTCCACTCAGAATTAGGTCTAAAATACAGTAGCTCCCTCCCTTGTTAGTTCTTATACCAGCTGCTCCATGAAACAGTCATTTATTGCATTTAGAAAATTGATCTCCTTAGCATGTCCTGATGTGACCTTTACATTGTCCATACTGGGGTAATTAAATCGCCTATTATTACTATATTGCTCTTTTTGTTAGCTTCCCTAATTTATGTAAGCATTTCATCATCTGTCAGTTCATTCTGGCCATGTGAATGATTGTATACCAGCACTGTTATTCTATTCCCATTTTCACAAGAAATTTCTAAACATAAAGATTTTACAGTACATTTTGTTTGCTGTAGAACTTTTATCCTGTTTGACTCAGTGCCCTCTTTATCATATAGCACCACTCCTCCACCAATTTGATCCATCCTATCATTGCAATATAATTTGTACCCTGGTTTCGCAGTGTCCCATTGGTTAACCTCCTTTCACCAGGTCTCTGAGATGCCGGTTGTGCTGATGGAAGTACTAGGCAGACTAGGCGGCCACCTAAAGTGCCAAAGGTTTGGGGGTGACCGCTTAGTATTTCTACTGGCCCTATTCTGATGTCACCTTTAAGAAGCAGTGCAAACTCGGGACTTTTGGCTGCTGGCAGGATGTTTGCTAATTGGAACTCCGTCTTTACACACCCCTTCTTGTGGCCGGAAGAGGAAGTTGTGTTGCTTGGGCTGTGGGGGCAGGAAGAAGAAGGTCTAATCACAATGGCGCTAAGGAACGGAAAGGGCATTGGTCCTGTGGGCTGGAAGAAAGAACTAAGGAAGCATAGCAGTGTCAACCAGCCCATGCGTCCGAAGAGTGCAGCAAGGGAAGAGGAGTACTGAGCAAGTCGGCTGCCCAAGAGAGAAGCAGCATGGGTTGGACTCCCAGAGCAGTTGCAGCAACAGGAAGAGAGAAACACTGAACAGGAGTAATTCAGCTAGGCCTATGTGGTTGCAAACTGGAAAAAGGAGATGTTGAGATAATGGGGCCTGCCCCAGGTGGCTGCTGCTGCTGCTCCTCCTTACATGTTCTGGGTGGGGATAGTGAGAGAGAGTAGAACATGAGTGTGTTTATGTAAGCATGTGTGTGCGAGCATGTACGTGTGTTTGAGAGAGCATGAGTGTATGTGTGTGTGTGTGTGTGTGTGTGTGTGTTATATGTGCGAGAGGGAGAGAAGAAAGTTTGTACCCCTTCCTTCAGCAATGAACAACAATCTCAAGGTGACCTGAAATCAAAAAGTTCCCAGGTGTGGTGCGCAGGAGATGTTTTTAATTCTTATTAGCTTATTGGTGGCTGTTTATTGAATTTGCTATTTTGAACTATTTTATTTAACCTGCCTTTCCCCTTATTCTGTTCATTAGCTGTTTTGAAATATTTTTTACTAGAATGGTTTTACTGTTCTGATTGTTTTATGTTTCATGATGTTGTTGGATGTTTCATGAGGCAGGGTAATGATTCTGCTTTTGCATGGCTGCACTGCATATAGCGTCAGGGTTGTTGCTGTTTCCAGTTCAGTATTTGTATGCACATTTCTATCTATACTTTATGGTCTTTTTATTTTGTATTTGGTGAGGGTCTGTCTGTGTTCTGCATATTCTGTATTTGGTGAGGTATTCTGCTAGTGTGTAGTTTTTCTGTAGGAATCTATACCAACCTGTTTTTTCCGCTTTCTTAATAGATGTATTGATGATTTAAGGCTTGGTGTATTATTTATAGTGTTGCCATTTTATAAATAGGGTTGTTACTGTTTGAGTGCTGGCAGTTAATGCTCTTTTGGTATACTATAATTGTAATTCAGTTTACTCATGGCTTTCTGAGGGCCAAGCTCATACCAAATGCATGTTATAATAGACCTAATGGCAACAGAGAGGTGCATGGCCATCAATAGCTTCAGCTATTCCTTATGGCAATAACCAAATTACAAGGTTTTATTCAGTGATTCCAAAGGCCAATCTTAAACATAAATACAGCCCTCTGACATGCCCATGTTTCGCTGAGGAGGCTGTATTGGGAGGGATGAAGTAGGGTATGCACCTTAAATCTGTATGAGAAAGGAACTCATATTACAATCATGTTATAATCAAGAACAGCGGCCTCTACATAAAACCACATTACATGGAATACAAAGCTGTATTTCAAGAAATACATACCAGGTTTATGGAGCACTAATCTCATATACATCATAATGGGACAATTTCCTAGGCCTAGTACTGTATGAGTTCTAAGTGTTTTTTTCTAGGGTGACTGGGACAAGGTCAGGTTGCAGCCATTTTGAAAAAATGACTCTGGGCCTGGGACTAGGGTCACTCTGGGCCTCTTTGTGGGATCCTCACCAGGTTTTTGGGCTTGGGGATGCGGGAGGGAGGTTGGGGGTCCCACAAACTACCAATGCTTTTTTTTCAGACGTTTGAGGAATGGAGGGCATTATATCCCCTCAATTTAGAGTTACTATTGGGATGAGAGGTGGGAAGGGGTGGGGCAGTGACAGCCTAATGTATTGGGAAAGGTGGTGGGGGGCACTATTTATTTATTTATTTTATTTATTTATTTGGATTAGCGTTTGCCTTCACTCCGGTTTACAGGAGAAACCCTGTCATTTATTGATGACAGGGTTGGGAGGACAATTTATTTATTGATGACAGGGTTGGGGGAGGGGGTCCGTCATGCAAGAATTTCATCTTTTTTTAACTTTTGTTTGTTGGGGCTGCCTCTAGTGGTGGCCCTGGGTTTATTTATTTGTTTATTTAAAATTATTTATATACCATCTAGCAATAAAGTATTAATCAGAACAGTGTACAATATACATAAACAAACAAAAATAAAAGCAAGAAGAAAGATACAATCATGAAATGATATTAAAATTATAAAAACAAATATTTTAAAATAATAACCCGCCTTTACCCCTGCTAAACTTCTTCTTTGGCATTTTTTATTTTGTGGTCAGCCCTTTAAGGCAAAGTCTGTCCCTTAAGGTTGTGACTGCCATTGTGCCTAAAGAGCCATTAGCCGTGTTGTTTTGTCCTGTGGAGTTTTGCTGTGAGACAGAACAATACAACATAGAGTTGCAATGTTTTTTCGGGGTAGGGGCCCACTATCATGACAACAGCCTCCCCCCCCCCCCTCGATATAGTGGGAATTCTCCGATGAAAAAAAATCATAGCTTAGGGCCTCTAAAGCCATAGTTAGCATAAGCTTCAAAACATGATACGCCCATTAGCTAACCTATTTTACAGTACAAATATATCCTTGTCCTACGTATTTTTCAGGGATAGGCAGTTCTTGTCCTGGTTTTGTGCTTTTCAGGACATCCACAACCATATTAGGGCATGGTTAAATTTTAGAAACAAAAAAGAATTAAATTCGTCCATAATAGCAATGCAACTTCACTTTTAAAGCAGAAAAAGAAAACGTTTTGGAAGTCAATTACTTTGCTCTTCTTTTTCCATGGTTTTGGTGTAGCTTGGGGAGTATAAATACTCTCATGTGGAAGTTATCTGAAGATGTAAATTCTCTCCTTGGTATTAGGATGACCTAAATTTGCTGAGATGTGAATTAATTAGTCACACTCAAAGTCTAATCATTGTCCATCAGATTAGAAACTTCAGAAAGTAAGCAGATTGCACCCCTCTCTATCATACAATTGTTGCAGCCGAAAAATCAGCCTCTTACTATGCCATAGAGAAAACCTTAACATTTAATCAAATTAGTAGATGGCCTAGGACACTCAGTGTCTCTCAAATGCTGTGCTTTCCTTTCTCCCATTGCTTTTCACCAGTTAAATAAAAATATACACAGTACATTCATTTTGTTACAAATAAAAATCATTTTGTGGGCCCTCATTTGTGACCCCCTTCCTTTTCTGCATTATTTCTTTTAATTCAACCACTTCTGAGCATTCCATAGAATGCCAGGCAGCAGGAAGTTCAATTTAATGCTATCAAATGTTTGTCACTGCAAACTGACGTAAAATCCTACACAATATTCCGGAATTAGACATACAGGCAATATTTTCAAAATCTAATTAAAATTCTCATTTCAGTGTATGCAAGTCTCAAACAACTTGACAAACAGTTTGGAAATCATACTCTCTCAGCTCTGATGAAAATTGCCAGTTCTTCTTCTTTCTCATTGGGCTTAGCTGTATTTACACATTTGAACCCTAACAAACAACCAGACAGTGGAACAACCCATCTGAGTGGTCAGAGGCAGGAGGGTGCAAACATTTAATCAGCTTTAAATGAAACCAGAAGAGAGCAAGAAGCAGTGTAATGACTGCATGATTAGTTGCTTATACAGCTTTCTTTTTTTTTTTTTTTTTGTAAATCCTTATTTACAGTTCCGATTGCTGATCTCCATTCCCATTATTAAGCTGGTAATCTAAATGATAATAGAATCCGCTCTGTGCTTATCATGATCATTACAGCCCAAAATACTGCTTTTTTTCTGAAGCAGCATTGAGCATACTTTTAGTGGCTTCGCAAATGATTATCCATATTCCAGAGAGACAAGAAGCCAATCCTGAGTACTGATCATAACTCAGGAGGAACTAATAGGCAGTAATTTAGTGACTGGATGGTTACTTTATGACTCCCAATATTGTTGTTTCCTGTAAACAAGCAGCCTCCCTAAAGGAAAAGAGAGCGAGGGTATAAAAACATGAGTTCTTGTGGGTTTAAATTTTTTTTTTTTTTTTCAAAATCAAATTCTGTCTACTAAGACTGCAAAGCTGTTCATTACGGAGATTTAGGGGCTAATTAACAGCTGGTAGCCTGGTTACTGTAGTAATTACATCACTGTTTTCAAGTAATAATTCAGTCATTTGAACATTGTTTCTATTCATTTCATTGCAGTGGGATCTCCAATTTGTTCTACACAGTCAACAACAGAGTAGTCTATCTTGGACTAATTAGCCATCTAGAAATTAAATAGCATGAAGTGCACAGTACAAAGGCTAGTGAATGATATGAGGGTTGTTTGCCTGAGTGCAGTCTTGGAGTGATAGGGTCTGTGCTGGATAAACAACCACTTTTTTTTGTGAACTTCATTTCAATGTTTCGAGAAAATCGTGTTTATGAATTACAGTTGTGAGCTCTAAATTCGTTTTTGAAAATGGAAAGAAGAATGGGAAGCTGCACAAATGTGTATATTTATATGTAAATCATATTAGCTGTCAATTATCATTCTGACATAGGAGAAAACACTAGAGTTAGAAAAATTGCCCTCCCCCCAAAAAAAGAAAAAAGATCTTTGAACAATTGTGTGCATGCAGTATAACCTTGTACCCTCAAAACATAGATTCTCTGCTAATCTGATATCAAAAATGATAGGCCTATTGAGGATTTTGCTTCATATTTCTACAAACATTCAGATAAAAGCTGCATGTTCTCCGAGGTGAAAAGGGGATAAATCAGATTTGTCCACGACGAACTGATGAGCAGAGGAATAAAGATGTCCTCAAATATTATGTTCACTAGATTTATTTCCTTTATTTGTAAAGACAGTAACTTTACTGGGATCAAAATGCTGAATATCCTCAAAAAAGGAGGCATACATACAGTAATTGTACAATTATGCACAGCAGTGGCACCTGCTAAGATTCCTACTTCAAGTAAAAAGTCGAAAAAGAAAAATTATTTAACTGACTTAGGCCTGGATTTATCAAAATGCACTAAATATTGCATGCAATAGGAAAAGGGGCATGTTTTATGGTAATAGGCTGTTTAATGCAAAGTGTGCTTTGCATAGGTATTACCGCAGACAGCAATAACTTGTGCACTTTGTGGTAAGTACCACAATTGTTGCAATTCCTACCTACAACCACTAGAGAGAGAGAGAGAGAGAGAGAGAGACTAGCTATAAGACCCTCATATTAGGTAGGTATTTATACCTCTATAGGAGGCCCCCCTAGCTACTCGAGGTGAGGTTAGGGGCCACTTTGACATGCAGAGTGCATCGTACGAACAGAACAGGGCACTCTTGTGAAGATTTGATAACCTTTGGACTCCGAAGGTCATCAAATCTTCACAAGAGAGCACTGTTCAGTTTGTACATCATACTCTGCATGTCAAACTGGCCCCTAACCCCTACACTAATACCTAAACCTCACCTCAAGTAGCTATGTGGGCCTCCTATAGAGGTATAAATAAATACATACCTAGTATGAGGGCCTTATAGCTTCTCTCTCTCTCTCTCTCTTTTTCTCTCTCTCTCTCTCTCCAGTGGTTGTAGGTAGGAATTGCAACAATTTTGGTACTTAATAAAAAGTTATTGCAGTCTGCAGTAATACCTATGCAAAGCACACTTTGCAATAAACAGCCTATTATAATAAAACATGCCCCTATTGCATGCAATATTTAGTACATTTTGATAAATCCAGGCCTAAGTGAGGAGAAGGACCAGAGGCCTATTTATATTTGGAGATTTCCTCACTAGGAATACTTTATTTTTCACATTGTAATCAACATCTGTGAAAAAATGTTTATTGCTTGTTTCTCCTGATTTAATACATCATTCTGTTGCACTATTCTGAGGGAGCTTAAAACTGCAATTTCAAAGTCATTCAGTATCCCTTTGGCTGTTTGCACAGGTAGCAGCTTGTATTATCTCAGCTAATGGCTGGTGGCTATCAGGTTTCCAGGCTGGACACACAGCGCCTTTCCAAATGTCCCATCTTTATGCAGTGGTTGCATAGCTTGGGTTGGGATCACTCACCAGCTACACCCCTTTTTGTGGAGGCATCTCTGCTTTTCCTGGATTGTGTCTGTTCACAAGCCTCAACGCCTGCTGTGTGAGGGAGTTTTGCTCTTCTTGGATGTGTTCGCCTACCAGCCTTTACCCTTACAGTGAAAATCTTTTTTCTCGTTCTCTCCCTTCTCCATGCTGAGCTGCCTTATGGTGTTTGCCATTTTCTCCCTTAATCCCTCCCCTGTACAATCAAATTAATCTATGAGTCTCCCCTTCACATAGTCCAATATTAATTCATATTCTAGTCTGATTTCTAATGCCATTTATTAGGGAGTCATATGAATCATGTAAATGACGTAGCAATATTTCTACACATGATAATCTTTAGATCTTCTCCTATGCATCTTAGTCTCTCTGTGATTTCTAAAACAGCATTCATTTGTTCGAACATTTCATGGGGCTCTTTCAGCATTAAACTATGAAAACTGTGAAGCAGAAACAGTTTGCTCTTTAAATTACATCTTTCATATATTCTTTTAAGTGATACCCACATTTCTTTGGCAGTAGCATGCCTTCGGATGCTTATTATTTTACTATCTTGCACAAGAAGAAAAATAATAATCTAATCTTTGCATATTTTTCCTCATCCTAGTCCTCTGAATTTACAATAGGTCTGTCCTTGCATATCACATCCCAAAGTTTATCCTTATTCAGCAGCAATTCCATTTTAAACTTCCAAGTCTGCTAATTGCTTGGATTTAGTAAAGTTACAGCTTCTCCAGCATCTTATGCTGCAAGCCATGCTTTCTGAGTTAATTGACTTTCTTTTGTTGTAGTCACAGCTCCTTTTTAGTAAGGTCTCAGCCTGCTTAAGGTCCTTTCTTTCCCTTAAGCACGGGCTCTGCTCTGTTTTTGCTCTCTGAGCTTATAGCTTTAAGTGTCTTCCTGAGTCAGGTTTCAGAACCTCTTCTATGAGTCTGAACCCTTCTGTGGGCTCATAACCTGTTTTGGGGATACAGGTGTGGTCCAATCTTGTTGTTCAGGGTCAGAACTAAGTGTGTGCAGCACTTGCCTCCAGGAGAAGCACTTACTGTGAAGTAGAAATAACTTAGCATTCTACTGTAGCAGCATGCAAAAATACTTTAGTTGGGAAACTGGAATACCAAATGAATAAACATGATTCTGTATATAGAGATTGTATTGGTATGACCAGTTATAATAGGCAGGGAGGAAGATGAGGACTCAGACTCACTAATACAGATTACATCCCATCTAGGTAACCCTTAAAGTGCCACCTTTTCCAATGCAGGGTCAGGCAATGCAACCAAGGAATGTTAAGCCTTTGTTGTCTGGTCTGGAGGTTGACCTTTTGTTATCAGTCCTCCAACACCCCCTTCCATAACAAGATATGTGCAGGGAGGGAGGCTGAGAACTGTGGGCAGGCATTATTGAGTAAGTGCATAAATCAAGGGGAGCCTGCACAGATCAGTCAACTTGAGTCCACGCAGTTCCTATACTGTATAGCTGTCATGTGGTCTTGGGTTGGGTACGATGTACAAGTGCACCTTGTTTGTGGAAGGGCTCCCTGCACCACTTGGGTTCTAGTTGACCATTTTTTCATGTCTCTTTCCTCATCCTTGACACTGGAAGGGTGTGCATACTGTGGCTGTGTTTCCTTCAGCACTTGAAGTACATTATTACTGTGTGACCAAAAGCTTGTATTATAAAATATTCAATTTAAAAATCTCTCTCTCTTTCTATCTATATTTTAAGAGTGTGCATCAATAAAATTATCATTTCAGGTTTGATTCATTACATTAGGTGCCTATTTTTTTTTTACTCATGAGGGTTTTTTTTAAAATTGTTTTAGTGTGCACTATGTCCACTTGATATGCACTATTTCCATTTAGTGTACACTAAGGGGCGGATTTTAAGAGCCCTGCTCGCCTAAATCCGCCCAAAACCGGGCGGATTTAGGCGAGCAGGGCCCTGCGCGCCGGGAAGCCTATTTTACATAGGCCTACCGGCGCGCGCAGAGCCCCGGGACTCGCGTAAGTCCCGGGGTTCTCCGAGGGGGGCGTGTCGGGGGCGTGTCGGGGGTGGTCCCGGTCGTTGCTGCGTTTCGGGGCGTGTCGGCAGCATTGTGGGGGTGGGTACGGGGGCGTGGCTACGGCCCGGGGCGGTCCGGGGGCGTGGGCCGCGCCCTCCGTACCCGCCCCCCAGGTCGCGGCCCGGCACGCAGGAGGCCCGCTGGCGCGCGGTGATTTACGCCTCCCTCTGGGAGGCGTAAATCCCCCAACAAAGGTAAGGGGGGGTGTAGACAGGGCCGGGCGGGTGGGTTAGGTAGAGGAAGGGAGGGGAAGGTGAGGGGAGGGCGTTAGAGGATTCCCTCCGAGGCCGCTCCGATTTCGGAGCGGCCTTGGAGGGAACGGGGGTAGGCTGCGCGGCTCGGCGCGCGCCGGCTATACAAAATCCATAGCCTTGCGCGCGCCGATCCAGGATTTTAGCAGATACGCGCGGCTCTGCGCGTATCTACTAAAATCCAGCGTACTTTTGTTTGCGCCTGGAGCGCAAACAAAAGTAGGCTATTCGCGCTCCTTTTAAAATCCGCCCCTAATTGAGTTGTAACAATGCACACTAAATAGACATAATGGGGCGGATTTTCAGAGCCCTGCTCGCCTAAATCCGCCCAAAACCGGGCGGATTTAGGCGAGCAGGGCCCTGCGCGCCGGTGAGCCTATTTTACATAGGCCTACCGGCGCGCGCAGAGCCCCGGGACTCGCTTAAGTCCCGGGGTTCTCCGAGGGGGGCGTGTCGGGGGGGGCGGGCCCAAACCACGCGGCGTTTAGGGGGCGTGCCGGGAGCGTTTCGGGGGCAGACCCGGAGGCGTGGTTACGGCCCGGGGCGGCCCGGGGCGTGGCCGCGCCCTCCGGACCCGCCCCCAGGTCGCGGCCCCGGCGCGCAGGAGGCCGCTGATGCGCGGGGATTTACGCCTCCCAGAGGGAGGCGTAAATCCCCCGACAAAGTTAAGGGGGGGGGTTTAGACAGGGGCCGGGCGGGTGGGTTAGGTAGGGGAAGGGAGGGGAAGGTGAGGGGAGGGCAAAGGAAAGTTCCCTCCGAGGCCACTCCGATTTCGGAGCGGCCTTGGAGGGAATGGGGGTAGGCTACGCGGCTCGGCGCGCGCCGGCTATACAAAATCCATAGCCTTGCGCGCGCCGATCCAGGTTTTAGCAGATATGCGCGGCTCCGTGCGTATCTACTAAAATCCAGCGTACTTTTGTTTGCGCCTGGAGCGCAAACAAAAGTAGGCTATTCGCGCTCCTTTTAAAATCCGCCCCAATGTGCACTAAAACAAAATAAATAAAAACTAAATTTTCTGAAAAAATAATTGTTTCAATTTTGAAACAATATGAAACAATATAGGCAATGTTGTTGACATTGCCCATGTTATTACAAATGAAAGCATGTCCTTAATATATATACACATTATTGTAAGGACCTTTTAAAAATTTTGAGGGGGTAAAATATGTTTATGCTAGTAAAGACACCCCCTCGACCTCCTCTTGCCACTAGAAATGTGCCTTATCTCAGCCACATATAGAAAGTACACATACTTTTCATGGAAGGTCAAAGCACATGTACTGTTATATTGTTGGTATACGTTTATCTGCACAGACGCAGAACAATGTGTCCAGTTGAATTCTTTATTCTTAAGCACATGCTCAATTACAATTGCTGTCTATGCATTTCATGAGAAAATCATTTTTATTGTGTTTTGTCTTCAGTTAAAGTTATTAAACACAATTTTTGGTGGGCTTGTGAACTGTATCACTAGAGAGATGGATCCTTGGGCCGGCCTTGAAGATGAAGGAATGGCAGTGGGTGGACCACTGCCGTGAGGGTTACCACTGTAACCAAAATGACAGTATTCCCCTCTGAAGATGGCAGATTGACCACAAAGTCTGTGGCTAAATGTGTCCAAGGTTCTATGGGAATTGGTAGAGATTGCAGGAGACCCCAGGCTGCCCCGGGCAGGGGCTTCTGTTTGCGCAGGAAAGGACAGGAACTAACATAGGCACAGACATCATGGCCTCATTCAAGGCCACCAGTAATAATCAACGATTCAGAAGTTCCAAGGTTCGCTCCTGACCTGCGTGTCCTCCGGTGAGGGAATCATGAGCCCAAAGTAACACCTCCTTTCGTAATCGCCGTGGGACTATAGTCTTGCCCAAGGGATTTACAGTCGTACTTGCTATACTGACTCTTGCTGGGTCCAGGATGTACTGAGGAGAATCCTCCTCCCCCTCTGGCTCGGAGGTCCTAGACAATGCATCCGCTCGAATATTCTTGCTCGCTGGCCTGTAGAGAAGAGTGAAGTTAAACAGTTAAAGAAGAGAGACCACCGAGCTTGTCTGGGATTTAGTCCTGGGCTTTACATAGAAACTCTAAGTTCTTATGATCTGTGTAAACCGTGATGGGATGGATCGCCCCCTCTAGCCACTGTCTCCACTCTTCAAAAGCTAGCTTGATTGCTAGGAGTTCCTTGTCTCCTATGCTGTAGTTACACTCCTCCACTGAGAATTTCTTGAAAATAAGAGCATGGGAGTAACTTGCCCCTTGCTGGAAGTCTGGCTGAGAATTACCCCCACGGCTATGTTGGAGGCATCTACCTCCACTATAAAGGGACGTAGCGGGTCTGGATGATGTAAGCAAGTGTCTAGCAAGAATGCCTTTTTTAGATCTTCAAAGGCTTCAGGCGGCTTCTGGCCATACTTTGGTATCAGCTCCCCTCCGGGTAAGGGCAGTAAGAGGAGCCATCCTAAGAGAATAGTGGGGAATGAACTGTCTGTAGAAGTTCGCAAATCCTAGGAAACGCTGTAGCGCCTTCACTCCCATGGGACAAGGTCACTCCTTAATGGCCAAAACTTTCTCAGGATCCATGCAAAATCCAGTAGACGAGACAATGTAACCCAAGAATCGAAGGGACTCCTGTTCGAGCAAACATTTCTCCAGCTTAGTGTACAGGTGATTGTTCTTAAGGATTTGTAATACTTGTCTTACATGTTGCCGATGAGAGTCCAAATCTTGGGAGTAAATTAGCACATCGTCTAAATAAGCGATGACAGAGGAGTGCAACATCTCACAGAGAACCTCATTCATTAACTTTTGGAAGACTGCCGGGGCATTGCACAATCTGAACGGCATTACTAGGTACTCGTAATGACCATCCCTGGTGTTGAAGGAAGTCTTCCATTTGTCTCCGGGGTGGATTCGGACGAGATTGTACTCACCTCGAAGATCAAGTTTGGTAAAGATCTTTGCCCCCTGTAGTCTGTCCAGGAGCTCAGGGATTAGTGGCAGGGGATAGCGATCCCGATGAGTAATGGCATTCAAGCCCCGGTAGTCAATGCAAGGTCTTAATGTGCCATCTTTTTTCCCAACGAAAAAGAATCCTGCCCCCGCAGGTGGCTTGGAGGGTCTAATGAACCCCTTTGCAAGATTTTCGGCATTGTATTTTGACATTACTTGTGTCTCAGGAAGCGACAGAGGGTAGACCCTCCTGCGAGGGGGCGTAGTCCCAGGCAGCTGTGGCAGAACCTCCGCCTTCTCTTTGGAGAACACTTCCATGAATTCTGCGTATGGAGCTGGAGGTTGAATGGAAGTATTCAGTAAGGCCAGTCTATGAGAAAACGGGGTCTCAAGACAATTAGAGAAACAGAAGGGACTCCATTTGACCACTTGTAGCATGTCCCAATGTGTAACAGGAGAGTGCCTTTGTAGCCACGGTAATCCTAGGACTATCAGGTGCACTGCCTTCTCCAGGACCAAGAAGGATATTCGCTCTGAATGTAGTACCCCAGTCCGTAAGGTGATGGGAGCGGTGGAGACAGAGATACTCCCAGGCAGAACTGTGCCCCAGATAGAGGTGATCCATATGGGTGGATTACGAGGGTGAGTGGGTTGCTGAAGCTGTTGCACCAGATCGGACAGGATAGAGTTCCCTCCTGCCCCGGAGTCAATGAATGCTAGAGTGGAGAACGATCCCCCTGGGTATTCAAGAGTCACAGGGACCGTACATTGAGAAGCAGAATTAACACAGCCTAGGAGTAGCTCCTCAGTTGCACCTAGGCTTTGGTGTTTTCCGGGCGCTTCTTACATTGAGCCAGGAAGTGGCCCTTGTTCCCGCAGTACAAGCATAGCCCCAACACTCGACGTTGACGCCTCTCCTCAGTGGACAGTGGGGTGCTTCTCAGCTGTCGGAAGAAGACGCAGGATGACCTGGATATGACATCATGGGTCTTGAGAAGGCCGGAGCCAAAGATACCGACCTACGTGGAGACTGTCCCTCCTTGGCCCTTTGCTGAAGACGGTGGTCGATTCGCCCAGCCAGGTCAATAACGCTGTTTAGGTCATCGGGGATGTCCCTGGCAGCCAACTCATCCTTAATGTGAGCAGACACCCCCTCCAGGAAGACTCCCCGCAAACAGTCATCACGCCACCCGACCTCCGTGGCGAGGGTGCAAAACTCAATCGCATAATCTGCCAATGATCGAGACCCCTGTCGGAGTTGCAGTAGCTCGGACATGGCCGTAGATAGCCGTGCTGGCTCATCAAACACCTGCTTGAAATTACTAATGAACTGTTGCAGATTACTCAACAGCGGGTTGTTACGCTCCCACATGGGAGAGGCCCAACTTAGTGCTTTTCCATCCAGCAGGGACAGTATGTAAGCGACTTTCACTGAATCAGAGGGGAACTGGCCTGGGAGTAGCGAGAATCTGATGTAGCACTGATTCAAAAACCCTCGACAGGTCTTGGTGTCACCGGAATAGCGCAGTGGAGCCAGTATCTGGGTTGGTGCGGGCACTCCTATGGCAGGTACCTGCGGGAGTGTGGGTGGTACCTTGGGAGGCACCGCATCCAGGTGGTTAGCCAGCAGCTCTACGGTCACAGCCAGTATGTCCAGGCAGTGCTGCTGTTATTGTAAATGTTGAGCCATTCCTGGAATGGCCTGCAGTCCTGAGATGTCCGCCGGGTCCATGGCCTTGCAAACTGTTGTGAACTGTACCACTGGAGAGGTGGACTCTTGGGCCGGCCGTGAAGATGAAGAAATGGCAATGGGTGGACCACTGCTGTGAGGACTGGCTGGGAGGCGGTTCGGGACCAGGCAGGAGCTTCACCCTGGGAAGCCCGTGGACCCCCAGGAGGAGCCTGTAAGGACCCAGGCCACTGGGGCTTAGGAGAGGTCTCCCGGAGCAGACGTAGTCTGTAGAACAGTCCAAGGTCGAGGCAGGCAGCAGAACAGCAGAATGAAGACGTACCGAAGACGAGGCCAGGAAGACAGTCCGAAGATAAGGAACCAGGTACTGAAGCTGAAGAACCGACCCAGAAGCAGGAACTCAGGAACTGAAGCAAGGAAACAGCAACTGAAGCAGGAACAAAGGAACGTGAGGCAACTAGTGACTCCAAGGAGTGAACCCTGTTGCAAGGCAATTTCCCTAATCAGACGCCGGGTTTAAATACCCTGCCGGCGTCTGATGTCATCTAGGGGACTGGCCGGGACTCCGTGCAGCTGTGCCTTTAAAAGGCATCCGCTTGCGCACACGTGCCTAAGGGGGGCAGAGTCAGGATCGGAGCTCGGCGGCATCTCCCTCTTGGAGACGCCGCCGCGGAGAGGCCTGGCAGGCCCGAAAAACACCGGACCCTGTTGCGGGCCTCAGCACGGTTAAAAGGTAAGGACCCGGTCGTGAGTCTAGCGGCTGGGACTGCAACAGGACTAGCAAAAGTACACCCGAAAGAAACAAAATTAAATATTAATTGTCCCAAAAAAAAGCAGAACAAATATGCTGTCTAGACCATAAATGACAGTGAGAGCAACATAGCAAATTATAGAGATGGGCATTAGTTTAAAATGACATAGACAATGTCAAGGATATTGTTCATATCGTTTCTTGTTGTTTTCGAAATGAAAGAAAAAAACCCACAAAATGTCATGTTTTCTGTTTCATTATTTTTAGTATGGACTATTTCCGAATAGTGTGCATTGTTCCAAAATGTGCTCTATTGAGAAAGAGTGTGCATTCTTTCCATAATGTAAAAAATAAAAAAGGGAAAACATTAACAATGTAAACTGACTCCAAAATGACACGAAACAACATTTTTTTAGCCTGGACACTCCTAGTAAATTATACAGGAAGCTGTTTTTAAACTTTATACTAAATATTTTGTATTGGTAAAAAATATAATTGGCCAATATATGAAGCAAAATAGAAAATTTGTGGTAAAATCTTACACAAATTCTTTACCATACAAACAAGAAAAAGTAGTTAAAACTTTTCCCATTTGTTTCTTCTTTGCCTGTGTGTTTCTTTGTGACTATATGGAAAAATGTCTCATTTTCTCTGATTGTTCCAGCATTCTATGAAGAATACTGATACCAAATAAAAATATTTCTTAATATTTATATTGCATTATTGTTTGTTTACATGTGCTAATCAATTATTTACTGTGGTAAAACCTAAGGTAAATCATTTGATCACTGCAGTGTTGAAATTGAACACATTCATGTATTTTAAATATGCAGCTAGTGAGATAATGAGCTCATTAGTTGGATCATCTTATTTAATTTCTCATAGGCCATAAACCAAAATTTTGCACAGCCTACTCGCTATTCAAAAGTTTGATCCTTGGGAAAGGGTGGTGTTGAGTGGCTAGCTTGACAAATGGGCAAAGAAATCAATTTTAACACATGCATAAGTGTGAAAGGATATCTCCAGGAACCTTCCAAACTTAACACGACTTAGTGCATGAACTCCTAAAAATGCAAGTAAAAATAATGAAATGCATTCACTAATCTCAGAAAAGCTGCTGCCATATAAGATATTTAGAAATCTCATCTTTGAATCAAAAAGTGTAGCTTGTGGGTTCTCTTCAGCGGTATCTCTGACCAGCTGTGGTTCTATAGACACACGTACATGCATACACACACAGATGATACCAGTAATCTGTGCTGTTTTACTGCTCTTTCAGATACTGTCACAATATTTTAGATGGTGATATTTTTGGGCTTTTTTTGTCATACAAATGTATGTTAATCACACACCCTCAAATGCTACACAAACACATACACACAACTACACATGCATGCACACACACCCCTACGCATACTCCCACATGCCTCGCCCAAGCACAGACACAGAAACACGCACACACACACAACCCTATTACACACCAAGACAGAATCAAACACTGTCACACAGACATCTGAGATTTATCAGTGTCCATATGTCTGTATATGTGTGTTTAAGTCTCTCTCTGTTTGTAGCATATGTATCTCTGTATGTGTGTGCCTGTATATGTAACCTTTTCTTCCTGGATTGCTTTCTAAAATTTGAATTTACACCAGAATGTTTTATGCAAACACACAAAAGATCCTTCCAAGCTGCTTTCTCCTTCTCTCTCTCAAGTGGCACATGTTGAAAAAATGGAAAAAAAACATACTAAAGTATAGCATGTACTTAATATGTAATATAAGAACCCTGACAGCCCTTCTACAAATCTGTTGGAAAGCTTTGCCAACTTATTAACGTCTCATTTGTTAAAAATGATAACATATCAAGAATCATTTTGGGGGATGCAGTTTGGCCAAATTTTAAACTCCCATGCTGTATTTAGCACTCCTGCGGCTAAGTCAAATTGCAGGATCAGGACACAACATGGGTGGCAACAGGGAGCCCTCTCTGGGACCAGGAAGGGGGATGGGGAGGAAGTAAGGGGTGTTTACAGGTGAGCAGCTACGTGGAGTGGGAGGTAGGAAAGGTAAATGAAAGGAGGGACAGGGGGCTGGGACTAGGGGTGGGGTGGTAATATGCTTTATAAGGGAAAGAAGGGGGTCGGTAAACCCCCCTTTGCTCCTGCAAGCCAGCTCGAGAAGTTCCCCTGCCGCCCTCCCCTTGCAGGATAGGGTCAAACAAGGTGATGCACGGGATTGTTGCAGCTCCAGTGGGGTGACCAGCTTGCAAGGCTAAGCTCCCAGAGAAAGAGGAAGGCAGCAGTTATAGTGGGTTTGACAAATTCCTGCAACTGCTTGTTTATCCCGCTAGCAGTGGAGCATGCACTTGGTGCACTTGGCGCTTTGAGGTCAGATGGGGCAGGATGGTAGTCACCTTAGCACTCAAGTTCCTTGTCTTTTATGGACCATGGATCCTTGAGCCACAGGGATAGGTAACCCAAATCCAGCACACTGGTGTTTACGGCCAGGTAGGGGGGGTGGGTGGGGAGTGAGGGTACACAGGCAGACAGTAGTCTGCGGCAGAGCTATGTCAAAAAGCACTGGTCGCACTGGTCGCACATGGCTCTCTTTTTCTTGCTGGCTCACGTTTTTGACACATTTTAGCTTCACAATATTGGTTGTATTAGTGCTCTTGTGTTAGTTATTATGCATGTTGCTGTAATTTGCTAAACTTACTTTATTCTGGGCTGCAGCCATACCATTCCACATAAAGAAATGATCTCGACCTCAGACTGTGTGTTTTCTTTAATAACTAATGGGCATTTGGAAAGAATTTAAAAGACCAAGAGAAGCCCTCTGCCTGCACATGTTGTAGTAATAGTTTCAGGGTGTGAAACTGGCAGAAGGCTACTTATACGTTAGGACAGGGAGAAAAATCATACAAGATAATGACAGTTTTTCATGCAGTATGTTAAACAGGAAAGGTAGAAGTCTTGGAAATGGAAAACCTTTCCTTCCAACTGAAGAAGGAAATAATCTACAAAGCCAAAGCAGAGGATGTTGAGAGCATGCAAGATACACAAAAATTGCTGCATGCAACTGCGAGTGACTCGGTGACAGAAAACTGTTGCAGTCAGCCCTGAAATACAAGCTCCCAGTGCACTCCCATATCTTCAAAGACAGTAAATTACTCTTAAATGTACTGAGAAGCTAGAGGAGCTCTATCTGTAATGGAATCAAATGTGATTTAAGAGACCTGATCAGAACAGTGCAAAAACAGAGGAAGAACAAAATTAAAAATGCAGGTCCATTATGAGATTTAAAAATAAAAATATTGCATGCTTTCTCCATTTAAACAAATGCCTTCTATATTATTATTTGTTGAAAACTATGATGTCTTCATTCTCTTTTTGGCTTGATTATGGTACAACAAAGTGCCAGTTTGTCAGTACCAACTGATGTAAGGGCATATAGTACCTGATATGACCTTAAGTGTTGAAACAGCACAGTCCGTCAATCCATGCAAAAGGGCTCTAAGTGTTAAGAATTTTGCCCACTTGCAAAATGAATAAAGTTCTTAGTATTTTCAACTTTTATTTCCAAGAGATTTGTTTGTGAGAAAATTAATGAGATTCTAGATCTAGTAAACCCACTCGGTGAGAATCAGAGAATATTAATGAAAATGTATTGCACAATGAAGAAAAGGATATATGCCCTTATGAGAGAAATATCAAGAAGGGTAACCATGCAAAAGCATGGCTTCAGGAATGCTTACCAGTATAGATTTTTAACCTCCTCTCTCCGAAAACAGATGATACATACTCTATCACATCCTGAGTAACTGTACCCACTCCTCCTTTGCTATTTGCTCCTCTGGGTCTTTTAGAGATCAAAATCTGAGCTATTCAACAACTCCCTTTCATATTTCAATATAGGACATATTTAAGAGGATGGGCAAAAATCTGAAAGCATCAGAAACCAGTTAGAGTATTAGAAAAACAAATTCCTTCTGGACTCATAAAACTGCAAGTCAGATGGCCTCTGGAATACCTGTACATAGTAACAAAGTAAATGACAGTGGAAAAAAAGATCAAAATGGCTCATCCATTACACCAGTCGAGATTTGTCCACATTGGGTAAATGTGCATATAAATTCCCACATTAAACCCAACACCAACACACCTGCCCCCTGGTATATAAACTGATCTCTCAACTCTTTTCCTTCCATTGCCCGCCATATCTGTCCCAAGCATGCCCAAAATCATTTCAGGTTTTGTCATGTTCAGCTTTGATTCTCACAAGACCAATATCTAAATCAACATTAAGACCCCTATCCATGTCTTATTAACAAGTTTTGTAATAATCCACACACCCACCAAGTTTACTGCAACTGTTTATCCAAAAATAAATGAAAACAAAAAAGCCATCCTTCTCATGCTCACTGAAGTTTGAGTTTTAATTATGGCCTTTCAATTATGTACTGCTTCCTTGGATTCTTACAACCCAAATGCATGACTGCACATTTTTGCATTGAATCTTCTTAACTGCTAAGAATTAGACTACTCCTTGAATTTTGTTTAGATTAGTTTTCATTCTGTCTACTCCCTCACGGGTGTTCACTCTGTTGCAGATTTTAATACCATCTGCAAAAAGACAAACTTTTCCTCCAAACCCATCCACAGTATCACTCACAAAAATATTGAACAAAGCTGACCCCAAGGTTGATCCCTAAGGCACTACACTAATCAACTTTCTTTCCTCTGAGTGAATTCCATTTACTTCGTTGTCTAACATGCCATCGGTCAGCCACACAGCAGAATGCCGCCAACGGGATATGGCCAACAGTGTGCAGTGCGCCTCCCCCTAGGTGCGTGCACCACAACCTGAGATTTAAAGGGAGTGTGGTGGGAAAGTCCCTGCGGTCCCTAAATATGACATCACCAGCACAGCTCTATTTAAGGGCAGCTCCCCAAAGCAACTCGCCTTAGCAACAGATCCAACTACTTTGTATTAAGCATGTTGCTTCCAGCATTCCTGTCTTCTTTCCAGCCTTGTCTTCAGTCTTCATTCCAGTCGTCTTTAGTCCTCATCCAGCTGTCTTTGTCTGTCTTCATTCCAATCTGTTCTTTCCACATTGCCTGCCTGTTCTTGTTCTTGCCTGCCTACTCTGTCTATCCATCCCTCTTCTCCTCCCTCGGACGAATATCTGGTTTGACCTCAACCAGGACCTCAGATATGACTGATCGCTGTCTGACTCTTACCATTGCCTGGACCTTGGATACATCTGACTGCCACCTGCCTATGACCCAGCTTTGCTATGGACCTTCTCTCCTGCTATCAGCAGAGATCCCACCTAATTCCTGCCATCTCTGACACCCAAAGGCTCAACACAAGGGCAACATGGGCTGGTATAGGTGACTGGTCTCTGCTTCATCTGGGTCTGGCTCTCAATGGTGGGAACCTGCAGGAATCCTCCCTACAGGTAGAGACAATCCTGCATCAACCCAATGGTCCACAGACACAACAAGGACCCTCAAGTTGAATGAATCTTCACCATCTGTGTTCTAATACTGAATCATGCCATTTGATGATCACTAAATATGAGGTGACCATCCACTATGACATCAGAAACACTCTCCCTATTGGTAAGCATCAGGTCTGTTTTGCCCCCTCCCATTTGGATTCCATTACCAGTTGATGGAACAGTTCTCTCTGCAGAGAATCCAGGTTCTCCAAGCTTCTAGATGACACTGCAGTCACGATGTTCCAATCGATATCCAGGTGTTTGAAATCATCTAGCAATAGAAGCTCCCCTTTCAAAGAAATTTTGTACATTTCTTCCTTTAAATCTCTGTTCATTTCTTGTGCTTGAAATGGAGGTTTGTAAATTGCATCAGAATAAATAGATGTTACATTCCCTCATTCCATCCATAGTGCCTCTTCCTTACCACATAAGCCCTTCAGTTCTGTTGCCTTAATATTATTTTTTGATATAGTATACACTTGTAAATGAGTAAGGCACATTGCTGACATGAATGGAAGTAAAGTGCCATTTCTCAAGTTTTTAACCGTTGCCATGATTGTGCACAAATGTTTCACTGCATGCATTCTACATCCTGCATGATCTCTTGGTCTTTAACTGATTCTGGTTTCCTCCATTGATAATTATTATCATTTATTAAATTTGATTGACACTAATCAATCAAAATCATCAATGCAGTTTGCAGTTTGCAAAATGTTACATAAAACAAGTTAAAAATTAAGACAAATATTAATGTTATTTCTTTGAAGTGGCATGCACTTTATTGATGTGGGGATGGCAGGGTTGATGAGTTTAAGGACAGGGTGTTTACTTATGTTTAATTTATTGTGTTTACTCTGGTATATTTGTTGATATGTAATTGTATGTTATAGTATAGATGATGGGAATGTTAGATTGGGAGGACTGTAGAATTTTAGGATGGGAAAGGGATTTAATTTTATTATATGTTGATGTTTTGCATATCTTGTTTTTATATGTTATGAATCATCCTGAACTATCTTTGTAGTGGTAATAGCTAAATGTAATTATAAAGATAAAGATGGCTCCCTCAGTCTGCAAGGCAGCTGTCACAGCAGAGAGAAGGCAGCAGAAGGTGAAGGGTAAATCCCTCACAACAGCTGTTGAAGGGAAACTAGAAGGGATAGCCAGGAATCAGCATCATCCCATGAAAGCTTGGATGTCCCTTGTTGCAATCTTTCCATCTTTTACCCTGGCTCTCTGAGACAGCCACTCCTGGTATAAATGGAACAGATGCAGTGGAAGATGTTAGAGTTGCTTTGGTGAATGAGATGCATGGTGCTGATGTCAATTCCCTGAAATATCTTAGATGACATACAGTGAAGGTCGTTCTTGTCATTACTGTCGTTAGTGTATCCAATGACTACAGCAAACATTCTGAGACTCCAGCATGAACAACTGTCATGTTACCTAGAGCTTCACTTTGGGTTTGAATGCACAGCTTTTCCATATAGCTTTGAAGCCCTCATAGATTGTGGCTCTCTTCAAAATGGTGCCGGTCAGCCAGGATATAAGAGATACCCCTATCATGTGATAGAAGTATCTCTTGTATTGCACTGGTCAATGCCATATTGAAGAGAATGAGCACCAGGCCTGGAGCCTAGGGGGCACTCCATGGCCCCACTAGACCACCAGGTATTCCTGGGGAGGTGGCCTAAGGTGGGACATGAGGGTCAGGGGCTGGAGGAGTATGGATGCTACTGCCAGTACCACAGCTTTGGAATCCCCCGTGGTATTTTTCCCATCCGGGGAAAATACCTTGGATTAGCAAGCCAAATGGGATTTAAAAATCCAGTTGCGGTATGTGGCTGCCATTTAGCTGGCTTTTTATTCAGCTTAAAAGTTAGCTGGCTAAATGAGAGGCTGGAGAAATGTGTTATAGTGTGGGGCCACATGTCCACTTGACTTTGCCAGGAAAATGCTAATATTTAGTGTTATCTGATTTAGTTCTTGAAAGTTGGTTGTCCTAAAGTTAGCCGAATAAACTTATTAGGCTAAAATTAAGATAGCATAGTATATTCAGCAGCACAAATATCTCAGCCAAGTTAACCAGATAAGTTTATCCAGCTCACTTATGGGCTGATACAGTACAGTGCGCTCCAACGGAGCGCATTGTTAACCCTCTATTAGACGTGTGTTTTTGACGCGCTAGCGTTACCCCTTTTTCAGTAAGGGGCCGAAAACGCAGGTCCAACCCCTCGAACCGAATTGCGCCCGCAACATGCAAATGCATGTTGATGGCCCTATTAGGTATTCCCACACGATTCAGAAAACAAAATGTGCAGCCACGCCGCACATTTTGCTTTCAGAAATTAGCGCCTACCCAAAGGTAGGCGCTAATTTCTTTGGGCACCGGGAAAGTGCACAGAAAAGCAGTAAAAACTGCTTTTCTGTGCACCCTCCGACTTAATATCATGGCGCTATTAAGTCGGAGGTCCCGAAAGTTTCCAAAAGTAAAAAAAAAACAAAAACAAAATTTGAAGTTGGCCCGCGGCTGTCGGGTCGAAAACTGGATGCTCAATTTTGCCGGCGTCCGGTTTCCGAGCCCGTAGCTGTCAGGGGGGCTCGAGAACCGACGCCGGCAAAATTGAGCGTCGGCTGTCAAACCCACTGACAGCCGCCGCTCCGGTCCAAAAGGAGGCACTAGGGACGCGCTAGTGTCCCTAGTGATATATGGCAGCGTAACATAAGATTTTGGTTCAGGCCTTTGGCTCACTCAGCTTGTCCCAGAGTCCTTTGCTGCCTGCCTTAACTGAACCTGCTGGTATACAGTGAACCTTTCACTGACCTCAGACTCAAGAATTTGGAAGATATCTGGAAGACCTGTAGGCTCTGCAAAGCCTATAATTAAAGGTCAGGAGGTTATCGATGGCAGATGGCTGAAACTGCATTCTTTTGCTTATCTGGCTCCAAGAGACTCCAACTGAAATCAGAGTTTCTCCCTGCCCCTTGGAGATGAAATGATTGATCTATGGACAGAATAAAGAAGTTCAGAAGAAACAGAGCACATCAAAGCAATGCTAAACAAAGGGACCTTCAGGTGGGAGGAGATTTCTCAGGCTAGAGAAGGTCAGCTTATTACACTGTCATATTGCGTAAGTGATCCTCGTCACAAGTATTTTCTGTATGGTTTTAAACCTATAAAATAACAGCTCTTACAAGATACTGAGAGACACAGGCTGTAGAGCTTTCTCTGTATTGAAGGTCTGATAGTCTGTATCTCCCAAGGATATGCAATATTAAATTTATATTTGCCTCAATTAAATTCCTTGTGGTATCCTTGTGTCCTGTAGCAGAGAAGCGCCATTTGTAGTCAGGTAATATATATACACTAGCGCCTCCTTTTGCCTGTTTTTACCGCTGGGCCTAATTTGAATAGTGAATCGCACGCACAGGAGAGTGGCCTGTGCGAGCGCCGGAAGAGCGGATGTTCACCCGCTCTCCCGCGGACTTTGCTGTATCGGCCCATTAGGAAGCAAGATAGTGGTTAAATATCAGGCCCTATGTCTCTCAGGGGCTGTGAATGTTGCCTCCACTGCATCCCCAGATCCAACTTATTCAGGGAGTGGAAGACCTGAACTGGGAATTAAATGCAGTTCTCGCTGCATGGGAATGCAGAGCACAGCCCTTCCCTCTTGCACCCCCCCCCCCCATCATGTCATACTACCAAGCTTTGTATAATTTAAACAGCTACCAAAACTAGTGAAGTTGTTACCCAAACATCCAGCCTCCTAGCAACTTCTAGACTTACTGGACCGACCAATTCTACCCCTGGTGCAGTGCCATATAATCCAATTATCTCTGGTTTATCCCCCCCCCCAATAGGGATCCTTTGTGCTTATTAAAATAATTTTTAAAGTGTATTTTTTAATGTATTTGTTCAGATTGATTTGTATAGATTGCATTGTTATTTTTGCCTATGTGTGTTTATAATGGAATCAACTGAAATTTATGGATCAGTGGAATATACATTTTTAAAAATAATAAATGACAAAATTGAAGGGCTACTGTCCTCACTCAATACAATCAAACATACACAATATGTGAGGATTAATTATATCTTAACATTTCATCCGTTTGTTTTTCACCTTCAGAAATTGGTATCAGACTGCGTGCTCAATCGCTTAGGCTCTTGCCCTATACAGGGCTACAACCTCTTTCATGATGGCAATGGCACTAGAATAGTAACTTCATTTACCAATTTCACTAATATACTCTTTTTATTATATATGCCAATTTTTAACTTTTTAATCGTTTTAAAATTTTTTTTACTTATCTTGCCAAATTCATGACAACCTCTCCGCACTGTTGTGTGAACTTGTCCCATAAATATCCAAATCAACTGCCTGACAGGCAGTGCTATCAACCAATATATGTGTGTGACTGCTAAAATTCTACCCTCCCTTTTATTATTAAAAATAATAAATAAAATATTCCATGCTAAAGACTCAAAATTTGGCACAAAATTGCAAAGCTGGATCAACAATCGTAGTCCATTTCAAGATCAAGCCTAAAATTGCCAATTGTGCAAAGAGAATGAGTTCCTGAAGGAGACAGAGACAGGATAATCCTAGCAGTTTATATAACTACACATGTGATAGGTATGAATTTATCTCCTTGTCTCATTCACTTATTTTTTTGTGATCCAGGATACGTAGATCCCAAAATGCTCACTATTATCTGAAACCCATAAATAATATTAAGCTTTAGGTGATGATTGAACTTTCATAGCAGTGAGACAGAAGGAAAATAGCCATACTAGGTACTGATATTAAAATAGGAGAATGGAGAGAAAACACGGTCTATGGAGCTCCAAAAGTACACAGCATACTATACCTCTAATCTTCTGTTTTTAAGCCTGCAACGAGTATTCTATTTTAAAGGCAAAGTATTTGTGGCACTGGTTTGATGTTTCTCCCACTTGTCCCTGACTGATTTGTTTGCCTGTATCCGTGTACTGCTTATTTCTTTTTCCCTGTTCCATCAGCGAAGCATCAGTTTATTAGCATAATACCTGCATACCTGCACTTACAGAGTCAAGTTTTGAATTTGCAACCTAGCTTAATAAGGACACCCTACAGTGTAGGTTGAAAATGACAACTATTCTAACCACACCAAAAAATGCTCTGTCTGATCTAGATAACTGAGAAACCCATCCCACCACGGGTCCCAAAATCATTTTGAAGAGTTCCACTAATTGTTTCTTAATAGGAGTAATTTATTTGATTCAGTGTCCATGTAATTTAATTTATGTGGGATGGACTAAACGTCCAGTATGAGTGTGGTTAACTGAGCACAAGAGCTCTCTGTAAACATGGAAGCAACCCACAACTATTGTGCCATACCAATTCCAAAAAAGACATCAGTTTCAGGACCTAATATGGATTGTTTTAGAACAAGTTTCTCTGAGCCATAGGGGTGCAGACATACAGAGGAAATGATGAATGCCAGAGAGCAGTTTTGGATTTTTTTCGCCATATGGACTGAATGAATGCCTAGAATGGTAGTCCTTATTGTGATTTTTTTTTCCTTTGGGTCATTTTTTTTAAGTTTGCTAAAGGTTTTTATTTTAATGTTGCTGATGTCATTTCTGTTTCCTTAAAATACAGCGTCTCTCCTCCATTTTGCAGAGATTTTCAAAGTTGACAGTAGGACTGTTGTAAGAGGACTGTGGCGATGTTTTTCTACTCAAAGGATGTGTGACAACAGGGCTATGAACTAAACTTTAGTGATGTGCATTCGTTTTTCCAGAATTAGGCAATTTCAACAAAATTGCCTAATTTGGTATGGTTCGGGGGAACCAAAAAAACGAAAGAATTTTTTCCGAAATTAACTCCTAACTCCTGTTAGAGTGTGCTAACTCCTGTTAGCGCGCACTAACTTTTCCCCGTTAGTGTGCACTATTGGGAGTTAGTGCGCCCTACTTAGCGCGCACTAACTCCCGATAGTGCGCACTAACACAAAAATCGGGGCCCCCTGAAAAAAAAACCCCGAACCACAGGAAAAACAAAATTTCTCATGGAAGGCCCCGATACGAAGCCCGAGATGATAGGGCTTAATGATGCACATCTCTACTAAACTTCCCCCTGATGCAGGACATGAAACACAACACTATTTTGGGGTTGAGTGGGATTAACATCAAGTATATTTAAGATAAATCCCTTGCTTTTATGAGATCTAACATTTTTGGTGATATTCATTTTGGCTTGAATTTGGAATATTCCTCACATTTGTAAGAATTGCTGCCAATTGAATTTTATTTGCATAATGACTAATTTAAAAAAACATTAAGAGAAAATGTAAAACCATAAACAATATATTAGTGGTCTAAAATATTAACATGGACCCTTAAGGTTGGTTTTCAGCTTATAATTTATATATTAAGGCTGGTCTTCACAGCAGTCCTACATATATATATTTATATTCTGAGAATGTTTCCACATTTGAAATTGGGTTTGAAACTAATGACCCAGGAGTACTGCATTTCTTTGGTCAACTATTCAAACCAACTAGGAAGTGGCCTGATGGAAAAAATAGACTGCCTTGTTTCCTGAGATTTGTGTGCTCTGATTGGAAAAAGTGAAATCACAGAATTTTGCAAAAGAGAGAGAGAGAGATAGAGAAACATGGAGCAAGATGGAGAAAACTGTGGTTATTGAGCCAACTGTTAGGAAAGAGGAGCAGAGGCCATATTCCATTGAGCTAGGCCAGGAGCTGGGAGACAGGAATTGAATCAAGAAAGAAGCAATCTCCCTGTTGTCCAGAAAATGAAGAACATACAGTAAGAAAGGAGAGAGAGGACGGGTTCCTACAATATGGATAAAACAAACCCCTCTCCCTATCTGAGTCTAAACCATGACTATAGCCTGCTTCTGGCAGGAACAAGATAAAGACAGAAACACAGTCTTACACATGGGAAGGAAATAAATACTGTAAGCCCTATGCTGGAATCCAATTTGGATTCATACTTCTGAATTGCTGGGAGTCCAGGATCAATTTATTTTCCCCATACCTCCACCCCTTGCTTAGAGAAACAGAGGTACTTCTCTAGCACATATACATTCATCCTTTGTTCCTAAGTAAAAACCAGAGTCCACATATCATTTGCAACCTGACTCAACTCTGAGAAAAGAGTGCCAACACCCAGAGGAAGTTCTTAAGATCATTTGAATACCTCAAGAGGCTTTTTCTTTGCTTTACCAGATTCAATCTCAGTACATAGCAGCTTGAAATTTCCATTCTAGTGCTACCTCATCCTTCTTTAAGTCATACTAGGACATTCATGTTTTCAGAGTAAAGGACTTAGTATTAACAACATCATACCCAAACGTAATACATTTGCTGGTGTCTTGTTTTGCCTTCTGTACCTTTTGCACTGCGTTTTCAAAGCCATTTATGTTGCATAAAACACACTTTCATGCACATAAACGGCTTTTATACAGTTGCCCAGGGCAATTTTTGATTTCACACATACTTTGTGGTGCACTGGGGATAGGCATTCCAGGGGGGGGGGGTGGAGTTGTTCCAGTTTTTTATTTTCAAAAATATGCATAAATTAACCCACACTAGTTACACCCTGCAAAGAGCAGGCATTGCTTGGTGGGGGTTATTTTGTGAGTGACAAAAGGCCATTACTCAAAACTAATGTGCACCAGTACACGCAGGGTTTACCTGACCCTGCACAGTTATAAAATTACCCTTCCTATATTTTTCATAAGTTGCCTCTAATTTCATGTAGTACTACATACATTATTTACTTGGCCCAAAATTCCAGTGAAAGTAAGTTAACTCTTTTTCTATTGACTTATTGGATAAGCCTACTAGATAAGTAAAAGTTTCCCTTTAAGATTCTGTAGTCAATGAACATTGTTTTTCCTTCAGGATTTCCTATGAGGGTGGGGATTGCTGGAACCTGTGTGTATATGCATTGCAGGAGTGAATTATTCCCTAGCTGCCGTGATTTCTGTGTGTGTGGTAATAAAGAACACAGGGACATTTTATCTTTCTTTCTGATGGTAAAGGCTTGCATTTGATACTCTTTGTACAGGTAATCCCATTCCCTTTCCTTCTCAAGCATTCAGAGGAGGATTACATATTTATACATAAGAGGGGCTAATTTTGTAAAACTGCACATTAGTTATATCAGTTTTCAAAGCAAACTGCATGCATAGCTATGTGCCCGCAATTATAACCGTTATTTGGTGAGTGTAGTTTTGCCGAGAGAATATATGCCCATGCTTCTTAAAATAAAAAAGTATGCAGATAAATCCCAATCCCACTCAGATTCCTCCCCTGGAACACATACGGTGCGTGCAAGCATTTAATTTTACGTGTATATCAGGAAAAAAGCACAATTTTATCCACAGAAGTCTCTTTTGAAAATGACTCTCACTAGACCTATTTTTTAGCTTACTCATGAATAAGATCATTTAAAAACTCTGGGGTAGAGTTTCAAAGGGTTGTGCGCAACCCCCGAAAACCTACCCCTGCCTCCCCCTGCACACGCCGAGCCATTTGATGCTGTGCCTGGGATAGTGGGCCGGCCGTTGGCCGGCGTGCGTAAGTTATCCCTGCCAGGAGGCAGGCATAACTTCTTCAATAAAGGTAAAGTGGGGGGGTTCTAGGTAGGGCTGGGGGCGGGTTAGGTAGGGGAAGGGAGGGGAAGGTGCAGGGGGGGGGCGGAAGGAAAGTTCCCTCTGAGGCCACTCCGATTTCGGAGCGGCCTCGGAGGGAACGGAGGCAGGCTGCGCGGCTCGGCGCGCGCAAGTTGCACAATTGTGCACCCCCCCTCGCGCGCCGACCCTGGATTTTATAACATGCGCGCGGCCGGGTCGCGCAAACAAATCTGCGCCCGTGCGCAGGTTTTAAAATCTGCCCCTCTATGTATGCTGAAAACAGGTCCCCTGCCAAGTGTCCCTTTGAAATGAAAGGGTTGGCCACACTGCAGGTCCATGACTTTGCACCTACTTTGCAGGAAGGGGCAAAAGCTACACCTTTAACCTCTCCCCTCCCCTGGACCCACCCCTTTTCCCCAGGATCCACCCCTTTTTATTGTGGAGAGGGAGGGCAGTTTTCAGTAGGGCTTTTGTCATGGGAACACAGCTGCTTACCAGTATAAAAAGCTTTGAAATTAGCCCTGTGCTTCAGGAATAACCCTATGCAGCCACCTCGCTGGAATTTCTGGAAATTCTCTTCATTTGGAAAGAATAGTACACATGTGAAAGATCTTTCTTCTGTAATTGAAGTTTATTTTGAATAATGACTATCCAAAGCACACAAAAAATACTCCTCTATAGCGTTTTGTCTTCAAAGCAACTTACCGCTGAGAGGGTGAGGCACGGTGTAAAGCTTCTTCTTACTTGGAGTGGATAGAGGCTTGGCAAAAGGAAGATTCCTCTGCTTTTTGTGTGAAAGAAGTGGATTCTCATTCGCTTGAGCCTTTCTTAGCTGGGTCATCAGTTCAAGTTTCTGCATGCGTTTCTGGGACTGAGAGATGAAGGCAGGCCTAAATAATTCTAAAGCTTCCTAAGTGAAATGGAAACAATTAGATTTAATTTTGCAGTATAGTATTGAAAGCAATCTTTTAAAGCCAATACCGAAGTTCATTTTCAATTCGGTTTAGAAATAGATCGATATGCTGATCACAACTCAAATGCTCAGTGCATAAGGGACCTTGAGAATCAATTGTTTCTACTTCCTTCCTACACGGCTATTTTAAGTTTTAAATACAGGCCCCTTTCTCTCAACTTCTGAATACAGTTTCTTTTCATTCTGCTCGCCATGTATACAATACCCAGATATTCCATGAGAAATAATGGTTCCCAAAACATTTCAAATGATGAACTGCTTAGGCCTAAAGACTGTTTGCTATAAAAATAAGAACTGGCATAACCTCCAGATTTATTCTTCAATAAAATACCCATATTGTCTTAACAATATCTTCTCACATTACTGCAATGTAATTTACAACTGTCTAGAGTGATAGGGTGGTTTTTTTTTTTCACATGTTTTCCAGGTCTGTTTAGTTCATATTCATTTTGGTTTCAGCAGTTTTACTTTTTTAAATCGAGAAAACTGTGACAAAGGGGTGGCATAAAAACTGGGTAAGTCAAGGAAAAAGCACTGGAGGAAAACTTCCTGCTGTCCTACAACCAGTCAGAAGTCATTCAGCCCTACTGTCAGGTTGTGCTGTGCATAGAGTTCTTCTCTGTGCAACTCACACAGCTGAAGCCGTATGCCAAGTGGAAGAAGAGAATCCTCTATGAAAAGACCATGACACATTTAAACCATTGAGAACATCCCATAAGGAAAAGAAAAGTTTGGCAGGGACATTTTGCTATTGTTGCTTGAGATGGCATTATTTGTCTGTATGATATTGTTAACCAGTCTTCACATGTCAAAATGTATTTTTTTTTATTGCAGTCATGATATCCTCTTATGAAATTCTTTCTTAAAAGTATTGCTTTAACCAATGCAGCCAATATTAAATAAATACTGATTTGATATCAAATTTTTGTATTACTCAAAATGTGCCTAAATAGATAGTATGGACAAATATCCTGTAAACTGTAAACTCCTCTAATCTCCCCTAAGTTCATTTATGTTCCTTTAAGCTCTGTCATGCTACTTTATGTTTCTCTGTTAATTGTTTACAATGTTATTTACAATGTTATTTGTTAAAATGTAAGCCGCCCCCGAGGTGACAGTTTTATTTCCTTGTACACCGGTGTGATATGTATATTATACAGGAACGTCGGTTTATAAAAACTAAAAATAAATAAATAAATAAATCTATGTTAAAGTTCACCCCAGCATACAAATCAGGTGATTTGAGTACAAAAAAGTAAAAATAGGATGTACAATATTGATCTTCTTTGTGTTTGGGTAATTGCCAGGTTCTTGTGGCCTGGTTTGGCCTCTGTTGGAAACAGGATGCTGGGCTTGATGGACCCTTGGTCTGACCCAGCATGGCAATTTCTTATGTTCTTAATATTACATGCCAACAGAAGTCTTTGAAAATTCTTTGTAAATTTTTATAAAACAAAACACATACATATGAAAGTCTAAATGCTTTTTCTAGTTACTAGCTGCTGCTCAGCACAAGGGCTGCAAACTGGTAGCACAGTTCAGAAAGGATCCGTTGCCGAATACTCCTCCAGCGTGTAGATGGTGTTGTGGGCTCCATGGACAATCTATTCCATCCTCTCAGGTCTGCGCCCCTTGCTTCCCCCTGGCAGCCATCTTTTTTCCTGTGTAAGACTTGTATTTATATTGAGGCATTTGAATTGCTCAGTTGCAAGAGCTTGGTCCTATATTCTAGTTCTCATTCTCTGCCTCCATTCCTGCTTTAAGAACATAAGAACATAAGAAAATGCCATACTGGGTCAGACCAAGGGTCCATCGAGCCCAGCATCCTGTTTCCAACAGTGGCCAATTCAGGCCATAAGAACCTGGCAAGTACCCAAAAACTAAGTCTATTCCATGTAACCATTGCTAATGGCAGTGGCTATTCTCTAAGTGAACTTAATAGCAGGTAATGGACTTCTCCTCCAAGAACTTATCCAATCCTTTTTTAAACACAGCTATACTAACTGCACGAACCACATTCTCTGGCAACAAATTCCAGAGTTTAATTGTGCGTTGAGTAAAAAAGAACTTTCTCCGATTAGTTTTAAATGTGCCCCATGCTAACTTCATGGAGTGCCCCCTAGTCTTTCTACTATCCGAAAGAGTAAATAACCGATTCACATCTACCCGTTCTAGACCTCTCATGATTTTAAACACCTCTATCATATCCCCCCTCAGTCGTGCTTTGAGACTTCTTCATCTTCAGATTCTTTATTCAGCACTCTTGCTTGTCCTTATTTCTGAGTGCCTGGATTTGTGATTTTTTCTTGCTCTTTTACCCTGCTTCAGGCCTCTCTCTCCTTGTTCCTGTCAGGGTCTCTCCCGCTTCTCATGCCTTGCCAGCCACCAGCTTCAGAAAGCTCAACCCGAAGGGAAGGTGGCTGGCATAGGCAGAAGTCCCTCTACCATTAGTGACTTGAATTTGATGCTCCTGGTACTAGGCTGCTTGTTTCTGGGATAACTCATGGACGACAACTGGCACATCAAGCTCAGGCCAATATGGACCACACTAAGCTGACCGAATGTTTGATAGCCCATGGTAAGTTCCTGGAGGAAATGCATGAACACTTGGGAGAGCTGAACCAATGCCTGATAAGCCTTCAGGAGCAAGTTAATATGCTAGCCCGAAGCCTTCCCTCTGGGGCCTCAGGCTCACCATTGCTGCAAGTGCCTCCTTCTGCTCCTATACCCCTTTCAGTTATGGACCATACACATAAGGAGCCCTCGGTGGAACCCCCCCAACCCCACCTTTTTCTGGAGTTCCCAAAGCCTGTCAGGGCTTTTTGAATCAGTGTTTATAGTCTTTACCGTGCAGGCTTCCCGTTTCCCTGACCACAAGTTAAATGTGGCATACATAATATCGCTAATGACTGGGGAGGCTTTGGCCTGGGTCTCCTCCCTCTGGGAAAAACAGGACCACTTGATCTCAGACTGTGATGCATTTGTCATGGCATTTAAACACATTTTTGAAGACCCAAACTGCACGGTTTTGGCAGAGATAGATTTAAATAATGAGACCCTTGTCACAGTCTTCTGGAATGGTTTAGCAGACCAGATCAAGGATAAGCTGATTTGCCAGGATCTACCTTCTGAGTTGGATTCCCTGATCCTCTTCTGTCTACATCTGGATGCCTGTATTTATGAGTAACAACCAATCATCTGCCACGAGTCCGACACCCCATGCAGTTTTGTGGGCCATCTGCATTCTACCATTTGGGAAGCCTTTGGAACCAGGCTGTATTCATACTAGATTCTTCCAAATGGAGAAAAATTGCAGGAGACAACTGGGGCTTTGTCTTTATTGTGCTGACTCTGGACACTTAGTCAGAAATTATCCAAGAAAATACAGAATTGGTCAACATTCATCATTGGTCTCACGGGAGCAGATTCCCTTGGACCTTGTTGAAGTGTCTCTCAATCATGTGATCCAGCACATCTTAGTCTCAGTATCCTTACATTGGCCTCAGTAACAATATCCTTGCCCTTATTGACTCTAGGACAGAGGGCAATTTCATAAATCTGGATAGGATTAGGTTGGATAGGAATTCCTATCCAACCTAATCCTGCACCATTCTCCATTTTTTGAATTGATGGTTGGCCCCTGAACCAAGGAGGGGTGCAATGGGTCAGGTGATCTGAATCTTCTAATGGGTATGTGGCACTCTGAATTACTTTCTTGTATGATTCTTCTGGGGTAACCCTGGCTTCAGTTATGTAACCCATTCATTGATGGCTATTCATGACAGATTGTTTCTTGGTCTCCTTCTTGCTTTTAATCTTGTGTTCTGGACCTGAGGTCTATAGCTTCTACTCTTGTGGCCTCTGAGGTAGAAATTCCCCCAGGTCTTCTGACTTAGTGCCATGAGTTTGCAAATGTTTTTAGCAAGAAGCAAGCAGAAATGTTCTCAAGGCACTGGGAGTATGATTACACCATTGACATGCTTTTTGGAACTATGCCCCTATCTGGCTGGACATACCCTTTGTCAGGCCCAAAAACCAAGGCATTGTCTGAATATATTCAAGAAAATCTGACTGATGCTTCATCTGACCATTAAAGTCCCCTGCTGGCACAGGATCATCTTCATTCCAAAGAAGGATGGCTCCCTTAGGCCCTGTATCTATAACTGTTGCCACAATAAGATCCCAGTAAAGGATTGTTATCCTCTGCTGCCAATTTCTGATAGACGCCAGGGTACCAGATTTTTACCAAGCTGGACTTGGGGGGGCCTACAACCTTATACGGATTCAACAGGGTGATGAGTGGAAGACTGCTTTCAATACCAAGGATGGGCACTATAAGTATAAAGTTATGGCCTTTGGACTGTGTAATGCTTCCTCTATATTCCAAGCCTTTGTCAATGATAATTTTTAGATCATCTCCCTCAGTATGTAGTGGTCTATCTTGATGAAATCTTGATTTTCTCACCAGATCTGCTACCCATAGGCAGCATGTAGCAGAGGTCTTTTCTTGTCTCTGCCAGCATCAGCTGGAGTTTATCATCACTGTCGGGCTCACCAGATGTAGAGTATGGAGGCAAGGAACACACTTGAGACAGCTTTCATCGCAGGCAGGAAGAGAAGGGAAAGGGCTGAGCCCTCACGAGGCTCTTCCTTTTATTGTACATTCATACAAAGGCAGATGATGTGTCATTACATGATTGATGTGGGAAATATGCGCTTGCCAGCAAGCCATTTCAACAGGGTTTAAACATTAACTTCCCTTCTCCCTGACCTTTGCCTGAATAAAAGCATCACTTGTGCTTAAGTCTCTGCCTAGGAAAGGATACCTGACATCATGTATTTCTCTGGCTTGTGCTTAGCCCTGAATTCCTGGGGGAGGGGCTGGGTGTTCCCTAGTCAGAGGCAGGACAAAGTCAGGAGGTATAGATTTCAGCAGACAATGAAATGATCCGTGCACACCCCCTGAGCCAAAGCCAATAGTGTAGGGACTCGTCTGTTGCTATGGGAAAGTAGCCAATCATGTAATGACACATCATCTGCCTTTGTATGAATGTACAATAAAAGGAAGAGCCTCGTGAGGGCTCAGCCCTTTCCCTTCTCTTCCTGCCTGCGATGAAAGCTGTCTCAAGTGTGTTCCTTGCCTCCATACTCTACAAAGATGCTCTAATGTTTTTTAGGCTTTGCTAACTATAATCAATGCTCTATTCAAAACTTCTCTAAAGTAGTGTCTCTACTTTCTGCTGCAACACTTATGAGCATTCACCAAAATAACTCATCAACCTCAATATATTCCCTGTAATCAGGATACTTATGAGCATGCCAAATAATTCTTGGAAGACTCAAGCTCAATGGGACTTTTAAGAGATGAAGCAACTCTTCACATCAGCTTCAATCCTACATCATCCTGACCTAGCCAAGCCTTTCATCTTAGACGTAGATGCCTCTGAGTTTGGTGTAGATACAATCTTGTCTCAAAGGCCTGATCTGGATTATCAGCTCTAATCATGTGATTACCTCTCCCAAAAGGTTTCTCCTGTGGGAAGCAACTATGATGTGGGAAACTGATAACGTATTGTCATTAAGTGGGCCTTGGAAGAGTGGAGACAGCTGTCAGAAGAAGCCAGCTTTCTGATTATAATCCTTAATGATCATAAATATTTAATGGACATCAAAGCTGCAAAATATTTGAATGCCCGGTAAGCCTGGTGGGCCATGTTTTTCGCCTGTATTCAGTCCATTATCTCCTGTCATCTGAGCTCAAAGAATATTAAGGCTAGTGAATTGTCACAACAGTTTTCTTCTTAGGAAATTCCTGAACCTTGTGATAAAGGCCCTATTATACCAGCCTTCAGGATCATTGCAAATAATGATTGGATGGAGAAAATTAACCTGGAATTGTCGGTTCCTATTTGGAGTAACTTGTTCAAGACACTTGCTGCCCAGATGTTTTCAAATAGGGGCATGATTCTAAACTCTCCGGACACCAAGAGATTAACAATACTTTTAAATTGATTTTCAGAGTGTTTTAGTGGCCCTCCCTGTGCAAGGACTTGTTGTGTCCATTGGAATCAGACGGCTTCGACCTCTGTGCCTCACCTTTCTTCCTTCTCTCTCCTCAAGCCTTGGGAGGATGGCTACTGCCGTGTCTTCATGCCGCTCTCTCCAGTGTCCCCAGAATGGCGACGGTGACAGTGTTTGCCATGATTCTCCTGAGGGCCTCCTAGGATACGCACGCGCAAGCCACCCACGTCTTCATCCACGTCATGGTGGGAACCTCGGGGGTGTCCCCTCCGAGTGACGTCACGACATCCGGGTATTTAGCCTGCCCTTCATTTGCTAACAAACCGAGTTAGCAAGGATTGGAATGCCTCCGGTCTAAGCTGCTCTGCTGCTTCCTTGCTGCCACAAGAAGCTCTCTCTCTGCCCTTCAGGGTAATTCAGCACTAACCTGGGTACCCGCTCCTCGGGGGCCTTTATACTCTCTTACAGGTACCTATCTGGGATATCAGGTACTCACTCCTCGAGGGCCTGCTCTTCCTACTCTGGTGCCTTACTGATCTATATTCTCCTACCATTGTTAACCCTCTCCCTGTTAAAAAAAAATAAAAAATGATAATATTGTAAAGCTTGTTGCTAAGTTATGTTACAATGTGAACCGAGGTGATGTTTTGCAAACGTGCCTCGGTATATAAAAAACCCTTAAATAAATAAATAAATAAATAAATAAAATCTACTTCTGTCTGTCAGGATCTTCATCAATACAGCTATCTACTTCAGTGAGTAACTAACATTGTCAGTCTGTCTCACCTTCAGCTTCAGCGCTTGGAGTCTACATCCGGGACTTTTCTCTACTACCCTGCACTGCCTACCATCTACTCGAGTGTGGGACTGGTCTCCTCTGCTGAGGACCCCTGGACTACTTATACTGGGATACCTCACTGCTGCCGCTTCCTGGGCAGTACCACCGAGCTGTATAATAAATACAAATCCTCTGTGTCTGCGTGTATAGAATCTAGCCTAGTACTGCGGTTCCTCACGGGGCTCCTCCCCATGGGAGTGGCCATCACCGCAGTACCCAAGAATCCACTCCAATACCTCAAAACCACAACAAGACTGTAGAACTTATGTTTTGGCCAGTCTACTATGTTGTAGAATCAAGATTCTTCATGCTAAACCATCAGGTGAATTGCATCTGCTCCCAATGTCTTCTATGACGTGGACGCCCTCTCTTCAGATTTCATCACGGACCTTCTGATTTCTGTGAACTATACTGTCATTTTAATGGTAGTGCACCATTTTCCTAAACGGCATACTTCATTTAAATCTCTACGCTGCCTTTGGCCTCTCAACTGGCCATTATCTTTATTAGGGAATTGGTCTAGTTACATGGAATCCTGACCAGTTTTGTGTCAGATTGAGATCCCCAATTCATTATCAGATTCTAGAGGGCCTTTTGTAAAATTATAGGTATCAATTTGCAATTTTAGGACCCTATTTATTAAGCATTTTTCCCATAGACACACAAAGGGAGAAAACCTTTAGAAAATAATCCCCTTAGTCAGGTACCATCCCCAGTCAAATGGCCTTACAGAAAGGAAAATTAAGACCTCAAGCAGTTCCTTAGATGTTTTGACACTGTTCATCAGAATGACAGAACCAGGTTGCTCCCTTGGGCTGAGTTTGCTCATAACAATCATGTTAGTGAATCCTCGCGGGTCTCTCCATTCTTCTCAGATTACGGCCGACACTCTGTTTGCTTACCTCTGCTGGTCCCGCTGCTGAAATTACTGCAGCCAATGACTTGGTGTAATACTTACAGAAAATCTGGACACGGTGTGCAATAATTTGGAGAAAACCATGGCCCAACAAATGAAATTCACTGACCAGCATTGTACATGTGAACCCCAGTTTCAGGTCGGCAATAAAGTTTGGCAGTCTACAAAGAATTTACTTGTGAAGCTCCTTTGTGCTAAGCATGGCCCTAAGTATCATTATTGAAAAAAATCAATTCAGTAATCATGCACCTTCAGCTTCCCAACACTCTTAAAATACTATCCTCATTTCATTTCTCTTTGTTAAAATCTGCTACATCAGAACCTTTCAATAGGCAAGGAATGCCTCTGCTACATGCTGCCTAATGGTGGCCAGTTCTGGTAGATGGACAACCTGAATTCAAGGTTGAGGAGATTCTGGAGTCTAGATTATCCTGTACTTGATCCACTGGGAGGGATATGGCCCCAAAGTTAATGAATCTGACCTCCATATACCTTGACTTTCGAAGAAATATCTTGATAAGCAATGCAAAGGGCTGTCCAGAAGTTTTCCCTAAAGGGGGGTACTGTAAGGATCCATTGCCAAGTGCTCCTCTGGCCTGCAGGTCATGCTGTGAGCTTCCTGGACTATCTGTCCATTCTCCCAGGTCTGTGCTCCTCAAGTCCCCCTGGCAGCCATCTTGTTTCCTGTATAAGACTTGTATTTCTACTGAGGCATTCACATCAGTGAGTTGCCAGAGCTTGGTCCTACCTTCCAGTCCTCATACTCTGACTCCATACCTGCATTCAGAAGACTTTTTTGTCTTCAGATTCTTCATTCAGCACTCCTGTTGTTTTACTTATAAGTTCCTGAATTCGTGGTTTGTTCTTGCTCTTTTCCCTGCTCCAGGTCTTTTGCTCCTTGTTCCTATTGGGGGCTATCCCCACTTCTCATGCCTCTCCAGCCACCGGCACTGGAGGGCTCAACCCAAAAGAAAGGTGGCTGGCCTAAGAGAAGTCCCTCTACCATCAGAAGGCCTGGATTCGATGCTCCTGGCCCTAGGCTGCTCTTTTCTGGGGAAAATCACGGACAATAACCATCACAAGTTCTTTGGCAAAGGGAGGATAATTTTATACCTTTGGGTAGGGGTAACTTTTACATGCAGACTTTACCTCACATTTTCAAAGTGAACTTGTGCATTTTGGCAGGCGTAAGTTGTGCATGTGAATATATGCACATACTTTTATGTTTTTTTAAAATAAAAATGTATGCATGGAAGTCTCAACTTTGCTTCTCCTGAGTGTACATAAAGGTATGAGTGAAACCATGTTATATACATATGGCCTCATTTACTAAGCATTTTTCCCATAGACACAGAATGGGAGAAAAGCCTTAGTAAATTAGACCCACAGTTACTTATACATGCACTGATCCCTGGACAATTTTATAACAGTTATCGATAGGCATACAACCATGTTTTATATGCATAATTGTCTTTGAAAATTCACTCATAATGCAGTAGAGCCCTGGAAGGCTGATAGAAACATAGAAACATAGAAATGACGGCAGAAGAAGACCAAATGGCCCATCCAGTCTGCCCAGCAAGCTATGCACTTTTTTTTTTCCCTCTTACTTGTTACGCTTGGCTCTTAGTACCTTTTAGTTTTATTTCCCTTCCACTCCACCATTAATGTAGAGAGCAGTGTTGGAACTGCATCTAATTGAATATGTAGCTTAGTTAGGAGTAGTAACCGCCTCAAAAAGCAAGCTACACCCATGCTTTTGTTTACTCGACTATGTAATTTAGTCCTTGTTGGTTGTTGTCTATATATATAGATACTCTTTTCTACATTGCCCCTGCCATTGAAGCAGAGAGCTATGCTGGCTATGCGTTGAAGGTGAAGTATCAGACTTTCTCCCCTGCCGTTGAAGCAGAGAGCTATGCTGGATATGCGTTGAAAGTGAAGTATCAGACTTTCTCCCCTGCTGTTGAAGCAGAGAGCTATGCTGGCTATGCGTTATATTATATTATATTGCTGGGGATCCTGGCACTAGACAGGGTTTGACTAAAGCAGTCAGGAGGATTAGTGATAGAGTGGGGAGGAAGGAAAGGAAGAGGCCAAGGATGGTTGCCCCTATTCCATTCCTCTAAAAAGGACAGCCCTGCCATAATGACTATCTTCACTCATGAGAATGGAAGTGGTATATTTCCTATCTATGCTGTCAAGACTGGTGTCTTCATGCAAAAGAACCCAAGCCCTTCAATACATCTTCCTTATTGATATAACTGTATTTTTTTTTTAATAAAACTACATTTGTACTGTTAGCAGGTATGTAAAGTCATGGTATGATGATCTCAGAAGTTGACTAGCAATCCAGATAAGCAAATCCAAAAGATGAAAAATTAAAATGAGCTTCCCAAAGTGCTCCAAATTCATCTATTAAGAAAATGCTTGGAATTTCTAGACAGCACAGACAGCATTTAATATTTTACCCTCAGAGTCAATGATCTTGGTGGAATGTGTTCAGACTTCCAGCTCCCTTCTGACTGAGTGAATGTTTCTTTTTCCTCAGGAATAACATGCAATGAGCATCCTGGTACTGTGCAAGCTGTCTCTTCTTTATCCTCTTCTTTACACTCTTTAGTTTCTCCAAATGAATCACACCAGTTGGATTCACCTAAGGAAGAGGATAAAAAGATCATCTGAATTTTGCAAGTGTCTATCACCAGCACACACGGTGTGGTGAATTTCTGAAATTATTACAATGCTACGGTATTATTTCTAACAAATTGCACATAGCCATATACATAGGAAACTCAAATAACTATAAAGGATGAGACCTCATATCATTCTGGGCTAGTGTTTGCCTCACTTATTTGTGGTTTATGTTTTTTGCTCCTAAAACACTTAGGGGTAGATTTTTAAAGGTGCATGCATGTGTCCATGTGCGCGCGTTTCCTGACGCACGTACATGAACGCGCCGATTTTATAACATGCGCACGCTGACGTACACATGTTATAAAATCCGGGGGCCGCATGCACATGCATGCCAGATTTTATAATTCCCGCGCGCATGTGCGAGTGGCACGCGCAAGGGGGGGAGACTTCTGCAATTTTCGCACGGCCTTCCCCAGTTCCCTCCCAGTCCACTCCTTAATTGGAGTGGACTGGGAGGGAACTTCCCTACCCCTCTACCTATCCTCCCTTCCCCTTCCCCTCTCCTCTCCACCCGCTATCTCTATCCTATCTACCCCCCGATTTTTTTGTTTTACCTTTTGCTCCTCATCAGGAGAATGAGCTGTACTGGTGGCCTTCAGCCACGCTCTTCCCTGCCCCCCAGATCACCCCTTTTCCTGGGCCCGGCCCTTAATCATGTACCAGGGTTTACGCGCATGGCCGGGCCCATTTGAAAATGGGCCCGGCGCGCATAAGACCCAGCCACGCACATAAAACCCGGGATTTACGCTCGCCGGGTTTTTAAAATCCACCCGTAAGAGTGATACATTGCCCTTTCAATTTGTAATCATACGTCTCTTAAATCTTTTTTTTTTTGTCCTTATTTTTTTAAGGTATGCATTTAAAAAGCTTTTCGATGTGAACCATAGACACTTATCTTAATTCATTGAATGATGAGTCGTGTAGAAATGCACTGCCCTGCCTGACACTAGGGGTGTGCATTCGTATTGAACATAAATGTAAAACGCTACTTTTTTTTTTTTTTTAACTTAAAAAAGTGATAAGACATAAACGATCGGATTTCCAACTTATTCAACATAGCTATGTTGAATAAGTTGGAAATCGCGATTGTTGATCCAAAATAAAAATTTAAACCCCTCACCTTCCTTAATCCCCCCCCAAAGACTTACCACAACTCCCTGGTGATCCAGCGAGGAGTGAGGACGCCATTTCTGAAAGCCTTTCCGAGGAGCACGTGACGTCGGCGCCACGTCGGAGTGACGCGGCGTCACGTGATTCCCCGCGGGTCACTTTTGGCCAGCTTGGGGGGGCCTCCTGACACCCCCAAGCTGGCCAAAAGTTCCTTTTGGGCCGAATGAGGATCCCGGAAGCGACCCCGCGGGGAATCACGTGACGTCGGCGCCACGTCACAGTGACGCGGCGTCACGTGATTCCCCGCGAGTTCCCTCCGGCACCCTCGTTCGGCCCAAAAGGAACTTTTGGCCAGCTTGGGGGTGTCAGGAGGCCCCCCCAAGCTGGCCAAAAGTTCCTTTTGGGCCGAACGAGCGTTCCGGCGCGAACCTGCGGGGAATCACGTGACGCCGCGTCACTCCGACGTGACGCCGACGTCACGTGCTCCTTGCAAAGTTGGTCAGAAATGGCATCCTGACCCCGCTGGACCACCAGGGAGTTGTGGTAAGTCTTGGGGGGGGGGGGATTAAGGAGGGTGAGGGGTTTAAATTTTTATTTGCACATATGGACATATACTCAACTCATTGAATTCTGTTTATGTCCATATTGACCGCAAATGGGACCCCCTTTGGACATATGGACATATGAACTTAAACTTTTGCTCTGCACATCCCTACCTGACACGATCTGTGTTTTGGAAGATGTCCTTCCTCAGGGGCTCAAACAGGAAGCAGTGTTGTTTTAACCAAGACACACATCATTATTGTACTTTCTTGCCATTTGAGCCCCTGAGGAAGGAAATCTTCTGAAAACAGGAGCTGAAATAAGTCACAAAACAAAGAAAATTACAAAAAAAGGTATGGTTTAGGGAGTGGGGAGAAGAGGGGAAAAGGGAGGGATCATGGGTAGGGGGGTAGGGAAGTTCCCTCCCAGTCCGCTTCTTAATTGGAGCGGACTGGGAGGGAACTGGGGAAGGCCGGAATGCGTTGCTGCGCGGAAATTGCTAAAATGACCCCTTTGCGCGCGCCGCCTGCACATATGCGAGCACATTATAAAATCTACCCCTTAGTGTTTTAGGAGCAAAAAACGTAAACCACAAATAAGTGAGTCAAATACTAGCCCAGAATGATATGAGGTCTCATCCTTTGTAGTTATTTGAGTTTCCTATGTATATGGCTTTGTGCAATTTGTTGGAACTATTTGCCATATTGTATTCAGTTCTTTAATTGATGGTATTATTTCTGGCATCTTCGGTGCTGAAGAGATCATGTCTAGCCATAAGTATGATCCTCTTCTAACCTGACTTGAGGAGGAACTTTTAAAATAAATGAAACCACATGAGTAAATAAATGATGCCAATTTTAAATTAAATCCAGTTTCTTTTTTTTTTTTCAAATGTCATTTATTTTTTCTTACTAGAAAGTGAGATCCTTATCTAGCACTCAACTTTCTATAAAATATTTAAAAAAAAGCACAATTTAAGATACATTGAATCAGTCTACTGAGGCCCATAATTATAGTCTGAAATGTGTTTTTCTCATCTATTAGCATACTCTAATTCTCTTTTGTGATTAATATTTTCTGCATAATCTAGGCCCAAAATAAAACTCACATCTGTAGACCAAAACATAAGAGGCTGTTTGCAAAACTGTTCAGAATTCTCTTTTTTTCTAACTCATAATTAATCGAGAGCAATTAACTCCAGATCAACCCCTTTTGTGCATAAGAACATTCCATTTAAAAAACTCTATTGAAACCAACTACTGTATTTCATGCCAGCTAATGTTACTGTGGGAATTAGAATTAAACATCTGGGAATAAATCCTATTACTGTCTCTTTTATTTGATTGGTTACTGTTAATTGTGTCTGCAGTTTTCTCTCTATGATATCAGGCTTCATCTTTTAGCAGTGTCTATTCTGGGCATTATTCTTTGGCAAATCTGTTGACCAAGAGCTATAGAATGTAACATAATCAACCTGTCTTTCTGATTTTGCCCATTTATTTTAAATGTTTTATTGCTGGGTATTTCTATATCACTTATTACCATCTGATGTTTATGCAGGTTTCATGTGCCAGAATAATTTCAGTTTTAAATTAAGCTTAGAGTAGATCAGGTGTGGGCAACGTTGTTTTTGTTTTTCACACAGGGCCACATTCTTGCAGGTACTAGGGAATGGAGGAAGGCTCCCCCTCGGAGTTCTGGCAGGGAAGTCGGGGTTCCTCTGGAGTTCTGAGGGGAGACCCTTCTCCCCCCAGGGAAGGCAAGAGCCTGACCCCCTTTCTTTCTTTCAAATTATATTTATAGAGCTTCCTTTTAATAGCTTCTAGTCCCAGGATCTTGTGAACAGTTGATCTTACTTTTTCATTTTACAGCGACCTGGTTCCCAGGTTCACCATCTATAAGATGGCGGTGAACCTGGAAGATGGGCCACGATGATAAAACCAAAAATAAGATCAGCTCACTGGGCAAGGAGGAACAGAAACACAATGTGAAAAGAAGCACCTAGCAGCAGCTGCAACAAATGCGGCTGCTGAGGGCTGTAGAAAAGGTGCCTATGAGCCATAGTTTGTCCACCTCTGCTTTAGAATATAGTAGGAGTGTGCATTTGTTTGAAACAAATGGGTAAAATGCAATGTTTCATTCGTGGATCCCCAAAATGAATGGAAGGTACACATTAATTAAACACAAATTTTAGTTTCATTCATTCATTTATGTTTCCCATTCAAGTCAATAGCCAATTTAAAAGTGCTGCAGTGAAACTAGTAAGTATAGCAACCAAGAAATTCCTGAGTGAGGTAGTAGCCAGGACAGAGCCATGGTGGGAGAAGAGAGCCAGAAGACAGAATGGAGGCGCAATCAAGGTGAAGCTGCCTTGCTCCAGACAATACACCTTAGGGGTCTTGTTACCACAAAGCTTTAAGAACATAAGAATATGCCATACTGGGTCAGACTAAGGGTCCATCAAGCTCAGCATCCTGTCTCCAACAGTAGCCAATCCAGGCCACAAGAACCTGGCAAGTTCCCAAAAACTAAGTCTATCCCATGTTACTGCTGTGAGTAATAGCAGTGGCTATTTTCTAAGTCAACTTAATTAATAGCAGGTAATGGACTTCTCCTCCAAGAACTTATCCATTCCTTTTTTAAACCCAGCTACACTAACTGCACTAACCACATCCCCTGGCAACAAATTCTAGAGTTTAATTATGCGTTCAGTGAAAAAGAACTTTCTCCAATTAGTTTTAATTGTGCCACATGCTAACTTCATGGAGTGCCCCTAATCCTTCTATTATCCGAAAGAGTAAATAACCAATTCACATTTACCCATTCTAGACCTCTCATGATTTTAAACACCTCTATCACATCCCCCCTCAGCCGTCTAATCTCCAAGCTGAAAAGTCCTAACCTCTTTAGTCTTTCCTCATAGGGGAGCTGTTCCATCCCCTTTATCATTTTGGTCGCCCTTCTCTGTACCTTCTCCATCGCAACTATATCTTTTTTGAGTTGCGGCGACCAGAATTGTACACAGAATTCAAGGGGCGGTCTCACCATGGAGCGATACAGAGGTATTATGACATTTTCCGTTTTATTAACATTCCCTTTCTAATAATTCCCAACATTCTGTTTGCTTTTTTGACTGCCGCAGCACACTGAACCGACAATTTCAATGTGGTAACCACTATGTCGCCTAGATCTCTTTCTTGAGTGGTAGCCCCTAATATGGAACCTAACATTGTGTAACTATAGCACGGGTTATTTTTCCCAATATGCATCACCTTGCACTTATCCACATTAAATTTCATCTGCCATTTGGATGCCCAATTTTCCAGTCTCACAAGGTCTTCCTGCAATTTATCACAATCTGCTTGTGATTTAACTACTCTGAATAATTTTGTATCATCTGCAAATTTGATTACCTCACTCGTCATATTTCTTTCCAGATCATTTATAAATATATTGAAAAGTACGGGTCCCAATACAGATGCGTGAGGCACTTCACTTCCACTCCCTTCCACTGAGAAAATTGTCCATTTAATTCTACTCTCTGTTTCCTGTCTGTTAGCCAGTTTGTAATCCACGAAAGGACATTGCCACCTATCCCATGTCTTTACTGCTGTATTTCAGACTCTACCCATTAGGGGCCTTGATTCTGCTGTGTCTTGCTGCTATACTCCTTTTACTAAACTCGGGAATCTTGCTGCCACTCTGCCTAGTTGCCATGCTACAGGCACTACATTTGGAGGTCTTGCTGCCACTATGCCTTGCATCCATATCCCTGTTGTACCATCCTGGGGATCTTGTGCCACTCTTCCTTGCCGCCCTGCTCCTGATACTAAAGCTTAGACATCATGCTGCCAGTCTGCTTCGCTGCCCAACTCTTGACACTACATCTTAATGGTCTTGCAATCACCCTGCCTCACTTTCTCCATGCCTTTGATGCTAGACCTTGGGAATCCGGTTTATTTTCTGCCTTGCTGCTATATTACTCATGCTACACCTGTGTATTACCTTATGGTTCTTTCTGCCAATCTGGCTTGTTGCCATGCTCCAGACTCTACACCTTGGGGGTCTTTTTGCCACTCTACCTTGCTGCTGTATCACTTATGCTATACCTTGAGGATCATTCTGTCACTCAGCCTTGCTGCCATACCATAGACTTTACAATTTGGAGGTTTTTATGTTACTTTGCCTTGCTATGAATCTCCATTCCTTGGGCTGTTTTTGCTTGCACCTCTCATGGTGCTTTGGGATCCTCATGCCACTTTTTTGTGCTGCTTTGTCCCTCTGTCAGTGCCTGTGGTTTTTCTGCATCTTCATTGCTAGGGGTAGTAAGAAGTAAAAATTTAATTTCATTTTTGGGGGTTTTCCCCATGAATTTCATTATATTAATGTTTATTTTGTTTATTTAGTTAAAAAAACATGCGATAAACATAAATAAAAGAAAAAAAATGAAACAGGGACTCCAGAAACCTCATGTCCTCTCTGAACAAAATGCTGGGGCCAAGATCTTCGCAAGCCTTCACTTGGGCGGGGTTGGGGGGATCTGACACCAAGATCTAGGCCCAGGCCGAAGCCTTGGCCTTGCGTAGGCCTAGGCCATGGTAGGTTGCGCAACCTCAGCCTAGGCCCAACGCAAGGCATAGCTTTTGAGGCCTGGTCCTGATACTGGGACCTAGTCCTGATGCCACAGCCTGGTCTGGAGGTTGGGCCCCAATGCCTGGGCCCAGGCCCAACATTGGGGCCTAATCCAGAAGCTAGGATTCGATGTCTAGGCCTCAAGCTAGGCCAAAGCCCAGATGCCAGGACCCAGTCTAGAGACTGGGTCCCAACACCTAGGCTTCAGCCAGGACCTGGGCTCAACCCAGAGACCAGTTCTCAATGCTTGGGTCTAGGCTTAAGCTAGGGCCCAGACCCAGGCCTGATGCCAGCATCCGGTACGGAGACTGGGCCCTGACTCCTGGGCATTATTAAGGATCCAGACCTAACACTAAAGCCCAACCCTGAGACTGGATCTCAATGCCAGGGCCTCGGCCCAAGTCCAGGCCCAACACCTGGGCCCAGCCTGGAGGATGGGTCCTGATACTGGGGCCTTGGCCCAGGGTCAAGCCCAGACCCGGAGTCCAGGCCTCAGAGGTTTTCTTCACAGGTCTTCAGTCTTCTCTCTTCTTCTTCTTGAAATGACACCATCTACTGGGGACACACCAGAGTAAATTAACTCCAGTGAATCTTTCCCAGCAGAGGGCGTCCTATTGATATACAGCAGTTCAATTAGCTAAGCGAGGAACTACTCGAGCATAGATCAGGGACTCTGCTTTGGGTCTCAGCCTATTCCCTATGTGAGGCCCTGACTTCGGGCCTAGTCTTAGGTCCAACCAGCGACATATTTTTAAATTGATTAAAAAAGAAAAAAATGAGATTCCAACAACATTTTTTCAGAATTTACATCATTCTATTTTGAAAATGAATTGAAACAAAATAGGAAATTTTGCCTCATTTCCTATTTTAGATCTCCCAAAATGCCCTTCCTTATTTGTTGCTTTATTGCCCCTTCATGGTGCCTTAGGATGTTCATTCTACTGTTGGCAACACTTTGCCCCATTTGTGCTGCCTTTGTGGGTTCATTCCATTATTATCAGTGCCTTCTTTAGAAGCCTTGGGGTATTCTTGGCATTCTTGCTGCTGCTTTGCTTCTTTGATAGTGCTTTAGAGAACTACTGCCACTGATGGTACCCTTTAACCCCTTTATAATTCTTTATTTATTCATGCCATTTTTTATGCCACTTTTCCTCCGTTTTGGTGCCTTGGAGTTCTCTTCCCTGTTCTGATGTTGTCTACCCACAAGTCTCATTACAATTTATTAGAAAACCCCAATTTTGAAGCTGCATTGCGTCCCCCAATGACTTTAATGGGAAACAAATTAATTGAATTAACACACTTTTTTTCATTTGAAACTAATGGAATAAATGGTGATGACCTGCAAAATAAATAAACAAACCAAAATGAAAATGTTACCTCTGTACATCCCTAGAATATAGCTTCTTCTATCTCTAAATTGTATACTCATGGCAGGCTCCACAGATTTAAAATAGGGACTGAATGGCATGGCCCCAGTGCCTGGATCAACTTTAGTGTTGGAGAAAAGAGCTATACTCTTTAGAGTAGAGTAGCCTAGAGCAATGGTTCTCAACCTTTTTCCCATTGTGAGACACCTAATAGACCACACTCACATGTGTGACACACTGCTCATTACAATTTACAGCGGAAATAAAAAATAAAGGTCCAGTATTATTTTTATTGTTAAGAATGACACAAGGAAAAGATACATATTCTGCCTGAACAGAAACTGCATAAACGGTAAACATCCCACACCAAAACAGCACCAATTTCCAGCACTTAACAATAACCACCATACCTAAGAAAAGGCAACACTGAAAATATTACACCAGGCCTTAAGACACCAATACATCTCCTATTAGGAAAACGGACCAAGTCAGGCTGCTATAGAGCACTACACAGAAACTACACGCCAGCAGAGAACCTCATCTGAATCACATGTGCTGATCCTCACCTAACAAAGAATAAAGGGACCAAAACGTATAACTAGAAACATGCAGACAAAAACTGAATTGGAAACCGCAACAAGCCAGAGTCTCTGTATGCAGTGCAACAAAGGAAAAAAAGAAACATCACCCATCCTTATAAAACAAATCAAGAAATATAAAATCAGTAGCAGTAAAACCATACTAACAAAAAGACAGATTATTTCAAAACAGCAGATGAATGGAATATCCAATAATTAAAAACTCATATAAAACATTTCTAGATACCAATAAAGTATTTCAAAATAGCAGACACAAAGACCCAGTAATGAAAAATAATAAGGATACAAAAAATGTTTTGCTGTGCATACCTGAGAATGTTTGATATCCAGGTGCCCTGAGATTGTTTTGAATTAGCAGGAGGAGGGGTGGTTTGCTTGGAACTTTCTCCTCTCTCTCTCTCACACTGGCTCACAATCGCTCACATATACACATGCTTTTTCTCTCTCACTTATATAGGCTCTTAAATTATTTACACATTTACACACATGCTGTCTATGTTTTCAGGCTTACACACGCTGGGGTACATTTTAAAACAAAGTACGCTGGATTTTATAAGATACGCACGTAGCCACGCGTATCTTATAAAATCCGGGGTCGGCGCGCGCAAAGGGGTGCACATTTGTGCAACTTGTGCGTGCCGAGCCCTGCGCACGCTGCCCGTTCCCTCCGCCTCCCCCCACCTTCCCCCCACCTTCCCCCCACCTTCCCCTACCTAACCCCCCCCCCGGCCCTATCTAAACTCCCCCCTACCTCTATCGCATAAGTTACGCCTGCTAGAGGCAGGCGTAACTTTGCACATGCCGGGCGGCTGTGGCGTGCCATGTTCCAGTCCGGGGGCTGGTCTGGAGGCCGCGGCCACACCCCCAGAATGCCCCTGGGCCGAAACCACGCCCACGGCACCGCCCCCAGATGACGTGCCGACCGCGTCACGCCCCCCGGGACTTACGCGCCATCCCAGGGCTTTGTGCATGCTGGAAGCCTATGCAATATAGGCTCGGCGCGCGCAGGGCCATTTTAGAAGGGTTACGCGCATACCTTATGCGCGTAACCCTTTTAAAATCCGGCCCACAGGCTTTTAATCACACACATACATGCTGTCCTTTTCTCTCATTCACATGCTTACAAACATGCTCTCTCTCTTTCTCTCATTTACACACAAGCTCTCAATCACATACTCACATGCTCCCTCACCTAAACCAGCTCTCAATCACACACAGACACACATGGTCTCTCTTTCTCTCACTTTCACACAGGCTCTCAATCACATACTCACATGCTCTCTCACTTAATCAGCTCTCAATCACACACAGACATACATGCTGTCTTTCTCTCACACATGTTCTCAATCACATACTCACATGCTCTCTCACCTAAACCAGCTCTCAGTCACACACAGACACACATGCTCTCTCTCTTTCTCTCATTTACACACAGGCTCTCAATCACATACTCAGGTGCTCCCTCACCTAAACCAGCTCTCAATCACACACATACTCTCTTCTCATGTACAAGCTCTCAGTCATTCACATACATGCTATCTCACTCACACACACACACACACACACACACACACACACACACACACACAGGATCTCAAACACACATGCTTGCTCATTTACTCACTCTCCCCCTCCCCCAAACTAGCAGCGGCAGCAGTCTCCTCTACTTCTAACCCTAAAGGCAGCAGCAACCTACTTCATTTTCAGCCCTCGCTGAGCAGAGTCCCATTGGCCGCAGGGGTTGACGACGTTCTTCGTTTTTCTTTGAGGCACACTGCTCATTCCTCAGGCTGCGTCTCTCTATTCTTTGGGCTGATGCTGTCCACACTAGCATGGTCTCTTCTTCCCGCGCACGCACCCGCTGATCACCACTTCCTCTTCCGGGCCGCGGGGGGGGGGGGGGGGAAGAAGAGAGCATGCCGGTGCCGCTGACTCCAGCTGTCCTGCTGCATTTCGCCCGGGCTATCAGCATTTTAAGCATTTTAAGCCCGGGTGGAGGACCTATCTTGCTCGGGTAGGGGGAGCAGCTGGGTCAGCAGGGGACCGGGAAGTGTGGCAACACCATGTGTGTTTGTGGTGACACACTGGTGTCACGACAAACCAATTGAGAACCACTGGGCTAGAGGTTAGAGCAGAGGGCAGGAAACCAGGGATCAAATCCTGCTGCAGCATCTTGTGATTTGGGGCAAGTCACTTTACCATCCATTGCCTCAGGTATAAACTTGGGAGTAAATTTTCAAAGGGAGTCTGCACAGAAAAATAGTATCAGCAATAAGATTTGACAACATGAATTAAAAAAGTGCACATTATTGGTGGTCATCACTATTGGAGAAGCTTTTGCAAATGAAAAAATATTATAAAAATAATACACTAATATTGACCAATGATAAGGTGGAGTGTGAAAGTGAAACTATGCTATATGATGAAACCTATTATGATGGTCAATGAAGCCTAGTTGATATACTCACTTTTAAGGTTCTTGGTGGAAGAAATAATTATTTGGACACTTTGGTACTCTCTGTAACTTTATGCTATTTTATAAACATTGAAAGTAGATTTGTGTGCGCTGGGTTGCACACACAGAAATCAATGCCCGTGCGTAGGTATTAAAATTTGCCCATAATGTATATATTGACTCTGTAAATTCCTAGTTTATAATGTCATAATGGTATATAATTATATATCTGTTTTCTCCTTATCCAGTTCTACCTTGTTAATTTGCCTTATGTTCCGTTTTATGTACTGCACAGTTCTATTTTCATGTGTTGCTTCTTCACCTGTTACATGTAAAACAATGTGATGTCCCTCGAACATCGGTATAAAAAAGCCACAAATAAATAAATAAATAAACAAATACATAAATAAATAAATTACAGATTTAAAAGCATTAATCTCCAGAAATGGATGCAGATGCCTCACCATCTTATGCTTCAGGAAATCAGCATGAGCTACCATTGAAATATAATATTCTGGAGTTAGCTCTGAATCTACTCTGACTCCTAAGGTTCTTACCTCAGCAAATGAGGAGATGAGCAGACCATCAAGTATAGGAAGCACAGACAAATCTGCAGGCTCCAACTTGATAATTTGTTCTCTACATGCTTAAAATCAGTTTACTTTGAAGTAGCCAAAATGCAATAAGTAGAAGACAATTATTCAATTAATTAATCACCATAGAGGGAATGGACCATAGCAGAACAATTAATTGAATATCGTCCTCATAGATATGGCTAATAGTTTCTAACAATCCTTCCCAATTTTTGTATAAAGATGTTAAAGAATAGTGGTGATAAAAATGAAATCAAGTAGAATCTTGTCCTCAAAAGAATATGCTTTAATAAAATCTGTTAGTCTATAAACTGCCACCAACCTTTATGTCAATTTAGTGGGAGAGATGGAAAATATTTAACTTGACTTGAAAAAACAGGAAAAATGGTCAAGGGCTTAGAATCTGTGCTTCAATACATAAAAAAGTAAAATCATGCACTTAGGACCATTAGTCATTTATCAATTAGGAGGATAAGAACCAGCAACTACCAAACAGGAAAAGACCTGGGAGTCTATGTCATCCAATTATTTTGACTGACATGAAGCTTGCCAGTCAGTTCTATAAAGGAGTAGGAAAAATTAACAATATGCTTTGGAGCATAAGGAAAGGTATTATCAGTAGGAAAAGAGAGGTAATATTGACCTTGTACAGGTCACTAGTAAGATTCCACCTGGACTATTTTGTTCAGTCCTTTAGGCCACATGTTTGCTAGGACATTAAAATTGTGGAGGTTGTTCAGAGAAGGGCTATAAAAATGGTGCATGGCTTACCATATAAGCCCTACACAAAGAGGCACCAAGAACTCAAAACAACTCTTTAGAGGAAAGAAGAAAGGAGAGGCATGATAAAATATTAAAATGTATAGCAGGCATCAACAAAGAACAAGGTAGCATTTTCCATAAAAAAAGATACTCAAGGATAAGGGTGGAACAAAATGGATAGAGGAAGGCTGAAAGAAAATGTGAGAGTATATTTCATTACTGAGAAGATAGGTGCCTGTAACAGCTTGCCAGCAGAAGTGGTTCTAGTCAAAGCTATGACAGTATTCAAGCATGCTTGGGTCAGATACAGAGGGTAGGGAGGGAAGCAGGAGATGGTGGAGATAGAGTAAAGAAATGTCTGTGAGGAGGAGCATGTGGGGATGGGCAAGTCTGGGTCTTGGATTAGGTATGGAAATGCACATGCCCATTAACTCAGAATAGAAGAAGACCAAAAGTGGTTGAAGATGACAAAGCAGATATATGACCATGTTTTGTTTCCAGGAAGACGTGGCAGGGTAGATCATCATGGACCAGTGGAAGGACTTTTGTATGCTATTATATATTATTAATGTGATAGCATATTGCTTTAGCTTGGCAACACTCAACAGCAAATAGCTAAAAGAATAAGAAGCATCCTTCTGGAGGCAGTCAAGCTTGAATGGCTGCTAGTTGGGAGATCTCCTTTAGTGCAGAGGGCAGCAATGAAAGGCAAGGATAGATCTTGAACCAATGTGCGGCTTGACTAGTTAGCCAGATTAACATTTCTGGCTAACTTAGCCCATATATTCAGTGGAGTGGGCTTTGAATATATCCAGTTATCTTAAAGTTAGCTGGATGTTGTGTTCAGCAGTTCTTAGCCTTCCCCCATGAATCTCCACTCTCACCTTCCCGGATAGGTCCCCACTGGCTTCTGATCAGCCCAACTTTGGCAACCATCTATGAAGTGAGTTGCCACCTGCCTGTGCATCAAGACACCTCCTTTTGGACGCTGCCAAACACATGAAGCCGGACGAGGCTGGCCTCTGAGTGCTGCGCCTCTTGCCGTTACGTAAAGGGACCACAGTGGGAAATCCCCCGTGATCCATGTTGATGACATCCACACCCAGGCCCTATAAAAAAGCAATACTACAGACAAAACTCGCCTCAGTAACAGGTCCAACTACGTCCTAAGTAGGGCATGTTGCTTCCCAGCATTCCAGTCTTCATTCCAGCCTTGTCTTCAGTCTTCGTCCAGCTGTCACCGGTTTGTCTTCTGTCTTTGTCTCTTCCTGCTCCATCCAAGTTGCCCGCCTATTCCTATCCTCACCTGCCTGTCCTACTTATCCCTCCCTCTTCTCCTGCAGACGGATAATAGTTTTGACCTTGGCCTGAATCTCACTTAAGACTGACTGAGGCCTGCCTCTGACCATTGCCTGGACCTTGAATACACCTGACTGCTACTTGCCTCCGACCATTGCCGGGACCTTGTTAAGTAAAGCTGAATATTGCCCTCTACATGACCAGAGCTAAAGTATTGATGGAAAGGGAAAAATGGGCAGACTGGGTGAGCCAAATGGTTCTTATCTGCTGACATCTATATTACATTAAAAAAAAACAAAACATTAAGTAACCCATTTACAGAAATGGATAGGAAAGTCAAATACATTTATTTAAATTTATTACTCATATTTTGTGAGGGTGACATTCAAAACAAATGTAATTTCTTGATTGAATTATGTACTGTGTCTATACAAATCTTTAGCCATTCATAAATGCTCCTTTGGCCTTCTTAAAATATGTACCAGTATTTGAAGAAAAAATAAACAGAAGAACTCTAATTGCCTCATTTTCTTATTCCCTAAACTACCTTTTCTCTGAGTAATGAGACAATCTTTGAAAAGCAATTAAGAACTTCCTAAATAGTGCAAATAGCAATATATCACTATTTGTATCATGTCACAAACAATCCATTCAAGGAAATCTTTTTAACATTCCTGGGGAAATGACTAACAGGGTCACTGTTTAAAAACACAAAATCAACATATATTTAAGCACCATGAACTCTGATAAGTGGTGTTCACTGATTTCTAATATAATATAAAAAAAAATATAACCAAGAAAAAATATTTCAAGTATCAATAAAAAAGAAAGTTTAGCTTACCTGTTCTTTAAAGAGGTCCAGTTATGCAGTTCAATGATTTGTTTCTGAAAGAGCATATTTACAGAAAAGACAAGGACATCCTAATGACATGTTCCTTTTTCTTTGGAAAGATGGAGATGCTGGAAGCAATTTTGACCATTCTGATTGCCCTTCTATTCTGTGTTCCTTAAAGGGCTGGGGCATGCAAAACTGGTCCTCAAGGGTACAGACAAATCTAGTTTAAGAACATCTGCAATGAATATTCATGAGGCCGTTTGCATACATTTGATCAAGAAATACATTAAATTCCTGAGGGAGTACTCAGAGCAAAAGCCACCTCTATTGGTGAGTGGACAGGATCTGTGAGTATTGCTTTGCTGCAAATTTTTGTGACTTAAGGCTTGGGAGAGATGAGAGATTGTGGGGGTAAATTGTTTTTTTATGTGTCTGATTACATTTAAAATTTAAAAATTATGTTATTCCTGTGTGTGAGTGCCTTTAAAATTTAAAGACCAAGAGGCCCATATTCAGTAAGCCATTTAGTGAATAAGTTATCTGGCTGAAGATAGCTTATCCTATATATTCAGTGGGCTAAATCTCCCATTGGTAATGGGTAAACCTGCCTAAAATTATCCAGCTATATGTTTGAATATAGCCGGTTAGGTTTTTAAGTTATTTGCCTTGTGTTGTGGGATAACTTGCTAGTTAACTAGATATATTTAAAGATATCCAGTTAAATAGCACTGTCAAAAAATGTTTTTAAAGTAATTTGTGGGCCAATGGCCCAATTTTCAAACCCCTAACCTCAATATATTCAAAATGGGAGCAATGTGCCGAGCAGTGCCAACCTCCCCCAAAGAATAAAGTTTGATAGGGTGGGGTTGCACACTGCCCCATCCCTCCTTCCCAGGGTCGCTTAAATTTTGAAATGTCACCCTGCCTCCCTCCCTCCCCCAACCCCATCCTCTACCCATTTGCACCCTCTGTCAGTAATACCCTCAGGCTTCACCCCCCACCCCACCTGGAGCAGAAAAACCCCTGCTGGGAGTAAGGTAGCATCTTACCTGCTCCCAGCACTTCCAACACTGTTCTAAAAGACAAGTGCTGGAAGCATAAGCTATGGGTAGCTTATGCTTCCAGTACTTGTCTTTTAGAACAGTGCAGAAAGTGCCGAGAACAGGCAAGATGTTACCACACTCCTGACAGAGATTTTTCTGCTCCAGGCAGGATGGGGGTATCACTGACTGGTGGGAGGGCACAGGGTGCCATTTCAAAATTTAAGCAACATGGGGAAGGAGGGGGGTGGGGTGATCTGCGACACACTCCCCAACAAATTTTTGTCTTGGAGTGGGTTGGCACTGCACGGCCCATCATGGCCATTTTGAACATATTGGGGCTTGGGGTGGGAACAGGGATGCTGGCCCGCAAATGACTTTAAAAACAATTTTTTACAGTGCTACTTAACCAGATGTCTTTAAAGATAACGCGTTATGCCCGTGATAATAACGCTAGTGCAAAGCGCGAATGCAAAATTTTGGAAGGGGTGGGATCAGGGAGGAGTCTGGGCAGGATTTACTAAAATGAGAAGCAATATCGCACCGTGCGATAGCATAACGCATGCTATCACACGGTTTTAACGCTGGAAATAACTACACTATTTTTCTTGGAGTTATGCTGTGTGATATGCCCAAAATGGGATTTGCAATAAATATCCTAAATCACATTCAGGCCGATACAGTAAGGAGCGGTAGGAAGAGCTGCGTTAGTGCCGGGCACACCCGCGGATGCCGCACGCACAGTCCAGCTCACCTACCGCTCGATACTGTATGTAAATAGCTTGCAAATGCAAGCTGCGTCTAAGAAGCGTCCGTGAAGCGTTAGGCCCGCGCAACCCATTTTACTGTATAGAGCGCTATACAGTATCCTGGGTGCGCTGGCCTAACGCTTCATGGATACGCTGGTATCTGTCATTTCAAATGTCATTTCAAATGACATTTGAAATGACAGGTACCAGGAAGTGGACCGTTCTCCTATGCTCGGGATTGCCAGTCCTCTCTCCCCTCTTCCCGAAGCAAGGCGCAAAAGCAGCCTTGCTTCGGGAGGAGGGGAGAGAGGACTGGCAGTGTAAAGCAACGAAGCGACTTACTTTTTTTGCAGCCCCCCTCCGGAGACGGACATCGGCGACGACGGACGCGGCTCCCCGTGAAGATGGACGCATCGCACGGGCGAAAACGGCCCTGTGCGTGCAATTGGGCCGCTCAAGACGTGACGTCACATGCCGTGACGCCAAATGTTGTGACATCACGCCTTCACTGGCCCAATTGCACGCACAGGGGCTGCTTTTGCCCGTGCGATGCGTCCATCTTCGCAGGCAGCTGGAGGCAGGGGAGCCACGTCCGTCGTCGCCGATGTCCGTCTCTGGAGGGGGGCTGCTTTTCACGCCTTGCTTCGGGAGGAGGGGAGAGAGGACGGGCAATCCCGAGCGTAGGATTGCCCGTCCTCTCTCCCCTCTCTCTCTTGCAACTTTTTTTTTTTTCCGCTTTTTCAATTTTTTTTTTCCGCTTTCGTTGCTTCGGGAGGAGGGGAGAGGACTGGGGCTGCCCCGGAGACCAGCACCCATGGACGCGGTCAGGGCAGGTGAGCGGGGGCTGGGGGAAAGTTTGCTGCCTACCCTTACCCCTGCCTCTAACGCAGGGGTAAGGGTAGGCGGTAAGTTAGCAGGTTAAACGCACGGCAAAACAGCAGGGTAAAAAAGCGATAGTCGGGGCGCGCGTTACTGTATGGGAGGGAATAGCTAATTCGATCATTTACATGTAATATAAATGCCGCGGGCGGAAGGGGTTACCCAGTGATTTAAGGACGCGGTAAGAGTAGGTTAAAGGGGATAGTGTATCGCGGGTTGGACTAACGCGGCCGAAATGTGGGTAGAAAGCGGGTTTGGAGCAGGGTAACCGCGGCCGCACTTTACTGTATTGACCTGACTGAGAGAGAGAGAGAGAGAGAGAGAGAACACCTCTGGAGTAGCACACATATTAGTCAAGTATTTATAGTACTGTAGGAAGGTCAATTAGTAACTTGAGGTAAGGTTGATAGCAACTAGGTAGAGAGTGCATCAAGGTAGGGTGAGTACATTGTACAAATGTCATCTTTGTGCCCCTTTCCGCACTCCAAATTACATGAAATCTTGACTGATGTGTACTGTGCTGTTTGTACCTCTGACCGTCCATGTAAAATTACCCTCAAAACCTAGACCACCACCAAAACCTCACTTCGAGTTACTAGTTGACCCTCCTACAGTTGTATAAATAGTTGACTAATATGAGAACCTTATAAAGAGTTTCTCACCCTCTTTCTCTCTCTCTCACAGCAGCCCAAACCATGGAAATGCCTCATTTTATCATAGTCTCCCTTTTTAAAGTTAAATGCTATCACTGTAGATTTCCTTAGTGTCTTCCCTCCAGTTATCAAGTCAGATTGGATTATGTCATTATTACTACTGCTAAGTGGCCCCAACATAGGAAATTGCCAAAGTGGGTCAGACCAAGGGTCCATCAAGCCCAGCATCCTATTTCCAACAGTAGCCAAACCAGGCTGCAAGTACCTAGCAAGTACCCAAACACTAAGTAGATCCATGATACTGATGCCAGTAATAGCAGTGGCTATTCCCTAAGGGGTAGATTTTAAAGGGTAGATTTTAAAGTGTGCGCTCGCGTCCATGTGTGCACGCTTCCCAGTGTGCACAAATGGATGCACCAATTTTCTAACATGCGTGCGCCGGTGGGCGCATGTTATAAATTTGTTGGGCCGCATGCACATGCGCCAGATTTTGTAATCCTCGCACGCATGTGCGCGCGTGCAAGAGGGGTAAATTTTTGCAAGTTCTGCGCAGTGACACATCGTGGCCTTCCCCAGTTCCCTCCCAGTCCACATCAATTAAGGAGTGGACTGGGAGGGACCTTCACTACCACCCACCCTAACCTCCCTTCCCCTTCCCCTTCCCCTCTCCTCCCCACCCTCTAAACTCTTTTTCCTACCTGTAGATTTTTTTATTTTGTTGCTTTCTGCTTCAGCGGAGCAGTAGCAACTTGCACGCGCCTTCCATCCCTTTCCCGGTACAGCAGCAAATGGCCGCTGTACCGGACGCCTCCAGCCCCGCCCTTTCCTGCCTCCTGGACCACCCCTTTAACTGGGTCCGGCACTTTGGCATGTAACAGGGGTTATGCATGTGGCCAGGTCTGGCGTGCACCGTGTACATCTTCAAAGGGGCCTGGCCATGCAGGTAACCCCCGTTTTTTGTGCTTGCGAGGGATTTAAAATTGGGCCGTAAGTCAACTTGATTAATAACAGTTAATGGATTTCTCCTCCAAGAACTTATCCAAACATTTTTTAAACCCAGTTACACTGACTGTACTAACCATATCCTCTGGCAACAAATTCCAGAGCTTAACTGTGTGCTGAGTGAAAAAGAAAATTCTCCGATTAGTTATAAATATGCTACTTGCTAACTTTATGGAGTACCCCCTAGTCCTTCTATTATCTGAAAGAGTAAGTAACCAATTCACATTTACCCGTTCTAGACCTCTCATGATTTTAAAGAGCTCTATCATATCCTCCCTCAGCCATCTCTTCTCCAAGCTAAACAGCCCTAACCTCTTTAACCTTTCCTCATAGGGGAACTGTTCCATTCCCTTTAACATTTTGGTCACCTTTCTCTGTACTTTCTCTAGTGCACCTATATATTTTTTGAGATGTGACGAACAGAATTGTACACAGTACTCAAGGTGCGGTCTCACCATGGAGAAATACAGCGGCATTATGACATTTTCAGTTTTATTTAGCATTTCCTTCCTAATAATTCCTAGATCTATATGGAGACATTAAGACATTCAGTTATATTGCCAGTCAGAATAATTCCTAATATTTGTTTTTTTGACCATCACCACACCTGTCCACTAAACTGAAGATTTCACCTATTGAACACAGTAATTCACAGTGAATATTTATAGAATATAAGTGAAAACATAAAAAAATAAAGATCTTTTACTGGGTGGCATCTTCTTATACAGAACCCAGCATTGTACACCTATGTTTAGGATTATTTTTCCTTATTTTCATCACTTTGTACTTTTTCACCTTATATTTCAGTTGACATTTAGATTCCCTGTTCTCCAGTCTTCCAAGGCCTGTCTGCAGTTCCTTATAAGCAGGTTGGAATGATAGGTGAAATATTACCAGAAGTAGTTCTGAAATTTTATATTTGAATTCCTTAACAACTCTGGAGTGAATATTGTCAGATCCCAGTGAATTGCTTCTATTTAATTTGTCAATTTGCTGTAACACCTCTTCCAGATTAACACTATTCAGATTTAGTTCCTCTGAAATATCACTTACAATGAATGGTTTAGGATTGGGTATTTCTCCTCAAAGCAAGAAGCTTTTGAGGTAGTCAGTTGGATCATTATATGAGCAAGGGGGAAAAGGGGTACTTTGGGTAAGCAAGGCCATAGTAGAGAAATTAAATTAATTCTTTCCTTCAGTCTTTTCTGAGGAAGATGTAAGGCAGATACCCATACCAGAAATGATATTTAAAGATGAAGTTTCAGAGGAACTGAAATAAATCTCAGTAAACCTGGAAGATGTAATAGGGCAAACTAATAAACTAAAAAGTAGCAAATCACATGGACCAGATGGTATAAATCTCAGAGCTGAAATAATTGAAAAATGAAATTGCAGAGCTATTAGAAATCTGTAAATTATCATTAAAATCAGGTACGGTACCTGAAGATTGACTGATGGCCATCATAACACCAGTTTTTACAAAAGGATTCCAGTGGGTTATACAGCAAACCACAGACCAGTGAGCTGACATCAGTGCCGGGAAACATGGTTGAAACTATTATAAAAAAAATTACTGAACATATAGATAGTCATAGTTTAATGGGACAAGCCAACATGGATTTAGCTGAGGAAAGTCTTGACTTACCAATCTGCTACATTTTTTGGAAGGCATGAATAAACATGTGGATAAAGGTGAGCCAGATGATATAGTGTATCTGGATGTAACAAAGCACTTCGAGGAAATTAAAAAGTCATGGGATTTGATGCAATGTTCTATTGTTGATTGAGAATGGGATAAAAGAAAACAGAGACTAGGGCTAAATGGTCAATTTTCTCTTTGGAATAGTGGAGTTCCCCAGGGATCTACACTGGGACCACTGCTTTTTAATCTATTTATAAATGATCTTGAGATGGGAGCAATAACGCCCAAATTTTAAAAGCCCAATGAGAGTAAAAACCAGGGGATATGCACTTGGCCGGGCCCTGCATACGCCGAGTACATTTTCAAAAGGACCCGGCTATGTGCATATCTCCCGGTATGCGCAGAAGTGCCGGGCCAACAAAAATGGGCGGGCCAGAGGGGCATAGTCTGGGCATGGAGAGGCGGGGGCCACCCAGAAAGCTGCCATTAGGCCCTGACCTTGGGATGCAGGCGTCGGCAGCTGGCTGGCACTTGTAACTTACTTCTGCTCCAAAGTAGCAGGTAAGTTTAAAAACAATAAAAAAAATAGCTAGGTAAGTAGGGGATAGGGGTCAAGGAGGAGAGGAGAAAAGGTAGGAAAACTAGGTAGGGATGTAGGGAAGTTCCCTTCCAGTCCGCTCCTTAATTGGAGTGGACTGGGAAGAAACTGGGCAAAGGTCCAATCGCGTCGCCGAGCGTACTTTAAAAAATTCACCTGCCCTGTGTGTGCAAGTTTCGACCTGGGCATGCATGCACGCACCGATACAATATCGGGTGCACATGTGTGCATGGGCATTGTATTTTATAACATGCATGCAGCAATGCATACGTGTTATAAAATCGGCGCGTCCATGTGCATGTGCCGGGAACCACACACACATGGACGCCCGTGCATTTTTTTTTTTTAAATCAGTCTTTAAGTGAGATCAAATTTGCTGATGATATACAATTATTCAATGTTGTTAAATCACAAAAGGATTGTAAGAATGTACAAGAGGACCTTGCCTGACTGGAGGGTTGGGAATCAGGCCATGAAGCCTACATGCAAGATTTTTTTTAAAGTAGCCATCACCATTTAACCAGCTATATTCTCTTGAATAATTATCCAGCTACCTGTTGCTGGATAATATTATATTGAAAAGATGGCCAGTTAAGTTTACATTTATCTGACTAAAGTTAGATGGATAATTTTATTTGGGGATATTCAGTGGTATATTTCTCCCACTGAATATCCAGGATAACTTACTCAGCTAACTTTAGCCTGATAAATTATCCTTTATACAGTTTTTTTTCCACATTGGCTTTGCTGTGTTTTCTGTGTATGCTTGTTTCATGACCTGTGTGCATGTATACACATGTAAAGCTTACAGAGAACACTGGTCCTGTTATTAGGGGACAGGGAGGGTGACCAGTGGGGTTTGGTTGTCCAGAGGATCCGGTATCAGGAAGTGGGGGAGAGGGAGGCTTGGCCTGTGTGGGCTTTCTGAGCTAATGCAGATGGATAGAGAGGGGGGTGGGGGGAATCAACCTGTAAGGAGCCATCAGTGTTAACATATTGGCATTGACTACCATAAAACACGCAGTTGAATATCTTTTAGTACCTTGTTTATTCATGGGAAATAATTCCAACATTAAAATTGACTATTAATTGACAGTTGAATGCAATTTAGTAGCTTGGTTCCATGGAAAGAAAAACAGAATGTAGCAAAAAATACTGAATGCCTGCATAGCAGTATTCTAGTTTTTACCTTTATACAATTTATAATTTTCACCCAGGACAAAGTTTGAAATAACATTGCAGAAATAATACTCAAATTCATATTCAAATTCATATTCAAATGCAATTTAAATGAATAGCATAATAGTTGTCCATCTAAATGGCTTACCCTGCTGTATTCAGCCCATATTCAGCTAAATTCTAGCCAGATAAGTTGGGGTTATTCTGGGGTAGGCAGGAAGTGTTCTGTGGAGGAGTGGAGTTAGCCAGATAAGTTAACAAGCTAACTCCAATATTGGAGTTAGCCAGTCAACTTATCCACCTAACTCTGGTTGGGCCATATGGCTGTCCTAAAGTAGCAGGTTATACATAACCAGCTAACTTTAAGATAGCTCTCTCTGAAGAGTGTTTTCTGTGTATGCTTGTTTCATGACCTGTGTGCATGTATATACATGTAAAGCTTACAGAGAACATTGATCCTGTTATTAGGGGACAGGGAGGGTGACCAGTGAGATTTGGCTAACTGGCTAACTCTTCAGAGGGAGGCTTGGCCTGTGTGGGCCAAGCCTCCCTCTGAAGAGTTAGCCAGTTAACTAAAGAGAGAGCGGTGTTAAGCAGAGTGCCCCAAGGATCGGTGTTGGGACCGGTCCTGTTCAATATCTATGTGAGCGATATAGCGGATGAAATAGAAGGTAAGATTTATCTTTTTGCAGATGACACTAAGATCTGCAACAGAGTGGACACGCCGGAAGGAGTGGAGAGAATAAGACGGGATTTAAGGAAGCTGGAAGAGTGGTCGAAGATATGGCAGCTGAGATTTAATGCCAAGAAGTGCAGAGTCATGCATATGGGGTGTGGTAATCCGAAAGAACTGTATTTGATGGGGGGTGAAAGGCTGATGGGCATGGAGCAGGAGAGAGACCTTGGGGTGATTGTGTCTAACGATCTGAAGTCGGGAAAACAATGTGACAAGGCGATAGCTAAAGCCAGAAGAATGCTGGGCTGCATAGAGAGAGGAATATCGAGTAAGAAAAGGGAAGTGATTATCCCCTTGTACAGGTCCCTGGTGAGGCGTCACCTGGAGTACTGTGCTCAGTTCTGGAGACCATATCTCCGAAGGGACCGAGACAGGATGGAAGCGGTCCAGAGAAGGGCGACCAAAAAGGTGGATGGTCTTCATCGAATGACTTATGAGGAGAGATTGAAGAATCTAAATATGTACACCCTGGTGGAAAGGAGGAGCAGAGGTGATATGATACAGACTTTCAGATACTTGAAGGGTTTTAATGATCCAAAGACAATGACAAACCTTTTCTGTTGGAAAAAAATCAGCAGAACCAGGGGTCACGACTTGAAGCTCCAGGGAGGAAGACTCAGAACCAATGTCAGGAAGTACTTCTTCACGGAGAGGGTGGTGGATGCCTGGAACGCCCTTCCGGAGGAAGTGGTGAAGACCAAAGGGGCGTGGGATAAACACTGTGGATCCATAAAGTCTAGAGGATGTGAATGAAGAGAGGGTGGCTTGCGGGAATGACGGCTACTACCTGGAGATAATACCCTTATTCAATAAACATACACACGGTTAATGCGACTCCAACATTCCTCTATGCTTCAACGGCAAGAGGAAATGTGGAAAAAAAAATGGATTTCCATTCACAAAAAAGCGGGGAGTTGCTTGCTTGTTACGGTGGTTACTACCCCAAACCAAATATGCCTGATACGTCACTTTCAATGCATATCCAGCTAGCTCTCTGCTTCAATGGCAGGGGATAATGAAGAAAGGTGGATTTATATTCAGACAACAACCAACAATGACTGAATTGCAGAGGCTGGGTAAACAAATAAGCGTGGGAGTAGCATGCTTTTTGAGGCAGTTACAACCCCTGACCAATCAAGCTAGATACTTCACTTACATGCAGCTCCAGCACTGCTCTCTACATTAATGGCGGGGGTGGAAGGGAATTGGAACTAAAAGGTTACTAAGGGCCAAAGAGTAACAGTTAAGTATGAGAAAAAAACAAGTGTGAAAGCTTGCTGGGCAGACTGGATGGGCTGTTTGGTCTTCTTCTGCCATCATTTCTATGTTTCTATGTATATTCATCAGCGTGGCTACCTGCTAAATATACACCATTAGTTAGCTGATTGTGTATAACCAGCTAACTAGCACTGCGGCTGAATATAGACAAATGTTTTAAGTTGGTCAAAAATCTGCCAGATATACCTTAGATATTTATAGGATGCCAAATATTACCTAATGCTAATTTTACATATTTTAGAGAAAAAAACATGTGTTTAGTAATAATAATTATAATCTGGACTAGACCTGTCTGACCTTTGAGAATAGTTTAAGAAATAACTTTAAAGGTATGTACTGTGGTTATTATTTTTAAATAATTGTCACCAGGATTTTATGTTGGTTTCCGTCAAGTCTCTGAAGGAGCTCTTATTCTCTCATTATAAACTGAGACGGCAACAGAAAGAAATGATTTCTAAGAAAGTCCATGGAGACAACCTGACAATGTAATTATAATGCAGGATGAAGATGGCAAATTCATTTCTATTCAATTTGATAGATGCTCTACTAAAATATCATTATAACACAAGATTGAGATGACAAAATCATTTCCAGGCAAGTCAATGGGGAATCAGTTATGATGTCACAACAAATGACTTTGGAACACCCTATCCTTCTTTTAAAACAAATGAATTTAAAAATAGAGAACTAGATTCTATTAACTCACATACAAACTTAATTGTAAGTCCAGAAAAGAAAATAGGAATTCTAAGTCAAGATTTACTTTATGTTTTAAACTAGGAATCTAGATATGTCAGCAGATAGATACAGTGAAAGAACAGACAGGTGTTCTTTTATAGAAATACAAAATTGCTCTACATTTGTCACTTACAAGCCTTACACAATTAGAAGTCCATATTCAGCAGCCGGAAAGTAGGGTTGCCAACTTTTCCATAGACCAGGACCTTGGGGGAGGGGGGGGGAAGGGCGGGGGAGACAGGTGAGTTGGAAAAAGGGTCCCCCCCTTGCATAAATTTGTTCCCACTTCCCCTGAACCTAATCCAGCATAAGAACATAAGAAAATGCCATACTGGGTCAGACCAAGGGTCCATCAAGCCCAGCATCCTGTTTCCAACAGTGGCAGTGGCTATTCTCTAAGTGAACTTAATAGCAGGTAATGGACTTCTCCTCCAAGAACTTATCCAATCCTTTTTTAAACACAGCAGCATCCATTCTGAGGACCCTCCAATTCCTATAGTTTTTTCAGAACTTGCTTTTCACTTGAGCAAGGGCTGCATTGTCCCTAGAAGCTACTACTTGAATTTGTCCCAGGCCCCAAGTGACATGAGCCATGGAAGAAGAGGCTGCAGCACTGGTAGGCCTGGCCAGGCCACACAAGCAGTGGGAGCAGAAGAAGAGCCAGATGTAGTGGCAGGCAGCTAAAGCTCAAGTTAGGAAGAGGCAGCGGTGGTACCAGCAGTGTAGCTAGCAGTGAATGGGCCCTCATAACACCATGTGCAAGGATATTAGGTATACTAGGCAAATCTTACAGCCTTGAACCCTCCCCTCCACCACACAGCCCTCTCCATACACAATTAAAAATGATGTATTTATAACATTTTACATAAAAAAGAACATACAGTCTTCTGGGGTAAAAATATCACATCAATAAGGGCTGGATTTTCAAAGCTCTAGGCGAGTAAATCCAGTGGATTTACGCACGTAGAGTGGCTTATGCGCGTCGGGCCTATTTTTGCGCGTCGGGCCTAAGTCCCGGGGTTTGCAAAAAGGGGTGGGGAGGGGTGGGGTGGTCCGTGGGAGGGGCAGGGGGGGTCAGAGGCTCCCAGCATTGTGGCCATTTGCTGCTGTGCCGGAGATCTCGCACCAGCAGTCAGCCGTCGCGCGCAACTTACTTCAGCCCCAGTGCTGAAGTAAGTTTTAGAACAAAAGAAAACAAAAGAAAAAGGTAGGGGGGAAAGGGCGGGGAAGGAGGGGAAGGGAAGGTGGGGTGGGGGGGGGGTAGGGAACGTGGGAAGGCAGCCTGGCTCAGCGCGGGCTCGGCGCGGGTAGTGAGCACACATGGAGACAAGTAGCGAGCATACATGGACGCACATGGACGCACATGGACGCACTCGTGCAAATTTAAAAATCTACCCCTATGTATATAAGTACTTTCATGCATTGCTTTGGTGCCAGCCATAAAACCCTGTGCAAAAGATACTTGGAACCCATATGGCATTAGGCCTATTTTAACATGTTGGATATGTGCTTAGCCCTCAGAAAGACATGAATTATGATACAGTAAACCTCCTATACAAAAACAGCACTTCCAGCACTCAATCAGAAACATTACTTATGAAAAGGCAACACAGCAAATATTTCACCAGGCCCTAGAACACTAATATATTCCTATTAGGAAAACAGAATAAGCCAGGCTGTACTAGATCCCTACACAGAAATTACATGTTAGCAGAATATTACAGTTTGGTTACACATGCAGAAAACAGACAGACCCTCACCAAATAAACAATAAACAGACCATAAAGCATAAATAGAAACATGTACACCAAAACTAAATTGGAAACTGCAACAAGACCGATTCTATATGCAATGCAACAATGGAAAAATGGAAACCACCATTCCTCAAAAAACCAAGAAAAATAAAACATCACGCATAACAATTAAACCCTGCTAATAAAAAGAATAAATATTTTAGACAGCTGATGGAGTAAATCCAATAATTTAATTCCTAAACATTTTGAAATTTTTCCCAAATGCCAATAAAATGTTTCAAACAGCAAGCACATTAACTAATACACAATACTCCGTACCTGTAGATTTTGATTTCCAGTCACCCTGCAATTGTTGTGGAATAGTAAGTATGATGCACAAACTTTCTCCTCTCTTTGTTATACACACACTTACATACACTCACTTACACACTGTCTCTCTCATGCTTACTCTCTCCCCCCACTCCTTACACATACGTACTATCTCTCTCATTCACACCCACACATACTTATTATGCTCTTTGTGTCACCTTATTAAAGGAGACACTGCCCATTCTCATGGCCAGCCATGCAACAGCCTAAGGGGACCAGTGGAATACTAGGTAGGGAAGGGGGAGACTGGGGTTAGAATAGGAAGCTGGGCAGGGAGGAACAGGGGAATATTCAGCAGGGAGAGGTAAATGGCAATGGAGGTTTTGCTGGATAGGGCAGGGCCAGGAAAAGGGTACAGGCAGGGGCAAAGCATGGGGTCTCACTACAGTACACTTCATGATAGCTAATGAATGGATGCCATTAAGAATGGCCTGCAGTGGTCAGCGGGCAATCACAGTGACAACAGGATGTGGGCCACTTTATTTTCTCAGGATGGTCAATAGCAGCATACATTGTGGACTAGTAGCTGAGCTGGCACAAACTGTCAGGTAATGATTGGGACATAAGTGACTGACAGGAGTTTATAGTGCTCAAGCACTATCCCACAAGGCTGGAGCCTAGAATCAAAATCAAGGTAAAGCCATAAGAAACATAAAAAAATGCCATACTGTAGACCAAAGACCAATTCATTCCGGCATCCTATCTCCAACAGTGGCAAATCCAGGTCACAAGTACCCAACAGGATCCTAAAGAATAGATCCAATCTATCTTGCTCATAACCAGTGACAGATTTAGGATGTAGCCATCCCTAGGAATTGTTGGTGCTGTTGGGATAGAATCCATCATCATCAGAGGAAGGACCAGAACTGCAGTGGGGGTGGGGGGCAGAAGAGGGAGGTGTCCCTACCATACTCCAATCCTACTCCTTCTTGCATCTCTATTCCCTTTCTAACCTCCCACTCAATCTGTCACACACATACAAACTCACCCCTAGATTCAGCCACAAGTGTGTGTGTGTGTGTGTGTGTGTGAGTGAGTGAGTGAGTGTGTGAGTGAGTGAGTGAGTGAGTGTGTGTGTGTGAGAGAGAGAGAGAGAGAGAGAGAGAGAGAGAGAGAGAGAGAGAGAGAGAGAGAGAGAGAGAGAGAGAGAGAGAGAGAGAGAGAGAGAGAGTGTATTTACAAAGCCCTCATAGTAGGGAAGCATAAGAGGGCCACCTAATAGCTCGAGGTTTTGGTGGTTTAGGGTTTAGGGGCCAGTTTTGCATGTATAGTGAGACATATGAACAGCACAGAACACCTTGGTGAAGATTTGATGTCATTTGGAGTGAGGAAAGTCTCAAAAAGATGAAATTTCTACTATGTTCTCTCACCCTAGCTTGATGGACTATATAACAGGGTACTATCAAGCTAGGGTGAGATAACATATACCAAATTTCATCTTTTTGAGACTTTCCTCACTCCAAATGATGTCAAATCTTCACCAAGGTGTACTGTGCTGTTCGTACATCTCCCTCTACATACGAAACTGACCCCTAATCCCTAAACCTTACCTCAACCTATTAGGTGGCCCTCCTATAGAGATATAAATAGGTGCACACAGTAAGGATCTCCCTAAAGACTCTCTCTCTCCAGAAATGAACAAAATGAATTGTGTTATGGGCTTATCACACAGCCTAACACCAGGATAAAAGGTGTAGTTATTTCTGGCATTAAGTAGCATGTATTATGCTATCGCACGGTGCAATATTGCCCCTCATTTACCCAAACTCGTCCCTGATCCCACCCACCCCCAAAATTTGCATTCACGCTACAGTGTTTTTCACATGTGTTATGGTACTAACGCACATGTTATTGCATGTGTTAATGCATTTTGATGTATGACGCGGTCAGTGTCAATCCCCTTTTTCTCTCTCTCTCACTCTCTCTCTCACACTCACACACATTCGCTGACTGCTCCCAACACTGCCCAATTCCTGTTTATCTCACATGCACGCCCCCAAGCCAGTCCCCTATTTGTAAGCTTCAAAGAATAGGGACTGTCCATATGTCTCTGTACAGCACTGGATAAATCTGGTATGTGCTATTCAAATGATAATAATAATCCCCCAGCCTCTCTCCTCACCCACAAATTATTCATTTCTCAGCCTCTAACCTTCTGCCCCCAAAATGTTCCCACTTTACTTTGTCTGCTCCAGTCTTACACCATCTAACTGTCTATAATTGATAGGAGGGGAGGGGCTTGATTAGGGAGCAGAGTGGCTCTTCTTTTCTCTGCTCTGTGTCTGTTCCACGCTCACCCTCTTCCCTTCTGTCCCTGAATGACAGAAGGGGAGAGGTTGTATTAGGGAGCAGAATGCCTTATTTTCCTCTGCTCTGTCTGCTTCAGCCTCATCCTATCCTCCTCTCCTCCTGTTCCCTATACTTTGCCAGGGATGGGAGCTGATGGATCAGGAAACAGAAAGCTGTTCTCCGTTGAGTGAGATTCAGTTCAGCAGGGATGCAGCAAAAATCCAGCTAGCCTGCCCCTCCTCAGATATTTTCCACCCTAGGCACAGGCCTAGTGTGCATATTGGTAAATCCAGGACTGACAATTAGAGATAAGTAGTGGTTTCCCAAGTCTCTGTAGCTAACTAATAATGATTTATGGACTTTTTTCCAAGAATTTGTTGTTTAGCCATTTTTAAACCAGTTACACTAACTGCTTTCATCACATCTTCTGGAACAAATTTCAAAAACAAATTGTGCACTGAGTGAAAAAAATACTTTCTTCGATTTGTTTTACATGTGCTATTAGCCTCATGGAGTATGCTCTAGTTCTAGTACTATTTAAAAGGGCAAATAATCTTCCCTGTTTGCCCATTCAACCCCACTCAAGATTGTATAGACCTATGATATCTCCTCTCAGTCATCTCTTCACCAGACTGTTTAGCCTTTCCTCACAGGGTAGCTGTTTATCATTTTGGTCGCCGTTCTCTATAGGTTTTCTAGTTCCACTATATCTTTAGAGATGGGGCAACTAGAACTGCATACAAAACTCAAGGTGCGGTCACACTATGAACTGATATAGAGGCATTATGATAACCTTCGTTTTATTTTACATTCCTTTCCTATTAAAAATCCCTAACATTCCTTTTGGTTTTTTGACCACTGCCATGTACTAGATGGATTATTTCAACATATTGTCCACTCTGATTGCAAGATTCTTTTCCTGAGGGGTGAAGCCTAATATAGAACCTAGCATCATGTACCTATAGTTTGGATTATTCTTCCTCATATGCAAAACTTTCCACGTGTCTATATAAAATTTAATTTGCCATTTAGATGACCAATCCCCCCCAGTTTCACAATTGGCTTGCAATTTAACAACTTTGTATAATTTTGTCATCTGTGAATTTAATCACTTCACTTTTCACTTATCTTTCCAGATTATTTATAAATATATTAAAAAGCACTGCTCCTAGTTGTTGCAAAGGAGGTGGACCCTTGGGCCGAGGTGGTGTTGACGCTACCTGCAGGGCAGGCCCCACGGGTCCCCACTGTCGGCAGGCAGAGCTGGCTGACTGACAGAGGCCAGCTGGAGCTTCACCAATACCAGCCCTCATTCCCCGCAGGTTGAGCCCTTGGGTACCGGGGCCGGCTGGAGTTAGGTGGGCCTCCATCCGAGGTCTTCTTAGAGATGATACGGAGGTCAGCCAAGAGTAAGCAGTGGTAGAAGTTGGTAGTTGGATCTGGATGAGGCGGAGTCCCGGAGATCCGGGTGCCTGGGAGAACAAGAGGCAGACAGAGGGCGCCCAAGTAAGAACAGGCTGAAGCCTGAGAGGCCAAGTCCAGACTGAGTTCAAGAGAAGTGTCGAAGAACAGGCTGGAGTCAGGGCAGGTGGAAGGCAAGGAAGAGCGGTAAGACAGACATAGGTTAGAACCAGGAGTCGGGCAAGGCAAAGGTCAAATCAGGAAGCAAGCAGAATCGTAGTCAAACGAAGCTATGGTCGGGTCCAGGAGATAATCAGTAGCATGGTCAGGAAAAGCAGTGCTCAGGTCCAGGAGATAATCAGTAGTGTGGTCAGGCAAAGCAGTGGTCAAGTCCAAGGGATAATCAGTAGCGTGGTCAGGCAAAGCAGTGGCCAGGTCCAAGAGAGGATCAGTAGCGTGGTCAGGCAAAGCAGTGGTCAGGTCCAGGAGAATCGGTCCATAGGAATAAGCAGGGTAGACACAGGACACACACGAGAGAAGCTGAGCCAGTCACTGGGACAGGTGAATGTGGGTAAGGGGGCCTGGCCACGGGCCTTCCGCAGCCGGCACAGGCAACACTAGTACAGATCCCTAGGGCACACTACTCTAGTTTTTTCATTCAGAGAAATGAGCATTCAGTTCTACTCTGTTTCTATCTTTTAGCTAGTTACCAATCCACAATAAGACATTGCCTCCCACCTCATGACTTTTTAATTTCTTGATGAGTCTCTAATTAGGGACTTTGTTAAATAAGAACATAAAAACATAAGATATGCCATACTGGGCCCAAGCAAGGGTCTATCAAGTCCAGTATCCTGTCTCCATCAGTGGTCAATCCAAGTCACAAGTACCTGGCAAGTACCCAAACATTAAATAGATCCCACGCCTCTAATGACAACAACAATCTGTGGCTATTCCCTATTTATTAATAGCAGTTTATGGACTTCTCCTCCAAGAACTTATCCAACCCTTTTTTAAACCCAGCTACACTAGCTGCCTTAACACATAACTTGCAACAAATTCCAGAGCATAATTGTGCATTGAGTGAAAAAGAATTGTGTCCAATTTTTTTAAATATGCTACTTGCTAACTTCAATTGAGTGCTCCCTAGTCCTTGTATTATCCAAAAGGGTAACTAACCAGTTGTGCATCTTGTGCGCGCCAAGCCGCACTGCCTTCCCCTGTTCCCTCCTAGGGAAATCGGAGCGGCCTTGAAGGGAACTTCCCTTCCCCCTATCCTGACCTTCCCACCCCTTCCCCTAACCTTTCCTCCCCCTAACCCTACTCTAATCCCCCCAAAATTTTTATTTTACCTTTTGCGCGCGCCGGCAGCCTGCCGGCACGCGATCCTTCAACACAGTGGCAATGGCCGCTGTTTTGGAGGCCTCTGGCCCCACCCCCACCCCGCCCCTGGACCTCCCCTTTAGTAAAGCCCCGGGATTTACTTGCATCCTGGGGCTTTACGCGCGTCGCCGGGCCTTTTTAAAATAGGCCCAGCGCACGTAAGACAATTTACGCGCGTAACCCTTTGAAAATCTGGCCCAATATCTGTTCTTTACTAGTTTTAATTATTGGGTTTTATTTGATGTGCCTGCTGTTTTGAAATATTTTATTGGTGTTTGGGACAATTTTAAATATTTATATATGAGTTTTTTAATTATTGGATGATCTTTTCATCAGCTGTTTAGAAATATCTTTTTATTAATATGATTTTACTGTTATGATTGATGTTTTATATTTCTTGATTCTGTTATTTTATAAGGAAAGGTGGCAATTCTATTTTTCCATTGTTGCATTGTATACAGCATCTGGCTTATGGTTTCCATTGCAGTTTTTGTCTGTATGTTTCTATTTATACTTTATGATGTTTATTCTGTATTTTGTGAAGTTCTATCTGTATTTTGCATATGTAACCGAGGTGAGGTATTCTGCTAGCATGTAGTTTTTGTGTAGGGATCTATAGCAGCCTGGCTTGTTCTGCTTTCCTAATAGGAACGAAGTGTATTGGTATTCTAGAGCCTTATGTAATATTTTCAGTGCTGCTTTTCATATGTAGGGCATATGAAAAGGCAGCACTGGGCATATGTATGAGAGAGGGAGTGTGTAAGAGAATTAGTGTGTGTGTGTGTGTGTGTGTGCGTGTATGTGTGAGAGAGTGAAAGAGAGAGAGAGAGCCTGTGTATATGTGTTTATTTGAGGGAGAAAGAGCCTGTGTATGTGAGATGGAGTATGTGACGGAATGAACATGTAAGTGTGTGTGTGTGAGAGAGAAGATAAAATTTGCGCAGCCCTACCTCCCCCAGTCCATGACTATCTCAGGATGACTGGAAATCAAAAGAGCCCAGGTATGGAGGGCAAGAGATTTTTTAAAATCCTTAGAACTGGCAGTTTTAATTATTGAGTGTTATATGATGTTTCTGCTGTATTGAAATATTTTATTGGTATTTTGTGAAATATATAACATTTTTAATTTAACCAGAACAAAATTAGATTGGTGTCAGGAAATACTTTAATTAAAGGTAAAAACCAGTGCCTGCTCGGGCCGAGTTTCGCCCATACCATGTGGGCTGCTTCAGGGGCTATAAAAACAAATGAATAAATATATTAATACATGAGGTCATAAATATATACATTTATAACATTAAAAATGTAAAAATTAGAATACTGAAAAACCAAGATGGCCGAACTGACCTGCCGACCGTGAGACGCCAATTGGAACCCTGTCGTTATTTTCCTCAATATGCCCCACTCTGGTAGGAAGAAAAGGGCCAGAGAACTGGCTTTTCCTGTACAATTGCCATCTTTGGAGATTCAGGGACCTATGGACTCTTATGTTTGCCGTAAAGGACTACAACTGGGGGTGAGCTCGCTGGAGCAGAGCCAGCAAGCAGAGGAAGCCGGTTCGCTCCCAGAATTGTCCATCACAATCTCCCCAAAGGAGAGGCGTCCCCCCTCCAATCCAGCGGAAGTACATGCTCTGAGCTGGCCAGAGGGAGAATCGGCTGAGAGACAACTTGGAGAGGTTGTTGTGCTGCTGGGCTCGACGTCTTCGTATAAAACACTGGACCTGGAACCAGGAAAGGAGGAGGCTTCACCTGCCGATAGAGAAAGAAAGCAAGGGGAAGAACCATCATTTCCTCAAGCTGTTTTTCAGTCAGTAGCATTGGTAAGACCTGCTTCCATTACTTTGGATGTATTGTGGGACGTTATCCAGGTTTTGAATTTAAACTTGACTACCCAATTTAAATCAGTATCAAACTCCTTTTCAATGATGGACACCCAGATTAAGAAAGTGGAGGTAGAGGTGACAGAAGCAAAAGAAATATGTGAGTTAAATAAATCTGAAACAGGAAAATTGATGAACTTACAGCAAAATTTGATAAAGGAAAATCAAGTGCTGGCATACAGATTAGAAAACTTGGAAAATCAACACAGGCCAAAAAAAATCTATGTTTTATTAACTTTACCAGGGATCCAACAGTTCCCCCACTAGAAATGTGGAGAAAATATCTGATGGAAAGTTTAAAGATACCGGAGAAATTAATTCCACCTGTTTCTCGTATATACTACATCCCCTTTTTCAAGAAAAAGGGTTCTGGACAAATAAATGGTGTTGATGAATTATCTCCCATTGCTAGTTCTCCATTAGATGTATCAGCCTTATTGGAAACCACTCAAAAAGAACTGTTAAAACCTGCAACATTGGCACCGGTAGCCCCTGTGACATAGTAAGGGCAAAGGATATTGGTGCAATTTGGATTACTAGCAGCCGATGGCCCGAGTGCAGGAGATCGCTCCTGGACCCCCGCTGGACGACCAGGGACTTTTGGCAAGTCTTGGGGGACCATCCTGACCCCCACAAGACTTGCCAAAAGTCCAGCGGGGGTCCGGGAGCGACCTCCTGCACTTCGTCCATCGGATGCCAGTATTCAAAATGGCACCGATAGCCTTTGACCTACTATGACACGGGGCTACCGGTGCCATTGGTCAGTCCCTGTCACATGGTAGGAACACAAGATGGTGCTGATGGCCATGTGACAGGGGCTGACCAATGGCACCGGTAGCCCCGTGACATAGTAGGTCAAAGGCTATCGGTGCCATTTTGAAACCGGCAGCGAGGGTGTGAGTGCAGGGGATGGCTCCCGGACCCCCTGCTGGACCACCAGGGAGTTTTGGTAAGTCGGATTCGGTGTATTCGTGGGGAATCGCGATACGTTTCGCTTCCCCACGATTACAATGAATAGGGCCCTATACTTTGAGAAATATGTTAGAAACGAATGCACACCCCTATTGAGAACCGTCAAAGACAGGATGAAGGGCCACCCAATATATAAAATGTCCTTTAGATAGTCAGTATTTCCTAATTTGTAACGTTTACTATTTCCTGTAAGTTTGATCTTGTTGGTTCCCCTTATTGAGGACTTGGAAGTGGTAATTTATCTGTATAATGACTACTAAAGTAGTGGAATTATAATTTTCCTTTGTACCACAGAATTTCAAATCAAGTGTATTGCCTTGATATGTTTATGAAAATGCATAAATTAAAAAAAATTTAAATTTAAAAATGCACACATTAATAGTACCACACAGTGAAAAGTGGCATAAAAACATATATAAGAAACATAAAAATCTTATACATTTAAAACACATACATACAAAATTTATCAACAGATAAATATGAATTACCTATATATATAAGAGCAACGTGAAAAAGAAGATGACCATTCAAATAATGTTAATTCCTTCACAGTAACTAGTAGTGCAGCTACATATATTAGCCTATTAGGAATATGTAAAATATATAAATATTAATTCCATGAAAATATAAAATTTTTACTTATATAGACTTTTTTTTATAAATATGTAACAAAGAGTAGATGTAAGTGACTTCACACTGAATGACTGAGACAGCTGAGCCGGCAGTATAACAATATTAGGTGATGTGTATGAAATGTTAATAATGATCAGATGTTTTCAAATATTTATTCTTATTAGTATGGGTTTATTATTATGATTTATGATTTGTATTTCTTGATTTTGTTGTTTGATGTTTTGTGAGAAATGGTAATTTCTGCTGGGTGCATGCTAAAGTTTTTATCAATAACAGTATAACTACCATGACTTAGATGTGTGTATGCACACATGATGCATCAATACAGAATCTCCATCCTTCAAGCAAAAAGAGACTTTTACTCACAAAAAATCCACCACTTTCTCTTTGACCCCAAGGCGCTTTTTTCCCTGGTTTCGTCCCTCACCAAACCCCCCTCGACGTCTATACCAGATGATATAGCTGCAAGCAAAGCAGAGGAACTTGCGACCTACTTCAAAAACAAGATCCCAAACCTATTATCTCAAGCCAAGGAAAACAAAGATACTACGATTTCAACACCTCTAGCTGCCATACCACCACAAAAAGCTAGCCATGGGGAATTTGAACTGACCTCATCACTAGAAATCGAAAACATTCTAAAAAAACTAAAACCATCTTCTCATCCTCAGGACGCCATCCCAACTAACCTCCTCATCACTTACTCTAAAACATCTCAAAACCTATCGCCCAAATCATTAACTGCTCCCTATCTCAAGGGCTAGTTCCCGACCCTCTCAAAATGGCAATCATTAAACCACTCCTAAAAAAACCAAATCTCTCTCCAGATAACCCGGCCAATTTTTGCCCTATAGCAAATCTGCCCCTCATCGCAAAAATCATGGAACGAATTGCAAATAAACAACTGACAGAATACTTGAGCAACAACAACATCCTTTCCCCATCGCAATTCGGCTTCCGCCAAGCTCGAAGTACAGAAACTCTACTAATCTCATTAACGGACTCCATCCTACTGAACCTTGAATAAAAACAACCCTGTCTACTCATCCTCCTTGACCTAACAGCAGCATTTGACACGGTCAATCATAATACACTGGTTGATCGTCTGTCAGACATTGGCATCAGAGACGTCACCCTCAACTGGTTCAAATCTTTCCTTCAGAACAGGCATTATAAGGTTAAGATCAACAGGGAGGAATCTCAACCATTGAACAGCAACCTGGGAGTCCCACAAGGCTCTTCACTTTCCCCAACCTTATTCAACATATACCTGCTCCCACTCTGCCAGCTCCTCCGCAAACTAAATCTTATCCACTACCTATATGCCGACGATGTTCAGATTCTGATTCCTATTACTGATTCACTTCATAAAACTCTGGACTTCTGGAACTCATGCCAACAGGCCATCAACAACCTGCTAACAAGTCTCAATCTGATTCTTAATCAAAACAAGACAGAGTACCTTCTCATCTCCCAAGATGGAAACCACCCACAACATATCACTAACCTGCCCTCTCAATTAACCTTATCTCCACAAGTCAGAAACCTGGGAGTTATACTAGATAACCAAATGAATTACAGATTCTTCATCAACAACATCATAAGGGATGGATTTTTCAAACTACAAGTCTTAAAAAGATTGAGACCCCTTCTCCATTTTCAAGATTTTCGATCAGTTTTACAAGCAATCATTCTCAGTAAACTCGACTACTGCAATTCACTACTACTTGGCCTCCCTGCTAACTCCACAAAACCTCTACAGATGTTGCAGAACACAACAGCAAGGATTCTAACTAAGACAAACAAAAGAGTTCATATTACACCCATCTTGAAAAATCTACATTGGCTCCCCATCAAATTCAGAATACTTTACAAAGCACTCTCATTAATCCAAAAGGCAATACATAACATCGCCCCACTAGAGCTCAAGATCCCTCTTCATCCTCACACCTCCTCCAGACCAGTGAGACAAGCTTACAGAAACAACCTACAGGTCCCACCGATGAAGACAACATTAAGTAAAAGAACTTTCTCAACCGCCGGTCCCAAACTTTGGAACTCTCTCCCATCAGACCTCAGACTAGTGCAATGCATGCCCTATTGTATTTAAAAAGAGACTCAAGACCTGGTTATTCAACCAAGCTTTCTCTTAACTTCAGCTTCCATTTGAATGCCAACAAATGATCAAGACTAAAGATGTAGCTTTTTGTTGTTAACCCCAATTATTTTTATCCAAGTTCAATCTTCCTGTTTATTGTAAGACATCCTCCTGTCATGTTATTGTTTAAAATGTAAACCGACTTGATTAGTAATTCTGTTACTGGAAAATCGGTATATAAAAATGCTAAATAAATAAATAAAATAAATAAATAAATATACTTAGTGCCTACTCATGATAACCTTGAGCCCTGCCAAAAATTCAATTTTGGCTATGCCACTGAGTAAACATCTTAGGGTGTCATTTATCAAAGGCTTTTTCACATGCAATAGAATGCAAATTAGAAGGAGGGGAGGAGTCGGGGCAGGGAGGGGAGGAGTTGGGGTAGGCAGGGGCGGAGATGCTCTGACAACATGTTGCTTAATGTTGGTACCCCTGGTGTAGGCAAACATTGAGGGGCGATTGAAAAATGCAGTGTGGACTCAACACATGCCAGTTTTGGAGATTGACTTGCTTGTTTTGTTGAATCAATTCAGTGTGTTGTAAAATGCATATAAGGTTGGGGGTTTGAGTCTTATTTCTGTATTTCGCCTTTGCCCTCACTATGTCACAGGGGCCGACCGTCGGTACCTGTGACATAGTGAAGGGAAAGGCGATCGGCGCCATTTTGAGTATTGGCATCAGGCGGTTGACGTGCAGGAGGTCGCTCCCGGACCCCCGCTGGACTTTTGGTAAGTCTTGTGGGGGTCAGGAGGCCCCCCCCCAAGCTGGCCAAAAGTCCCTGGGGGTCCAACGGGGGTCCTGGAGCAACCTCTTGCACGCCGGCCGGCCGATGCCAGTACTCAAAATGGCGCCGATAGCCTTTGCCCATACTATGTCACAGGGGCTACCGGTGCCATTGGTCAGCCCTTGTCACATGGTAGGAGCACAAGATGGTGCCGATGGCCATGTGACAGGGGCTGACCAATGGCACCAGTAGCCCCTGTGACAAAGGCTATCGGCGCCATGATGAAACCGGCACAGAGGGTGTGAGAGTGCAAGGGATGGGTTCCAGACCCCCGCTGGACCACCAGGGAGTTTTGGTAAGTCTTGGGGGGGGGGGGGTCAGGAGGGTGGGGGGTTGTAGTTAATTTTAATTTTATCTGGGACACGAATAGAAATCGCCGTATTAACGCATCGGGGCGCCATATGGCCGAATGCAACGTATCTGCTCCCCGACGAATCCGAATCATGAATGCAACATATGGCGTCCCTCTGCACATCCCTACTCCTTAGTGCATACATTGTACATGTATACTTTAATAAAATGGAGGGTAAATGAATGAATGAGGCTTATACATGAGTAATTTTCATAAATGTATATGTGCACATTCCTCATTTCTTTGTCTAGTTTATGACTGAGAGAAAGGGTGCCTGTTTTGTTAAGATGGCCTAACTACTAATGTTTAATAGTTTTAGAAGGATGTATTTCAATTTACGTCTGTCTGTTTTCTATTTATCTGAAGTCTTTGCCATTATTAGTTGTGGCCTAGTATCTTACAGATAAATGAGGTATTTTCTGTCATGTTCAGACCCTGAATTGTAAGTTGCCTTGAGCTTGATTTTGGAAAAAGCAAGTAATTAAATCTAAAATCCAGTTACACAATTGAGCTATCAGGATCCCTTATCATGATTAAACATTAAATAAAGCACTGCAAAACATTAAGAGAAGAATATGGGATCATTCAGACAGAGTTAATTACAGGGTCAGACTACCTGTGAGGTGTGGTTTTTTGTGGCCTTCATCTGTACTGAAATATATTCTGTTAATTTTGCAGCAAGATTGAGGTCCTTTGCTGCAAGGAAAGACATCCTTGAACTTTGAAGAGCAAATACCAATGTGGTGTACATTTTCCCTAGGAGGAATATGGCCACAAGAGAATACAAATTATAGCTTAGTATTTGCTCCACATCTTTGCATCATGCTGCTCAATTAAATAGTGATATAATATGTTGGAGGAAGGGTGCAGATAGATTAGTGGCCTTAGAGTTATGCTATAGTAGCTGCATTTTATTGCATGAGGCTTAGGGAACTTGACAGCTTCTACTTAACTACTGTGTCACATCCGTTTGTGCCAAATAAACGGGCCGATACAGTAAAGTCTGCGGAGCGCGCACAGGCCACTCTCCTGTGCACGTGATTCTCTATTCAAATGAGGCCCAGTGGTAAAAACAGGCAAAAGGAGGCGCTAGGGACACTAGTGCGTCCCTAGCGCCTCCTTTTGGACCGGAGCAGCGGCTGTCAACTTGTTTGACAGCCGACGCTCAATTTTGCCGGCATCAGTTCTCGAGCCCGCTGACAGCCACGGGCTCGGAAACCGGACGCCGGCAAAATTGAGTGTCCGGTTTTCGACCCGACAGCAGCGGGCCGACTTCAAATTTTTTTTTTTTTTTTACTTTTTGAAACTTTCGGGACCTCCGACTTAATATCGCCATGATATTACGTTGGAGGGTGCACAGAAAAGCAGTTTTTACTGCTTTTCTGTGTACTTTCCCGGTGCCCGAAGAAATTAGCGCCTACCTTTGGGTAGGCGCTAATTTCTGAAAGCAAAATGTGCGGCTTGGCTGCACATTTTGTTTTCTGAATCGTGTGGGAATACCTAATAGGGCCATCAACATGCATTTGCATGTTGCGGGCGCTATTAGGTTCGGCGGGTTGGACGCGCGTTTTCGGCTTCTTACTGAATAAGGGGTAACGCTAGCACGTCGAAAACACGCATCCATTGGCGGTAAAAATTAACCTCCTTAATGATTGGTTAAGACTATTTGATGGGAGTGGAATTAATTGAGTGGCCCCATTTAGGAAGACAGTTCTAGATAATTTTGGGGGTCATTTATCAAAATGCTATAAGGCATTTTTGCATGCGTTAAGGGCTTATCACATGCGAAAAGCGCCGTTAACACACGTGATGGCACCATATCATATGGTGCGATGGAAATCTGAAAAAGAGGAAGAGTTAGAGGTGGGCTAACCATTTTGTAATGTCCTATTACATGGCTTTAATGCTGATTTTAGCTACACCTTTTTCAGTAGTGTTAAGCTGTGTGATAGGTGGTGTTAAGGCTTCATCACATTTTGCAATGTGTTCTCAAAGGCCTGTTTTAATAGGTGTGAGAGAGAGAGAATCTAGCTGTAATATGCTCACCCTAGATAGGTATTTATATCTCTATGGGAGGCCCCCCAAGTAGTGTCAGGGGTTAGGGGCCACTTTGACATTCAAAGTGAGACGTAAGAACAGAACAGTGCTCTCTTGTGAAGATTTGATGACCCTCGGAATAGGAAACTCACCCAAAGATTAGATTTGTGCAATGTTCTCTCAACCTAACTTGATGTTACCCTCTCTCTCGGCCCTGATAGTAAACATGGTCCCCCCCAGTGGTCGTATGTAGGAAAAAACACATTCACGGCACTTATCTCAAAGTGCGAAAAAGTTATCACAATTTGCGGTAACTTAGCTCTTCGCATAGGTATTAGCGCAAATTGCGATAAACTGCCTCTTACCATAAAGCACGCCTCTTTTTCTATCGCAGGCGATATTTAGTGCATTTTGATAAATCCAGGCCTTTGTTTCCTGGCATGCTGCTGTGGCTGATTGGAGACCATTTGATTCATGGTAGATCAGATGTGAAAAGAGGGCAATAGAAAGGCCATGCAGCCCAATATTCCAAGTATGTTTCCTCAGGACAAATGTTATTGCTAAGGAATGATTTGGAAGGAGGAACCCACCAAAAACCTACCTTTCTGCATACCTCCTGATTGATGCTTGGTCCAAGGCTTCTCACTGAAACTGCTTTGTATATGTGTATGTGTTGTAGTGGGTCCTGAAAGCATTTTAAGTAAGGGGTTACATGGTATGCAAAAGAAAAACAACACACTTAAATAACTTAAAAAAAATAATGTGTTTTAAAAGTAGAAATTGAAACAACTTAAATAAACTTGTCTTTAAAAATGGAAGCTAGGAAAAGAAGAAGGGATACAATTTGTATTGTTTTTATTTGTATATTTTAGGAATGTAATACTTTGTGAACTACCATGATCTTCCTGTAACGTGTGGGTTAGAAATTCTTGTAAATAAATAAATAAATAAAATAAATAAATACATTTGTATCCAAAAAAATAAGAACCCTGAGGAGGAAAGGTTCTGGTAGACTTGGGTGGGGGTGGGTGTTCAGGTGGCTGGTGCAAGGCTACCAGTTCAAGAGCAGTTGTTATCCATTCCTGAATCACAACCCAGTGCTTCACCTACGCAGCCAGCCTCCTGAGGTTGGCATGCATGCTGGCCACATTTTGGCATAGTCACCCCAGAACTGTGCCCACAGCTCCATGAGAGCTTAGCTCTGTTAGAGGGCAGGTATTCTTTGCACAGAGCTAGTCTCAGGAGCTTCAGGTGGCCCTAGAGTGTCAATGCCAATATATGGCACAGCATACTGGGCTTTCTTCTCCTCCAAAGGGAGGTACCCAGCATGACCTTTGTCTTCAGTTCCAATGGGCAACAGAAGAGGTGGCCCTACAAGTGGTAACTAAAAGTGTTGCAGTCTGTGGACCAGCTGGTGGATCCTGCTACAGTGGGGCCAGAGCATATGGAAGAAGCCCAGGCCTGGTTTCTGCGGGAGAGACAGACTGAGGCTGGTAGTGTTTTTGCTGATACAGCAGTTGCAGCAACAGGAGGGTCCTGGTCCTTCTCTTCCTTCTCCTCCTTAAGCAGCTGCTGGTATCTATTAAAAAGATTTGTGAGTTAAGTAAGCAGGTGGTGTGAAAGGTTGTTTGAGCAGGAGGTAAATTAATAATGTGAGTCTATATGCCAAGAGCGGGTTAGATTAGGAGAGGGATTGTGGCAAGGGGATGTGAAGGAAGCAGTGAGGTTCTGTTCTGTGATCTTGGGTTGCAAGGTTGTAGCTGAGTGTAGTACATGAGAATGCGATTTGTATAAGGCAGGCATGAACAGCATAGTCACAGCATAGCAGGAGGCCCAAGTTGCATCACCTTGTGGAAGGCTGGTTTTGGGAAGCTGGCTCCAATTCGTATGTGTCTGTGGTGAATATTAGTCCACTTGGTAAAGTGACCTTGTAAGAGTTGGGAAAATATGTTATAATGGTGAAACTGCTGAGAGTCGCAGTAACAAATAAAAACAAAAAAATATATATCATTCCCTGTAGAAAGTCACATTAAGCAGTGGCTATAGTTTGACCCCTGTCTGTCTGAAAACCCTTAATGCTGGCTTATTGGTGTGAGTTTCATAACTATGGTTAGAGTGAAAGTTAGAGATTCAGTCTTGGGGAAAGATGGAATGCCTAGATGGGCAGCAATGGCTATGACATGCACGCTACACATAGATTAGATACACAATTGTGAAACCTCGCAGATGTGACTTAGTTACTTACCTCTGGCCCACTCCTACCTGTCATGCAGCTGCTGCAGACAGTCCCCTCATGGCACTAGAGCTCACGGGCCTTCTTCTTCAAGACCTCGGCCTGTTAAGATAGAAAGATCGGAAGATTATGGAATGAGATCAGATATGGAGCATAAGCCCATCCAGTATTCCCGATCCCTTTGGAGGTACCCAACCCTAGAGCACTGTGGCTGTGAAACTTTCCTGGCTTTATAGGCTCTATAGATGCTGGTGCATCTCCTCTGCTTTTTGGAACTGATGTAGCTTTTCTGAGTGAAAGCCTTGCCTTGGGAGCCCATTCCATACAACTACCACCCTGTCAATTGCTATAATGACATTGTAGATGTGTTGCCCCTCCAGCTTTGCCCATCTGCCAGAAAGTTCCTTATCCCGCACTGCCTTTATGTCTACCTTCTGTGTGTGTACTGCACCATGCTGGACAGAAAGGCCTCCATGTTGCCACCAACACCCACCTTTCCCTTTCCTATACAAATTAGCTTCTGTTTCTACTTCCCTCAGTGTACTTATCTCCTGGGCACATGAAGCCCTGTGACCGAACAGCCTGCAAACAGCCTGCCACACCAGGAACATCCTTTTTGCATTTTGTCTAACCCCATGGTTGGGGAACAGCTTACTCTCATCGGTAACAATGAGCTAGGCGAGCCAGTTCATGTCCCTGTCCGTGAAGTTAGGTCTTCGGACCTTTGCTGTCATTTTGCCGATGTCTTCACACCTGCAGAAGTTGTAAACACTGAAAGTGCACACATACATTTTGCTGTGTATTTTATGTGCTGCCAAACAGTTTATAAAAAATACAGGAGACTGGGTTTGATGGACCTTTTGTCTGACCCAGTATAGCAAATCTTATATACAAGCACAACTTTACGCCTGTTCGTATATGCTAACTTATTCACACTGCTGAAAATTACCCTTATAAAGTCCATCAAAGATAGAAAACAAAACAAAATAAAAACAAATTGCAAATTGCAGTGATCATTGAGAGATTGCAGTCACCATGGGGCCTGTGGCTTGTATATTCAAATGTTTTCCATGAACTAATAAGTATGTAGATATTTATCCCTGAAGTCTACTCACATCAATCCATACTGCATTCCCTTTTCACTTGGGAACTGAGAATGGGTCTTCTATGAGGCAACATAAATGCAGTAAACTACCAGGTCAATTCACACTCTCAGGTCTGAAGCAATTGAGCACGTCAGGACTCAAACCGATGCTTGAGCCCTAAAATACCCCTCTGCAGCCACTTATACACCAATAAAAATCAAGGCTAGATGATTTCTTTGCAATAAAATATTGTTAAAGTCTATATAAAAATTAATGCAGAAATGGAAGACCCTGTTTGAATAATAAAAAAAAAGGACTGCAAAACCTATCAGTGTATACAACATATATAGTTTAGAACATGAACACTGCACCATTTTAATTGAAACCAGATGTGCATAAAGATAAAAGAAAGTCATTTAGATGTGCTTTTAGGCATGCAGCCCTCCATTCTCTCCTCAAGCCACCACCAGTTGCTAGTTATAAAGAGAGCAATAATCAAAGGCATTTTGACGGATAAGAGTGTTTTACCCAGGGGTGAAGGGAAGGTGGAGAATAGAACAATGTGTATAGTTTTGATTGTAAAAATAACTATGCGCATTGTTTTGTTCTGAATAATTACCCACAGAGAAAGCAGGCTCAAATCTTTGCAGGTAATTTTAACTTAGGCAATAATCAAAGTATAACCCCCATGAGAGGCTATTTGACCAACTGTAGAAAAGAGATCACTCCAGGGAAGGATTGTTACAATCTTAGGCTTACGTCACTAGGAACACTGCACTTCCTTTTCAGGTTGGGGAGAACAAAATACAGTTTCAAGGCCATTTGTTCTCATACTTGGTCATTGCTTCACACACCAAACATTCTTTTACTCTCTTATTGGGAGCACTAGCTGAATGCGCTGACCCAGGTTTCTCTCTGGATGGGCTCTGAAAACTTCCCCTCCTCCCATAGATGAAAAGCAAATGAATACAATTCAACACATCTTTACTGAATAACTATGATGAATTTTGAAACAGCAGAAATGTACTTCATACATAAGCATAGGCAAATGAATAGTAAGCCAACGGGGCTAAGAGTTCCACTTAGAACCTCAAAAGTCTTTGTGTTAAAGTAACCAACATGCATCAAAGTCCCCAAAATAGAATATCTTCAGTTCAAGCAAAAACAACATAAGAGAGCTCTAGTTGGTTCACTTTTCCTTTCATTAGACACACACAGATTTAGTTTAAATTATCTGTAGTAAAAGGTGATATCTTTATTCTTTAAGACATCTATACCTAACACAAAGGCTTCTGTGGGGAAACCTACAACTCATGGTTTTCCATTCTTGGAAGGAATGATCTCTGGAAATTCTTGTTTTCCAAAGACTTTCCACCTGAAATTACATCAGGAGTCCAGTTCTGAATCTTAGCTCACTTGTCTGGCATTGCTGCCTGGATGTAACTCCCCACCCCACCCACACACACGACCACACCCACCTTAAACTCAACATGGCTGAGACAGAGCTCCTTATCTTTACCCCCAAGCCCAGTTCCCCTTTTCTCTTTTTCTGTGGGTAACACTGTAATCCTCCCAGTCCCCTCAGCCTGTAACCTTGGAGCCATCTTAGACACCTCTCTCTCTCTGTCTCACTCTCTACATATCCAAAACTTTGCCAAATTGTGCCGTTTCTTTCTCTATAACATTTACAAAATCCATCCCTTCCTTTCTGAACTCACTACTAGAACTCTTATTCATTCTCTAATCACCTCCAACTGAGACAATTGCAACCTTATCCTCACAGGTCTCCCTGTGAGCTATCTCTCTCTCTACTACAATCTATCCAAAATTCAGCTGCGTGACTTATTTCATCAAAGTTGCTACACCTCTCTTCTGAAGTCACTACATTGGCTCCCTATCCACTTCCACATTCAGTTCAATCTCCTCCTACTCACCTACAACAGCCTTCACTTTGCAGCTTCTCACTACCTCTCCTCTCTTCTCTCTCTCCACTTCTCCTCCTGCAATCCAATCATCAATCAAGATACTCCTATCTATGTCCTTCTCCTCTACCACCAGTTCCCAACTCTGTGCTTTCCACTTGACTGTACCATATGCATAGAATAGATCTCTTAAGCTGGTACATCATGCTCCCTCTTGCCTTATTTAAATCCCATCCAAAAACCCAACTTTCTGAGGCTGCTTTTAAATCTTAACCCCTGATTGACCTGCTTACAGCTTCATTACTTTTTAGCCATTGTCTTAATAAATGAAATTCCCCATGTCTCTTTTGCCCTGTATGTTTGTTTGATTACATTGTAAGCTCAACTGGGGAGGACTGTCTCTTATATGTTTTTGTACAGCATTGCGTATGTCAAGTAGCGCTAAAGAAGTGTTAAATAGTAGTAGTAGTAGGTGCTTTTTCTGTGAATACTTTCCCCAGGCAACAATACATCATGTGCAATTATGAAAATTTGGGAGTGCTTCCACTATATATGGGGAAGAGTACACATTTTGTAGAACAACATGCATATCATTATAAGAACATAAGAAATTGCCATGCTGGGTCAGACCAAGGGTCCATCAAGCCCAGCATCCTGTTTCCAACAGAGGCCAAAACCAGGCCACAAGAACCTGGCAATTACCCAAACACTAAGAAGAACCCATGCTACTGATGCAATTAATAGCAGTGGCTATTCCCTAAGTATAATTGATTAATAGCCATTAATGGACCTCTTCCAAGAACTTATCCAAACCTTTTTTGAACCCAGCTACACTAACTGCACTAATCATATCCCCTGGCAACAAATTCCAGAGCTTTATTGTGCATTGAGTGAAAAAGAATTTTCTCCGATTATTCTTAAATGTGCTATTTGCTAACTTCATGGAATGCCCCCTAGTCCTTCTATTATTCGAAAGTGTAAATAACCGAGTCACATCTACTCGTTCAAGACCTCTCATGATCTTAAAGACCTCTATCATATCTCCCCTCAGCCGTCTCTTCTCCAAGCGGAACAGCCCAACCTCTTCAGCCTTTCCTCATAGGGGAACTGTTCCATCCCCTTTATCATTTTGGTTGCCCTTCTCTGTACCTTCTCCATTGCAACTATATCTTTTTTGAGATGCGGCGACCAGAATTGTACACAGTATTCAAGGTGCAGTCTCACCATGGAGCGATACAGAGGCAATATGACATTTTCCGTTCTATTAACCATTCCCTTCCTAATAATTCCTAACATTCTATTTGCTTTTTTGATTGCTGCAGCACACTGAGCCGACGATTTTAAAGTATTATCCACTACGATGCCTAGATCTTTTTCCTGGGTGGTAGCTCCTAATATGGAACCTAACATCGTGTAACTACAGCAAGGGTTATTTTTCCCTATATGCAACACCTTGCACTTGTCCACATTAAATTTCATCTGCCATTTGGATGCCCAATCTTCCAGTCTTGCAAGGTCCTCCTGTAATGTGTCACAGTCTGCTTGTGATTTAACTACTCTGAATAATTTTGTATCATCCACAAATTTGATAACCTCACTCGTCATATTCCTTTCCAGATCATTTATATATATATTGAAAAGCACCGGTCCAAGTACAGATCCCTGAGGCACTCCACTGTTTACCCTTTTCCACTGATAAAATTGACCATTTAATCTTACTCTCTGTTTCCTGTCTTTTAACCAGTTTGTAATCCACGAAAGGATATTGCCTCCTATCCCATGACTTTTTTGTTTTCGTAGAAGCCTCTCATGAGGGACTTTGTCAAACACCTTCTGAAAATCCAAAAACATTACATCTACCGGTTCACCTTTATCCACATGTTTATTAACCCCTTCAAAAAAATGAAGCAGATTTGTTAGGCAAGACTTCCCTTGGGTAAATCCATGTTGACTGTGTCCCATTAAATCATGTCTTTGTATATGCTCTACGATTTTGATCTTGAGAATAGTTTCCACTATTTTTCCCGGCACTGAAGTCAGGCTCACTGGTCTATAGTTATCCGGATCGCCCCTGGAGCCTATTTTAAATATTGGGGTTACATTGGCCACCCTCCAGTCTTCAGGTACAATGGATGATTTTAATGATAGGTTACAAATTTTAACTAAAAGATCCGAAATTTCATTTTTTAGTTCCTTCAGAACCCTAGGATGCATACCATCCGGTCCAGGTGATTTGCTACTCTTTAGTTTGTCAATCTGGCCTACTACATCTTCCAGGTTCACAGTGATTTCATCTGATTCATCACCCCTGAAAACCATCTCTGGAACTGGTATCTCCCCAACATCCTCATTAGTAAACACGGAGGCAAAGAATTCATTTAGTCTTTCTACAATGGCCTTATCTTCCCTAAGAGCCCCTTTAACCCCTCTGCATTGAGAGTGTGCAATTTTCAAAAACCTCATTTTGATAGCTAAAATAATGTAAGGTCCATATTCAGTAAATGTCCAGGTAGCAAAAGATAGCTGCACGACTGAATATAGCCGGCTATGTTAAAATTAGCCAGCTAGCTTTAGGACAGTTCTTTGCTCTGGCCATTCTTAGGACCTGATTCATGAAGGTATTCTCCCATAGACACAGAATGGGAGAAAAGCCTTACTGAATCAGGCAGTTAGACAGATAATTTAGGTCTTTATTTACTAAAGGCTTTCTCCCATTTTGTGTCTATGTGAAAAATACTTAGTAAATGACCCCCTTTGCCAGCTAACGTAACTCTTCCCCTAGACACCCCCAGAATGCTCCTAAGTTATATGGCTATTTTAGCTGGCTTAACTCCTAGATTGATCAAAATGCTATAAATATAGTGGAAATAATGGCTGTGGGCGTGGTTGGGCAAAATGTAGTGTTACTACATCATTTGCTTTTAATGCACATGGTATATTATCACAGGTTGTAACCCATATATATATGTGTATGTGTGAGAGAGAGAGAGAGAGAGTATGTGACATGCTACATATACCACTGTAAGAGGGGACACTTTCAACTTGGTGGGGGTTTGAGGGATGCTTTTGCATACACGGTCAGAGGAATTAACTGCAAATTAGATATGTCTGCAATGTACAAATCATCTCCTCTTGTTGGTACCTTTAATTGATTCAAATGGTAGAAATTCATCAGTCATATCTAATTTGTAGTTAATTCCTCTGACTGTGTATGTAAAAGCACCCCCCAACCCCCCTCAAACCCGCCTCGACTGAAAAATATACCCTCTTACAGTGGTATATATAGTATGTCACAGTGCTTCTATACAGAGGTTCTCTCCCCCCAATGCAGGTATAACACATAGAAAAAGGTGTAGTTAAACTGTTACTTTATCACATTCTGTGCTACCAGACCCTCATTTCCATTAACTCTTCCCACTTGCATACTAGCAAGATGTTGATGAATGACCAGGTAAGTGCCCCAAATTTAGCCAGATAACTTCTGATTTATCCATTGAAATGCTTCTGAATATGGACCTCTGTCTTAGCCACAGAAATGGCTTTGATTATTGCTCTTAAAGTGAGTCAAGAGCTGTTTGTTGTTTGTACACACTAGATGCAAAGTGATTTAGAGGTAAGCACTGGTGGTTCTTTTGGTTTGTGTGACTGTCAAGCTGATATGCTTTTGGAGTAGTTATAGGGCTGCTACTGCTGCTCTGAAATGAAATCAAGAGGAAGGAAAGCCAGAGAAAAGAGAGCACGGGGAAAAGGGTAATATGAAAGAAGAAGACATCAAGGAAAGAGTGCATGAGAATAGGAAAAAAAAATGCAGCACAAAGGGGAAAAGAAAAGAGAGGAGGGATCAAGGAGACCAGATGTAGAAAAGGAAAAGGAATGAAAAAATATCACTGAAGGAAAGAGACAAAGAAAGGAGAAACAAAACTGAAATAGCAAATAAAAAAGGAAATAGAACAGAGACATCAGAGAGAGCTGAAAAAAGACTGGCAGAGAGAAGTGGAACAGAGGATGAGAAAAAAAGAGAAAAACAGAGCAGAAAATACAATCATAGACATTAAAGTTTGGAAAGCTTTCATTTTATGAAAGGGAATATTAATTAACTAAATAATAAATAATAGAAAGAAACTTGGAATCCACAATCAAAGCACTGTGGTCTGTATATATATATATATATATATATATATATATATATATATATATATATATATATATATATAAAACCCAGATATAACCCATAGAGAAAGGATTTATGTTCTGGAAAAGTTTAACTTGATGAGATGATCTGACTTTTTTTTCTCAAAAACCAAACATACCCCAGATAAGTGAAACTGGGTCACTGATTTTATTTTGTAAACTTAAAGGTATAAGCGCATTGGATATTTGGAGAGTAAGAGGGTCATTTACTAACACTGCGGGGTTTAATAAACTGCAGTACATGATCATACAGCTTAGTAAAATCTGTGGTATATTTTCCCTGGTAAAATACCACAGGGAAAAATACCATGGCTTAGCAGAGCACCGGAAAACCTGTGTGATGGCAGCATTGGGCTGTGGGGCTGCCCTGATTTAAAGGGGCCAATGAACCTGAATGACCGCCTTCCAAGTGTGCCAGAACCCCTAGGAAATCTCTCAAGACCACTCCCCCTCCCCCCCAACCGCACTTTGAGGCAGCCAAATAAAAAAGTGAAAATCTTAAAAGTCAAATGTCCATGGCAAAGTCCCATCTCAAACCTCTTCCATTTGGTGGACCCCCTTCACCCCACCCCTCTGTCTCTTGAGGCAGCCAAAGAAAACCAAAATAAAATTAGTTGACAGTGAGGGTGAGAGGCAAGCCCTGCTCCCTTCCCCTAAAACCTCCAGCTTTTTATCCACAACCGTCCCACGCTCTGGAACCCGCACACTAACCCACTCCTCAACCTCCTGGCCTTTACCTAAGTAACTCCAGTAGATTAACGGGGGCCTGAAGCACCCCCTAAGACTCTGGACCTGGCATGGCCAATTTAAAATGGTGCCAGCCAGCCGATATTATGCCTTTGCGCCATCACATGATAGGGGCAAAGGCATAATATTGACGGCTGCATATATTTTGGAAATGGCCACGCTGGGCCCTGAGTTCTAGAGGGTGGTTTGGGCCCCCAGTAGACTACCAAGGCTACTTAGGTAAGGGCCAAGGTGGTCGGAAGGGTGGGCAGACCAGCACCCGGGGGGGGAGGGGGGGTTGCTTTTGTGGAAAAAATTGGGAGGGGTTTGACGGAGGGCTTGGGCCTGTGCTGCACCTTCATAATGGACTATTTTTATTTTTGTTGTATTTGGCTACCTCAAGGAGTTGCCAAGGGGTTGGGTTAGGGTGAGGTGGCAGGAATCTGCGGGGATGGGGGAGGTTGTTAAATGGGAGAGGTTTGGGAGCAGAAACAGTGCCCTGACACAAATCTTTGACTTTTAAAATGTTTACTTTTTTTCTCTCTGTCGGCTTGGAGGAAGGGGTGGGTGGGATAGGGGTTCTCAAGAGACTCTCAGGGGATTTGCACACTTGCTTTTTCAGGGGACGTGGAAAAAAAAGTATTACTGGAGGTTTAGGGTAAGATGTCCATGGCTGTGCGACCAGTCACCTCATTTTCAAAGAACCGAGACACAACTTGCCATAGGAATGCTAATGATTAACAAATTCTTCCTCCACAACACTTAATAGCCAGTTGTTATCTGATATTTTATCTTATTTTGTTTGAATTGAATTTTGTTTTAAATCCTGTACTTTGGCTTGCTTTTATTTCACTGTCTTTTGTGGTTTATGTTGATATAGATTATTATTTAATGTAAATTTCATATTGGGCCTTTGGGGAGTGATGAATAATAAATCAAAATAAATAAAAAAAAACAAAACAAAAAACAAAATAAGGCTTCGCTACCAGGATCGTCAGCATTTTTGCTTTAGTCCTAGTGTCAGAAAGGATTATCATATTACTGAGCTTAAATTAGGCTGTATAAATTCCAACATTTTGTAAGCAGATTACAGTTCTCCATGTTTATTGTTCATTTATCTCTCTCGCTGCACTCCAACAGCTGTTGTACAGTGCTCTAAGACTGAAATAGATTACTGTGACATCAACCTCCCCCTCCCCCCCCCCCCAGAGATGGATGCATGTACATTTCCAGTGCAATCTGATTACAAAAGCATGATAGTGAACCCATATGGATGCAAGGCACTATAAAAATAAAAGAGAGGGAGAGAGAAAAGAAAATGCATGAAAAATCAGCTCTTCCCTTATAAAAGGATTGCAGGTGATTTGCTGCCTGCTCTTGATTCTGAGAGATTTTCTCAGTCCTTTGCTGTCAATTTCTTTCTTTGTGCGTTTGTGTGAAAGACTTGTTAATGCCTGTCCTCCTAAAGCAATCTTAATGCAAACACATTTCTACTACCAGAAGCAAATGTGAGTTTTGTGTGTTGCAAGCTCGCATAAAGGCCTGATTGACTAAGGCTTTTTTTCCCCCATGCTGCTTCTATGGGGTTAAAAAAAAAAAAGCTTAGCAATTGAGGTCCTCAGGGCTTTCAGATTGCTAAATTTAACGCTTATCTTCAAATGTTTTCTGCAATTTAATTTTGCTCCATCATGAAATACAGTATTTGGGCTGCAATCAGGCAAACAATTCAAGCTGAAATATTCAGTTATTGAAAACAGTTATTTTTATGATGACAAAATCATTGTAAATGGATGACTATTAGTGGCACTAACTTAAATCTTGAAGAATGGTTTCAGCTGGACTACCATCATGATGTTATCCACTAGAAGTAGTCGGCTATAGCAGTTTGTTTCTTATCCTGTCCTAAGCATTTGACGAAAACAAAATAGAAACATAGAAATGTCGGCAGAAAAGGGCCAAAATGGTCCATCCAGTCTGCCCAGCAAGTCTCTCACGGTAGTATCCATGAGATACTTGTGCAAATTACCCCATGTTTCTCTTAAGGGTAGCAGCTGCTGCTCTGTGCAGTTATCCCTGAGCCTTATGATAACCCATACAAATTTACTATGAGTATGGCTTTATTAATGAAACAGAAACTCAAATTAATTCAAATTCCTATTTTTTTTAAGAGTGCGAAGCAGGTCAGCTTGTTACTATTATTACTATTATTTTTTCTGAGCTGATCTTGATAGAAAGGTACAAAAAAATCCTGAAGTAGATACATTGAAACTGATTTGCAAAAATGTAGTTACAGTGATCTTCATCACATTTAGATCATGATCTGGAGCTTCTTTATTGCCATGTCACTCTAATACTACTTTTTTTTGCAGGCCTGGCTCGAGCGGGTTTACTTTGCATACCGTGCACTTGCTCGGGGTGGCACACCTGGGTGGGGGCGACAGGGTGGTGGCAGCAAGCGAGTCCCAACCTCCTCAGCCTAGCAGAGAGAGGGCAAACTTGTTCTCATGCTGCTCTCCAATGAGCATGAGCTGGCAGGGAATGAAACCTGGGCTCCCAACAGAGCCATCCCGTTCTCGCTCCTCACACACGAGCGAGCTCTGCAGTGGGACTCTGCTGCCTCAAGGCAAAAAAACGAAGTGCGGTGACTGCCGGAACTTGGGAGAACACAAGAAAGTCTCTTCACAAGGATAGAACAAGCCGCCGAGCTTTCTGGTGACTCCCCCCCCCCCTGCCACCTACTGTCGGCCAGCCCGCCCTCTGCTCTTGGGTCCCTCCCTCTCCCTCTGCTGAGTCCGGCCAACATGTCTCCTAGCAACCCCCACTGGTGCTTGTGCTGGGGCCCTCTGTAAATTCCCAGCTGGAGAGCAGTGGAGCAAGCCTGTGAGGGAGTGCAAGAGAACACTCTTGGAAAGGGGGCGTGAAACGGTCACTCCTGTGTGGGGTCAGGCATCCAGTAAATGGATTAAACTCCCTGAAGTCTACAGAGAGAGAGAGAAAGAGAGAGAGAGAGAGGGGGCTTTGTGTGGCTGGCTGCTGTTATAAAGAACTGCACGATGCATTGCACCTAAATTAAAGCATAAACACAAAAAGGAAATGCCCAGAATATGCATTTTTTTTAAAAGATGGTGCATGTAAACTTAGTGAAAATTGTTTTGTTTTTCTACAAGACTGCCAACAGTAAATGTATATTCACAGAGCAACCAGATAGAGAGATAGGTCTGATCAGATGAGTCTGATTAGTTTTTTTGTGTGACCAGGCCCGGCGCGACTGGGTGTGCATACTCTGCATTTGCACAGGGCAGCAACCTGGAAGGGAGGAGGGGGGGCGGCGGTGGTGGCAGCAGGAGAGACCACGGGGCCACCAGCGGAGCTTAACCTGCCGGCGGCTGAAGAAGGAGAGAGGCCGCCGGCGGCTGAAAAAGGAGGCCACTGGAGGCTGAAGGAGACTGCCAGCAGAGCTTAACCCACTAGTAGCAAGGATGGAGAGAGGCTGTTCGCAGCTGAAGGAGAGAGGCCGAGGCTGCCATCTGAGCTCAACTCGCTGGCAGCTGAAGGAGAGGCCCATGTTTCTATTTATGTGTGTGCATGCCCGTGCACAACTTTCACTCCCCACCCACCCAAGCAGGAAAGTCGTTGGGCCGTGGTGGAGCTCGACCCAACAATGCCCGATGACAATAGGAGGCCCTGTTTGTATATGTGTGAGCTTTTATGTGTGTGTGAGTGAGAGCCTGTGTGTGTCTGTGAGAGCATGTGTCTATGTGTCTGTGTGAGAGCATCTGTGTGTGCCTGTATGGGAGCCTATGTGTTTGTGTTTGTGTGTGTCTGTATGAGAACTTGTGTGTGTGTCTGTGTGAGACCCTATATGCCTGTGAATGTATCTATGTGTACTTGTGTGTGTGTTTGTGAGAGCCTGTGTGCTTGTGTGTGTGTCTGTGAGAGCCTATGTGTCACAAACACACATATATAAATGTATCTGTGAGGGAGAAGGAGCCTGGATATGTGTGAGAGAGAATGTGTGAGAGAATGAATATTTTATTGTTTGTTTGTGTGAGAGGGAAGATAAAATTTGTATGACCCTATCTCCCCCCGTCCACGATGATCTCAGGGTGACTGTTAATCAAAAGATTCTAGGTATGGAGAGCAGGAGATTTTTAAATCCTTATTAGTTTTAATTATTTGGTATAATTTGATGTTTCTGCTCTTTTGAAATATTTAATTTGGGGGGGGGAGGGGAAATAGAAATTTTTTTAATTATTGGATTTTTTATTCATCAGATGTTTTAAAATATTTTATTGGTGTTTGGGAAATTTTGGATACTCTTATTCATTAGCTGGTTTAAATATTTTTATGAATATGATTTTACTATTATGATTGATGTTTTATATTTCTTGATTTTATTATTTAATGTTTTATGAAGAATGATAATGTTTCTGTTTTTCCATTGTCGCTCTGCATGTAGAGGCTGGTTTGTTGTGGATTCTATTTCAGTTCTTCTCAGCACGTTTCTGTTTATACTTTCTGATCTCTGCATTCTGTATTTGGTGAGGGTCGGTCTGTATTCTGCTTATGTGAACGAGGTGAGGAGGTGGAGGTGTGTCAGTTTCTAAAAATATAAATTGCAGAAGGGAGCTGGGCTTTATTTGATGGGCCAGGATAGAGACTGACTGAATCATGGGGGGTGTGGGGCAACACAGTAACTGTTCGCACAGGGCAGCAAAAAACCGAGTACCAGCCCTGTTTTTTTTGTTTTGGATACACAAGTTCATCTTTCTGAAAAACTAGTACTCAAGTATGCACATACCACACATTTAGATATTCCATAGGCATTAAACCAATATTTAAGAGGTTGTGAGGAATCTGATTCTTGTGGAGCTGGCGTTGGCTTAATCATGGCAATATATAAACTCATTTACCCAAAGTGATAGAAAGCCAGAAAGGAGGAACCTAGATTATAAACAGAGAAACATGCATCCACTACCCTTTCTGTAAAGAAATATTTCTTAAGCTTACTCTTGCGTCTTCCCCCTTTCCTCCTCAGCCCATGACTCTTCATTCTAGAGAGGCTCACCTCCTATGCATGGAAACATGGTCTTTATGTGCCATCACTTACTGAGTAACTAATAAGGCAATTTTTAAAGTGCCGCATTGGGACAAAGAAAAGATCACACATCCTTTTACCCCGCGGACTTTGCACCAGTTTTCGCAGTGAAAGTGTGCACATGTTTTCACTTTGAAATTTGCTGCAGGTAGAAAGCATTGCACGGTTGCTTGCACCTGCTTTTGTGTGGGCAGAATTTTGCTTGAAAACTCCGCACAAAGGTTTGGAAATGCAACCTCTGCACGGATTTTTGCTCCCCTGTAGCACCTCCTCTTGGCGTAGCTAGACGTATACACAATGTGGAGTAACATGTGCACTTTTCACCACATTGAGGGTGGGCAATTTTCAGACAGCTGATTTATGCAGGCAAAATGCTTTTCACCCACAGACACTGTTTTGAAAAATACCCTGTATGCTAATTCTAAAAGTAGTACTCTGCCATGATCACATAAATTACAGGAAAATCTCCACTGGCTAGGAAACAGGATTATTGTTTTCTTCTGTTTCTTTCTTTCGCTGGTAGAAGATGACCATATATGTATTCAAAGACACAAAAGAGAATCAAGAATAGCAAGTTGGTGGTACAGCAATTTCAAGCAAGAACATTTCTCATCTGAGTAAAAGAAGGATTTGCAGAGGGTCAAATACTTGTCTATGTCTATGTTCAGGGTTGACTAAAATGTGGCGATAATGCTTTTCATGGACCCACATTTTCATATAATTTGCACATAATTAACTACTATCAGTTATGGAAAAACAGCATGATTTTGCACTGCAAAGATTAGGTAGTAAAGTGAGAATTAAATTTTCAGGAGCTGGTATTCTTTTTGAAAATCCTAGACCTTTCAGAGAAAAGTTGGCATAATGTAAAGATTTAGGACTGGTATGGATCAAACACTAAGAGTTCCTATGCTTCCCCCCCCCCTCCACCCCCCGCCACTCTTCCCTCCTCTCCGCTCCCGCCGTCCTTTCTTCTTTTCCCCTCCCCTCCCGATCCCACCCCCTTTCTCTCTCCCCCCACCCCCCCACCTCAACCTCTTGCATACCTCTTCGCCATTTTGTCTGGTTATTACTAACTCGTTTCTGAGTTCCTTTACTACTGTTAAAGTTTTAAATTAAACTTGACGCGACCTGGTTCATGCGTTTAAAATTAGTTCTAGGACAGTCTCCTAACAGTTTGATGTAACCTATTCCATTCTATATTCCATGTACTGTTCTATGTAACAAGTTGTTCTACTGTAAACCGGGGTGAAGGCTAATTGCTAAACCTCGGTATATAAAAGCTCCGAAATAAATAAATAAATAAATAAACAAGAAGATGGGATGGAAAACAAGGAAGGCGAAAGAGGCAGAGGAGAAGGACAGGTTAGTTTAATATTCAGATTATCCCTTCCCTCAAAAAAAAAAAACAACAAAAAAACCCTAAAGTAAAAAAGGATTCATTTATAGATCTCCAAAATCAGATCTGTCCCAGAAGAGGGAGCTTTCTAGTTTCATTCAAGTCTTAATAACCTCACTGGTGATTATCCTCTCATTATTTTAAGCCACATGGAAAGTTATTTCACCCACACTGAAAATGTCATAGGAACCTCTGATGCATACTTGAGGGAGACACCTGATATTATCTGTGATAGCAGAGGCCATGATTTCACAGTGGTGCAAAGAAATTCAAACCAATTGTGTAACCTCTAGGACAAGTTCAATTAGACCCTTGTGTTGGGGCTGTTGCCATTCAGTCAACCCTCCCTCCCTTCCCTCCCCCCCCCTTTAGTGCACACACATCTTTAACCATAAAGAAGCATTCCTGAGGGTGTGTTTAGACTGAGGAGGAAAACAGCACTCATCCCTGGTATTTTCAAACTTATATGTGCTTTTTTGCCCCTGCTCAGCTGCCCTTAGAAACAGGAGGTGTAAGGTATGCGGGTGATTTTAGTGTGCAGACTTTGTGGTCGGTCCCCCCACCTAATTTTCAAAGGGTAGTTTCCTTTTAAGAATTAGCTGCAATGCAGTGTGCACAAGCTAAAAGTGCTCATGCACATTGCAAACACGGGCTATTGAAAACTGTCTTCTTAAACTATAAGAGGGGATCTACCAACTTGATCATTATTTTTTGCATAGTGAAGCATGATTTTTTTTTTTAATAGGGAGGGAATCCCAGAACATTTCAGAGGCAACTGGATGTGTTTTATACAATTCTGAGAAGGTCTAGTCCTATTTCCATCCAAAATTAACACTAACCAAATTAGCTCTGGGGAAAGGATTAGGATTTGTAGTGAGATGGCTGTGGGGACAAAGAAGAGTTAGGCAGATTCAGATTACACAGTCTGCTGTGTAACTTATCAGACTACTCACCTGCTTTAACAGGTCCATCATTCAAAAAGTGTCTGTGCTGTATACAAGAATATAGATCTGAATTATCAACATCTTTCCTATCTTTGACCATTAAATGATGTATGTCTTTAGGATGATCTATAATTAATGTAAAGTCTACAGGAGATACACAGTCAGAAGGACGTTCTGTTCCCATCCCCTGTTCTCTCCTTAGAGTTGACTGTTTTTTAACATAGTTGCATTCCATATATTCTGCATTGTTTGCTGTAAGAAGGCTCTCCTCTTTTGGGGATGCTCTCTTCCGTAGCTCTGCAATTGGCTCTTTATTAACTAAGCCATTTACTCCATCTGCTGTTGACTTTGATGAACTGCAATTTATGTTAAAGAGCAAAACTGATCTCTGCATTTTGGGGGCTGGAACTTGAGGTTGGTCAATAGATACAGACAGAGACTTGTCTATGTAACAGATGGTACTGGTGTACTGACAATCGAGCTTGAGGTAGATGCATGAGCTGAAGGAGGCCTGCACATTCTTTTGATGGTTGGCAGAGGGCAGATACCCAGAGTTGCAAACTGAGTTTTGCTGCATAGAACTTAAATTTGAACACAGCTCATTTACCGTTGCTCTGTTTTCACAAGCCCCATAGAGATGTAAGACTGTGGGGTGCTGAATTAATCTTGCATTGTTTGAAGACATGTTGCTATTCATTAAGTGATCCTCACTGTTGAACTTCAGACTTGGAGGGTCCCCAGATGCTACCCACAGCATGTGGTTAGGAGATGGCCTGATTTGCCTTGCTGTAATTGTTATAGATGTAAACCCCTTTCTCCATTTATGATATTGTTTTTCCTTTCTGTGATGCAGGATAGCTCTTGATGCATTCTCATTTAGAGATGTTTCAGTTCTTAATTTGCTGGGTATTAATGTAAATGCTTTATTACTGTTGACCAAATTGTGATTAGCCCAAGATTGCTTTATACAATAAGCATTAGGCTGAGTGATCACAGGCTGCATAAGCAAAATGGGCCCATTTTCTTCTGATTTATTCTCATCAATCATCTGTGAAATGACTATGGATGAAATCAGTTTAGCATTGTACGAACCCAGAGTCTCCTACAAAAGAAAAAGATCCAAATTATTCAAGCATTCTACTGTGTAACACAAGTAGTTATTTCCCCTTTTTTTTTTGGTCTATACAAATTTTAAGATATTATAGTTCAAGCCCTCTCATTAAGGTCCTATTCTTACTGCCTTTTGAGTTTCTGTCTAAAATGAGCACTGCATTTTCTGGAAATGTTCAGTGAAAAATTGGATGCATTTGAAAAAAAAAATGAGATGCTCCAAAAAGCCATAAAATTTTACTGATAAAGTGACTTTCAGCAGTGTGGTGCCCACTGTCAGCTTTTTACCATGACTGTCAATCAAGGTTTAAACATCCACCACTGCACTTTCATGCTGGTGTGCCAAGTTATTAAAACATGTAAACGCTAATAGCCTTAGAATACAGAATCCCAAAGAGTCAAAAGTGTAGGCGGCAGTACAAACACACCGTGATTTGCTGGGGGACACAGGTTAATGCACCGACTGATAAACATTCAGAAATTAGCACAGGAAATAAGGACTACATCTCGTTTTTATTCCTGCACTGGCATTTTATGTTCTGTTGAGATTTTCAACTTCACTGCATTTAACACCCAGATCTCCTTTTAAATGTGACCATATCAAAATGTGCTTCCTACGAAGACTACTTATTCTTAAATGTAGTGTATCTATTTGTACCCCTTATGGTGGATGATCATTTCTAGGATTGGTCTGAGATCAGAAGAGAAATTTTAAGGTCTTGGTGGTTTTAATTTGAAAGAATAAGGTTTTGGTGGTCTTTAAGGAAATAGCTAATCTCATGGTTCATCACTCTTAAGGGTCTTTTGCACAAGGATTGCACCAGCAGTATTCATCAATGAAATGTTTTCCTGATGCTGAGATTTTCTTTTTGTTTTCTTTTTGTATTTTTAAATCATTCTTATTATTTAGTGCAGTTTTTTGTACAGCAAGTTTATCCAAAACACTGACATTTTGTAATCTGTGCATTTTTCTTTTACCTAATCTGTTTTTTCCTACTGGGCACATTATGAGATCTCAAATTATAGAACCTTTATCAGAATTAAGATAAAACACAGGGAATTACATCCATATTCTTGCAAAAATGACTTAGTAAGAAGACTTTTAAAGTCAGAGTAGACAAGAACTCAGACTGTTTCATTGTAAAGTCAGCATCTTCAGCTGTGTAGTGTTTTTTCAAATCAGGCTCGGTCTAATTCAGGATTGCTTCAAAACGAAAGATGCCCCAACTAAGTCACAATTAAACAAGGAGAGGCAAATAATTTTTTTTGGATCTGAGCATCATAAATTTTGGCAATATCCACTTGCAAATAATTGGTGATATTGACAATTTAATTAGAAAGTGTATGCCATCATTTTATTTGCTTGGAGTTAGGAATAATATATTCACAATTTGAATTCAAAGACTTTTGTACTCTTGAATCTGGTAAAAGGAAGAGGAAGTTCCTAAGCATCCCTTTTTGTGAGTAAAGGCTAGGCTACGATACAGGTTTGCATTATCTGATTCAATATTGAGTCTATATTGAGAAACAAACAAGTAGTCATATTTAAAAACTGTCCAAAACAATAAAAGTCGCTATCAAATTTGTACATATATTTTACTTTCATTTTTATGAGCAAATCTGCACAACCTAAGTAGGAACTTGCACAAAAATATGTTTTCATTCTTTTTATTATTGTATCCATCCTTATGAATAATACTTCTTGATATACCTAGTGCTTTGTGGAGGCCTCCCTACAAATATTAGCTAAGCTCAATCCTGTTTAGCATCTTATATCTCTTTTGACTAAAGAACAAGCTAGTACAAAAACAAGCTGACTGCTGGCTGCAAGTAGTAACAGAAAACCAAGATCATGATCCAGAAAAATGGACAGTAGCCTCAGGTATATAGTTCTGAAATTGCTTGTGTTGTTGTAGAAGGAGTGGTCTAGATCTGCACTCCTTATGTTCTCATATTCAGACCAAGACAAAGCCAATTCTAATTGCGCTCAGGGGTGGACCCTTGTTTTGAGGCAGTGGAGAACTGCCTCCTGGTAGAGACCAGGAGGCAACTGCCCCCAGGGGGTGGAGCACTGGAGGAGGCAGAGGCTAGGAAGAGCTTCACCACTGGAAGCCCGAGGTCCCCCCAGGAGGAGCCCATAGGGACCCGGGCCGCTTGGACTTAGGTGGGCCTTGCAGGGTCTCCTGGGAGAGTGGAAGTCTGACGTGCCCACGGACAGAGGGGGAGTGTGGTCAAGTTCAAGACTGGAGGTCAGGTGGAACAAGGAGGACCAGAATAGCGTAGGTGATGACAAGGATAGGAACAGAGTCAGAATCTGGAGATGAGGTCGAACAGGCAGAGGTCAGAGTCCAGGAGTCAGTCCAAGGAATGGTCAACAAAGCAGAGGTCAGATACCAGAGGTCAGACAAGGTCACAGGCAAGCTGGGGTCAGAAGGCAGGCAGCAGGCAGATGAATCGAATAGCAGGCAGGAGGCAGGTAGCAGACGGATGAGTCGAGTAGCAGGCTGGAGTCAGGAGGCAGGTAGCAGACGGACGAGTCAAGTAGCAGGCTGGAGTCAGGAGGTAGGTACCAGACAGACGAGTCCAGTTGCAGGCTGGAGGCAGGAGGCAGGTAGCAGATGGATGAGTCGAGTAACAGGCTGGAGTCACAAGGCAGGCGGCAGGCAGGCAGGTCAAGAAGCAAACTGAGGTCAGTACCAGAGAGACAGTCCGGAGTACTACCTGGGTAGATGAACAGACAAACAGGAACCGGAGGACGCAGGAACTAGGAAGCAGGAGCAAGGCAGGAACAGAACTGAAACAGAAGGATCCTGGAACGAGACTTGGAACAAGACAGGAACAAGTACAGGCGCAGAGACAATCTGGCATAAGCCGACCCAATTGCCAAGGCAAGGAAGTGCAGGCAGGGACTTCCTTATAACAAACTCTCAATCAGGGCACGCCGCAGAGCTAAGACCCGCCCTTGGCCCTACAAGAGGCCGGGCAGTCTGTGCACACTCGCGTAGGGGCATGGCCAACAGCGCCAAAGATGCCGAGCTCTAGTGTGAGGCCTGGTGCGCAGTAGAAGGCCTGGCAATCACCACCGCGGGACGCCAGGGCCTGGAAATGCTAGCAGCTGCCACTAGGGAGGCCGACCCGGGACCTGCCATGGGACCATGAAGGTGAGCAGGCCCGTGCGCGGGACGGGCGCGAACGGGATGCGTAACATCTAATTCCTCAAGTCAATCTACACCAAATATTTTCAGATCTTCCCCTGGATTCTGCTTGATTTGGAAAACATTTGCATATCCCTCACTTCCAGATCCTAAGTGTAATTAAAAATAAGGGAATGAATTTCACCATCTTCTTTTTGGAAGTTTTCAACAAAGCATAAAGAAAACTTCAGAAAAGGTTTAACTATAGCCCTAAGTGGTAGGCTCAGTTTAATTTTCTACCATGGTCATTAAATTATTTATGTTAGTTAAATGTGCCTGTGTTACATGCAGCTGGCATGGAAAACAAACAGAGTGCATTTGTGTGTTTGCCATAAGCACATTTCAATTTCTACTTCTTGGACTGTTTGCTATCATTATTAGACCATTTTTTTAAAATTACACTGTTTCACTTTAAGACTGGCATACATTATCTCAGATCAAAATCAATAAAATCATTTATTAATACCATTATTGAACACCCCCCCCCCTCCCTACACACACACAAGGCTGATTGCTAGGGGTAAGGGTGGTTTAATAATACAGACTTTGCATCCATTATTGTAAGCATATACAGACTTTGCATACATTATTGAAAAACGTTTGCTACATTCAGTATATGAATGTGATTAACAAATTACATTGCAATTTTTTTGTAGGAAAGTGGCATTTCTGCAAAGTTTTCAGTTTTGTTTTGATTAGATCATGCACCTCCACTTTAGATTTGACTTCTGAACACCTAGAGAAGTAGGAAAAGATGAAGATAGGCATCAGTTATACATGCTGATAGGAACATCATCTACCCTGTCATTTAGGCCAGGCTTCATGGAACAACCTCCTAAAGCTTTCTACCTATTAAGTTATCCATTGGTTCAAATGCATCTTTAGGTAAATGCAAGGGGTGTCACCTTGCAAGTGTTTTGTTTCCTACATTGCATTGTGCAAAAACGTTGAGAGGGAAGTCAAAAGAAACAAAATAAAGGGATACTGTTTTGCTGTTCCTCAATACTTATTTGCTGAATGGTACATAATAATATTCCAACGCCAAGGGATCTGCTTTTCTCTTATTACAGTAAACCATCAGTCTGATACATGTAAACGATGAATTCTAGACAAACTGATGAAGACTTGGAGAAAGATTTTTAAAACTTGAAGGGAAAACGTGCATGGTGTTTATGCTACAAACTGAATAAAAATCATAAGAAAAAGTATATAAGAACAAAAGCATTCCTAGAAATAAGACCTAAAGAGAATGTAGCTGAGTCAAGAAAGGCAAGTTGATCCATTGAGAAGTGGAACTGGAATTATTACTTTAAAGTTTATACCTTATATGTATTATCCTTTCCTACTTACTATCCATGCTTTTGTCAGCTATGGGCACCATGAGATAGATTTTAAAAGCACTGCTTGTGCAAAAATGTCCACATATGCACATATGCGGGCCGTGCACAAGCAACACAAATTTTGAGAATCTATGAAGTACGCACGTACATACCCATGCATGCATCGAGAATAAGGGTGAGGAAAAGTGGCAGGGAATGGGTGGGGCATGGGCATTCCAGGGTGGGGCTAAGACTTATGCATGTAACTCCAAATTTCAAAAAGCTGACCATGGTGCATGCCCGTGTGTTATCCATGTAACGTTGCTGCAGGTCCTAATGAAGAGCAAGTCTAGAGATCTTGAGTTTAAGGGCTTTCAACATAGCGTGAAGGTTCGGGGTCAAGTGGGGGCTTACAGGATGAAGAACTAGAGGCGTCTTGAAGACCTCAATATCAACTGGACAAACTGGTGAACTAATTGGAAAAAATGTTTTTATGCGAGCGTGTTTTAAAATCCGCCTGCATACGTGTATAAAAGCTGATAAAGCCCTAGTGGAAATACGCACGGGACATTTACTCGCGCCACCTTTTAAGATTATGCGCACACATACGTGAGGCAGGGGAATTTTAAATGATACGCGTGTACTTGCGCGCACGATATAAAATCGCAGCATATCTCTGCTCACGCGCCGATTCGCTCGTTTATGGGCGCACGCACGTTCCTTTTAAAATTAGCCAACATGTGTCCTGTTACTTGTACCTACATACTGGACATGCTGAAAATCTTAATCTAAGAAGCTAAACAGAAAACAGAGTAATATACTGGGATATGATATTTAACCAAGGTGAACTGAAATATGCAATTATGGAAAGAGTGTTATTGGTTTCTCCAGGAAAGTCATTTTTTATCTCATGCTTAAGGACACAGTGCTGCTCTAATGAGCATTCAAACATGAAGACAATAGCACAGCTGCGTTCTGGGATGGCAGGTAAAGCTTTCAGAGACAGAAGGAAGCATTGTTGTTTCTCAATCCCTACTGATGTGAGCAAGCAGAATGATGGAAGGGTTGCAAAAGTGCTAGTAGGGTTGCTAGATGACTCTGTGTCATAAATGGGACAGGCCAGGACCATCCTAATTTTATAGTATTGAATGTATGTACTTTCAACAAAATCAGAACTACAAGTCCATACTTATAGCAACAAAACTGAACTTTTTTATCTTGTCCCTTATGACATAGACTCATCTTAGTTATTACCAGCTTTCCAAATTGATCTAACTGTAGAATGCTTTGTAAACCTTGTAAGTTTGAAAACACTGTTTTTCTACAGGTATTTTGTCTGTAGATTTACTATTTTTGCTTTGCCTTGCACAGTTTTCCATTGGGTTTAGATATTATCTAATATTGATGAAAACTGCACAGAGTTTATTTATTTATTTTTCTTTCTCGCTTAACAGCCTTAATGCTTTAAACGAATCACAACCATAATAAAAAATACAATTCTATGGTTAACTTTAAAATGACAATAGGAACAGAAGAAACCATTCTTTTTAATAATTCACGTAGAAGTTAAAGCAAAATAAAATCATTATGATTTCATTTTTAACACAAAATAAACCAAAATCCACCTTCATATGCAACCACCTTATTAATCTTGCACATATATAGATATTGAAAAGGACACTCACACACAAACTGGCAACTTGATTTGCACTGTTTGTTCAGTATTATAATCATTTGTTCCCTACAGTCCTTTTTCTTTTGTTTTTAAGATGCCAATAAAACATCAAAGTCCATAAAGCTGTACTTAACTTGAGAAGCCAGCAATTTCATCCTTCACTCGACATAGATCCATGTTTTGATATCGTAATTTGCCTCAAGGAGTGCTGGTGATAAAACTGTCGCAGCCAATCTTGGTGGCGTACTGCATGAGCAGAAACAAAAAGTGAAATCTGAAGATTCCACATCATCCATAAACTACCAATAAAAATGGCAGCTGAAAGGAACCAATCAAAATAGCAGTTTTCCCCATTGGTAACTTTGCCATGACACGATAAACATAATATCATTTACAATTGTCAGTTAGGGTGATAATTGTGTAATCACTATGTTTGATTATATAGGGTGCAGATTTGGTGTTGTACAACACAACTTTTTTAGCAAACATTATTACAGTATGATATTGAATATACATTTTATGTCCTTGGATTGAAAATACCTATATGGATTAACTCCTCTCAGCTGCTATTTTATTGGTAGTTTATGGATGATGTAGTCTTCAGATTTCACTGTTTATTTCTCTTCACAGAGTACGCTGCCAAGATTAGCAATGACTTTTTTCACTTCAGAAGCAGATTACGATATCGAAACATGTATCTATGTCAAGTGAAGGTTGAAACTGCTGGCTTCTCAATTTAAGAATAGCTATATGAACTTTGATGTTTTACTGGCAATTTAAAAACAAAAAAAATAGGACTTTGTAGGGGGCATGTTGTGAACGCGGGGGTGTGGTCGCTTGCTCTAGAGCAGTGGTTCTCCACCTTTTTTCGGCCGGGACACACCTGACAGATGGTTCTCACATGCGTGACACACTGAACATGTGACCGTCATGGGGCTAAATGTAAACATACATTCTGCATCCTCAGGAACCTCCTTGACCCCCAAAAATGGGTGCAGAGCAGAACTAGGACATTACCCATACAACAACCCATACAAAAAAAGATATTCTGGTTCTGATGACATCTCAGTAAAAGCAAAACAAATCCCCTTTACTACCAGCCACAGTAGCCCTCCTTATGAAAAGTCAGAAATTTACCACTACAAATATTTAACCAGGCCCTAAACACTAATACACCTCCTATTAGGAAAACAGAGCAAGCCAAGCTGCTATAGTTAGATAGCCAATTAGAAATAATTGTAAAACTATACTAATAAATGTTACAAAACAGCTGATGAACAGAATAACATCCAACAATTAAAAACTCATAAAAATTATTAAAAATTGTCCAAATATCAAAATATTTCAAAACAGCAGACATATCACATAATATCCAATAATTAAAATGGCAGTCAATCAAGAAAAATAAACTTAAAAAGCCGCCTTCACTTACCCTCTCCAGCAACTCTCCCACGCCTTTCACTTGCAGGTCAATAGCACTCACCAGAAGCAGCAGTGGCTGCTGAAGCTTTGTCCTCACAGTCCTCTTCCTTAGGGCCCACAACCAGTCACAACCAGTCTCTGTCTCACACAGACCAGTAACCTCCCTAACTAGTATATCTTCCTCACACACACACCAGTCACCTCCCTGACCAGTCTCTGTCACACACACCAGTCATCTTTCTGACCAATCTATCTCTCTCTCACAAAAACACATCACCTCTGACCAGTCTCTCTCTCAATCACACACATGCTCTGTCACTTACATACAAGCTCTCAATCACACACAAATGCTCTTGCTCCCATTCTACCACAACCCACAAAACTGCCACTCACGCATCCAGGCACCCATTCTACCACACAAACACAAAGCTGCCACTCACGCATCCAGGCACCCATTCTGCCACACACATAAAGCTGCCACTCAGGCACCCATTCTACCACACACACACACACACACAAAGCTGTCCTCATGCACCCATTGTACCACACACACACACACACACACAAGCTCTCACTCATGCACCCAGGCACCCATTCTACCACACACACACACAAAGCTGCCATTCACGCACCCAGGCACCCATTCTATCACACACACACACACACACACACACAAGCTCACATGAAGCCTCGTCTCAATTGTTTGGCCCAATAAGTCTGGCCTCCGCTTATCAGCCGCCGCTGGCCTGACCTCCGGCGGCGTGCAACATCTCTCCAGCTGCCGCTGGCCTGGCCTCCGGTGGTGCGCAGGGTCTCTCCGCTTTTCGGCCCTGCCGACCTGGCCTCTGGCAGTGGTGCACAGGCCGCTCCACTCTTCAGCTGCTAGCAGCGGCTCGCAGCATCTCTCCATTCTTTGGCCCCACCAGCCTGGCCTCCAGCAGCGGTGCACAGGTCTCTCCACTCTTCAGCCACCAGCGGCGGCGCGCAGCATCACTCCATTCTTCGTCCCCGCCAGCCTGGCCTCTGGCGGCGGCGCACAGGTCTCTCCACTCTTCAGTCGGCAGTGGTGCACATTGTTGCTCCATTCTTTGGCCCCACCCCTGGGGAGAAGGGAAGCACAAGCGGGGCAGTGGGACACTGGGAGCCGCGACACACCTGCCGGTGCTTGGTGACACACTGGTGTGTCGCAACACACACCGGTTGAGAATCGCTGCTCTAGAAAGATGTGAGCCCTTGGATCATGACATGGCTCAGGGAGGAGCTCCAAGACACACACCATGGGAGGTGAGAGTGTCCAAGCACAGGCTGGAGCTGAAACAAGGCTGGACTAAAACTGAGGTATTGAATAGTGCAGGCACTGGAACAAGGTAGGCTCAGACCTCCACTGGACCTGCACGCACAGGTGACACCCAACAACGCAATGCTGGTCTCAAGAGTAGCCCTCTGGCCATTTGGTAGCCCTTCCAGACCCGCCACTTGGGAACAATGAGTGCATGAGGACAGACAGAGGATGAGGGCAGGAACGTGATAAGACATGGAACTGAGGAACTTTTAAGACTTAGACGAAGACTCAAGGAACTTGGAGGACTCAGACAAAGACTCGAGGAACTTGGAAGACTCAGACGAGGATTCAAGGAACTTGGAAGACTCAGACGAGGATTCAGGATTCAGGCACTAGTACAGGATGAGTACTGCACCACAGCGCGCCCTACACAGCTGCCCATGGCTGGTCACGGACCACGTCAGAAGCAAAGCAGACTCCAGATGAGAAGATGAAGATCTGAAGCTAGAAACATGACGAAGATTCAGGAGAGGCCTGCACTGAGGTGCACCTTACACAGCCACTTGTGTCTGGTCGCGGACCATGCTGAAGTGGAGCAGGCTCTGGCTTGAGTCTAGGGCACGGATGGAAGCAGGAACAAAGAACTCCAAAGACCAGGAACAGGATTCCAGGATTCAAGACTCAAGATTCAGGAACAGACCTCAGCATTAAAAACAAGGACCTTACAGAGAATTGTGCTGCAGACGTGAAGACAGGCCTTGTGCCACGAAGCACCCTATACAGCCCCCTTGGGCTGGTCACAGACCATGACGGTGGCACGCCAGGAAAGGTGGATGAGAGGGAAACCTGGAAGCAGGACGAAGAGCCAGAGGCAGGAACATCAGGACCTCAGAACATCAAGAACAAGGAACATCAGGAACATGGGACATCAGGATCACCGGAGAGATGACAAAGGAGCTCCAACGAAGAACAAGATCAGGAACATTCACAGGAGACCAGAAACATCGAACATGAAGACCATCAAGACCGGCGGAGACCACGGAGAACCTTGCATTGGGAAGTAAGCACAGATGACTGGTCGGGGCCCGTGAGCAGTGAGCGCAACAGGACAAATGATTATAATAGTGAACAAACCTCAGGCTCAGTGCAAATCAAGTTGCCAGTTTGTGTATGCGTATTCCTTTCAATATCTATACGTGTACATAATTAAGAAGGTGGTTGCCTTAGAAGGTAGATTTTAGTTTTCAAATTTTAGCCAACCTTTCATGAATTTACTATTACACTGAAAGTATATTTTTTAATAAGCAATTTCATTTTAATTTTGAAGACATTTTTAATGTTTTCAAAAATGTATACACTTGACAGGGTCATTTTAAAAGGAAGGCACATGCATCCATAAACGTGTGCATTGGTGTGTGAACGGAAATGCACACCAGTTTTAAATCATGCGTGCAAGTACACGCGTATCATTTAAAATACCCCTCCCACACATATGTATGTGTGTGATCTTAAGATGTTGCTTCAGTAAATGTCCCACACGTCTTTCCGCTACGGTTTTTAAGCGTATTTTACAGACGTATGCAGGTGGATTTTAAAACTTGCTCGCACGAGGGAAAAACCTTTTTTTCCAAGTAGTCCAGCAGTTTGCCCAGATCATATCAACATCTTCAATACCCTTCTGGTTCTTCATCCTGCAAACCCCCCACTTGAACCCAAACCCTTACATTTTGCAAAAAGCCCTAAAACTTGAGATCTCCAGCCTTGCTTCTTATCAGGACCAGCAGTAAAATTTCACAGATAAAAAGCCAACACGCTCCATGGTCAGCCTTTTTAAAATACGAACTTACATGCGTAAGTCTTGGCCACGCCCCAGAACGCCCGTGCCCCACCCCTTTTCCACCCCCTTATTCTGGACCCGTGCATGGGTATGTACATGCGTACTTTGTGGCTTCTTAAAATCCACGTTGCTCACACATGGCCCGCATGCACGCATATGTGGGCGTTTTTGCGCAAGCAACGCTTTTAAAATCTACTTATAAATGCCTCATTTACTAAGCATTTTCCCATAGACACAGATTGTGAGAAAAGCCTTGGTTAATCAGGCCCTTAGCTACTCCCACTGTTCAGAATCTAAACAACTGAGGATACTGCTGTGCTCATTTTTATCAGAGTCCCATGCAGGTATTGCACTAATCCATGTCAAGCACAAACATAGTGGGGTAGATTTTCAAAGGGTTACGGGCATAAGATACGCACGTAACCCCCGAAAACCTACCCCATAGGCTCGGTGGCGCGCGCAAGCCCTGGGATGCACGTATGTCCCAGGGCTTTGAAAAAGGGGTGGTCCGGGGGCATGGCCGGGGGCATGGCAGCGGTCTGGGGCGGGGCCGAGTGCTCCGGCACAGCGGCCTGTGCCAGGGCATGGTACGCCGGCAGCTGGCAGGCACGTGTAACTCGACAAAATAAGGTAGGGGGGGATTTAGGTAGGGCTGGGGGTGGGTTAGATAGGGGAAGGGAAGGAAAGGTGGGGAGGGACCAAAAAAAAAGTTCCCTCCAAGGCCGCTCCGATTTCGGAGCGGCCTTGTACAGAACGGGGAAAGCCATCGGGCCTCCCCTAGGGCTCGGCGCGAGCAAGGTGCACAAGTGTGCACCCCCTTGCGCGCACCAACCCCGGATTTTATAACATGCGCCGGGTGGCGCGTGCAAATGCACCCCGCGCGCATAACTTTTTAAAGCGTCAAGCCATCAGGGTGGCCATTACATAACCAATATGTTGGGGTCTGAGCAGGAGCTTGAGGTTAGGAGATAGCAGCACAACCAATGTGATGTCACTCACTCCAGCAGCCTGTCCAACTAATCAGAGGAGTCAAAGGATGGGCAACAAGATGAATTCAAAATGTAAACATGCTGGCAAGGGAAGTGCTGGTTTTCTGTCAGGTCATGCCAGCTCACCAACCTGGAGTCTTTTTGAACTTACTTCCTTTTCCCCATTGGAAAAAAGTGGAAGGTGGAGACCACTGCTGTCCTCGATCTGGTACATTTTTACTTTTTAGAAAATTACCACTGATCAAGAGCTTACACAGAGAAAAAGCCCATCCTTCCTTCTCCTGGAGTGCAGGAGCTCAGCAGCACAGGCGCTAAGGGTTAGTTGTCACAACTAGCAGGAAATGAGCATTACCAGGAATCAGCCTAAGGTCATGTTTGTCAACGCTGGTTTCAAAGCAGCCTGGAAATATTTATATCTCTGAGAGGTTGCCCTTGCGCCTGTTGACTCACAGAAACAGAAACATTCATATTCAGGCTGATAAGACAAAGGAGGGCAGTTGGGCTCTGATTAACAGACCCTCTCATGTACTAAACAAACTGATGGCCTCAGCCCAGACGGTCAGGCCTAGGCAGCTATTAAAGAAGTGAAGCGTAGGGGTCCAGACAGATAGGATGAGGGCAATTGAGTTCTGACTAACAGCCAGACAAGAAGCTTCAACAATACATACAAGCTCTTTGATGGATGCCAAACTGGGTCAGGAATTTTGTTAAATTGATTATGGATGGAGAAGTGAAGATGGCTGGTAAAAGTTAGCTCTGCTGTGGGAGCTCTGAAGAATTTTACAACTCAAGCCATCTTGCTTTTCCTATTCTTCCAACATGGGGAAAAGGAAGGATAAAACTCTATTTTACCGTAACAAGCCTTCTATGCTGATCATTGGCTGTATAGACGGTGTTGTGTGGGGGCCGCTGGAGACAGGGAGACATTGGAGCAGATACAGGGGAATTGTTCCATTAGACTGGAGGACTCACTGAGCTCTGAAGAAAAGTGACTCCCGCTCTCAGCCACTGAGTGCTGCACTCCCGGAAGCATTTGGTTACTGCAGACATCACCTTATATCATAGCAGGCTTGTTGGAGTGGAAGGCAGCCTGGATGCAACACTAACAGTGGGATGCTCAGAGCAAGGAGACCTGCCTCACTCGGTGTGGGTGCAATTTTTTCAGTCAACTTCAGAGTACTGGATTTGACTTGCTCCATCTACAGCACAGCCAAACCTCGGGCACCTTATGAGTACATTGGATGTAGGGACCTTTGTATTTAGTTTCTATTTTTCTCCAGAATTTATCAGTGTTTAATTTATTACGACAAGAACATCAATGATATTTACCTGGAAAAATGTTGAGCCTTTTTTCCATTGATTTCTCTCATTTTTGTCCTTGTGAAATAAACACTGATACAGTTCGTAGGTAAAATAAAATAAAAACTGAAAATGAAGGTTCCCTAACTGGAGGACAACTCAAAGGTGGTGAATACTGCAGGATCAGTCTCGGTGCCTGTACTGGTGAAGTTTGTGATTGTTCCAATGCCAGAAACCTGGAATCTGTGTTTCTTAAGGAGATCTCTGCAGTTGTCTCACAGACTGAGGCGCCATCAACACGGTCTGTGAACCAAGAAATTGAAGGAAACAAACTTTGCACATTTTCTGATGAAACCACTGCCAAATTAGCCAGCCAAAATAAGATTTTAGAAGACTATAAATCAAGACTAAGAGGTTATGAGAGCAATTTTGCTATCCTACAGGCTACTGATGTAGCCCTTGTGAAGGACAATCTAATGCTGCAAATTAAAGTCCTGATTTACTATGGCTTTTCGCCCATTCTGTATCTATGGGAAAAATAAGTAGTAAATGAGGCTCTGTTGGAAAATCTGAATAATGCCAATGCAAAAAGGAATTTATGCATCCTTATTTTCCCTAGATCTCTCAGCACCACTCCTCTGAGTAAGTTTAAAAGTATGCGTTGGAGGTTTTGAAATAACCTTCTGAGGCTACGCCACCCATTTTTAAAGCATACTATCTGCCTTCTGATAAATGGAGAGCAAATGAGGTTGGTGACAATCAAGATATTGTAATTTCCTCAGACAGTCTCAACATTTCTGCTCTTCTCCAAAAACATGAGAGTTCTGCTTTTGGTAACTTTTAGTTACTAAAGTATTACAGCAGATAGAGAACATAAGAACATGCCATACTCTAAAAATTCTCTGCGCCTCTCCTGGGTAACACGTGTAAAGTCAGGATATATCCTGACTTGTTGGGGAAAAAAACTTGCTGAGATATTTTTAAAATATCTCTGCATAATCAGGCTTACATCAGCCTCATTAAATAATGTTACCAACAAGGTTCCACGTTCAAGAACTTCCTCAGTCGAATTTTCAAGAAACTGCGTTAAATTTTCTAAGGCCTCTGACTGAATTTGATTATCCTTAGTATTTATCAAAGCCGGCAGGAAATTCAATTTATTTACTACAGGAATATTTCTTTCTTCAAATTTCAATACTTCCACCATATATTTTTTAACATTGTTTCCAACAATGGCCAATCCAGGCCAAAAGAACCTGGTAAGTACCCAAAAACTAAGTGTATTCCATGTTACTGTTGCTAGTAATAGCGGTGGCTATTTTCTAAGTCAACTTAGTTAATAGCAGGTAATGGACTTCTCCTCCAAGAACTTATCCAATCCTTTTTTAAACACAGCTACACTAACTGCACTAACCACATCCTCTGACAACAAATTCCAGAGTTTAATTGTGCGTTGAGTGAAAAAGAACTTTCTCCGATTAGTTTTAAATGTGCCACATGCTAATTTCATGGAGTGCCCCCTAGTCTTTGTATTATATCTGAAAGAGTAAATAACTAATTCACATCTACCTGTTTTAGACCTCTCATGATTTTAAACACCTCTACAATATCTCCCCTCAGCCATCTCTTCTCCAAGCTGAAAAGTCCTAACCTCTTTAGTCTTTCCTCATAGGGGAGCTGTTCCATTCACCTTATCATTTTGGTCACCCTTCTCTGTACCTTCTCCATCGCAGTTATAACTTTTTTGAGATGCAGCGACCAGAATAATATACAGTATTCAAGGTGCAGTCTCACCATGGAGCGATACAGAGGCATTATGACATTTTGCGTTTTATTCACCATTCCCTTTCTAATAATTCCCAGCATTCTGTTTGCTTTTTTGACTGCCGCAGCACACTGAACTGACGATTTCAATGTGTTATCCACTATGATGCCTAGATCTCTTCTTGGGTGGTAGCACCTAATATGGAACCAAACATTGTGTAACTATAGCATGGTTTATTTTTCCCTATATGCATCACCTTGCACTTATCCACATTAAATTTCATCTGCCATTTCGATGCCCAATTTTCCAGTCTCACAAGTTCTTCCTACAATTTATCACAATCTGCTTGTAATTTAACTACTCTGAACAATTTTGTATCATCTGCAAATTTGATTACCTCACTCGTATTTCTTTCCAGATCATTTACAAATATACTAGCCGTTAAGCCCGTAACAACGGGCTACATTTAAATTTTTTTTTCGGTCTATTTCCTTCCCCCTCATTCTCCTTCCCACTCCCTCCCCCTCATTCTCCTTCCCCCTCATTCTCCCTTCCACCTCCCCTCCCACCTCCCCCCTCCAGTCTCCCTCCCACTCCCTCTCACCTCCTTCCTTTAGTCTCCCTCCCGCTCACCTTCCCCCTCCTCTCACTCTCTCCTCCCTCCCCCCAATCACTCCCCTCACTCTCTCCTCCCTCTCCTCACTCTCTCCTCCTTCCCCCCCAGTCACTCCCCTCACTCTCTCCTCCCTCCCCCCCCAGTCACTCCCCCTCTCTCAATCCCATCCCCTTTCAGCTCATCCACAACCCCTTCCCTTGGATGGCGCAGATGGAAGATCTCCGGGGGGCCCTCCTCCAGTCTTCAGGTACAATGGATGATTTTAATGATAGGTTACAAATTTTTACTAATAAGTCTGAAATTTCATTTTTGAGTTCCTTCAGAACTCTGGGGTGTATACCATCCGGTCCAGGTGATTTACTACTCTTCAGTTTGTCAATCAGGCCTACCACATCTTCTAGGTTCACCGTGATTTGGTTCAGTCCATCTGAATCATTACCCATGAAAACCTTCTCCAGTACGGGTATCTCCCCAACATCCTTTTCAGTAAACAATGAAGCAAAGAAATCATTTAATTTTTCCACGATGGCCTTATCTTCTCTAAGTGCCCCTTTAACCCCTTGATTATCTAATGGTCCAATTGACTCCCTCACAGGCTTTCTGCTTCGGATATATTTTAAAAAGTTTTTACTGTGTGTTGTACTCCGCGGTCGTGGGATGCCACGACCGTGCTCCCCTACCTCCTCTGCGGCAGCGGTCCGCCGCAACAACGTCTGGAAACCGCTGACCCGGTGCCCGGCGTGGCTCCCCGGCCTGACCGCGGGGCGGAGAGCCGTCCCTGCTGTGCTCCCTGCTGCAGCCCTTCCTCTGCGGAGGGAATCAAAGATGGCCGCCGCCATCTTTAGGTGCAAGGCCACACCTCTTCATTAGAATTAAAGGGACCTGATCCCTTTAATTCACTACAGCTGTTCCTTAGGAGCCTGAGCAGAGGAAGTATATAAGGAGACTTCCTCTGCTCATTCCTTTACTCGGCAACGTCCCAACACTGTCTAGTCTGCTTGCTTCGGTGAGTCCCTTGTGCTTGGTCGCTGTTCCTGTTTCGTCTTGGTGTTCCTGGTTCCTGACTTCGGATTGGCTTACGGTGATTCTTTGGTTCCTGACTTCGGATTGGCTTACGGTGATTCTCTGGTTCCTGACCTTGGCTTGGTAAGCGGTGACTCTCTGGTACATGACTTTGGACTGGTGAGCGTTGACCCTCTGGTACTCGACCTAGGACTTCTTCAAGACTCCGTCTCCTAGGGCCCACCTAAGTCCCAGCGGCCCGAGTCCCTATGGGCTCCTCCTGGGGGAACCGCGGGCTTCCAGGGCGAAGCTCCAGTTGGCCTTTGCACCGTTGCCTGATCTCCCTAGGTCCACCTAAGTCCCAGCGGTCAGGTCCCTATGGGCTCCTCCCGGGGGGACCGCAGACCACCAGTGGTGAAGACACAGCGCCTCATCTCGGCTCTTCATCGTCTCCGTGTTCGCCTCAGCCTCCAGTGCCAAGGGTCAACTGGTCCTGCCTCCTGTTCTTCCTCGCCACCCGACGAGAGAGCCTACGGACCCTCTGAAAGGTATTCCATCCTCTCGTCGGCCAAGGGTCCACAAGCCTGAGCATAACACTGTGAGTTTTTGTCTCTATGGCCAACTTCTTTTCAAATTCTCTCTTAGCCTGTCTTATCAATGTCTGACCACTGAGGATTTTTTCATAATACAGAGTTTTATGGTCTAAAGATCTGGATGTTTCTTTATCTCAGTGAAGCTACCAGAAAAAGACAAAAAGAATTTTTAGTATTGAGATGATGGGTAGTCTCCTTGGGGACTGAATTTTTTCTCAAATATGCATCGAAATGTACTTTCAAATAATATCAGCGTATGCATTTCATGCATTTTGATCATTGCAATTAGTAGATTTCTGAAAGGCAAAGGAAATGAATCCTAGCTGTAACAACCTAAGGATGCTGAATTTAGAACAACCTGAAAGTACCAGAGCTTTGTTGCCATGTTATTCTAAATAAGATGACATTATTTCTCTAGAATTCTCTTTTATATTTTCTTTCATTGCATTTTCTTGCTTGACAACTTCCTTCCTGCTGCAGCATTGTGAACTGGAGTTTTAGTTTTAGTTTTATTTGTATATTTGAATGGTCACATGATTTCAAATATATTGCCATGTTTATGTTGCTTTCTTGGCAAGGTATGTAAAATATGATAGATAATAAAGAAGATTGTAAATGGATTTCTCACTTATGAATAAACATATAATAATGCTGCGGCCTTTTATACCATCTTTCCGCTGTTGGATTATATCGCTTACTATCATCCATGAACTCCACGTGAACCTGGGTGCACTGGCCCTGGGAACTGGTCCTCCCTAGCACTTTGTTGACTCATACCAGTTTAATAGGTTGCTCACAGCTAGCTTCCATGATGGCAGCTTCAGGGCAAAAGAGCCAGGTAGACGGGAGAGGGCAAAGAGGGTAGGCTGAGATGGCTTAGGAGCATAAGCACAGGCTCATAGAGGCTTCATGCTCTGAGTGGCCATATTAGAAAATTGTAACTACTTGGGATATGGATGTAACAAAAGATGCATACCTTCTATTCCAAAAAATGTAAAATTATTAAAAGAAAAATATATAAGAAAACAAAAAGCACAGGGGTCCCAGAAGTAAGATCAAAAGAGCATGCAACAGTGATAGGCAAGCTGGTATTTTGAGCAATCTTGAAAGTACTGCTGCTTAAATGGTATACTTTAAAAAATAAACTCTTCAAAGTATCTCTCTTAGAGGACCTTTTGGCTTATGAAAGACAAGATTGGATTGATGTAGGACATTAATAGGAACCTTCATTTTCATTTTTTTTTTATTTTGCCTGGTAATTTCAATGTTAGAACAAAAAGAAAGCAGTGAAAAAATATCTTTGATATAACATACAAGAGAAAAATTAGTGGAAAGACATTTTTCCACTGATTTCTTTTTTGTTCTAACATTGAAATTCCCAGGCAAATTTAAATGTAAACTGAAAATGAAGGTCCCTAGATATTGAGTTGACATTTCTAAAGCCATTCTTTATATTGAGGCTGTGTGTAAGAGAGAAAGAAAGGGGATCCACACTGGGGTGAGTATCTGTATCTGCTCAATTCCCGTTCCTTACTCTTCTCCACTAATCCCCAGTCCTTTCTCTCCCCATCACTCAATCCTCAGTCCTTTCTCTCCCCCCTCCTCTCAATCATCAGTCCTTTCTCCTGACCCTCATTCAGTCTCCCCTCAAGTAATTTTACATGAAAGATATGAAAAGCGTGAGACAGAAAAAAAATGTGTGCATCTATATTGCAACAAGGGAAAACCCTCATCCTACATTTTTAGCAAAGCACCAAAAGAGCCTCTAGATGGGCTAGTGTCAGAACAGAGTCGTGGGCTGAAACCCCCAAAGCAAGCAGTTGCACCAAATGAACTACAAATCCCAACAGGCCTTGGAAGGGATGTGTCATTGGGGTTCTGAGGGTAGAGTACCTGATTGTTGGTGAAGACTCTAGGCTCATGGTCAGTAAAGTGAGCCTTTTAAGGGCAGTGGCAGAAAGAGGAAGAGGCAGACAGTGAGTGCCTAGTGACAGCAAGAATGACAGTAAACTGTGAATAGGCAGTGGGTGATCAGGGACAGGCTGAGCCATCTGGTGCATATGAAGACCTGGAGCCATTTGGTAAACCTGTGAGTTGGTCATGGAAAACACCCCAAACAAACTGTGGTTAGAGGAATATAGTGGGGTTTTTTGGGATTTTTTGCCATTTGAACTGTTTACCTGGAATTGCTAATTGTTTTTCCTGAACACAGCCAAGATGGCTAGCAAAGCTGTACAGGGGACAGGGCCCAAACTATGCTTGGAGTAACACTGTGGGTTTTCTTTTCCCTGTTTTGTTTTGTTTTTCATTCTACAAATCATTACCACTGAGCCAAATACTATAGGGAAGGAAACAGCAGCAGGCAAAGTCCAGAGCCAGGATCAGCATAAAGCACTGCAATTGTGAATCACTTTGCTTCCCAAACTAGTGTTGTCACCTGTTCATAAAGAACAGGTTAATCCAGTCCTTATTGCAGGGACCTGGAGTTCTGACTTTCTTAGGCGAATCAATGGGACAATAGGATCTACAAGCCCTTGTATGCTATGCAATGGGGTAATGCCAGGACTCAAACTGATTAGTCTGTTCCTTATGACATGGAGCCTGGTAATAACCCTAGGCCAAACTAAACCAGCAGCTGCCTGGGAGTAAACTGCAATAGGTAAGGCCTAGAGCTCTACTCAGGATTTAAACAGGAACCATGGGATTTTTTTAATACTGTGTTTTTTCTTCTTTCACCTGGGTCAGATGGAACCAGAAAAGAGAACTTCACTGGGGCTATGTGCAGAGCTAGACTCCACATTTAAAACTGATACAGCGGTAATATTTTGTCCCTTTGTAAATAGACCTAGAAACAGTGAAAGGGAAGCCCACCCAATATGAGAGGACCTAGCTGAGAAAGCAAAGCATGTATTCAGACACCATCCTGTCAACACAGATGGTGGGACCTACACACCTGATCATAAGAAACTAGCAGGGGACCGCTTCTGCCACTCAAAGCAAAAGCCAGAGGAAAGAGGGTGAAAAGAGGAAGACTTTTCCCCAACATGATCCCATGGCCCCTTCAGGCAGTCAGGTGGCAGGCCAGCAGCCTCTTGCCATGCATCTGCGGTGACAACCCACTACCGAGGAAATTTGTTCCCCGCCACTGTCGATGGGGAAAAAGGCAAGCAGCATCGAAAGTAGTAACAAGGGGCATTGGGGAAATGATTACTCTGGATGACTAGTCTTTGTAGGTAGTGGGGAATATGGACTTTAAGCATCTGCCCTCCAGGACTATATTTAGTAGGCAGGTTATCCCACCTTATAAAACAAGTGCCATAGTAGTCATATACAAGCACAGCTGGCTAAAGCAAAGGAGCGAAGCATGCATTTCATCAGATATATCTGGGCCAGCAGAAATGCTATGAATGTTTACCTTATCCTGATGGCACACTGGTGGTACTTGACTGAGGCAGGATCAGGCAACAATTATAATGGGGACCAAGCATCAGGGTACAGGTGTGCTGTGCTGCACATCCAGGTAATGGATAGCCATCATATCTCATGCAATATTCTATCAGCCATAAGAGAGATGCTGAAGGCTGGTTGCAAGACAGAGAGGCAGGAGTCTTCAAGCAGGTTTCTTTGTGACAGACAATGAGAAAAATATGATAATGGAAATAGATAATGGGGGCTTATGGGGTTTCTGTTGCTTTGCACACTTGCTGCAGCTGGCACTGGGGGATAACTGGGGGCTGGGGTCCAAGGACCATGGGAATCTATTTCTGAAGGACCTGATAGAGAGGTGTAGGAAAATAATGGGGCACTTTCATTGATGCGTGAAGAAGGGCGGCCAGCTTCTCGATGAGAAACAGAAAATCTACCCTTTTGTGTGCAGTCAATAACAAACAGCAAAAAGGCATCATAACGCCTAATGCATAGAGTATGACCAATTGCAAACAGCAGTCAGGTGGCAGGCTAGCCTCTTGCCATGCATCTGCAGTGGCAACCCACTACAGAGGAAATGGTGTAGTGTTCCACGCCACTGTCGATGGGAAAACGCTAGGCAGCATTGAAAGCAGTAACAAGGAGCATTGGGGAAATGATTACTCTGGATGACTAGTCTTTGTAGGTAGAGGGGAATATGGACTCTAAGCATCTGCCATCCCTTTTTGCATTCTTGCACAGGTTTTTCACAAGCTTCTTAGCTGATTCAGCTATGCCATTAGCTTGTGGTGATATAGTGATATGATTAAACTCCCACTCAGTACCAAACCACTAAAATTACATGCATGCAAATTGACACATATATGCTATCATTTGTACATAGTCCAACCCTAATATGTTAATGCTATCCTCTTAACCCTTTTTACCCCCTGACTGCTGTATTTAATTACTCTCCTGTTAACAGTATATCACAACAATTGTCCCATGTAAACTTTACTGTTTCTTTTAAACCGATACGATGTGCAAACGGTTATTGGTATATAAAAGCCATTAAAAAAAATAAATAGCTGAAATCACTCAATCTGGTTGACCATAATGTGCAAACATTTTCTTGCAACAATTGATCTTGGCTTCCACTGATATATTTGGGAGCAGTTCAGTTTCCAAGAAGTCAGAATAGTGATCAATTATCAACAGGAACTTTTTCCCAGCAAATTTGAATAAGTCCATATTGACAATCTGCCAAGGCCATCTTGGGATGTCATGAGACATAACAGTTTCCCTCCACTGCTTATACGCATATCCGTTGTAGGTAGAACAACTGCTGACAAAGTCTTTGATTTCATCTTGCATATTAGGACAGCACAGGGTATTGTGTGTGTGCTTGCCTATAACACCCACCTCCCCCCTTTCCCCAGTGTGACTAGAATGTATACATGTTAACATCTCTGATTGCAGCAATATGGGTATAATGATCCTCTGTCCTTTGGATAGAATATTTCATCCCTGAATGATCAGTACTCCCTTATGGTAGCTGGTACTTCCTCCTTTTCTGACCAATCATTCAGGACCATAGACTTTAGTGCTTGTAAGGTCTCATCTCCTGCAGTGTATTGTAGGATCTGATGCAGTCTGACATATGATCTGACATTCAGATAATCTGTTTGATTGATTTGTGCAAGGTTTATTTGTTCCTGTTGCTCCCTGCAAAACCCGAGATTTCAGGTCCTGCACTGGACTACTGTGTATCACTGATACACATCACAGCATATGCCGTATAAACAACATTGAGGTTATAATGCTACAATATAAGCAACATGTTCTGAACACTCTTGGAAGCACATAATAGGGACTTCTTGAAGATTGTTATCAGCAGTTTATGGTCATTTTCTGCTGTAATTATAACTTGCTGAATAAACCCAAATAAATAGCATGTAAAATAAAACACATGGTGGGCCGGATTTTAAATGCCCTGTGCGCGTAAATCCGGACGGTATAGGCGCCGATGCGCCTATTTTGCATAGGCCGCCGGCACGCGCACAGCCCCGGGATGTGCGTAAGTCCCGGAGTTTCGTAAAAGGGGCGGGGAGGGGCGTGTCCGGGGCAGGACCGGGGTCAGGGGGCGGTTCAGGGCGGGACCGGGGGCATGGCGCCGGCCCGGGGGCGTGGTCGAGGCCTCCGGACAAGCCCCCGGGTCGGGTGATGGCGCGCCAGCAGCCCGCTGGCGCGCGCAGATTTACGCCTGCTGAAAGCAGGCGTAAATCTGGCAATAAAGGTAGAGGGGGTTTAGATAGGGCTGGGGGGGTGGGTTAGGTAGGGGAAGGGAAGGGAGGGGAAGGTGGGGGGAGGGTGAAGGAAAGTTCCCTCTGAGGCCGCTCCGATTTCGGAGCGGCCTTGGAGGGAATAGGCAACGCGCACCGGGCTCGGCGCGCACAGGTTGCACAAATGTGCACCCCCTTGCGCGTGCCGACCCCGGATTTTATAAGATACGCGCGTATCTTATAAAATCCAGCGTACTTTTGTTCACGCCTGGTGTGCGAACAAAAGTACGCCCTCGCGCAAATTTATAAAATCTACTCCGGTATGTTTAGACCTGCTATATGGGAAAACTCATTGTTAGAACAAGTTTACCTTCATACGATGCATGTATGTATGTATGCATCGTATGAAGGTAAACTTGTTCTAACAATGAGTTTTCCCAAATAGCAGGTCTAAACATACCATGTAATTATAACTTGGGCATACAGGAAATCTTTATTTCTTTATTTGAAAATGTATTATGATGAAAACATTGGCAGGCAAACACAATGCTCAAATAGTCCTTTTAGATTAATGTGTAATTCTGCTCTGCTGAAGTAAGTGCCTTAAAAGCAATGATCACCGGCTGACTGTCTTGCATCAAACAGCATGCAAGCCCATTTTTACTAGTATCACTCTATATCAGAACAGGCTTGATAATATTGTAATGCTTTAAGATAGATGCATTTACAACCAAGCACTTTATTTTTTGCACTACCTGATTATGCTTTGGAATGCAGTGCCAAGCAGCATCCTTATCCAGAAGTCTTCTCAATGACATGAATTTTGCTAGGTAAGTCACAAACCCAATTTAGCATTGCTCATATTTTACATCCATGTCATATCCTGTATGGCTGTACCTTATTAATGTCCATTTTCAGACTCTGTGAGGAGATGATGTGCCCATGGAAAGAGACTTCCTTCACTATGGATTGCAGTTACTTCACACTAAGCCTTAGCTTCATCTGCCTATATTGATCTATTAGGGCCAAAAGCTTGTCATCATGGTCATGCTGGGGGCAGATATTCCATGTTTTACCACTGAAAGCACCAAATATGAATCATAATAGGCAAGAAATATGCAGACCAAAGTACTGACAGGCCAAAATACCCCTAACCTAACCCTACCTAGCCCCTAATTTTTTATTTTAATACTTACTGCTCCTCTAGAGCAGAAGTATCTTCTTCATCCTGGCTGGCTGCTGGCGCAAGCTTCCCCGGGACCAAGGATAATGGCGCTCTCCCGCCCTTCCCCACCCAAACTATGCCCCCCCCCCCCCAGGCTGCCCCTTTCAGCAGGCCCTGTACTTTGGATCACCTAACAGGGGTTACACGCGTGGCCGGGCCTGATGTGAAATGCGCACAGCAAGCACAAGGCCCAGCTACTTGTGTGACCCCTGAAATTCACGCACGTGGCCCTTTTAAAATCGGGCTGTTACTTGGTAGGAGTTTTCACCACAGAAAGTTGTGCAAATCCTGAATCTATAAAAGGGTGATGCTACAAGTGTTAACATAGGTGGATGCTGTCTTGTGGCTGTTTGATATATTTCACTTTTTTCTTCTTTTTGCTGTTACTATAACCTTGTATGTTGCTTGATGGGAATTCCATATGGAACTCCTGGACTGGAATCCACTGTAGGAGTCCCAAGGCACTTAGCAAATCTTGGAGATCTAACTGTCTTCACTTCCCATGCAATCTATTAGTCCCTGGTTCTCCAGGATTTCCTATAGGAAGGAGAATACTCTCCTAGGCCCTGGGCGTTGTGATTTCCCACGCTGTAGCAAATATCAGTACTCACACTGGACTCCAGATGAGGTTACTACATAACTTTTCTGATAGGTGATTTTTTTAAAGTAGAATATATAAATGTTTGCAAGTCTTTTCTCGTCATACTGTCCATAACACAAACTTTACTGAAACTCTGCAGTTCCTTCCTTAATATATTTCCCCACAAGCTTCTTTCCCAGCTTAGGCGTAGTTTTGAAGCTTCCTCCTAGGGAATCTCTACACTGATGGATGGATCACATTCAATTTCCAATAATTCTGATCAAATGTTTTGGTTGTCAAGTTTCACACTTCTTTAGTTTATTTCACTCCTTGTTGTACTTGAAGGGGACTATTCCAACTCCTTTCTGAAATATCCTTTGGATATCTTATGTGGATCCTCATCAGTGGGGAGCCACTCTTCTCGTTTCCTGCTCCTCTTTTCTTCCTGGCATTGGATAGTGGTCCCCTTCCAAACCTCAGGTGGGTAATGGAATCTCTTAGAGAGAAAGGCTCAAAATAGTCCAATATTACAAGACAGATCAACCAAATCCAAACTAGAATTTCTTTCACTAAATCCAAAAATGGAAAATAAGTTCTCAAACAAAATCAGAAAGAAAAGAAACAAGAACTATAAATAAGTATTTCTGCTTCCTCCAAAGCCAAACTAAGAATCCACATCCTCTCTAGGGGTCTCCGCCTTTTATAGATGCAGGTACCAACCACTCCAACAGCCCACATGGGGGAATTGGAAAATAGGCTTACGTCTACTTACACTGATGGAAGAGTCTTCATAGTAGAGACTCAGTAGGGCTCTACAAATGCAACATGTAACCCATTCACTAGCAGCTTTCAATTATTTTTATTTCTACATGTAAAACAATTGGGATTTTCTTACTAGTATAAACAGAATAACTTGAATTTAATTTTCATAATAGTTTTGCTAAAATGTATAGGATATTAGTCATTAAATTATCATGTTAACTATCATTTAATATAACAGAAGCACAATAAATATTTATAAAATATGCATTAGGTCTGAGGACCAGGTTAATTTGCATATTGCAGTTATTCTGAAAACCCAAGCCCATTTATGGCTCCCAGGACCTACAGTTGACTATTTCTAATTTATGCAAAGGGAAACTTTGGTGGTGTAGAGATATTTTTTAATAATTCAGTTTTGAATACTGATTTTATAGTCATGATCTCTAAAATATGGAACTATTTTTTTTCAATGTACCTCATCTTCTTCTAGCACTGAAAACCTGGGACTCAAGACATGTCAAGGAGAAAGTCATGTGCCCAGCAATGGCAGAGGGCATTGACATGGATCCATACTCTCCAGCAGTCTTGAAAACTGTCTCAAAGAGCCATCTTATGTTTCACCAACAGCAGTCAAGAAATCTTTTCCATTACATGTATTTTTTGTTTTGTTTTGTTGCACAGTGTGTGTTCAGTTTCTAACTTACAAAACACTAACACACTTCATAGAGCTTAATGCTCATTTTTCTAATTATTAAAGAGATAGTAAAAATGTCAGTTTTTGGAATGCACTCTGTTGACTACTAGGAGCAGATTATTTTTTTACCTTGGTGAAGCTTTCTTCCTTTTCTATCCCATGTTCATCCTGAAGAATTGTAAGTGCTCTTTGATCATTGATTGTACTGCTTGCAAACTTGTTTTCTTGCAGTCCTGAAAGACATAATCATGTTTCCTATGACGTTTGTGGGTAGGTGTGAGTGCTGGTGAAGCAAGATCTAATGTAATAGTACTGCTAAATGCAGCAAAATTCCCTTATTCTTAGCAATAAATAATTTTAATGCTCTTCAAATAAAAACAGATTTCATGAAACAGATTTAACATGTTTAAAAGCAACTCAACAAATCTAATAATTTTGTTTTGTTTCCCAGGGTTTATAAATAGTGGAAATGGCAAAGTGTGGCCTTTTTTTGCATTAAGTATTTCACAAGAGTATCACATTTTTTGCCTTCATTTTTCACCTATGGATTTCAGTCAGATCATTATTTGTGTGTTCACCTTTGATCCTGTATTATTTCAATAAGAACTTGTCATTTTTTAATTTAATTTTTTATTTCTTTTGTTTTTCCAAAGGACACCTATTTTTGGCAATTCAATTAAGGATTTGCCACTTATCCTGAAATGAAGCATTTTGAATGAAAGCAAAAAGTGGCTATTTCTACGAAAATTTTGTTACAAAATACGATCTCTTTCTGAATTTTTTCTGGCCTCCAAGCTTAGGGTTGTAACGAGATTTTAAATACAGGCTAGCAAGAATTTGGAGCTTGTTATATTTACTGACTTTTTTAAAAGTATGATTATAATGTATTTTATGTGCTGTGAGTTTTAGATACTTGATGTCATATTAATGTTTGGACTGATATATAATTTTCTGTGTGGGTTTTATTGTTTGATGTTGATGTTTGTGTATTTGAATTTTTATGTTGTTTTTGTTATTGATGATATAATTTTGAAATTATGTTTTAACTCTGTAATTTTGTTTTAATTAATTTTTGTTACATGCCTTCAGCATTTTATTGAAAAAAATACATAAAAATTAGAAATTTACTGTTGCCTAATGGAATCCCAATGTAAGTCACTGAAAAAGTGTGCAATTATTCAAGGTTTCCTGCACAAATTGAGAGACACAGTGCTGAACAATTTTACTTACTCTTGCAATGGACAATTCTAGTACATACTGCAAGAATTAAGGGAGGAGAAGTGAGTGGTTGTGGATGGAAAGCAGCAAAGGTATTATTACAGTGTCATTAGGTAAGTAATAAAGATATAGCAATTTTTAATTTACCAGACTTCACTCCCCCTAGCTCTGAATGACTGTGACAGGATTAAGCACTATGTAAAGGGAAGGAAATAGGCAACCAGACTAAGGGGGTTATTTTCCAAGCTGCATTATGGGCTTTTCGTATGCGTTAAGGTGCGATGCTAATTTAGAAAAGGGGTGGAGTTTGGGGCAGGATTTCTGGCCAAGTGGGCTGGCTTTGCAATGCCATATTGCACAGTTTTAACATGGCAAATAACTAGACCGTTTTCATTTGCGATGTTTTCGCACATAGCATTGTTAGTCTTTTAAGCTACCTACCACCACTGTGGGGGGGGGGGGGGGGGGGGAGAGAGAGAGAGAGAGAGACTAGCTATAAGGCCCTCCTAGTACCTCGTTAGGGGCCACTTTGACATTCAGAGTGAGATGTATGAACAGAACAGTACACTCTTGTGAAGATTTGATGTCCTTCAGAGTGAGGAAGCTCACCCAAAGATGAGATTTGTACAATGTTCTCTCAACCTAGCTTGATGTAACCCAGGTAGAGAGCCCATTTATAACAGGCGCATGCACCGAGCCACACCGAGCTGCTCTGCCTTCCCTGGTTCCCTCCCAGGCCGCTCCAAAATCGGAGCGGCCTTAGAGGGGACTTCCCTACCCCCCCACTCCACCTTCCCTTCCCTTCCGCTACCCCACCCTTTCCCCCCTACCTTTTTCTTTTTCCTTCTGTTTTAAAACTTACTTCAGCCCTGGGGCTGAAGTAAGTTGCGCACGCCGACCAACTGCCGGCACGTGATCCCCGGTACAGTGGCCTCTGAACCCCTTGCCCATGCCCTGCCCCTGGACTGCCCCGCCCCACCACCAGGACTTAGACGCGTCCCAGGGCTTTACCCGCATCACTGAGCCTTTTAAAAATAGGCCTGGTGCGTGTAAGCCACTCTACACGCATAAATGCACTGGATTTACAGCGTAGAGTTTTTAAAATCTGGCCCTTAGTAAATAGCTCCATTGTGTGCAAATTATGCAGGCTGTTTTGGCCTATGTATATTGCACTGGTTCTCAAAGGGATGTGACTTGTGCTGTTTCCCTTTTAAAATGAATAGCTGCAAGGTAAGCACATTTAAAGCATCGGTGTGCTTTGTAAATATTCATGCAGGTAACTGAGTGAGGGTCAAATAGTGCATATACTTTTGGATATTGCATGTTCATGTGATATTTTCCTCCCCTCATTTTAACAAGCACACATTGAATGCCTCCTTTTACTGTCGCTCAAAGTATAAAGTATGTCTGCTCTGTAACCCCACACATGCTTTTAGCTACATTTCAGGTGAGGAAGGAAATTTGTAATTGGGACATTTTACCTGGGTAAAGACCTTTGAAAATTGCTTCTCCCCCTCTCTCTCCCCACCCCAGGCTAAGGCAGAAGGGCATCGGCATGCCATGGCATCTTTAATTCAGAATACCATCTTACAACTGAGCCACCGTATTATGGTGCAAAGAGTAGCACACCTTTATGCTGATACCAAGATGTTCTGATTAACAGCTAAGCACAATTTGAAATAATAGTGAAGCAGAATTAAAATATGAGCTGGAAGAAAGCTAGAAACAGTTTAGAAAGAATTAATATTCAGTTGGCAGCTAAAAAATGGGTTCCAGCAGTTCAAAGTCCACCAAAGGAAAGTCTTTGCAACTGGATCCTAAGCTGGTTTTTAACCATAGATAAGAAAAGCAACATTAAAATATAATCTAAAAGTTCCTCCTCGCCTCCCTATTCTTTTCAATTTCTTAACAAGAAAACTATTTTTTGCTCCTCTGACAAAAGAAGCTAATCTATTTAAGATGTCTTCTTTTTCTAGATCCGGGTCATCCCAGCCTTTGAGGACTTTGAAGTTAGGGCAGTGTTTTTATCTACTGAGAAATGCAAAATTATAGAAAGCTGAGTTGTCACAGGCTAATACCTGGAGACATCTTCTGAACAGGTTAGAGATTCAGAGCTTCTGACATTCACAGCTGATCAATTCCAGCATTTCAGGCTATTATATAACCATTAGAACGTCCAGCAGTAGCTGTTATGACAGTGGTGCTATGAGCAAACACTCCAGCTTCTGAATGCTTGTGTTGGGAACAACAATTCAAGATTTATGTAGTTTCTGACTTTTTATGGTTGTTATGGTTTGAGGACATTTTGCTTTCAGACATTGTTTTAAAGTTCCCCACACAGCTTCTGCATCACTCTGAATGAAAGCTAGGCAAGATACTAGCTACAAACATACCAGATTTTATTTTGACTATGAAAGAAATGCAGCTCAGAGAATTCTTATTGTGTTGTGATACTCAGTTGTAGCCATTTATCTCAGCTAAATGGTGATAATAAATGTCAGGCTTCCTCTATAGCCTGATAATGCTCTACAGTGCCAGTCAGGATACCCGGGTTCAATTTCCTTTCTAAACGTCTGCTGCTCTACTTGATTAGAGCTTGGATTTGCAGTGCTGACTGGACACCCAAGTACTTCCTTTATAGTAACAACAACTAGTGGTTGGCCAAAGAGCAGCATTGGTAGTTACTGAAGGAAGTTACTACAGGGTACTGCTTTATGATGGCAACTTTTAAACAGGAGCACGGACGCACATGTGCACACATTTGTCAGCAGCACCCAGGGACGTGGGCATTTTATACCCTACCCGCATATAAGCGTGCATATTATAAAACAGCCTGACATGTGCACACAATTTTAAGTGGATGCACGCTTCTACCGAGTAAGCAGGGCAATTTTAAAAGACACGTGCACCAATGTCATTGTCTGTTTATCCAGTTCATTCCCAGTTCACCCAGTTAAGGGATAGGGCTTCCAACCCCCCCTAGTTTAATAGCCCCCCTTCCCACCCGTTAGCCCTGACCCTTAAAACCCCGCTGATCTATTTAGGTTTTTTTTGTTTTATGACTTACACACCATCCATAGCAGAAGTAAAGTTACGCAGCAGGGAACCCTGGTGCGCACCTCTGCTCATAGGTATTTATGCGCAGATTTCAGTGTGCAATCCAGGAACACCCATGCCCCACCCAGATCATGCCCATGTGCTGCCCCTTTTTTGAACTTTTCATTTGTGTGTGCAGTGAGAGATACGAAGGTTCTTTGGGGGCTTTTAAAATGTGTTTGGCACGCACCGGCACATCATATTCACGTATCTTTCAGTTTTGTTGCATGTCGGTCTTTTAAAATTCACCTCTGTATGCGCATCCCACTTTAAGGTATTACTGTAGGTGGTAATATTCTGTGTTTGTTTTGATCTTTTCTATGAGGGAGGAGTCAGCAAGTAAAATAAGAGAATGTAGTTCCTCTCTGGCATTTCCCAAGATTTCTCCCTTTTGGCACTTTTCTTTAACAAATTTGGGATATGCATTCATTTGAAACAAATGCAAAAAATGCAACAAATTAAGCCATTTTCACTGCACATTCATGGCATAAAAAAAAGGGCCTCCCACAGACCTGGAAACTACCTCCTATCAATTAAAACATAAATATGGAGACCAGGCCTGCCTGGCTAGGCTTCCCCATGCCACTCTAACCCACACTCTGACTCATAAAACAAATCTCATTTGTATGGCCATGGCCATACATTATAATGGCACCAGCCGTACCAGAGGAAGACATTGAGTGATATCACTTCAGCACCATCCTCCAGGCAAATGGTGCCTTTTTTAAAGGACTGCGATTTGTAAGGGAGTGAGTGGGCATCACTCCTGCCCTTTTTTTTACTCAGGATCCAGGAAGGGTGCAAGTGCCGGCTGGGATGGGAGCTCCCCAACCCTGGCACATTTAAGCAGTGCGGAAAGGAACCTGGCCAAGCCCCAAGCCAGCTCTGGACAGGCCGCAGATCGGCTCTGGGCAGGCTCTGGGCTGGCTGGATTATTTTATTTGAGGCAGGAGTGGAGGCAGAGAGGTTCAGGAAAGCCCATCCAGGCAGACCAAGGCTCTGGGTCCATATTTTTTTCTGGGTAGAAGGGGATTTCCAGTGCCACAAGAGGCCTGTTATTTTTTTAATAAATTTTTTTTTGGTTGGGGTTTTTTTTCCCAAGTTTAATATTTTGTTCAGTTTGGCAAATGAACTGAACAAAAATATTAAATTAAATGAATTGAAACAAAAAAAATCCCCCAAACAAAAAATGAACTGTAAAAAAAAATTGGGGAATGCACATTTTTATAACATATATCTCTGTCCCTTCAGAATATTAATCTCCTCAAGTAGAGTAGAATACAAGATATATGCTGAGTGATATTCAATTTTTTTTCTATGATGGTGCTCACTGACTGTATTAATGCTGTTGATGAATGGATATTTCAAAACAACTTAACTTTAAATCTTTGAAAGACTAAGGTGCTTTGGGTGATCAGGGAACCTGCCCTTGTGCTATGAATTCAGTTGCAGATTAATTGTATTTTGTTTTCTTTTTTGGCTGTGGATCCCAATCTTGAGTTTATGCTTGACTCTGGATGTACTTTTAGAGCCCTAATTAGAACATTACTGATATTTGATTTCTATAAACTTCAGATAGTTTGGCATGACAAGTATGTTCTGAGTCCTGATGATTTTTGCTCAGTAGTTCAATCTTTAGTGCTAAGTACTCTCGATTATTGTAATGCTGCATACCTGGAACTTCCTCTATGTCGCTTACATGTTATCCAGCTTTTTCAGATCTCTGCTACCTGATTGATAATTGGTTGTAATGTTCAGGTTTATGGTACTTCTTGTTTGAGAATTCTCTACTGGCTTCCTGTGACCCTGTGATCAAATTTTTCCTTTGGCTTCTAAGGCCTTAAGGGAAGATGGTCCTAAATATCTTGCTGACCTTTTAGTGAATTACACATCAACATGTTTGCTTTGCTCTATTAATGTATCACGATATCAATATTTACATCCAATCGATATTATCTCTGGAGCGAAGGTTGTCGGTATCACCTGTATCACATAAACATGGTTCAATGGGAACCAGGGTATTGCTATTTCCAAAGTTTGTCCCAAGGGTTATGAATTGATGTTTTGTAACAGAATAGGTAAGCAAGGTGGCAGGGTAGCTATTATTATTTAAAAAAAGGTTATTGGTAAAAAGATTGGGTCAAGACTCAATTAAGGGGTATGAAAGTATTTTAATGAAATTGAACTGTTCTACTCCAATGGTAATCTCTCTTTGGTATTGTCCTCCAGATTTACCAGTTTCTAGTTATGATATGAAGAGGTGATGGAGAATTTTATGTCTCTGGCAGCCAAATATACTTATCTAATTATTTTAGGTGATTTTAATCTTCATTCTGATAAATCTTCTGGATTTAATTCAGTTGAATTTTTATCTAGCCTTGAAATATTTGATTTAATTCAAATTGTTCAAGGCCTGACTCATGAGAAGGATCATTTATTGGATTTTATATTTGGTTCCCAATATGCTCAAACTTGTGGAAATTTGCAGCATCTTGGTACTGAAAATATCTGGTCCGATCATTTTTTAATTTTGTTTAATTTTGTCAATGTTAATTCTTCAATATATGGAAGTAATGAAAATCAAGAAGTTTGTAGCTGGAGTAAAGTAAATAATTTAAAGTTCATTGACTACTTAGAAAAGAAAATTGAGGAGGAAAAGTTATCCACTTCAGGAATTATGACAAATAAGAAAAGTGATAAGAGTATCAGATCTCCCTGGTATACAGATACTCTGGCAGAGTTAAAAAGGACTTGTGGATGGTTATAAAGAGTATGGAAGAAATCCGGGTTAAAAATTGATAGGGAAAGCTGGAGAATTGCTAATGCCAATTATTTTAAAAATATTTTTGCGGCAAAAAAAAAATCTTATTTTTTGAATTTAATTGAACGTGCAAAAGGGAATCCTAGAAAGGTATTCAATACAGTGAAGGGGCTACTCAGGATGAACAAAAAAGATCATTTGATCTATGATGATCTTCCCAACAGTGAGAAATTATTAGGTTATTTCCAAAAAAAGGTTGATATTGTTCGGGAAGAGTTAAGAGTTGGCCCTATACTGGGGGTAGATATGGGTAATGTTTCCATTGAAAATTCAGAAGATTCATTGGCTAGTTTGCAGTTAAAACAATTTGAGAAATTTGTGGAGGGTGATGGCTTACCTTCATTTGATACTAGGGATGTGCAATCGTTTTTCCCGAATTAGGCTGCGCGCGCATGTTATAAAATCAGGCGTACATTTGTGCGCGCTGGGTTGCGCGCACAAATGTACGCCCGCGCGTACATCTTAAAATCCGGCCCTATATGGTTAATGGTGCCATCTGGTTGCCATACTATCTTTGTCCCCCTATCAAGGATGCCTCCCTGCAAGGTACTGGAGGGCTGGGGGTCTGGGGGAGTTTTGACAAAGGTTATGGATTTGGGTGGGTGGGAGCAGAGCCAGAAACTGTGATTAAACATTTTAAACTTTTATTTTGTAACTTTGTCCATCTCCAGGGGTGGAAAGGGACTGGGTCAGGGGATAACAAGAGATCCCCAGGTTTTTATCCACACTTGGGTGGGGGGTTGATACCTCATGTTGATCAGCCTCTTTAAGTCATGGAGTTCCTAAAACCCAGGATCCCCATTGTGATTTTTTTAAGGTCTGTGTTAAACTGTGGTATTTTTTTCCTGTAGTATTTTATCAATGGAGAAAATACCACAGGGTTTACTAAACTGCAATACTGAGTACCACAGCTTACTGAATCTCACGGATTATTCCTCTAAGGGAAAAATGCCACAGTTTAATAAACAGGTCCCTTAGGTCTGGATTTTCGTAAATCGCAGGCCTTAGTGAATAGCGTGGTACCGGGGGGGGGGGGGGGGGCGAAGCGAGGGGCGGGCCTTTGAAAGCCGGCAGTGATCGCACCACCACAGTGTGATCGCTGCCGGGTTTCGCAATCCAAAAGCGCCACCGTGAAAGGTGGTGCTATTGGGCGCGTTACTGGCAGCGATAAGGGGCCTTACCTTTTCGCCATCAGCAATATCTTCATCGCGTCCGCCCTGGTGCCGCCCCGACTCCTCCCCTTCCGGTGACGACTCTGCCCCGACTCCGCCCCAATGTAGCTATCACAAGCGAAAAGGGACTTTTCACGTGCGAAAAGTCCCTTTTTGCGTGCGAAAGCTATATAAAATGATCCCCTTAGTTTGAAGTGAGGCTGCCTCCAAAACCTTTAGGAAGAGTGTTAAGGCACTTCTTTGCACATAACCATTCAAGCTGCATGAAATCAGCACATTTGTCTAATTCATTTGAGCTGTATTTTTTTTTTTTAGAAATAGAAATTAATTAGGAAAATCAATTGTGTAGCTATGGAAATCTACTGTGTGGATCCATACAAAATCTGCCTATGATTTCCATAGACTGGATGAAACATGGTTCAGATTTAACTCAGATTAGCTTGCAAAGACCTAAATAACAAAGAAAAATCAATAAAAAAAATATGATAAGTTAAAATTCCAGAATCTAAATACTGCATTGCATCAGTTTATTTCAAGGATTTGGAGTACCTCAGATTATTCTAGCCATAGCAGCCTTTCGTCTGGTGTGGTTAGAATGTATTTATTTATTTATTTATTCATTTCATTTAGGGGTAGATTTTAAAAAGCATTTACTCGAGCAAAACTGGTTTTTGCTCGAGTAAATACACTTTACTCAAGTAAGTGGGCTTTTCAAAATTGCTACAATATATGCCATTGAATTGTCCATAGGATTTACTCAAGTAAGTGCATTTTACTCGAGTAGCTTTTGAAAATTGCTACGATAGTATGTCACATTTACATGCGTAACTCCTTTGAAAATGACCCCCTTAGTGAACACTGCTACCTGAAGACTCGTAGTGATTTACAACAGGCATAAATACAAATATAATAAATCATCATCAATAAAACACATATATAAACTTTATAAAATCATTCATTAAACCACCCTACTCAGCCCACAAGAGAAAAGAATGCATCAATGCAACAAATCACAGCAAATCAAACTACCAATTTGCAAATCCCTTTAAGAAGAGAAACATTGCTGAATTAACCACGCTTTAACCTGTTTACAAAAACAATTAGTAATCCCAAAATTCTAAGTCCTACATCAAGATTATGTTGTGTCTATGGACCCTTGGGCTGAGGCAGGATTGGCTCTAACTGCAGGAAGGAGCCCTGCAGGTTCCACCCATCAGCAAGTGGACCCAGGTGAAGTAGAGACTGGTCAGGACCTTCACCTATACCAGCCCACATTCCCCTCAGGTTAAGTCTTTGTCTCTGCTGATGGCAGGAGAGAAGGTCCGTAGTAAGCTGGTTGTAGACGTATCTGGGGTCCAGTCAATGATCAGAGGGAGGCAGTGGTCAGTCATATCTGAGGTCCAAGCAATGGTCAGAGGCAGGCAGCAGTCAGTCGTATCCAAGGTCCAGGCCAAGGTCAAACAAGATATCCATCCAAGGGAGGAGAAGAGGGCCGGATATGCAGGGTGGGCAGGTGAGGACAAGAACAAGAGGGCAACATGGATGGAAAAGACTGGAATGAAGACAAACCAAAGACAGCTGGATGAAGACTGAAGACAAGGCTGGGACAAAGAGTAAAGGCAAGGGTGGAGAAAAGAAAGGATCGCTGGAAGCAACATGTTCTGCATGAAGTAGCTGGCCCCTTTGCTGAGGCAGTGAGGGAAGAGCTGGAAGGACCCTTTATAGGAATAGCCATGTGAGGTCATCAGAAGGTACCGCAAGGCTTTTCCTTCTGCGGACCCTTTAAATAGAATGATGTCGGGTGTGTGTGCACCTAAGGAGAAGCAGGGCTGGTTGGGGTCAGCGGCATCCTGCTGCATAGTGTGCTGGCAAGGTCTCGCTACATTTGAAGGCATTGTCTCGCTGCATGGGGGGGGCTGATGTTGGGCTGCATCAGAAGTCAGTGAGGGCTTGGTTAGGGAGTGAGTGCGGCAGTTTGCAGGAGCAACCCACAGACTGGCAAACATAACAGATTATTCCATAATGTAGGATCCAAAACAGAAAAAGCTTGGTCTCTGTTTTTCTGCAAACTAATTATTTTTGCCGAGGAAACTTGAACCTATTATTTATTTATTTTCTTTTCATTTATATTCTGCCTTTCAGGCACTTCAGAGAATATTATATTAATAGATTGTAAACTAATAAATAAAAAATGCTGTTGTACATGAGATTACACTTTGAGGACAGCAAATTATGCCAGGTACATAGCTCTTCAACTTCTCACATAAATATACATGACCCTACGCTTTTACATTTGTGGACATCAGTGTGCAGGATTGGGGCAATGGTATTAGATACCTTAATTAAACCACCTTCAGCCTTACACCCTTCCCTAATTAACTTTCAGAACTCAGTAATCATGATCAGCCCACTATGATCCCTCCCAGAATGATCCTGTAAAAACACATAATTGGACATCAGACTTTTCAATATTAAACTTTCTTGCTTTCTTGTGTGTGTGTGTGTATGTGTGCAAGTGTGTGTGTGTGTGTGTGTGTGATAGATATACATGATATAAATATGTTTCAGAAACCATGTCACATGTCTGATGAATGTATCAGCTGTGATTTGGGGGGTTAGAAGAATGCATATAAAATCAAGAAATACATATGTTTGTAAATTAAAAGAAATCCATACCATGTTGGCTAATGGTTATCTGTGAAATGACTGGCTGGGCTGAACTAGGATGCTCCCCCTTACTACTTACATACAAAAACATGTCAAATTCTAGTGTCACCTCAGTAACACTGACACAAACTCCCTCCCATACTTTCTGAAGTAACACAAAACCCTGCAAAAAAGACTTTTGGAACCCATGCACCAAACCCGCCATACCAAAACAGTACTATTTTGCTATGACTGTTACTGCTCTTTACTGCTTCTCAAGAATCTGCCACCTTTGGCAACCACCTAGTTTACCTAAAGGTTAATCTGATTCTGTCAGCATGAGAACCTTAATTAATCCTAACTATACCTAACTGGTCATGATCTGAGTCAATCCCAACTCTACTCCAATTTTCATTTCCAACATTGTTAAGACAGGGGTAATTTACTTGTACATGAAGCAGTGACCTGACTTTGATTTCATTACTGCAAGATGCAGCTAAGAATTATATGTTAAGAGGGAGATCTCCTCTAATCCTCATGTTGGACAATTGGTAAATGCGAGCTAATAAGAAGAATCTGAGATGACTCACATTAAAACATAAACTGAAGCAAACTGGGAAAAACTGAGTCATTGTAGCAAATCTGATGCCAGTTAAAGCCTGGTTGCAATTGACTTGAAAATCCAAGCAAAGCTTGTAGAGCACATTTTATCCAATGACTTCTAATATCTGGTAAAATCAGTCTTTGAGCTATATTCCATTCTTCTATTTTCTTGAATTTGATGCTGTATAAATGTTATAATCCAGTATCTCTCTCATATATATATTTATATACCTATATATCTACATCTATATATAGTAGAAATGTGCTTCGTTAAGCCCTATCGCCTTGGGTTTCATTTCAGGGCCCCCCGTGGGAAATTTCATATTTTTCATGGTTTGGGGGGTTTTTTGGGAGGGGCCCTGATTTTCATGTTAGTGCGCACTAATGGGGCACTAACTAATGGGGCACTAACTCCCGTTAGTGCGCATTAACTGCGCGCACTAACACGAAAAACAAATTTTTCCGAAATTTTAGAAAAATTTCTTTCATTTTTTGGTTCCCCTGAAATTGCCTAATTCGTGAAAAATGAATGCACATCACTAATATATAGCAACAAGCAGGACTAAGTCAGATTGGGCCATGGAAGGTTTTCACTCCGTCAGTGGTTTTCATTCTAAAGCATATGGGGTTAAACTTAAAGATCTAAACATGGATACCCTAGATGAAAGGCAAAGTGGGGGAGATATGATAGAGGTATTCAAATATCTCAAAGGTTTCCACATACAGGAGGTGGACCTTTTTCAGTGGAAAGGAGGTTCTAGATCATGAGGTGAGGTTGAAAGGGAGTAGACTCTGCAGTAATCTTAATAAATATTAGGGATGTGAATCGTTTTTTGACGATTTAAAATATCGTCCGATATATTTTAAATCGTCAAAAATCGTTAGGGCCACGATACAATAACAATTCCCCCGATTTATCGTTAATCATAAATCGGGGGAAGGGGGAGGGGAAGGGGGAGGGCGGGAAAACCGGCACTCTAAAACACCCTAAAACCCACCCCCGACCCTTTAAATTAAATCCCCCACCCTCCCGAACCCCCCCAAAATGCCTTAAATTACCTGGGGGTCCAGCGGGGGTCCGGAACGGCCTCCTGAAATCGAATCGTGTTGTCTTCAGCCAGCGCCATTTTGCGCCGCCATTTTGCATACGGAAAATGGCGCCGGCCATACGCCGGCCATACGCGTATGGCCGGCGCCATTTTCCATATGGAAAAACGATTCGCGGCAGGAGATCGCTCCCGGACCCCCGCTGGACCCCCAGGGACTTTTGGCCAGCTTGGGGGGGCCTCCTGACCCCCACAAGACTTGCCAAAAGTCCAGCGGGGGTCCGGAACGACCTCCTGCAGTCGAATCGTGTTGGTCTATGGCCGGCGCCATTTTGCGCCGCCATTTTGCAAAATGGCGGCGCAAAATGGCGCCGGCTGAAGACAACACGATTCGATTTCAGGAGGCCGTTCTGGACCCCCGCTGGACCCCCAGGTAATTTAAGGCATTTTGGGGGGGTTCGGGAGGGTGGGGGATTTAATTTAAAGGGTCGGGGGTGGGTTTTAGGGTGTTTTAGTGTGCCGGCTCACGATTTTAACGATTTTCACGATAGTTTAAACACCCAAACGGCAACGATACGATTCCCTCCCACTCCCAGCCGAAATCGATCGTTAAGACGATCGAGGACACAATTCACATCTCTAATAAATATTTCTTTACAGAAAGGATGGTGGATGCATGGAATAGCCTCCCAGTGGAAGTGGCAAAGATAAAAACAGTATCTGAATTCAAGAAAGCATGGGATAAATACAGGGGATCTTTAAGGAAGAGATGAGAATTATAATGCTAAATTAATTGGATGGATGGGCAGACTAGATGGGCCATATAGTCTTTTTCTGCAGCCATGTTTCTCTGTTTCTATATATTTTTAATATTCTCCATCTTGAATCATGTTCTCTCAAATTTAGGAAGAAACTAAAAACATGGTTATTTAAACAGGCATTTCCTAACTAGCAAACCCCCCTGCTATAACCATCTATCATCTTCTTTTACCATTGTACACTGTGATCTTTATGTTCTAATAATGTATATAATGTATATAATAACTAGCATTCATGATGTTATCCAACATGATATGTTCCAACAGTTACCTATGTTAAGAACTCTACACCAGTTGTACTATCTTTCTATGCTGCTTTCCTGCATTTCTCTTCGCCCACCTGTTTTATTCCCTTGTTAATTGTATTTTCTACTCATTTTGTTATATTGTAAACCAGTGTGATGTTCACACTAACACCGGTATAAAAAAGGTTTTAAATAAATAAATAAATATTATCTCCCCACCTCCCTGTGGCAAATTCAACCCAGGCTTTCTTGGTGCTTCTTCTGTAATCCACTCCTCTCATCTAGCAGCCCAGGGCCTCTCTCTACTGTGCAGTTCACAGCCTCAGATCAATCATACAATGCTCCGTAGGTTTTCTTCTTCATTTTCCTTGCTAATCTTTATTCATCAGATTCTGTTTTCTGTCCCTTGAATTATGTTGCAGTTTTCCTGGAGGTTTTCTTTACACTTGGAGTCATTTATCCCTTCTGTCATGGAACACCTACACTGTCACAATTTTATCCACCTTTTGTGTTTTATTGTATTAGATTTCTATGAAGCACCGCACAGTTCAAACAGTTGATCTTAGTTTGTGAACTGTGTGGGATTGAGAGGTGCCGGGCCACTATGGAAGCTGATTACAGAAGCACCAAACAGGGCTAGGTCAAATCAGGCCATAGGAATGGTGTCATATTGGGTCATGGAAGGGTCAGTCGGGTCATGGAAGGTTTTCATACTGACAGGATTGGATTACCCATTAGGCAAACTAGACAGTTGTCTAAGGTGTCAGCTTCTATGGAGGTGGCAAAATAGTGCTGTTTTGGTATGGCAGATTTGCCATATAGGTTTTGAGTGTCTTTTTTACAGAGTTTTGTGTTACTTCAGAAAGTGGTAATGGAGAGAGGTGGACTCAGGGAACATAGAGAAAGGTGCTGATAAAGGAGAGAGTCCAATTATCCAGAAATACCCTTGGTTCTGATCATTCTTTGCTAGCATTTGGACTGGGTGAGAACCAATTGGCTCTCTTACTAAAGAAATAGGAAAGAGCAAATGTTTGAAAAAGGAAGAGTGATTTAAAATGAGAGAAGTGATAATAATGGGCATGTTCTCCATAGAGAAGGAAACCTTTTATATCAAAGAAAACAAAATTACCTGAAGACATTCTGCCATTTACAGAACACACTATGTAAAAAAATGCAGAATATTTTCCTTAGATGCTAGAATGGATCTGTTACCATTACAAGTAGCAATGTGAGGTTTGTTAAGTGAATTATCTTCCTCTGCCTGCACATCTTGAAGTTATAGCTGACTGCATGCAGAGATGATTACAGGATTCACCATAAAACGGACGACTGAGTTCTGGTTTGCTATCAGAAAGGCAGAAGTCGTAAATCTCTCATTATGTCTGCCATTAGAGGCAAAGCTCCCATCAGGGGGCTAGCAAGATTGTCACTGCCAAAGGGCCTCCATTTTAGGGCCCAGCAGAAAAGTACAATTCTGAATCTTCAATACTTTCATACAGAATTACAAAATCTTCCTTCTTTCTCAGTCTCAAGAAGCAGAATCTACTCTATGAAACAGCAGAAATCTTTGTCATCCACTCAGTATTATTTCAGGTCAATATTTTCTATTTTTCCCCAATTTGTGTATGTATAGGAAAAGGGAAAAGAAATGCCTGAGGGTAGAAAGCAAGATATTCCTACATAGATCTCAGTCATTCAGTATCCAGCTTGTGATCATAAATAAATAACTCACAATATTGTGCTTAAGAAGGGATTTATTTTCAAGATGGTGAAACCAGTTTTGGGTTAGCTGAGAAGCTGGAACAGTAAACACCTGTTCACATCTCCGCTATTGGTATTAGTTTGTTGCAGGGGCAGAAGGCAGCAGACTCAGTGGACCATGGCTGCAGCAGTGGAAAAGGCTAGGGGCCATGCATCAGCTAAAGCCAGCACAGCACTTCCTGTTCTGTTCTATTAGTACCAGTATCCAGACAGTGGACACAACTTCATGATCTATCTGTGAAGGCTGAGATCTGTATGGATCATCTCCTGGGGCGTCAGGATTGATTATACAGGATACAAGGTGGTACAAGCGCTGAAGCCCAAGGATGTAACAGAGGATCGGAATTCAACAGCTATAAATAAGCTAAGTGCATGTTTCACAGCCGTTGATGAATAGACTAAAAACAACAAACACCATCTGAATCCCAACAAAACAGAGATTTCCTAGATTCAAAATGCTGTATGCATAGAGCAATCCCTGATCTGAAAATCCCATTCGGAAACTCTAAGCCATCCTCTCGCACCGAGGATGCGTCTCCAAGTGTTTGTGCCCAGGAGGGAAGTGTTAGGTCAGCAATCATAACTGGTAATTTGATTATTAGAAATATAGATAGCTGGATGGCTGGAGGACAGACATGAGGATTTCTTGTTAACTTTCCTGCCTTGTGAGAAGATAGCAGACCTCACGTGTCACCAAGACAGAATTTAGACAGAACTGGTGAGCAACCAGCAATCTTGGTACATGTGGGCACCAATGTCCTAGGAAGGTATAGGAGGGAGGTTCTGAAGCCAAATTTAGGCTAAGTCATGTAGCTAAGTATTATGTTATCTGGAGTTTGGAGAAGGCCTTGCTGTTAGACCCATGTACAGTGCACTACAATAATCCAGTCATGTGACATGAAAAACTGTGATTAGGTTCATCTTTTTGTAAATTACATAATTAAAAATGGCATCTATTTACTGTTTACTCAATACAAAAAAAGGAGGATATGTAATGTTCTCTTTTATAATTTTTAAGATACTAAATAAGAAAACCTTATCAACTATTTATATAGGAACAAATACCATCAGTAGTAGTGCAAATGGACTATAATCCATCGCCTCTCGCCACGCAATGGGCCCCAGGCGAATTCAGCATTTATTCAAGCACTTAGTATACAATCATTTGGTATTGTTCCTTTATTTATTCCACAACATTTGATATTTATCTACTAAAGATATTTTTTTATTTTTTAATATTCAAAATTTAAATTTATCCCAAAAACCCAAAAACTTATTTATTTGTGTATTTCTAAAATCTGGATTACTTATTTTCCTAGCATAAATTAAATGTCCACCGTCATTCAGTTTGTTCAATCATTGACATCCTGGAACAAAATCCTAGGATCGAGTATACTTAGCCCCACTGTAGATGTATAGTTTCTCAAGTTGTCCCGACATGGGCCATGTTTCGACTGTTTCCAGTCTTCCTCAGGGGATACTTAGTATGTTGTAATCACGATTCCAAAACCAGTTTTTATTATTCTGCCTTACCAGTGCTAGTCAGTTAATTTGACATGCATTTGACATGCATGCATTTTGACATGCATTTGACATGCATTTCATGCATTAATGGCGCCTCGGCGCCATTAATGCATGAAAAAGAATGGGCATTAGCAACACTGTCAAATTAACTGACTAGCGCTGGTAAGGCAGAATAATAAAAACTGGTTTTGGAATCGTGATTACAACATACTAAGTATCCCCTGAGGAAGACTGGAAACAGTCGAAACATGGCCCATGTCGGGACAACTTGAGAAACTATACATCTACAGTGGGGCTAAGTATACTCGATCCTAGGATTTTGTTCCAGGATGTCAATGATTGAACAAACTGAATGACGGTGGACATTTAATTTATGCTAGGAAAATAAGTAATCCAGATTTTAGAAATACACAAATAAATAAGTTTTTGGGTTTTTGGGATAAATTTAAATTTTGAATATTAAAAAATAAAAAAATATCTTTAGTAGATAAATATCAAATGTTGTGGAATAAATAAAGGAACAATACCAAATGATTGTATACTAAGTGCTTGAATAAACGCTGAATTCGCCTGGGGCCCATTGCGTGGCGAGAGGCGATGGATTATAGTCCATTTGCACTACTACTGATGGTATTTGTTCCTATATAAATAGTTGATAAGGTTTTCTTATTTAGTATCTTAAAAATTATAAAAGAGAACATTACATATCCTCCTTTTTTTGTATTGAGTAAATTCGTGAGTGAGGATCTTTAGCTTCTGTTGATTGATTGATTATCTATTTACTGTTGCCTGGATTTGTGGGAATATGGTGAATTCCAAGCACAGCAATTCTCCAAGGCTTTTACCTGTGTTTTTAGTGGGAGCTCATAAGAATTGCCATACTGGACTGAGGATCCATTAAGCCCAGTATCTGGTTTCCAACAGTGGTCAATCCAGGCAACAAGTACCTGGCAAGATCCCAAACAGTAGGTAGATTCCATACTAGGGATGTGAATCGTTTTTTGACGATTTAAAATATCGTCCGATATATTTTAAATCGTCAAAAATCGTTAGGGCCACGATACAATACCAATTCCCCCGATTTATCGTCAAAAAATCGTAAATTGGGGGAAGGGGGAGGGCAGGAAAACCGGCACACTAAAACACCCTAAAACCCACCCCCGACCCTTTAAATTAAATCCCCCACCCTCCCGAACCCCCCCCCCAAATGCCTTAAATTACCTGGGGGTCCAGCGGCGGTCCGGAACGGCCTCCTGCAATTGAATCGTGTTGTCTTCAGCCGGCGCCATTCTGCGCCGCCATTTTGCAAAATGGCGGCGCAAAATGGCGGCGGCCATAGACCAACATGATTCGACTGCAGGAGGTCGTTCCGGACCCCCGCTGGACTTTTGGCAAGTCTTGTGGGGGTCAGGAGGCCCCCCCAAGCTGGTCAAAAGTCCCTGGGGGTCCAGCGGGGGTCCAGGAGCGATCTCCTGCCGCGAATCGTTTTCCGTACGGAAAATGGCGCCGGCAGGAGATCGACTGCAGGAGGTCGTTCAGCGGGGGTCGTTCAGCCGGTCCGGAACCCCCGCTGAACGATCTCCTGCATTCGATCTCCTGCCGGCGCCATTTTCTGTACGGAAAACGATTCGCGGCAGGAAATCGCTCTCGGACCCCCGCTGGACCCCCAGGGACTTTTGGCCAGCTTGGGGGGGCCTCCTGACCCCCACAAGACTTGCCAAAAGTCCAGCGGGGGTCCGGAACGACCTCCTGCAGTCGAATCGTGTTGGTCTATGGCCGCCGCCATTTTGCGCCGCCATTTTGCAAAATGGCGGCGCAGAATGGCGCCGGCTGAAGACAACACAATTCAATTGCAGGAGGCCGTTCCGGACCACCGCTGGACCCCCAGGTAATTTAAGGCATTTGGGGGGGATACGGGAGGGTGGGGGATTTAATTTAAAGGGTCGTGGGTGGGTTTTAGGGTGTTTTAGTGTGCCAGTTTTCCTGCCCTCCCCCTTCCCCCGATTTAGCTACGGACCGCCGCTGGACCCCCAGGTAATTTAAGGCATTTGGGGGGGGTTCGGGAGGGTGGGGGATTTAATTTAAAGGGTCGGGGGGTGGGTTTTAGGGGGTTTTAGTGTGCCGGTTCACGATTTTAACGATTTTCACGATACTCTAAACACCCAAACGGCGATGATACGATTCCCTCCCCCTCCCAGCTGAAATCGATCGTTAAGACGATCGAGGACACGATTCACATCTCTATTCCATACTGCTAATGCCAAGAGATAAGTAGTGGCTTTCTCCAAGTCTACCTGGTTAATAATAGTTTATGGATTTCTCTAGGAACTTGTCCAAACCTTTTTTAAACACAGCTATGCTAACTGCCTTTACCACATTATCCGACATTGAATTCCAAAGCTTAATTGTGTGTTAAGTGAAAAAGAATTTTCTCTGAATTTTCCCCTACTCTTTGTATTTTTTGAAAGAGTAAATAACCAATTCACATTTACCCATTCTATTCCACTCTTAATTTTATAGACCTCTATCATATCCCCCCTCAACCGTGTCTACCCCAAGCTGAACAGCCCTAAGCTCTTTAGTCTTTCCTCATAAGGGAGCCATTCTATTCCCTTTATCAGTTTGATTAACATTCTCTTTACCTTTTCTATTTCAACTATCTTCTTTGAGATGTGGCAACCAGAATTGTGCACAGTCAGTGTTTAAGGTGTGGTCTATCCATTGAGTGATATAGAGACATTATGACATTCTCTGGTTTATTTTCTATTCCCTTCCTAATAATTCCTAACATTTTGTTTGCTTTTTTGATCACCACAGAACTGAGCCAACAATTTTAATGTAATATCAACTATGATACCCAGATCTTTTTCCTAGGTGGTAACTCCTAAAATGGAACCTAAGATAGTGTAATTATAGCATGGGTTATTTTTCCCTATATGATTCATCTTGCACTGCCCACATTATATTTCATCTGCCATATGGAAGCCCAATCTTCCAGTGTCACAAGATCCTCCTGCAATTTTTCACAGTCCACTGATGATTTAACTACACAACAGGCTTTTGTCACGTGGTGTGAGTCCTTGGGTTGTGGCATAGTTGATACTGCCCAGTATGTGGGCTTGGTCTGGGTTCATGCAGCCAGTAGGCCGGCACGCTACGGGCTGGGACTGGGAGGAGGATTCACCTATACCAGCCTCTTCTTCCACAGGTTGAACCTTTGGGTTCTGATGCCGGCAGTACTTTGGAAAAAGTCAATAGCCAGATAAGTGCTCCAAGGGTCAAGGCAGGCAGCAGTCAGAAGGTGTCAGCATCCAGGAAAGAGGATCCAGCAGGCATAGGTCACGCAGAGTCAGGATCAAGGCAAAGATTAAGGCAGGTGGCGATCAATCAGTATCAGAATCTGGGCAGAGATCGAGGCATGCGGCAATCAGGACAGAGTCAATATCTGGGCAGAGGTCAAAGCACAAGAGATCAGCCAGAGGACGCAAGGAGAACAGAGGACAAGGACAAGGACAAGGGTGCAGGACAAGGCGGGAATGAGCCAAGAACTGGAACAAGACTGGAACAGGAGGAGAGAGCAGGACTGGGAACAGGGCGAATAGCAGGAACAATGCAGAGGAAAAGCAAGGAATTGTAACTAGGCTGGAATAATTCAGGTACTGGAAAGAGGCAGGAACAAGGCAAGAATAAGGCAGGTACAGGAACAAGGCAAGATCATGTAGCAATGAACAACAGCAAAGAGCAAGAGGACCCTTTGCTGAGGCGAAGTCTTGTTATCTGGCTGGGGTTTAAATGGCCTGGCAGGCCTGATGTCATCTGGTGGTGCCAGCCACTGATAGGAGCGCTGTGGGGTCTATAAGGTGCTGCAGTGCATGCGCGAGCCTCGGAGCAGCGGGGAGGTCAGCGACAGTATGGCAGCACTGACGGCATCCCAGAACCTGGTCTGTTTGAAGGTATGGTGTGACGGCCGTGGGATGGGTACCACCATCAGTGCAATGTTACAGCTCTGCTGTCACAGATCATAACTTCAGGGACTGGCAAAAAGACCAGGCTTTACCCCTTCCCCCAGCAAAGGAGTCCCCAGAAAAAATAGTATTCACACAGCATCTTAGAGAGCCCATTGAATTCAGGGACACAGAGCTGATGGAATGCTTGTAATACAAGACTGCAGTCTGGCCAACTGGACCTCACCAAAGTTTTCCAGCATTTCCTTTCCTGAACACAAACTAGCATGCTTAGTGTACAGGCATTCTGAATGGCAGGGGACATCATAAGTCCACATGCTTCATGAGGTTTCATGTCAGTCATTCATTTTTATGTGTTATCCAGTTTTTGTTTTTAAACATATTCAGAATTCATGGGACCTATTGGATTGATCCATTGTGTCTGAGGAAGACATCATAGAGGAGTCTAGCATGAAGTCGGAGGCTTTGATTCCTTGCACACATTGCTCAGTCTGTCCACAAGCTATTGCAGGTTCAGTATTTCAGACCGTCGGCCAATGCATTGGAAGTTCATGGGTTTTGTTAGTCTAAACATGTCATTTATGTTGTCAAGTGTCCTTCCCTTTTTGCGACATCAGGAAAACCATAGAGATGTTTCATAAATGAATGACTGAACATCGTAGTTGTATCACAAATCAACGACATGAAGCCCAATTAGTCAGCCATTGCCTAGAATTTCTTGTGATGTTTTAAAATGGGGCATTTTGAACATGGTGAGCCCTTCCATTTGAGATGGTGACTTGGATCGATGGTTGCTGATTAAACACAGTGATTCCATTTGAAATGAACAGTCAAATTGATTGGACTGTCTTTCTAATGTATTTCCTTCCCTTTCTTATTCTTTAGGGGTGACATCAATTGGTGGAAAATGTGTCATAATGATTTGTCAACATCATGAACTTTCTCAATATATGAGTGGTTAAAGCAATTTTACAGAATCAGTCTTTTTGAACAGGTCCCTGAAGAAGTTCTCCTGAAACGTTGATATTGGGGCCCACTGTGGAATAGAAGTTATGCCTGTACAGCGGAAGCTAAGCAAGCATTCCCTAGCTTTTGAGAAAAGGAATTATTTGGGATTATTGATTGACTGATGGCATCATAGTTTGTCTTACATATTGATTCATACATGACTGAGGCATTTCTATCACAAAGGACGTACTTTTTGAATTTGAAAAAGGCATTTTACAAAATTATAATAATTACTTAGGCCCATGGCTGTCTTTCATATAACAACTGTAACCAAAGCCCCATGTTTGATGCCTCTATAAAACTTATTCAAGTTTCTTATGTGCGATACATCAAAGTTGTAATGCTGTAATGATTGTGGAGGGGGAGAACACTTCCTTAAGATCAGCCTCCTTCTGCTGGGTTTCACTGAATTTCCATGCAAGTGGCAGGAGAACTGAGTGCACAACTATTCTGAAGCAATGCCATCACTTTTTGGCTTTAGCACCTTGCTGTGTTGTTGCCAGTTGCCACTCTGACTACTGCTGCCCTGCTTCTTTTCTAGTTCAAAGCTGTGCTGTTTGTTGCCACTCTTGCTGCTGCTATAGCTGCCCAGACTGCTCCCACTATCCTTCCTCTCTTTTGGTTCCTTTGAGGTATTTAGGTCCCAAAAACAAAAAAACAAAATTTAAAAAAGAAAATACCCTTTCCTAGCCTGCACCTCTCTGGATGCCTCAAGATCTTATCTCATCTCTCAATCTTCCTCCCTGGCCTGCTTCGCTACCTTGTTACTCTCTTGGTTCAGTGCCCTGCTGTATTATTGCCACACGTCTTGCTTCTTTACTCCTCACTGTATGCCTTAGGGGACTTTGCGCCTTTGTGCTTGCCGCCATACCCCTCATTATGCCTTGGGCTCTTCAAGCCACTGTGCTTGCTGCCATTCATTTCACTCTATGCCTTGGGGGTCTTCATGCCACTGTTGATACCCTTTGCTCCTTGAGGCACCATAAGCGGTCTTTGCTTTGCCAGAAGTCAGATTCAGTCTTAACTCTTGATCATCCTTTTATAATTCTTTTTTTTTTTTAATAAGCAAATTAAATAAAACACAAGCCTGCTCACTTCAGCAATGCTAGAAACAGAAAATCAAAAGGTTTCATTCATAAGTCATTTAGCAAAGTTCCTGCCTTCTCCTAGTCTCAGCTAGGGTCCTCTTTCTCTCTCTTCCTGAGCTTGGTTAGAGATACTCCTTTCTGAGGAACCTCCATCCAGGACCAGGATTCCCTGCTGTATTAAGTTTTAGGTATAGTAGATTAAGCCAGGTATCTGGAGCCAGTCTTTTTAGGTGCTCTGGGGTTTTCTCCCATGTACCCCTTCATACTCCTGATTTGGTGCCTTGGGGAGTTCATTCCACTGTTTGTGCTGTTCTGCTCCTCTTTTGGTGCTACCATTTATGCTGCTTTGCCTTTCTCATGCCGGCTTGAGCTGTTCAAGCCACTGTTGGTGCCCTTTGCCCTTTCTTTGTCCTGTGGGATATCCATGCCAGTCTTGGGCTACTGTTGCTCTGCTGCTGATGCCTGCCAGCAAGTGTCATAAAACTTGGATGGAAAACCCAAAGTTAGAGTCAAAAAATAAGATGCATTGCTTCCCACATTGACTGTAATAGAAATAAATGTTGACCTGAATGAAATGAAGGAGCTTCTGATCTGAACTGAACGAATCAGAAAACTGAAACAAAAAATCTGAACCAAACAAAATATTTTTGTCATGCACACCTCTAACAGAAAGAGACTTTTACACATGGGTCACACATTTTAAACCCCAGCATTTGATCAGTTTTTGGGTAAGGAAAGGCACAGAGACTTAGAACATTGTAATTGGGGGATAGGTGCTCTGAATAGGAACCTTCAAGACTATGAATTTTACACTCTGTCACCCTGACTCTTATTATTTACTAAACCTGTTCTCTTCACATTTCTGGCTTTGTTTTGCTGCAGTAGCCATGGTTTTGACATTTCTCAGCTCTGGACCTTTACCAATCAGTTAATAAACATCTGTTGAAGCCACAGAGAAACTGGTACAAATTATCCCCCCAAAAGCTATTAACCTCATGGCCTCATCTGCACAATTTGAGTAGATAAAGGTTATATTGTTTATTAAATGAAATGCAAATATTAAAGGACAACTTGAAATACTTTATTGCTAAATCTGCAGCTGCTTTCCTGCTGTTTCTGGGGGATGGGGTGAGGTTATTTGTTTGATGCATGTTTTTAAGCCTTGGTTTTTTCTCCTTTTATTCCTATCATCTACCATGCTTCTGAGGGGGACAGAAAGAGGGGAGAATAAAGTTACTCCCCCTGCAAAACTGAATCCATCAATGCAGTACCCAATGTACTTGTGGAGCATAAGGATGCTGTTCTTTCCTCATGACCACAGTTATAACACTAGACGCTGATGTACTATAGTGCACAGAATTCCATAAGGACCACTTGGCATGCTAAAAGGGCAAATAGTGCACATGCAATGGAATAATGTGCACTATTTGCCATTTCCACACACAAAATGTAACTATTTTGCATTAAACAGATATTTTTCATGCATAGTTTTATGCTTGTAAAAATTATGTAAGTTCATTGTTAAATTACACAATACAGCTCATTAGCTGTGAATGCATAGCAAACTAGCCATGAAATACCGTTTGCAAACCTAATTTCACAAAAAAAATTAACTACACCTCATTGAGATCCAGTTAAAATTTTTGCAAAAAGTTGGTAGAAAAACTACATACATAATGAGCTTATTTTCATAGAAGTCCCCAGTAGCAAATTATCAAAACCTAAAATTGAATTGTGTATGCAGTTCTGTGCACTTTAGTATATCAGCCTCCTAATCACTTTCACACTGCAGAAACTTGACCATGAGTGAAGCTTGAGTGTACAAGTAATTGTTTGGTCCACAGGGCTTAAGCAATATACTACAGCACTGGCAGTCAAAAATTACATGTTCGACTGCAAACGTAGTTTTATATGTGATTCACGTCTGTGTCTGGGTTTTGAAGGGCGTATATGTACATTTATTTGAGTTTTCCTGAATGGAAACTATCATAAAAGGGAATAGTAATGAACAGATTTTCAGCATGGTCAATGAGATTTTTGGTACCACTCAAAAAACCCCCCAAAAGATATTCAGGGCATATATTTAGCGCTCTTCCCACTAGCCAGTCCATAAATGTTTACCTGCCTACATATAAAGACACCTTTTATTCCCCTCCTGGAGCCCACACACGTATTTAGAACTGCCTCAGGCAGGAACATATTTAGACTAGAGTGATACAGCAGCCATGTAGCTCTCATCAAACTCGGTGAAAATGATTTTGTCAAATTTTCTTTTTTTCCCTATATTAGCAAAATTAGAAAATTTGCCTACAACAACCTCTGCCTATCTAGTCTATCACGTTGAAATAAACCTTCCTTAATTAAAAATCACTGGCTAGACTTTTACAGAGAAAGATATGCTTCCTCCACAGGAGATCAAGGCAATCATCTTTCTAAAACTATATGGTTAGTAGGGATGTTCAGGGGTAAAAAACCAGTTTTATTTTTTGTTTTATATTTGAGTGGGTGTTTCCACAAATTTCATTTCGTTTAATGTTTGTTTCTTTATAAAAGAAAAAAAAAAAAGAAACAGGGTCTCCCGAAGCCTCTGGTCCCCACCATCCACCCCTCTCACTCAAAAAAATGCCAAGGCCAGGATCCTTCCTGACCCTCACTTACCTGGTCCAGGGGAGATATGTTGATGAGGCCTAGGCCCAGGCCAAAGCCATGCCCTTGTGTAGGCCTAGCTGGCGATAGGTCGCCATGACCTGGGCCCAGGCCCTTTGCAAGGCCTAGGTTTGGAGGTCTGGTCCCGATGACTTGGCGTGGTCCTGCAGAGGCTTCAGTCCAGGCCAACACCCAGCCCTGTGTCCTGGTGCCAGTCCATGGGCCTCTGTCTAGGACTGGGCCCAAGCCTAGGCCTGACACTCAGCCTGGAGTCTGGGTCCTAATGCATGGGCTTCTATCCAAGCCCAGGCCCAATGCCAGGGCCCGGCCTGGAGACCGGGTTCCAATGTCTGGGACTGGGACTGGAAAAGGCTCATGCCTGGCTCTCAGCTCAGGCCCAGGTCCAACATTGAGGATCTGCCTGGAGGCCTGATCCCAACACCAGAGCCTTGGCCCAGGGTCATGCCCAGGCCCAGAGGCCAGAGTGCAGGCCGCATAACTCCTTTTCTGTCATCTTTATTCTTCTAATGATGACATCTATTGGGGATGTACCAGAGTAAATTAATTCCAGTACATCCTCCTCAGTGAAAGGTGCTATTTTTGTGTATGACCTATGCCTAGCCCTGGGTCTAGACCAAGGTGTTGGGCCTGGACCTGAACGTTGGGACCCAGCCTCTGGAGCAGGCCCCAGCATAGGGCCTGGGCCTGGCTTTGGTTTAGGCTGAGGTCCAGGCTCCTGACGCAGCCTCCAAACTGGGCCTAACATTGAGTCTAGGCCTGGGCTTTGGTCTAGCCGAGGCCCAGGCATTGGGATCTGGACTCTGGGCCAGGTCCCGGTATCAGGCCTGAGCCTAGCTTCAAAGTCAGATCCCCAATAGATAGGGTAATTGGAGGTTCTGAAATTCTTTGACTGCAGCAAAGGTTTTAGGGCTCAGGCCTTTCCTCAGGTTTCAACTGAGACCCTGGCATTGGGCCCAGGCTGAGAGCCCAGCATCACACTTGGGTGTTGATTGCTGTCCCTGCACCAGGCCACGGTCTATGCCTAGGCGAGATCCTGGCCTAAGGCCTAGGCTTAGACTGAAGCACTGGCATCATGCTCAGGTGTAGGCTGTAGTCCTTGCTTTGGGCCTCAGCCTATTCCCTCAGCGAAGCCCTGGCCTCAGGCCTAGGCCTAAGCCCAATAGGTGACTTTTTTATTTTTTTTGATTTTGAAAGCAAAATGAACTTCAATTAAATTTTATCAAAATTTAAGTCATTTCATTTTGAAAACAAACCAAAACAATATAGGAAATTTCATCGACCTTCACTATTTTGATTCTCCCAAATGCACAACTCTAATAGATAGACCCTACTTCCTACTGAACCTACATTCAGTGACCAATAATGGTTTCTCTTACTATTCAACATTAGGCATAGGAGTTCATTTTCTGACATTAGATTCTAGGTGGGCCATATTCAAAGTGGTTTGTCTGACTAAATTGGTACTTAGCCAGACAAACCTTGGGGTTTTGAAATTTCTGCCTGTTTAACTGTTTTATTTGTCTAAGTTGTTAGCCAGCTAACAATTTAAT